>NC_057889.1:10733079-12119329 GCF_019740435.1 Gambusia affinis
TGTACTTCCTTTCATTTCAGACAGAAGTGTGTTTTGAACAGCAGATATTTTCTGTTCCTCTTATGTTCCCTGAACACAAGGAATGCCATTTTAAAGATTGCCATAGCAATACTGATTTGATTATTCTTACAGAAAAATATTGACACTAATTTTAAGTACAATCTTGACAAATAAGGCTGATTCTGATTACTATTTTGACCATTTTTTTTATTTTGTTCTGCAGTCATTCATAAATTGCTCAACTCGGTTCCTTAATAAAACATTATAGATTGCCACAAAACATATTCTTTACATCTAAAGATTTTAAGAAAATACTTTTCAACTTAAGTTTTAAGTGTTTCAAAATGTTCTGAATTTTTAGCCACATAAATTGAAGTTTTACTTATTAAAGTCTTTTTTTCTGTTAAAACACACAAAAGGTGGATTTTTATGCGATCCCCATTTACAAGTGTAAATTGAAATTACTTTCCGCATCTTACCAGTGATACATTGATGACCTGTCCAAGGTGCACGCTGCCATTTGACTGCGTGTGTGGGCCAATTTTTCCATGCAGGCTTAATCCTTGCAAAGATTAAGGGCATTTAGAAAAATAAAAAAATTAATAAAATCATATATCAGAATTCAGCACAATATAAGTACACCCTGGACAAAACTGTTGTCATTTGCACCAACATAGCCAAAGTTTTGCTAAAATTAAGTAAAAAACCAACATGGGTGATAACAACATCTTTGAACACATATCATGTTTGGTGTTACTTGATATTTTTCCAGGACTTAATCGTAAATCACAACCCCATCTACCTTTTGGAACTAGATGGAAATGATTCACCTGAAGAACTGTACATGGTAAAGTTAAAAATGTACATTTAGAAAAGTTCAGCAGCTGATTTCTTTGGTGGGCTGACTTTAGTTTATTTCTATTTTTACCTTACAGTCTGTGATGGCTCGTCTTGAAACTATGGCTATAAAGCCTGTCTCTGTTCCCGTCCTGCTCAGTCAGCATGTTGAGGAAGAACTACCAGACACCATTTCCACAGCAAGGCCATCCTCATAGTTTTCCTTAATTTTTATTAATTACTAATTTGTTGGTGGAGTCTTTAAACACTCCTTCTCTGACTGAACTTCTGCTAATTTAACTTGCACCAGTGTTAACAGGCATTTCTCTCTTTCATAGGAAAACTTTCTAAGATTCATGACCTCCATCAGAATTGTAGCCCCTGGCTTTCGGTGGAGAAGAAGCCGCTGGGGCAGAATTTGCCCAGTTGCTCTGAAGGAGGGCAGCATTATTGAAGGATTGACAGATTTGTGTGTTGGGTGAGTATTCTTTAATGAATTATTCTCCTTAGATTGACTAGTCTACCACTAACAACTATGACTGGATAAAAACCTTTCCCTGCTCAACTATTGTACAGCTTTCAGGACAAGTTGTACATACTTTCATCTCAGGACGCCTACAAGAAGTTTGTCATGAATCCACGCAAGTATCTACTGCCTCCAATGCCCAGACCTCCATGCAGGGTTTGCATCATTGGCTCTTCTCAGGCTGGAAAGAGCACCATGTGCAGTCTTCTAGCTCAGCACTACGGTGCTTTGGTGCTCGATATAGAGGAGCTGATAAAGCCATTTTTAGCCATAGCTGACCAGGAGAGGTTCGAAAAAATTAGAGACCTCACAACACCTACTGCAAAGAGTTTCAGGAAGAAGAATAAAGGTCGTGAAAAGATTAAAGGCAAGTTGGGCCTTATGTAAGATTTCAGATTTTCCACATCAAATATTATCCATATATATGCAAACTATCACTGATCTTATGTTAAACCCTTATATTGTTTAATGTGAAAAAATGGAGCTTTCATCTTGTTAATTAAAAATAATTTAACTTTACACATACATACCTCATTAACTTTTTGTCTGTTTATCACATTATAGCCATGGTATTTTTGGTTTCTGTAATAGACTTAATCAAATAAAATCGAAATCATTAAGTAAAAAATTATGCATGGTTTTATGATTGTTTTAAAATAAATATCTCAAAAATGTATCTGCAAACCAAAGTTATATGTCATTTTCTACAGGGAATATATATTTTATATATGTATATGCATGTTCACACACATTCATATTATGTGTGTATGTGTAATTTTATGTTGTATGTTGCTCTCAGTGGCAAGGGATAATCCACAAGTAACTGCTCTGGTGCATCAAGCCATTGAGGCCGCCAAACAAATGGCCATACCGCCCTTTGAAATGTATGTTAATGCACTGAAAAATCGAATGGAAGAGGTAAGTGTCAAGTTCAATGTTAGCAGTGAGCTTGTTTTCCTGTTTTATTAATTTATCATTCTTACTCTTATCTATTATTTTTGCTTCATGTATGCAATATTAAGATAATATAAGGGTATCGATGTTACATTTTAAAATTCTGAACATGTTCATTGGAAAATAGAAAATCTACTATGCACGCAGGCAAAGCATTCAATATATATTCTTCCTGTAAACTGTTTTTATGTTGTTTTTTTAATTCACAAAATACACATCATCAATTTTTTAATTAACCCACTCATGCATCACTTTTCTTTTAATCTGAGTATGCTTTTCTTAATTGCTGTACTGTATTATTTTTATTATGCTGTCAATTTTGCCTGTAAGTATATTAGCATTAAAGTGTTGATGTCACAGATAGAGACAATGAACTCCAATTTTGAGGACAAAACAGGATGGGTGCTTGACAACTTTCCCAA
The DNA here is from genome assembly GCF_019740435.1 of Gambusia affinis. Classification (NCBI taxonomy): domain Eukaryota; kingdom Metazoa; phylum Chordata; class Actinopteri; order Cyprinodontiformes; family Poeciliidae; genus Gambusia; species Gambusia affinis. Next base: position 10,735,819 of record NC_057889.1, read on the forward strand.
GAATCTTTCTGAAATGGAAGTCCTTCAGCAAGCCGGAACCCTGCCAGACACAATCATCTGTCTCAGAGACACTGATAAACATTACAGTGGGAGCATAATTCATACATTTGTTTTCTCCAAGTTTCCCCTTAGATTGTGACTTTAATGTGTCCACTTTATTGTATATGTGTGCAAAACAGTTATGAAGCGAGTTTATGAGAAGAATAAGGAAAGCGTGGACAAAGCCATCGAGAAAAGATTACAGAACCAGCCGTTTCAGCGAAATGAGGCAATTTTGTAAGTTCAGACTCAATAGCCTTCTTCAGTTTAGAGTATTCAGGTGTTTTTGCACATTTCTGATACAGTGTTAAATTTTTCCCACTTCAGCAAAGACAAGGAGCAAGAGTCAGAAGCACAGTCAGACCTACTGACGATTATGGAAGAGGAAGAGGGTATTATGTCTCCATGTGCTTGTAGAACTTGTAGTGTCATTTTAATTCTCATAAACAGAAGAACTTAAATATATTGATGTTGCCTGTCCATTAGACGCAGATAAAATAAACCAAACAGTCGATTGTTATAATTTGGATTAATCGGGACAGTCTAGACAAAAATGAACAGAAGCGCCAACGATAAAGTTGAATCCTTTTCTCCTTTTACTCTGTGCTATATTAGTAGAGTTACCAGAAGGTATGGAAATGGACTACGCCAGCATTCCAGAGATGAGAGAATATAGAGAGCAATCTGAGATATTTGAGACGGAGTGGGATCATATACAATCAAGTATATCAGTAAGCCACTTCGATGTTGAGATTGGGGGAAAAAGCCCTGACGAACTGCTTCAAGAAATTGTCCAAAAAATGGAAAGTGAGTGTACAAACTTGTTTGCCAAAAATGCTATGTTCAAAGAGTAACTTGCATATGTGCAAAAAGTGTTTTTTTTTATTATGACTTTCTCTATTAAGGGGAAAAAACCCTATCCAAAACAACCTGAACATGTATAAAAAAAATAATCCCTTCTTGGCAATGTTCACAGTTGATAGCAACTACCACCATTTATTAGAAAAAACTGGCAAGGAATCCTCTTAAAATATCGTTTTGAATTTTGTAAACATTTTCGATTATGAACAACCTGTTCAAGGTTATGCCAAAATTTCCAGGTTTGATTTAAAGTCAAGCATGTTATGTCGCTTTTTGAGAATATTTAATCTACTTCATGCTGTTAGATAGGTGCAATTTATATATAATCCTTTATCTCTTGAGACTCATCTCATTAAGAATAAAGACGTGTTACATACATCACAAAAAAAACCACATAAAAACAATAACACAATCTACTAAAAGGGATTTATTCACTGAACAGGCCTGGCATTAATCCAGTTTGAATAAATTTGGACACAGCTATAAAGAAAATGTGAATAATCTAAGTTTAGTCTGGATTAAACATGGCAGGTAACTATTTCAAACAGAGCCAGGTTGGGTTGGAAAGCTTTTTACCCTAATAAACAAAACAGTTGAAATCTGTGTTTTGTATTTACTCAAAGGTTCTCTTTTCTGATATTGATATTTATTATGCTTTCAAATATTTAAGCGTGACAAAGCAAACAATAGAGAAGAATTGTGAGAAAGTAAAGTCTTTTCATCTTTTTTTCCATCACCTCTAGGACCATTTCAGTATGTAGCTTGGGAGTTTTCTTCACTTGACCTGAATGAGGAGGAAGAAGATCAGGAGGCCTTAGCAGCACTTGAAAATGAAGATGAAGATACTGACGAAACAGATGATGAAGACGAGGAAGAGGATGTACTGACAAATATTTTTTATTTAAAATTGATATTACAAATCTATTTAAACCTTAAAAGTTTAAGATGTAGATTTTTTTATTTTGTAGATAAATATAGTTTTTAATAATCTGTAAGATCCTCTTTGTTCAACCAATGTTACAGTTTGAACCAACAAACAAGAGGTTGTTAGGCGACACCAAGCATTTCTGCCCTGTTGCCTTCAAAATCAACAATGTCCTGTGGCCATCGACGGACAAAATCTCAGCCAAGTACCGTGAACGGACTTATTACTTCTCCACCTTAGACGCCAGAGACTCCTTCATTGATAATCCTGACCAATTTGTTACACAAGGAGAGCTCCTTAAGGTAAATCAGCAAGAATGAGAATAAAGAAGTATTTTTTTCAGAACATGATACAATCACTTACGTGTTTCTACTTTCCTCCTATGCAAGCCTCCTCCCTTGCGAATCTTTATGCTTGGTGCTAGAGGGTCAGGCAAGACAACTCATGGTGGATGGCTTGCAAAGAAACTTGGGCTTTTCCATATTCAGTTCAGAGAGGAAATGCAAATGAAAATTATGGCCAAGACAAATAAGCCAGTTCCCTGTTCTGATGAGGCCGTGTACCTAAAGAGTGATACTGAGTATGTCGAGGCCCAAATAAGAGCAGAAAAGGGAGAGGAAGAACAAACAGAGACAGAAAATTCATCTGCCAGCATAAACATTGAGGAGGTTTGGTTCCTTTTTTTTATTTATTTACTTTTTGCTATTGACTTTTAGGGATTTTTTTCTAAGTTTTAAAAGCAGAAATTTTGTTTAAAATATTTGAACAGAACTTCTGTGTTTTTGTAATCACAACAGGAGGTGTTTTTGACTGAAAATGAATTAGTCATGAAAGCCTACCTAGCCGATGGAGAGCCAATGACTCATCAAGTTTTGGATATGATTCTTTTACCTTACTTTCAAGAAGAACCATACAAGTAATTATTGCCAAACATTCTTCATTTTAGGATGTACTTGACTAGAGTAGTTTTTTACTACCCTAAAGCTGTTTGCTTGTCCACCCACCCATAAATCCATTTATCCATTTTATTAATAACCATGTGGCAACAACAGCTTATTTTGGATTATTCTGGGGGGTTTGCTCTTATACCGTTATCAAGTCTTGATCCTAGAGATTGACTGGAAACAACCTGAAGACATATCTGGAAGCCCCCTTCACTTCTTCCATTGAGGAACATCGGGGTTGGGTGTCATGCAAGTCAGGTGACAGGCAAGCGTGTGGGTCTGGATTTTCAGCTGCCCTATTTGTCTTTGGGGAATTATGTTAGACCCTGTCCGCATTAACGAACACTATGCTCAGAATTTTATTTTGAATTCAAATGTAGTTAATGTTTATAACGCCATGCACCTTTTTCTTTTACATCTTTAGTAGTTTTGGTTATAGTAAACACTTTTTCTTGATTTTTTTTTTTTTTTTTCATATACTGCTATGTACTTTCTAGGTCTACAGGCTTCATCTTGGAGGGCTTCCCCCATGATCCTGACCAGCTGGAGTTTATGTTGGAACGACAGCTATTCCCTGATATTGTTGTTGTCATGGAAGTTGAAGCAACAGATGTCCAAAGACGCCTGTTGCCAGGCTACCTTGAGAAGTGGCGCATGCTCTACCACAAGCATGAAGAACAGATAAAGCTTCTGCAACATCTGCGGGAAAAGAATCGAGTATGAATGTGATTTCTTTTCTGTGTGTGATGGCAGATAAATTTTTTATTATTTCTGTTACTAATTATTTCTGTTATTTCCTTTACTAGTATCTAAATCATTTGTTTTTCCTGTTTTGATATAGGAAGAAAAGATCAGCAAGAGAAGAGCTGAACTCATAGAACTGCAAGAGGCTGATGAGTCCAGATTTACCGTAAGCAAACTCATCAATATCTTGTCGTCTCACTTTGGATTTTAAATATTCTTTAATTTTATATATTTAAACAAATAGTTTAGGCACCAGGCAAAAGAAAATGAGGAAGAAGGAGAGGAATCCTTGAACATGGAGGAGATCAATGCTATGTTGGAGATGGAATTTCCTGAAACAGGCTTCAGTGAAGACATAGAGGAACAGGAGACTGAAGAGGCAGCGACTGAATGGATTGAGGAGGAAATAGAAGACCGCTTTGAAAAAGATTCTTCAACCCTTATGACTGTGATGGTATGAATGCAGAAAACTTTTAAAAGCTTATAAGTGGAAGTCTAATAACCACTCTGGAGAGCGCATTACCTCTGAGCATGTCTTCTCCACCTCTCTTTTCATGTTAATGTGAAGATCCTAACATCCTTGCATTTGTTAATGGTCTTCTGAGTTTACATGTGTTGTTGTCATCTCAGGAACTCCTCAATGAAAATGACATTCCCAAGCTGGAAGTCAATACATCTCAAAAGTTAAGAAAAATCCAGGATCTCATGCTCCACAAAATCAAGCCCATGATAACCAACAGGGAGTCACTTTTCCTATCATGTCAGCCCATCTCATACAAACTTGGACACAATCTACTACTCCACTCCTATAAGATTAACAGTGCCTTTGGCTGTGCAGACCCTGTCCAGGTTAGTATAATTAAGGAAATTGAGAAGTAACAGCTGTGTTTCTAGAGATTTTAAAAATTATTTGACATTCATTTATATTTATTTCTATTATGAGTTTGGAAACTGACTGATTGCCTGTGTTGATTTTTTTTTTTTTCATGTACAACCCAGCAATACGACGAGGACATGGTTCATCCAATCCACTGGCCTCTAAATTCCTCATTTCCCCTCATCCTCGGTCCGTATATCTACTTTTTTCGAACCAAGGAAAACCGCAGCAAGTTCACACTGAACCCCTTAAAATACCTTCGACAGCCAAAGCCCACCACTCCCCTCCCTATAAAGATAGCAGTGACTGGACCTCCCAAAGCTGGAAAAACCACTGGTAAGTCTCAAGACAGCTGCAGGTGATTCTCAATTGTCAAGAAAACGTCAAATGACTTTTTAATTTTGTTGACCATTTGTGTCTGTAGTGGCAAAAATGTTTGCCGAGAAATATGGTTTAGCTCGGCTTTCCATTGGGGCAGCAATGCGTCTGGTGTTGAACTACAAGGCGCACACCAACCTGGCTTCAGAGATGAAAAAGTATCTCACTGAGGGCCTTGTTGTGCCTGATGAACTGGCTATTCAGTGTCTGGAAGTGGCACTCCTTAGCTCTGTATGTAGCATTCGAGGGTAAGATATGTTTTTTTTATTTATGTTCTACAATATTATTTGAAATGACAGTACCTTGGTATCAATATCATTTGCAGTTTTTTGAAATTTATTGCCTTTCAGCTACAGATATCTGCATATTTTATTAGAATTTTATGTGAAATACCAACACAGAAGCACAGAAACAACTTTTTCTAAGTTATGAATTGAGAGTAAAAGGATGCACATATCCCCTCATCTTCAAAAAGAGATGCATGCATAGGATTTTATTCCACTTTAATTAACACTTTGTAGAGCCACCTTTTACTGCAGTTTGCATGTAAAACTCTTTTGAGGTATGTCTCTACCAGTTTTGTGCATTTAGATGCTGAATTTCTGCTCACTCTTTCTTGCAACATTGCTTAAACTCACCCACATGGGATCTAGAGCTTCTGTAAAAAATTGTAACTCTTGTCACAGGTTCTCTGTTCATTTTAAATCTAGACTTTAACTGGGCCATTTTAACACATGCATATGTTTTGATCTGCATCATTCTATTTTAGCTCTAGTATTATGTTCAATCTCATCACAACAGGAATGTGAACGTTTTCTCTGCTCTTAAGACTTTGCAGACTCCATGGGATTTTCAACCAATACTACACTTTCTCTGCTCTATGTATCTTTCCATCAGTACTAATTATTTTGTGTAATCTTTATATTGTGTAATAACACAACTGCTTTTGGATTTCTTTCAACAATGGCTTTCTCCTAACTATTGTTCCATGACGGACAGATTATGGATATGGAGTGAACAATGTAAAGTTTTTCTGTCCACAAATATTTCAATATGAGATGTGGATCTCTCTTGCTCTGCATGGTGTTAGTTACCATGGGCATCTTGGTGCTTCTCTGATGAATGCTCTCCTAACCTGGCCAATTGTTCTAGGTAGTTGGCTGAATGGAACTTTGCTTCTGTGAGATGTTCAAAAGCATGTAATTTATTTAATGATTTGATCCTGCTTTAAACTTCCACACAGCTTTGTCTCTGACTTGTTTGCTGTATTCCTTTGTCTTTATAATGCTGTTTGCTCTCTAATGTTGTCAACAAACCTCTGAAGCCTTCACAGAACATCTATCTTTATCCTGGCATTAACCTGATAGCAGAAATATTCACTAATTAGGTGACTTCTGAAGGTAACGGTTTACACGGCATTTTTATGTGATACCAGAGCAAAGAGAACTGAATACAAAGTAATGTCACAGTTTTCCCAGTTTTATTTGAAGAAAAGTGTCAAATAAAACATGTATCATTTTCCTTTTACTTCACAATTATTCGCTACTTTTTGCCTGTATTACAAACAAAATCCCAAATTTGTGCTAGTAACAAGTCAAGTGATATTGATACCTTTAGAAGGCCCCGCAAGACTAAGAGGTTTTTTTTCTTCTTTATTTTATTCTGTCGTCTAAAGTTTGAATAAGAAAATTATCTTTCTTAATGCAAGAAAAAAACTGCACAATTTCTAGTTATATAAGTGTAAAAACAAATGTCTGGTTTAATTTATGTTTTAGGTATGTACTGGATGGCTTTCCAATGACCATTCAGCAGGCAGAACTCATGGAGTCTCAGAACATCGTACCCATTCTAGTATTTGAGCTCCAAATCAGTACCATAGAGGTCCTTCTGAGAGGCCTTTCTGACAAGCTGAACCCCAACAAGTAAAACAGCCTTTATTAAAAACAGTAGTTTCCTTAAATACTGAAAGTCTAATAGCTGATTGAAGCAAGGAAATGAAAAGCAATACAAACTCTGTCCATCCTTTATTCTTCATCATTTTAGGCCTTACCTGCTACATGACAGCTCTGAGATCCTGCACAGTTGGGATTCGACTTACAAGACAGAGGTTGAATATGTTAGGCGATACTTCCAAGAACAGCATCAGAACTGGTTCACACTCAATGCCATTAAAAACAAATGGTGGATATGGAAAAATGTTTTACAAGAAGTCAACATCAGTATGAAATGTCTGCATTCCTACCTGCAAAGGACACAAAGTGGTAAGTGTTGGGAAAAACTGAAAAAAAAAAAAGAAAACTTGCTAAAAATTTTATATGTAACCCTTCAATTCCGAGCACTCTTTCTAAACAGGGAAAGCTGCCTGCATAAACAAGCTCTGCATCACACCCAAGGAGCTTAATAGTCGCCTTGGAGAGTTTGGCCATTACTGTCCTGTCTGCCTTGCTCTACACTATCATCTGGTGGATTGCTCAGAAACTGCAGACTTGACTCATGCTGCTGAGTACAAAAAGTTGTATTATCGCCTATGTGGCGGAAACCATCTGGAGGTCAGTGTACGACATTTACACAATATGATTACTTACATACCATATTGTGATATATAAGTAATCATGTGTCTCTTTTACACACATCTCCTGTATTGAATTGAATGTACGATCAAATATATGGCTAAAATTGTGCTTAAGAAAGATAACAATTGCATTATATTCTCTTGACAACAGATATTCCTGTCAAATCCTGATAAGTTTTTGGCACCTTGTTGTCCATACAACCTGCCTGAGCCTCACCTACTGCCAAGAAAGTTGACAGAGTTGCAGGTGAAAAACAGATTCCCACAGCAGGTTGAATTGAAAGGATTCTGTCCTGTCACTTACAAGGATGGAAATCAGAGGTATGGATTCCTGGCAAAAAATTATAATTCATCATACATAAAAAAGTAGCTACTTTGTCACATCTTTTGAATATGTCTAAACATTACTTTTTGTAGGTATGAAGCACTGGTCCGAGGAATGATGGAATACGCAGTGGAATACAAGGGAAAAATTTACGTTTTTGAGACAAAAGAGAAGCAGGAGAAGTTCATGAGGTAGATGATGCAAAACAACTTTTTGCTATATTATGCTTTTATCTTTTTTTTTACATGTACTCCCTGTTCATTATTTCTGATAATCAAACACATTTTTAATATCAGGCTAATGTAAGTTGAGTAAATATGAAAAGAAGTTTTTAATGGTGATTTACTTCATCAAGGGAAATGACTACCCAAACTAACCTGGTACATTGTGAAAAAGCAAATCCCATCCCAATCACCCCCTTTTTAGTCATGACTAATTTTGAAATCTAAATAGAATTTTAGTATCCATATCCATCCTTAATTGGTGTCTGACCAGTTTTCGGATTCAATTCAAAAATATTTTATTGAACCCAAAGGGAAATTAAATGTTACAGTTACAGTTACACTATCAACATTCTTATAGAAATTATGCAACATGGTGCTGCAAATGATGAAGCAGAAAACTGCTTTTCTGGAAAATTCTTCAATTCTCATGGAAAATCTCAAGGAATCATAATGACAATGATCTGAAGAGCACCAGAAATCCAACTCTGACTGGCTAAAAAAAACAAAGCAAACCCAAGGTTTTGGAGTATCCTAGTCAAAGTCTGGACTGAAATCCAGTTGATGCCCATGCTTGAGAACCCTCCAGATTGGCAGAATTAAAATAAATCTCAAAAGACGTTCTGGCCAAAGAGTGGCACAAATAGTTATTAGGTTTAGGCAGTAGTAATTTTTCCTTTTGAAAACTGCTTATTGTATTTACTCTTTGTTTGATCTGAAATTTTATTTGATGATCCAAAATATCCAAGTGTATCAACAAGGCAAAAACAAGAGAAAATCTGTAACAGGGTAAACATGTTTTACATCACTGTATTTCTGTTCTTCTATAAAATAACAGTTATAGGTTTTGTTTTCTTTATACACTAAATGACAATGGAATTAAGCATTTTGCCTTGATATATGTTACCAAAGGATGCCTGAAATGTACTGTGACCAAAAGCTGCCCTGTAAGGTTCCTCCTCTTGATGAGCCTGTTTCCCTCATTTCCCTTCCAACACTGGGCTACCTGGAACAGGTTAGACACACTGCCCCCCTGATTTATCTTTTTAAAGTTCAAATATTCATTGCATGCGTTTTACGACTGTTTTTGCTGTTCTGAATCAGGTTCGAGTTGAACTTGTTTGTTTCTTTAGGGAGTGGCAGAAGCAGTGATCAAAGCCATGACAGCTGTTGGGTCTCTCAAACCAAAGTACCCTTTTGTCAGTGTAAAAAGATCAGCTCTTGTGTATGTGGCCTACTATTTGAAAGGTGAGCAGACTGTCAAAGGTGCATGTACTTAAACTAAATCATTAATCTTGTTTTATGATGACAAATATTGTAAGTGTTTTTTTTTATTGTTGTTGTGTTTCACAAGCTTTCAATCACAAGTCCACTGGCTGCCTTCGTCAGAAGTACAAGAAAAAACTTGCATCATTTCTAGAGAACTGTGAGCTCATAACCTACCTCAGTTCAGCAATGACAGGAGCCTATAAACCTCCCAGCGAACGTCCCAAGGATTTTGACTTTAAGCTTAACAGGTTTCTGGCACTGGGAGCTCCAGGAGCCACTGACACTCTGTAGCTACATCTTTTCTGGATGTTTTTTCACCATGGTCAGTTAGCAGTAGAGCAGTTCTGTGTGTGTGTGTGTATGTGTATCAATAAAATTTAAAATCTGTGACTTTTAGAAATGTGCAATCTGTAATGAAGCATATTTCTCTTTAAATAAAAAACATTGGCTTTGATCATTCTTCAATCTTGTTTCTAGCTCTCCAAAAGCTAGAAACAGAAACAGAAATACAGTTATTTAAACACTTTTTAGCTTTGGTTTTTATGGTGGCAATTTGAACTGAGTCTAGGTTGCCATAAAAAATGACCAGATTAAATGCAATTAAATTCAGAGTTGAATCCTTTTTGCCACTTATATGGCTCCCTCCAAGAAAATAGCTGCCAAAAAGGTTTAGGGTTAAGGTTGTTGCGGTTCATAAGATTGCATCTCACTAAACAACTCATTGATTTGTGCAGAAATTCAGCAGAGAGGTTTAATTGCTGTGTAGGAATAAAGCATGAATAAGGAGGATGTTTTGGATATCTGTGAAGATGGGCACAAAAGTAGCCACTATAAAAAATTTTTATAAAGTTATTCTCTCTGACGAAGACCCCTTCATACTATCTATGTTTTGAAAAAAGACTGTCCAAAGAATAAAGGTGAACACAACCATGATTGTGAATGCATCTCATGTTAACAGAAATTAGCCTGAATTGAACAATCAAGGCTATTTTCCTGAGCCTCAATTATCCAAGGAAGTGGGATTACTTAGAATTTTGCCTATAAAAGTGCTGCCTTCAGTAAAAGAATTGGATCGATGATTCCGGAGGAATTTGGTAATGTACAATGCTTTTTCCTAACACTGTGCCACAATGCAATGTCTTAGCCAAGAAAGTGGCTAAGATATGAAAATATTGTAACTTGGGGTCAAACAGGAAATTCTCAAGATCTTAATTAATCTATTTTGAAAATCTGTTAATAACTTTGATACACTTGATTTATTTCTTAACAAAAGGCTGTGTGAAATATCACCCAAAAGTCATTGAAGTACAGGAGATCAATAAAACGTCTGAGAACACGAAAGCAGTAAAGTTTGTAAAAAAAACAAAAAAAATCAAATTTTCCTTTTAAAATGTTTTGTCAATACTGTAAATTGAGCGAATAAAATTATGGTGTACCCCATTGTACTCACAAATTAGATAGAAACAGTAAGTTGAACACAAAAAAATCATAACTAGGCTCTTCATAAGAAAAGGTTTGAATGCCTTCTCTAAAGCGTCATGACAAAAATTATTTGCACCGCAGTGTTTATGGCATAACACCCCTTTTCTGAAAAAATTCTGCTAAAAACTTCGCGCTATGTCACAGCTGACTACTTCCATATACTTTCAGATAGAAATGCCATTTAAAGCCATAAAACATAGTCATATCATTCAAATACATCTGGAAGGTAGAAAGGGGCATTTCTTGCACTGTTTAATCTGATCTGTTCTCGCGATGTTTTGTTGGAAATAGCGCGAATTCGATGGACACCGGTCCGGTTTGTTGTTGCTGAGCCACACAAACTAGGTAAGAGGTCAGCCAATACGTTAATTAACGTCTTTCCCTTGTTACTTTTAATAGCATAAAGTTAAGTACAATGCTCCTAGCTGCTTCTGTAACAGATAACCCTCGTCTATTTTTGTTTAGCGGTCAAGGTTGGTTAGCCATACAAGCTAACTGAGTGCAATAATATATAAAGTATACTTGTGACAAAAGAAATCCTAACATTTCACTCCTAATAACCGCTGGAACGAGTCTCAGTAAATGGGAGTACAGTGGCGGGATGAGACGAGCTGATAAAAGCTCATTCTTACTTTGTGCTAGTCATTTTTTCTTTCGGTTTCGTTTTGCTCTTAAAAGCGAGGTCGGGCGTCCAACATGTCGAAGCGAAGAAACACAGCTGTCAGTGAAACGCCAAACAAACGTCTCCGATCTGCCGTGAATGGTGAAAATGAGGACAACGACGAGGATCAGGATATTGCTGAAAGTGAGCAGGGAGATTCCGCTCTGAGTAAACGGGTAGGTAATGTCACTACTGCTTTTTTCTGCAATGTATTTTGTACTAACTAGACTAACATGAAGTAGCTCATTAACAAAGACGTTTTGATTCCAAAATGATGTGTGTGTCGGAGTGGATTATCCTAAAAGTGCGGCATGCATTTCTATGAAAGGGCTCCAGAATGAATACATCATAGATTGACCTTTTGCAGAAATTATAGCTGCTAATCTTTTGGTGTACGTTTCTACCAGCCTTACACGTCCAGTTTTTGCTCATTATTCTGAGCATATTCTCTTAAACTCAGATAAATATCATGGAGAGCTTCTGTAAACATTTAGTTTACATTAACTTTGCTGCAGATTCTGATTTAAATTTATCCTGGGCTTTGACTGGGTTATTCTGACACATGAGTATGAAAACTGGCAGACTATTTACTTTATGGCAAATTTTTCTTATGAAATTTGATTGCACGAGATCTTCTTTATGTTATGAGATTAAAAATGACTGTTGCATGCTATCATTTTGAAAACCATTACTCATTTTCCTTTACTTCCATTTTATTTCTATGTTGGTCTATCACATAAAATGCTGTAAAATTCATTGAAGCTTGGGGGTGTAAGGTCAAAAAATGTGGAAAAGTTTAAGAAGTATTTTTCACAGTGCTGAGGAAATAAGACCATAAGCCCTCTCATTAACCTTTTGTGTATAGTTTCAGTGTTCTGGTGATGTGGTGAGTGATGCAGGGATAGTGGAGAGCATCACTCTGAAGAACTTCATGTGTCATTCACTCCTTGGACCATTTGCATTTGGTTCCAATGTCAACTTTGTTGTTGGTAATAATGGAAGTAAGTCGACCTCTATAATGTTTGAAATGTCTTTAATTGAAATAATTTTTGGGGATAATTTTTTAGATAAGTTAAAATTAATATTTCAGGCAGTATATTTTTTTACACAAAATATAACTCCAGGTTTACAGATTGTCTAAAAGTATAATTTGTTGTTACTTAAAAAAAGGCATTTCATTACTTAGTGAGAGTACGAGTAGATGTTTCTGCGTGAGTCGATCACACATGACACTTGATAACAGTCTCTAAGCCTTATTGGATTCACGTAGTGGTTTAAACTTGACAATGTAGATCAGCTATCTACATAGATAGCTGATCTAGGCTGTTTGTCTTTAATTTTCTATAACCTCTGACATGTATGCAAACTGTTTGTAACAGGTGGAAAAAGTGCCATTCTGACAGCTCTCATAGTTGCCTTAGGAGGGAATGCACAGGCTACAAATAGAGGATCCTCCTTGAAGGGTTTTGTGAAAGAAGGAGAAAGGTAAAGGTTTACCAAATGTATAGTTTTATACATTTGATGACACCGTGTAAAAGCCTAACATGCTCTTTGCTCCACAAAATAATATATTCTTTTATTTTTCAATATCGTTTCTCAGTGTGGAAAGAAAATGTCACTTTCAGCAAATTAAATACTAGTACCACTGCTATTAATGCTTTGTACTTTTGCCAAAGCACCTGCTCTTATTCTTCACCTATGACATTTCCAAATAAGGAGCATATAGACCGTTGACCATTCCCTCTTGTTTAGTCTCGTGAAGCCACCAAATGCTAATGGACTCGGATAATTTAGAGTCAATGATGCCCTGCACTCCAGCAGGTTACCAGGGCCTTTGTAACCACATATTATTCCCCTCTGTTTCATACCATATCCACTAGGAGTGTTAAAAATATGCCTGTTATTTATTTATTTTTTTTTATTTGTTTGCTTGCTAGATTTACTAACTGCCATAACTGATTTTGTTTAAAAACAATTGCATAAATTGTTTCTGCTAGTTTTAAATTAAAGATTGAATTGTTATAAAAACTCTCCAGTGTGACCTAGATATAGGTATTATCTAAAAAACTTAATTTAATAGTATTTTTTTATTATTATGAGTTGGAATTGTATTGTCTTTTCTAAAATCCTGTCTAATTAGAGGTTCTTTATCTTTTATTGGATTTTCAAAGTCAGATTTTTGTTGCTTTACAAACCATATAAACCAGTATGAAATATTACACTTAAAAGCAATTTTTAATGACGAAATTACTCAAGAAATTTTCGAATACTTTTTTCTTCTTTTTGTTCAGTTCTGCTGATGTGTCAATCACCCTGCGTAACAAAGGCAGAGATGCTTATAAGCTCGATGTGTACGGCCCAGCCATCACCATAGACCTTCGAATAACACGGGAAGGGCTGAGAACCTACAAACTGAAGAGTAACGGAGGTAAACACTTGAGAGGTTTTTGGATTTGCTAGGAAAATAATTGAAAGCCATGCTTTTTATCTTCTGATAGGTCAGATCATCTCTACCAAAAAAGAAGAGCTAATTTCCATCTTGGACAATTTTAATATTCAGGTAAGTTGGACATCTAAATACGTCACCATGTTGGCACCAAAAGTTGTATTTTTCCATCCAGGTGAGGTCGTGTAACTGATGGTCTTATGTTATAGCAAAATATTTTTTGCTTTTCTTGTATAGGTTAACAATCCTGTGTCAGTTCTCACACAAGAAATGAGCAAATACTTCCTGCACTCTAAAGGAGAAGGAGACAAGTATAAGGTCTGTTTAGAGTAGTTAATATTCTATCTTAGTAGTTAGTAGTCTGTCTTGACGCAGCATTAGTTGTAAACCTTGGCCTCAATTTTGTTAGAATTTGGATCTAGCTGTTTTCTTTTTCTGCAAGTAAAAAGAGATGTACATGTGTTGTTGTTGTTGTTTTCTTACAGTTTTTTATGAAGGCTACGCAACTAGAGCAGATGAGGGAGGACTTTATTTATATTAAAGCCACCAAGCAAGTCACAGAGGAGAAAGTCGAGCAGCATGGAGAAGTATGGCTCGGTTTCAGTTTTTATTTATTAGAATTTTTCAGCAGTAATATGTCAAAGATTTTTACTGTATTTTTTATGTTGGTTGTTTTTTTTTTTTTTGCTTAAATTTAGTTTTAACTTAAATTTTCTGACTAAGTGAGATAAATATTGTCCATACTTATTTATTATGATCTAAAGTCATATAGATGGATTTAATGGGCCAGGAGCTAATTCATTTCATTGTCAAGGATCTTCAGAAATTCATGAAAAAAAACAGTGTTTATATAATTTTTACCTCTTTAAATTAAAGTGTAACAAAACTTTAAACACTTCGTACAATCTTATAACGCTATTGTTATTAGAATTATTATTACTATTATCATTTGTTTTGTTTTCAGTGTTTGAAAGACTTGAAGCGTAAATACCTTGAAAAAGAGGACCGTTACAAGAGCTTAGCTTCACTTGGGGAAATGCACACCAAACTGGAAGAGTTGCAGAAACAGATGGCTTGGTCCTTGGTAAGTGTCTTTTTGTTTTTTGTTTTTTTATATGTCATTTTTTGTGTAAGTAGCATGAATCCCGCTTCATGTAGGATTTGTAGTTAGTAAACCAAGTGAGTTGAATCTTTCAGGTGACTGAAATGGAAAGAGAGCTAGAACCAGTGAAGGAGAAGTTACAGGCAGACAAACGTTCCACAGAGAAATTTGATGAAAAGGTTGATGAATGGAAGGTAGGACATGTCTGCTGTTTTTTTTTAATAGTATTTACATGTTAGTCAAAGGTAAAACTCTCCTGAACCCTTTTCTCCCTCTATTTTGGGTCTTAATGATGACCTGTTGCACCATTTGCTAATTTTAATTAAATCAGTAATTAATTTAGTCTTTAAATGTAATAGTTATTAACTCCAACCTTGTTGTTTTTGCAACTTATATGTTTTTACAGAATAAGGTTGAGCAATCCGAGAAAAAGTACAAGCAAATTCAGGAACAGCTGGAGGAAATCACTCAGCAGGTCCAGGATCTCCAGCCTAAATGTGCTGAGCTTAAGGCTGAAGCCCAGAAACGCAACAGCCTTCTCAAGTCCTGCGAGGTCAGAGTCTAAGCATTGTTTTACACACACCTTTAATAAGCCTCCTGATGGCTAATCTATTGCTGTACAAATCTGTTACAAAAGCAAAGAAAGTAGATCTATTAGCAGCAACTCATGATAAACTATTTCTCCGCTATATGTTTGTGCAATTTCCTCCCACAGTTGTCTTTTGTTACAAAACAAAATTCAAGACTCACCCAAGTTTCTTCAAAGATTTTTTGTAGATTCTGATCGTGTGGGCAGGAAGGATCTCCTATAGCTGTTTGTGTTGCAGCGGTTCAGAAGAAAGAGCTGTTACAGCATTTTTACAAACCACTGTTTATTTGGCCAATCCAGCTCACTAGGAAGTAATTAGGAATTACATGTTTATTTAATTAGAAGCACAGATGGAGCCAACAAAGTACCAGCGCCAAATTTAATGATATTAATTATGCTACTCAATTACAGCAGTCTTTTAATCTTACAGTCTTGTTTTATTTACAACTGCAATACTTTCTTATGTTGCTGTAATTTTGATGCAGGAATTTCATCCTGTTTTTTTCCTCTCTTCAGCTCACTGTCCATAGGTGTAGAACTAACCTCAGGGACCTGGAAAAAGACAAAGCCCAGCTGTCTTCACGTATAAAGGATCTGACTCTGAGGTGTGAGCTTTGCTTACATTTTTTTATAATCCAGATGACTGGTGGGTTTATTTTTGTTCTTTTTTTTTGATCACCTTTTAATTTCTCTAGCATCAACCAAACAACTGGAGCAGAGAGCCAGGCGAGGGCAGAACGTATGGCGCAGATTCAAGCCGAGCAGGAAAACCTCAATCTTCACATTTCTACTCTAAGTCAGCAGATTGACCTGTTTCAACACGCCAGCAACCGTGCCAAAGAAGAGCAAGGAAAGATGAGGTATAAACAGAAAAGGCATTATTTATGCTGTTCTTTCTGGATGTTGTATAGTAAAGGTTTTAGTAGAATTAAAATGGAACTAAAATTTTCATTTAGAGGTTTCAGGTCAGCCTGATATATGTAAATACAATAAACAAGATTCACCCATCTGCCTGCTAATAGTTAAACAGACTCCAACAAAATTTTACAACATCTATTTCTTTTGGAGCAAAATTAATTCTGCTGGATATGTTTGTTTCACAGTCTAAAACTTTATCATCTAAAATCAATCTTTCTTTACCTTTCCAGAATGGAGTATAATGGGCTCAAGAAATCCATCGACGCAAACAAAAGGAAACTACAAACCATGAAGAGCAGTCGCTCGAATCGACTGCGGCGTTTTGGAGAACATATGCCTGCATTGCTTAGTGCTATTGAGGAAGCTAACAGCAAAGGCCACTTCAGACACAAACCTCGAGGACCTCTGGGTAGAATTTGGTTTCTTGATTGGTTTCTTGATTGTTAAAGTCAGAAAACAGGCATATTGACTAGAGAAAGCCTGCTTTACCCTTACTTATTTATTCTGCTCTGCAGGTTACCTTATTAGTCTGAAGGACCCAGAGCTGGCATTGGCTGTGGAATTATGTCTTAAATACCTGCTTGTGGCCTTCACATGTGACAACTATGAGGATGAAAAGGTTCTAAAGGGCCTCATGGCCAAAGTGTACAA
Organism: Gambusia affinis; assembly: GCF_019740435.1. Taxonomy (NCBI): domain Eukaryota; kingdom Metazoa; phylum Chordata; class Actinopteri; order Cyprinodontiformes; family Poeciliidae; genus Gambusia; species Gambusia affinis. The sequence goes on from NC_057889.1 coordinate 10,752,823, forward strand.
ATCTGGTCAAAGGCCAACCATCATCACCAGTCAATTCCTCCACCATGTCCATGATACACGAAGAAGGTGAATACATTTCATTCCAAACTCATTAGTTATTCTTCCTCTTTATAAATATGGTGCTTTTAAGCCACATTAATTGCATTATACTGTGGCAGAAAATCTATTTATTGTTTAGATGTATATTAACTGTTTGGGACCATAAGGGTGCTTGTCTATTAGCTGTGATATACCCAATACTGTGCATTAACATACAGATCTAGCCAAATAAATTATAGTATCATAAAATGTTTGTATGTAATTCAAATCAAAAAGTGAAACTCATTACTACATAATTTCTTTACAAACACATTTCTTTGTTTCTGTTAATGATTAAAGCTTATGATTGATCTTATAAAAACGATGTCTTGTAATTAATACAAGATATGTCTTGTATTAATTATTGACGTGTACTTTTCAGTGATTTAGTTAATGTTATATGCGTGGTTTGTTGTGTTCGTTTCCTGGTTATCTGTTTTTCCTGTTCTCTTTTCCTGCAGGTGTAGAAGCAAACTTCTAAGGTGTTATCTTCTGTAATCTTGACTCTTTCTCTCCTCTAATCTTATCTGTGATCCCATTTAAACTTTTTTCCCACCTTTCTCTCTTTCTTTTTTCCGTCTCTGTGTCCATAACATTTTAAATAAACCCAAAGGAATCATATATTTTTTTTAGTATTGCATATGTACTATAAAGTGAGCATTATAGCAAAAACTTTAATCCTCAACTTGTAAAAGTAAATCTGTTGGATCTGCTGGCACAATTCCCAGGCAGGACATGTTTAAAAAAAGTTGACCATTTTATTGACCTAACATCGGTTTATTTTGTTTAGGGCTGTGAATCATCCCCAATATCCCTCTGTGCTTCAAGCTCTGGACATTGAAGACCCCATTGTGGCCAACTGCCTTATTGATCAAAAAAGCATTGAGAGCATTCTTCTTATTAAGGTGAGAAGTCATTCGTCCAGAGTGAATGTCTGAATGTCTTCACTGTGTACAAATGTTAGACTTTAGTTAGACTTGGATAAGTGCTACTGAACCAAACATCAGTTGTGTATCCTTTTTATATAAAGAATTATCTTTAAGAAGGTTTTGGTATTTTTCCCTTAAAACGGAAATGTTTCAACACAACGGTAAGTGTTGTTGTTTTTTTCTTATTTGCATTCGTTGTGTGTGTGTTTTCAGAATCGCACAGAAGCTCGAAGAATAATGCAGGGCAAGAATCCTCCAGCTAACTGCATCCAAGCCTTCTCTAAGGATGGTGATCAGATCTTCACTAACCGTAATTACACTTCTGATCAGACCAGACCAAGCTACCTCTCAGGGGATGTTGAGGAAGAAATCAGGTGAGTTTCTTAGATTTATTTGCTCTTTAAGCATGCTTTTTATTGTACAAGAATATAAACACTTCATGTTTAGCTAAATGTGAAAATACAAAAAAAGTCAAAGCTGTAATAAATTGACTCCAGGTATTTAGAGTTTTATCTATATCTATTTTATCTAAAAGACTGTACTTTAAAACTGTGCTTTACCATTCTTATACACTCTTTCTTTTTCTTTCCCTTTCCTGTTTTCTGTTTTTTTCCATCAGGCATTTACAGAAAGAACTGGAAAACCAGGAAGGTCAGGAAGCTCGTTTCCAGCAACAAATGAGAAAGTTGGATGAAGACATCAAACACAATGAGGAGCTTCTAAGAAAAGTGCTCATGGAGCAAAGGACTACCAAAGTAAATAATTTTCCAAATATATATATTTTTTTTCATTATTGTGTTCTTATAATTATTTGCAAAAAAAAAAATATGAACTGCTTTTAATATAGAGTATTTATAAATATATATTTATTTTAGGGTTTTCTAAAATAGCCACAATTGTTATGAATAAATTCTGGTATTAAATTTTTTCAATATATTTCTACTACAAGCTGTATCTAATTTAATGCCTCACTTTGCTTATTTATTTTAGGAGAAGGCCACAAAGCTCCAGTTTGAGTTGACAGACCTAGAGAATGTGGAAGAGCCTCAGTCAGAGGACCTCAGGCCGCTGGTAGGAACAGATCACGCTTCTCCCTTCACACATACGTAAAAACCTTTAGATGTGTTATTCAGCGGTTGCAGGTTCGTAGTGTTAGACTGTTATGTTTTCTTCTGTCTCAGGAGGAAGAGCTTCAGGAGATTGTTGCAAAGATTTCATCCAAGCATGCCGAGTACGAGGAAGCTAAAACCAAAATGGCCAACCTGAAGGCAGAATACGACAGAGCAGACCAGGAATACAAGCAGCACAAAGAGAACATAAGCACAATCACTGAGGAGGCTGATTCAGTCAAGGTAATGATTCTGGTTGGAGGCAGACAAAAATAGCTTAAGGGGGCCTTCAAAAATTACTTGTATTCTTGTTTTACTGCAGGATGAGCTGAGTAAGACTGACCAAGAGGTGATGAAGTGCAAACATCACAAGAAACACTACGATGACAAACGCAGTGCCCATCTCCGCAACATTCACACTCTTGAAGCTCAACTTAAAAATAAGGAGGAAAACCTTGCGGTACGTGAGATTGTCAGTATATGGTATTGATTGTTAACAAGTGGCTGTGAGACAACTGGTTGTCCAGCTGGTTTGAAGCAAAAAATTTAATTAAATGGTTTCAACAACAGTTAGGTTAGACACAGGGATAGAAAGCTAAGCAATGTTTTTTTCGGTAAAAAAAACTTACGATTTTTTTACCGAAAATCTTAAGTTTTAGAGTTGAAAAAAAATAAATCAAACACAGACTTGGAGTTTCTACTTCAACGCAGACGTCCCTGAACTACTCCAAGCCCGATATCCAATAACGCTGCTGCACGTATGAAACGTTCTGACTGTTACTATCATGGTAAACCAGTGGCATACATAAAGACAATATATGCTATATAGTCTTTATTTGTGACTATGTTGTTTTGAACAATAACAGTTAAACCACATTGATTTTGTTTCTTCAAGTTCAACTACAACATGCTGCATTTACATGTGGCATCATTCCCAGATCTAAGTTTGGATTTCCAAGACAAATTAAATGCAGGATTAGTCTGATGACTTGACCATTTAGCTACAGCTTGCATCTTTTTTCTCAGATGATCATTTCTTGTTGCCCATATTAACTTCTTGTTTCTGTTTCTCCTTTATGTTTTTGCACATGCAAACTGGTTGTCTAGGCAACACTCCACACGCCTCAGCTTTTTTTTTTTTTTTTTTTTTAATGGCTACCTTTTTTTCAACCTAGGCCTCTGTTGCTAAGGCCTCTGAGATTTGTCCAGAACGCCTCGAAGTTCGTCGAACTGCCAAAAGTATTGACAGTGAAATTAATCGTCTCAAAGTCAAGATCACAACTCAGCAGGAACAACAAGGAGACCGCGAGGAGATTGTGAGGTAATAGCTTCATGTTTTACAATGCCTTCTCAAGGATTGTATTTGGGAACCACTGCTATGTACAATTTTCACTTTTACTTGACAGAATGCAGAAAGAAATGCAAAAGGCTAGTTCTCCTAATTTTGTTCTTACACTCTTTTGTCTAGGCAATATCATGAGGCTTTAGAGAGCTACAAGAATATGTCTCAGCAAATGAGGAGCCTGAACAGCTTCATCAGAAGTCTGGATAACGTCATGAACTACAGACTCCAGGTTTACGCTGATCTCAGAAAGTAAGTCATGACGACGCCTTTGTTCATTAAGCAGTGATGCGCTACAGTTACATGGAAATATTTTAATGTTTGACAGAGCATTTTCTTTGTGCTTCCAAAAGAAAAATATTAATTAACTTTTGTTTTAGATACTCTTATTTTTCCTCTGAACACTTTTTTTATTTACAATTGTTCATTTTCCCACGTTAGGTTCCTCTCAGCCCGCTGTAAATACTACTTTAATAGTATGCTGGCTCAGAGAGGCTATAGTGGAAGCATGACGTTTGACCACAAGAATGAGACCTTGACCATCTCGGTATGCAGCTTTTGTTTGTTTGCTTCAGCCTCAAGTTTGTATTCAGAAAGAGATGTACCAAGAGATTGGCACTGCTTGTTAGGCTCATGAATCTCTTTCACTGTTTTTTCAAGGATCGGCATCAGAGATGTTAGGGAACCACTGGTGTCACAAGTGTCAACTATGTTCTAACTTTTCTTTTGTCTTAAAAGCAAAAAAAAAAAATGTGTCACTTATATCAGAATGAAACTAATGTGTTGCATAGATTTATTACAGGTTGAAATATTTCAAGTCTTTACTTCTAGTAAATCAGAAGCCATAATCTTACTGAATGTATGAATTACTGCATTGATGTTGCATTGAGGTGATTAATCTGTGGTACTGCTGAGGAGTGGTGAAAGTTAGTGGTGGTTTTTATTATCTGATCATTTGCATAATCAACAACAGATATAGGCCGGATGTATTTCACTCTGTGTTCAATGAAGTGATAAGTTTCAGATTCTGATTCAGATATAAGCTCCGTTCGGCAGGAACGACCACAAATTTGTCTGTTTGGGAGTCGCCATTGAGATGTACCAGCGAGATGGAAAGTTAACGGAGTTGGCCTGACCTAAAACAATCATTATCTGAACTGGCTCCCCCTTTACTGCCGCTAGATGGCTGACTATCTCAAATTCTCTTGGATGTCATGTGAACAAGTTGCTCTGGTCCCACTCCCATATCTTTCCTATGACATTTGTGGATCTGACCCAAAGCGCTACTAAGCAAACAAACAGGTTCTTGCTGTTTGTTTGTCTTTTCTTTGGACGGACTGTACTGAAAGGAAATTTTGTTGTGCTTCGGTACAATGACAATAAACGCATTCTGATTCTGAAATAAGTGACAAAAGGATCAAATGCAGTCAGAATTTTGAATTTATTTTAATCAATTTTTTTTTTTTTTTTACTTGTAAGTAACTTAATCTTTCATAGCAGAAAGACTAGAACATTTTCAGTGCTAATCCAATATCCTGGTTGATATACCTACATTTAAGTATAATAAGTCAAAAATAAAAATAGCACTTTCTTTTGTTTGTTTCAGTTGTGAAGTCTAACTCCAGTTAACAGAATAAGTTTTTAGCAGTTTTGTTTATTATAGTTTGATTCCACTGTTTCTTTACAAATTAAGTCATTAATTCAAAAATTGAAAAATACTTTCTTGATCCCAAAGGGAATTTCAATAAATAAAATGACCTCAGAGAATGAATTTTCTGTACAAGCCTGACATGGTTGTTTCTTTCTTTTTTTTTCCCCCACTCCTATTTAGGTGCAGCCAGGCCAAGGAAACAAAGCGGATTTGAGTGACATGCGTTCTCTGTCTGGAGGCGAGCGCTCTTTCTCCACCGTTTGTTTTGTCCTCTCTCTCTGGGCAATCACAGAGTCGCCTTTTCGCTGCCTTGATGAGTTTGATGTTTACATGGTAATGTCGTACAGTTTTATTGACATTTGTTGTGTGTTTGTGTGCCAATTATGTGGCGTGATGACAAGGGGAGCGTAACATGAACTATATCTACTTTTTCATGTCATTATTATGATTATTAAAATAAATTATTAGCCAATTTATCTCTGACTTACCAGAATTTGCAGCATAACTTTGTCTTAGATGGAAAAAATAAACTGGACTCCGTTCCTCTTTTGCTCTGTCAGGACATGGTGAACAGGAGGATATCGATGGACATGATGCTGAAGGTAGCTGCCAGTCAGCGCTACAGACAGTTCATTTTCCTCACGCCCCAGAACATGAGGTAACCATCTGAACCATTTCTTTGTATGCAACTCAAATCAATCGCACCCACACCTTTTGACTGTCTTATTTTCTTGTGTCTTAAATGATGTTTGGCAGAAGCACTTAACTGAAATGATTCTACTTTAAGAACTTTGTCTCATTCTTTTAAAGTACACAGCAACTTAAAATCTTGTCAATATTTTTGTTGCTTTCTTTCCTGCTCAGTTCTCTTCCGGTGAGCAAAACCATCCGTATCCTCCGCCTAAAGGACCCTGACCGAGGGCAGAACAACTTTCGGAGTGAAGACCAGTAATGCTCTCCATTGCAATCTTGAACTGTTTAATGTAATGTAAAGTGTTCAATTCGTAAAATAAATAAAAAAATTAAAAAACAGCTGCATTAATAATAAATAAAGTGAAGCCTCTAAAGAGTCTATTTTCATAAATATGGCCACCCAATGCTGCTTGCAGCTTGAAAGTTGAGGTTATGATCAATGCAACTGTTTGAACCAGAACAAGTTACAGCTTCAGTTTCTGGAACACAGTGGAATCTAGTGGTGAAATACTGACTGAATACCACTAAACAACCTAGACAAAACAAAATATAAATTGCCTGTCTATATTTCCAAAGTAAAGTATTGTTTCTTTAAAAGTATCTATTTTTTTTTATTTATTTTTTTTTTCAGTTTTTTACCTTAAGACCAAATTTGTTTCATGTAAAAGCTATTGTATAAAGGATTGTTGGATTAAAAAAAATTCAAAATTGATTTAAGATGTATACAATGTTGCACATTTTTCTTATGTTGGCAATATAAGAAATAGGTCTGAAATGCAAACTGTTTGAAAAGGTAACTCTTAAGCTTTTAATGTTAATTACTAATTTGTATTCTACATACAATTATTTAAAGACAATTTTGAATATGGCGATATGACACAAATGCCTACATGTCTAAATTAATTGAAGTTTTTGACCTTTTCACTGTTTTGACCTAACAATTGTACAGATTTTGCAGCAGAGAGAAGTTTTGTAGTTGTTCAGTTTTCAACGTTACTTTCAACAGATCATTGTACTTTCTGCTCAAGTACGCTTCTCTTACAGCTGCTGTTAAAAGTGAATGATAAACTTTTACGTTATAGCATAGAATAAAAATTGCTGTTTTGTATCATGCTGTCGGTTGTTAAAAAGGTTGGTCACATTTCAGATTTGTAAACAGTCTCATATTTGTAGCATTTTCTTCAGGATCTCATGTCTTTTCAGTGGATGTGTAATTTATCTCAGGTTAAATATTTTTAAAGCTACAAAACAATAAAGTTTATAAACTGTTCTGCAAATGTGTATTGGTGTTATTGAATAATTCTGACTGGAAGAGATTGATGTGGAAAAATTTCTTGACATGATAACTGTTTGTTTTGTTTGCCACCTAAAGAAGGACAATATTACAGGTAGAGCACAATGCAATAGTTTAAGGTCAATCGTTTTCTGCTTCTTATCTGTGTTTTACACAATTATCCCCAATCAGTTTGTATTTTGAGTAAATGTTGGTATAAAAGCAAAAATTATGTTGAGAAGTGCTTTGTGTTGGAAGGAACATCACCCATTTTAACTTGGCAACACTAAGAAATGGGGTTGCTGTTTCTTAGGGTTCATCAAAAACTATGATGTGTCATAGTTATTGACACATCAAAACATATTCATGTTCTAATTGCCTAGGCAAAGTCCAGACCTAAATCTTATTGTGAAACTGTAGCAGGACTTGGGGAACTTGACGTTTAAGGGAAATGAATATTCTTGCAAGACGCTGAAAGCACATACAGAGCAATCCAGACCCTCTTGTGCACAAGACCAGAGATAGTTAGGGGATGCAAACCAGTACATTGTTTTTGGATTATTAATATAAACATTTATTAGTTTACTTAAAGGATTGGCATACATTTTTCTTCTGCTGTTAGTGGTTTTATTGAAAGCTGTAAAAAATAATTTATTGGTTTTGAATTTATTTTTAGCCAGGTTGAGAAAAATGCACTAGCCTACTTACATATATCATTATTAACTGCACATAGCTTTAAGTCTGGTTGCTATGCTGTATGCTTCAGAATAATGGTTACTTTGGTTAAAACGTGGCACTTGACGACGCTCTTTAGAGGTCGGCTTTGTGAGGAGGAAGGGATTTGCACCTTTAAGGGCTGTGTGCAACACCCCCAACACCGCTGGAATGCATTTCAGCCTGATGCACGTAACATTAGTTGACAACATAGTTGACCACCCAGAGGAAACTGGTGCTTCTCACATCTTCCAAATCTGCAACCAGGAGACAACATGAAGCCCAAATCTTTTCCATCCCGACTGTTTGATAGGAATTCAGCAGGAGTGTCAGGTGAAAGGAGGAATAGTTGTGCAGCAAAATATCAACGACATGTTGACTCTGTGGATCAACCACATTCTGATGACAGCAGTCCAAATGAGAAAGCCAAAAAAGACCTAAACTTTGCCTTTCTGCCAGAGAGGTATGAACCACTGATAGATGATGAGACTAAAGAAGAGAAGAAAAAGAGGAAGAAAGAAAACTACAAGAAAGTAAAAAAGGTATGGTGCATTTTAACTAAACTAAAGCTGACAATTGCTGTTTATATATAGCAACAAAGAGGAGTGTGCAGCACACTTTTGAGTTTTAAATATTTCCACACACAACAGCTGAATTTAGTCTGATCATATTTTGATTATGATTCTTTCACATCAGATGATATATTAAAAATGGTCAGATATCTTTATAGATTAATGAACTTGTTTACAAAGTTTGCCTTCATAACCCTGTGGAGAGAAAGTCAAATAAGAAAAGAAGAAAATAAAATATAAATATAGATATAATAGATTTTATTTATAAGGCTTTTTACATCTTTAAAGCTCAAAGGAAAAAACAAAACAAGCAATTGCAATGTATGAAAATAATCCTATATGACCACAGCAATCAGATGCTACAATAAAGTTTTGAAGAACCTTGTATGAGTTATAATTGCCAAAAGTAACCCCTATTCTGAAAAATAGGAGCTGTACTTGCACAGTACTATACAAGATTAAAATTGTTAAGAAACTGACTTCATTTTTATGAAGGTATGGTGCATTTTAACTAAACTAAAGCTGACAATTGCTGTTTATATAAACAAAGAGGAGTGTGCAGCACACTTTTGAGTTTTAAATATTTCCATACACAACAGCTGAATTTAGTCTGATCATATTTTGATTATGATTCTTTCACATCAGATGATATATTAAAAATGGTCAGATATCTTTATAGATTAATGAATTTGTTTACAAAATTTGCCTTCATAACCCTGTGGAGAGAAAGTCAAATAAGAAAAGAAGAAAATAAAATATAAATATAGATATAATAGATTTTATTTATAAGGCTTTGTACATCTTTAAAGCTCAAAGGACAAAAACAAAACAAGCAATTGCAATGTATGAAAATAATCCTATATGACCACAGCAATCAGATGCTACAATAAAGTTTTGAAGAACCTTGTATGAGTTATAATTGCCAAAAGTAACCACTATTCTGAAAAATAGGAGCTGTACTTGCACAGTACTATACAAGATTAAAATTGTTAAGAAACTGACTTCATTTTTATGAAGGTATGGTGCATTTTAACTAAACTAAAGCTGACAATTGCTGTTTATATATAGCAACAAAGAGGAGTGTGCAGCACACTTTTGAGTTTTAAATATTTCCATACACAACAGCTGAATTTAGTCTGATCATATTTTGATTATGATTCTTTCACATCAGATGATATATTAAAAATGGTCAGATATCTTTATAGATTAATGAATTTGTTTACAAAATTTGCCTTCATAACCCTGTGGAGAGAAAGTCAAATAAGAAAAGAAGAAAATAAAATATAAATATAGATATAATAGATTTTATTTATAAGGCTTTGTACATCTTTAAAGCTCAAAGGACAAAAACAAAACAAGCAATTGCAATGTATGAAAATAATCCTATATGACCACAGCAATCAGATGCTACAATAAAGTTTTGAAGAACCTTGTATGAGTTATAATTGCCAAAAGTAACCACTATTCTGAAAAATAGGAGCTGTACTTGCACAGTACTATACAAGATTAAAATTGTTAAGAAACTGACTTCATTTTTGGCAAAAAGATACTTCTCGTTATGAGATCCAGATCAGGCCTCTTTGATGGAGATTTGATAGCTACAGTGTATTTATGTAGCTATCAAATCTACATAAATATGATAGCTACATTTGCAAACTGAAGATTGTCTGCTTAAATTTATGGTTTCTTGTTCAGCTCCACTAGTAGACAGAGTTCATCCTGTTTCTGCTGCAGCCGGTCAGCCCTTTCCTGTCCAGGATGCGCGAGACAATGGAGTTCCCAGAACGTTTTGTGTTGATGTTGCAGTCAGGACGAAAACGAGCTTCTCTTCCTGCTGCTGTTATTGTGCCACAAAGGAATATATATACATCCTTGAAAACTAAGTCTTGTCCTTTTATTATTTTAACCTATTTGTCTTGAAGCCACTGGTAGGGCTAAATTAATGGTGACACCCTTGTGCTGAAAAACAACCTTTTGATGATTTTCTTCTTTATCCAGAATGTTGGGAAGGCACTTCGCACCACCTGGAAGTGTCTGATGCTCGGTCTGTACAACTTCGCCCTCGCCTACTCCACTCCCATCACAGCAGCAGCAACTTTTGTTCCGGATTTTCACCCCAGCAGAGACAGGACATGAGCTACGCTACTTTGGAGTTTGCTGTAAATAGTTGTAACCTTGGGACCTTGACCAAACTCTCTGCATTTTTAGATGTTCTTGTATTTTAAAAAATATATAACAGTATTTTTGTATTTTTGATTTTTTTTTCTTATAAATTCCACCTATTTAGACTTGTTATGCTTAAATTTCAATGTACTGTACAGTATAGAATTTAAGAATAGAATACATAGAGGATTCCCCCCACACAATTTTGTTGTTTCCATATGTTTAATCAAGTCTCCTGCTGCAGGATAGCAGTAGCAGGTTATGTATTTATGTATTTTTTGTGGATATAGATATATAGAAGCAGAAAAAGTTGAACAAAAAAGTGATTAACAGTATGTTGTACTGGAACAGATGCTTTAAACTCTAATTACCTAATTAAGTAGGAAGTCAGAATACACTTTTTCTTTCAAACAGCCTAATATAACTTCATACACCTGACCAAAGATACTGTATATGGAAAAGAGCGATAGCACATTTTAGCAATTTTACCTCTTTTTAATGCAATTTGTGCCCTAGAATTGCATTAATACACAATTGTTTTGGGTAGGCTAGAGTGTGCAATGTGTTCACAAGCTGGGAAATCTCATAGAAGATGTGAAGTTTAGCAAAGTTGATGAAGAAGTGCAGAGAAGGCACTGAAGAAGAAGAAGAGAAGATGTCCTGAATTTTGTCGATCAAGAGAAACCTTAGGAGGAGCTCTGAAGTCAGTTGTGGCAAAGAGGTGCAGGACATGCATGAAAGTGATTTGAAGCATATATAGCTTTAATAACATGCACAAGGACAGTGAAACAGTGGTGAGATATGTGGTAGGAGTTATAAATGCAAAGTCGGAGAGGTATTACATCAGCGATCATGACTGAAGGATGAGATTCTATGAATAATGATGTCAGAAATTGGTATTGTGCTCTGTAGTGACAACTGTGTTTGCTTTAGAGAAAGGGAGCACAGCTCCAGGCCTCTAGAGCCATTACTATCAGCTGATAGAAGAAAAAAAGGTTTTATTGTATACAGCAATATAAACTAAATGTGTTTTATGTTACATATTGAAAACTTGTTTGAGGTATTATCTTTTGTTGTTTGTAATATAGATTTTAGGACTAAGTCAGATATTGTGGAGTAAAATACAAAACTGTCTCTTTATTGTTTTTGTGGTGTTTAGCTGCAGTCTACGTCGTATATTAAAACTGATTTAAAAATATTTAGCTTAACTTTCGTTTTTTATTATTTTACCTATTTAATCATTTTTGCAGCTGTGTAGCAAAATATTTTTCTTCATATTTTCACGTTTTAAACATTTAAAAAACTTTTGTAAAACATAATTAAAACAAATCAAAAGACACTTGTGAAGACTTATTTACGTCTACACTTTGAAGTAAGCTGATTGGCTGAATGTCTGTGACCTCATCCGCCCCATTCGCATTTCCGTTTTCCTTTACCTTCAGCTAAGCTATACTGTTAGCTTTGTCTTTTTTTTGAAGATGACAGAACAAAAACCAAAGAATATTAGCTCCATACCCATCGACGGATTTAGTAATTTAAGAATAACGTCGATATGGACGTTTCTAATGTCGGTAAGTTTTAATTTTCTTTGCCAAAATGGCTTGACTGACTAGCTAATCGAGATGTTAGCAATATCTGCCTGACTAAAAACAATGATTTATTACAATGAACATTTTGTGTGTTTACAGGTGCAGTGGTCGGAACCATGGCTAATCGGGCTCATAGTATTTCATGTGGTGTGTTTGTTCCTGACTGTAGTAACCTGCAGGTTTTACAGAGCTCAGATCTGCCACTTCCTGGTCATCGGTACGTGTTTTGCAACATCCCATCAGTATCTAGTTCAGTTTCTGGAAAACTACCGATTGTTCATTTGTGTTATCTGAAGCAGAAAGAACCTGCGTCTTTAATAGAGTAATGGCTGATAGATTAATACAAAAGTAACAAAATGCTGGAAATCAGCAAGTTATTGGCTTCGAAGAACACTCAGGAAAAGTAAACAGGATGCGCCACAGCAGCGGTGTATTTCATATTTGCTCCACATAAGGACGTTATTTATAACTCTGAAGAACGCATATTGTTTTGGCAATCCTTTCTACTGGCCTAAAACCTTATGAATATAGGTTGTGATTAGATCATTGGAAGGCAAAACATTAACTGTTCCAGATTCTATACGAGTAATCCTTCAGCAGCTGACCAGTGCCGCAATTTTAATAAAACCTAATTTTATCAAGTGAATGTGTCAAAATAGGAAATGAATGATCAAAAATGTTGCTAGACAGATGAAAACGGAAAAAACATGTGGCGATAGTTTAAATTGCATTTAGTCATTAACTTTGCAGCAATTCCATAGCAAAAGCACAGATGAAAGTCATCAAGGGCCAGTTTTCTGCAACTTCTAGATGTGTCTGCTTCAACACATCCGAGTCAAATAATCAGGTCGTTAGCAACACTCTGAAGAACCTGACTGCATACTGAGGAGTTAATCCAACTATTTGGCTCAGGTCCAGGAAATCATCTGAAAGGTGCAGAACATGGGCCTTTTCTGGTATGCCCTGTGAGTCAGCATTGTAACTTATGGCATGAGTAACATATAAAATGAGGTTAGTGTTTGTGTCTAGCCAAGAGACTGAGTTAAAGACAGGAAAGCAGGGCCAAATGTATCGCATTTAGAAAGCAAACATGAAGTGCTTGGCAGCAACCGCTCAGCTGAAGGCCTCCTGCAGGAAGGTGTCGCAGCTTCACTAAAACACTGAGCCATATGTGGATTTTGCTGAAAAAAAAAACAAACAAAGAATGAGCATAATGTTAATGGCAGAAATAGCTGCAGACAATGTGATTGAATCTGGATCATCATCAAAGTATTTAAAATACAACTTGATTTTGTAAACTGGATGCCATTTAGACATCCAGCTGTTGAACCAGAGCTAATTTGGAGACAGGAAAGTGCAGAAATGACGATGTTATGTTGGTGATAACATCATAATGTGCCATCACTTGTTTATGTATTAATAAATTAGTTAATGTAAGATCTCTCCACAGTTGTCCTGGTTTATAGTGCTGAGTATCTAAATGAGCTGGCAGCGATGAACTGGAGGTAAGACCTAATATTTTTGTGCATTTGGGTACCTATTAATGTTTGTACAGATTGGGGAAAAAACAAACTTTGTCTACAAAAAAATTGCTTATGTAAAGTTTTTTTTCATCTTCTCTTAGGTCTTTTTCTAATTTTCAGTATTTTGACTCCAAGGGAATGTTCATATCACTGGTTTACTCAATTCCCCTCCTTCTCAATGCAGTCATCATCGTGGTAGGTTTTCAATTTTATTCTACTTCAACTTGTCACATCAAACAAAGATGTTAGAAATGCTCTCTGAAAGATCAAACCTCAGATCACGTGAAAGTCTTCTCTTATTTTTTCCTTCCTCTCTGACAGATGGTGTGGGTTTACAGGACCTTTTCCACCATGACTGAACTCAAGACGCTTCAGCTGAAGAGAAGGGCCCGTCGAGAGAAGAGAGAGAAAAACGACTGATCCTTTTCCCTATGTCCGTACATGGCCTTCACTGGGAGAATTGAGAATCTCTCCCCTGCTAATCCTGAATTTTGGGAAAGGAAAACAGATTTGCTCTTGTGACTTTAAAAGGACTACTTTCTTTCAGGGTAGAAGTCTCACTTAACTTTTTTTTTTTTAGCAGTTATTCAATGGGATTTATGTTGACCAAAATATATTATTGTTTTCTATTTCTATTGTCTCAAAGTGTTACAATGAAATATAAAGAACATTTTTCTAAAGATCGTGTTGTTGCTTTTCATTCTTTAACAAAGTCAGTGAGAAAAGAGTCATGTGGGAATGTTTAAAGTAATCCAGTCCTCATAGATTCTGAGGCAGCTTGCTGCTTCTTAAGATGGGGTGTATAATGAACTTCCTCTTTCTCTCTCTATTTCTTTCTGTGTGTGTGTGTGAGAGAGAAAGAGATTCCTTTCCTGACTTTACAGATCTTCCAGCCACAAATCAACCCTGGACAGACTTTGATCACGCTCTGAAGCTATCACTCGATAGCAGGGGTTCCAGTTTTATTTACTCATTTATTTACCCATATAATGACTATTATCTTTATTCAATTTAAATTTCTGTACCACTATTTGTAGTAAAAAATATTGTTGTTTAATAGTAATATTTGATTAAGATCTAAAGTCATTTTTATCCAATCAGGAAGTTTGGTCAAATTGATACGGGCATCTCCCAAAAACAAAACAACACACACAAAAAAAGCCCAATATACAATTTACATCACCTTCGTTTTTACATTTTTACAAAAAATGCATATTGAAATGGTTGTATGATTAAATGGTGTTTTTATATTCCCACTTCAATTGCTGACCATTCATCCATGCAAGAAGATTCAAAGCTCTGGATGCTGAAATGCCTCCCTGACTTGGCGCTAATCTTTAGCTCCCACCACAGGTTCAAGTTGAGGCTTGTGAGAAAGTGATATTTATGAGAAGTAAGTTTTGTTTCATTCCGTATTCAGGGTGTTGGGTGTATTTATTGTAAACATAGACTTCAGTGAGTTAAACCTGTTGTTTCCAGACTTATAGTCCTATTGTTCCATTGCAATTTCATGAATAATTTTAGCTTCACTGGAGTTTTATTTAGACTGCTTTAATAACTTTAATAATCAAATAAACCATTTTCCTTCTTATTTCGAAGCACGTTTATTGTTTGATGTTTTATCATCCTTGCAGGCTTTATCAATGCTTTGGGCAGCAAACTAATAAGTTGTTTCCTTTTTCTTTGTTTTCCTTTTAGCTGGACTCTTACAATATTATTATTTTTTTTTTGAACACTGCTGGAAATTATTTCCGGCACGTTTAGTTGGATGTTCATCTGTGAATGTAGGAACACTCCTCCCTGCAATTTTCTCAAACTGAGTTATCCACATTATGCTGCATTACAAATCCAATGCACAGTGGCTGTGGCTTTGGAAGGAGTCCGGCAGGAGAACAACAGTGCACCACTAGACGGCAGCATGAGTTAGACCACAGGAGAGATTCAGCTGTCTGTACTTCAGCAAACTTTTCACTCACTTGCACTCCATTTTTCACCTCTTATCTCCTGGAATTTCACAAGATGTCTTACCCGGACTGCCCTGTTCTTTTTCCCTCCTTCTTTCTAAATCCGTCCCTATTTGTTTTCTCAGATGAAGCTGCTAGGCATAGGCATACATAACCCACATCCATCTGTCAGGATGCATTAGGTGTGGACATGAAGGATTGGACACTGGAACTTATCAAAAAGGAGAGGGAGGAAAAGGAAAGGGTTGTTCAGTGGATGGTTTTGGTGTGCCTGTGTGCTGGCTGGTCAGAGCTCCATCCCTCATGTAGGAGGTTCAGAGTTGGAACGGATCACTTCAGAAGACATTAGGCATAGAATAACTGCCTCCTGACCTTACAAGAGCAGGTGTTGACACACACAGGGTACGTCCAGCAACATCATATATGCATACTTAAGTCATAAATCTTCCCATACTTGGATTTGTTCCCCTTTTCACTACGAAACTTGGACTAAACGTCATCTGCTAAAATCCTCTTCTACGATTTGGTGTCAAAGCGGCAGCCAAATTTATCAGTTCATGTATCACTAGCGCACCTTCCTTTTGTTCATGTAACACGGCATGTTGCACAACCTCCAGTCAGCTGCCGTCCCGAGGGTGAAAACACTTGGGATGAAAACCTGGATGAAAGCATTAACACCTGTTACATGGAGGCCTGCAGACATAACGTTGCACAGTACATTATGAAGAACAGAACCTGCTGGACTTTGAGTTAGATAAGCTGCAACATTCAAATGAAGTAATGTCAATAACATGTAATGACATCTGCCAGGTCAGTCACCAGGTTGCTTCAACGACAAAGGATATTTAAGGGAGGAGGGAAGAAGCTGTCTTTCAAAGATTTGCCACAAAAATGTAATTTTCCAGCTACATGTATAATGTTTTAAAAGTACTTGAGTGAAAAAAGCCTTTCCTTGCATTTACTAAACAATTTAAGCAGCCCTCAACAGAAAGACAGAGAGGAAGGACTGGGAATTGAACTGGTGACAAGTGTGTTCAGGACTGCAGATGATGCACCTGCACTACCACTGAGCCACATGGCGCCCTAAACCTTAAATAAACTTTTAACAAGTCTTTTAGTCCTTCATTCTGAAGTTCTGTGATTTCTCATTTGCTTTTAAAAAATCTCATTTGATTGTCTCTTGTCTACCAGAAATCTTATGGGTAAAAAGGGAAACATTTTATTAAAATTCACCTTTTGATTAGCCAGCTAATCCCGATTTGCATTTAGCTTAAATCAGTATCTAGAAAGCATTCCTGGTGCTGCTTTCTTGGCTTTCTGTGGCTTTTCCACATTCTTTAATTTATGTGTTGAATTTAATTTCAACATAATTTCTAATAACTATAAATGGGCTAATTTGTTCAGATTTTTGTGTGGATATTTTGTCTTTTTTTTCTGACTGATATATAAATTAATTTGGCATGGTAAAGCGATAGATCTTTAAAATATAATAAATTATGTCACACCCACACCAAGCTTTTCTTTTCATAAATATAAATATGAATCCTTGAATTTTGGAGGGGATTTTTTTCACACTTTAGGGTTGATTGTTCAGTTGAACTAAACCTTCTTCCATCATCACTCAAATCCAGGGTCTCTACTACAATAAGAGTGCAAGCCATCCATTCATCTCAACAGATGTTTCTGAGTGAAGTTGGATTTCAAGCCCCTAAAGAAAAATCTTGTGACTTTGATGTGTGAGAAAACTTTCTCTGAGTGATATCATCAGTAGTGTTGCATGTGAGGGAGTATCAGTTGCACAAAAAGGACATAGAGATATTTATTTCATTCTGTCAAGCCATTCTTTTTTTTGTTGATGGAGTTTGTTTTAGCTCTCATTGGGGATGTCAACATCTGCTGCTATCTAATGAGCTTGTGTGGATGTGTTCAGTTTGTTCAGTTATGCTCATTAAAACATATTCCAACCACCTTTTCATAGATCTTGTGACGGCTCTGAATCTACATTCCTGCCTAACTGAAGAGATTTAATATCATTTAAAATATTAAACAAAATGTAAGATCTTTTCTGTTAAGGAACACTAAATGTGCTTTATAAAGAGACTCACTGCTAAAATGGAAGCAGAATGTAACTATCAAAATCCAATAAAAGCATACAGTTGAAACACCACTGGAAACTGAGACGCCTGCATACATTTATTAAGTATGTAGAGTTTTTTTCCTTTAAACATCTGCAATTAAAACATTCCCAGTGAAAGGTTCATCAATGCTTTTGCAGAACAAGAGGCACAACATTAGTGTTCTTTATTTTAATTCCAATGATAAATTTGTCCAGGGTCTCTGATAAATCGGAAACAACAAAAGTGCACATCTTAAAACAAACTTCAAAAATCTAATTGAAAAGGACATAACTAAAACGTGAATAATGGTTGTTTAAGTCGCTGTATTTCTCACTGCGCTTTTTATGATCATAAACCATGCCTTTTAAAAATATGACCAAAATATATAAATGTCTCAAAGTGGGTTCGCAAAGTTTAATGTTTTTTGAAAACTGGAAGCGACGTACGGCCATCCTGGAAGGGGTGTCGTATATCAACAGCGTCTCTCCGCCAGTTGAGTCACTGTGTTACTGAGCATGCTCTGTAATGCAATGAAACGATGAAACACAGAGCGATGACTCATTCGGTGTGTGCTTGTGAATAAGTCTGTGTAATATGCATGATTATACAGAAACATTTTAGTTGACATATTATTCATACATGGGAATATAGAAGAACATAAGTTCAACCGTTGTCCTCGTGTGGTTCAACATGCAGTTGCTATATACCTGAGAGGCTATGCTTTTATTTATGACCAAGATAGTTTAAAACAATGTACTGTGACATTTACAAGATACAAATTCGATCAGTCGATTGCACTAATGTGTTTTTATGCTTTTTCAGATGCAGTCTGTCTCCAGGATTCAGACTAAAAGCCACAGAGGCCTCAAAGTCATGACTCAAACTCAAGCTTATGCTCAGTGAGTCATCAGTCAGCCTTTATCAGTTACATCAGTCCACGGAGAGGATGACCACCTTCTTTCATCATCACTCAAATCCAGAGTCTCTACTACAATTAAAAAAAATACACCCAGGGATAAACAATCTGTTTCCAACATGAGGAATTCCAAGAAAAACTGGCTTTGTCTGAAAGACATTGAAACTGCTCAAAAAACTTTAGGAAGAGGATAAATTAAAACAGACAACAAAAGTTGGAAACGTTAAATGATGGGGTTTACAGTCATGCATACAGAAAACAGGGAAGCAAAAATGTGTAGGAATATTTAGTTAACAAAGAGGATGTCGGTTTGAAAGATTGAGGAAATAGAGGGCTGTTAATAATGACGGTAAGGAGAGGTATAGAGTAAAAACACTTTACTGTTCCACATAAATTACCAACTGGTTGTAAAATATTTGGTCATTAATTTATTTTTCCTTCATTTTATCTCAAGTTTTCTGTCAAGAATCCTTTGAATTGAAAGTTCTAAATCTTCCATCTGATCAAAATATTGAAGCGCCATCTGTCCGGCGGTGCTCTCCATTGATTCTGGTTGGGAGACTTGTGTTATCCCTTCATGCAGCAGCATGTTCCTTCAAACAGATGTGCATTCTTGGAAGGAAAGCTGTTTATTAATGTAACCCCTCACCCCCCTCCAAGTCCACTTACTTAAGTTGATTCCGAAAGATTTACTGTCCAGGTGAGATCAATATCATGCATTCTTCAAAGGCATGTTTATGCTAGATGGAAGAAATCCAGAATAACTGATAGATTTGGATTTATGATTTTAGGCGAGATCATGACTAAAATGCTTCTCCCCGGAGCTCCATCTGAATCCACTCACTATTCCCACAATGATTCCTCTGTTACAGATTTCCAGTCGCATTGAGAGCTGCTGCACTGCTTCAGACATATGGACAATGATAAACTCCTTACTTTATCAAGACTGTAAATAGAGGCAGTAAAGATGAGCTGCAGGTGAATATTAATGTACTGGGACTAAAATTTACTGATGGAGTCCTGCTTTTTCAGCGAGATACTTAAGCCATGATATACAACTAAAATATGTACTATATAAAAAACACATAGCAATTTTCCTGTCTGAAGTGAAATCCAAGGAAACATTTTCCTCTCTAAATCTGTGAGGATTACCAAAATAGTTTTTGTCTGTTAAATGCTGGAATAATGAGTGAGGATTTTCTCTCTCTCTTTCTCTCTCTCTCTCTCTTAAGTTATGACAACTATGTTTTTTAATGATTTGAGAAAGTCTGTGTGATGATGTCATGGCTTCGAATTTGAGGGACCCATGTAACTACATGTTAAAGCAAAACAGTACAATTAAAAACCCCACTTTGATTCAAAAAGAAAATATACTGGTAATTCAGAATTTCTGTTAATTGCCAGAAATATAGATGTATAATTTAGCAAGAAAAAAATCCAACCAACCACTAAACTCACGTCGCCTGTCAGGGTTGCCAGGTTGCCAGCAGTCAACGCACAAGAGGCCGGGTACAACCTGGACACAGAGACAAAACGGACAAACAACCATGCAGATGTGACATTCACAAATAGGAAAAATTTAGGGAGACCCGAGGAGAAATTATTTTTATTAATAGTAACTGAATTCAAATGTGTCACCCATATCTCACCTTAGCTGTAGATCTTTTGCTCTATGATATAATCCAGCCTGATTATGATTCATGATTATTGAGGTTCACCTGGGAGGCTAAGTTGAAAGACAAATTATATCTGGAACCACATACTGGAAAAAAATGAATTAGCATGTTTCCATCGGCCAACTTAAACATTAATTCAGGAATGCCTAAATGCTTTTTTTTCTTTTACTGCTACCAGACTGCAGCATCCAGTGAGAGTTTGATCCCCAAGACAGTTGAAAGGAGGAAACCCAGCCAAAAAGCAAACAGGGTGTTGATCAGACGGTAATGTGGAAATTCAGAAGAAAAAGAAGAATTTTTTATTGGGAATGAAAGAGGTCGTGATATACTCTGAAGAATTTAAAACGTTGTACAGCCCCCCCCCCGCCCCAGCTTGTCAAAGGAAACTGCTGTTTTGTTATATCGACTTCCAGAAAGATGCAGCCAAGAGTGTTAAAACTCCCGGCCTAATGTCTTAAATCTATGGGTGGTCTTAAACAAGCATCCTTATATAAACACACAAAATATATCTGAGGTCATTGACTCTGTGTTCATGCAGAAAAAATAAGGAACACAGTCAACTTTGCACTCAATCCCACAGTCCTGGAAGAAAATACGTCGTAAAAGAATAAAAAAAACTAAAGATGTGGATGGAGTGTGCATGCTGAATGAAATCCACCCATTAATGTCCATTCTCAAACATATCTATCTGTCTAGTCAACGTGTGCACTCAAGGGGACAGTGTCTACATTTTCACTTATGCCAATTTGGTGCTCCTATCTGAAATGCATGAATCACGGCCAATTATTATAATAGGACTTTGTCAGTAAGGATGAAATGCCAAATCAGTTCTTCTGTGCAGCAGAAAGGAAGAGAATCTATTGTTTTGCTATTTCTTTACTCAGTCTTTCCACCAAACTCTGTCAACACATCTGCTGTTTTGTTGTCACTCTGAGCTTCCTCTATGCTTTCGTTTTGATGCCATATCCAAGTTATTGTCTCCAGCGGGTCATTTTGGTTGTAAATGTTATGTTTGTAATGTTGAATTACATTGTATAGAGTGTTTAAAACATTTTCATGAGAAACAAAAGTTAACAGAAGAAGCGTGAGAACGATTAACCGATAGCAGCATTATCTCAGCAGCTGCGTCCAGTGTCATGATGTTTGGGTGTTTGGTGTTTTTGTCATGGGGTTTTATGTTCCATAGGTTTATTCATAGTCTTTGCTTGCTTGTCTGTAGGTTTGGGTTCATAATATGTTCTGGTGTCATGCTTTGTTTCTCTAGGTTTTTTTCTGTTTATGTTTGCAATGTTTTATTCAAATTAGATTTTAGTCTCTTGCTTATCTAGTTCTCATGTCTGCTCTCATCTCTATTCATAGTTATCTTAGTCTCCCTTGTCTTGGTTCTGTTCTAGGCTTGATTATAGCTACTCCTTTGCATCAAAATAAGCTGTGACTGCTTAAGTTAGCTTGTTGAGTTCTTTATAAGCCAAGTATGACTGGACGATATCTCTTCACACTGGTTGTGGATTTCTACAAAATTCCCTTTGTAAATCTTTTTCTTTCTTTTTTTAACCAAACTATGATAAATTGTGATAAGCTGCTTTAGCAATAACATTCCTGTTATCTGCTAGGATCCAACAACATAAATCATTGAGAATTTCAGTGACTGTAGTTGGTATTTCCGAATATAGATGCATCTGTGTACTGTCCAGTCCATTTTCTGGCAGGTGGTATAATGTCTGCAAGCAGCCCAAACCCCTGTCTTCAGCCCACCTGCTTTTATAGGTTGCATTTATGCACTAAATTCATGAGAGGAGACGTTTATTTTAAAGGCGTTCTGGACTAAGAAGAAATACAGAGTGTTAAATTACAGTTCATGTCTAATATATCAGAAATAGTAAAGTACATCTTTAAATGTCAACAGGGGTGAAACATGTAGTCCGATTCTCAGAGCACAAGTGAAAATAAGAAAGAGGTAGTTGGAGGTTTTAAAATGACTTTTGTAGATCCTTTACGTCTGAAGAACATCAAGACGAGTCATAGGTGAAAAGGAACAAGAAAGACCATTTAAATCTTCAATGGAAAATTGACACACTATGACTCCCAAGTTACATTATACTTTTTTATACATTTGTATCTTCCTTGTCCAGAAAGTTGATTATTTAAAGGGCAACCAGTTTCTTTTTAACAAGTTCAGCAGCTGTGTGACTTGGCTGTTATTTTGTATATGTGTTACATCCCCACTCATACAGTCAAGGAACCTGTTTTTCTTAGATATCAGCTTCCATATAAAGACGAGTTTAGAGTAAAGCCACCACAAGTCTGAAAGTACTGGCTGGCTTCCTGCTCAAAATCAAACACAACAATGGAAAAAGGAACAATCATTTAATTTTGCTATAGTCATACACTTACTATTTTTCTCCTTCTCTGTCTGGAGCAAATTATCTTAGTGATATAAATATTACTGTTTTTTTTCTTGCTTTTGAATAAGTCAGTTTTTGGATTGATTCGTCTATCTGCAAACACAAAAAAAAAAAAAAAAAAAAAAAATGTAGATGTTGCAAAGATTTTTTTTCCAGCTCTCTACATGCTATTGTGGTTAGGGTTGTAGCTCAGGTTATTTATATTAGCTTAAATGTCCAAAGTGGAAAAAATATGTAAAAAGTATAAAAGACAGAAACCGAGAACAAGACAGCCAAGCATAAAGCTCAGGAGAAAGGAGTAGAAGAAAGTCTAGTGTGATGTAATTTACCACTTTGGTAAATGATCGCAAATGATCAAAGATTTTAAATCAAAATCCACAGATTTTAGTTAGTGAGGTAGAAGTCTGCCTTCTACTTAAACAAATTTCTGATACTTTTTCTGCTCACTTCACCCTTCCCTCTTGCTAAATGTAGTTGACATATTTTTTTGCTAAGAAAACGGTTGTTTTTAATAATAAGCATACATGCTATAATGTTTCATATGTACCATCATTGCTCAAAAATGGTGATTCCATTTCTAGAGAAGTACAAAAAGCTTTTTTTGTGCATCAGAAAAGCATATTTTAAAATCAGGTTTGCTTAAACAATGGGGAAAAACATCAACAACAACCGTGAATCATTTGTTTCACAGTTTTAAGACTTTCAGGTCTTAGAATCACCACTTTTCATGTTCTAATGATATTACAGGAAAAACAAGATAAGAATTTTAGAAACAAATAATTATGAGTCACATTATCTATTTTTGCGCTGACACATTTCACATTTTATCCAACTTAAATTTGAAATAAGGCATTTGTGATGTTTCCATGGTAGGAAAAATTACTTCTACATTCACAGGATAATGATTTATTTAGGAATGATTAATACAAAAAAAAAAAATACCAGATATCTTTCTTTATTAGAGTTTATGTAACTGATAAAACATGTTTGTTACTACAACCAAAATTCAAAACCAACTCAGTCTCTCTGCAGATGTTTGCTCGGTGCAATCAACCATCTCCCATTCGTGAACAGTTTGCATAAAAAGTATCTAGTTCACAACAAGGTTAGATATGTAAAAAAAAATAAGGCATTTGAGGAGGAAGCAATGCTTCTGATGGTGAATCACTGAAAGATTAGATTTAATTTTTTACATTTTAAATCAACCCACCACATGGAGAAGCCAACATTTATTTGAATGAATGCCATAAACCATTTAGGGGTCTGCAGATTTTATGCATGCCTGTGTCCAAAGCAAGCCTGATCACTCTGAGTGTACAGTGCACATGCATCAAATATAATACAAAACTTATGTTTCCACATTGGTGTACAGTATTCATTTCATTGAGCCATGTTTACAATAGAGGGATGGTGTTTTTGTACTGTCTATATGAAGCCTGTGATCAACTCGTAGGAAAATGATGAAGTTGACAGACCCACGGTAAATGCAGCGTTGTGCAAAACAGAAACAGAAACACATTTACACCTCCACTTGATGTTGTTTGAGTTTGAGTCCAACCTCCAACATCAACATACTCAACATATATATTTAATATTTAATATTTATATTTATATTTTATAGTGTATTTTATTTATTCTGAGTAACCTCATTGGAACCTCAAAACATTGTCCTGAGCCGTATGCAACGAAATTTCGTTATGTATACACCCCTGTGCATACAAAATGACAATAAAGTCTGTCTAAGTCTATAAGTCTAAGTCTAAGTCTATATTTGCTGAATTAACAAAGTACATAGATACATAAATAATGCTGCACTATTTAGATGTTCTGCATGAGTTTAAAAAAATCTTCACTTAATTTTTACTTAATAAAATATGGCAGAACTTCCTTAAAAATAATACTGAAAAAATAATGTTGAGAGTTTGTACTTTTGATAAAATATTGAGTTTATTGCCCTGGTTTGAAGGGGCAAAGAGACTTTCTCCCTTTGACAAGTCCAGATCTTGCTTTGTGCTCCTTGCAGCAAATATGAAAATTTTGTATTTTTAGAGACATAAAGCCTAATGTGTTTCATTTTAACGTTTTGCTGCAGAGCGTCTAACAGAACTGAACTGATTCTGTGTTGCACCCAATTCTCAAAGTGCATTGATTATATTTGCTGATAATATTATGTCTGTTTGCACAGAGCAACTGAAGTAATACCACAAATCCTTTTACCAAATAAAGTTTTGGCCTTTTAGGAGCAGTCAGGGTGTCTCTGAAACCAGAAACAATAAAAAGCAGACAAGGACATGAAGTTAATTTAGAGTTTACATTTCTGTCTACGTAATAATTTAATATCAGCAGTCCAAGATAAAATGACACAGTCAGTGTAGCATGTGCTGTTCTAAAAGAAGGACTCACAACTTTGTCTGTCTCTTTCAAATGACTTTTACAAGATACACTCTTATCATGATTTATCTGTTGAAGACAATAATGGCTCACGACTCCTTTTGCACCACAGGCAGAGATTCTGGTTTTTCTTTAAAAGAGTTTGTTTTTGAGGAACATCAACCCATGGAGAAAAGCTTTAGTCAAAGGAAAACAACGAAAAATGAAAAAAAGTTAATAACAAAACTATAATCAAAACCAGAAATGTTGGGGGTTTGCCAAATGGCTTGTTCCCTTCTCCCACCATACATCTGAGCACTATGAATAAATTGTAGCAAACCATTTTGACTTTTTTTATTTTTCCTGTATAGCCTGAACTTTTTCACTTTTTATCACATTACATCCACAACCTTAATGCATTTTATTGGGATTTTTGTCTAGCAGTCTTCCAGCAGTGAAAATGATAGAACCAACAAATCATCTTAGAGGTCACACAACCAGGAAATAGAGTTCACCCAAATCACATTTTTGTTTAAATGCAGTTGTTCTGTGAAGAGTTCAGAGGTCTGTTAGAGGACAATTGTTACCAAAACGAATCATGAAAACAAGGAACACATCAGACAAGTAAGCAGAAAATTTAAAACCGGGGTTAGATTACTCATATTCCAAATGTTGCACATTATGGAGGCCATTATGAATGATAATTATTTACTCCTCCAGAGTTACCATTCATGATGACTCAAAATGAATATTTGCAGTATTCTCCATATATCTGACCTGTATTTAAGATTTTCCTTTCGTGGGTTTAATTCAGAGATTAAAGATAAATGTAAATTTTTCACCTTGGTTAAATATCTGTGATTATTCTTTTTAATAAATACAAAATCTAGTGCATAATTGATCTCCCTGTCACTGAAAACAAGGCTCAGAAGGGCTGTTGCTGTAGGTTTTGATTGTTCACAGAAGAGACAAACCTTTAAATGGTTAATAAATACAGCAATATTAATGAAGCCATTAAAAGTAGCTAAATGAGTCAGACGGCCTGGTCGCACAAGTTTCTGCAGGTGCATTTTCTCAAACAGCTCATAAATCTCAGATAAAAAGAAACTCACTTGCATGGTAACTTGACAAATAGCTCGTGAGAAATAAAAGCCACAGGAGACAGGGTGTGTGTGGTCTGGCAAGAACATATTAGTTTAGGTTGCTGCGGTGCGCAATCTTTATCCTTCAACACTAATCCTAATTGGACAAAATGCCACATTTACTTTGTTACTCAGTAACCAGACAACTATGAGTAAAGAGAGCCAGGTCCTTCTGTCATGCGATTCTCTGTTAGTGTTACAAAATAAAACATGTATTCCTTTTCTATTTGGTAATCACTTACAGCTTTCCTCTACCCCTGGAAAAAAAAACTCTATGCTTGTTTCTTTCACCATCAATTATTCATACTGGTTGTTGATCCATCTTTAGGTATAGCAAAAGAAGTTTTACATCTAGATTTT
The DNA here is from genome assembly GCF_019740435.1 of Gambusia affinis. NCBI lineage: Eukaryota > Metazoa > Chordata > Actinopteri > Cyprinodontiformes > Poeciliidae > Gambusia > Gambusia affinis. The sequence goes on from NC_057889.1 coordinate 10,779,409, forward strand.
CAATGAGCGTGAATAACTTTAATTTCTAATTTCTTCCTGGATTCCGCGTAACAATGTTAAATATTTTATCGTCTCATAACTATCTAATTTACATTGCAACTGATTTTGATTTTGTGAATTATCACATACATCTGTATTTAGTATCCAAACTTATAAAAAGAGAGGCGAATGGAGAGGATGACGTCACCACTGACAATGAGACTAAACATCGCATTGCTTAATTCAGTACCATAAAGGTATATGCCACATATAATTATCAGAATAGAAATTTCTATTAATGCACTAAATTTACAAATTGTACATTATAAATGGTAAACGGTTCTCACTATTCTGCGTTCCCAATTCGCTTGTTATGCGTACGGTATTTTCAGCCGTTAAGGTCCCATCAGAATCCAAATCTGTAGAGTTTTCACTGGATTCCGGACATTGCGCACATCATAATCTGAGAATGGTAGTGGACAATTAGCCTAATTTGGCATTTATTGATAAAAATATTAAAAACAAGTTTTAGGTCAGAGAAAAGGGTGCCTGGAGTTTTGTGGAAGTGTTTCACTGAATGATATTCATGCAAATCAATATTATGAGAAATGATTCCAGTTCTCCTTTAAGAAGTCGGTATGTTATTATGAATTTAAATGTGGTTTCAAGAAACCACAGTATATGTCTCCAAAGGTGAGGGTCTTTGCTCCAAGGAAGGTATTATTGAAGAAACTTGTCAAAAACCTTCTTCAGACTTTGAGCTTTCTGCCATGTCTGCATGATGACGAGTCACACTACACACTATTTAAATTGTCCGAAGAAAAGTAGAGCTGTGCTCCAAAATTCTAATTATTTAAGTAAAGTATGCATCTTAAAACATGACCCTGAACACTTTTCCATGTTCTAGAGTCCAGATGCAATAACCATTGAAAAGAAACAGGCATCTAAAAGGGAGAACAAATTTTCTTACATTAATCCCTCTAGGGAGGCTCTGGCAAGTGCTTTATTTAAGCTTTGCTGTACAAGGTCGGCATCCTGTCGTTCCCTCCTGCGTTATCATCCTTGTTTGCAGAGGTTTCCATCTGGGCTGAGAAGATCTCTTCCTGACGGTTCTCCTCCAGAGACATTCCTGTCACCGGGTTAATTTCCCAAAACCAGACTGACTGCAAACATCAGTGACCTCCAACCAAACACGGTGTCTGCTTATGAAGACTGACATGAAAGGGGAGATGAGAAAGGGATGCACCGCTTTTTAAGTGAAGGAAGAATTTGTTTGAATAATGATGAGTAAAGATTGGATTCTATCTTACCTATTCAGGAGATGTATTTACCCGTTCATCAGCCACCCGCATTCATTGAGCTGTGCACATACACACACACGCACACACACACACACACACACACACAAAAGCTACGAGCATGCTGCGCTGACGAATAGCAACATGAGTCTGTGTTGGTTTGTGGGGTCCACCTGCAGTTCTTTGTCATCCTGTCAAACAAAATTATTGGTTCTATGCTTCACCCCGCCTGTCACTTTAATTGAATCTCTTAGATGGTATCATTTTGGCAGAAAAGAGAGATCTCACCTTTAAAAAAATAAATCAAATTCAATTGATAACCAAAGCTGAATAAATGTCACTGACGATGAGAAAAGGCAAAAATACCCTCATAGGAAAATAAACAGTTATAGCTCCGGAATTACAATTAATAACCAGTTCAAATCATTCAACCCTTGTTTAAACCTGCTTATTTAGGATTGCAGGGGAGGGAGACGGGGCCTGGACATGTTGTCAGAAACACAGAGTTCAAACAGCCATGCAAACACACATTCATACTTAAAGACAATTTAGAGTATTCAGTTAACATAACTGTTGGTGTACTCATAATGAAACCACCAATGCAGAACAGACTAGAATTCAAACCCAGGCTTTGTAGCTGCAAGACTAGCTGACACCAGATTTTTCCATATGCTTTACAGAAAGACTTTTTTTTTCAATGCTAAACATTAACACCAGAATTGTCTAGTTTTAGTCATGATGTCCTTGACAGTTGAAAATGAGACAGAAAATGTGTGGAAAAGATTAAGCTCCTCTGGCTTGACTGCCACTTGCAGAAACACATCACTCCTGGTCAGAAACAACCAGTCAAAGTCAGAGGGAATGTCTTAGCAGTGCCAATCACACTTGTGTATGTACTGCTGATACCCTTCCCCCACGCAGCAGGAGGAGTCATTCAAAAAGTGTAATGGTTAAGTGTAACGTTAGCACTGGCCACAGTGTATTAGCTTACCACTATCTGTGTGTCAATGTCTGCATGAAGGGGTGAATAATTGAAAGTATCCCCTGAACTAGAGAAAGCACTATTCAAGTCTTCCCCAGTGATTTCTATTTACCTTGAGTTTAAAAATCCAACCCATACTGAAAACTTCAGCCATCAACATGGCTCGTCCGTTTTGCTACTTGTCTGCATGGTCGAAAGAAACTATGATGTCATAGAAAAATACATCAAGAGCAGGTCTGCATTGACAAAATAAAAAAATATATAAAAATACGCTTTGCCCATTTTGTCGCCGACAGATTTCTGTTTGACATTAACTAATAAAATAAGGACGTCAATGACCCCGACTGGCAGCTCTTTTGCCTTCAGGCTGGTCACGATGTTCAAGTTATCATCAGACAGAGCTGCAGAACACCAGTGTTTGATGTCCTGCAAATGACAACAGATTGAGCTTGAGCTTGTGCATTCAGTTGGCAATTTCCTAGATTCACTCACCTCCAAAAAGGCACAATAACATGCAAGGGAAATTTCTTCAAGAAATTAGTGCACTTAACGTAAACATTTTTAGTTTGTCTTCTATTCTCTGAATTAATTGTAAAAAATTTAAGAATTGGAGATTACTTTTAGGTTATTAAAAAACTTAACCATGGATTCCCCACAAGTACAAACCCCATGAGAAGCCTCATTAATAATAGATGGAAGAACACAAACACTTCAGGAAGTCAGGTAAACAGCAGGTGTTATGAGAAGATAAATAATTCAAATGGAGTTTAAAAAAGGCTTTGCTGAAATATAAAAAGATGTTATCTCCAAGTGTTTTGTCTGTGCAACTTTTACGTCTGTTGATTCTTGTTTCAATTAGTTTTATGGGGTTGTGAACAAATTTTAGAAAGATGCATTCTTAAGGTGATAAATGTGAAGTTTGACACCATGTAGTGTTTTGTCACCTAAAGTGAAAACTTTCCCCTTCTTTTTCTTTCGATTAATTTTGTTAATTAGAAAAAAAAATAGAAGTTCACATTCTGAATCAACCAGCCAGGAAAACAAGGAAAATTTGTCTCTTTGTGGTCTTCGTATGAGCTGGTTGAAGAAATCGGCAGCTTACACTATCCTTGGTCTAAAAAGGACATCTTACATCTTGTCCCATCTTGGGGATCTCATTCTATGCATCCAGTATCTTCCTCTTAATCCAGGGTTTTATTGAAGGGCCACATCATAGACAATGGACATTTTACCAGCTTGTTATCTACGGTAGATAGCATGCTTGAGTTCTGTTTGGAGATGCAATTCAAGGCAGATTTCTGAAACTCGGAGCTTAAACCCTGCATATTATTTCACAAGAAATGCTAACTCAGTCCCCTCTTAAAGAAAACACTTAAACTCTGGTTTGAAACTTTGGTTTCAAAGGAAAGAAACTAAAAGAAAGGCTGTCTGAATTATCTTCAGTGTACAGTAGATGTCCAACTTTTCAGAAATAATGTTTACATCTTTTTACAAAAGATCATTTGGGGAAAAAAGAGCAAAATAGCAGAATTTCACAGTTTTTTAATGAGCTCGTTTTAGGAAGTGAAACATTGAAAAACAAACAAAAAAATGATGATGCCTTTGGGTTAACAGCACGCTTTTCTTTGCAATGACTCAGGATAACAGTGACTGTTGTTACTCCCTAAAATTCCTGCATGTCATTGCACCTCTTTATTAAACGCCCCTATATCATCATCTTTGTCTTATGTTTTTCTCAGTACTGGTTTCAAAGGAAAGAACCCAGCACTGAGTAACGTCCTTTGATACCAAGGGGCTGACAAGGCAGTGAAACAACGTAAATTTATTAGATGAGGTGTATGTCATGAATTTTCTTGAGACTCCCACTCCCTCTGTCTTGTGCACTCCCACAAATTGTTGTAGGGAAACATTTATGAGTAATAAGTGTGTGTGTGTGGGTGTGTGGGTGCGTGTGGGTGGGCATGCGTGTGTGTGTGTGTGTGTGTTGGCTTTGTAGCTTTTGAATGAAGTGAAAGAACAGGTCAGTGAGGTCGATAAGGTCAATATCTATCTGATACACAATTTTCTTCCTGTTATATTTCTACTCTACTATGAAATTGGAAATCTGGATACTAAATTAAATATTATCAGGAGAGAAGAAGAAAGTTGGGACATTAGGTTTTGATATTGTGGGGGTTTTTTTCTTCTTCTTATATAAAGTTCTGAATCATGAGCAGTTGAAGTAGGCCAGAGGCATTTGAGAAAATGTTAGACTTTACAATGCTAGACCCAGTTAGACACAAGTCAATAAAAAAAGAAAAAAATGAAACATGAAAGAAAATATTGGACCTGATTTTTCAGGCATTATGTTAAAGGGGGCTGAAGATAAAAGCAAACCAAACCACTTGCATGACTCTTTTTTTTCTTAACTCTTTTTTTTCTTAAAAGTTTGGATTTGAATTATACATTACATTGTTTGCAACTGTCATATGAAATCCCAATAAATAGTATTGATATTTTTGGTTGTGACACTTAAAAATGTAAGATTTCCACTAAGGAAAGATTTAAACTAGACATGCTGGAGAATTTACTTCTTTACCAATGACTGAGTGAGAAGATGAAACAAGGATACCAAATTGAACTTTTAGAGTTTGATTAAAGCTTTTCAGCTGCATCGCAGTAGATGGCATCTCTGTCTCTAGAGTTAAACATCTATTTACACACAGATTTTAGGTGGGGGAATGAAGACGTTAACTCTGAGCTACATTACAGCATTAATACTGCTCAACGCAAAATAAGTTTACGAATAGTAAAATTACACACTGAAAGAGTTGTCAAATTCAACCTCATCAGACAACTAATACAAAAAATATTTTTTAAAAATGCCATTCCAGGATTATTGGAGTGGAGCAGGACTTGTGTTTCATATGATATCCAGTCATAGTTAAAAGTAATATTATTTCAGAAAGAATCAAGAAGTAAAAGCTTCCACATTATATTATATTCTATTTCTAAGACTGTGTAAATGTATGATAGGATGTTTATTTTTCCTCGATAAGACTTGGTCTACACTCTATTCTAGCCTGTGGTGATAATGCTCTATAAAGATATTTGCTAATCACCATTAAACAAAAAGTGGAAGAAGAAGACAGTTCCACAACTTACAAAAATATGTAAAATGACCAATCATGAGCCCATTAAAATACCGTAAATATCTTGCCGAAATAAGAACTTTTGAATCATATTGTGATAAAGAAATCTGCTCAGATAATTCCAGAGTTTTGTGCCACTGATTAAATTTATTGGTTCATCACTACGATAAGGAACAAAGAGTACCAGGGAGTAATAAAACGATAAAATAAGCTATAAACTTTCAGGCCTGAAAACGGTTTCACAAAAATCACTAATATTTGGACTAAAAAGTATTTTACATAAATAGTGAGCAGAGTTAGTAGGTTCAAATAGTCACATTAAAACCCAGAAAAGACTAGGTAGCTTAACTTCAATTTACTGTGGATTTAAGTTAAAAAGGAATCCAGGCGCTGAAGATGAACAATCCCAACAGATGCACTCATTGTCTACTAAAGGTGAAACCAGGACACAGAGCACAGAGTAAGAAAGTGATAGGAATATGTACCGCTGTGGATGATGAGGTCAGTGGAAGCCAGTGTGATAATGAGGAATATGGAACATTAGGTGAAATGGGAAATGGAGGTAAGGATAATATTCTCTGGAGATGAAAAAGCCATTGGTAATACTAACTTTAAAAAAAAAAAAATTCCCAGCAGAAAAAACTGGAATTTGTTAAATTATCTAATGTCTTTTAATTCACATTCCCTTTTCTCCCATAACTGTCGGTATTTTATCAAGTTTAAATGAGTGCTTGTTTTGACAAAGACCCATAAAATAATGAAGTCAAACTGTGCAACCTTTTACTCTATTTCATGAAACCTACTTTAAGAGATCAGTGTTTTCTTAAAGTCTTTGGTGTGTGATATTTTTCAATTATGCGTCTCAGATATCACTTGATGACAAGAACAATTTCCATTTTCCCAAACAGATCATAAAACACTTTATTATACATGCTGAGATCTACTCCCTTTAGGAGAGCTTTTGGGGGAACATTGTTTTTTCTTCCAAAATGGTTTGAGTTTTTCACATTAGTTTGTTCAGAGTGTGATTCTTAATTTTAAGAGAACGAGCAACAAATAACCACAATTTTATGTGAAACAAGTTGCTTTGAGAGATATGTGTCCTGAAGGCAGAGGGATCACATTGGACCACTATGGAGACGAAATGGGTACTTGAATGAATGTGCGCCTCGCTGCAGCTCTCTGGTACGATCATGGAAGCATTTGCTCTATTCAAATGAAGCTTCTAAAGAAGCACTATCAGTCATCATAAGATTAACAAACAATAACATCCTGAGATAGGCAAAAGCCACGGCACAATTTTAATTTTACGTTCATAAACTTAAATAAACATAAAATGGTCAAACATATATGCTACTGTACTTTTTCCTTAACAGAAATACCTGTGTTCGAACAGCTTATGTTTTTAAGGAGGTTGCTATCACATTATTTTTTTTAATTAATCCCCGCTTTTATACTCAAGGCATTTTTCTATTAAACTGTTTACATTTCTGTCGTGATTAAGTGAAATAACTTCCTTACATTGTAAAACGTTACAGACAAAGAACGATGAGACAATGAGATATTTATCACTTTCCTTTTACTAAAACATTCTGCATTAATTTGAACTAATACCCATATCTTTTCAAAGTTCTAAGAAGTCCTTTTAGTATTTGTTTGTTTGTTTGTGTTTTTAGCTCAACATCACACAGATTTCATCTGTAAGGTTTAGCAAGAAGAAAAGTATTAGGAAATAAATATATGGCATTTAGTTTGCTTCTCTTGGCTGTTCAAATTGGCTACAGCAGAATGGAGTGTAATGACTTTGCATTTCCTATGTGTCTGCACCATCCGTTATGTGTATGAGTTTGCATTACAGCCAAAGGGAACATCCTGTTTCATTTGTGAAATTTAAAAAAAATAATAATAATTTAATTATTTATCAACACTACGGTGATGCAACATAAACTCAGCATCTGCATGTGAAAATGGAGAAAATTGTACATATGAAATGAAGATGATGGGAAGGGATGGGAACATCTCACATATTTAACAATATAATTCATGCTCTTGCTGTGGGAAGGGTAAACCACAAAACCCATTAAATACTTTGAAATAAAAAAGAATCAGTTGATTCTCCAGGAACAGGCCAGAAATGGGATCAACTATTCTGTCAGTGAAGGCAAAGAGAAACTGAGATGGAAGAAAATATTGTCTTTATTTTCCTTAATTTTCTCTAAAATGAGCAAAGCATGTACAAAATTTTCTATTCTATTTTTACCGTTTCACTTCTTGTAAGTAGTATTTTAGAAGATTAGTCTTTTTGTTGCTGAAAATGTGCTATATAAATAAAATTACCTTACCTTACCTTTTTGTTTAGTTTCCTTTGATCAATATTGTTAGAAAATCAATAATTTTAGTATCCTTTTTAGAATTTAGAATCCTTCATCACTCACATAGAGGCCTGTAGGAAATCTGAAGATTTTTGCACCTTGCTAATCAAGTAAATGATGCCAAGAATCCTTTAAATTTTTCCCCTACAACTAGTCAATTTTACTTATTCAAACATAAACTTGCTTCTTGTTATGAGATCACAAAGCTGAAAATCTAGGAATTGTGTCTTCACAGATAATGGTACCACAGTTCTTCCAGTGAATGCTGCATGCTGAAGTAACTGATCCATGCCTGAGTGCATTTTCCGCACAGTGATGGTGAGACCTTTTCTCGAGAATGCACTGTTGTCAAGGAAGAGGCTTCTAGGAATTAATTAAAGCCTCTGATCTAATACCAAATCAGATACAAATTGTATTCCTCTGAGAGCATTTCAGATTTTTTTCTTCCTCTGCTTCCTATCTCTGGCATCCTCAGATATCAATGGGTGCATGCAAGACAAAGGAAGGACACTTTCCTTTTTAGTGTGATACAAAACAATACCACTTATTCTCTCTGGGGAAATTTCATTTTAAAAGCCTTCAATCTCTCAACATTCGCAGTACAAGTGTTGAGATGATGCAAACTCATCTTTTGTTTGTTGCTCTCTCTCTTTCTCAGGCCTTTAGATCCCATGTCAGCAATTCTGAGTAACATGGGCTGGGGGTTGAATTAATTGTTCTTGTGGGAGAAACGTGTTAATCATAAACTGGGGGTTATTGTCTTTATTTTCCTCAATCTGCTCCATTTTAAAATCACAATTAAGCAGAGAAATATAAACCAAAAAATTCAACCTCAATAAATGCTTGTTTAATTATCCAGATTATGGGTTACTCTTATTTTCATCCAACTGTTTGGTAGCCTTAGTTTTAGACATCAGTGACTATATTACACCTTCTGGGTTGGAAGTCTAACCCTGTGCACAAACCAATCACACTAACCTGCTGACTTAAATCAACCCAGGAATGGAGTGGCTCTTATTTAACGAGAGTTGGTCAAATAAAGAAGCTTGTTGGAATCCCAGATTCCCCCAGTCAGCATTTTCAAGAGTTCTCCAGCAACCCATGCGGTATGAATGTGTGTAAATCAGTGCGTGTGGTTTTACATTTGCTTCGAGTGATTACTAAGCCTGGAAAACTGCTACGCAAAAGCAGTTCATTGACTTTCTGAAATAAAGAATTGCAATTCTGCCCAAACAAGAAGACTCCACAGCCTTTTCTCATCTGCATATTTGGAAGATAAATTTTCAGTCACCTCACTTATGCATTGAGATTGTTTCAAAAATTTTCACCTAATTATGACGACATGCTTTTTGTGACATGCACCAGTCCCTCCTGCGGCAAAACACCCAAACAACATGATGCTGATCCCCCATATTTATAGTTGAGCTGAAGAAACTTAGTCAATACAAATTGGAGGAAACTCAATGGGAAATCACATAGGAGACAATAAAATGAGGACCAAGTCAGGCAGGAAAAAACAGGAAGTAAAATTAACACAATACTGAAGGGAAAACTGTAGCCTGTAGAATAAAATAGGAACATGAACTAAGATCGGGCTTTAAGAACATATGACATAAATTACAGAATGAATAACATTCAAATTACTGGGAATCAAACCAGTGACTCACCCTTAGTAGGGCAAACTCATACTCCCATCACCCTGGTGAAGTAATAAAAGCATTTCTTTAAAATAAAGTCCCTCTCTAATATTCAGGTATTTAGCATGTTTAAATGCTAAATTTAACAGTTAAATTTAGCATTGTGTACCAAAATGTAATTTTGGTAACCATGACCGGCCTAGTAGGAAAGGTTTGGTCTGGCTAAATGTCAGATATTGAGGGAAACAGTGCATGGTTATGCATCTTTCCATTCAATGAATATTTGGCTTCTACTTTATCCATGTTGATAAATAGGTGCAATGTGAGATTATAAGTAGGCATTTTTGGTTGTTTTTAAATCCGTTGCTTCAGCTTAGCAGAAGTAATCCTCATAAGTGATCTGAGACTTTGGTGCAAGTGATCTTGTCCAAAATGTGGCGGTATTGAAGTGGGGAAACAACAATTGTGGATTTGGACAAACCAACTATGTTGAGAGGTCAAGAAAGATAAAGTTTTTGCCTCAGAGAAAACATCTGATCATTTGAAAACCAGTTTGATTGTTTGCAGACGACGAGAAAACACAATGGAAAATGACAGAATGCTGTACTGTCCAGATAGTGCATTCTTATTGTGATGAACAAACCTCAACTCAAAATTGAAGGCATATTTCATCACAGACATAGTAGTCATGTTTGCAATTGATTTAAAATTGTTTACACTTCAAGTTTGAATCCCTTTAGGAATTTCATGCGTTTCTGGGCAGAAGAGGCTGGAAACTATTTGTTTTATAGGCTGATAATTTTCACCTATTTAAACACCTATTATCTTATCTAGTTTCCCTGTGTGTAAAATGCTTCCTCCTGTGCTGGACTAATGGAGTCCTGTGGTGAGCACAGAAGGTCAAATTTAAACAGTGGTGTAGCAAATGTCATTGATTACCCATATTGGCTTCAAGTGAGAAACATTTTGCAAACTTTGGAAAATCCATTCCAGAAGGAAAAGCAGCGTTGGTAGAATGAGGATGGATGCAAATCAATGAAGCACTCAGACAGGTGCAATGCTGAGATGAAGAAGACCATGATGACTAACAAGTCAGACAACAGGAATTTTGGAGGAATTTGAGAAACTGTGTTAAACCTCGTCTTTGTTCATGAGATGACAATGAATAAGTGCAACAGAATGTCAGCAGCCTGTCTGTAGCCACTATAATCAGCTCAGTCATACAAAGCTCACTGTGTGTTTGCAGATGTTTCTACTAAAATTGGCCAGTTTGTAAGCATTTTTATTTCCCATTCAATGTTGCAAAGGACACAAGCTGCTCTTTTTTTAACAGCAGCTCCTAACGTCTTGTAATACTAAAATTGTGTTAAAGAGTTGTCAGAAAGGATAAAATCCTCCCATCAGATGTGCTAACTCTATTCCTGAGGTTTACCTGCAGTTTTGAGGTGGTCTCTGGTCTGGAGTTTAAACAGCTAAATGAAGAAGTTTTTGTTTTTGATATGGAATCAAAGTTTGAGAGTGTTGGTTGAATGTATCATCCTGGAACATTTATTGACTTTGAACTTATAAACAATTATTTTGTGAGCATTGAGGGATATTGATTAAAAGACCCCAATAATTAAGAAAATAAGGACCTAAACCAAACCACAGAAAAAAAATTTTTTTTGTTACAGTTTGGACACAAGAATATAAGCAAAAACAAACAAACAAAAAAAATAATAATAATGTTTTAGCAATTATCCTCAAAAACCTCCCTAATAACATGCTGCAAACAAGTGCTCCATTCAAGTGTGGGCCAAAGACAGGATCCCAATCGTGTCTGCAAGCAAGAATGTCATGTTCTGTCCAAGCAACGCACACATGCACTCAGCAGGATAATAATCTGATAATAGCAAACACACATTGGGGTGATTATTCAAAGAAAAGCGGGGTGGAGAAGATAAACTGTAGAATGATCAAAAGAAAAAAGCAGCCAACCGAGTAGGGAAATAGGACAGTGTTGGCTCAAGTGGAGATGATGTCCTCCTTAATGTTCTTAACTGGAGAAGACTGTGGGAACATGAGGCCCAGACTTTTGCTGCATAACGTTGGCAGCTGCATTGACACGCGTGAAAGACCAGAATCATATTAATACCCATGTTCTGTCACAGGAGCTAACATTTACGTCAAAAACTATTACAGGGTGGCTGTCCCCAAATGAACACAGGAATCTTCCGACCAATGAATCAAATGTCATGATTCTGATTCAGTTAGTTTGATCACTGTATACCTAACTTGCACAATTAGCAAACCATCCCCAGACCATCACACTACTAACTCCATGTTTGACTATCAGCAGAATGTTCTCTTTCTGAAAATTATTGATATTTTTGTGGACATATGCACTTGCTATGTATTGGTAATCACACTTTACTAAATGATTTCCAAAGCTTCAACTAGACAAGGACTGGACTTTATTTTCAAAGAGTAATTTTCATCAGTGCCTAATCTGGATCTTGTTGTAAGTGAGAAAGATGTGTATCCGTTTTGTGAAACTCTCCTTTCCTTCAAAGCACTAATCAAGTCTATCAACTGACAAACATGTTTGTGATAGGACCATGTGAAGGGAACACCAGGAAACGAGAATAAGATGGATTGTTTTTAATGGTGAATACTGATTTCACTGACTGAATCTATACTGGAACCTTTCTTTTTTTTCTTAGAAAGATTGGGTTTTCCATTGAGTTAAAATCAGATATTTAAACATATTGTTCCACCCTCACTTTCTGTCATTAGATCACCACTTAAAGATTTATATCCATTACAGTTAATTGTTGTTATTTTTACGTGTTTATGGTTGCACTAATCTTTGCATATTTGGAACAAACTACTGCACTTTTTCCACTTTGCAAACCTAACCTCACAGTAAGTATTAAGTATTAACATTTGGATGAAAAATCTTATTTTCATAGTTGTGCCAAAATTGCAACCACTTGCAACCTGTGTGATTTTGCAATCAGAAAATGAACACTCATTTTTCATTTTGACATCAAACATTTATTTTAAGATTATTGAATTTGAAAAACATCTTAAACAAATTACAATTGCATGGGGCAGTAAAATATTACATTGGGAAATTGACTGACCCTTACTGGGGAATCTACTTAAATCCCTTAGATCCTTCTGGAAGCTGTCAGTCAAACACGGCCCCTATTTCCCTCCACAGATGTGAAAAGATGAATCACGTGGTGTAAGTGAAAACAGAAGAGTGAAAATAGGAGGTCTATTAAACTTCTTTATAATGACTTAACAGACGAGTATGCAAGAAACTTATAGATAATTATAAACATTCCCTGCTATCCATTAAATTTCATTTTTGATTAAACTCTGATTTGACACATAAAGTGGAGGACTGATAAACAAATAATAATTAATAGCATTGTGGTAATCAGACTTCTGACATAAATTATTTATTTCTACATTGGTGTACAATGTGTTAAAATAAATAAATTACCAGGCTACTCATTTAGAAGCTCCTGAATGCTTACATCCAAAGAGACTATAAGCAGACATTACATTGAGGATAAGTGACCAGAGTGAAACATGGTCCAAGCTTTATTACCAACTTGCCTTATTTAATTCAACAAAATGTCACACTCTTTCTCAAAAGACATACCTTTGTGATATACATATCAAGTTTGGAAAAACTTTAATTGTATATTTTCTTAACTCAAATTTTTTTTTGCAATGTGAAAAAAAAAGGGAAATGATTTTCAATATTATTTTGCAGTACAAAAACATTTTAAACCCTTAATATTCTCTTTGTACTCCTACCACACCATTTCAGCTGGTCTAAATCAAATCAAATCAAACTTTATTTGTATAGCACATTTCAGCAGCAAGGCATTTCAAAGTGCTATGAGATGTTAGCTTGAAAAAAACTATGTTCATCCTTCAAGGAGGTATTTGCTTGAGATTGTTACAGATGTCTGTATAAGAACCCCTGATAAAAGCAGACATGAACTTCTTGAAGTGTGAAAACAGCCTAAAGTTTTATCTATTTTACAGTACAATCGTCATCTACAAGTCCGATTTTGGCAACAGGTGAAAATATCAGCAGAAAACATTTATTACAGTTTCTCCTTCAACATTAATTCTTTGTCAAGTGTTTCAACTATTTTTCTTAACACTTAGAATATTTTGTTAATTTACAAAGCTCATAAAATGTTTGTTAGTTTGTCAGCAACAAACTTCTCTCTGTATGTCTTGAATGGTCAAGATTTTAATTGTGAGAAAATAAGTATTTTGGACTGGTTTCCATGGCAACAAATCATGCTCTGTTTTTTAGATAACTGAGTTACTGTTTGTCGCAAACAGATCAAGATGCTCGCTTTATATCAAAACATACTAATCATATTTCTGCAACGGCTCACAGTTACAAAACTTTGTTGACTTTTTCTAAAACTTTTTTACAATTATTTCATATGCACACGCGAAGCTCTAAAGTCTTTAAATAGTTTGAGATCACACTGCAATTAGAGAACTGATTGTTTCTTTTGGTTAAGTTACTGCCAAATAAAGCAGAATTATTTTGCATAAAAAAAAAAACAGACAAAACTCACGTGAAAGAAAATTGCTTTCAAGTGCATTATGCACAAATTAAAGCTTTTAAGAAAACAAATATTTCAGGATAAAAGTCTCAGCTGCAGTAAGGAAGACTTTGAGAGTGTCCAACAAGTAAGGAACATACAACAGAATCATGTTCCCACCACAGTGTGTGTGAAGGCATCTAATGAGACTTTAACTGAAATACGCAGCAGTGCGCTTACGTCAGTTTCTGCCATTAACAAACACCAGAAATGCTGCATTGAAATATGTTGACACAAAACTAACAGCAGGAGTTTAACTTTTCTTTAAAATTGGCTACTTTCAAACATACAACCGTGCAGAGAAGAATCTATCCTGCCAGGGAAGACATGCTTGAACAGCAGCACACTTGCCTTCAAGTAACCAAAACCATTAGAGTGAAGGAACACTGTTAAAAGTAAAAACCAGGCTTCTAGAATGTTTTCAGAAGATTTGAGAATTACATGGTAGAATGATGTCACACATCATAGAAGAATGATCTCACACGTCAAAGCATTCTAGAATGATTTTAAAAATTCAAGGACAGGACAAAAGAGTCTAGGAATAAAGGAATCCAGTCACAGTTAAAAATCTAAATTCTGGAAACCTCTGAAAGACTTATGTCAACAGATGTCACAAGACATCTATCATTATCCTACCTTATCCATTCTAAACCAGATTTAATCTTTGTTTTGGATCTTTGTGCTTTGCTGTGTGCCGTACGGGCTGCTGCTTAGGGTGGCATTTGAAAACATGTCAAATGTTCTGCTAGTGGGACCCTGAACAAGTTTTCTATTGCTTCTCTGCACGTATCTGCAAGTGTTGACAACGCACCCACAGATTGCTGGGATCAGGGCTTGTTTGCTGTTAATCACACATTGTTATAACTTATTGTGAGGCAAAAGTTATTCATTATCATCTTCTTTTCCTTTAGGTAGAGTGGATGAGCACGGCCTTTAGCTATACTCAACTAGGAAACTTGAAAATATATCTTTACAAAGATATATTTTAGATGAAACAAAAAATGAGACAAAAAAAAAGTTTGGAGAAGTCAGAGGGAGCATTTCAAACTTAACGAAACACTGCACCTAATGTCAAGTGTGGTCGTGGCAGTATCATGCTGAAGTTGTGTTTCACTGCCAGTAAATGCTATTTACCTCAAATCAGCAGGTGGACAATTAAATTTTGGAGGAAAACGATCACAAAACCACAGCAGAAAAAAAACAACATGCTAACATCAGGATAGGACAAAAAAACTTGTTACATTAGGTCTCTGGAACTTGTTACTTGTTAGGTTTTCTCAGTGTTAGTGAAAATATATAAACTATGCTTAAGCTTGAGTCCATGGCAGAAAACAAAATCCAAATGGACTTTCTGATTTTTGATAACAATAGTGCTCAAGACCTCATCTGATGATAGGTATTTGTAAACTTCTTCCCCATATTATATGCTTTTGCAAACCCAATTGTGTTCTACACTAATTGTGAATGATTCACATCATTTTTTAATTTGAGAAAAAGAAAAACAGAAATGAGTCTTGAAAACATCCGTTTATATGAATATTCTTTCCACAGATCTTCACTTTTTTTTTAAATGAAACACCAATTCCTTTGAGAAACTGAAAGTTCATGTTTCCTGTTTTCACCTAATTTAGAAAATGTGCTTTCAAGCCCAGAGTTCACTTTAAAAGTCATAATCATTAATTCTGTGAGGTTAGCCAACCTCACAACTGAAGAGGGGAAAAACAGAGACTGAAACAAAGCTAAATAAATTTCAACATTTATGAAAGGATGGAACAATTCTGTTTTCTCAAAGTCAAAAAGAGAAAGAATCAACTTGGACAAGAAACAACCACGTTCCTGGAAGGATGATAACATCCATTAATGACAAGCAGATAAACTGCAGAAAGGTCATTTAGAATTAGAAAGTGTGACAATACGATGTTGAAAGAAGCAACACAACCCAATCAGATCTGGGAAATTTTACTGTTCATGGTTCACTTGAACTCACATGAGCCTGACACAGTGAATGAAACATGGCAGAGAGCACTGTTTCACATGCAACCACTAAGGAAAGTTGACTACGGTTATTGTTGAGGTAAAGCAAAGTAATAGTTAAATGGTACGTTTTCTTAAGTCTTTCGTAACTTCTTTTGCATGTAAAAATGTGACCAATAAAGACATAATGTGAAACAGAAAGGATTCTCGAACATTTCCAGCAGCGGTGAACTGCAAAATGCATGATTCGAAGACCCTTTTTGCTCTTTTCATTCATTCAAAATGTTCGAAAAAAAATTAAAATATGAACTTTGTTAGTCTTTATTTATGATCTAAGCCAACCCTTATTGGGTTTATTTTTGTCTTTCTGGAAATGTCAGACAAAGTTCCCAGGTCTTGTGTCTCAAACATGTTTTTTCTTTATTTTGTATTTATGTTTTTCCAAACCTTCCAATGCTACACAGTGACATTGGTGAGTGAGATCTGTTATGACGCAAGGCACACAGCTGACCAACAAAGCAGATGTGGATCCTGTGGTGTAATTTGATCTGATTGGTTTTCACAATAGTACTTTGGTTATTTACATACCATTTGTATGTAAATATCTCATGAGTCAAATTTCCTCAAACATACTGGCTCACTGCACTGCTGAGGGTTTGCTAATGTGAACAGCATGAGTGTGAGCAGCAACTGCAGAATGACGCCCTCTGCTGAAGCTGCCTATGTCTTCACTTATTTGTAAAAATAAAAATGGTCCTAGGCCAAAATAAACAACAAATCTCTATCTATCTATCTATCTATCTATCTATCTATCTATCTATCTATCTATCTATCTATCTATCTATCTATCTATCTATCTATCTATCTATCTATCTATCTATCTATCTATCTATCTATCTATCTATCTATCTATCTATCTATCTATCTATCTATCTATCTATCTATCTATCTATCTATCTATCTATCTATCTATCTATCTATCTATCTATCTGACGTGTTAACACAAATAGAGAATCAATCAATCACATGGCGGCAACTTACACCCTTTAGGGACGTAAACATGACCTGACATGAGTTCTTCAGCAACTCTACCAGAATTTCCCAGAAGAACCATCTCACCAGTTTACAGAAAATTGTGATAGTATAAACACCTCAGCTGTCAGAAAAAAGTATAAATGCAGTCAGACCCCATTAACTCTCTTCGTACGCAAATCTCTTCTCTAAATCTGCTGACGCTTGCTCATTGGAAAGCAAATATGTTCCTGCCTCGGGGATTTTTCTCATGAGCCTTGAAATAAGTTGGACTACCGATTCCCAAAAGAACAGGGTCGAATCTGCTGATGACGGTGTGAATCAGCAAGGAAACCAGATATCACCTATATTTTGTCATCGTTTATTTGTAAAGAGTAACTCTCTTCTCGTCGGCCACTACACCTCTGGCCACCCTTTTAAAAAACTTTTGTGCAGACGCCCTTACCCAGAAATGCGTAAAAAAAGCACAGTTCAGTAGGAACTTTGGAGAATGGTGACAGTGCGCTGTCCTTTCAGCACCGAGTTTGTTCTTTTAATCAAGGCGGCAAGGTCGTTTCCTCGCTGAACTTTGCAGGGAAATTACAAGACTATGTCCATAAAATGCAGTTATCCTATTATGACAAAAAAATAAAAATAAAAATCAGCAAGGAAACCAGATATCACCTATATTTTGTCATCGTTTATTTGTAAAGAGTATTACTTCTTCTCGTCGGCTCACTACACCTCTGGCCACCCTTTTAAAAAACTTTTTTGCAGACGCCCTAATCTCCAGAAATGCG
Organism: Gambusia affinis; assembly: GCF_019740435.1. Lineage (NCBI taxonomy): Eukaryota > Metazoa > Chordata > Actinopteri > Cyprinodontiformes > Poeciliidae > Gambusia > Gambusia affinis. The sequence goes on from NC_057889.1 coordinate 10,797,221, forward strand.
TAAAAAAGCACAGTTCAGTAGGAAACCATCGAGAACGAACTAAAAAAAGAACCAAACAAAACAATCTATTTTCAAAGAATTTCCCCTAAAAGGTGCATAATTGGGTTTCAGTTTTTCATGATGGATGTAAAGCGCGCAATGGCTCTAAATGAGGTTATGAGGATCCCAAGAAGCATATGGCAGCATTTCCACTAAGATGTGCTGCATCTGCGCTGCACGCTGGGCTGATTGGAAATTTCAGTGGAAGTATTAGTGGAAGACAGACGCTTCCTGTAACCGCGTATATCGCACAGATAAATGGAGTAACGGAAAAGAGGAGAGTAAACCTCAGTAAACTTGACACAGCATTAAAGGGATGATCGGACAACTCGTATTAATTTTCCTCTTCAGGTACCGTTTCCTATAATTAGGCTACCACATAAATTTGTGGAGTAGTCCACAGGGGACAGTCCTCTCCCCCCGCCGTCGGGGAGATAGAATAAAAAGCGACTGGACGCACAAGAAGGGGGCAAACTTGGAACTTGGAGCGCCACACGGGATAATATCAGCTTCTTTTTCTTCTTTGTTTTGCCCGTTCTCTTTGCACGCCCGGCGCTTGGAGGATGACCACCAACCATCAGCGACCACACATATGATTTCCGTAGCTTTAACTCTACGAAACAGGAGCCGACTTTTTGAAAAGTGAACACTTACTGGGATCCGGACGGGAATCCAACAGAGAAAAAAAGTTACGCACATGTGCATTGTTTTGGCAGGACGCACCGGACGCAGTCAGAGAGTAAGAGAACTTTGAAAAGGTAATGACATTTTCACAACTAAAACTTTATTTAAAAACATACTTATTAAAAAGTGTTAAGATTATTTTATGATTTTATTGTTGAATAAGATTTTCGAGCTAAGTGTACGTTAACTGTAGCTATGCTATGGCTTCTACTTAAAAATATTATTCTGGTCATTTAAGAGTACCAATATTTAAAATTCGTCCTCAATCTCATCCCTCAGGTCTCCAAAAAGAAGGGAGTTTACTTTATCCTCCTTACGTCCACTTTCCACTTTCCTAACTACACTGGAGCTATGAGCGCACCGCGCAAACCCGTTGTTGTGGGACTGCTGTTATTGATGTGCGCTCTGACCGAGCACTGCGGCGAGAGCGCGCCAACCGCGGCGGCCGGCGGGGACGCGCCGTGGAGTCTGAGGCGAATGGTGGAGATCATGAAGCACGTGGAGGATAACCGGGGTTGGCACACAGCAAGAACGGAAGCCCCGCTGACACCGCGGGCGGTGGACAGCGCGTCGGTAGAGCAGAGGGACTTCCGCGACAAGACGGACAAAGGGAACCAGGCTCTGGGTGAGTGGCAGGTGTAGCAAGGCGTAGAACTTATTTTATTTTATTTTTTTTGCTGGTGTTAACTAAGATATCCTTCATTTAATAATTGTGTAATCTTTTCTTTCTTTTTCTCTCCTCCCGCAGTTTTAACCCCCACAGATTATAAAATGAAAGAGAGAATTATTAGATATTTCACAGGTAAGAACCTGTTAAAATGTTCCTCTTTTCTAAGATGTGTTTTCATTTTAAGTCTGATATTTTTTCCACTGAGGGACTGAAGTGGTCTATGACAAGCTATTTGTGCCCATTATTGCACTTCCTGTTTCAGTTCAGCCAATATTAAAATAAAACTTTCGGTTTGCTCACTGCTGCTGCCCCCCAATTTCACTTTGTCGAGGCAGGGGCGCAATATGGGGGAGACAATTCCAAGGCCCCCTGACCAACAGGGGGCCCTCCACAATTCTTTTGTTTTTGTTCATGGAAATTTAAAAAAATGGGTCCTGTCAATTGCAAAATTAATTCTATTGTGTGTTCTGAAATTGTTTTGAGCAGTAAAAATTTAATGTTACCCCTCCCAGACCAAAAAGCACGCATTTGACCTGAACACCCCCCTGGATCTACATGAAATGACGGTGACAGTGTTCAGCAGCAGTCAGTCAAGACAAGAACGACTGTGGCAGTTACTGTGCTGCCAAGAAAAATAATAAAGCCAGGTTTTCAAAAAATAGAGAGACAGGGAGAGAAAAAGGTAGAAGTGTCAATTTCTAACCCAGGTTTTCTCTGAGGGGTAGACTGTGTAAGATTATCAATCATTCAGCATAGTTAGCTTTAGCTACAGACTACTGTTTTCTTCCATTTCACTAACATTTAATGATTTAAGGAAAGAAATTAATAACATATTCATATATTGAACTTGTACCTGTACCTTTTACCACACTTAACAACAGATGGGTCAGTCAGCAGCAGCTCTAGCCCACGTCCCTTCTGACCTGCCCTCTCCTAAGAGAAATTAAACCTGCAGTATGTAACTTTTGTAAAAGGTTTATATATATATATATATATATATATATATATGTTAAAACTGTCATTATGTTGTGATATAGTGGTATGGGATAATCTGTGAAAAATCTATTTCCTCTGCCTTCTCCCAGTGTTATCTAGAAACAGCTAATCACAGACAGGAGAATTTTAGTGCTGTCAATCACAATCTCATGTGGCTGCTCATCCCTATGCTACAGCTAACTCAGCCTGTTGTGAATGCTTAGTCTAGTTAGCATAGCTATCAATGACAGCAGATAAACAATTTTCCTGTAATGATAAGTTGTTTTTCCACCATTAGCACATTTAGCAGTGAGTGAATGATGTTGATTGACAGCACTAAGACCCTCCTGCTGGTTCTGATTGGTTGTTTTGGTTGGAATGTTGCATTACTTTAGCCAGTGATAGTAGTAGCTTAGGGAGCAGGTGGAGAAGATTGATTGTTTTCACATATTATCTGACATGGTGACAGCTTTAACAAATATGGAGAAAACAAATTTAAGCAACCTACTTACATATTGTATGTGGACTGTTGCATATAAAATTCATGAGCAGTAAATATTGTGCTAGTTATCAGTGTTGGACCAAAGAAAGTAAGGCTGTTGCAAGCCTTTAAAATTGTGATGCATTTGATGGAGATAGACTCAAGAAATTGTAACAGCAGCTGCATGGGGGGGCCCAATTAAATTTTTTGTCATGGGGCCCAAGATTCCTGGCAGCGGCCGTGTCGAGGTGTTCCAGTATGACAAGTTACTGTTATCAAATAACATATTTGGTAACGAAACAATAATAAAAAAGTAAATTTAAATTAAGGCAGGACACCACCCTCATTGAAAACGCCCAACAGAAAGGCATTTTATATGAAGCTGCTTCATACTGAGTAACCTGTTTTTGGTAGAAGTGGTAGTAAGCAATGGAGGGATAAAACAGCTTTTTTTGCTACTCAGAAGTAAGAAAGATAAATAAATTGTTTTCATTTGACTATTTTTCTGCAGTTTGTAAATAAGTGTTAATGGTTGAGCTGCTTAATATAAAAAGTATCGTTCATTGATTGGATGACATTGTTTTCTGCTGCTAAGAAGTAAAAGAAATGCCATTGTCACGTTTCCTGCCGCTCATTAAATGATGTTAGTTGATGAGCTGCATGACATAAAACAAAGCTTTCAATGACTTTTCTGGCATTGCTGTTCATATGGAGTCATTTAAACTTCCTCTCACTGGTGCAAAATACAGAAATCTCGCTAATTAAACTTCATTTTTTACATAATGCTGTTACTAGCCAGTTTGAAAAAAGTGCTAATATTTGGCCCTAATGGCTTGCCATACAATACTCCACCTTTAGTTATGAGGTGATAGAGAACAGAATATCTGGCGTTTTAGTGTTTTTGTGGCTAAACTTACATTTAATGTCTAATTATAAATAGAATGAAGAACTGACCTACTTAGGATGTTTTTAAATTATATATTTTCTAGTTTCATATTTTCTAATACCTGCACACCATAAATCTACCAATTTGAATTTTAGCTTGTACTTTTCTATCCCACACAAAATTCATAGTTCTTAAAGTTGGACTAAATCCACAAAGCAGATGTTGAAGATGGATGCAAACGTTAGAAATGTGTTCAAAGACCCTGTTTCTCCTTCTCCGTCAGGTCCACTCGTGTTCAGCTCCAAGTGCAGGAAGAACGCGTACAGACTTTACCACCACACCAGAGACTGCACGTTACCTGCATGTAAGCCACAATTGCCCTGGACCTTGTGCACCAGGAGGGAAAGCTATCACCATCCAACATCAACACGCTACATGAAAAGAAAACGATTCAGTCTTTCTCTTTGTGTTTTCGCTTTCTCAGACTTCAAAAGATGTGCGCGACTTCTCACACGGCTTGCAGGCAGCCCGCAGTGCACAGAGGGGAAGCGCGTACACATTCAAAAGGTACTACAATGCTTCAACTCACACACACACCGAGCCTATGGTATAAGCTAATGAAGTCACTGCTTCTTGAGGCGATCAAGCCTCCAGCAGTAAAAAGATCTGAAAACCTAACTTTGGTAGTTACAGCTACAAGAAAATGTAAAAAAAAAAAAAAAAAAAACAATCATAGAGAGGAAGATATTTGTAGCTTGACAGATAATGTTACAATCAAACTTTTATGTCATTAGTTAAATCACTTTGTTGCTTTTGTCTGTGCAACTGCAAAGGAATCAATCAATAATTGACCAATAGCCTTTCCTGCTCAAATTATCTGAATTGCATTCAAACAATACACTCTGAAAACTGTCTGAAAAAATGTCTACAAGTCAGATAAATGACTTTGCCTGGACTATTTGTTTACTGCTATTAAATTTGTAAATAAATAACGAATTGGAATTTGCTATGCTAAATAAAAGTCTGTTCAGATTATTATTGGTCCATTTTTAAAACAAGGGTTTTGCACAGTACAGAAAAAGGTCAAAAGGTTGTGCTGTAGATTCCTTTCTCTAAAATGCTTCTCAAAACTTTGGATCACTGGTATTTACTTTCACATCTGGTCAGACTATTTATGGAAAAGAAGCACAACAGTTCTCTACAGTACCACAGCAAATCACTCTGTACCGTGTTACAAATGAACACACTAACAATATAATTCTCAGTTATTTTGAGCTAAAAATCATCTTAGTCTTTAGTGCTAAAATGGTTTTAAACAAACTCAAGAACTTGCCAAAGAAGAGTGGATCAAAGCAAGTTAGGTCTTTGCATGCAGGCTTTTATCATGCAGTGGAGCATTCCTAAAACGGAGGGTTTTTCTCATAAGTGAGGTGCTTCCCACCACTCTGCCAAACACTCATAAACAGCAAATGCTCATAATCAGGCGTAACTCATAAAACCCAGCATGAATTGGAACCGAGTTCAGAGTGTAGATCATGTTGCTCAAGAAACACTAAGACATTTGCTCTTAGTGTTAACATGCTGGCTGTATCAACACACATACCCTTGTAAGGGCACAGTGAGAGCTTCAACTCTGTTAGTCGCATTGATTATTGCAACAGCGTATTCACAGGCCTGTCCAACAAATCAAACAGCTGCAGCTGATCCAGAACGCTGTTGCTCGCGTTCGCACTAAAACCAGGAAGATAGAGCACAGAACACCAGTTTTAAAGTCCCTCCACTGGATCCCTGCTGCTCAAAGAATAGACTTTAAAATGCTATTGCTAGTTTATAAATCACTGAATGGTTTAGCACCACAATACATTATTGTCTGCTGCTGTTGTATCAACCTTCCAGACCTCTCAGGTCTTCTGGTTCTGGTCTGCTCTGCATCACCAGAACCAGAACCAAAGGAGGAGAAGTGGCATTTAGCATCTATGCACTACAAATCTGGAACAAACTTCCAGAAAACTGTAAAACAGCTGAAACACTGATTTCCTTTAAATCTCAACTAAAAACCCACTTGTTTAGAGTTGTATTTGAAACATAGTCAATTACAAATTTATTGACGGAATCTGACTTAATGTTCTGTTTTGATTGTTGATTCTATGTTGCATTGTTTTTGTGTTTGATTTGATGTAAAGCACTTTGAAATGCCTTGCTGCTGAAATGTGCTATTTAAAATTTGATTGTTTGATTGATTGATTTATCATTTGTGATTGTTTCATAAAGTTGCTTGACTGAAGGCCATGTGGACATTTGCCTTTTGTGTTTTGCAGGTTGAAGTCAAAGATGTGCTTCAGAAGAAAAGATGCAAAAAAATTACATTGGTGAAAACGTGCCTTGGACAGTGAGAGGGAACCTTAAATCTGACCGGCCTGTCTGACTTTAGGCACAGCGTTTTGCTTCACTCGCATCCCTTCTGCTGAGGTCAAAATTGCTGCAAATCACCACTTTGGCTGGGCCTCAATGGTTAGCTGTCATTACACGGGAGCATCGAGGCAAGGAAAACACAAAGCAGGTGAAGAGTGAAGAGAGGAGGAGCTGGCAAAGATAAGCAAAGTGGGGGCTTTTCTTCCACTGCACTGGAATTCAAAAGGATGTTGCTTAAACAAATAATAAGAAACAAGAATCACTTTCCTTTTGAGACATTTTGCCCTTGTTGAGTGTTTCAGGTTGACATTGGCTCTTCTACTGCACTATCATGATCTAAAAACAGAAGTTCTCGCTGACCCCCAGCTGGTGACAGTGTAGTCACCCACTTGTGCTCAGAATGAACTGTCATTAAATTATTGCAAGAACATTTTTCTGCAAAACCAAAAACACAAGTGGTGGCTTTAAGCCACAGCCAACTTGTGGATAGACTAACCCTGGGTATTGCATGGTAAAGACCATGTTTATGTATTTTACTTGTCAAATGGCTTAGTGGTACATAAATCATTGGTCCATGATCTGTCCAACCAGGAGTGCAATGTACATACGGTAAACACAACCATAGGAAGAATCCACCATTAAAGAACGTGGCTGGCCTTTAGCTAAAAGGTGTTATATATGTAAAAGTGTATATCTATATATATATTTAAAAATGAGATATATTTAAATAAATTTTGAGATTGTTACAAAATAATTTGTCTTTGTTGTCCTGTGCTGTATTTTCTCTTGCGTTCCCATCTTAAAATGAGGAATGCTGCCTGAGTGAGCGCATGACTGGACTGAGCCCTGGGACAGCTGATCCGGTGAAATTCCCAAGTGCTGTTTCAGATGGAGATGCTAAAAAAGTTCAAACTCAAATGAGAGCCGTGGATTTTTTTATTTATTTTTTTTTTTGGTTGTTTGTTTGAAATAGTGTTGCAAAATCAGTTTTATGTGATCACTTTCCAGGTTGCAAGTGAGGATATTTTTCCATGTTTTATTGCATCAACACTGTAAAACAATAGATTTCTGTAAAGGTTTTCTAACTTACTTATTGAGTACCCTTTATATGCAGTGGCTTGAAAAACTAAGTAGATAAATTATCCTTATTCTTATTGGCAGTAATAGTAATATTTTTTTGCTGTGAACGACCTACACAAAGTCTCAAATACTTCAGAAGTATTGGGAGAATGAGAATTTTTAAAAATCTGAATGGTGTGGCATGGATTTGTATTCATCCCCCTTACTTTGACATGTTTGACTCAACATGTTCTCATTAAATACTTTCTTAAAGACCCTCTTTAATAATGAAACATGTTTTAGTGGGTATAATATTGATTCTAGTAAGTTTCTTTTATTTTATAAAGAAAGAAAATAAAGTTGCATTTGGCTTCACAAAAGTGGTGGAAGAAATAATAATTAAATCACATCCCAAAGATAAAACTACCACATACCCTCCAAACTAATCATTTAGACTTAAACTTATTCAAAGATCCTGACAAAACAGCCAACTGGCTTTTGGCAAGACTTTGGGTATTTGATTGGGGGTATTCACCCACATCCATACTAGCAGACAGTCATGCTGGAGGAGACTGACAGAGGTAAGGTTGCCATTCACAAGTGCCACCAGTCCCTCTGGCCACAATCAGCAAGCAAGGCATCTTGCCCAAAGACATGATAGAGAGGACGGTATTGAATCAACAAGCCACCGATTGAGAGAAACTCATACCACCCATGTATTCTTTCACTTAGACTGAAGTGTGTGGTTGTAAAGTGACAAAATATTTGAAAAAGTTTCAAAGTTAAAGATGGCAAAAACCAAACATTTTATGCCCTTACATATTGGTTAAGCCTACAGATGTTCTGCAGTAGAGATGATGGCACAGGGATGGAAATATTTTCCATGTTAACACAGCCATCTAACATGCTGTCCAAAGTTGTCAGAGAAAAAAATATTTTAAACAAAGTTATATCCTTTGTGATATCTATTGGAATCATAAGCACCTGTGGCAGCCTTAGGCTCATTTTGCTGAAGTGTGTTCTTGGTGTTAAGACATTTCCTCCATCAGCATTTGGATGGAGCTGGTTGTAATTTACAACACCTGGCTGGTGCACCATAAGGTCATTTGGTTCCCCTTGAACTAGTATACTGCATCAGTCTTGAGGGCGTCCACCATTTTTTAGAAATGCCTTGATATTTTTTCCCACACAGATTGGGAATTATGCTAGTGTCAAAATAAACATAAAAAAAAGAATTTGATTAGAAATTAAATTTTACATTTGATTTCCAAGATGAACAGGACATTGACTCTAATATGTACAGCACATATTAGAGTCACCTTCTAATCGAAGGTGACACACCTGCTAATTGAATTCAATTAGAAGCTGTGTCCAAACTTTTGACTTTTATAATTTGACAGATGCATGAACATCTCTGGTATTTCTGGTTCTACATTTTTCAATGGATGGAGACTGTCCAGTAAGCAGCTGGTTCATCTTTCCTTCAACCCCACCCACATATGATTTACATCTGTTTCCCCATCTCCAACTGTGATGAAATCTTAAGTCTATCATGAGGAGGCTGATAGGTCATTTGTGTCGGTAGTGGAAAGACAGCTTGTGGGAGTAACACCAACCCTGATGAATAAGCAGCGACTGACAAAAAACAGAATAATTTCATGACAGTTAATGGCAGTGATTAATTTTCTTCTTTAATGTTTAAGAAATTTCAAAGACCTGACTTGGATTATAGGAGCACAATACAAGACAAAACAATTGTAGTTGTAATTATGGACAATATGGCTCACATCCCAGAGCACCACAATCTAATGGTAGCCACTTGCAAAACAGAATATCACAAAGATTTGCTTGTCAAACCTCATTCTTAACTGTAGGGTTTTATGTGATGTTTTCCTGACATTTGCAATAACATTAACTCTTCAAGAAGGCTTTCCACAAGGTTTAGAAGTGGCTTTATGGGATTTTTTTTTTTTTTTTTACCATTATTCCAGAATATTATTTGGAAGCAGATCTACCTCACAGCCATTGCTCTACTTCATCTCAAAGGTCTTATCAGATCTGGGAAGCAGCTCCACACCGGACTGCTTCTCGTGTGCATTGATTTTGGAACAAGAGGAAACTATCATCTAACTGTTCCCACAAAGTTGGGAGCATTCAAAGGTTCAAAATGTCTTGGTATGTTGAGGAATTACGTTTAACCTATTGCAGAAATTTACACATGTAAAGAAGATGGATTTGTGAACAAATGAAACACCTTTTCAATTAGATTGATTCACTTTAATGATCCAAGTAAACCAGAAGATGCAGCACTGCTCTAAATGTCACTGGTAAGACATCTACAATACTGCGGCATAGCACTGTAGTGATCTCTGACAGTCATGGTACAGTTATATTGATAAGTGCTTTTGTGGCAATCAAGATGTATTAGGTTGGTTGATTATGCAGGTTCTTCTTAGATTTAAATGTGGTTCAGAGTGAGATCTTGTTAGGAGTTCTTCTCCAGGAACGCTTTGCAGCAGCGTAGGCACTGTTCATACACATTTTCAAAGTCTGCATCGCTTCCCTGAGGGATAAAACACAAGACAAGCTTTGGTAAATAACACATTATTAAATGATGACTTGCTGTGGGTTGAGAGATAAAAATGGACAAACACACTCTTATGAATGTAAAGGGGAAAAACGTGAAATGATAGCAATCTTTTCAGCCAGAAATTTTTTTTCCCCCTCTTTCTGAGTACCAAATTAAATCAAAGCAGATGCCAAGAAGTTTACTGAGTGGTAAAACCCACACTCAAATTCAGACAGATTAATACTTTTACAACATAAAGCCAAAAGAGACTTTAGTGTTTCTGAAACTCTGGTCTCTTCGATTCATGAGGGTTTTGGCACATACCTTGTCTTTTTTTAAATTATTCGTTTGTTTTGTTCTTTAAAACAATTCCACTCCAGAAAAACAGGAAATATTTGACACATTCTTTGAACTTGTTTTTAAATCTGAACGACTGAGATTTAAACATATATTTGTTCAAGTAAATGTCTTCATTCACCTTAAACATTTTGTCACATAAAAACCACAAACAAAAATACTTTACTGGGAGTTTTGCCTTACATAAATATAAAGTAGCACATAACTGACATGGAGAAAAAAAAATGAATGGATGTGTCCACTTGAATTTAGCACCAAATGTACAACCTAGATCAATGCTTCTAAATAATATGTACACATTCATATATTAATGTGTGCATGATTGATCTTCTATGCATGTTTTCATCTTCTTAGAAACAGTTTATTTGGCATAAAAAATGAGGAAATCGTGCATTTTGTAAGGCTGCAAAGCTCATTTTCATCCCTCCTGCAGAAAATAAAGCAACACATGTCTCCATTTATTTTAACACAGTGACACTGATTGTCTACCTGCTCATTTTGTGGTCATCAAATGGGTTGTTGGCGACGGTCCACAACCAAAGTGGTGTTAAATATTCAAAGGAAAGCCACAAAGCATATCAGAAGCTCTGGTAAGTAGAGCTAGAAAGCCCCTGAATGCTGTGCAATAAAGTGAGACATCCAAACTATGCTTAATATAACTGTCCATACTTATATATTAACTGTTGAGCCACAATGTGTTCCTCCAGCCACAACCCTAACAACATGATGACTGTTTTATTTAGGGCTGGCATTCTAAGAGTAACTTAGCCAATAAAAACAGGAAGAAACAGATCATATACAGCCAACAGAAATCTGCAGCACTTCTTTCTTCAAGACCACACATGACATTAGTTATTTATTGTGAGATTATTCTAAATACTTTCAGGAAACAAGATTTACCAATCTTCAGCGAGATGTCATGAAGGTATATCATTGTGTTATCAATGCTTTGTGTGCTCGGAAACTTTCAACTACTTCTGCCTTTTTTCATTCACAATCCTCATGAAAGATAAAAAGGAGTTAAGAAACCCAGTCCAAATCCTCTGGCTGGGCTTCCCACTGCTGAGAGAGTATGTAAAGAACAAAAGAGACGAGCCAGCCACGGAGTGTGGAAAGCCAAACCAATCGGAAACTAATAGAAAAAAAATTAACAGATGAAAAGTAGACTTTTGTTGCAGTCCAAGTAATTACAGTGCAGTTAAAAAAAGCCACTGTAATGAGCACAGGTCTGGAAAGGTTTTTGAAGCTAGTAACTGATCCGTTTTATAACAGCAATCTGCAATGTTTTGCTTTGGAGGTGATTATTGCAAGAAACGTGCTTAGAAAAGATCGAATGTCTCCCTTTGGTCTCTGAATTCTCTCTAGAACTACCACATGCTCCTGAACACGGCAAAGTTCATCCAAAAACAAAAATACTATCCAAAATGTTGATGGATAACAAAACATCATCAACATCATCATCTATGCATTTTAAGTTCAGGCAATCTGTTTTATCAGTTTTGTACGTGGAGGAATATGGTGCACATGATTCCTCTTAATATTTCAATCCACCAACATTTGGGAAAACCTGAGAAAAACAGTTTTTTAGAAAGAAAAATGGGAAGTAAAATGTATAAAATTCAATAAAAGATGATGTGACTGATTAATAAAAACGTTTGAACCGTATTAGTTCTGTTGCTTTGTTTGCAGATGTTTGAAGGTAAAAATGTACAGAGATAAGAAAACAGGCCTGCAACTAAGGTGGATAATAACAAATAAAGATGTCTATCTTGTGGGTAAAAGAGCTGAAAGCATTCAACTAAAAGTTTTAAATTCTTGGCAGATGAGACACATTGCTTCACTATCTCCAAATAATGTTCTTTTCTCATGATGCCATCTATTTTGTCTATTTTGCAGAGACAAATTTTCTGTCAGGTCTTGTTATTTCTATAAATTGGTTGAGTGCTAATAGATACATTGTGTCTGAGTAAAGAAAAGCTAAAAAAAGGATAATGTCATTTGCATGATGGTATTTAAGCAAACGTTAGGAAGGTTCCAGTGATCTTTATCAGAGATTTTAGAAATGTTCAAATAATTAGAAACAATAACAGCTGTGTTCAATCTAACCTCACTCCATGACTCTGCAGTCACGCAACCCAAGAAATTTCCTGAATTAAAAAGTATTTTTAAGTTGACTCCAAATCAAAGTGCCTTGTTGAGAGGCTGTTTTAGAATAAAAGCATAACATTTCATCCTAAATCATCAGAACTACATTATTTTGGAGTGACAGTTTGTGCCTCCATACTAACAACCATTATCTTTTGGACATTTGAAGAGAAAGGGCCTTTGCGAAAGCTTTGGGGGAGCTGAACAGGAATCCATCCTGTCAAAATAAGAACTTTCAATCCTTTTTCAACTATGACCCCTTTGGCAGAAATTTTCACTCACCTGCAGCAGGGTTTTATCAAGACTGAGCTAAAAAAAACAAAAACTATTTTCTTATGAACATGTAGCCAAAACAATTATTCCACTGGATTATAATGTCTGCAAGCAAAGACTATTGTACATGTTTGTCAATTTAAAAATGAATCAGAAATAATAAATGCTAGAATGTGATAATCCAGTTGTGAAATGTAGGCAAAGATCAAGTACCCATGTCATGTAAAATGACACACTTGTTTTCCACACTTGCTTAATGAATGTGAAGTTTCCAAACTACTAGGTGGTCCGTTTAAGACACGCTTTCAACACAGAATCAGGCTGGCGTTATCTTGCAGAAATAACAAAAAAAGTTTCTTAGCAATGTTGATTATTAAGTTATATAAATCTACACAGTGAATGCTGACTGTTTCAGTTTATATTATACTAAAAAAAGGAGTCAATGCAGCAATTCAATGTGAGGGAAACCACACTCATATTCACTTTAGAAATAATTTATTTTAAGCGGCCGTGTTCATGACACAACCACATCAAATTTAGGATCTATTTAATACTTAGAAACCTTGAAAATAAACACAGCACATGTGATTTTGTTTTAAAATTGAGCAAGGGAAAAAAAATTTTCCTTAGATACTTACATAATATGGGTCTTTGATGATCCGCTGGTTCTGAGGATCATATGAACCGAGAAGCTCGATCTTTGCATTGGAGTTTTTCACAGACTTGGCCTTCTTGTTCAAGTCACTGTAAAGGAAAAAAATTAAACTCATTCGAAGCAGAGATGAATAATTCTAAAGCTTCCTTATAATAAACATCCATTTGGTTAATCTTGCCTGAAATCCTTATATAAATTTTACAGTTGCTTTATGTCATAGCAAACCTCTGTGCAAAAAATAGAGAAAGTAAAGTGCAACAAAAAAAAAAAAATTATTAAAAATAAATCAACACATCTCTACTACTTTAGAATGTCAAATCTAAAACAGTACAAACATGAAGACAAATAATTAATGAACTCTTTGTCAGGCAACAAAAATATGTGGGAGGAAGAAGGGGGAAGAAAAAAATGGCTAAACAGCCAAGACGAGGCATCCAAAGAACTCAGTAAGCAGCTTACAGATCAGATCTGCCATAGGCATGTGATCTCAAAATGATCCCTAAACGTTCAAAGTAGCAAAAAAAATATCCCTCCCTATGACCTTTCAAAAGAGCTTAAGAAAGGTTATTGCTCATTAAAGGGAGGCATTGACCGGGGAGTGAGTTATAGCTCAAAGCTACCAATGTTTCTTTTTTTTTATGTGAAAGTGAATGAGCAGCATAGATTCTCAATGCAACACAAGTCCATTCTGAGGGAATGTTTTCTCACTAAGACGAGACACTTAAAACATGACCCGGTGTTTTCAGTGCCTGCGTGTCGTCAAGCTGTGATCGACACTCGAAAGGGAAAATAAACAATGCTGCGAGTTTGAATAACTGTACCTCAGGTTGCTCTCATCCATGCAGAGTATGTATTCAAAGTTCATGAAGTCGTCTTTGGTCACCTGGAAGTGGGATAGAAAAGCAGAAAAAGGCAAATGTTAGTTTTGGCTCTTAGTTGAAACAGTACGGAGAGCAGAGGCTCCCGCTGGGCCTTCGGAGAGAGGGGAGAATCCTCAGCAGAAACTATCAATCATTGTTAAGCAAAAACTTCTTTCTTTCATCCATACTTCATAATATATATATAAAAAAAACAAGAATAAATAACGTATACTTTAAATACAGAAATTCAGTGATTTACACAGAAGCAACAGTTTTAAGTAACCAACTCTATTCAGCAAATTCATTATTACATTTTATGGTGCCTCTAATTATTATTGGCCAAACCTCTACAATAACTTAGTCAAGAAACTTGGGTTAATTTTTAAACACAGATTACAAAAAATTCCGCATATACATTGCTGTGAAAAAGGATTTGCTTCATTACATATTTGTGCTTTTGTTCCCCCAGGCATAAAAATTGTCTCACTTTCTTGATGTTATTCACTTTATTTTTGATCTTTAATTACTGTACATCAATGTATGGTAATACTTTATATCAGACAATTTCAACATCTTGATTGCATGGGTCTGGCAGTAATTATTTTTGGGATTTACTTGAATAGCAAAGACATGAAATAGCAAATGAGAAACGGGTGAAAAATAAATATTTTCTTATAGAAAATGTTACTCATGTAGGAGGAAATTAATTGTTATAACTGAATATTCCCACAAAATAATATTCTCACTCTCCTAAACCTCTTCCTCACACATGGTGGTAGTGTGAGCCTGTTGAGCTGTGAGCCCAAAGTTGACCTGGCGCTCTCACAGTTTAAATGAAGCAGTGATAATCCGCCATTTCAGAAAGAAAGTTCTCTTTACAACCCTGATGGGGATCTTGGACTGTTTTGAGTGGAAAAAATGAGCAGGGAGGATCTTTTCGAAAATAAGGAGTAAGTGTAAGATATAAGTTTCAAATCTCTAGATAAAACGCCTGATGAAGCCATGCTGAGATAGTTCTGCTCTGTGTAAAATTAAACCAGTTTGCCTTTTAAAAGTGAACTCTTTCACCTGCAGAGTTTAGAAAGGCGTAAGTATGGGAAGCATCTTATTGTTTCAGAGCACTCATCTGTTTTACTAAACTGGGCCTGCTTTAATAGAAAACAAACAAAATAAGACAAAATAGATTTAAAACTTAGAACAAGCTCTAATCAAAATGATTATAATTTAATTAATCAAATGTAATCGTTTTGATTAATGATTACAGATTATTAATCAAAAAGTGTCCCTCTATCCACAGATGCATCTATTGTGTAAGAAATGTCATAATTCAGAAAAGTTCTTTTTTTGTCCAAAGCTTTAATGCGTATGATATTTCTGCCATTTTGTTTTTGAAATTCCATATTACCCCTGATATTCATACATAATAAAAAACATTTAATAAAAAACAGACCAAAGCAATTTGTGTTGCTCATGAATGCAAAAAAAAAAAAAGGATCCCTACATGGGGAAGGACAAATCTGTTCCCTCTGTCAGAATCTGGACCGTAAACCTCGACGATAAACTTCACTTGGAGAGAATAAGACATTCACTGAAAGACAACTTCAGGCAATTTAAAGAATCTGGAAACCTACCAGATCATATCCCGTGGTTACAATCGCAACACAACAAGGCTCTGCAGCACTTTAGGCTACCAGGAGGTTTGTCAGCAGATGGCCTCACTGGATGGGGGTGGGCTTATAAAAGGCCATCAACTTAGATAACTCCTTTTCTGATTTACTCAGTCATAAATTAAAAATTAATTTATTGGTGTGATTCAGGATCATACAGTACCAGCCAAAACCTGATGAAAAAAAGCCTTAAAATGAATTCACTTTTTCCTGCAGTAGAATAATCTCACACCGAAAAACAACACCCAATTGATGTGAAAAATAAATCAGGAAATTAGAGCACATTACAAAAACCCAAAGGCTTCACAATTATTGGTTCCTCAAATTTAAATCTCTTATATAACCCTCCTTTTGCCATCAGTGCAGCATTTGGCCTTCTCCTACAGCACTGGACAATTTTAGATGATTATGGCCTCTTTCTTTAGATCTGGGACTGAGGTAGTCATGGAAGAAGGCTGATTCTGTGTCTGGTGAGCAACTAAATGGTCCCCCATTTTCAGTTCACTGGTGGATTTTATTTATGTCTTTTTCTGCAATTACAAAGCTTGGAATCAGTATTTGGTAGGACATCAGAGTTTGTGAGCAATGCATTCACTCTGTACGTTCACATTGCATTATTTAGCCAGTTTATTGGCCTTAAGCCGCCCTTAAAGCCCCACTACATTTGTATTTTTAGATGCTTTAAATAAGAAAGATTGGAACAATGGGAAATAAAGAGTGTGAAAAATCATAATTGATAGCGTTATTGCAATGTAAATAACCCAGTGCATTTTGCTTTTATCAACATCAATGATTAACTTCCATTTTGAGTTTTGATGCTTTTAATTTGAAGGAACTAATTTCTGCTTAACTGTTAGAGCAAAGGCAGCATAACAGCAAACAAAAGACAGAAGTTAAGTTGTAACAGAGCTTATAAAAATTTATTTTGTTATTAGACGCCCCTGTGATAGGCAAAGATTGTTTACGTTCATGATTTAAGTAAGTACATGTTTTAAATATTCTATGACTAAAACATATCCCTAGATCTTACAGTGCCACTGTAGGTTATTTGACATCAAACTTAAAAATTCATCAGTATAGAGTCATCCTGCATTCAGTGCGGTGTGCTACATGCAGTACTCATTTATGTACAGTATTGTAATTAGATATTTTCCTGATATTATACAGGATTTGGTGTGAAAATAAGATAACTAGGTCTGTGATCTGTAACTAACAGAAAATGGCCTTTGATGTCTGTAAAAGTCTCTAAAAACTATAAGATAAAGAAGCTACTTATATTACAAAAAGACGATGTGATGTGATTTTGTTACAAAAATAAAATATTTTATTTCAGGGCTTCTCTAACTATCTTTAGCAGAGGTGCCAATACGTCTCTTAATCTGGAGCTGGTAAATCCTTCCTATCTATGGCAAATATTTTTATTTAATTTTAGACATTTTTCTACCATAGTATTAATAGAATCTCTCACCAGCAGATGGTTTAAAGATAAAAATATTTGGTCAAAAAGAACTCTTGGTCCTGGTGGGGAGGAATCGTCTCCAAAAAAACCTATTTATCCAACATCCAAACTTTAAAGATGATAAGCAAAATTAATGTGATTACAGGAGGATCATGGTATTTTGGCTAACGTTGCTCATTCCTCTAATGTTGACACAATGATAACATACTAACGAGGACGGAATCAAAATTTCAGCTCTCCTAAATCTATAGTCTTGCTGGTTTTTTGATAAGAGAAAAACATTCCACATTACTTGTTGTAGATGTCATCTGAGAATGTTTGTCTCGTAAAAAAAAAAAAAATCCTCTTGTTTATTTGGGGGTGCAATGGTCTCCAGGCAATATCCCAATTGGCCAATTTGCTTATTTGGACATAAGCCTTACCAGAAGTTGAGCTAAGTGGGATGGTGGGAGCAAAGAGAAGAGAGAGAAATAGGAAGAAAAGACTGATAAAGGAAAAAGGGAAAAAGCTTGTCGGAGCTCATTGTGTGGATTTGGTTGAGTTTAAGCCAGAGGTCTAGCCTTCTGATTTAAGCAGATTAAATGTGAGCCTGACTGAATGGGTTTATTGTGAGACAACGCAAGGAGACAGGAGATCTCAGGCAAAGGGTCAGACACCAGAGATGTCTCACGAAAGAAGACAGAAAAAAGTGTTAGAAGGTTATGGAAGATGGGAATGAGCCAGCATCACCTAAAGCTTAAAGTCCTAAGATAGAGAAGTATATGAATGATTCCTAACTTCTTCTAAAATTAAAACATTATTTGCAAAGGATGCAGCTATGATGGGAACAACTATATTTTATTAACTCTGCAGATATGAACATATTGAACAACATTTTAGCATGTCAATAGGATTTATATTTTTATGATCAAAGATTATTTTCATTGCAAAAGAAAATAAATAAAACCCAAATAAAGAATTATTTGAGTTGAACTGAATTGTTTTCCTTCATAAATAGTGTTGCAATAATTAACCTTTTTAATAAAACAACATAAAAAGCATTTTCCCCCTGACAATTTTATAACATTTATACATTTCAGAACAAACATTAACTATCAGAGGTAATCAATGCAAATACAAAACATGCACTTCAAAAATTAGAATTTTGTTTATAAAAAAGGGAAAAAAATGCAAACCAAAATGATGCCATTTGAAAAAGCAGTTCCCATCTAAAACTAATGCCTGGTTGTGTCAGCTAATAAGTATTATAAGGTCTTCGCTACAAAGTAAATTTAAATAAGCCACATCCCATCACAACCATAAATAGCCTATTAAAATTTATTTCATAGCATCTCAGTCTGGTCAACTTTTTAACTTTTACCAGGCCACTCCAAAAACCTTTATTCTTTTTTAAAGCATTATTTTGTGTGCTTTGTATGACCATCTCACTGAATTACTAAGTCCATGAACCAATGGCTGGACATTCCCCTTCAGAATTGTCAAAAGTCTTCTGAGTCTTTAAGCAAAAAGGCAATCCTGAGCCATAAATCTTCCACCATATTTGATTATTGGTGGTAAGCTCTTTTAATTTCATGCCAGATATGAGCATGATGTGCATCATCAACTCATAGATTATTTTTCAAAAGTGTTGAGAATCCCTGAGGGCTTTTTTATTTGCAGATGTGGATCTCACCGTGGATTTCTTACACAGAGACCATTTCACCCTAGTCTCCTTTCTGAATTCTGAAAACTGACTTCAGCTGAAGCAAATGCAGCCTAAACTGTTTTAGTATTCCTCATTGAGTATGTTGATGCACTTTTGCAGTAATTCTGGTAAGTCAGACACTCTTCTGTATGTTTACAGCTCTACATTTTCTCCATTTGTGGGAAACTGGACAGTGATTGACAGGAATCCAGAAGCAATAGAAATTGTATTTTAGCAGATTCCTGACCGGTACGTCAGATGTCACTTGCTATGTTTCTCTTCAATTCCTACATTTCTTCAGATTAAAATATAACATGTTGCTTTCTGATTTTAACCAAAAAATGCGTTTAATCACTGCTGATTCACGACTTAACAAGGTCATCATAGTTTCAAACAAGTCAGGTGTGCTTGGATGTTATTTTTCACTTAGAGCTGCAGTAGGTAATTTTTAAAAAAAGATTTTGACATATTTCAACTATCACCATGCCCACAAGGTATAACATGACAGATACAATGTTTTTTTTAAAAAAAGAAAAAACTATCTACAGCTCTGCTGATTGCTCCTAATGTTGCAGGAAAATGGTAAACTACAGAAAATTGTGAGAAAACACACTAATGAGATGAGTGGCGCCACGGATCATCCAGTTGTACCTGTCGAGCCCTATGGCTTGTCTCAATGCCATGCTTCCTGAGGCAAGCCAGACCACGGATGTCCGGTGAGCTGCCTGTATTCCAGTCAGATGTGGCACCACTGTCTATGACCCACTGCAAGAACAGAGCACAGAAAGGGGCCGCTAGCTACTGCTACGTGTAGAAAAGCGAGGTCGTACCTGCCTGGCCACATGACTCATGGGCACACCATGTCTCTTCATGCAGGCTTGACCACGGTGGTCTGGGGTGTTTCCTATTTCATAGGTGGAGGTGGCAGCACTGTCTATCCTCCACTAGGCAAATCAGGGTGTGGAGAATAACAATATATCAAAACTGGGTCATGATGTCAAATGAGTAGAAGTTGAAAGTGGTTTAGAATTTAGTGTTTTAAATGTCTATAAGGATAATTGATTCATTTTTAACTTGGTTAAATAAGTACACAAAAAATTTAGAACATTTCTGATAACATCTTTATCTGCTTTATTATACAGAATACTTAGCGTGACAATTAATATAAACATGATGTCAATACTTCTTAAAGCTTTCAAAAGATATCTACATCTTCAATGAAATATGATTTTGGAGATAGTTAAAGCATCTGCAAACACTGAGGAGCTGAATGTAGTTTGCACACTGCAATGACTAAAGCCAAATTATTTTAATATATTCCTTACTACATTTACAAAAACAAATCAACATAGCTACTTAAAAGATGGATGTTTTACACTTTATTTTTTAACAGTTGAAAAAGATTTAACAGTCTGTAATGTATCAATAAAATGCAGATGACTTTACCTTATCAACCACTCCAGCATCTGTTGCCATTTTCCTAAACACAGCTTCGGCAATGGGAGACCTGCAAATATTCCCTGTTTAAAATCACAAGAGTATTAATAGGATGTTTCAATATTTTAATATTCTAATTACATTATCCTAAAGAGTGTAGTGTGAGTTGATCAAACTTTGATTAACCCAATCCCATTTTCTGGCATCTTATGAAATATTAACCAGAAAACTATTCTTCAGTTCAATTTTAACCCCATCTGGTGTGGTAAAGGCACAAAAAAGCAGTCCAGTTAGTTTTAAAAATACACAAACTTAATGATCAACAAAGTGCATACGTCTTTAAGGCGCCCACTCCTCCTCAAACGAAAGTGCACAAATATCAAACAATCAAACGAACAATTGTGGGGTAATTATAGAAATTAGGAGGTAAAATGCTGGAGCATCATGCTCGGTTTGTGTAAGTCATGCACAGCAGCGCGACGTCCCGTAAGTGGAATGCAGAATGCTTGCAAGTCAATGTTGATTTTCCAAAATAGGTTTTGTTAAACTAATCTACTGCACGAGTTTGGACGTGGCACTAAACGAGTTTTATGAAAAACTGCAGATTAACATGTCAACTTAATTAATGTTCATAGTGGCAATAAAACATGAAACCAAAACTAAAATGAAACCAAAACTAAAATGTCAATCCGGTTTACCGTCTTCATGACACTGTAAACCGGACTGACTTAAGTTCAAAATGTTCAAAGTGTAGTTATAACATTAAAACATTTTTTTATAAGTAAAGGGTCTTTCATTTATGCTTTATGACCAAGAAGAGCAACTTTAATGACCGTGCCGGGGAGACAAGCTAGCTGGAAATCTGACGCTAACTCGGTTTAAGAAATAAACTTGTGAACCAATAAAACCATAAGAACTTGCATGTATTCTATATGTGGTGTTTGATTTAAACATTGTTTCTGACAGGTTATAAAAGACGCTCTTACCCAGACAAACGAACAGAACTGACTTCGAACCGGTGGCCGCCATGTTGCTGTGGAGTCTCCTGAATTACGTCACAGTGGGTGACCAGCTTCTGCCTGAGCAAAAATAAGCTCTCAAATGAAATCACAAAAAATGAAATCTCTTTTATTTTCTAAGGGGGGAGAGGATTGTTAATTGTGTGTTTGGTGGTAACCACGTTTGTTTTAAATGAGAAACAAAGAAATAAATGTAGAAAAAAAAGACTGAAAAAGAATCATGACTTAATGTTGAGCTTGCCTGAAGATTTAAAGAAAATACAATTCTGGTCCATTCTGCATTCTGGCCTGCAATAAATTAAAGATGCAGTGTGAAGGTATAAGGTTTAGCTTTCGTAATAGCTTTTTATTGTTATTATCTAGACAATGGCTACTTTTCACTTTTTTCCCTTAGTCATTTTAGTCATTTTCAGTGTCTTGATTGTATTCATGTCTATGGTCCTGACCATATGATACTGTTTCAGAAAGAATGAGGCATCTACATAATGCAGCATTTCAAATTAGAACTGGTTTAAAACTTGCAGAGATGTATTTGAACCTGGGCTAGAATGGCAAAATGTGCCAAAACATAATTGGCATTCAGTGCCCCTTAAACTAACACCCATAAATTAAATAAAATGCCTTCAAATGACACTCAATAAAGAAATGTAATCATATTTACTTTAATGTAATCTGAGTTAAATATAAATATAGTTGTTTTTTAAACGTTTCAGAAGTTTGTTAGACATTGTGGACGAACAAAATGCATCACGAAGAGAAAAGAACATAACATGCAGTTTGGGAAGGGACTTGGGACAAAGTTTAAACCAAGGTTAGGTCATAAAACAGTAGCCTAACAGAAATCACCATTTTAAGATGACATGTACAGTTCCATAAATGTCTCTTTGACATAAATGAAAACAAGAAACAGCTGTCCACCTGACAGGCCTGGCAAGGAGAACATTAACAGCCAAATCACCCATGGTAACTTTGGAGGAACTGTAGAAACCCACAAGTCATGTTGGAGTCTACGTTGACAGATGTATTATTTAGGCACGCTACAATTTTACATTACTGGAAGAGTGGCAACAAGAAAGCAATTTTTACAGAAAATACTTGCATCTCTAATTGCAGTGAACCGTTGTTCTTTGAAGTATTGACTCAAAGAACAAATATCCAAGCCGCTGTTTCTGGATTTTTATTTTCAGTAAGTATTTAATAGATACATGCAGTTTTCTTTCAACTTTACAACAGAGCGCTGTTTGATAATGTTTGGTAGCAGGAAAATGATTGCAGAAGCAAAACAATCACATTGAAAATGAGCAGTAACAACTTCCTCAGTCCCAAGACAAAAACCAAATTTTCTGAATTACGAAATTGAATTACAAAATTGCCTAATTCAGCTGATTCCCACAAGGTAACCCATACGTGAGGTAAACTTCCAAGATGGCATCTAAATTTAATTAAATGCAAATAAAAAAAGACAGCATATAATCTCTTCAGTTTTCTTGCAAAGTACAAGATTTAACAAGGTTGCTTTGAAGTTCTTTGCTTTGCTCTTTACCCTTTGGGCAAAATGTAACAGATCCAACATGTCATTCAGTATGTGTAAAATATCAGATTTGATAGTATGTTCAAATGGTTCAATAACCATATATGTCAGAGCCACAGGGAAATTATTATGCAATGCTTGAGGAGATGTAACCTTTGCCACTGACACCACAATAGATTCCTTCCATATGCTTGGAGCTTTCTGTTATTCCGATGAATAATAGAAGGAATATTATGAAGTATCAGGCAGCTGGATGACAAAAAACCTCAGTCATTTTTCATTCTTTACCGACCAGGAAAAGAGCTTTTCCTCTGTTGCAGAAGAAAACAGATTCACTGAAAATCAACTATTTGATTTTAACGTTCAAGCTTCTTGCCGCAGCTAATAACAGTAGTTGATTAAACTGTAAAATGAAGGTTATGAATATTAACTATCAGCGTCAAGGTTGTTGGAATAATTTGTCAGGTTTTGTTGAACAAACACACTATTTATTTGACATCAGATATTAGGGTTTCTCTTCTTTTTAGAATTCTGTGTTAAATCAGGTCTTTCATGATGCATTCTCAGGTAACACTTGCAAGAAAAAATAATATAATTTCCCATATCTTGAAGAGGTAAGATGAGTTTTCCAGACACATAGAGTCACTTTATAGCGCATTACCTTTAGTTGTCATAATATCCTGTATGTATCAAATATGATTTAAAAGAAACTTGACTGCCCAATTTAATGCCTGGAAATTGGACCCCTGTCTCTTTAAGAAGCTCCTGCTCTTTCTGATTCTCCCCCTTCAATGTATCATTGCAATAGTGTTTCTTATTATGCCATTTACAACCATTCTTTGGAGTGTTTTAGTTATAAGTGGTTTATATGCTAAGTTCAACAGACTCAACAGGTTTTTACTAATTCTCTGCCTGTTGAAAGGAATAATGTGATTGGACTTTCAATGGGATTCTTTCCAGTAAAATAAAGTAAGTTCCATGAGGTAGCCTCTAAATTCAGGGAAAGTAGCTGCACAGCAATGGTTCGACATCTTTTTACACCATGTGTCACTTTTTTAAACCTTTATGTCTCTGTCCACAAATACTTCCCCTAATGGAGGCATTCACATTTACATATTACCTAATACAAAGAATATATGCTGTTACTTATTTTAAACCATAACTGCTGTTTTTACCCACATATGGTGATAAATGTATTAAAGTTTGAGAACCACATCTGTGACCATTCCAGATTTGGATCACGCTAAGTCTGCTGTTTCTTCTATTTTTGTGAAATAACAAGTGAAAAGCAAAAATAAACAATGATGTGATTTCAGAACCCCAGAGAAGCATTAAAATGATATATAGGCTCATCTGCTAGAGACTTAACACTGGAAAAGTTCGGTCTTGTTTACATGGTGCATTTCCATGCAGACACAAATCAGCAGGAGGGTGTTAAAAAGGAGGAAAACGGGGCGTAAGGGATAGCGCAACCCACATTTGGAGGCCCTGAGTCATCAACGCAGCCATCGCAGGTTCGATTCCCAGACCCGACTGACATTTGCCGCATGTCTTCCCTCATGTACTTCCCCCTTTCCTGTCAGCCTACTGTCATATAAGGGACACTAGAGCCCACAAAAGACCCCCTGGAGGGAAAAAAAAGAGGAAATCATTAGCAATACAAGCTAAACACTTGTTAGCATGTCCACCAGTGGGTGTCTTGTATTTAACAGAGAAACAGACATCTGTGATCTTATGTTTTGTGTTTACCTTATGATCAATCTGTTTGCTTTTTTTCAATTTTGCAGAACTATGTAGAAGAAGCTTCATTTTGTTTGAATCTTTATGTTTGTGTGTTCTGTACAGATGTGTATCAAAATTTGCCGTCTTTAGCATTCTGGACAGGTAGCAAAAAGGTTTCAGGTTCCAATCCCTGCTGTAGTTGGCATATTTTCTCTTTCTGCACAAATGAGCTTTCTCTGAGTACTCTGACTTCCTCTTATAATTCAGTTACATGAATTTCAAGTTAATTGATCTGTTTGAATTGGATTGTAAGTGTACATGTAAAAGCCATGCCACTCACCCATCCTCTCATGAGTAAAAGTAACACACAAGATCCACACAATGTTTTATAAATAAATCCTCACATGCCTAAAGTTTTTATCACTTCTATTTGTGAATGAGGATATAATATTGACTACATCTCAACTATAGAAAATGTCATTGCTATTTGTTCCTTTGCAACTATCTCCAAATATGTTTCATTTGCTGTAAATTTTGATATTTTGAGAACGTGCAGTGTGCCATGACTCCTGCAAACCTTGAAAAGCTTCAGATCATAACTGTGAGGGTCAAACATGCTACCAGAGTACTTTGTCAAATGACTATCCATTTACACTAGAGGCTTTGTCAAACTAAAAGATACATAAAGCATCAGTAGTATGAAATACAAACACAAAGAGATATCCATATTATAAATGCTAAAGTAGAAAGACAAAAAACCTTCCTAACACATATGACTCGTGTATACATATTACATTTTGGCTCCTACGCTGTATGAAAAGTCTTCTATTCACTTGATTTCTTGTTTATAAAAAATTAATTAATTTTTTTTAATTTTCCATATTACTAGTATAAAATAAACAACTCTCAGTTTTCAGTCTTTGTATTGTCTGTTCCATGCAAAAAAAAAAAAAAAACCTGTAAGAATACAGTAAGAAGATTCTGTGATAAATAGATTATCACTCACTGACTGGGAGTTGAGCTGATATTCCTGGTAATTAGATATGAATACATAATTACTAATTATTTCTTACTTTACATACTTAAAACAACAATTCCAGACAAAACGATGGACACAGCAATTACATCTAATAATTAGCGAACGGTTTTTAATTGAGTCAGACCATTTCATTCACGTCTCAGGGACAGCAGTTAATTGTTGTCAATGACTCGATGAAGAAATAATTACTGGATGAGGTTGTCACATTAAAGAATAAAATATGTTTTTCCAGATAGTGTAAGGTTTGAATTAAAATGAAGCAAAAATGACTTAGGGGATGAGTGGCTAAATGATGTCAGTGTACATGTTTACTTTGTTTCTATATCCCACAGAGGGTTTTTCTTACAAGAAATAGATTTCACAGTTGTCTCAGACATGTAAACATGCTTTTGCACTGAGTTTGAACTCTGATATTTGGTTCAAAAATTGTGACAGGGGACTTTCCAGGATCGTGTGAAAATTGCACCCATGAGGGCAAAGGCTGTCTCAGTGTGATGTTTTGCATCTGTTTTTGTGATATTTTTTGACTAATATTAACTCTGTCTAAACTTTCAACAAATTGTTCAAAGAAATATTTCACATTTTTATTTTGGTTTTTGCCCTATGTTAAAAATGTGTGGGAAACCACATAAAATATGTAATTCAATGATATCTTAATAAAACAAAATAAATATGTATGCTAATTTACACCAGGTCCACAGCAGAATGGGACTGTACATTTTTTTGTTTGTTTTCTTTTGTGAGTTGCTGCTAATGTTATAGTTGCTTAGAAAAACACTAGGACCATACTAAAAGTAGACAAAGATCAATTTATCTATTTGCACAGATGAGCCTAAAATGGAATTCACTGAGTAAAATGGAAAAGACATCATTATCTAAATATACAATTCCAGGATGGGAAACCCATGACAACTGTAAAGCATGGAGGTGGAAGTGTTATGGTTTGGGAATTATTTATTCCATCAGGACAGTTCACCATCATAGAATTCAATAAAAATTGTATCACGTATCAAAGGCATCTTAAGAAAATTGCGAGTCCATCTGTGAAGAATTTAAGCTGAAGCAGAACTGGACAATAACCCAACACACACAAATAAACAAGGACTGGTTGAAATTTAAGAAATGGAAAGTTCAGGGCAAAGTCAAAGCCTAGATCTTTCTCCTTGATGGTCTGCCTAGTATATAGCCATTACTTCTTGTTGTGCAATACTTCTGCTATTTTTGGATGTTAGATTGGCTGCTCTGGAATTTAATTGAAGGAAACAGATTAAAAGGGCTGAATGCAGACACACACTGCAATTTTAGATAATAAATTTAAAAGATCATGAAAACTATATGTAATTTTCTTTGATCTATCACATAAATTCCAAATATAATAACTTAAAGTTTATGATTGTAGTATGGTAACTTGTGAAAAAGTTATAAGGATTTAAATACTGTGGGAAAAGTCCTATATGTTTTGTTAAAAGACTCAGCATCATCATACTGCTTATTGTCACTACAATCAATATTTCAATATGCAGGAAAAAATGTTAGCATGAAACAATTTTTTTTTATTTTTGTTTTATATTTTATTCAACATTAAAAATATTATGGTGAATGCACCAACTTGTTTCATTTGTACATTTGCCTAAACCAAGGCATTAAAGATATGCATCATCATCCCAAAAGCATTCATTTTGTTCTTTATCAAACAAAACATTTTTGAGACATTTCAGACATTTGTATTTCTGTAACAGCATGCATGTCTGCTTTAGATTTGCAGTCCTGTCCTAAAAATTAGACACTTATCATCCCTGTAAACAACCATTAATCATCGTGACACATTCTGCATGCCTTTTGATCTGGAAATCTTGGAATTTATCTGAGGGCTATCATCATTAATTCAAACTGGAGGTCAAGAAGACTGAAAGCACGAGTGAATCCAGATGAATTCCCAAAAGAGGGATATTGGAGGGAATCCAATGAAAAGAAATCATGCGGCTGAATAAATGTAATCAACACTAAAAAACAGATGTGGTATGAAAATCATGTACAAAAGTGGTCTTTGTTTTGTTTTAGTTAATTAAACATGCAGGAGGATACAATGCCTTTCTTCTGAACAAATGAATGTGGTGAGATATGGTGCTAAGACGTGTTTATGGCTTTAAAAGCACATACAGTTTGCTAAGCTTCACCCTGACCTTCAGACTATGCATTCCAGTGCTGCCCTCTGTCTTCTGAACAAGAAAAACTGGTGTGCACAACACAGGTTGTGTTTAGATTTCTACTTTAATGCCTGTTTTCTAAGTGGAGCATATAGACGCCTGGATGTTAAGATTGAAACTTTGACTTGAGATTTATTTTTGAAATGTACTGTTTAAGTTTGAAAGTTGTCTGTACATTTTGTCAACTCATATATCTTTATAGTTCTGGGTTGTCACTATTGAAAATATATATGGCAAGACATAATGCAAATGTGAATGGCATCAGTACTTTTACAAGACAAAAATGTGAATGTGAGGAGCTCTACTACAACCTGTAGGTGCCTCTATTCATTTGATCATTTCAAATGAGAGCAATCTCCTCTCACTGTCTCCAGCTGAGACAGTGAGAGGAGTGTAATATCAAATCTGTCATTTACAATAGCTTTCACTGTGCTGTGTTTGTTGCACTGGCTTTTCTCTCTGTTGTTTTAATTGTACTTAAAACAACAGAGAGAATTAAAGAAGGTGGACCAGTAAGTTCCCAGTTACTCATGTTTCCCTGGGCATATCTTGTTTTGTTGTGACAACTTTCAAAATGTCTCAAAAGAAAAGACGGGTTCAGAGTAGATAGTCAAATGGAGTCATGACCCAAAAGCAAAACGAAATAAAAGCAGAAAATCTCATGTTAAGTTTACTTGACTCAAGTTTCTTGGAATGTTTCAAAGAACACGCAGGCATCCATAGCAGAGGGGGCATGCAAAAACAGGAATCAGGCGAGGTCAGAAAACGAGCAGAATAGAACAGAGGGAGAGCAGAGGCTGTCAAAAAATTCCTGGCTTATATGCTCACAGGTAAACCTGATTATATCATTGGCTATCAACAGGTTTAACTCTACCAAGACAAGTGGGATTTTTTTTCACAACAGTAACTACTTTCCTATACAAATCAAACTAGATGCATATACATTTTATTGCCTTAGATATGGTCTCCGCTCAAAAGCATTTGTTTCCCTCCTCCCACACAGTTCCTCATTTTTAGTCGGCCTGTGCCGGGGAAAGGTAAAAAGCCATTAAGAAGACTGATTAGGAACATTGATATAGGTGTGCTGGGAGTTATGACATATCAGATGACTCATCTGGTAGAAAATGCAAGGAAAGGGGAGTGGAAGAAAAAGCAGAACAATTACCTTCAACCGGAGAATTGGCTCATATTCAATGTAATCAACACTGTATGCCTAATAAACAATGCGAATTTTTAATTTTTTTTCCCTCCAGGGGGTCTTTTGTGGGCTCTAGTGTCCCTTATATGACAGTAGGCTGACAGGAAAGGGGAAGGGAGAGGGGGAAGACATGCGGCAAATGTCGCTGGGTCCAGGAATCGATCCACGTCGAGGACTCAAGGCCTCCAGATGTGGGTCGCGCTATCCCCTGCGCCACCACACAATACAAATTTTTAGTTTTGCTAATGGTTTCTTATTTGTTACTTTGTGCTACCTGTTAGTACTGTCACTACAAAGTGTTGTTTATTTTCAAAAGCATTTAAAAATCATATTATACTCATCTACCTTTCCAACAGTTTTCCCTATTTATAATCTTACAACCACATATTTTAATGTGTTAGGATTTTATGGCAATGCCAAATTTCTGCAGAATTCTGAAGTTGATAGATATGGATGTGACGTTTACTCTTTGTATTCCAATTAAACCTAGGAAAGTATGGTGTGCATTTGTATTAAATGCCCTTAAACCACTATTTTAGAGAAGCAGAACCAGTAGCAAGTAGACTGGAAATGTGATTGCTTCTGCCTTGAACAATAGCTCAAACAAGCCAAATTGGGCAGGAAACGTCTGTAAGGAACAAGTTTTTTTTTTATTGTTTTTTTTTTATTTAAAAAATGTGTCCTGTCCCTCAGTGTGGCACTCAGAATTGTTGTCTTAGTGCCAAGATGAATCTCAACAGACTTACTTTCACAACTGGAGCTCTATGGTTTTCACTCCACTTGGTAGATATATGAGAAACATTGTTAGAAATTGTATTGGGTTTATTTCAAATGTAAAGGCCATACAAATGGAAATGAAAGGGGACAAAAGCTTACAGAAAAAGAAGGAGATAAGATTGGAAGAAAGAAGGCTGGAGTACTAGCACTACTCAATACAAAATGTATAGTGGTAACTGCAGCCAATCAGAAAATACCTAAATCACCTGTGGGAGTATCTATGTTTATGAGAGAACGAGAGGATGCTTGTGTATATAAGGTTTCTCCGTAAGAATGTTCAATAGAAGGTGTGAGGAGCCACAAACCCGCCCCTGGGACACAAAGCAGACATGAGGGAGATGGTGGCCCCAGGCCTCTAAAGACCAATGAGGTTTTAGGCACATTTTACCACATTCATATGCTTTCAGACCAGCTCTGCTCCAATGCAGCTCTTCCTTAAAATTAGCATCTTCTACATGTTGCAGTAAAGCGACATGGTACTCCAAATTCTTCTTGCTAATCGTCCAATGCTCAATCATTAAAACATCAGGCTATTTACCTCTGAATTCCTTAATACATATTATTGAAAACTTAGTCCCTGTGTGAATGAATCACTTTGATGATTTTAAACCTTTAAATGTAACAAAAATGACTTTTGAAAAATGTAAAGGGGCAAATGCTTTTTTACAGCCCTGTGGGCCACAAATACCACAAAAAAATGTTCTTCCTGGTATTGCACAATAATGTGTTAATAAGGCTCCATTTGCCAGTCACTACACTTTACCTTCCTTTATTCCTTGCATTACTCATCACATCCCCAAGTTAAGTGTAAAATGTTTTTGCAAAACATTTACCAGCGATGATGAACGTTTTTGGTTTTTTTTTTTTTTTTTGATGAGTCAGTTTTCCAGGTAAACACCCCAATGAGAACTGATAAAAGGAGCTTGGTTCAGGTGAAAACTGGTTTTCTGAGTGTTTATGACGGTTTATGTTGTATGTTGAGCAACAAGTTAAAAGACCCGCATTTCCATTCCAAGAGGAGGTGGGGAAAAACGTCTGCAGGGGTTTCAGCTTTCATTGTTCTAAGTATCAGGTGTACTTTGAACAGGCTTGTGTTTGGCTAAAACTACTCCTGCGTAGGATGGGTGGGGTGTATGTGTCTGAGCATACAAGGTGAAGTCTCCTGTTGGGATTCATGCTCAGGCAAAGAGCGGGCTTGAATGGAATCCTGTAGCTGTGAGTCTGTACGGTATACTCAGGGATATTTGACTTTTTGGAAATAACAATTGGAAAAACTTGAGAGTATACAATGGAGACAAGTAATGACGCCACAAAAATTCTTGAAAAGGGTCCGGAATACCTTCGGAAGCAAATGGAACTGGAGAATGAGACAAAGGGACGTATGAGTGCCGTGGAGAGGCTTGCTGCTAGTAAACCAAAGTACGTCAAAAGTCAGCAAGTGGTCAACTCTACCCAGGAGCCAGTGATCAGTCTTGGTTCAGCGTCTGTGAGTAGCACCGGGTCTTCAAGCCAAAGCATAAACCGCAATGAAAATTGTGTCTCTCGGAGTACCTCATCAGTACATAAAGATGTTCCACAACTCTGTGTACCGGAACAACTAAATCGGCCCACTGGCAAAAAAAGACCAGACTCTATTCTGCTTTACAGACAGAAATGTGACTTACTTCGAGGATCAACACTCAAGAACCGAAGGCACCCCATAACTAGAAAGCTGCCACTCAATTCTGGGGATAAACATGTCCCTGTGCTTCTGGCTGCTGACAGGAAACATGATCATGATGGCAGCAAAGAAAAAATCAGCACACCTGAGGGAAAAGCAAAGGAATGTATCATCGGTGTAGTTATTTCTCAGTCAGAGAAAAAGTCTAATGGAGCAACAGAGGACAACAATGAAAAGCCAACAGCTGGTGGTCTGCTTGCAGTTCCTGAGATTGAGATGAGGACTGGCAAGGGAGTGAGCCGTTCCCACTCAGATATCAGCTCAAGATACTCTAAAAATTTTGCAGACTTTGATGCATTTTTCAAGTACTGCGGCCTGGACGGTGAGGTGATTGAGACCTTGGGGAGGGAGAACTTCTCGGCTCGCTCTGATGAGATTGTGATAAACATTCGGAGCGCCAGCATCTCCACATCTGATGATGGCTTCTCAAGGGATAGCAGTGACAGCAATGGGCTTCTTGAGAACGAGCTGCACAAAACAGTACAGCAAGGCACATCAGTAATTGAGCGCAATGCGCGTGTCATCAAATGGCTGTACAGCTGCAAAAACGCTGCGGATGCTGGCAAGAAGTTACGGGACCTTGACTGAATGATGCATAAAAGTTACAGATTTTTTGGTGGAGACTGAAATGATTGTGACTGACTTCCAGTTCTTGCATTCTTGACAGTAAATATCACCAACTGATGGATTCAAGACTGTGGGAACGTGTGTTGCTGCCAGGTTGTCCAAAATTGTATCTTGAGAACAATGTGACAGAGATATGTGAAAACATATATTGAGTTGGAGATGTTGTGCAAACGTTTTTCTGTCATGAGATTAATTCAAATGAAAATTTTGCAAACTATAGCTATATTCAACAGTTGTGAGAATTACTTTATTATATCACAGGGAAGACTCGAGCTATGGAAAAGTATAGGGCTTTTGGACTTTGGCTTTTCCAAAGTCCAAACTCAGCTGTGATTTAGAGTAATTACCCTGTATCTTGTCATAATCCTCAAATAAACTATATAATATATTTAAAATATGTGTGAAGTTTTGACAAACTGTAGTGCATAACCTCAAATGAAATTTCATTCTGACAATCATACATTTTAGTATTAAATTTGAAGCATTAATATGTCATTTATCATCGAAACTAGTTATGTTTTTTCCACCAATGATTTAAAAAACTAATGGTATTGGAAATTGGTATGAGTAATTACATAAAGATGAAAGGCTTTTTGCATTTGTGAGTTTTGCTGGAAACATCTAAGCATAATGTTCATAATTTCTGGATTTTCAGAATAACTCAAACATGAAAGGGGACTAAAATAACAGTTTACGTAGCGTACTTTTAAGATTCATAGTCTGACAAGTGCACTCCTCATTGTTCCTCAAGTGAAAGGTATGCAGTCTATCCTGAACACACACAGATAAAAGAAAGACAAATAATGTCAGTCTGTAAGACAAGCTGCTTTCTTACATGTCACTTAAGTAGCAACAATTAAACAAGGTAATTTAATTTAAGTCTAAGAAAGTGGAAAAAAAAAAAACAGGAAAGAAGTGATAATATCCTTAGACAAGCTGTCAGCTGGACCCTTAAGATCTGGGTGAGAAGAATGTGGCTGGTAATCTGATGGGCTTATGTCCAGTGACCCGTTGAAACTGTATCTCTACCCACCTCCCAGTCTTCGCCTGCTTTGTCTCTTCAACACACACCTCTTCCCCCCATTTTCTGTATCCTTTCCAAGTTTGCTCCAGTTTGTTTGAACCTCAGAGAGTGTAATTGAAGATGAAAAAGAAAACATAACAGATTGACCAGGGGCTCAAGAAACATTAACCAACAGTTTTTTTTCTATTAATTTGGAAAGTTATGACACTAATATTTCATGGCCATGAAAGTATGTTCTGACTACTTCACAGTTGTAAAAATATATTTCACTAACTTTAAAGCTATGCCACAACAAATCACTTCCTGCCATCTTTACTTGTCAGCTGCCAGGTCTTAAAGTTAGTTGAAAAACCGATCCATTAATACCTTAGTGGTATTATGATTTTTACCACAGCCTGACCTTAATCCTTCCTCAAATCAAAGTTAAACCACCATTCCTTAATCTTTTTATCCAGAATGTGTAACATTCAAACAAAGCAATTAATTACTTACTTCCCAACTAGTGTGCTACATGTGATTTAAAAAATCCATTAATGACACAGTAGAATAATTGACCTTGTTGGTGGCAGCAAGTTTAAAACAAGCGAGGAGAATGGTTTTATGAACTCTATTTATATCTTTATGAACATGAATTTTTTTTAATGTTGCTCACAGAACAAAATTTTCTCTATAAACATATACAAAAGTTGAGCTAGAAATAGTGAGGGAGAATGATCAGTAAAGATGCTTGATTGTAGGTAAAGTACCTGTTAACATACAGTATCTGTTAAAATCTAAATAAAACATGACAAAAATAGTGGATTACAATCTTCCTGAAGTGGCCTGCAATTTTCCAATTGAGTCTGAAAAGACTCTAACAACAAAACCCATCCTTTTACCATAATACTGCTGCTCCCATGTTTCAAAACATGGGGCAATGTGCAA
Source organism: Gambusia affinis (assembly GCF_019740435.1). Classification (NCBI taxonomy): domain Eukaryota; kingdom Metazoa; phylum Chordata; class Actinopteri; order Cyprinodontiformes; family Poeciliidae; genus Gambusia; species Gambusia affinis. The sequence goes on from NC_057889.1 coordinate 10,831,321, forward strand.
TCATTCTCTTTTTTCATACAAAAGAGAATGGTCCAAAACATTGTTCTGGTCTCAACCAAGAGAGAAGACCTCTTCCTCATAGCTGCTTTGTCTTTACTACTTTTTTAAAAGTTTAAGTGGGATTTTTTATGTCTTTCTTCTTGTCACTCTTCCATGACGGCTTTTTTGATGCAGTGGAAAATAAACAGCTGGGGCTTTTTATGTTAAGGCTGAGGGGTTGCAGATCCTACAGCCTTAACATTGGTCTCTTGGCTACTTTTCTGATTTATTTTCAGATTATTGATTGAACTCTGCTTTGTCATGTGTTTAAGTTTTATTGCCTGAACCTTCTTTAAAGCTCTTTACAATGTTACTCTTGTCCTGGTGGTTGAACTCCCTGATCTTCATTATGTTGTTTATTTACTGATGTTCTCTAATTCATTTCTGAGCCCTTTATGAAACTATTTAAAAGGAGAAATTTTACATAGGTGGACTAGTTTACTTGTTAGGTACTTTTAGAAGGCAGTTGGTTTATCTGTGTTTTGTTTTATTAGGATGTTAGAGTAAAAGAAAGTAAAAATATAAGAACACCAAATGGTTTCTTTTTTTCATTGTTCTTTTCTCATCATTTACCAATAGATTACCAATAAAATACATTCAAGTCTGTTTTGTAACATGATAAAGCCAGAAGGAAGGGACTTTTTATGTAATGCATATCTGTGATTCTGAAGACATACTGTCTTTTAATTACATGTGGAAAAAAATGCATAAATAAAGTTCTTTTATCCAAGATGACAAACATTCACTATGACTGATACAAACTTAAAAATATAATATTTAACAACCTATATTTGATAAATGGGACATGCACATTAGTAGAATTAAACCCTTGCTATTAAAACCCCCAAAATAAGATGGAAAATATTGGAGTTCTCATGCACATTAAAGCTTTAAAACGTTGCACAGATGTTGCTTAACCACATCACGCACTTAGTTCTCCGATTGTCCTGTTCCCATCCCCCCATCTGCAAAATAAAAACAGAAGTACATGTGCGCAGTCCTCAGTCACGTGTAGGAGAAAAGCTCCACCAAAACACACGGAATTAAAAAAGGCAATGATTGACACCACAGATTAGCCAATCAGATGCGTTGCTCCGGGTAGCAACAGCGTAAATTCGAGCATATTGTCCAATAAGAAAGCAGAGGAGGCGTGAACGAATTCTCGGGTTCCATACTGTATTTACTTCCGTCAATATTTTCAGCACAGCAAGAAGGAAAGCTGAGAGAGAAAAAGACCACAAAGGAACTCCTAGGATATTAAGGTTTGTTCGGTATTTTTAGAAACCCACAGCTGAAGAATGTCGTTATTTAGATATTTTTATTTTATCTCCTCTTTGTATATGCACGTTAAACCGAGTGACAACTGGCTTTCTTCTTGTTTTTTAACGTTAAGGGTTGCAGCGGCTGAGGATAAAATGCAAAGGCAGAACGCCGAAAGAAATGCGTCATAAACATGTTTATGTGAGATTTTGAAAATTACGTCTACTTAATCACATTCCCAGTGTTGAACCTGAAAGCACTTGTGAATAAGCTCATTATTTAAAGGTTTTACAATCCAATTGCCCTCATTGTTAGGTGGCTTAGTGTTCTTTACAACCTTAAAAATAGGCATAGATGTAAATAGGTCCTGTTCCCACTTTATGCAGGTATTCTAAATATTTGACTTGGTGCATGAATAAAAAAGTTTCTTTAGGAAATTCTCATGTATTTTAAATATAAACAATATTCATCAATAAATATTATTTTATTTAGTTTAATATCTGCCCAGTTGAATTCTGTCCATGAAACTAGTGACTGTGTACATTGACATAAAAAAAAACTTGTCACAGTAAAGTGACAAGTAAATTTTTCCTATGCCAGATCTTCATTTTGCATTCTAAAATTATTGTAGCAACTTTGTGATTTTTCACTTCAAACCTCAATTTATTTCACTGGTACTTTATTTAGTAAACCAACACAACTGTTGGACTGATTCATAAATATTGAATTATATATTTTGAAAAAAAGAATGTGAAAATGTGACATGCCCCTTTTTCCATGTCTTTGTTGAGAAAAAATATGCGTGTATATGACCGCATCACAAAAAGTAATGTAATGGAGGAATACAACAGTTTGAATACAAATTTTTATGATACACAAAATTTCTGAAAGTGTTTGTTTCTGACTTAAAATCCCAATAAATTATATTTAATCTTATGTGAAGAAGATAAACAGGTATGAATAGGTCTTAAATGTTCTGTAAATACCAATAACACAATCTTTAATTGAATATTTAGAATAATTAGGCAGCCAAAAATAAATCTTGTTACTGATTAACCCTTTAGGTGTTCGCCGTGGCTTCGACTCTTCTCGGCTCACAGTCCGGCCTTCCCCAGTTAATATGCCTTTCTTGGGCAAAGACTGGAGGTCGCCTGGATGGAGCTGGACAAAGACAGACCATGGGTGGAAGAGGATCGTTTTCTTCGGTCACGAGCTGGAGGATAACAACAAAGATATAGACCTAAAAGAGTAAGTTCATAAATTGTTTGTCTTTGTGACCTGCCCTGTTTTTGCATGTATACTAACATGTTAGCTAGTGTATAGACCTTTTGACAGCCACTAATGCCCCACCTTTGACTTATTTGTTTAATATCCTTACTAAATTAAATAGTTTTTATCTTTTTCTAGTTTGCAAAAAATACAAACTTAGTATTTGATCATACCCAGAAGGCCACTTTAAATTTTAATGGGCATCATTATGATCCTAACAGAAATAGTTCTTCATCTAGAGATGAACCTATAAATCAATACTTTGAAATATTTCTTTGTTTTTGGGTATGTGGAGTTTTACTGTTGAATTCAAAACAGAGTAGCCGAGTGTAGCTTTGATCCTACATCTCAATAGATCTGACATGAAGTAGACTCTCCTCAACTGACTGACTGCCAATGCTCTCTCTAAATTATAACTTCTACAAAATCTAGAGGTAAGAGGATTAATTTTTTCCATCATGAAAGTAAAATAAGAGGAGAGCAGACAGGAAATTGAGATCGAACTGATACAGTGACGTTATGCTTTGATTACATGGTCAATGTCTCCAACCCTCAGACGACCACCCAGGTTTAGTTTTCTATCTGATGTGGTTTCATTACATATGTGCATTAATTGTGCTCCATTTTATTGCTTATGTTTATGTCTAATCTATTTGTTATCCTTAATATTATACTGTAAAAATAAACAAATGAGATCTGTTTTAGAATTGTATATTTTATTTAAAAGAAAAAGAAAAACAGAGTTTAATAACACCAGAGGATTATTGTTGTTTTTTTGCACAGTACTGTGTAATCCTAGATAAGTAAACTCCCACATCCAAGTTTGAGAAATCTACTACTATCATGATCAAGGAGAAATTAATTTATACAAACAGTAACAAAGAATGCAATGATAAACTTAGTTATATTTTAGTTACATTAGATGCTTGTTAAAACAATTTCTCAATTAGTTAATGATATAATAGTCTATCACGTTCTTGAGTCCAAGCATGAATTGAAATATCATATATTGAATTTGCTGTGACAACTGATACCTGATGTAATGTGCAGCCCTTTTGTGTTTTTGTACAGTAGTTTATTCAGGTTGGTTTGAGCATTTTATTCCTCACAGTAACTGTAGCTGTACAACTGCTACTGGCTTACGTCACCAGCTTCTCTGAGGCACCAAGTATGGGATATCTGGATCATATATTGCTTTTCACAATGTCCTTACAATAGCTGACATCACAGTACCAGTTTCCCTAACCCTCCACAGAAACGACGCACGTCTCCCAGGAATCCCAGCATCAGCTGGTGACATTTCACTCCGGTCACATTCTTTCCTTTTGTATTGATTGTCCAGCTAATAGTGACTCACAGCCCCGTACTATGTAGCTTCAGACAATAACCAATGACGTCACTCTTCAGACTGGCTGCTCTCCGATCCCAGTCCATCCTGATAGCGAATGACATCATGCTACAAAAATACAGTGTTTGTTGTGTGGTTGAGTTCAGAAAGAATGAGTAAAATAAAACTGTCGCTTATTAAATCATACAACTTTTATATTTAAACTTTCTTTTTTTGTACTGTTTAAAAGAAGCAGGCAGCAAATGGAACTATATTGAAGCCATCAACGAATGTCTGAATCCGATCAGTTCAGTTTTCTTAGAAGAGTTTCACCAACTGGTAGTATAAACTGAACTAGACTGCAACATTTTATAAGTAGAGTCGAATTGGAAAGTGTGTTACTGACTTTGTTTCTGCCTCTAATATTACATTGAATTGGTTATTTCTGCATACAGGTTGGATGTGTTTTTTAAAACTTCTTGAGATTACATTTGTTATAAATTTGTGCAATCTGAAGGAACTGAATTGAATTTAAGATGTTGGTTTTCAAAACATGGATATGTTTGGTTCAAATTGATGTAAGATTGGTACAAATCACCTTGTGGCACAGGACTTTTTTTTACATGCCTGAAAGTCTGAGATGAAATAGAAAAGATCAGTCCATTCATTGTCTGCCGACATTAAGGGTGGCTGGTGTCTATGTCCAGCAGTCTTTGAAGGAGGGGTAAGGGTACAGTCTGAACAAATGGCCAAATCATGACAAGTCATGGCGATGTCTCACCGTCAACCAGTTGTTAAAAACACAATAATTTTATTGCGTTTGCAGGATTTCTAACCCATCAGAGTGAAAAGCAGTGCCACCAACAGTTTTGATATAATAGCAGAAACTGCAGTATGAGTTTTGTTTGGTGACTTCCAGCTCCTAATAATGTTACTTTGAGTTTGAGTACTATTTTGCAATTAGAGCAAAATAGTCCTTATAACAAAATACATATTTCCCTGTCCCAAAGGTCTACTTGGATGCTATATTAAGGTAGGATATAATAGTTGAAATGTCGTTTTCATGCTCTGCATATCTACATCATCTAACATTTGGCCAGCTGAATGGATGCCAACTTCCCTTAATGCTCTCATCAGGTGTATCTGTTTAGAGGCTAAGATGCTAAAGCCCATGTAGAGTGCTGTGGACACTACCTACTTATCAGGAAAGTAAAGTGTCTGGGAATTGTAATTTACATCAATTGTAATGTAGTTTAATATTTTCAAAAAAAATATTCAGCTCTAATTTATATTTGAATCCTCAACTTTTTCTAATAGATTTATATCTGTTTAGTACATGTAAGATGTTTCCTGTTGGTGCTTTTCAAACGACAGCCGATGACAAATTAAGGTCAGCTCCCACAATGTTCAGATTCTTTTAAAAACAATGCAACTGCTTTACAATGTGTGCCAAAAATAACAATAGTCAGCTAGATGTTTGCTATTTCTGGCACAATAGATCTGTTGTTTGTAGCTTTTTAGTTGTCATGTTTGCCTGTTGTCTGAGAAAAGACTGAGTCAGTCTCCTGTGTTTCTGCAGTGTCTCCTCTGCGGTGCAGACAGAATGACTCATTATCAGTTCCCTTTCTGATCTTTATGGCTTTTTATAGCTTGCATATATTCTGTGCTGTAAATCAATATTGCGAGAGTAGTTCAATGACACGCCTGCCTGTTGTGTTTTCGGCTTCAACTTCAACTGAGGCTATAAACTTATAATATAGCAGAAGACACAACTGAAACCTTAAGCAAATTGCCAGAGGAAACTGCTGCACACCAGAGTCTTCCCAGTGGTTTGTAATTACAGTGTTGTGGATCTTCTGGTCAAACCTGTATTCTCTTTTAACTCAATACAAAAACTGTTTCCTCTGTGTGAACAGGCTCTGCAGTGACAACAATGAGAATCTGTTTGTTGGAGAAGTGTGTGAGCTCGCCAACACCAAGAGGAAGAAGGAGTTGTACAATAATAACACCAAATCCCAGTGTGAGTTTCCGTGACTGTGTGAACTTAGTGGAGAGTCTGTGGAATGAAAATCAAAGGTCTTGTGCATAAAGGTGCACAAAAGTAAGATTTGAATGCTGAATGCAGGACTAGCAGGTCATGTAATGACAAACATCCTGCATTTTTACATGTTTCTCCACCCTGAGAAAGGATGTGTAAAGAGGATCAAATAAACTAATCTTTTCTTATAATAACATAATCTCACACAAAAAAAATAGATGTAACTCTAAATGCAAGAACATATATTCGAGATTTCACAAGTAGGAGCTCTGCTGGTAATATTTTTTTACAACCCATCTTTTTCCAGTAGGTTGACACTTGGTCACCAAGTAAAAGATGTCCTTTTATGGATTTTTTTCAAATTAAATAAATATTCCCAAATGAAATGTTACTGTGTGCCAATATTAATATTTGTTGTTCCAGAACATCATTGTGAAGGTCTGCATCTCGCACAATGAAATAAACACAAGAAAATTACTTATAATGAGAGTGAAATTCATTTAAGTAGCATGCGATAATTTTTTTTTAAAACAAACAAACTATCATAGTTTCTCTTCAGAGGTTTTGATCTGCAGTGTAACAGGAAACAGGAAAATTGTTAACATTTCTGTTTTCTGTCTTTAGTTGTTTTTAGAGATAAATGGATCTACGTACAGAAAGGAAGCACAAAAGAAGTGAGTCCTGAAAACTTTGAATTGTTACATTTTTGTGTTGGACCTTTCTCTTTGGGTATACAACAGAATGTTATTTTCTCACCTTTGCTTTATGTTTTCTTTGTTCTTTGCCAACAGCGACATGGCTACTGCACACTCGGGGAGGCTCTCAACCGATTAGACTTTTCCAGTGCTATCCAAGATTTGCGAAGATTTAACTATGTTGCGAAGGTGCGCAATGACTATGACCTATAGTCAATCAGTGTTTTATTTCATGACCTGTACTGGTGTATTTTCTTACTCTTTAGAACTCTCCTTCCGTTTTCTGCAGCTTTTTCAGCTGATAGCCAGGTCTCAGTTAACGTCTTTGAGTGGAGCTGCCCAAAAAAACTATTTCAATATACTGGAGAAGATTGTACGAAAAGGTAAGAGGACGAGACATTTATACTCAAGTGTTTTGAGTATGGAAACCCTTGCTATTTAAAACATAAAAACATCTGCTATTGCTTTATGTCTGCACCGCATTCAGTGCAGAGATTACACCAGAGACATGTTGATATAAACATTCCCATTACTCCTAGTAGATGAGAGCAATGTGAAACTAAATTTATGTCAGTTTTGGTTGCAGTTTTTGAGAAAAATTGCTGTTAACAAACACAACAGATTCAATAAAGTGATCTAATTTAAAATAAAGAACTCCAGGCCCTTACCATGGCAGTTTTCTTCTAAAAACTTTAAGACTAACTAATTAAGAAAATCATGCAGAAAAGCATTTTAAAATAAATGTTAATTATTGCTAAAGGATCACATTAAATCTTCAAAGTTTCTCTTAGAAATGAAAAATGAACTGTATTGGGACTTTATGACTGAGAGCTAAATATACACTGTCATCTCCCTACATCCCTACCCCCAAAATCATTATTTTTAGGCACAATTTAAGCATTTTATTTTCTTAGAAAAATTATTAGCAAAAATGTCAGGAAAGACACTGAGAAACAGGATGAAATCTACCTAGTGTGACATCCCTGATGTTGGTCCCTAAGGAGGGTGTTTTATTCCCTTTTTATTTTTCCGCGGCAAAATTATCAGCAATTTTAGCAGACACACTGCTCTTGTCTTTGAGATTGGGAAAATATTGGTCCTGTTTGTAATTTACATAATGTATGTGTGAAGTGTACAGCAATAGGTTGGTCAATAGTACTGTACCTTTTGAATGAATCATTTTATTTTATTTTCTTGGTAAGATTTATAGATGTTTGTTTGTTTGTTTTTCAACCTTGGCTTTAGTCCTTGAGGACAACTATAATCCACGCCTTGTTAAGGAGCTTCTGCAGGACCTGAGCTCCTCACTCCACAGCCTGACCATCCATTTTGGCAGGTGTGTCCTCGTGGGCAATGTGAACATCTGGTTGTGTCGCCTGGAGACCATTGTTAAGTGGCAACAGGAGCTCAACAATATGCAGATTCCAAAGGTAAAAACTGAAAAGAAATGTTTTATATGCAGTTATGTTGAGTTTTGGCAGGGCATTCATTAGCCTACTGATCCATTTGTAACCGTGTTGATTGTTTTTATAGTGCCGATAAAGTTTTCAGCTCAAGTCTTAATCAGTTTTTGTGCTGATTGTTTCCATAGCAATTGTACACGGGGATGTCTTTCAACGACCTGCCCCTGCACATGCAGAACAAAATCCTCTGTAAGTTCTCCGACGCCTGTGACATCATCAACCTGGGTCAGGCCACGCCTACGTTGCACATCCTCAGTGAGAACAGGACGCTCTGGAAGAAACTCTGCCAGTTTCACTTCTCAGACAAACCGGTGAGGAGGTTACATGTTTATGTCACCCAATTTGAAGTTGGAATTTCACGTTTAATTGCTTGAACTAGTTAAAAGTTGCTGTGATGGTTTATAAAACATGCAGTTTACACGTTAGCCACAAGAGGGCAGTGCTGACAAAATTAAGCTTACTCTTTTAGCTGGGAAATACACTTGCTCTGAAATAGAAGCGCCACAGAAAGATTGGCGTTAATTATGAGTTGCTCCAGTTGTAATTCCACATTGATCTCCTGTGATATTAAATGTTTTCTCCATGCTTCCGGTTCTGCTTATGGGCTTCCACTGCTCATATGCAGTTTTGTAGGAATTTGGGTCTAACCAGGAGTGACAATGTGGACTGGAAGCTGATGTACTTCACCCTGCAGAAGCACTACCCCATGAAGGAGCAGTACGGCGACACGTTGCACTTCTGCAAACACTGTAGCATCCTCTTCTGGAAGGTAAGCAAGACAAGCAGCCCGTCTGTATCTGCCTTATCTCAGAGATTGAGTTTTTAAAAAAACGCTGAGTTGGTGCTAAATTAAAACCAGAATGTTGCAGATAGCAAGTAATTTCAGCTACATAACATGCTTTATTGCAATATAAAAATATTTCAAAACTTTGAAAGTCATTTTGTTGCTTTTTTTTGGCTCTTGTTAAAATAGTGACATATTTCTAAATAACTTTAAAAAATGATTCATCGTTCATTTTGCCTATTTGCAAAATTTACAAACATGTCTGCAAATCGTAAAATATTTTAGATGTACATAATGTTTGTCATTGTTCTACTGCAAAGATAAAATAATAGTTTGCATATTTTACTGAAAACACATAATCGATCAATTTGACCAATTACACTTTGTTTTAAGCACCATTAACTCAGTCCTCATTCATTGTACCATATGAAATGAAAACATAATGTTTTGTTTAATAGTTTTAAAAATGATCATTTCAGAGACTATATTTTAAGTAAATTCTCTCTCTTGACTTTTGTTTTAGGATTTTTAATATTTGTTGACAAAAATTAAAACAGATACTAAATAAATGAAATGACTGGTTTAAAACCAGACATTTTAATCATGCTATCATGTTGGTTTTTCTGTGTTTTACGCTTTTTGACAATACTTTAAACACCACTTGAAACATAACGTTTCAGAATAATTCATGCTAGTCAATATATTGGAGAGGATTGTTTTGAGTTTGTTTATACAGCACAGATGGAATTGGTGCTCAAAATAAACTAAGTCTTTGGTGTTTAAAATACAAATTTTAACTGTGTGTGAATCAAGTTGGTTTTTTTCTCAGCTTTTTACCAAAGGTCTTGGTATTACGTTTGTTCAAGATAAAACTGAGGTGAAAATCTGTACAACTGTTTGTTTTCCCTGGAAATCTCCAAAGGCTAACCTTCGGGTTCAAAAGTTCAAATATTTTATTTTCAAAAGTTGAAGAAAGAAATTCTGTGTTGCTTCTAACCATCCATAAAAATTTAGTTTTTGATGTTTGTGTGATGAAGTGAATCACAAACATCGGCACCCGTGAGCTCTGCTAATAATCCTAATCCTTGTTACTCATTAGTGTGATGGGTTTTGTGAACTTGTGTTCTCACGTGTAGAAATATCTTATTCCCAAGCAATTATTTTCAACCCCTCAGCCCCCAAGTTCAAGTGTTGAAATATCGTGTTTGTACTCTCTGAAATGATGGATTTGTTTCTCCTGCAGTTCGAGTGAAATTACTGGGGAAATACTTTTTGAATATGCAGAAACATACAGAACATACAGTACTTAGAAGGAACAATAACACTGATTCGTACCATTTCCTTCTTTGGAGCAATTGTAACTTCCCTCATCAGCTGCTCCCTGTATGGTTTAACTTCTTCCTTCTCTGCGTCCTTTCCCTTGCTTGCCACCCTTCCTCCTTGCGTCTTCTCGTGGTTCTCCTTCTCCCTGACTCCTTAAGGATCGCCATGTGGCTTTGTTCCTCAAGGTACTCCGTGTCCCTTCCTGCCTTTTGTTGTGCCTGTTCTGTTCTCTGTCGATCATATCATGATTTATCTGTTTCCATGAGTGGAGCTTTTTTGCCTGATGTTCCAGGTTTCTCTTGATGTCGTCTTGTTTTTCAGAAGTGTTTAGTAAACAGTGGTGTTCTTTTCGCTGTGTTTTTATCTTTTCACTTTACCAACTTGCTGTTGTTAGATCTCAGTTTAAAAAGGCTGTCAGCTGCCTCCTAATCTAACATAAATACCAAGATAAATGTTTGTGTCTGCATGCCAATGTTCAAATTTGGTTTACGGTAACTAATTCTATCTCTACCACTGCATTTATTTAATTTATTCCTGAATACTATTCGATTAGCTTCACATCAAATCATATTTTAAGGTATAAATGAAAAAAATATTATTTCTGGAAAGACAGACACGTTTTGAATATTTGCACAAAATTGTCTCTTTTTTTTCTGCAGCGAAAACTAACAAGAGAATTTTTGAATATAATTCTGTCTTAAAAGATTATTTCATTTTCTTCAATAAATTGTAGGTTTTTGTACCCAACAATCAGTACAGTAATGTAGGCTGGTCATTATTTGAATCATATCCCCACCAGATCCAACTGATTTAGATGTGTTCAAATGACCTCTTAACTTATTTCAGGTGTTTTTGTGGTGAAACATGTAGGAAAGAAGTTTAGGATTTTTAATATTTGTTGACAAAAAAAAAAAGAACTTCTAGAGTTTTTTTTACTGAAAACTCTAGAAGTTGTTTACTGAAAAGTGCAGTAAAAACTCTAGAAGTTTCTGGAGTGCAGTGAAAAACATGAAGCGTATCCTCATGATTATGAAAAATGTTACTGATGCCTCTGTAAAAACTAATTGATTTAATATAACAGTTGAGTAAACCTATCTTTAGTGAATGTGTGTATTGCGATTACCTTCTTTCCTGGTTATCTATCCTTCTCACATTCTCCTTGTTGACTGTTCCTCAGGACTTTGGCCACCCGTGCACCGCCAATGATCCGGACAGCTGCCTGATGCCCATTTCGCCGCAGCACTTTATTGACCTCTTCAAATTTTAAACCTACCACATTGTTCTCTGACACAACATCCGTTACTCTCTTTGAGTGTTTTTTTTTTTTTTAAACACCTCGTTGTTGTTTACCCAAATAAAAAAAGGGCTGAAATTGTATAAAAATAAAAAGTAAAAAATTCATCGCACAAGTATTTCGAAACATAGAAAGGTTATAAGTGTGTTACTTTTTTGTTTGTTTGTTTGTTAGTTCAACCCCTTAAAATATATTTCATGTTTCAGCACAGATGTTGGTTTTGAAGACAGAAAAAGGCTTCTCTCTATAGAGGGAATTACATTATGTAAATATATAAAAGGAAAAAAATACAATGACGGAATTTCTTGTGTAAAACATGTTTCAGTCTGATGTTGGTAGCTTAATATTAATTATTAAAGATTTACAGATTGCTAAAAGAAAAAAAAGTCTGGTATTTATTCAGTGAGGTGTAATTGCATCCTGATCTGTTTGTTTCTAGTGGCATTTTTATACAATAACAGCTCGTTTGCCATGTTTGACTCCGTTTACAAACCGTCTGTCCTTTGTTAGTCAATGTAAGTTGTGTTGAGTGTGCACGTTTTCTGCCGCTGTCAGGCATCTGATGTGGCAAACCGAAAAATATAAATGACTGTTTTAGGGAAAATACTTTTGTAATTCTCTTCCAACTTTTGTAACTTCCCTTTACCAATCCATACTGTTGAAGGTACTGATGTGATTTTTACAGTGTTGCAACTAGATATGAATTAAAAGTTATTTCTAAAAACTGCTTGTTTTTCTATTTTTCCTTCGTTTGGTTCGGTTTGATGCAGATGTACTGAAGCTTTACAGTTCAGATTAATCTCTAATTGATTTTGACAAAAGCATACATGGCATGGACTGGTGATGAAAGGTTTATATACTTTTTTTTTAACCTGTGGAAAGCTAAAAAAAAAAAAAAAAGTAAAGATTTTCCTGCAAAGGATGGTCAAGTTGGTAAACTTCATGTTCACACAACCAAAAAAGTTGTAACAGGATGCATGTCAGACCAACTCTTCTTTTTAAAGAAACATGACCCAGCACTTCTATTGAATATATGCTGAAGGCATCACAGGGAGTTGTGCATATTATGCCTAAATTTAAAGCAAGTAAGTTGTTTAAATATCTTAAGAGAAGAATGAAACATTATATGAATGAAATGAATCCTTCTGAACTTAGTTTTCTCCCACATTTGTCCTTGAAGTCAGTATTGTGTTGAAATTCAAAACAAATGTATATTTATATTCTATATATTTATATAGGCACGCAGTAAAGTCGAATTAATGTTAGTTTGCATTTTAACTTAGTTGAGCTTTGTATATTTTCCCATAGATTCAAGTAAAATATGGCACTATTCTTTACTCAATTGTGGGATCAAGGGTGGAGATTTACCAAATTTGCAAGACATAACTGTTGTTCTTTTCATTAAGGACTGAAAGAATGTTTTATGATCATTTTAACAAAGCACCAACCTCCACAATTATAATTTGAGTACATGTAGAAAGTCTTAAAGAAGCAAAACCTTCAGTAAAAAACAAAGGACTCTAGGAAGGAAAGAACAGAGACACAAGGAATAACAGAAGGAGGTCATAAGGGCACCAAATGAATGAAGGAATGAAGTGAGAGATGGGTAAGAAAGAAATATGAGCAAAAGAGGGAAGAAAGAGTACATGATGAAGAAATAAAGGAATGACACAAGGAGGAAAGAACAACTTTTTCCATACTGTGAGGGAACATTGCCTAATCACTAGTGGTGTGACCTCTACCTCTAATACAGCTCCAGAACTTGAGATGAGAAAACATATCCAACCACCTTTGACATAGTTATTGATTTGCTTAACTTCAAAGACACACACACACACACACACACACACACACAGTTGTTTCAAAATATGTTGTTTTTTATGATTGCACAACCCATTTCTGAGCTTTTAAATTAAGGCTTCAGACAGTTTGAGGGTGCCGCATTTGTAAAGAAAGGACGTAAAAACTAGCTACATAAACTCAGTAGTACAACAAGCTTGCATGATATTTGATTGTCTCGTTGGAGCGAGAAATGATCTTCTCGCCCGTTGGCAAAAATTGCGCATTCCAGAAATGAAAACAGAAATTGTATAAAGGCTTTCATTTCAACAGATTTAGCATTTGATAGTGATTCACAAACAAAAGTCCTTCTAAAAAAAAACTCATTTCCTTCAAACCTAAAAACCTTACATGTAATATTTAAGGATTAGAGTAGCTTCCTGGCAATATGATGCCATTAACAACAGATTGCTAGCTAAGTTGGAGCCATAGTTGGAGGTTTTTTTTGTTTTTTTTGCTGTAACCATCATGTCCCTCTGGAAGAACCAACACTACACTGCTCAAAATGAAGGAATAAAGCAATTAATGACTAAAATGTGTTGTAGTGAAATTAACTCACCATTTTGGGGAAAAGTTAAAGGACAATACCACATTAGAGAAACAGAAAATCTACAAATATTGAAAGTATGAACCACAAATAAATCACAGTTTAGATTTCTATTGTTTTTTTAAGCATTTTCTGATGCAAAAATAAAAACAAAAAAACTTTTGACCCTCCAGATGTACGTGCATTCTTAGACGCCTTCTGCTTGGTTTCTTTATTTTTACTGCTTTCAATTACTTACTTCTGATTCCAGATATGGAAATAACTTTCATCACATACAGACGTGAACAAAATTAAAAAGGAAAAGTTGTAAAAATGATGATATACAGTGGACCCCCAACTATTCATGGTTCAGTATTTGCTGAAAACTGTAGATGTTGGCCTCTGTAGTAGTGCTGGGATGGTTTCCACTGTGCACATTAATACATATTAAGGTATATTTTGTGTTTTAACTGTTAAAAAAGGCAGTTATAAGTGTTTTTGCATATTTGCCGGCAGAAAACACTCTTGAATACCGGGGAGAGGGTTGGGGGGCCCACTGTATGCCCTTTAATGCTCTCAATAGACACAAGTAGGAGAATAAGAAATCCTGGCATCTACTGGCCACTACTGGTAGAGCAATTTAAGGCACTGCCTCTTTAATTTTCTTGTGTGACAGTCTCTAGCATTACATTTTCCTTCTGGAGTTAGAAGGAAAATGAAATCTGGAAGAGGCAGAAATCTGGAACAGATTGTCTACTGAGCAAAACAATGCTACTGTTTAAATCCTGCCCATGGGCTCTCTGACGCGATCCCTCTGCTCATTCTGCTAATGCCAGCCAGCTTGACCTTGGCACGGGACGTCCACCTCACTGCAGCTGTTGGGTCATTGGAGTCCATCAGGTTGGCATAGCGAGAGGAGTCCTCCTCAAACCCCTGGCCACTCCACGCAGGAATTTCCAAGGGAACACTTAAGGAGTCGGGAGGAAGGGACAATGCCGACTCCCCGTTCTGACCGTTCTCAATGAGGGCTTCGTCAGGCACAATCTCAGAAACAATTGCCAACCGTGGAGGCTCCCAGCCCTCCATCTTCTCCAGTTTTTTGGCAGGCGAGATTTGCCTCATTGTCATCGTAACACTGTCCCAGAAACAGTGCCCCTTTTCCGGCTTGTCCTTCTTCTCCTTCTCACCTTCCTTGAGCTTTTTGTTGGACCTTTTGAAGAAACAGGAAAAGGGAGAGAGAGGTCAAATTGTGAAGTTAGAGGGAACCTTTTGGACCGTATTGTCATCATTAACAGAACCGACTGACGCGAGGAACTGATGTTTATCGGAGATTTCAACACTGGAGACCGGAGTGTTCCCCACACACTGGGCCATTATGGAGAAAGTCCTTTATGTTTTTCAAAACAAGGTCATTAATAAAGGTTTTCCTGTTCATACATGTTCCACTTCCTCAGCAGGTCTGAAAGATAACGTCCTGTAAAGGCTTACATGTAAACACATCCAAGGGTGTGACTCTGTTTTTTCAAGTTGAAACTGTAAATGCTTTTGCTCCTTCCACTTGAGCAGTAATGATTGATACACTGACAATATCCTGAATACGTTTTTTAGAAACATAAATAGATTTCTTAGCTCATTTTCAATCCAGTGCTCGACTTTCTTTTTGTTTAAGCTGCTTCACTCTGAACTGCTGATGTTTTTCTTTTTTAGGCAAAAGCAATAATCCTTAACTAAACGGACAAACCGGAACAAAACATGCCATTTCACAAAGCTCCTCTTTAAAACAGGATAGTTGGGCAATAAAAAACAGTCTGTTTTGATAACATTATTTACTTCCATTTCTTTCGCTGAATCTATGAAAAATACCACACATAATTATAGGGAAGGAAAGATTTTTCTTCCAAGAAAAACTTTTTGAAAATGTATAACAGAATAGATGATTAGCTGAATGATTCTGACAGAGGTTTATGTACACATTTCATCTTATTTGTCAAAAAAGAAAAACTAACTTTTTTTAAACAGCAGGTTATTCTGTCATAGTTGGGTAAAAGAAAAGGGGGTGGTAAAATTCAAACTAACCGTATAAGAAATTTAAGAATGCTGTAAAACTATTTGTTAAAAATTAAAAAGAGAAAAAGAACAAATAAAAAATCTGCCATGAAAGTGTCATTGAAGTTCTTTCAGTTTGTCATAATTAAGAAATTACAAGTGCAAACTCACACTTTGCGCTCGGCCACCTTCACCCCGGACAGCAACAAGTGCTCGTCATCCTTAGAGGACAGCATCTTTTTCTCCTTCCTCTCCTTCTTTGACATAATCTTTTTCACCTTTGCCTCCTGACAAAAAAAATGATAAAAAAGGAGATTTGATTTTAAACATCACAGCTAAAAACAACATTTACAATCCCATGTGTTAAATGTTAGCTGTCACTATTGCCTTAATTTGCTTGATTTACCCTCCGTGCAGAAAGATACGTCACAGTTAAAACATGATAGGAATGCAAGGAAGAACCATTCGTTCAGCCTGACAGTTGTTCATATTTTGGAAAATACTTGGTGAAGCTTTTTGAGTGCGTTCCAGTGGGAGAAAACTCCTGATCTACTTCGCATCAGAATTCCTTCCTGTGTTTCATACATTCCTTATCAGCAAAGATGAAGCAAAGTTTTGACTTCCTTTCTCGCCAACGGAGAACTCCTAATCTCAGCCGTCAAGGTCTCGCCCTCTAGTCCTCCTCCTCACATCCAGGCCGGCCTGCTTCCTCAGTGCAGAAAAGAATATTTGATTAATGGGTTTAACCTCTTTAAACCGCTCCTGTTGTTTCTTTATTCTGAGGTCAGGTTAAAAATCTTAACAAGGTGCACAATGTAGATCAGTTGATGTTCTGGACAGGAAGTTGCCTCAGCTGCTACAACAAGCAAGCGGCTTGTTTGTCCAAGAACGCATTCTTTCCTCAAACCAAACAGGGACACCTTCAATCAGCCCTGTCACCGGATAAGGATTCAGAACGCTGCAGCTAAGATTAAACAAACGTCCACCAGTAAACAGGCCCCACATGTTTAACATTTTCTCAGCACGTCTGAGAACAGATGATTCTGCTCATGTTCTTCTTGTTGATATATGAAGAAGCAAGTACAATCCTCTCACTTGCATGATTAACATATCCTGAAATAAATATTTAACCTCTCAGTCTAAGCTCCTTCAGGACCACGTTTCTGTCCTGCCTCTATTCTATTAAGCAGTTTGAGCTCTGAAGCAAAGGAACCAGGTATGCCAAAACCACAGGGGGTCCTTCTTATTGGACGTGAATGTCTGCAGCTTAATTCCACTCGCATGCTTGCACATACAGAGGCTAAACTATTCTCTGTCCATCTCACCAGCCAAAAGGAGCTCCTTGACTTGCTGTGGGAGAAGGGGAGAAATACCTGCAGCTCCACAAACAATCCAGCTTTTATTTGCGACATGAAAGCTACTCAATTTTTTAAAAATTGAGTATTTTTAAAATACTCAATTTTATTTTTTAAGACACGAGTCAGACAACTGCAGATGTACTTTTGTTTGGTGATGCAAATCAGCCTTTGGATTATGGGACTAAGTGAAACAATATTTCAGAACTGATGTCTTATAAATTGTAATATTTTCTTCGTAGCATATCTACAAACGCTGAATTTAAAGACAATAACCATCACAGAGTAGTAGTTCATGTGAATAATTATGCATGAACTACTACTCCGTAATAAGTTCATTGTACTTGTAATTAGTATGAAGAAATTTTCTTCTGCCATTATTTGAAAGTTGACATTTCAGAGACACGATGACTGACACTGTGGATTTAATGCACTAAAAATGCAAAGGAAACACCATTATAAATACTGCAGCTATTGTGCCTTCCTAAAATATTCTTCATTTTCATATTTTATTAAGTTACAACCATAAACTAATGTAATTTGTTAAAATTTATGTGAATGGAGTTAAACTTGTCACAAAAAGCAATTAATCAACTAATCGCAGGATGAATTAAAATGAGCTTGGTAATTTACATTGTGATGATTAATAATTTGTTAAGAGCAATTTTGTTTACAGAGACAATAATCCATTTTGTTAATGGTTTCAGCTGTTTGTGGTTTTTAGTTCCTTTTTATTTCTCACTTTTGGAGGTTATGATTTATTTTGGATATTTAAAATGCTTTCCAATTCCAGGGGGGAGTGTTCTGTACAAAATTACGGTTTATTATTCTTTGAGAGGGTAAGCTTGTATTATAATGCCATTACCAATATATTACTTAGAAATGGTTTCAAAACAACAATTTTATCATTTACCACAACAATATCTGGGACAACATATGGTCCAGCAAACTGTAGTACAGTGACAGGTATGCTGCATGACTTGAAATGACTTAAGGTTCACTTTATAGTAGATTAAAGACTATAAACATATCCCCAGAGCTACTGTGGAATGACTTGGATAAAAGCCTTTTCAGGTGTTAAAGTCTGACAATCTGTTGCCAGACTTGAAAGATAACTGATGTTGATTAATGCTTTCCACCCAGGATGACCGATCTGAAGCTCTGCTGCAAAGAGGCAAAAACTTAACTCTCTGGAAGAGCAACATGAGTAGAGACATTGGTAAGACTTCAGCTGTAGACCACTCAGCTCCCGTAAATTTAAATGCACAAAAAAATGAAAACATCCCTTTCTTAAATTAAAAAAAGAATACTTCAATATCCACAAAGGTTTGTGGTTGTGACGTTACAATATGTGAAAAACTTCAATATGTATAAATATTTGCAAGACATCGATCATTTACACAACAGTTGCCGCTCTGTAGATTTTCCAGCAGTAAAAAGGAAAAAAAAAAAAAGTCACTATTTTGAAACCCTTTTTGGACAAAAGCCCAAATAATTATCTAGTAAGCACTGAGGAATTAAAGTTCCTCCCACCCACAACCTCTTCCAGGACTCCATGACCACTTTCTCTGTCCTAGTGTGAGCATGAAACAACAAAACATTTAAGAGTGATAGCCATTCACACCAACCAAACAGCCGGTGGCTATTTTCAGCGTTGTTTTTCCTTTGCAGCAATTGTTCCAGTCCAAAAAAAACAAAGCTCCTCAAAAGAATGCTGCATTTCCTTCCCTTCTCCGGCCAACTACCCCCTCGACCTCACCAACACGACACATCATCAAATATGTGCTTCCAACGAGGGTTGCACTTAGGAGCTGGAGGTAAAATGCGGCAGCAGGCCAGAGTTCAGAGACAACACGGCACCCTGTGTTTGACTTGCAGTCAATCTTCACACATGCAGACAACCACACCTCTGGATGAGAACTCGCTGTCAGCACAGAATATGAGATGATACACATCTCTCATGAACTGGGCGATGAGAGACAATCACCTGCTCAGCGAGAGGCCGACGTGTTGTCAAAACACATCAGAAATAAAACATTTAAAAGGCACGAGGATGAAATCAGGGTTTCTATGCAGCTGGAAAAATCTGGAATCTCAAGTTCAGTTTTTTCCCCATACTTTCGATATATGTTTAGAAAATGAAAAGAACAGTATGGACCACTCTAATTTTTTATGATTTTACTCATTATCCAATTGTCTATAAGTTGTCTTTCCTTCCATCTCTCTTCCCTTTTTACTTCCTTCTTAGTTCCTTGTGTGCTACTTTGCTTCCTAAGATATGTCCTTCCTTTTTTTCCCTGTCTGGAAAAACAAACTGGTCAATGCTTCATTATAAATGTTCAGAGATAAAGATATGAGAACACTGTATACAGTCAACTAAATTGATATGGTGATTAAAAACAGCAGCAATGTTAAAAGACATCCAGTAAATAATGTAACCTATGACAACATGTTTTCCAGAGGTAAAGAACAACAGCACAATATGCAAAGATAGGGACGATAGCTGGTTTGTTTACAGATAAACACTGCGGCCTCAGCAGTTCTCTCACCCTGCAGCCTTAACTCTGTGGGACAGCGTGAGCTCACAAGAGACTGTCTGACCCAGTTTGGACATTATGAATTTTAAAAATTTGGACCCTTTTGGCAACGCAAGATTGTGTCTGCTGGTGATGCTGCAGGGATGTGTGTGAAGAGATAAGAAACCAAATGTTTCGTCCGTATCTTCGAGGACCATCTGTCAAAGCTACAACAGTTTGGACTGCATGCATGTTTGCTGATAGTGTGTTTTCATCGTTGCAACGTGCAAGCAGCTGTGATGTTGCCATGTACCTTGGCTAACGCAGTGCCAGCGTCCTCCTCCTCTTCCTCTCCCAGGTCTTTGTCCTGCAACACACACAGACAGACAAACACAGTCAGAGACAAAACACCAACAGACACCCAACAAACCAGCTTATGCCATTTACTTTATGCTGTGTGTGTTTGTTTTAGGAGTGTGTGCACATTTTCCTGTGAAAGGGAAGGCAACTGTTGGAAGATAAACAGTTTTCAGAGGGCTAGATGGAGGCATGGCTAGGGAGGATACAAGGAAACCACCGAGCTCCAAGGGCAGATTTAAACAAAGGACAAAGAAAACAAACCTTCAACTTGGGCATGTATGCTGCATTGTTGGGATTTGAGGATTATTTTGGTTCAATTGTGTTTGATAACTCAGACTGATTTTCCCTTTTAACCTGATCTTTAAATTTCTATAGTGTTTTCATTTGATTGTTCATTTAAAATATTTGTTAAAAATTTCAATGCCTTGTCAGTTAAAACAGCTCGTGATGAATACCTACAAATCAATGCAAAGTAAAGTGCTGAAGAAAAGAACTGCATCAAGTATGAGGCACTGTGGCATGGTGTTAATGGTTGAGGCTGCTGCTGGTGGTGTAATTGTATGGGCATATTTCCTTGGAACACTTTAGTTCCGTTGGTTCACTAAGCAACATATCACAAAATTCAAATCATTTTAAACTTGCTTCCTGCACATGACAATGAGTTCATTGTTCTCCAACTGCCTCAGAGCCACCAGCTCTCAATCCAACTTGTGTCACCTTTGGGACACAAGATAGATGCCAATATGGACCTAATATCTGATGAATGTTCCCGAAACCTTGTTGAACTTATGCTGCAAAAACTTAAGGCAGTTCCAAAAACAAAAAGACAATCAGGTAGGAGCAAGGGGTTTGACTTAAGACCTAATGAGAAAATTATTTCCTGAATCTGACCAGTGATGTTCCATTTTTCTGTTTAAATAACTAAAATTGTTTACGTTTTACAAATTGTTTTTGCTTTATTGACACTTTACATTGACTCTAGCCTTTTAGACAATATTTCTACTACAATTAGTCTAAATCTCTGCAACTACGTAGTTATTGTTATTGTTTGCAGTAATTCCCCAATGAACATAGCTAATAAGATCTATATATAAAAAATAAATGAAACACAAAAAAAACATTTTGATTGATATTAACTGTGCTTAAAGACAAATCTGGTTTAGAATCTCACCCAAGGCATTAAAAGACAGTAAATGATAAAAGGCAGGCAATCCAAAATCATCAGATGCGGAGTCAAGTATTGTGGCTTCTAAAACAAAGCCAGAACTTCTTCAAAAAGAGTCTAAAATCCAAAATTGTCTAACATCTAAAGTGAAGGCAGAGAAGAAGGAATAATGACGGCTGGACAAGTCTGAACAAGGTCTTTTGAGTGTGTGCCACAGAAGCTGATCAAAGAAAACATACACACTGATTACAGATTACAGTTAAAGCCTAAAGACATTAGCAACTTTAAGATGAGGGAGAAGGAGGGGTTTTGGTGGGAGTAGTATGTTAAATATCTCTAACAAGAATCAACAGAAGTTTTTTTTATTGTTTATAAAGGAGAAATGAACATTCATTTTATCTTTATGTTTTACTTTCATATTTCAAAAGGCCACAATGACACACCTGTACAGTCACCACACACTGAAAAGAATAGTATTTACTCACAGTTCTTAAATGCTTCACATTCTCAAATTCTGGGCACACAAAGAGTTTCACCATCACACTGTACCACAGTGTTGACTAGTTCAACATTTTGGAAACACACCACTGTTTAGGCACCTGGTTACAGCTTCAATACACCTCGCTGGAAGAAATCTACTTAGCTACAAGGGCCTTACTGACCCAAACAATGAGCTTTATATATGTATCACTCAGGCTTCTTTATTGACTGAATCAGGTCAACACTCAGCTACACCAAGACTGACCAGAAAAAGTCAACTTAGATAACATTATTTGTTTTTCTGGGGAAAAACCCACAGCCTATGCTTGTGTTCAACCCAGCCATATATTATAAACATCTATCAAAAGCTACGTCTTTCTTTACTGTCATGGTTTGGAATCCCCTATACCACAGTATCAAGCAAATTACTAATAAGTTCAAAAGTATTTTGCATAACTTACTAATTTCTTTCCTAAAAAAATTTATTGGTGTAGATACATTTGCTTTTTGCATACCATTTTAGTTCCCTGTTCTCACATAAAATTACTATTTTAATATTGTTATTGTTAGTAACTATGATGGTGTAAGCAAACAAAGTTACAGATTCCTCCATTTAAATGCCATAAGCTTATTTCCCTCAACACCAACATATATTTATACTTTTAAAAAGATTAACTTGAATTTAGGAGATGAGACAAATCCTCATTTAACTTAACCCTCTACCCTTCATCAAAAGATTAATGTTATTTAATCTTCTGTTTTCCTCCTTCAAAGCCTAATGCTTCAGATTAGAGGTTGTCTTTAAGTTTAGTTCAGTTCCAAGGTAAGCTTTCGTGATCTGTGATAGAATCACAGTGGCGTTCGCTCAGTATTCAGGTGCGAGGCACTTTAAGCTAAAGGCAAATATTCCCTTCTTCAGGTTTACACCTGAACTTCAATAGAGAGACAGTGATGAAGGAGAAAAAGAGGCAGAGGGTGTGCAGACGGCCCAGAGCAGGATGGAGGCTGGAAGAGAATGATAAGTGTCTTTAGAGTCTGTGTTTTATCCTCACGTTACCTTTTATCTTCCATCTTAGAGTGTTTCACCCCTCTACACATTGTCGAAACCTGTCTGCCTCCAATGTTCAGTTTTGATCCAAAACAAACAAGCCATCTGTTTCAAAATTAATACCCGAGACTGTTTTAACAATAAGCCCTATGAGATCATTAATAAACTTCATAAGAAAGGTGACCACTACTACCATAAATAAATGTATACTTCTGTTAGTTTAAGACGGAGAGAAAAGTATGCAAACAAAATTTGAAACCTCTACTAACTGATTAATGAAGTCAGACTTGATGGCTGCAAGGTTTCCAGAATCTGCAACTTAAAAAAAAAAAAAAAAAAAAGTTTTGGGTTACTTTTATACCACATCTGACCATCATGCCAGTTTTGGACACTTGGTTTTTGATTGTATCAATACACTGAGCTAAAGTTTTGTTATTTTACATAATGTAAATAGAAGTATTTTGAGAAATCCAACATGTTGTTATTATACTTTTCTGTTCGACAGTGCCAATTACATTCTAGAAAAATCATTAAAACATCTAACTTTCTTGTTTTTGAACATTAATATGCATATCCATCTTTTTTATGCCTTACATCCCCAATCCCTAAACCAGCTTTATTTCATTAAAACGTTAGAATATTTTTGTTGCAGTAATGATTATTTACTAAATTATCAAAATATAGAATCCTTTTATAATTAACTTCTTATTGTGAATTTTGTTATTTAACCCAAACATCTTTGAGTTGTGATCCATTTCAACAATTTACAGAACACAAAAAAATAAGCATTCAAAGCTTCTTTTGATTCTTGTATTTCTGCACACAGCTTCCTCATTTGAATAAGTGGAAGGAAAAACACTGCGTTTCCAGACTGTGTTATCATAACTTCCATCCTGTATCGCTAACAGGGTTGGCGCTCGCCTCTCCGCTGTGTTTATGACATTTTACGATCCAACCTCTTGACCCTTTGGACATACTTTACTGCCATGGTGACTCGAGGAGACCTCCCTGATGACTTTCCCAGGACATCATAGTCAGAATTGACGCTGACTCTGATCTCAGAACTGCTGCTGACAGGCAAGCAACTCTAATAATCACAGGACAAACTGAACTCAGGGATGGACGTCACAAGTGAGGGGCGCATGTGTTTGTTCCCAGGATGGAAGTTCAATAAAGTTCAGTCAAGGGTCTTAAATGTTGACATTAGCACAGCAAGAGCTGAAAAATGATGATAAATCATGATGCAGTTGCTTAAAATATGATAAATACTTGTCTCCATCTTTGCTGGATGAAGGAAAGCTTGAGTAAAAATGGACGATGAAAGATTATTAACATACCAAATGTCAGATTTACACTTTTGAAACCGTTAACACTTTGATTTTGCTCAGTGTTTTCTCAGATTATTTAAAAATCTTTCAAAAAAAAAAAACCTTGACCCATTGCATTATTTACGTCAATTTCTATATCACAAAGTTGATTAGATAAGCGTTCACATTATTTTAACTGTTATGATGCAAACTAATCCAAGAAAAAAGGCCCATATAAGTTTCACAGATTAATCTATCGAGAGATACCAAACTGGAATAATGACCTGCGACCTCCTTTCTTTAACTGGAATGCTAGCCAGAAGCATGCGCCTAAGAATATCACATTTTTATTCAAGTCGATTTCAAATTCCACCAGATAAAAATACATTAATATTATATACACAAGACTCCCACAAGATAAACATGTCATCTTTCTTTTTCCTATGTGCCAGGACTGTTGGAGGCCTGTCCTCCCTTTTAGGTGTGGAGTATGTGTGTGTGTGCTTAGTAATCACCTCCTTAAAAAAAGAAAAAGACAGAGCCCAGCTGCTGGTTAGTGCTGATACAGAGACTTTTTGGACCTCAGAAACACGCGGCTGTGGCTCATATGAGATACATGGACATGATCACGTCACATAGACACAACAAGAAAAACAGGCTTGAAATATCCAACCTGCCAACAAAAAACTATATAAATGGCCAGGTTTTATCTTCAATCTAAATCCTAGCTTATGCTGCTGGGTAAACACTGTTAAAGGTGAAAAGGTAAAGTCTGGAAAGTGGTTTCAAAACTTCCATCATGCCAATCCTGCAGCTTAAAGCCATTAAAACAAGAGGCAGGGGAAAGAGTGACCACTCAAGAGTTTTCACAGGGTTTATGGAGCTACAAGAATGAATAAGAATATTAATCTCACTAGGCCAGGAGCAAGAATGAGAACCTGTCTCATTCTTATTAAGACAGTTTGTATGTTATCCAGCCCACTGAAGGTTAATATCAAAGCAAGCAAATATCAGCCAGTGTTGACAACTTAGCAACTTTGTCTTGTTTTTAGTGACTTTTCAGATGCTTCCAAAAAAATAATAATAATAATAAGAGGCAAAAAAGAAAAACACTTTCTGACGTCAACAGCAAAGCACAAAGGCCTCTCAGCTGTGTTTATGGCATTTTATGATCCACCCCTTTACCATCTTTGGAGATACTTTGCTTACTCCACCAGCAATATGACATCACGATCAGCACATCCCGCTGGCAGCTTGCAAACTCTACTTTTAAGACAGTGTTATGCTAATGAAAGTGTTGGCTAATGCTCCTTTGAAGTATAAACATCAATGAAAAGCTGAAGTTGTATTTTCTGCCACCAAGGAAGAAGTGACACTTCTTTCAACTGCACAGAAACAGGTGGGGGTGGGGGGAAGCTGGTCTTAATGAATGCTCCACACAGCCTGAGAAACCTACTTCATATCACATTTACCACATTACCTTCACATTTAAAGGACTTCCGAAGGAGCATATGATGGAAAGTTGTTATGGTTTGGAATCTCCAAGCTTTTCAGAATCTTGAATCAAATAGCCATGTCTAACAAGAAAACTAAAACTATCAACTTGTCAAAAAGCATGATTTTTAAAAATCAGGTCAGTTTGAGTGTAATAGTTTAAATCCAAATTATGTAAACATGGTATCCTATAAAAATCTATTTTTTACAATAATTAATTGAATACAAAAAAATGTATTCTTGTTTTGAACTGACACATCGCAGAATCTCAAAGTATTTTTTTTATTATTTTTATTTTATTTTATTTTTTTTTTTTACTGAAGCACCTGCAATTCATCCAATTAAAATGCCTTGAAAATTACTGGTGTTCAACTAGTGAAACGTGAACCTTCAGCTGACCTGCCATGGCTAAAAGCACTTGTTCACCTCCTCTTGCTTCCTGCCCGTAACTGCTCTGCGCGTTCACTTTTAGCCAAGTTAAAAACAAAACAATCTTCAGATTCGGAACATGTTCTTAAATCTAAAGATGAAAATATATTTAAATGTGAACAAAAGCAAAAAAAACAATATAATTGGTTGAACTACTTTAAAGCAGCAACAGAGGAACCAGTTGCGTTAATGAGGCTATTGTTCAGACCGCTGCTTCCTCTCCGTCTGTTTCATTACCTTGTAGGAGTGATGATAATGCCAGGACATGTCGTCTTCCTCTGACGCATAATCCACCAGTACTTTACTCTTGGTTTTCTTGAACATATCTCCACTTGTCGTTGACAAAAGTAGCCTAAAAAATTCCAGGTAAGGCAACTGTCGAATTCGGCACAACAGAGAAAAAGTTTACCCAGCTCCGTTCAGTGCCCGTTTTTTTCTGGTTTTCTCGCAGCGCAGCACCACCGCAACGCGTCCAATTGTTTCGGGTTTTCCTCCCGCTGCAAATCCAAAAGCGGTACTTTTCCTCCTCTTTCCTCTGAAATCAGCTCAACAACAGAGGGCTGCGGCGAGGTGGTGTGTTTCGTGAGTGTTTGTGCTTCTTTTTTACGCTGCGTTTTTACGCATTTTGGACCACCTGGACTTTAGACTTTAGCTCCTCCTATGTCACCCCCCACCTTCGCCTCCAATTCTGGTTCCTTGAAGTTGCCATGGCAGAAAGAGGAATGGGATCACACTTCTTATCTTGTGCCTAAACAATCATTAGACCGAGAAAACCTGAAAAACTATTAAAATTTTTCTATTATTATTATTTTAGAAAAATAAGTCCCTTATAAAGTAATGACACTCCTTGAATTTTTCTGAAAATATTTTGCCCACAACCGAAAAATTGAAGAGTATTTTACAAAAAAAAAAAAATGGAATAGTTCATTAAAATGGACATAATTATAAAGTTATAGGAAATAATTTTTTTTACTTGGCTATTGTAACAAAAAGCTGAAAAGCTTTCATTGATTGTGACTTTAACATCTTTGCACATCTATAATAAAACTTTTTCTGCATTACAAAGTTGGATAGAGAATATCTGTGAAAATGAATGTTCAAGTTTTGCAAAAAATTCCCAAGTGACAAGTCTAATGGCGCACGCTTTCATGTAAATCATCCCATCGTCACTCTAGCTGTGTGTTTAGTAATACCATGCTTAAAAATTAGCTTCTCCCCCGTCTCGAAACTTTAGCAGCTTGTATTTTGTTAATTTTTCCATGGACTCTGATCTTGCTGAAGGGAAACATGCCCACAGGATGATGCTGCACTGATAAAAAAATCTTCTTTATTTATAAAGTACATTTGAAACACAGAAGCTTGCCTAAAGTGCCGCACAAAAAATAGGACAAAGCAGAAAATAAAAATCAAGATCTAAAGCAACAATAAAAATGCTCTCATTATAACACTCATAAAATCAAACAAAGATAATAAAAAGAACACATCAAGTTACACTGGACAAAACGCTATTGAAAAAAGTTTTTTGATCTAAATCGAGGACTTATTTCAATGTCTGTGCTTTGTCCTCTACATGACTGGTTGAAATCATACAGATTTCATTCAACAATGGATTTCTTCTCGCCACTCTTATGTAGCTTTGTTGACTGCACAACTAACAGTTGTCCTGTAAACACATTCCCCCAGATGACTCCTCCTGAGTTAAAATGAGCCTCTTGACTGCTTCTTCTTGTCCAGGTCAGTTTAAATACTTTTTAAGTTAGCTGTTTTCACACGGTTTTACCATTTTTTGCCGATGGATTGAACAATATTCTGTAAGATATAAAAAGATTGTTTTATGAGCTTCCCTGCTTTCAAAACGTAAAATTTGGATTCATGATTCTGCTCTACCTTATGTTGCTCTTGCGCCCTTCTTCTAAGAAGATACACAATAGTTTAAGGCTTTAATGTGACAAAATGTGGAAAAATCTCAAGGATTATTAATTATTTGTATCAAATACCAGTGATAACGTTTAGATTATGCGATTTCTTGCAATTAGATCAATTATTTAGATCAAAGCTCTTCTAGATAAGTTTTAACAGAATACAAACAATTTGAGATATAGGAGGCCCAAGCAAAGTTCACCAGTTCTTTTCTATCCGTCCTTAGAAGCCCTTGGCATTGAATAAACTAGATCACCAGAATTTAAGGAGTCAGGCTGCATATTTACTATAGACAGAGACTGTTTATTGTATAAAGCATAAGCCGCAGAATTTACAGTTCTGAAAATTAAATCCCTTTCCCCCTCTGTGAGAGGCCTCCAGAGCCAGAGGTAACAAATAACACATTATGCTGGAGGGCTGACCCCTTAAAATAGCCACAGTTCAGCCACTTCCTCGGCTAAGACCCCTCACCTGATTCAAAGATTTGTAACGTCCCACTTCCACATTCATGCAGTGAGTCATTTGGGAATGTGGATGGAAAATAAATGTCAGATCTCTTCAACACATCGGACAGGGTTGCTTTGATAATACAGGTGGCGTGATAAAGAAGTAAATTAACCGTTTGTTTCTCTGTAATTAAGTTCTTTAATGGAGTGTGGTGTTTGTGTTTTTGTTAGTGTCAGTTGACAGAAACCATGACTGCCTGTTAAGATGAGTCTATCAACACTCATTAAGGAGGTCGGTGACCTTTAATCCTGAGGCCTTCACGTTGTCAGCTGTTCATTTTAGAGCTCTTCAAGGTGCAGCATTCCCATCCCAGTCTATTTCAACAGGGCCAATTTAAACTTTAGGTGGGTCTTACTCTCTGAGACAACCATTCTTAATCACTTCTTTAGGTTGTCTTCATCTTATCTAGTGATATGTCTTCCTTTTTTTTAAAGATAATAGTATCACAAACAGTGAACATTTGACAGAGCTATTTAATTTATTTTCCCCAAAAAAACGTACCCACTGTCCATCTAAACTGATGGCCTGTCAGTTTAGGTGGACGGTGGGTTTTTGTTTGTTTTTGTATTTCTGCTGTACATGAAAGCTGGTGGAGACACGCTTTGGATTTTTGAGAAAAAGTCTGAAAGATGTCTATTATTCTGCTTCCACTTTATTGTTATGCAATACTTTGTGTCAATATATCACATTCACCAAAGTTTGTGGCTGTAAGGTGATGAAATGTGGGAAAGTTCAAAAGGTTTCTGAACAGGAGATGTACATTTCTGAGCTCCAGATATTTGGAAATTGACTCTCATAAAACATATGCTTAATTTACTGCCTTTTTTACACACGCACCTCTAGTGAGTTCATTTGTACTTAATTAGACATTAATTTCCACAAAACATTTCTGTGAAATTATGTCACTAATTTTTGGGTCGATCTTGCTCACTCAGAGTTCCATGTTTTTCTGGGGAGATTTTTTGTTTGTTTTTTCTTTTGTAATTTTTAGTTTTTCTGATGACTTCTGGTGGAATTACAACAACCCCATAAACTGTTTATGTTCTTCATTTCACCCTGCTTGAGTCTGCTTCTCTGGACAACTTCCTGTGCTTGACCTCCACTAATTTAATTATCTTTGAATTTTGGACTGTAAACTGTGGACTCATGAACCCTGAGATAATGCTCCTGTTCTTGCCTTTTTTCCCATGCACATATTAATAATAGTTTTGTTATGTGATAAATTAGAGTAAATCAATTTGTGCAGAACAGGCTAACTTGCTGTAGGTTAACATATTTCAAATACATACTATTCAAATACATAAAAGGTGAAAATCTTAAAAGTGTAATGTGTGGTTAATTTTTTTATTTTCACAAAAAAACATTTTTTAACAGTTTTTGTGAATAATCCTCTTTTCCTAAATGAAACCGAAGCAAAAAAAGAAATAAAAACTGAAATATTCTTCAACTAATAAAAAATAAATAATAATTATTACAATACGAGTTGTGAGAATAGCCAATGAGACTTAAAATGTATTACATTTTAGTCAAAAGACTAAAGATGGACCTAAGTAAAATTTAACATTGGTTTTATGTTTCTTTTTACTAACCTTGTGATAACAGGATGCCCTCCAGTTTCTGTTAAATGTAATATTCACTTTCAAGATAACTTCATGCTGCTTAAATCTTGGATTAACATCCTCCCATCACCAGAAATCTTAGACCATAGGACAAATCTTTACTCAAGGATCCTGTATGGACTTGATTTGAGCTGTACTGATCTCTTCATGGATTTTCCTGAACCAAATGGGTTTCATAGGTGACATGTGAACAACTCTGACGTCAAATGCTCTGAGGTTTGAGACACCAGGTCAAATCTGACAGGGTCAAGCCGCCATGGAGGAAACGAAGCTGGGATTGTCCACTGTGCTGTTACAGTAACACTCAGAAAGATTTAACACACATATTCAGCAGCTGATCAGATATTCAAGAGTTAAGTTTTTTGGGGGGGTTTTTTCAAAGCAGAGTTTGTCATCTTTTTGGCAGTGCAGTTAATGCTGCAGTTATTTACTTTTGCCTCATGAGGATTTTGAAAACTTAAGACGTCTTTAGCAAAACCGGGATATAGTCGTTAGAAGACGGCCTTGTAATTATTTTCAAGCTAGAGTAATTACAATTGTGTCACATGAGAATGAAATGGATAAAAGAACAAGGTGTCATTTTAAAGTTAAAGAAAAAAATCCATTAGAAAGGACATGCAAATTATATGAACATGTATTCTGTCTGTAGCTCTAATTGACTTTTTTTTTTCTTTATTTTATTGTACGTCTTGTCACAATACTAATGCACATGTCATGCTCTGAACAGAAAGAGCCAGCTGAGATTAACTGTGACTCAGCAACGTCTTGATGAGATTCTCAGGTCATCACATCGGGACACTGTTAGCCAGGAAAAGAGATTAGAGCTTTAATTACATTCACAGGCCAAGTCACAAAGATGTTCCTCAGAGACTCAGTTAAGCTGCAATGACTGGTTAGGATCTGCCGAATGACGCTCCCAGGTTTCACTGAAGTGATGCAGCACATTTTATAAATCATCGACTTATTTATATATATTTACATATCTATAGCTCTGCACATCTAGTGACAAAAATTGTTGAAAAATATTGAAAACCATCTGTTTTTTTTCTTCAACTTTATAAGTTATTTTGTGTTGGTCCACAATCAAACCTTGAGCTGAGGTTTGTGCCAGTAATGTGGCCAGCTGAAAACCAAATACTGTCCTATTGTATATTATCAATAAGATAAAATAAGAAAATACACTTCAACTTAAGTTTCTCTTCCAGATCAACCCTCCATAATAATTTGATGAAAACATTTTGTTCACTTAGGCACCAGCACCCCTCCTGACCCCACCAGAGATAAGGGTGTTATAAAATGGATGGACGGAGGGCATTTTGTTTATTTTTCATGACAGTTATTAAAGTTAATTGTTGTTCTTTTGACAGAAACATATATTTCCCCTTTTTTCCTGCAAGAAATCTCAAAGCTGAAGTAATGCTGGTGGAAGTTGCAAAGAGCAGCAAAGGAGAACTGAATGATCAACTAAAAAGAGCTTTGAAGGAAAACAGCAAAAGGTCAGAGAGAGAAGCGGTGCAATGAGGTGGTAATACCGTTCTTCATGCAAACGAACTTGGAAAATACGTGCTCTTTAACACATTTAAGCAGCTTTTTAAAGTAAAGGTAACTTTTTATTCCATTGGTTAGTGAGGCAGCTGCACACAGCGTTGAACGTGTCTTTAGTGACGACATTCTTCCTCTGCATCTTTTCTTATAAATCCAACTGAGGGCATTTAATAAAAGCATTGACTTGGACATGCAATCATCTGGTTAAGCACAGTAAATGTCACCATTAACCACAAGGTAATTTTGTTTCAAGCCTCATCAGTCATGGACTGCAAACCCAAAATAGATTAGGTGTGTCTCAGCATATTCACCTCCTTCTTAGTGTTTGGAGATAAGATGGCATGTGGGATCTCACACACATGAATGTTCATTATGAATAAAGCTAGTATAAGCTGGCCTTATACTGTACAGTTCATGTCGAGTTTACTTATGAACCATGCAGATTTAGATTTCAGGATATTTTAATCTAACCAAGATCTGTTTTGATTCAGATTGGGCTTGATTACAGTATGTTTCAAAAGCAAATAAGATAATATGCAAAGGATTCAGATTGGAGAGGGTCTCTTTGCCATTATCCTAATCTTCAACTCCCTCCACAAATTCTTCATCATAAGTAGCTGAGTCACTCCGAAACGATAATAGTTGTTGTATCCATTTATGTTGAATTTTTTAAGTTATAATTTCTATCAATTTAGTGCTACACTCAGAGAGGACGGAACCTTGACTAAGATGATGACTTGATCCTTGAAAATCTGAAATCTTTGGCTCTGCACAGTACATGAAAGTGATACATCTGACAAACTCTTGCTTTTCTCTGTGAACAACAACATGACCTGCAGCAGGTTGAATGCTCTTTGACCTAAGCATATTGGTTACATTCTTCTCATTTTTGTTTCAATAAAGACTTTGAATAGCCTAAGACTCTATTTTTGTGATTTTGTGTTATAATAATTTAAGTATAATAAGTAGGAGGAAAATCTTTCCAGATACATGAAGTACACAAAAAACAAATGCCAACATAACTTCACACTCTCTCCTCTTCTGTAGTAAAGACATTCAGCTCTTTGTCGATCCCTGCAAGGCAGAGTAACAAGAGCCCCCTGAATGAGTTGAACTAGAAACACAAAGGGCCTCTGTTTGTATGTGTTCACATCTGTTAACATGGAGGGAGTGAAGAAAGAAGCCGTCTCCGTCCGGGACTCTTCTCTTACCTGAGGGAGGGGAAAGTTGATTAAAAAAAATTTTAAAAAGTCTAGCTCTACTTGTGTCTCCACCTGCACAAACCACATGGATCTAATTATGTGTCTAAGCGCCAACCGGAGAGCAGGTCACAGCCGACATCAGGAACTCACATGTGTTACATTCACTCAGTATATTTCCATGCATTCACCTCTAATCTGTAGGTGGCAGAACTGTAACACTTGACATGCAAGCGCTTGGCTACAGAGTTTGCTTTTATTAAAGCAGCTTACGTCTGTAATTGGGTCAGAACTCCACGCCTGAACCTCCAGGATCAGGTGGCAGCGACTAGCAGCTCTGGAGCCGACTGCCTGGTGAGCAGATCAGCTCACTTAAGCTAAACTATGTTTAATCAGGCTTCTATTTAGAAACAAACACATTTTCAAGGGGTCCCAAGAGGTCAGGTGGGGGTGGGGGGACGCCCAACTCCAGCTCCAGTCCTGAATAGTCACCATCCTGCATATTTTAAATATATTCTTGCTTCAACACACCTGAATTAAGTCATTCTATCAGTCATCCATCTCTGCAAAGGGCTTTTAATGAGCTACTCATTTGAGACAAGTGGGTTGGAAAAGGGATGCTTCCAAAAGTTGTAGGACGGTATAGCTTGATTACTGAAGCTGGCACCCACTATTCTGTTTTTTTCCGAATACAATATTAGACAAAATATTTAGCATAAAATTGTCTTTTTTATGTCTGTAATTGGTTCAGGCTAAATTACAGACGTGATTTATTGTAAAATCATATTTACTACATTTCGCAGTACTGTTGAACTTGATATTATCAATATCTTAAATAAATTTGAAAGACTCATATTCTATACTGACTTTTATACTTGTGCAAAAAAAAAATTTCTATGTCTAAAATTATATTATACATTAGTTCCCCTTTCTGAACATGTTTGTTTTATTTATTTACTTTCGTTTCTGTCAAATCTTCACACTAGTAGAGACAAATTAAAACACGTGTTGTATGCTGACATCTAGTGGACAGACCAGGTACTGCTGCCTTCTTTCATGTAAGTTCTTGCAAACTAGTCAATAGGCCTATGTCAAGACACCGTATGTCACAGAAAACACAAGTCACACCTTAGCTGAGGTTTTTAATGATTTATTGAAACATAAACAATTCTGCACAATGTTTATTAAGGTGCTTTGTTGTGCATTGGGTCCATAAGGGCAAACCGACAGGCCATTCTGAAAAATTAAATTTTTTTAAAATGTACTTTATTTACTGCACAGATTTCAGTAAACTTGCAATAAGTCTTATATTGGCAGTAGGAAACATAAACACTGTCATTTAAATCTCTTAGTGCAACAGTTTTGTTTTTAGTATATGTAGTGAAGGCATTGTATGCCTTCATACCACAATGCTGCATCAAATACTTTACTGCATCATCGAATACAACTTTTAAAAAATAACAAAATCACACAGCGTTCCTATAAATATACTACTTCCTTACACTTTTTTTCTTATGTCTCAGTTGTAAGCTGGTCTTATCGGTTTTTATCTAAAGAAGATCTTTAGGGATCTACTTACTTATATCCTAACCTGTTAATATGCTACATGTCCTTTTACAGTCATGCTATTGTCATAACCTTCTCTTTGCTTTGCCAAGAGATTTCAATATGATCATCCTTATAATTACAGTCTAACTGCTCCTATTAACATTCATTGTGCTGTCAAAGTTCATTTTCTCCATTAAAAATGCATCAAGCACAACAAGTACACAGCCACAGAAAGGTATATTTTTTTGTTAAGAGACCTCCAACGGTCATTCATCTATATTCAGATTATAATATTCGGAGTGCAACCAAGAGAGATCCATGTGGATTCACCTGTTGACCCAAGGTGACATCCAGGATGGCTGTCCTGGTTTCTCTGCTCGGCAACAACAAATGAGCCCAGCTGGATGTCTCCCAGTCCACCTCACAAAATAGGCAGGAAGGACTCAATGTCTTGCACTTCTAATCTCATTTAGTGTCCAAGAAACACATTTATGGCTACATTTACAGGTTATGTTCACAGATAACACAGACTGTTAACTTTCAAAAATTTTGACCTGAATAGATTTTTTTTCTCTTCTGAGATTTTGTTATGAGTCTTCACAGCTTGATGACTCTCTGACAGGATGTCTTTGCTTCATCATATATTGAGATAAGCATCAATATGTACACTGGAGCACTAATGATTTCCTTTTTTTTTTTTTTTTTTTGCAAAATTGCATCTTCTAACTGAATAATCCCATGATAAGGCACGGGAAAGTGGGAGAGCTGAGGACCGCAATCCAAGTACAACATGAACCAAATTCCAAAGAAACATCATTAGCTGCCTTTCCTTTTGTCTGTGCATCTTTAACATTCAACAAAAAATACTCTGCTGTGCAGAGGAAACAAAGGTACCTCTTATTGGGACCCATTTAAACAAAACTGTAAGGCAACACGCTTGTCAGTCTAAACACAACAAAATAATAATACTTAAATTGTTAGAACTTTGGTGAATGTTGAACCTGAATCAGATAATGATAAACTGTAAACAACAGCATTAACATACAATGAGTAAGTTTGCAGTTGTTGATATTTTGGGAAATAATCATGTTTAATTTCATAAAAAGACTCATAGACTGAATATTGGAATAAAAGCTGCCAAACGGTAGAATCCTTTTGTCATCAGTATCTCTAAAGATTTTGTCTGGTTTTGTCAAAATCCAGAAAACAACCATCACAAGGAAAATACTTTCTAAATGACCCATATATATATATATATATATATATATATATATATATATATATATATATATATATATATATATATATATATATAGAACTTGGTGTCTACTCCATCTCTTTCATCTGAAGAGATGAGTGGATGGCTTGCAGTGGAGTGTGAGTTGGCGGGAGCTGTAGCAGGACAAACCCACACCCATCACACCCATCAGGAAGGCTAGGTATGGTGTGGCAGTGCTCTCCCGGCCCTGCAGCACCGTCTGGGCTGCCTGGGTCTAGAAAAAAAGAGCATAGGAGTATAAGAGCTATCCATCTCCACAAATTTGCAGCTATGTTGTTCCTGCCACTGGCAAATGAACAATGTGAAAAATGTCACCCTCCAAGACTAGTCTCATTCCAGTAGTGTTTTTTTCATTAAGGAAAATCTGCAAAGTCTCCATTTGTCTGTTTGACTTTGTTTCAATCACAATGGAAGATTTTTGCAAGTTTTTATAAGTTATTTCTGAAACTTGAGCAGATAGAGGACACCATAGCATTTCTGATTGTATTTTTTTTTTATGTAAAAATGCTTGCTCTAAAAGCTAAATTCAAACCATTTACATCTTTTGCATCTCATTAGAACATGCAACAAATACTTCAGTTCATTCATCCTCACTTATGTTTGATTCTGCATCAATCTTCAGAACAACATCTCAGCAACAAGAAAATAACCCGATGCTGCAATTTTTAAAATTAAAATTTGCATTAGAACTCTAAAGTTTGTCTGCATGTGTCTGAAATAACAATCAGGACAAATGGCTTTAATGCAACTGCAACAGAAATCCAATTAGAGGGTATTTGCCTGACCTGAAGATAACTTCAAATCAAATCCATTTAAAGACTGGCTACAGTGGTTCTCTATCCTAATCCTGCCATGACTCAGACAAATGTGAGCTCTTTGTTAGAAAGAAATTTCTAAAAGATGCTATGTTGATTACCAAAATTTGTATTTTCGGTTGAACAAATTGACTTTAAATATGCATATGGTGCATAGACAGATAAGTAACAACATACTGTGCAGCATAATTTATTCACAGCCTCATAATTCTTCATTTAAAAAAAATCAAAAGATATGCAACTCCTAGACTCAGCATAGGTAAAAGAGGTTTTTTTTTATTTCCATCCCTGATTTGCCACTGTAGAGCTATGGCAAAGTTTAAAATTATCTGAAATCTATCCACACAAGAAGAACATCTGAAAGCATCACACAAACCTGCAGATATCTGATATATCCAGGGGTCAGGCGAGGGATGCGAAAAAACATTCTTGCTCCCTTCAGTGCTTTACAGTTGAGGCCACAAAACTCCTCTGCAACTTGCCCTCAGGAGCTGCTGCGGGGCAACTGTATCCCACTGTGTCTTTGTGTTGAGGCAGCTATAGCTCTCCCCGGTGTCTGCAGGCAAGAACACTTCAATCAGATGATCTGCTCTGGGGAAATCCAGTCCCTACAGGTTGTATATAAACCCTTGGATGTATTGTCATTGCGTAAGCTGGACGGTTTGCGCGTGTCGGCGTGTGTGTGTGTGTGTGTGCGCGCGCGTTTTTGTGTCACTGATGGATTAGCAGATCCACTGGCGACACAGTGGATTATTATACCTGGGATAGATGTTCCAGGTCTTTTGTCCACCAATTAAGAACAGGGAAAATACACTAACATGCAACAATGGATAACAAAGCGACACTCCAATGACGTCTACTGGGACACTGTTAAGTAGTTTTAACAATTAAGAACAATTAAAGTTTGTTCCCATTCTAAAAGTGGTACAGAGGAATCTGGCACAGCTGTATGAAACAACATTTTCTACTATTGTTCATTATCTGTGATGACAGAAGTCCACCGGTCACTTCATACAGAAGAAAAAAACACAAATATAAATGTATTATTTTAGGCTTGAATGGCATATGTTGAGGAACAGTTTTTATTTTTTATTAAAACAAACACTAATGATATAACAGACAAAATACAGTGGCTTCTGCAGAAATTCATTAATTTTTTGACATTTAGTTATAACCACAATCATCTAGATATTTTAATGGGAACGACTGAATTGTGACTGAGCCAACTATAATAGAGTCAAGTTTTGATCTGAAATAGTCCATTGTATCTCTGGCTGTATATTTAGTCTGACAGTTGAACAGCCACTCAGGCCTTACGTTTTTGCAGCCTCTAACAAGTTACTATTATTACTACTTTTTTTATAATTGTTCTGTATTTAAGCCCATCCATTCACCGATTAATCATGATTACTTTTACTGTCCTTGCTGAAGAAAGCAAGGACAGCATCATATTGTCAGCATAGTGTTGATACACTGATACTCAGTGTGGGGATACTGAGTTTATAGTGGTTTGACGTGTTAGATTTTTGCCACATAAAGCACTTCTGCTTGTAAGTAAAATATATTTATTTCTTCCACTTTAAAAATTACAGTCATATTAAATACATTCAATTTTTACTGAAAGTTTAATTTATTTCAATAATTAAATTCAATTAGTTTTCCAAATATCTTCCCAAATATAAGTGTTATGAATATTTTTAAAGGCAATTTGTAATTTTCAAAGTAAAAAAGAAACAAGCTGCAGTTTAAAATTATTCTTAAGATCCAAACATTACAAATACCAATCATAAAAAAAACTAAAAGGCAAGAAACTAAAGTATTTAAAACACATTTTGTATCCAAGCAGTATTTTAAAACCGCTGTAAACATTTTTGCTACATCATACCAGCATTTAGCCTTGATACACTGCTGAGAAATAATATAAAGAAGAGAAAATTTTTAATCATAAACACGGTGTAACAACAAAACACCTCAGTTTAAAAAAACCTCCACGCTATTGTGTTGGGAGCCTTTTGGAAGCTACACGTCATATCTATGCGTCGGTCTGAGAAGAAGGACGCTCTGATTACGGAGAGCGGGCTAATGTTAACTTCAGAAACTGCTTTTTGGGCACATTTTTCTATTCAAAATAAAAGTGTTACTCGAACGTTTTGAAACATTTTTGACAGTAAGTCCCAGTCGGTGTTATTTCCCCTCAGAAGAGTGAGGCTTTTCCCCCTCCGAGCTGGTAAAACAAAAAATAGTTGGCTAACATTGCACGCTAACGGCTAATGCTGCGTAGTTTCATTTCATTGAAAACAGACTGCAGTAGCCCGTTAATTTTTTTTTACGCCTTTTGGTGTTTTCTACGACACATATCTCGGAGACTGACATGGGCCTGTACTCAATACATTTACCACATAATCGATAGGTAATGGTTTGCATTTGAAAGTGTTGACTGTGTGCAGTTCCTGGCAGGGATGTTGAAGTGTTTGAATTTGAGGGGAATTCCTTGTTTAGCTACAATTAAGCAACACAAAGGGCCTTAACAAAAATTTTAAATTAAAATTTACTATTAAAGTATCATAGTTCTGTGGTTGCAATTATTAAAAAAGTATTAGACACATGTTGCTCCTTTTAAAATTAAATTTATTTTTTCATCCTGGAAAATAAATAGTATATCATTTTTGCTCAAACATAGCAGATAATTAAACTTAAAATATGACCTTGCTTTCATGAAAACTCAAAAATATCCATAAAAATGTATTATGTGAATTCTTAAATTAATTACATTTAAAAATAAAACATGAATCAAAATTTTCTGTATTTGTTATGATAGTCACAGGTCTGATCCAATCAAGGGGAAATTAGGTAATTCAATTTACTGGCCAATAAATGCATGTCCATTTCACTCTGCATTAGAACGACAGTCCCCAGTTGTGTCTCCCCATATTTACACACTCAGTCTCCTAACTGTGATCTCAATAGTACCATGGAAAATGGAGCAGGAAATTGTATAATTTTACATGATACAAGTTTATAATGAGCAAAGTGTCTCCTGTTCAGTTAATGTCTGTTTTGTTGTATTTACATTAAAAATTTCAATTGATTATTTATACTCATCCATAATTTTGCAAAGTGAAGCAGATTAAAATCTCCGCTCACAATTATTCGTTGTTGGCCTGGTGTTAATCTGTTGAAGGTGTAATTTTTTTTACGATGATTCACGTCACATTCACACTTGCAGCAGTTTATTGCTTTCACCGTCGTTCTTCTGTTTTGTTTTTAGCAATAATGAAAAGAAGAGCAGATACAACATATTCACCTCTGCCGAGGACGAAGAGGCGGGTCGATGAAAGCAGCTCAGATGACGAGTCATTATCTAGACAAGGTAAGTAAATTTATGTTCACCATTAACGAACAAAATGCTTTGGCAGTTTAAAAGAATTAAATAAGTGCTCTTTGTGTGCTAACCGGACTAACGTGCTCTTTGCACGTTTTCATTATGGATTTGATGAGCTAAATTTGCCCTGGATCTGTCAATTCCAGATGTTTTTAAAGAAAAAGAGATAATATCCTAAACTTTATAGACTGACACACACCTATTGTTCTACTTGTATGTGTCTTCTTGTCCAGACTCGAGCCAAAATGACTCCCTCAGTGACCAGGAGGATCACAGGCCGAGCTTCTCTATGCCGTCTATATCAGCATCCTCCTTTGATGCCCAAGACAATGACGACTCCGCTCAGACCTCCTCAAAGTTCTCCATGTACAACAGCGTGTCGCAGAAGCTCATGGTGATCAAATCAAAACCTCATTATATTTTTAGATATTTTGAGATCTCTGAAATCTTACTATTTTGTAGTCAGATTGTTCAGAAGAGTATTAAATCCTGTGTTTTAATAACGTTTCTGTCATGTCTTCTTCCACAGGCAAAAATGGGCTTTAGAGAAGGAGAAGGTCTGGGTAAGTTCAGCCAGGGGCGCAAAGAGATCGTAGAGGCTTCTACCCAGCGTGGAAGGAGGGGTCTGGGGCTCACGCTGCAGGGTTTCCAGGGAGAACTCAATGTTGACTGGCGGGATGAACCAGAGGTCAGCAAAACCAGTGCTCACCTTTTGTTGTTTTCACCACTTTTACGTTAGACACGTTTTGTTAGAACAAAGATCTCAACTTTGTCTTCACAGCCCAGTGCAACTGAGAAGGTCGACTGGTTTCCAGAATGCACCACAGAGATCCCAGATGCAGATGAGCTGAAGGACTGGTTGATTCTGGGACCAGTAATTTATCAACATTTATCAACTTTGACACATTTATTCTTGTTTTTTGCTTTATTTAAATTTATGTCTTTGTTTTATCTCTGGGCAGAGAAAACTAAAAATTGAGGATGAAACAGAGTTTTGTACAGAAGATCTTCTTCACACGCTTCTACGGTGCAAGGTGATATTGAAAATACCTGTTATTTATTATGTCTGATGTAATATAAGAACTGAAGGAAATAAAAGCTACTTAACTAATTATGGCACTAAACTCAAAGAGAAGTTTTGTCCTGATAATTTATGTGTATTTCATCTACAAAGAACATTTCAATTTTTAAACTTTTCAAACCAAAGCTGCCTTCAGTAAAAATTCAAAATTTTGATATTTAGCTAATTTTTTCTTCTATGAATTATTGCGAAACTTTCATGGTGTTGGGTACTTTTTTCATCTTAATCCAAAATGTTGTGGTACGTAGACGGTGTTTGATGATCTGGAGGGCGAGGAGATGAGGAGAGCCCGAACACGCTCCAACCCTTATGAGACGATCAGAGGAGGAATCTTTCTCAACAGGTAAAGGTTTATGCTGCAAATCACTAGCTGCTCTTTTTTTTTATAACTCTAGATAATGTTAAAATAATCTTATTTATAATTTTGCTCTGTTGTATAGGCTCATTTTGTACAACTCCAAGTTATAGGGTTTTTTTTAGGTTACAAAACATACTTACAAAATAGAACTGACTCATTTGTCACAGTTAATGAAGAAATGTTGTATTTAAATGCTTTTCGTTTCTAAAAATATTAATTTTTACTAATGGCATTACAACTCAATGAAAGATCAAAGCTGTATGTAAATTAACATTCACTTTTTTTAGTTTATATTCTCAACTGAATGCAGCATGTGAGAAAATATTGAATGAAAGTGTAAAAGCCATGCTGATAGAGAATTACCATCTATAAATACCACATGGTGGAAACCTTTAAAATGTGTCAAGTATGGGAAGTCTCTTTAAGAGATTTTGACAGTAGGATAAAGGTGCTGATTTATGTTTTCTTTAAAAGAAAAATAAACAATTCTGAGCCCAAAAAGATCTCTACAACAGTGAAGCAAGGTTTATAAAGATGTTACAGAAATAGCCACTATGACAGATCCAAATGCCTTCAGAGCAACAAACTAAATATAATAACTTTTATTACTTTTAGTAATTAAACAGTTATACCACAATTACAATTTTAATGGCATAAAAATATTGAAAAGCAAGGAATTTTGTGTATAAAATTGTTCTTGTTTTGTCATCTCATCACTTTTTCTCTGTATTTAGAGCAGCCATGAAAATGGCCAACATCGATCACTGCTTTGACTACATGTTCACCAATCCGAAGGATTCTCAAGGGGTGAGCATGTTACACCTAATACACACGGTATAGAAATTCTGGTTACAAAACGCAGACCCACATAAACACATTGATCAAATAAACTCTCTCATATTGTGTAGAAATCCCTGGTGAAGGACCGCGAGGGCGAGCTTCTGTACTTTGGCGACGTCTGTGCCGGGCCCGGTGGCTTTTCAGAGTACATCCTGTGGAGGAAACGCTGGCACGCTAAAGGCTTCGGGATGACGCTGAGAGGGCCGTGCGATTTCAAACTGGAGGATTTCTACGCAGCGCCCAGCGAGTTGTTTGAGCCTTACTATGGTGTGTTGATAAAACCGTCACGTCTCAGAGGGCAGAAGAGAGGCATCTTATATTTGAGATCATAAATGATTCAGTGGAAGCTTGACCTGTGCTGTGTGTGTCCCAGGTGAGGGTGGAGTGGACGGGGATGGCGACATTACACTGCCTGAAAACGTGACCGCGTTTCGTAACTTTGTCATGGAGAACACAGACAGAAGAGGGCTGCATTTCCTCATGGCAGACGGGGTAAGACGACTTCTTAGCAGTAACTGCCTGAGGTTTTTTTTCTTCACATGTTTCAGAAGCATGACGTAAGCCTGGTGTTGTCAGTGTAGTCAGCTGGTGATCGATTTTGATGAGATTTCTGGCATTGGTAGGGTTTCTCTGTGGAGGGCCAGGAGAACATCCAGGAGATTCTCACCAAGCAGCTGCTGCTCTGTCAATTCCTCACTGCCCTCTCCACTCTCAGGACAGGTACAAGTGTGTCTAAATGTTTTCAGAAAACTCAACAAATTCGTGGAGCTCTCTCTAAGGAAATGTATCTTCTCTTTTTTCTTG
Organism: Gambusia affinis; assembly: GCF_019740435.1. NCBI lineage: Eukaryota > Metazoa > Chordata > Actinopteri > Cyprinodontiformes > Poeciliidae > Gambusia > Gambusia affinis. Next base: position 10,874,275 of record NC_057889.1, read on the forward strand.
CAGGTGGACATTTTGTATGTAAAACCTTTGACCTCTTCACTCCTTTCAGCGTGGGTCTGGTGTACCTGCTCTACCTCTGCTTCGACAGAATCTCTCTCTTCAAACCCGTTACCAGCAGGCCAGCCAACTCTGAGAGGTTGGCTCAGTGACAAAATGATCCAGACAAGTTTATTTGTGTTGAACTCAGGAATGAGACATCTAGATTTCTCATACCTGAGAAGTATTTAAGCCTCGATAATTAATCTCTGTATAGATCAGTTTCAAAATCAGCCTTTTTATGGCTGTAACAATTTAAGACCCGCTGAGGTATTTTTCATCTTCCTTCTGTTGGCCAGGAATCACGGCATTTTGGATGAACTGCAGCTGTCTGATTGATCTTTTTTCGTTCAATGACACCATTACTTACTTTGTTTTTAACCCCACTGAGTGTAATTTAGTGCTAATTTATGGAACCAAAACCAATGACAGCAGCTTTTACTTAAATAAGCTGGAGGAAATACTGACCCACGCACTCCAGAGGTATAAAGGTCAAAGTAATAATGGTTTTAGAGCATTTGAAGTGTTGTAAACTTTTGCCACATACAGTAGCTTTTAACATTGACCTTATAAAAGATTTACAAGACTAAGATCTAGAGGTAATTTAAGGCTGGTTTTGTCACCACTGCTTGGGGGATTGTTGGACTTAATACTTAATGGCTTACAGAATTCTGTTTATCTCTTTATAGTTTTATGTTTCCTGTTAAAATAGCAGTTGGTCTAAATATTAATCACCATTGTAATGCAGCTCAGTTGAAATTAAAAATTTAGGAATGCTTTTAATTGGAAACCTGAGCCACAAGTGTTGGTCACATTGATTCCCAGTCTGAGTTGTTAGAAATTTGCTGTATAAATAATTTTGACCTTGAGTCATCGGTACTTTTTGGTTATTTTAATTTTATGCAAAAACCATAAATGATCATTACAAATACAAAAACATGCACTTGTCTTATTTTTATATATATCCCAAAAATTCACCTTCTCTCAAGCAGTTAGATTTCCATCAACAACCTGTTTGTCGTCTGTTGCTGCCAGTTCTGTCTGCAAGATTGACCTAACACTAAACTTAAAGAAAATTTGTCAATCTACTTTTCTGCTTTTGGCCAAGTATTTGTGATACAATTTCCTCCTTTAAGTAAAGAAGCTACTGTGTGATGTTCAGGTACATCGTGTGCCGCGGTCTGAAACCAGGTTCGGACGCTGTCAGAGAGTACATGTTCAAAATCAACCTGAAACTGAACCAGCTCAGGAACAGGGAAACCGATGTTACAGAGGTGGTTCCACTGAACATCATAAAGGACGACACAGACTTCTTTCAGTTCATGGTCAACTCCAATGAGAGGTAGTGACGCCGTTTTCAACACGTTTTACCAGCTGCTTATTTAACAACAGCCCTGATAAAGACTGCACTCTACTGTGTCTTCAGCCTCTGTGTGGTCCAGATTAAGGCCTTGGCTAAGATCCACGCTTACGTCCTGGACCCGTAAGCAAACACAACTGGGTGCAATATTTGTGCTAACTCATAATCAGATGAATGTCATGTCTGACAGTGACTGTGTTGTCATATTTAAAGGTCGCTCTCAGAGCCGAGACAAGCTGACATCAGGAAGGAGTGCTTAAAGCTTTGGGGGGTGAGTGGAGAAACTGTAAACTCTACAGATTTACTGTAATTTGAACACCTTCTTTTCCAGAGAGAAATAAAAAAAGAGTATACATCAATATGTAAATGTTTCTTTTGAAAGAGCTGAATAATTAATTTTCTTAGTTTTTTTTCACATAACTGTTGTTTTATACTGTCACTTATGGTTAACTGGTTTCTGATTCTAGGTACCAGACAAAGCCAGAGTCGCTCCTTCTTCATCCGACCCAAAAAACAAATTTTATGAGCTGACAAAGGTTTGATATGAACGATATGGAAATATTTTTGTCTTTTATGTAAAATCTTGAAAAAGATCAAATGTTGTTGTGTTTAAAGTGATTTTTCTTTCCTGTGTTGTGCCTCAGAACTCAGATGTTGATGCGTTCCAAAGCAAGGTAACTCCTCTGGACTCCAAGACGCTCAGTAAGCTGCGACAAATTTTTGACTACAGGTGCATTGTGGGAGGTGGAGAGCAGATCTTCCTGCTTGCACTGGGGGTAGGTCTGAAGGGACAGGGCTTCCACTATAATTTATTTATATCTAGAGCAATACCAGAGTGCCAATTATGTGCTTTCTTTAAAACTCGTTCTGTTATCTGAACGGTGCAGAAGTCTCAAATATACACGTGGGACGGGAAAATGCCCCTGCGCTGGAAGAAAATGGAAAATTTTAAGCTGGAGCTGCCAAGGGAAACACTCCTCAGTGTGGAGATCGTTCAAGAACTGAAAGGGGAGGTGAGAACCGGGCCAAATCTTAATGTTTATAAAAACAAAACAAATGGAGAAAAAAAAGATCTGAATCAAATATAACACCATCTGTTTGGTTCTCAGGGTAAAGCTCAGCGCAGAATCAGTGCTGTCCATGTAATGGATGCACTGATTCTTAATGGTACTGATGTAAGAGATCAGCACTTCAACCAGCGGTAAGATGTTGGTTCTATTACAAAGTTATCTGGATTTATCTTTAAAACACGTCATTTTGTTCGTTTTGGATTCACTCAAAGCAATTTAAGGAATCGGAACTTTTCTCTTGTTGGGAACATTCATGTATGTTTTTGGCCCCTCAAGTGATATCTGTACTACAGACATCCACCACAGTTTAAAAAAAACGTGAAAAGAGCTGAGATATGTTACTGTTGGCCACAGTGTTCCTGTTTATGCTTTGTGTTTTTAATATTTGTAGAATCCAGATGGCTGAGAAGTTTGTGAAGGCGGTGGCGAAACCCAGCAGACCAGACATGAACCCGATCAGGTGATAACTGTACCAAATTCAGCCGTTTTTACCACTTCTTTCACTTTTCACTGGAAAACATCGAACTTAAATTACAAGTACCTTATATTTTATTGTCAAAATTCATCTCAAATTTGAAATTGAAGTCATGCTGCCAAATTATTTTAATTTAAGTGGCCTCTGGTACTATATAGTAAATATTCACATGCTTTTTTCTCCCAACCAGAGTCAAGGAAGTTTACAGACTAGAGGAAATGGAGAAAATCTTTGTCAGGTAAAAAAATGGATCTCCCATTGGCTACCTGTAATTATAGGGTTTCTCTGTTTTCTTCAAGATCAGTGCTATTTTAGTTGTTTTCTTAAGAAATTGTCTCCATCGATGCAAATTGATCTCTTTTTTTTCCACAAACAGACTAGAGATGAAGATGACCAAGAGTTCAGGAGGCGTCCCTCGTCTGTCCTACACTGGCAGAGATGACAGGCACTTCCTTCCCACTGGCCTCTATATCATTAAAACTGTCAATGGTGAGTATTTGTGCTTTTCCATATATAGCAGTGGATGTGTTAAAATATAAAAATAAAAGCAAAACTTTGTTTTTCCTTCCTTCAGAGCCGTGGACGATGGCATACAGCAAAAACTCAAACAAGAAGTTTTTCTATAACAAGTTAACCAAGGAATCGACTTATGATATGCCACCAAAGGCTGCTGCTCCTTTCCGGTAGGTATACGTCTTTCTGTACAGAATACAATACATTGCAAAAGTGTCCATACACCGTTAAGATGAAGGGGTGTTAAGTGTTAAAAGCTTTAACTGGCAATGATAGACCAACAGAAAGTAAAGTGGAAGGAAAACATTGTTCCCAGAGTGGAGCTTTGCAGTCCACATTTTTATTTGTGATAAACTTTTAAAACCAAGTGTTGTTTTCCTTCCGCTTATAACTTTGCACAACTTTTTGGTGGTCAACTACATAGAATCCTAATCAAAGACAGTAAGTATAATAAATGTCAGAAAAGTAGATAACCTCTGAAATATCTGGTTTGTTTTAATTCTTCAGCGTCTGTCACTCTGAGCGACTCTTCTGGGCCTGGGTGGAAGGTGTCATCGTCCACGATTCTCAGACCCGAACGGACCCAGAGAAACTGTCCAAAGATGAATTTTTAACCTTCATCCATCAACGTCACCAGTACTGAATAAAGTAATGAACCTTCAAGAGCTTCGTCAGCTGCAGACCGTCCTCTGAGGCACAAAGTGATGGAGCGCCTCGGAAAAGGCCGTGTGATCCATTGATCATTATTTATTTGACAATTAAAGGACGATAAAGTCTTCAGATTGTAAAACGTTTTTTTATGTGGCCACTCAACTTATTGTTCATTCATTAAACTGCTTTAAGACCACTATCAAGCTCCTTGCTTTCATGACTTTCAGGGAAGTTTTTTTAACTGAAGGTATGAATTATTGGCTGTCCTTTGAACCAGTTTGCTTCCTCGATATTTCCTCCCCCCTCAGTGAACTACACTGAATCATACTGCCTTACACAACAATATGGAGACAATGAAAATGATGCTGTTTTTACCATGCTTTGACCTCTCTTGTGCGTCTGTGTTTTCTCAACTTTTTGATAGGTGATAGACTTTGCTCTGCTTTCATACATCACTTTACCAGTGATGGGGTTAAACTATGCATCAGTGTCTATATGGTCAGTGTAGCCTTCTTTAGAACTGCTATAATGCCATGACTCGTCTTCTTCACAGAAGATGAAGCTGGATACTAAAACCAGCCGCAGTTCTGCTTTGTCCTCACTTTTTTTCCAGCCTGGTTGTAGCAGCTCACTGTGTGTGACCTAAAACTCTGTTTTTACATTTGACTTCTTTTGCTTTTTGTGCCTGACAATTGTAAACACTGCAATGTATTTATTTTTCTGTTGAGTGAAATCTCAAGTTATTAGATGTAAATAGTAGTGAATAAAGGGATGACACTGTTACCACACATTGGTGAAACTAGATTAAAGTCAGATAATCAAAGATATTTTAGAGCTTCATTTTTGCCTGTTTTGCCCTCCATAATTTATGGTACAATCTATAAATAGGTGTATTTTTTATTGCAGTGAAATAATCTAATACTAATTATTTTTAGAAAAATCCAACTATTAATTTGATATATTTATTCACTGGGGTTAATAAATACTTTAGGAAACAATTTCAATGAAAAACTTTACATCGCTAATGTAAAAAACAGAAACGTAGCCGGAGTGGAGCATTATTTAAAATTTATGCTGTTTTTTTTAAAGGGCCAAAATGTGTGTGGAACTTTTAGTGATCTGTCACTTTTTGTCCCTAAGATATAAATGTGATGTTTCAGAATACCCAGTTTCTGTCACTCTTCTGAATGGATCACTATCTGTAATAATAATGGTAAAGGCAAGACAACAGGCCATTTAAGTAACTACAAGAAAAAAATTTGATTCTAGAATGAATTTGGTCCATATTGACAAGTATCAAAAAGTGTCCCCACAACAACCTCGTTTAAGTTTTTTTTAACACATCTTTACTATTGTTGAGGAAACTGAATGAAATGTTTTTACATTGTCAATGATTTGATCAAAAGTTAATCCTTTGAAGAAAATTGTCAATTTTATATTTCCACCAAGAAACCATTTTTAAGTAACATACATTTTAAACCTGCCAAAATCGTCAAGTTCTGACTCCTTTTTGTTTGTTTGGGTTTTTTTTTAGAAGAAACAGAATGACTCGTTTTGAACATATAACAATCTGGGCTTTTATTTTGAAGTTTGAGTCACTCAACCAATCAGATGTCAAAGGTTGTTGACAGGAAGTTCTGTTGTGAAACATCACATTGCTTGTCGCACCGAGGAGAGGATCAAACGCTCTTATCGGTAGGTAATTGCTTTATTATTTTTGCACCAATGCTAGAAATGAAACAGTCGGATATACCTGAAGGTGGGGATATGAAGGTTGCTTAGTGACACTCAAGCTAGAAGTTAAAAACAGGGCGTTGTCGATGATGATGTAACCTCGTTTTGTATTCTTTCACTCAGACCTTCAGCTGCAGGAGTTTGGAAGCTGAAGATTTGAGGATTTTCTCTTATTTGAGGAGCAGCTGCCCGTCAGTCATGCTGAAAGCTCTCGGACAAGCTTTTTTCTCCACCGGACTGCAGAGTCCTAAATTCACAGCAGAGGAGGCGAAGGTAAATTATTCCCAGTTGGCTCATAAAACCAGAATTTCAGACCTTTAATTGCTCTATCCTCCCGTCTGTCATGGGACCGGTTTTCTGGGTGATGTAGATGAACTCAGCACAGCTCACAGTTACATTATTCAACAGCTGTTCTTATTATCTCTTAACACACTCACTGACTGAACCTCAGATAAAAATGAGAACCATTACCGTTTCTATTTCTCAATATAAATTAGTCACTATTGGGCAAATATGCACCTTGGACATGCAACATTTTGCAGTTTGGGGATTTTTTTCTTTTTTAATATCTCATTGAGATCTTAATAATAATACATAGAATTGTTTTTAGTTGACTAAAACATTAAGATCAAATAAGAATGGCACTATTAACCAAGCAACATAATGAGTTTTTATACTATTGCAAACATTTTGTTCTATGAAAATAAATTAATTAGTTTAAAAACAAATAAGTTTTGGTGGAAGGGATTTGAACAACAAACAAACAAAGGGATTGGAACAACAAAATTGCATCAATATACTGTATTTACTATTGTGTACAACTTTTATCTGCATAATGTCTGCTTTGTAAACACTGACAAACATACAGTCACTATATTCAGTGTTTACATACAGTGAATATAAAAAGTGTACACAGCCGTAATGAAATTGCAGTTTTTAGAGATTTCAAACTATTGGCAAACCAAAATGACCAAATCTGTTACAACAAAAATAATTTAGAGCAAGAAAAATCTACTTAGTTACACTACATTTTGTTGCTCGTACTTGTGACAGTGCAATGACAATAAAGTTGAATTCTATTCTATTCTATTCTATTCTAATCTATTCTATTCTATTCTAATGAATGGTTGAAGCACCTTCCTATTCAAATACAGCTAAGTTTGGGATAAGGAAAATTTAACATGGCAGTGGCAGCATGATGCTTTAGGGTTGTTTTGTTAAGATGGATCAAATGTGAACTGTTCCTTAAAATAATACAGCATGAATTGATCCCAAATAATCAGTTTGTCTTCTGGTCGATCTAAAGATGGATATATGTTTTGTTTTGAAGTTGATCCCAAGCATAAATGCAGGTGACAAAATGACAAAAAGACTGGTTTCAGTGGAAAGTTGGAAAATCTAGACTTAAAACCGTGGGAAAGACAACACTTTATCTTTAGCACAAGTGATGCCCCCTGAAAGAAGACTGAAGGCTATAATTAAATCAAAAACTGCTTTTACCATGTATTATTTTTAGAGAAGCATTTATGATATTGTGATCATTTGAAAAGAAAATGCTTAGCCCAGAAGTGAAAACACCACCAGCCTAAACTCTGATGATCATGGGTCTTTGTTCAACAGGGTCAGGACTATGAGATCCGCACCTACCATCCCACCAGGTGGATGAGCACCACTGTGAGTGGGATGCAGGGCGATGAATGTACGAGCACCGGCTTCCGCAGGCTCTTCCGCTACATTCAGGGCAACAACAAGACCAGTGAGTCCGTGTGAAACTTTGACGCATGAACAGAGAAGCGGGGGTAGAAGCCACCGTGTTTTTGAGAAATGTTGTTTGGGTTTTTTTTCTTATGCAAAGCACTTAACTTTACAGAATATTAGGCACTTAATTAGAAAGAACCAGTCAAGTGAAGAAACGTGCAGATAAACTGCAGCTCAAGACAAAGAAGTTGATGAATAAATGCAAGAGAAAGGGCACTTTAGTTCCTGCTCAGCAGTTTGCAGCAGCAGCGCTGCTTTTGTGTGACTCAGCAGTTTGCAGTAACATTATTGATGATGTTATATATTGTTTGTGTTGTTCTACGCTGAAGTCTGCACCAGAGGGAGAGTTCTACCTTTAAACACAAGATTTAATCTTTTCAATCCACCATCTGGTCAGGGGTCGTCTTGCACCAAAGTTTTGATTCAAGCAACAGAACCCGATATTCTCCCAACAAAAGCTCGTCACGTCTCAAACCAGGAACCTGTTGCCTGCTTTTTCAACCCTCTCCAGAGACCAAGGTGGAGATGACCGCACCCGTCACGTGCCATGTGGTCCCTGGAGCCGGCCCCGCCTGCGAATCTCAGTTTACCGTGTCCTTCTACATCCCAGATGAGCTTCAGGAAAACCCACCTGAGCCCACTGACCCCGATGTGTTCTTGGAGGACCGGAAAGAGTTCACTGCATATGTCAGGTAATGGACACTGGCAAAAAACAAAACAAAATGGAGATTGGGATTTCTCCTGCCCTGAAAGCATTGGTAAATAGAATGGTGGGTCTGGTGGCCGTGCAGTGTCAGTTGTTGATTTGTACATCTGACTTAATTGAATTAATGGCTAATCTGGATCTGGTATTTGATTGAAGACTCTACAATAATTCAAGAGAGAAAAATATGATGATGAACTGAGAGAAGAATAAAAAAAGGTGGAAGGAAATGACATAAATTATGATCATAAAAAGAATTTTAATAATAATGAAATAGAAACACATGGAGGGCTAAAATATGTCAGTATAACCTGTAGTTATGTCCACATCAAGCAGCATTGCATCATTCACATCAAACCTCCAGTCAAGTTGGTTTTTCTAACCTTTGTAACTCAAACCAGGTTGATGTTGAAAGCACATTACTGCCTTCTAGTGGACAGGGTTATGCCCAATTACAGCTAATTTTTGTATGTGAAATATGTTAATTTAGATCTATGGTACATGCTAAATATTAAATCATCTCTTTGGTTAAAGAAAAAAAACAGCTCAAATAATGTGAATCTTTACTTTTATTTTAGATAGAGTCGCGCAAATATAAAGGGCTTAAGTTCTAATTCATGATCCTATTTCCAGGACTTATGGCGGTTTTTCCAATGACAACTTGAAGCGGGAAGAGCTGCTGAAGCTTTTGGAGAGCCTGAAGAGGGACGGTGTCGAATTTGTCGACAAGCCGTACTACACGGCCGGGTATGACAGCCCCTTCAAACTGACCAACCGCAGGAACGAGGTGTGGGTCCTCAAGAAACAGAGCAGCAGTAAAGTTGCACCTATCAACAACTTAACAAATGCTCAGACTAATATTGAAAAGGATGAGTCGGTCATTTACCATTTAGATGCACTTATTGATTTTGATGACAAGACCAAATACTTGGAAGATGCAGCTGTGATTGGTACTACATGTCCAGCAAGTGGCGCTAACTGGATTAAAAAGTGCCTTGATTTAAAAAAAAAAAAAATTAAAAGCACATAATTTTTGCTTTTGATTGTGAATATTCTTTTACTGGTTTAAAGGGAGATTTTATTAACTAACAGAACAATGTGTTAACTTGAAATGAGTGTGAAAGCCAAGCATTGGAGCAAATGCATCTGCTGCTATTGCTCCATATGGGAATAAACAGACCAAAAATCTTGTCCCATCTCTCGTTAGAGATGTTCCACAACAGTTGCAAATGATTTCAAACTTTTCCCATTTTTGCCACACTACAGCAAATTATTATTATTATTATTTTATTTTTTTTTTTAACAAAAACATTTCTATCCAGCATCCTATAGTCAATATTTGGTAAAAAACCTTCTTTCATTGCAGTTGCAAGCTTTTTATGGTATTTACATTCCAGTTTTGCCACCTTTAATTTGACTCGGTTCTAGAAATTGGCCAATTCTAACAGAGGAATGAGCTCTGACTGTTTAGCTGTGAATCTCCACCACAATTTGAAGTCCACTCCTCCCAAGATATTTAAGGCCACCTTCCTATCAAAGCACTTTGCCTGTAGGCCAAAAGCTTCATGTTGTTTTAACCTGAACAGAACTCCCCCTTCCACATGAATGCTGTGTAAGCTGTTTGTTCAGACTGAAAATGGGACTTCCTTTTCTTTCTTTCAACACTCTCCCATAAAGGGAGAGTGTTGAAAGAAATTCATTCAGAGCATGCAGATTCTCCCACCTGAGCTGTCAATCCCTTCAGCTCCCCCAGACCTACCAAGGTTCACTTTTTTTCCCACTTGGTCTGTTATCTAAAATCTTGATAAATGGAAAATGAACAAAGATAATTCGCATTGACTCATATTTTTATACTTTTACATTGTAGATGAAAATGACAACTTTAGCACTTTGCAGCAGATCATTTGGCCCTGCTTGGCGTTTGTCAGTTTGAGAACTCCCAGCTTACCTGGTCTCAGACCTCACCCGCAGCCTCTCCCATCAGATCCATTATGATTAATGGATCTGATGGGAGTCACTATTTCTGGATGCGTCACACCACTGGAGACTCATCATTTGTCATTTTTCTCTGGAGCTAGTGATGGATGAAGGCATGTTAAGTTAGCAGGTGTCGCTGTGTGGCTCAGACCTGCGACACTTTTAGATATCTAGAGGGTTGCAGATATTTACAGAAAGGCAGTCATAAGCACTAACAGGAGATTTTTTATATGAGTAATTGTGTGATACAATGTTCTTGATTGCTTCTAATATAATGTTGAATGTAAAGCGTTTTCATCAGTAATAAAGAGAACTAATTAATGTACTTTTTTGTAAAATCTTTTATTACATTTACCTCCACAATTCATTTGGTGACATTTGATTTGTGATGTAAAAACGTTCTGATTGCCCTCCACACTCCAACGATTGTGACCTTTTATCGGCCAGATCAAATCTTCGCCGCTGTTCGCGTTGCCCTCGTCTTTCTAAGTTTCATCTCTGCTGAATCACTCATTTTATTTATGGCTGGATTGTTCCCAATATCATGTTCAGACATTCAGCACAATTAGCTTTTTTGTTTTTCTCTTTTAGAACACAAAAACACACGTCTCAGTTTAATGTAATTTAAGGTGCCCACTGAAGTGTAGCATCAATGCTGGAAACAGTTACATAGGGATGTTTCCTGTTTTAATCTGAATGCCAGAGTCGGGCATTTTAGCTGCGTCACTGTGGAAGAATTGGTGAAGAATTAATTGAGACTTTGGCGCCTAATTGTATACCAGTGGTAAACGTTAGCCATTTATATGTTGGATAATATTAGTTTGAAGCTCGGAAATTTAATAGATAGTGGTTCAGGCCCAAATGGGAGTATTAAATCAGCAGATTTGGAAATCTCTTCAGAAAGGAAACTAAATAAAAAAAACAATGATGGTGAAGTATACTTCCTGGCCAGAAGAAAGTTTCCACCTGCATTCAACAGACCAAACAATTACAGTTACCAAACAGCTGGCAATAGATGGACAAATGGCTGACATATAATGGATGAATGAACAGACAAAACGAGGGAAGAACAAACAGATGAAAGGATGTAAAAATTTAAACTAAAGGATTAGGAATAAAGTTTTGAAAATGTAAATATCTTGAAACTTCAGCCATGGTAATATTTCTTTTTCCATCCTTATTCTGACCTGTAGAATACTTCAAATTCAATAATTTCCCAGAATGTTAGAAGCTCTGGCTATGTACAGTGTTTGTTTTAATTCATCATCTAAATGTGACAAAGTTTACACAAATGAGTTTGTATGTATTAAAACCTAAGTCTCCAGGTCAGACCTTCTCATATGTGAACTATTCCTCTTTGAAGCGCGGAGAACAAAAACCAGCTACACAAGGAAAACAGGACATCAAATTTCCCTAAAAGCCTTTTTCAAGATTTTAACATGTTTAACACATAAATTTTTAAAATCCACTAGCATCTCCTGGAGAAAAAAAAAGAAAAGAAAAAAGGTAAGTGATCAACAATTCAAACAGCACCTAGACACTGACTAGTTTTCAGCTCTGTGGAGCCGTAGCAGCATGTTGACCAGGTTGCAGTATGTTGCAGTGCTGGAAATATTCCAGATTACTCTGCTGATCTCTTTTTTTAGTCACACCCTGTGAAGACGCTGCGCAGATGCACGTGCTAACAGAAGGACAGCAGGAAGCGTCTGGAGTGTGATCATAGCCGGGAAGGGAGGGTATTGATTCCCTTCTGATGGCCAGATGGAGGCAGCTTGTGGAGGACAGGTGACTGCTGAATCACACAAAACTGTATGAGGAGATCTGTGTTTCCGTTCCTCTGAGAATACCTTCCAGAGAGCTTTTTTTTTTTTTTAGTTTAGTTTTTTCCTACAGTGTGGAGTCAGAACGGCTCACTGTTGCTCAGATCCCTAACGAGGATGACCAGGAGGAGATGTAACTGATGACTCCATAGAAAGGGAAGAAGAGAGGAGGGGGTTGAGCTTTCCAGATGACCGAGGAGCATGGCATGACCATGACGCTAATGAGGATATGATTTGGTGCATCAGGCAGCCAGATGGCCCTGCATCACCCAGAGAGAGAACTGACATATTTAAATATCACCTTATTTATTTATTTATTTTTATTATTACAGACGTATAAATTAAGCTTGGCACTTCACTCCCACCCCTATCTGCCAACCAGTCTCTAACAAAGCTGCAGAACTGAGATGTTTCCAAGCACGAGACAAGCGCTCAGTCATCACCACACAGAGGCTGAGAGAGACACACAGGCTGGTACATCACACGCCTGTCATTTCGGTGCATAAATCTGAAGGGAGCATATTTATCCAGCTGTGAGCCCCAGAAAAAAAGATTTACACAAGTCAGGAATGAGGACAGGAGCAGTAGGAGGAATATTAACAGAAATGTCTGTATCAAACTACAAGCCTACGCTCATGGCTCCTAAACAGCCTAGAAATCTATGGAGGTCTAGTGTTTTTCCAGGTCTTGTACTTCCAGATTGTATTCTCAATCCAGCTGTCTAAGTTTTGTACACATCCATCATCTGTTGGTTCATCAATCCATTGTAAATCAGGACCATCCATTCATCAATCATTCTATACATCATCCAAATGTTCATCTGTGAGCCATTATCATCCATCCATCCATCTTTTAGTCCAACATTTGACCATTCATGTTACATATTTAATTTCTGAGCAGATTATTGCCAAAGTAGTTCTTTGTATTTGTACAGCAATCTAAATCTAAAACTCCATAAAAAAGTATAGAGTACTGAAATTTGACATGAGACCTATGAAGCAACCCTCCTTATAAGGAATAAGGAACAAAATCCCAATGCCCTGTAATGAGAAATGAACAATTTAAAAGTAAACACAGGGCTCTAAAGTTTTATAGTTTATAAAACAATTAGTCAGACTTAGTCAGACATCATAAAAGAAATAGTTTAAGCTCTACACACATCAAACAGATTTGTCGCCAGACAAAAACACACTCTCAGATTGAGTTCAGATTAACAGCCAGTTCTGTTTAATAATAAACTCTTTGGTTACCCACATGAAAACTAAAAGAGCTGGACAATAAAATAAGATCTTTTAATATACATTTACAGGTTTATATTTAACTCCCAAACACAACTCATGACTAAAACGATCTTTAAAACATAATTCAAAGTCACAAACAGAAACAGATCTAAGCACAGTGCAAAGTCTACAAACTAAAAGTCAAGATTTTTTTCATCCAGTCTTGGTAACGTCCTCACTGATGCCATCTCTAGGTGGCAGCACTGAGCCCCTCTGCACGTCCCGTGGACCACTGAACACATTAACGGCTGAGCTGTGAGGAGAAAGTAAAAAGCTGGTGTTTCTACAGTTGAAGGTGTACCGTCAGGCTTTCTGTCTGCTGTACCTGGTCTTCCATTCAGTTTGACTTTGTAAACGGTGCTGCTTTCAGTCACTTTCTAAAGCCAGTCAGCAAAACACAGAAACTGAGCTTTTACAAGTTGAGCAAAAACCACATCTTTACTTTCCAGTCTGTTCAAAAACCACAGCTGCAAAGTTAACTGTTTACAACTCCGATTCCTACAAGTCACCTTAGCTTGCCCTCAAATGCTTGTTCTTTAATTAAACTAGAGGGAAAATTAAAACATTTAAATAAAAGACACCAGATGTTAAAGGACGACTTCTTTTAACAGGCGGTGAATCACTAGAAGATTGAATGAAATCATAGGAGCAGAGCCTTTTTTCCACTTCAGATAGCTCTGCATGGTTTGTGATCAGGTGACCACCGGCATCAGACCCCTTCTTCAGAGGCAGCACAAAGGGGGCTGGAGCTCAGGGAGGGCCCTCTTTGGACCCCCTTCTAGGTTATGTTCCACATGAGCTCAGCTCATCAAGTGCCATTGGAGTCTGTGAGCATGGGGAGAGTCCGGACCTCCGGGTTGGACAGATCTTCAGCAGTTTCTCCATTCTCGCTCTCAGCCAGCTCCCCTTCGCGCTCGCAGATCACGGTCATGGGGCTGCTGAGGATTCTGTTCCGGGCGTTGTATTTACTGCTGGCGGCAGACGGCGGCGTGCGAGAGCGTCCGTACTTTGAGATGCCGATCGAGTAGGGCGAGGACGTCGGCGACGACAGACCCTCGTAGCGGCTCCACTCCACTTCGGATGCCCGCTTACCTCGGCTGGGAGAGCTGGAGGGGCTGTTTGGGGTCATCGGCGAGGTGGGCGAACCCTCCGAGCCCTCCGAGCGTGTTCGCTGGGAGCGAGGGTCAGTGGAGCGAAGCATCTCGGCGGCAGACATCCTGAAACTGGTCTCGGAGCGGCTTCCCTTCTTGAGGAGGAGGGCCTTGAAGGAATCGCTGCTGGTGGAGGTCTTGCGGAGGTTGCGCTGGATAGACCCCGCTTGGCGGGGCAGCGATGACACCGTCCCCGGAGACAGGCTGGTGGGGGTTGACGGTGGAGACTGGGACTGGCTCCCAGTTAGGGATTTGTCTTCTTCAGACTCCCTACGTCCCAGAACTTTCCGCTTGGACCTGTGGACACAAAGACGACTTGAACAGTGAGTTCAAGGGTTAAATTAGCCACAACCAGTACAATAATCTAAGTACAACACATGTAAATCTACCCAAAGCAGTTTTATTAGTTTTGTTTTACCAGGTTAGCAACGCAAAACCAGAGTCAGTTGTTGGGTTTTGGTAGCAACATTAAAAAAAATGCCAAATTTAAGCTATCTTAAACACTTTACTCAAAATTTAAGCACTTTTAAAACAAAGAAAATGATATCAAGCACCAGTAGGGATCTCAAGAACCTTTCTTACAGAGTTACAGGATATTTGTTTGTTGTGCACCACTAAATAGTGTGCAGAGTAAAATTTCCATTTAGACCGAAGTGATTAAATCAGAACACTAGAGTAAATGTTTTATTTAAAAGAGTCTGATCCCATGCCCCAGTATGCCTTGTAGCGCCCCTGTGAGAATGTAATTAAATGCATTGAAAATGCAGAGCGGGAACCTGATGCTCAAGGTAAAGATATGTGAAAGACATATGTAGAATCTGTAATCCTCTAGACTTCACAAAAAAAAAAAATCCTCCATTTAGGAACAGGAGAGAAAAAAAAAATTAAACTCTCACTGGAGGTCATAAAAGGGAGGACTGAAAACATGACTGATTATTAGAATCTCACTTCAAAATGCATTTTTGGCCTAAATTCGATCTCATCCCTGCAGCCTCCCTCTGCAAGTTGCTGTTGTCACTTGAGCATTGCATAAGATAGGGAATCTGAATTCAGTGGACCGTGATGGCAGCATACTGAACAGCATCAACAGTTCTGGAGGTGAACACATGTGCAATATGAGACCAAGCTTCAAGCACGCTATCGATCTCTTCCTGCTGGTCGGTTTAGAGTGTTTTATTTCAGATAAGTTTTCTGCTTGGGCTCTGAAGACTTTTCACACAGGATGTTCATCAGTAACTAAAAAAAAAACAAAAAAACAACAACAACACAGAAACCAGATGTGAAAGCTAAAAATAACTTGGTGTCTCCCAGCTTCAATTGCTTGGTCAGAGTTTAAACTCAGTAAATTTTTCCTTTACTGTCTCCAATAGGTGACCACACTGAAAAATCTGGATTTGTTTTTTTCTTTTTATGATCAAAGATATTAAATTAAAATCTTTTATGGGTTTAATAAAAATCAGATAGAGGTTAGTGACATAAAAATAGGGATAAAATTCATGAATCCTTAATTTTTTTGTGCTCAACACTACTACCTCTACTAAGCAACCTGCTGCACAAATTCATATCATCCTAAGAGAAACAGTCACTGAACGTATGTTGCCCCAAAATGTCCAATTAGTTTTAAATTTCTGACCATTTTGCTGCTAAAAATCTCCAATTGTGATCATAAACAGGCGTAAAAAAAAATCTCTAAATGTCTAGCACTTCCAGAAATCCTAACGTGAAATTATTCTTTACGCTCCGTCCCCCCCGAGGTGTTGTGGAGGAGGAGTGTGCCAAACAAATACAAACAACTCGCCTGCGAGCTGCATGCAGTCTTCATCTTTAATTAGGCTGCACAACAACAACAACAACACCATACTTGTACACGTGACGCAAGGGGTGTCATAAACGCACCGAAAACCCCTCATCTGAACGGAGATAAAATCCTGTGAAAATGAAACGCTGTGAAGCTCAGGGAGAAGTCCGACTGCCGCTGCCGTCGCACGTGACCGCGGAGCACAAACTGGCGGGCTGCATGGGATATTTATGCGGAGCAAGGCAGAGCAACGTATGCAGAATGTGTCACAGAGAGCAGAAACGTGAAGACTGAAGATGGGAAAGTCTCCAGTGGCCTCTAACCTAGATTAGGACTTACGGGTGTTCAATAGTTAATAATAAATGAAGAAACTGTCTTTCTTTTCCCTCCTCTCCTGTTGAGAATGAGCAATGATAATGTGACTAAATGAACACAGATGCCTTCATGAACATTTAATGACTCATTTTGGCTTCTGAAACATCGTGTTTCATCATTAAACTGTCCAGAAAAGGCTTGCTTCAATACTGGATAGTGCAGGATTAGTAAAGTTATGTCGGAGAGGTGAAGAAGTGGAGGATAAGAAATCAAGTCCTGAACAGTGATGGAGAGGAAGGAGCTTATCAGTTTGTGAGGATGAGAGAATTGGATGATGATAGAGGGTTCGGAAGCAGGAACGATAAATAAGAGGCGGCTTAGGAGAACAAATTACATTTCTGAAGTTGGACCCTGAGATTAGGGGAGTTGTGATGAGTTCCTACCTGTGAATCACAGCAAAGAGGTCCTCTGTGGTTCTGGGTCGGGTAGCAGTGGGAGTAGGGGTCACCATGTTCCTCTCAGACGCCCCGTTCGCTGACGGGGACGATTCAGCCGTGTTGGGTTCAAAAACCTCACCTGGGGGCAAAAAAAAAGGCAACTTATTTACATCTTCATACAAAAAACAAGACATAAAAAAAACCACTCATGTCTCCATCTTGTCGCTTTAACCTGGCGATATCCAAAGAGGTGGAATCCCTGACTGTCCTCTTACATTCTCCTCCACTCCATATGTCGCCTTCTCATCCTTCCCTCGCTCAGGTCTGAGCATCAACTGCCTGCAGTCACAGTTTACACTCGCCTCGTCCTCCCCTTCATCCTCTCTACAGGATCAGTTCCCCTCCCTTCACTCCACCATGTAGCCCCTCCCCCCGCCGATCTCCCTCCAACCACAAAACAGCGTCTCCCCTGGGACACGTGCCCCCATCCTTACCTCATATGAAGAGAGTGAGAGAGGGAGGGAGAAGGGAGGAGGGGTGGACCGGGCCAGAAAGGACTGATTTAGGGAGATGGAGTATGGAAGAATAGCCCCCAAAAAAAGAAAGAGAAAATGGATATTTGGACTGAGTGGTTTTCCTGTCACAGATTCAAATATCAAGTTCTCAATCTATTTTTAGCCTATTCTTAAAGTTTTAAACAAAAAGGAATTAAAGGCAGACAGAAGGCTCAATAAGAGTAGGATGGATGGAGAGGAGGACAGATGTATAAATAAATGGCCTGGCAGATGGGTCAAAGATTAGATAGTCGGATTGATGGGTTGGAGAATGGAGGGAAAGCTAAATGCAACTTTTCGACAATGAGTTTGGAAATAAAGTCTGGAAACACAATTATATTTCCAGCTCTTTTTTTTTTTTCACACTTCAGATCGGAAAGAAAAATCCATGCTTTTCCAGCCTTTGTTGGAACTTTCCAGAGAGAGTGTGGTGGGATGGGTGAAAAAGAGGAAGTGTGTGTCAAAGAGAAAGTCTGATTTTATGCAGCAGCACTGCTGGCCCAGTGATAAGCCACAACATTCAGTTTTCATAACCAGAAAAAAAAATCTAATTTCAATTCAAACAGCAGCCAATAGCTCAACTTCTAACCATAGAAGATTATCAAATAAAGCTTAAGTGTTGAAGTTTCTGGCATTAGGGTCTATCCTGTTAAAAATTAATACAAAATCGAATTCAGACCCACCCATATCATCATCCTTGGAGCTGATGGACCCAGTGGTGCTACTCAGTCCATCTTCCTCTTCTTCTTCTTCATGAGCCTCTCCATTTGCAAGTTCATGATCAACGCTTCTGTCTTCACTTGTACAGCAGGAGTCATCCTGGTCTGGTGATGTCTCACCTCTCCCTGACAGCTCAAAGCTTTCTTGAGTATACTCCTCTTCCTGTTCCTCACTCTGCTCTATCACCTCCTCATCTATCTGCCTGTGTGGTGCATCCACCTGGTCATCTACTTGGGTTAGAGGAGTTGCATCCTGAAGCTGTGTCTGGACATGTTCGCCTGTGCTAAACGGCAATATCAGAGAAACTTTGGGTTTCTTGGCAACGGCTGGTGGCTTTTGTTTGACGGGGGAGCTACGTTCCTTGTTTTCTTCACCGTTTAACATGCGGTAACTCTGCTCTTCAGTTTCCCCATTGATGGTAGCGCCATCTGGTGTTTCATCTGTGAAACTGCAGTCCAGTGACAGCTCTTCCAGAAACTGTGACACAGGTGAAGGCGGGGTCTTGAGCAAATCCTGTTCCGATGAGCCAGTCAACGAGGTCAGTACAGTGGGATGCCCTTGAGAGTAAGTCAACTCCTGGTCCTGATGTTTCATACCCAAAATGGTTTCTAGACTTGTTTCGATGTTGTCTGATTTACTGTTGATTTCACTCTCTGGTCGTCTAACTGAGCGGAGTTGAACACTCTGCAGCGCAAACGGGGTGATCAAGGGCTTGGGCGACTTTGAGGGGCTATTGGAAAGATCTGCCATAGGAGAATCTTTTGCTGTCTTCTTAGGAGGAGAGGTACACACTGAAGCAAAAGTAGGAAGTGGAGGAGGTGGAGGGGGCCCTATGGCAGGGAGAGGCGGGGGAGGGGGTGGACTGAGGATCCCATTGAAAGATGAGCTGGTATGGATTAGCATGTCTGGGGACGGTGGAGGAGGGAATTCTGGGGAAGTGGAGTGAGCAGGGAAAGAAGTATCCTGCGGAGGTGGAGGAGTAGAACTTGGAGGGGGAGGGAAGGGTGGAGGTGCATTGAGAGGGGTGGTAGGAGCTGAGGAGGAGAACAGCAGTGGTGGAGGTGGTGGAGGGGGACCAGAGCACTTCAGACTGTCTGAGGTGTTGGAGGACAGCGAAGTAGAGGAGGATGAGACAGAAACAGAGGAGAGGAGAGACGACTTTCTCTCCGGGACTTTCGGTCTAGGTTTTCCACCCGACGGAGACATGGACCTGACGAATGCGGGTACCGGCGTTCCAGCTGTGGGAGTGTTTGACTGACTGGAATAGCCGCTGGATGGGGAGGTGAGTCTGTGTACCCGGTCCGGTGAGGAATTGGAGGGTTTGCTCTTTGCAGACACCTCTACGTCCTGAGATGGAGCCCCCTGGGTGTGACCTGCTTTCTGAAACTTTCCTGGATGAGCCCCAGCTGTGACCCTATCTGCAGCATGGCCAGGAGGTGTCTGGACCCTCTGGTCAACTTGGCTACGTGGGTAGTCTGAGTAGTATCCCCAGGACTCGGCATAGTCAGAACGCAAGCTGCTGGTGTCACTGGGGGTGGGCGTGAGGTGGCAGAGAGAGTACACGCTTGGCATGCCAACACCATTGGCATTAGCTGCTAGTGAGGCTGCAGAGCTACCTGCACTGATGCTGCTCTGACTGCGTGACCGCATCACCCAAGGGTCATCATAGTCACTGCTTGGACTGTGCGATGGTGAGGAGGGCGAAGCTCCCTTTTCCTTTCCTTCTCTCAGTCCCATCTGTAAGCTTTGCTGCAAGCTAGCAATCAAAGTCTCACTGAGCATACTGCCATTTGGCATATTAGCACCGCTAATGGCAGCGACGCCTCCTAGGGGCTTCTTTGCTGAAGGCTTGCGTCTCAGAGAGTCTGTGCGAGTCGGGGGAGGAGGGGGTTTCCTGGACTTGCGGAGGGAGATGCTGCGGGAGAGGGAGCGGTCACTGTAGAGGCTTCCAGAGTCTTCCTCACCGACCATCTCGCGACACTCATACATGCTGTGTCTGGAGGCTCGTCCAGCTGTGGCGCCATGCCCGCTACCGTGACTTCGGGAGCGTAGACCTGAATCCAGGTGCATAGAGGTGTAGTACCCATCGTTATCCTGAGAGTAGAGTGAACTTGAGTCGGTGGTGGTCCTGGAGGAGTGTTCCAAGCTGCTGTAGAGCTGGTTGATTGGGGTTGAGCAGCTGGAGGTCAGGGTGCGGTGTGGAGTCATCACATTTTCAGGCGTGTCATAGATCCAATTCTCTTCTGGTAGGTAGGACGGTGGAGTGGGGGCCAGGGTGCTGCGGCTGTGGATGCTGCTGTCTGAGTGACCTGACTCACTAGCTGGCCTGGCAGGTGTGAGACAAATGTCCTGAGGTGTGTGTATGGGGGTGGAAGTGGTCAGGAATGGACTTTGGCCAAAAGCGGTTGGACTGGACATCAGGTGGTCGGTGTTGGTAGAGGATCCCTGGCTGAGTGCTCGAGACATAGGGTAAGCTGAAACTGACTGACTGGAGGTCTTGAGGCTAATCACTTCAGTCGAGCTAGACAGTGTGGCATTGGGGATGTAGGAAGTGGAATAAGCAGCATGAGGGGAGACAACGCACGCCGTGCTGCCTCCCCACTCAGCAGGGTGTGTCCCTCTGACTTCTTGAGACTTGGGCCTGGGTAAAGAGTTCATCTTCGGAGTATTCCTCATGTGCACCACTGTGTTGTCAACCTGAAGCTTCCCAATCTGCCTCTGAGGCTGGTCCTCTGGCTTTTTGGGCGTGCTGCTATAGATAGGATCAGCACTGAGGGACACCCTGGCACCTTGTCGAGGGAGGCTATGAAAACGGGAGGGGTCTCCGTTAAACAGATGGGGCATCATTACGACCCCCGAGCTGTCGCTGCTGGAGATGGAGATGCTTCCCGTGGAAGAGGAAGCAGATATACCGGCCATCTGAGCGGCAATCCCCTGTCCTCTTTGTGCCCGGATTCTCCTCATACTCGGGGGGACAATCTTCACTTCCTCCGTCTGGCAGCTCGAGTCTCTGGTCTCTGAATGTCGGAGAGTTGAGTTGACGCTCCCCACTCGGCCCAAAGTGGAGTACTGTCCTGGGATGAACATGGACTGTGGCCGAAGTTCTCCGCCTCGCCCATTAGCTGCTGTGGGGGAAAAAAAGAAACATGTGATGGTGAAATATCTTTTTTTTTGGTTCAACAGAGCCTTCTTCTCATCGGACCGGACTTTCAGATGAACTGGGAACAAAAAGAGATTACTAATTTGATTTAGCGTAACCTTGTCGCATGCATTAATAGAATCTGGTCTTTGTCATTAACGAGGAAATGATGATGGGAGACACTCTCCACTACACTTCCTCTCTGAATCTTATTGTAGCTCAGCCTAATAGATTACTGACCACTTCACCCACATTAACATTTACACAAAAGACACATGAGCATGCATGTGCATTGCAAACATGCTCATTCAAGATCAGAAACCCAAGAACATGCACCGAAAGAAGAGACAAAAAATACGCATACTAACCATTCTGGCTTGTGCACAGTCTGAGGAGTGAATGTACAGAGAGAGGATGTCTAATCTCATTTATGGATGGTTGTCCTGTTGATGTTTGTGTTCGCGCACTCACTCCTGCGTCCTTTCCTTTCTCCCTCCTCCTTCTGTCTCAACACCATGCATACACCCTCTCCCTTCCTCTACTAAAAGCTGGACTGACAGCTTGGCTGCTGCTTCTGCTGCAATAGATAGATTAAGCTACATCTCTACTTTGCAGGCAGCTCCAGTGCTAAAGGAGGGAGGGGACAAAGCAGCGGGATAATTTCCCCGGAGCGAGCTCTGCAGACACTCAGACGCTGTAGTCAAAGGGGGCACTAAACAGACTTTAAAGCTCCATTCCAATCTATCCTGATTGATCTCAGTGACCAAAGAAAGAAAAGACACATGAAATACTGCAACCATGTGACAACTGAGGGAAATGTAAACATTAGTCATGCTGCACTGTTAGAGCACTATGTCAGCTCAAAGAGCTTAGTGTCGCTTAACACCCAGAAGAGTAACTAAGGTTAAAGAAGCATATAAACTTTTGTAGGGATAGTTCAGATCTTGGAGAGTCATTTATTCTGAAGCACAATTTCCAGAAACAAAACACCTCATGTCGCTAGACTTAAAAAAAAAAAAAACAAAGAGAGAAAAAACTATGAAAGCACAATTATAACCACAAAAAGACTTGAAGCCTTTATAACTGGCTGTTGGCTGTGGGCTCAGTTTAACTGGGTGGAGAGCAGAATTCCAACAATGAAATATGAGCTGCTGCAAGGCTTCTGTCAATTACCAGCAACTTAAAATTCATACACATTGAACTTTTTTACATTTTGTCATTACACCCATGAATCTCAATGAAATATAATGGGATTTTATGTGACAGACCAACACAAAGTCGTGACCAATCTTGAAGGGGAAGAAAATTCCAAAACCTTTTCCTTTGATAAAATGTTTTACAAGGAAAAATCTGAAAAGTGTGGTCTACATTTTCTTCCACTCCCTTCTAAATAAAATTTAATGCAACCAATGACCTTTGGAAGTCCCCTAATTAATAAATGGAGTATGTTTTATTTAATCTCAGTATAAATTCAGAAGTTCTGTGAGGAGCTCAGTGTTTTTCAAAGTGGGGGATGTGGCCCTCTGGCAGGTGCTTCACAAATTTGGAGGAGAAATTACAGAAAAAGGCAAAAATTAAAAAGTAATTTTTTAATCATAAATTTCTAATTATGCTTTTTATTATACAATGTAAACTGACAGGGCGGGCAAGAGGAGCTTTAATCAGATAAGCAGCCATAAGATCCATGGTAGCTCTGGAGTAGCTGCAGAGATCCAGAACTTTGGTGGGAAAATCTGAATGGCTCAAACCAAGTCATGGATATATCACATGGCAAACATGTGGAAAAGACTAAAGGTGAAATCCTAAATGCACAATGCTTTCTGTGGCAGAAAAATTAGCTATAGCTAATAACTATAGCAAGACATAACGTTTCTCTTTATATAAAAAAGAAAAGATAACCCACCAGGCATAGATAAGAAAAAAAAGAGAGAAAGCTTTCAATGGTTGTGACAGAGTGCAGGATGCTCATGCAGAGAGTTAGCACAGAGGGCTCCGCAGAGATCCGTACCTAGCTCCTGGTTGATGTTGTCAGGCAGCCCTGATATAGTCTTTCTGCGTTTGACCTTCTTGGGCCGGCGGGGCACGGTGTCAGTGTTAATGAGGGAGCGCCGGATGCTGGCCTGGCGGTCAAACACTGCCCCTGGAGGCCGGGAGGGCGAGAGCAAAGGCAGGCAAGACACAGGCAAACAGCACTCGGTTAGTCAGAAGGAACAAACTCAATGACATGCAGAGGGTTTCAGGGTTTTTAAAAAGCTCAACATGCAACATTAACAGGTCAGGAAGTGAGAGTAAGTTCAAACATTAAAGTACTTGTTATCTTGTTTTATTCTTATTAACTTAAACATATTCTTAAAGCTTTAAAAACTGATTAATTTAATCTATCAAATGTATAAATGAGACTTAAATCTAACCAGAATTTCTGAACTGTCCCAGCATTTAGCAGAGAGCAAATATACACAATAACGCCAATATATTAAATGCATTGTTCTTATTCACATAATCTACAACTATTACGGATTTATAAGCAATTTAGAATCACCTAGCAGCCTCAGATTATTTAAAAATAAACTTTAAAAGCTGCAAAGAGTTCTTAAGGATGTTTGATGAAGAGAAATTATCCCAAAAATTGACGCTTAACATCTAAATTTGAGTGAATACAATTAGAAAATATTAGCGTCATGTAATAATTGCGAAGTTCTTTACAACAAAATGGTTTGGCATTTGGTTAATGTTTATTTCTTTAAAAATGAGAAACTAAGGTAGATAAAGGTAAAAAAAAAACATGCACCTGGTAGACACAGCATGACATGAAGTGTGCACATTCACACAGACAGTGCTTCATGCCTCTCTCACTCTCTGTCTAGCTTCCCTTCAGAAAGGCTGAAATGTCAGAGTAAACTCCCTTCCTTTGTGCTGTGTGGCTAGCTGGTGACAAGCTGCAGAGCGTCAGGGAAGCAGGATTTGATCGGAGGCCAGATAGTGTCTCTCAGGCTTCTCCTCAAAGTGACAGTAAAGTATCTGATCTCTCCACGAGTCTGCACGTGCGCTTTGGAAGTTCACTCGGTGACCTGAAGTGACAGCAGCTGAAGTCAATGCTAAATGAGTGGAGTAAAACCAGATTAGGCTCTGATTAGTGTCTGCAGGAGCAGCTGTAGGTAAATAATGAGTGGTGGAAGAATACAAATAATAAGAATGCTTCCATTTATGTTTTAAACACCAAATCTTGCTAAATGAGATGTTCCTATTGGATAGCAGTGAAATACAAATGACATGCTAACAGGGTTATGTCAACATGTTTTGCTGGGTCCATGTGTCAAAAACAATGGGGATCTGACAAAGTCAGCAAGAATCTTCGACCTCTGGAGAAGCTGTCAACAGATTTTCACACACAAACACCCACTCACACATACATAGAGGAAAGGTGAAGGTCAAACCCATTCAGATAGGATGGATTAGGAGATGGAAAGTAAACCTCCATGACGTATAGTTTAATTTTTTCTGCCTAAGTGATGCGATTCAGTTCCTGATTAGTTTATATTCAGCTCAGAGAGTAAAAGAAAGAAAAGGCGAGGCAACTTGTTTCCCTTCTGAGCTGTAAGAAAACAATATAACACACCTGTAATGTTGATGGGCACCACATCTGTGGGCACGGCCTGAGCCGCCTGCCTCATCTTCTCCTCCGGGGTCGGGAGGGGCGGAGCCTTGTTCCATACCACCTGCCCGTCAACTTCAGACGCCTCCCCGACCTCGCTCCCACCCTGTGGCGTCGGGGATCTCACGGAGAGCTGAGATTTGTCATCCTCCGCTGACGAAGCTGTCGACTGGAGGAGGACAACAAAACGAAAGTTTAATGCGGCGGAAAATATGAAGCTTAAAAGAAATGGTGAGAACCAGCAGGAACTAGTACGACAAAACACGGGAGGAAAAAAAAAATGTGTCTGAAAATCAAAAAAACTCCAGATATTTGTCTTAAATCATCAACTGAAGGCTCTTCATGGATTGACCTTTAAGTGTTTCTGGTGCTATGAAGATGTTTTATGATCAGTCGGATCCAAATGAAATCAGGCCGTTGACCAAACAGCTGAAGATGGCGCAATAAAAGCTGCAGGCCAGCAGCAAGGAGAGAGACAGAATCATTCAAGCGGTCAACTGAGCTGGAACACTAAGAGCCCTCAATCATAAAATCGCACAGGGGAACAGACAGTTATGTTAAATTGAGCCATTAGTCACCAGCAAACCAGTCATTTTAACATCTTTGTGTTTTCATACAGAGGACAACTCTTCCAAATAATCCTGGAGAGATCCCTTCACATTCATGGTGACACACAAGCTCTGGTTGTTTGTTCTGGATGTAGGGGGAGGATGATATGGAACAAATAGTAATTTAAGTTTCTGAAAATACTGTCAGCTTTGTTTTTCATTCAACATTATTAACTGGAATTTCTTGAGTCAGTTATAAATCAAAATTCTTAGTGTGATGAGAAATGTTCCATAATAAATGACAGGCGATACGATAAATGCCCACCCCTAAGTGGAGGTGTGGTGCTACTGACCGACTCCCATAACACACCTAAAGAAGTGACTCTTTAATTTAGTCAAAGCTCACTCTTAGCCCAGGATTTAAGAGCATGGCAAGTCTATAACCTTACTGTGTTTTACAGATTAAAATAAAAGAATTCCTTTAAGATTAATTTATTTTGTTGATCCAGACCTCTTTAAAAATAACAATTAATTATTTGGATAGTGAATATTTATTGTTAATGGTGTTAAACTTTTGAGTGAAAATGGTGTTTAATATTCAGTGGAGCAAATTAATAAATCTTAAGCTTAGCTGCAGTTTGTGGAGTCCACACCCCACTGACCAGAAAAGCTTTCTCAGCCAGAAAGGAGCTGATATCCGATTCGCTAAGCCTGGAGTGCTAAATGTGCTTTCACACTCTCTTCACTCCAGTTTGTGTGAAACTGTTTTTAGATTGCTTTTTTTTTTCCTTCTTCTTCTTCCACCCACTAAAGAGGCATGATTAGTTTAACTCAGTCAATTCAGACAACCAACTCAGTGATTGGAGGACAGAAAGAAGAGCACAATTTTTGGAGCTCGACCAACACACTGAGAGGTGAAAAAGAAGAAACGCTGACCACAAGTAAGGCACTTTCTCAGTTTAATCCTGTTGGCTATCTGGTGCTGCCAATGTTGACAGGCGAAGATGTTTAAGTTCATATCTCTTTCATGCTCTCCCTCTAAGAATAATGTTAGGCTTCAGTTTGTCATCAGAATTAGGCTATAAGCTCCTGATAATCCTTTGAAACCAATTTTAAGCATTGCGGTTTTATTTCAAAATTTTATTATTAAGTTCACTTTAAATAAATTTGTAATCTTGAGGATTATACAATGTGCTTTACTGGAAAGAAAAACTACTTAAATTATTACAAGTCAGACTGATTTAAGAACCTTAATATAATTTAAAGTAGTTTTAGCTCATCGTTATTTTAGATGTATGCAATTATCCCATATATGCAACTCTAGGAAGTCTAAAAAATATGAAAGCAGGAGCTTAATGAAGGATCATTAGGTATAAAGGTAACAGAACAAGGGAAGGGCAATCTTAGGGGGAAAAAAAGCAGAGTGGTACTTTGGTAACAAGAATGGATTGTTAAACATGAACCCAGTTTCCCTTTCCTAAACAGACTGTCAGGTTTAGTTAGGATCAGGACAAATACTGATGGCAGGGAAAGGAGAGGGCAAACAGCAGAACGGATGACAAGCAGACAAAGAGGGCAAGAGTGGAGTGGAACTATGGCTGGACTTGTTGGAAGTAGGTTATTGTGAAGAAATGAAAATGACGAGAGAAAGGGTGACAAGTTACAATAACTGTGTTATAAAGGTCAAAGGTCAGAGCATCCTTAAACTGCAAAATAGAAGTAAGCTGGAACATAAAATCCAGAGAGATAAATATTGAATTTACTTTATACTGGTGACAGAGTACATGAGTGTTACATAAAGTAGCACCAATATATACATATCATGACTCAAATTAAAGCTCTATATCCTGTCTTACTTATTTTTAAGTATAAATACAAAATTTCCCTATGAATTTATTTATATTTCAATTGAGATTACACTTCAAATGTAACACTTTTAAATAAACTTTCAGTACGAAGGACTGATGGATGAATCCATAAATCTAAATTATAGGACAGGTAATAAAGCTTGAAAATACAAATATTTCATTACATTTACAAACAGCTATAACATAGTTGATCTTTTTCAGACTATACTCTATTTATATAACGTGCTGTTTACCAAATATGTTCAATAATCACAAGTGTATTAAAGAAAACTTACTTTGTTTAGCTTCATAACCTTTGTTTCTCTTTTGTGTATTTTCTCAATTTTCTATTTATTTTTTTCTAATTTTGTTTTCCATTAC
This sequence comes from Gambusia affinis, assembly GCF_019740435.1. Classification (NCBI taxonomy): domain Eukaryota; kingdom Metazoa; phylum Chordata; class Actinopteri; order Cyprinodontiformes; family Poeciliidae; genus Gambusia; species Gambusia affinis. The sequence goes on from NC_057889.1 coordinate 10,902,194, forward strand.
TGCAATAAAACCACTATGAACAAAATGCACACCACTCTAAGTTTGTACAAAAATGAGTATTAAGTGATCAACACTATGACTGACTAAAGCTAGATAGAATAGCAACTCAGAAATGTCTGAAAATATGTATTTTCCTTTCTAGCCACTAGAGGGCAGACAAAGATTGATTACAGGCTTTATAGCAGGCTCCTGCAGAACTTTAGGACATGCTGGGATCATTAAATCATTCCAATTAGTGAGTTTCACAGCATGGACACTGTAAAGACAAAGAGAAAACCGGTTCACAAAGACCACAATAAAAAAATTACCTTAAACCACACTTTTAGTTCAGCAACTTTGCTAATGTTAAAGACATATTTTCAGCATGTTAACTTACACATCTATATGTGCTTACACACATACCTTTCTGTCATTTTCATCATCCTCGTCATCCTGTAGGCTGCTGGTGGACTGTTTGGGGTCAGAGAAAGTGGGACCCTGAGAGTAGTACTGAGAGCTCCGGAAGCCATCTTTCCTCAACTTATCACATTCTGGAGAGGCAAAGATAGATAAAAATAATAAAAAAAAAAAAAAAAACATCAATGGCAGTAAGAAGGTGACACGAGGGCGTGCTTATGGCTATTGCTACAGCTTGAGTAGAAATGTACAAGTTAAGATTGTACACTTTCAGTTTACAGAGAGTTTTTCTCAAATCAAGGCACTTAACTCAATTTTAGCTACAAATGGGGAATGGAGATCTGTTGAGCTAGACAATATATCTAGGGACATGATGCCATTTTAGCTTATTCAAATACCAGTAATATAAACACTTCCTCCTTGGAACCGGATTTTATAACCTATGACCTAAAAGGAGAAATCTTGGGTGTTGTGAACTGTCTTCTAGCACTTTTTCTTTCCATTTAATTTCCCATTAATATGCTTGGACACAGCACTCTGAGCTTCTTCAGCATTGACTTTTGAGGTCTTACATCTCTTATGGAGGACATCGGTGACTGTCTGCTGGAAAATCTGCAATCTATCCAGGATTTAATGAGTTCCACTTGTCTGACTTAAATTACTCAAAGTAACTAATTATTTTTCAATGTATTGAGATTATAACACATTAAATATTGAGCTTTAATCTATTATTCCTATTTTATACGGCACACGTCTGCTATGTACATTTTCTGTTGTCCGAAGAGAAAAATATTCTAAACTGAGCTTGTTTTGTACATCTGACAGTTGTGTGAGTGTGATCCCTTTTGTACTCTGCCAAGTGCTGCTTCTGTGTCTTTTTGTCACCACCTGCTGTCATGAGGACATGATGTGCATGGGCGTGTGCGTGTGTGTGTGTGTGTGATCTGAAGAGGTGTATGTGTTTATGTGGAAGCAGAGGAGGTGATATCAGTTTCAGTCTGTCACACACAGATGGCAGAACCATCCCTCTCTCCCCTGCTTCCTCCTGTTCTCACAGGGGGCATTTAACACACTGTTGCTCTGTTTGTCAGTGTCTGCAGTTTTCCTTTTTTTTTTTTCTTTTACTAGTGCCTCTTTTGTTTTGCTTTTTTATTGCACAACTTTTTGAGTATAGCCCACCTTATGTATTCAAAATCTAAAAACTCGATTTCAGTCAACAAGCTTGAGCCTTGATTTAATGTCACATCAACAAATATCCGCTTCTTTTTAAGTATTTTTTTGCCTTTTGAAACTTTGCTAATTAGGACGAATGTAAAAAAAAAAAAAAGGGTTAGGGTTAAAAAAAACACTTTTACTTTATATAATTGTTTTTCATACACACGCAGAACCTCTTGATGAGTTCTGGCTGCGTATCAAAGTGCACCCACCTTGCTATTCGCTTGGCACCTCAGAGATCCTCCTTTTGATCCTGTTTTATATTTAATTCATCCCCAAAGCTAATTACAGCCTATCCCGACGGAGCGACACATCGATGCATGTATAATACTGTCAACTAATGGAGCCTGATGGGGCCAGCACACAGAGCCGATGTAAGAACAAGCTGATGAGGTGCCAGTCAGTGAGATGGGAATTAGAAAAGGATGATGGTAATTAGGAGGATGACAGAGAGAGATTGGTGGAACATGATTTGAGATGGCTGATAAAAAAAAAATACACCAGAGAGAAGTGCTTTCAGTTGCTAGGCAGGATGGAGGAAGAAACAAAGGAATAAAACAAGTAAAAGATGTTCAGTGTGTTTTAAAGAATGACTAGATACACAGTCTAAGAAGTATTTTACACCTTTATAGCTAAACTATTACATCATCACATCTTATTTCTTCTTTTTTAATTTAGTTTCTGCAATTTTAAATTCTGTAGTAATAAGGCATTTCAAACAAAAAATGTAGCTTTTTTTTGTTGGTGAATTTACAAACCTATCCAAAGAAACAATCTGCCAAAAACCACTAAACAATAATCAGATTAACTATGAGCAATTATAATCTAATGCACAAGTAAAGATTTCTGCAGGATGGTGCAACGTCGCCACGGTGTATGTGAATGCATTGGAACTCTACTTTTTCTTTTCCCTGTGTTTGCAGCAGCAAGGACAAACCACTTATTCACACTTTAATCTGTGTAATCATTTTCCATATTTTAGACCCAGTGCACTCCAACGCAGACATTTCTGCTTAGTGCTGATTTTTTTTTTCCATTCAAAAAAAAAAAAAAAATTCCATTTAAAAAAAAAGAAACAGCCATGTGTTTAGAGGTGCATGCTGGTGGAGGGTTTTTAGACTTTAGTGAAAATGTGCAAAAATCTCTGAATGTGAACGCTGCATTCTGTTATTGAAGGAGCTGAAATTAAATGTTTACGTTTCTTACATGTAATTCAGTTCTTGAAGGCAACTAGCTCACAAGTTTTTCTGCAACTCATCATGTGAAAAGGCCTCCTATTGGTGTCAAAGGGACACAGAGTATTGATTATTCCGAAATGTGGAGCAGTAAGCAGAGTCATGTGTCTATATTAATGTACTGTAGCTGGTTGTGCCTGCATGAAACTGAGATAAAATCTTATTTAATTAACCTTCGTACCCCTAATTTACTCTAGCCCTAAAGCATACAGTAATTTTCTCTGGGTCACAATCCAACTAAAACCTTTTAATAATGAAAATATGAACCATTTTGTGTAATAATGATTGCACAAAGATACAAAAATTAAAGTTTATAATACTCAATGCTGATTGTGATTTTTTTTCTCCTGTTTTTAACGTTAAATGTTTGTATTTTCATTTGACGTAAAATGTTTTTGTTGACTTTAAGAAAATTCTGAATCCAGAGAATTCTGGATCAGGATGGTGACACATGGAAGGACTGTTTTGGATTTTTTAGCTACAAGAAAAATGGAATAACAGTACAAAGTTGTAACTGATGTGCCGTCATCAACAAAGTCTGGCAGGCCTCCTGGAATTGGACAGGTGCTTTCCCTGGACACCTGTTGTCTGTCAAATAGGACACCTGGGGGGTGGGACTGTGTTGCGTTACAGGGGTTTTCATTCAGGTGATGTTTGTGTGCTTTTCTGCTTAGCGACATTAATATTTCAGGGAGTAATATCTACTAGTAATAGTTCAAGGGTGAAACAAAAAATGGGAAAATAATCAGCAGTGAGACAGGGACTCCAAAAACTGAAAGCATCATTTTACGACAGGTTGTTCCACATTTGCTCCGGTTTCCCACCATTAACTCCAACACCCAAGGCCAGACCAGTGTGTAAACGTTCTGTTTACAGTAGTTCAACACACACACACACACCCACACACACACACACACACACATGCATGGACCGCATCAACTTCTCTCACGATTATCTGAGCAATGAGGTGATAAGGAGATTTTTCCAAAACCTCTTAGCAAAACCAGTTTCAGGATTCACCGGTATTCCTGCTTCCCTTTCTGGGAAACTGATCATTTCATATACACAGTTGTGTCTGTGCTGCAATGTGACTCCATGTGTTTACTGAGCAACAAAGGTGTGCCTTGTCTCTAAATACACCGGACAAACAGGAAGGAGGAGGATCTCACAGTGTTGTGTTGCTGGATAAACACAAAATTACGTGTTTGGACATTTTTTTACTGTGTCGCGCACAAAGACTAATTGCCTTGACGCAATGAGAAATGTTGATCTGTTTACTGTTCTAGTGATCAGAATTATTTAGCCAGTAACACATTTATAACTACACAGAAGACTTGTCCTTTTTAAAATTGAAATATCCTGAATCATTTGCATTTTGTTGGATTTTTTTTAATGACAAATCTATCTTTGGAGCTAGAAATTAAATAGCACCTTTGTTTAAGATAAATACCTATTTTTAAAATAGTCTAAATGTAAATTATCTCAAGTTAATTTACATTCTCTCTTTGGCACACCCTTTTCACAAGGGAGAAATTCAAATCATCTAAGAATAAACAGGACTATTTAAAGGAATATCATTTGCTTTTCATTTGTTTGAGTTTGCTTTTATAATTCATAAATTTAGAGATTCATACATTTTTGTCCTAACAATATTAGGACAGGAACCCCTATAAAAAAATTAACTATTTAAAATAGAGATGCAAAAAGAAATATAATGTAATCAGAAGATTTAAACCTGGTTCAACCCTGAACAGTGAGAAACTGGTTTGTATACCAGTTACCATATTAAACACAACCAGGTTGTGTTGGCAATAATACTCTTGCAGGTGACAGTTGCTACTAAAAGAAGACGTCTCCATGTAAGCCATTTTTACTATTATCGAGTTGTTTGAACTGCATTTTCTAAGTCGCATCACGACATGTCTACATTTTATTCAGGCTGCAAGACAAGAAGTGAACAAGGCTTTCATTAGATAACAGGAAGGCTGAATGGAGTGAAGTAAATCTTTCAACCTCTCTCACTGAGCATCCTAGCTTCAACATACTTTAACCTAAGGCTCTCATACTCTATTTTGTTATGCTAATGATGCTAACTGCCATAAAAAATATGTATACGGTATATTTATTTATTTATTACAAGCAATGTATGACTTAACAAAGGGCTTTTTCAAGGTGTTTAGGTATTTACTTTAGGCAATCTTTACCTCGTAAAGCAGTCTTAAGGTTGACCTTTGCCTGCCGGTGAAGGTCTTCTACACAGGGCGGCCTGCTGCCGGGGAGGAAGACGTTCTCCTGTTGATGCCAGGGAGCCGTGTAGTGGACCGTCCATTTGCTCTCCTCGTCCAGGTTAGACACAGCTGCAGAAACAACAAAGACTAGGTTATAAACTTCATTGAATTACCTGTGTGAATTACTTTGCACCTAAAGTACCAAGTCCCACCATCCATTTTATATGGGGAGTTGTAGTATATTGATAAAAACGATCAAAAATGCTAATGTAAAGTCATTATGAATTTCTTTTTATCAAGTAGGGTGAAATTTGAGAAATATCAATGAAAGTATGCCTCAGTATATCTCCTCAAAGAGAGCATTTTTCCATTTCTCTCTCAAAGTGTTACCTTGGCTTAATCAGGGATATTTTTTACTATAGGAAATTGGCCTAAATAGTAGCTAGAAGCACAATAAATTGAAATAGGTTGTAGTATAAAGTCTTTATAAGGCAATATACAAATGATCTTTGAATTTTGAACGTTTTAATGGTTACTCGTCTCCACAGTTCAAGAAAAATACAGAACTGCCAAGGGAAATAAACTAATTACCATTGCTTAATTAATGGGTAAAAAAGAGTTTGGCTCCCAGTAAGAAATGGGAAGAAATGAAATGGCAAATTGTGGGTATGAAATAACCCACACTTTCAATTTCAGTCAATTGGTAATGACTGAAAAGTGATTAAAGAGTGTGTTTACACAAACCGGCGGAAAAGAAGGAAAGAGAGGACTTAGGTGGTCTTCGAAAGAGGTGCCAGATTCCCCACCATCAACTCGACACTTATTTGAGACATCGCAAAGAAGTTTCACAAGTCAGAGGGGAGGAAAAGAGGTACAGCACCATCTAGGACTGAACTAAAACCTCTATTCAACCAAGCCCTTTACAACAACAAAATGTTTCTCCAAGAGACAGATGTTGTGACACACTATTTCTATTTGAAAGCACAACATGTACAGCATTGTTCCAAACACAAAACTACAGAGACTGAGAAACACTCACTATAGATAACCTTCAATGTGCCTTTTATCAGACAGACATTTTCTTCACGCCACTGGAATGAAGGAATTTCTTCCTAATCTGTGTATCCATTTCCATCTGTAGCCACCATTACCTCACTTGATGAATGAAAATTTGGTTCAGACTCTTTAAGCTTACCAAGAGAACGCAGCCAGGCCAAGGTTGGCGAACATGGATGTAGAACTAATTCCATTTAAAGCAGCATCTGTTTCACCCTCATGACCACTACAACTCTGAGAGATCGGCACAAGTCCCGACCGGAGCAGGATGAAGGGGGCTGGATCACAGCAGTGGATGTAGGTGTGGGGAGTGTTTTTGTTCTTTCCTACACAGGTGCAAATGAGCCACGGTAGAATGCACTGCATGTGTGTGTTGGGGGTGGATGGAGGCAATAGTGGATAAGAGGGGGGGGGCGTAGAGCTACAAATGGGTAATTAAATAACATGTAGCCGCTTTGATATACAGTTAAACTTTTAATATCTCTCAACAGCGACCATTACAAAAGGCGCTTCTGTCTTTAACCTTAGAGTTAAAGACATTCATTCTTTCTACCTCAGAGAAAATTGGTAGCAACTCTTAAATTTGGCACCTTCATGCCTCCACAGCTCATTCATAAATGTTCAACCATTCACTGCTTAAGGAAGAGAAGGTTCATTGTATTTATTCATGTCCCCTCTCCATTACTTCTTTTTGTCGGTTCCTCCATTTCTGCTACGTGTGTGTTACATGTAGTCATCCTGAATTGCAAATGGCCGATGCAGGCGAGGAGTCTGGGTCCACCCGCTCAACATTATTGTTATTGAGTAGAATAGCAACATGGGTGAGCTCTAAAACCAAATTTTTAAAAAGTGAGGAAACGCAAGCATGAAAAATGCTGAGATTTACTCCGATTGGTTACCATTGCAAGGCAGGTTTCCACAACAGGAACGTTTTCTAGGTGCAAGGGTAGGTTTCTGGGGCCCTTATTGCCCCAATGCGTCTCCACAGCATTTACCAAAGTGACAACAAATTATCAGGTTACAATTTTTAAATGAAATGTGGTGAGAAATTGCCAAGCACTTTGAATTGGTTAAATTTTTTTAACATTATACTACAGTCATGTGTGCTCATAGGAGAAAAGAAAAGTTTGTTTTGTCTGTTGAACTTCAGGAAAACCGCAAAATATCCAAAACGGAGTTTCTATAAACCAAGGCTGAAGACACGCATTGCCATTGATCAACAATAACTAAAACACTGATCAATATATGAGATGTAAATTTGGTAGTAATTATTATGATGGCAACTCAAAAAATCAAAAACGCTGTGGGTGGGTTGTTGGATGGCTGCCCTAGCGCACCTTAACTTAACATGTTTTCTGGGGGAAGCCCCAAGTACATAAAGCACTTTGACCTGCCTTGTTGCTGAAACATGCTACACAAGTAAACTTGCCTTGACTAGATGTTAAATCATTAGTCTATTTACAGCAATCTGTGGACAAAGAATGTAAATAATTTATTCAAATGTCAAAGTTTAGGGTTTTAAGCCCTTTTTGTTATAAAACAAATAAATTATGGATCATTAACAGATTTTTAAGAAGTAAAGCACATCTGCTGCTCCAAGTTTGTGTCATTTAGACTCCTTTTGACACGTCTTTCAGGCATTATTGATTAAAGTATGACAAAAATAATTTTACATCACAACTTGCATCAGATCACTCTTCAGCAGACTGTGAATAAGAGCTGATTTTAAGCTAATCAAAGATTTCACGTTCACCTTTTTTTTTTTTTTTCTTTTTTTTTTTTACTGTCGCTCACACACACGCAGACGGGACAGGTAGCCCCCTCCCCCAGCCTCCTCTCCTACCATGGGCTTTGAAAAGAGTAGTGAGCAGACCAAGGACATGGAGACTGGGGACACAAAGCCTGTATTGTCCCACCGCATCAGTCTCCACATCAGGCGTTTCAGTGCCACAATAGCCCCTAGCTTCCAAACACACACACAGGACACTGGCGCATAAGTCTTTTTGAAAGTTCAGTAATCCCTCTGTCCACTGACATCCCGCCCTCCCTAGGCTCCTACCATATAGAAACTGGGAAAAAAGAGGCTAGTGAGAAGTTTGAGGAGCACGTTATGAGAACCAGTAATGAGAAACAGGCTGCAGGACAATGGGAACATGGTGGACAGAAAATAGTCTGTACAATATCTATGTTCCCTCTAAACTAAGTCCTTTTTTACCCTCAAATCAATACAAGTTACTGACATTTAAACTACATTCATGGTTCCCCAACTGCAGACCAAAATCACCTGATGGGACTGGAGACGTTTTAGTTGTACTCAAGAAAAATTATGATACAAATTCTTTGCAAACAACCAAAGAAACTTTGCAGCGATTAAGTTTGATGTGTGCAATAAAAGTTGCAGTAAACTACTCAGAATCTCTTGGAGACCATCTTGACCCCAACATAAAAATGAACTTTCTTCTTCACGTTTTTAAAGGGGAAAAGCAAAAGTTGTCCAAGACTCCAAAACATTCGTGACCGGTCGTTTATTTTCCAGGATACAAAATATGCTGTGAGGAAGCTTTTATTTTAACATGTGAGAACACTAAAGGGTGGAGGTAATGATTAACAACACCTCAGCCTCAACTTTGACACAAACATAAGCTATAAATAACCTACAGATAAACTTTTCAAGCAGCTTGTCCTACGTCAAGGAGGTCTAAGTCCTCAAGTGCTTAATAAACACTCATTGATTAAATAAGTCGTGCAATATTATCCTAGGAGTACTAAGCCCAGTCTACTTCATCTGTGTAATACTTATAACTTGTATTTTCTTTACTAAATACAGAACAAAATCACCACATTATCTCTGAAAGTAAAAGGAATCCAAATCATCTGTTGTGATTTAAAGTATCTTCATTTTCTTATCAATGCTGCGCATCAGTACCACAAAATCTTTGACCAAAGGTTACCTGGTAACAGGGTGAAACACAGCGGAGGCAGCGGTAAGGCAGAGTGGCCACAGGAGACTATTAGTTGTAATGAAAATCGTTTAAACATTATTAATTCAAGTATTTTTTTTTCCCCCTTTGCAGAAGTTAAAACATGAACAGCTGCCGGAAATCCATATATAGAGCCAAAATTTTGTTTTAATCTGATAACAGCAAAAATGTTTATCAGCATCCAAAGGAATAGAAGAGATAATCTTACCCTTCCTCTTGAAGTACTTAATTACAGATTTTAACGAGGTCCCAATAAATACCATTATTCCGACTGAGTGTGATATTCTTAAACAAACAAAAAAAAAAAAAAAGTGGCAGAAAATCAGCCAAATCCTGGAAGTAAATATGGATATAGGAAGATGAAGATGTGCTGCTGAGGACGCTCACATTCTCACAAGTCCACGCGGGCGTCTACTGTGCTGACAATACGTCTCTAACCCTACATCTCTCTACAAACACACACACACACGGTCCACCAATCCACCCCATCATCAACACTACCACGCCTCCAGCAGCCAGTCCGGTCCTCAGAGACACACACAGCCGGAGGAGAGGGGGGTGGGAGGGGGTGAAGCCCCGGCCTCTCTCCTTCGCTGTGCGATGGTTACCAAGGAGTTCTGGCAGCCCAACCCTTTACTTCTCATCATAACAGATTCTTCTGCAGCATCTTTGTGCATCTATGCTGACAGAGCTGAAAGTCAAAGCTTTTGGTTAAAGCACACAAGCTTTGACAGCTGATAATTATTCTAATATATTTCTCTTTCTTTCTTTCCCAAGCTTTCTAACTTGCTCTTTGACTAAAAATCTATAACATCAGATCCTTAGACACTCCTACAACCAGGAAAACAATATGCATCAAATTACTGCAATCACACTTATCACATAAAATTTAATATTAATGAACAATTTTTAACTCGTAAAAAGACCCTTGCGTCTTTTCAAATAATCTTAATTCCCTCTGTCTGGCTGTACCTGATTGCTGTGTTCACATAAGACCATTGCATCTGTGCTACATAAAAATAGACCCAATGTCCAATCTGTTGGAGTCTATAGCACACGAACTCCAACACCACTCTTTCAGACACACACCCATTAGTTTAGCACAGCCCCGCTTTTAGTAGCCGTATTTAATTTCAGCCAAAGCGGTTGAAATATAAAGGGAGGTGAAGTCAAAGGGGTGCAACAAGAGCTCGAGTCAGACAGCAAATGATCCCCGACTTTGTATAGAAGGGCTTTCAGTTCTCACTGCTTTCTGCATCTCTCATCAGCACTATAAGTTCAGCTTTAAAGTGCAGAGACAAAAGAATGCTGACAATTTGTCAGAAGATCAATTACACAGCTTGTTTCTCTAAATTCTGAAGCCTTGAAACATTTGATTTAACTGGAAGTGATACCAAAACTATGCCTATCGATATACACAGAAAGTTAGAGAAAACATCAGCAAGTGCCCCTGTAATTTCAGTGTTTCATATCTTTAAACTCAAAAAAGCATAATGAGCCAACAATTCAGTGACCCAAATTTAGCTAAAATTGCCATAGTTGGTACACAAGTGGTTGCAAAAAACTGAGCAGGGAATGACAACCCCAATAAGAGGATCTTTAACCAGAAGGAAAATACATTCTTCGGTATCTTCATGCTGTTTTACACGATCTGTAATTCTGGTCTTTATAAATGAATGGAAATAGGCTAAAACCAGCATCGGCAGGACAAAAACCTTCAAAAATCTGAGATCACAACCAGTAAAGACTGATTTTACTGTGGTAAGAGCTGGGTGGTTAAAACCAAGCTTGTACAGTGCTAAGCTATAAAAAAACATTCTTGACTACAACTTTAACGTTTCACTTAGCTGGACTCTAAGCCTTTAATCAAACTTTTAAAAAACTGATATTTGGATATTCCTTTAGGCTTTTTGAAACGTTGAAAACATCACAACAACTTTACATACATTAATTAATCAATGCATTACTAAATAACCATACACAACCCTATTTTAGACAGTGAGTATCATGGAAGCATTAAGATTTTTGCATAATGTTTTCTTAGTGAAGAATTACCTTCTTGTTTTGCTGATAACCTTTCATGCATCTACACTATACCTTGTCCACGCGTACAGTATTAGTTTAATATATGCAGACACGAGCTCAAGCAGCTTCTGTCATTAGAGTGCCTATTGTTCTGCAGGAGGCGTTAACAAGCACGCACCCACTGTCTGACAGTCAGGTCAACATCTCTATCTGCTGAGGGAGCACTTCGAATCTAGGCCACCTCCTGGATTAGGGATATCCATTCATACGTTCATCTGCTGCGCCTCGCTGAAGAATGGAAGCCCCCACTTTAGCCCAGCCCAAACACTATAAATCTTTCATCTGTTCATACTCCAAGCAGCATATGAAGGAAGTCTAAAGACTGTCTGGAAACCTTAGGGGGAAAAAAAAAGGACAAAACAGATTAAAATGACTAATGTTATTAAAAGGGAGTCCTATTAATGTTAGTCGTTTGGCATTTCTTAAATTCAGATTATAAAAGCGTAAGCGGCTGGAATCCTTTTTCTTTTTCACACAGCCAATGAGTTTAGTCAATAAAACAGAAATAGTGAAAATTACTTGCAAATGTACTCCAGTGATTTTCAGGAAAATTTGCTTAAATCTTGAAATTCTTATCCAACCGAAACCAGAGTCGCTTAAAAAAAATGTGATGACAGGAAGGCATTTAAATTTGCTCATTAAATTGTTTAGCAGTTGTGTATGAAAAAAACCCTTTTAGTATTATATCCCATGACAACACTGCTACAATCTTTAAATGCTTGAACGATTGTAGTAGTCTGTAGAGGGAGAAATCAGAGGGAGGTAATGTCTTAATAATGTCTCAGTGATTTACTGTGGCACAGAGGCCAGGCAAAGACCGATGAAGGACCGTGGCTCTTCCTCCTGTCGCTGGGCTCGTATTATCTTTTGTGTTTCCCATTTTGTTTTCACACCCCGTTTGGATCTCCCCATCAACCTGGCAGAGGCAGCTGGACAATGTCTCTCACATTCAGGCCCGCCTGGAGAACAGTTGTCTACAAGTTGGAGGGTTGGTGGTTTAATCCCAGGGTTTCCCAGCACAAACCTCAAAGTGTTCTTGTTGGAGAAACAGAACCACACACTTTGCTGGATGGATTTATGGATGTGTGATTGTCAACTTTGACCTCTGTGAAGATTCCTGACACATTACCCATGTCTAGAATCTGTCAGTTTCTGCATGTTTTTTAGCATTTTAAACACAACTTTTAATGTATAAAAAGTTTCCTTCATGCAGATATTTGTACAAAAGTTATGTTTTATATGCAGAAAAAAATCTAACTAGATGACAGATGGACAGTCAGATGCACAGATAGACTGAGGGACAAAAAATAGTGGTTCGACGGTTGGATGGAAAACAGATGATGGACATCCGTCGTGTGGACGGATGGACAGATGGATACGTCTTACAGTGACTTCCACACTATTCCATACTGACATATTGTTGTGTAAAGTAGTTATCAATTCAAGAAGCTTAATAAAGCTGTAACATCTGATGTCTAAACAGGCATAAACCTCGCCACGTCTCCCAGCATCTCTCCTAATTACGAAGAGAGTGAAGCCGATCCTTCAAACCCTTCAGCTCTGCCTGAACCACTTTGAATCCAGTCCCTCCTGCCATCTACTTTCACAAATCCCAGTTTTTCCCTTTTTCTTCAAGTGCTTTCATGACAGCTAATGTACTCGAGTGCTATTGATTTTACCTTCCTCTCTTCTCTAGTGAACCCCTCTAAGGCTCAAACCTGGCACATCTTTCTCTCTCCTATGCAGAAAAACAAAATTTCCTGCTACATTTTGCATCAATGTGAGAGCAGTTTTCATTTTCTTGTACTTTAATTTAAAAATACCCAACTATTTTCATCACATAGGCTTAACTGAAGCAGTGAATATACCACAGAAATATTTGAAGCTGTTTTGCATTTCTCTTACATTGCCTCAATGTGGTTTAAATGAAAATCAATAATTCATAGAAAGCAAAGCTGTGTATTTGTTCACTAGCAGTTTTCCATTTTCACATAACCGAATGAGAGCTAAACAGTAAGGCTCAGTCGAACCCGATCACTTGGCTTCTCTCGCTGCTATAAAGCAAGACATGAATAATATATTAGTAATGAGTCAGAAGGGTGAAAGAGGTAACATGACATGATCATGGTAGAGGGGATGAAACTGTAAGCGTCTGATCAATGCAATGGACATAGTTCAATGTGCTAAGGTTCCAGAAGCAAGTCTGAGAACATTTATGAAAAAGCCTGGATCTAATATAAAAAAGACAACCTAAAGAAAAAGTAGTACATCTCCTCTCCTCTGAAAGTGCAATACCCTCATTGGAAACTATGACTGAAAAAAAAAAAAGTTTTGCAGTTTCTTTTCATCCTTTATAATGGAAAAAAAAAAATTAACCATGAACTAAAACTTGTGGAAAAGCTTTTGTAGATCTGCTGTTGTAGGCAGTTTTACAGATAACAAAAAAAGGGCAGTTGAGAAAAGTTCAACTTTTCACTCTAACTTTCACTAAAACCCGACACAAACAGAAGTCGAGGTGACAGACAGGCTCGGCTGAATAAACAAGTGCTGAAAGATGTTTCTCCACCCCACCCTCTCCCCCCAAACACTAATGATTTTACCATAAGGTAAAGTTCCCGCACCACACCTCACCACACAAACACACACACATTAATTTTATACACTCCCATACTCACCGAGTGAAATTTTCTCACTCAGCAAACCCAATATTTTCATCTCAGCTCTCCCGTTTATGTATCTTTTCCTTGTATTTCTGTGTTTTGGTATCTTCAGTTCTTCACCTTAAACATTTTGGATTCATCCTTCTGTCTGACATGCTTCTCTGAATCAATACAGACATTAATAGTCTCAGTCATTTACACCACCATAATAATGTTCTTTCTTACTTTTTTTACATAACTTGATTAAAATTAGAGATGCACTCATTGGGATTTTTCTTCATCAAGATTATTGTTTGTTTTTGTTTTTTGTTTTTTTTAGTTCCAACCTGGTGATTGCATTTTCCAATGTTCTAAAGCACACACAAGAGAAACAATGAGCCAAATGTGATCTAATGAAGTTTTCATTTTTAAAGTAAGCTGAAAATGTAATATTTATAAGATGACAAAATCCGTGTTTGTGTCAAAGCTAATCTTTAGCAGATTTGTATCTAGCACATAAAATGTAGCAAAGTACACGCCTAGTGTTATAGTGTTGTTGCTGAGAATTGGAGGAACACTCTAGAAGCAAAAATTGGATTCTTTATTTCGCAAAGCAGCTGACAAAGAGTGGTTAAAATAAATCATGTTCCTCTGGGAGCCTCTGTGTGAATACTTTGGTTAAAAAAAAAAAGTAAACTTCTATAAGGTTTCTACAGCTTAAACCTTTGATTTAAGGTGAAAAAAGAAAGAAGAGAAAGAAGAACCAACTCAGCAGTCTGCATGTGTGTGTCTTCTCTGTTGAAAGGCAGGAGGGGCCTCCTTTTATAAGCAGCTCTTCTTTTGTGATCCATGTGAAAAACCTTCACATTGGAAAGACAAGCTGCTAGCTACGCCCTTCTTTTACAACCAACATTGCAAACATGATCGGACTGCGTTCTCCGTGTTTGTGTGGTTTCATTCAGCTGTTTTGATGTGGTGACAGATATGTTGCTTTATTTTCTGTTTCAACACTACAGAGTTCTCAAAAACGTAATGTGCGTTCATCCTCAGGGTGCCTTTTGAAACAACACACAATACCAATGGGGTGAAAAATCAAAGTGAAATACAAAAGGAGCAGAATTACGCAGGAGGTGTAGTAGGATTCACATAAAAGTAGAGACATCGTTTGATGTGGGAGGACCTCAGATCTAAAGCTTGACTGAAAAGGTAGATGTTTGAAAATTAAAAATAAAAGAAAGATGAGATAAAGACAGCTGATGGAAAAGTCAGACGTGCAGGGTAGAGGGAAAAACAGAGAAGAGATGAAAGTGTGAATCCAAAACCCCCATTTGTAGGTCTGGTTGAAAAAAAATAAAAATACACACAGGAAGGCAGACACACAAACATACACCACCGCCCAGCATGCTCTGCAATCGTGTCTAATTTTCTCTCCTCCAGCGTCCGACCCCAACGATCAACAAACACCTTTGAAATTCAAGCCAGGATGAAAAGGCATGTGGGGCGCACTGACAGCAGACAGAGGATGGGGCTATCGCCATTTGACTGTGAGGACAGGCAAAAATGTTCAACTGTTTAGTCTAAAATGAAATCTCCCAAAACAAGGTTGAAAACAATCACCAGGAGAATCCCAAAATGACAAGATGAACAACCGTTGCAAATTCAGTTAACAGGCCTACTTTTGTTACCTAATGTCCTTAGTGGATAAAGGAGCAACTCAGGGAGTTAAAATGTTGTTGTTTTACAAGAAGATTAATGGGTTTTTGGAGCTTTCAGACTATGTGACAGTTATGTGACTAATTTAAGACATCTAATACCCCGTCATGGTGCATTTGTAGCCAACTGTCCCTGGCAATGCCGTTTTAAACCACCTGCCATCTTACTCCGCTGGCTTAGCGCTGAGAGGACTAGGAGCTAAAAGAAAAACAGTAAAGCCAAAACTCTAGACGTGTGTTATTGAATCAAGAGCCACAAGGACTTTTTTTTTCTCTTGTGCATAATTTGCTTGGCCATCTGGAGATTAAAGTTTAATGCTATCTACACAAGTCACCAGTGGTCTAATAATTTCTGGCTAAATAAAAAAAAAAAGTTCTGCTCTACCATTAAAGCTTGATTCCACAGACAGAGATGAGTGAATATTAATCAGCACAAACATATCAGCATATTAAGTTTTGGTTGTGGCATTTCAACAGCACCTGCTAATGGTCAATTTTATGTCATCAGTTTCTAATAATTTTTTCTAAAGATTCCTACCAGCCTCAAGCTTAGTGATGACATTTACTGAGTACCATTTGTTCTCACTTCACTTTTTATGTTGGGTAACAAGTACACGTTCACAATATGACAGAAATAATAATAAAAAAAAAATACTAACGTTTACAGGAAGACATAATACTGTGATATATTTCTTAAATAATGCACTGATAAAATTGTGAGCAACACATATTTTCCTCACTATTTTCTTATAGTAAGGACGTTGGCCTCTAAGATCAGGACCAGGTGTGGAAATGAACAACAGCAAAAGTCAATCTAACTGGACAAACATATACATGAAGCACTGAATCAATAATGCTAGTTAAAACAATATTTGGGCTAATATGTTTAGTTAAGTTTCATAGAGTGGAGGTAAATGTATTGATTACTTTCTGATGTTTGGCCAGTTACCCTCCTGTAATAGTTCTCTTATTCGTTTGTTGAGTGCCACCACTAGGATCAGACATTCACATAAAAAGCAGGTAATTATTTTAATAGATGAAACATAGCTAAAAGACACAAGTGCATTGCTCTAAAATGAATTGTGATAAAATATGGATCCGTCAATATCATCCTCCACCACATAAACAGACCTGAAGAACATGTTTGACGTGATACTTTAACGTCACTGCAGTAACACAACCCTGCAATTACAATAGGATCCGTTACCATCCACCCATATTGTCTCTGCTCTTATCGACTCTTGGACTTTCTTGTTCTCTGGTGACTCCATTGAGGATCACCCACATCAATAACCACAATCTGGTTTTGAGGGTAAAATCTATGACATAAGATGACTACTCTGCACTGTACTGGCATAAAGCAATCTTTATGAGACTGTAGATGGACGTGAACATCATTGTGCAATTGTGAATAGGTGCCTGCAGCGATTTTTGCATTTAAACAACATAGAATGAGACACATGAGCCTGGATAATAAAAAGAGGTCAGCACCGTTGTGCTTCTAATGTATTAATATATATTCTTTATCAGTTTGTCCTGTTAAAATAGAAGACTCTGGTTTCAGGAAAAAAGAGGTGGAGGGCAGAAACATTGAAAGTACCCACAAACAACCCTGACATTTTCACACAGCTGCACATAAAACAATATTTTGGATTCCACCCTGGCTTCCTGCCCTACATTTCAGCACCAGGTCTGTCTGCTCTCCTCTCCTGAGGGGGTTTGTGTGTCTGTGTTTCCTTCCTCTTCCTTCATAGCACCAAACAATTATTAATTCAATTCTATAATTAACTTCACATATGAAATACAATAAATCTGACCTTAGACAAAAAGAAGGGATACATCATGCAGAACTTGCTAAGGTCCACACAAATTTAGCTTGCTGTTTTTAGTCATTCCTGATGAGATAAATACAAAAACAATCCAGAATTTAAACCAAAAATGTAACTATTGTCAGGCTTGAAACAGATAACATGCCAAAATTAGCATGGCTGGATGTACAGATGGAACATTTAAATAAGATGATTAGGAGTTAGGTCTGCAAATACAAATACTTCTTCATACTAATTTATTGTTTCTATACTCGTCCAGTCATTGAAAGTACTTGAGTTAAATCCCATCCTTTGACTGAGAGAAGCCTGGTAAGTGATTGCTATTTACTTAAATGACACTTCAACTTGGTGAGGCCCCTTTGCATGTTGCCATGGCCCCAAACATTCAGCTCCTGCTGATGCAAAAGAGTTTGTTTCTGATTTAGATTGAGAAGCAGAGATTTAGGTTAAGTGCCTCCGATAGCTGAAGGGCACAATCCAACAAGCCACCTGGAGCTAGCCTGTATCACACTTAGGAAAACCCTAGCAACATGTATCTATCAGGCAAGCATAAGGACACCACTGGAAGGTGGACTAAAGCCATATTACTTAAAATGTCAGCATGCGTTTCATCTATAGTTTTTCTTCAAGAGAAGAAACGCTGGCAACGCATGCTTTGACCTATTTCTTACAACGGATCTCACTTTCCATTGCACTTTCCACTGCAAAAACAAACCGTTCAATCAACAATCAGAAATAAAAACAAATGATCAGCAATCACAGCTAAAGGAAGAGGACGAGACAATCCGTTTGACAATGGGGACACAACTAGAGGGCTGGATACGAGATTGGATGCTGGCTCTGGTGGCTGGCATCGATTCTTTTTTTATCGTAATGCATGACTGCATTTGACACAGCTCATCAGACCTGCAACATTGATCCAGTCAGTGTCATCTCTTGGTTCATCGCAGAAAGTGTTACAAAGATCACCAATTCTCCATAAAGATTAGGGAGTAAAGATAAACACTAAAGCCTTCAACAAGACTTGAAATCATCTCTGATCAATTCACTCCTCCTCAAATTCCTAACCCTGATTATGTCATATATCTTATATTGCCCCTTCTAACCTCCTCCCCAGGACTTACCTGTTTCATATCGACTAGTTTTGATTTGCTGTCATATCGTAATCCTCAATTATTTTCAGGATTATTTTCAGAAACCTTTAATACTTTGTTGCGGATAAACTGCTTCTTAAGTTCTAGATATTTTAGTTAGCATTCCAATCAGCACAATGTGCAAAAACTATATTCCTAATATTGATAGACATGCATGAATATTTAAACACAACTTTACAAAGACAAGTGTCAAGGACAAGTCAGTGAGCTCAAATGTAAATGATCTTCCTCCCCAAAACGGAGGAAACAAAAGAGTGTGGGGCTCCTTGGGAAAGTCCACTTTGTACACAGTGTTTCAGTGGATTTCACCTTCTAATGCAATGCTTAGTGGCAAACTATGAATTAGAGGTCATGACTCCCAACCTAGGTTGACCTTCTGTTGGTGGCTTTCAAAATAAAAAGTAATCTTTGCGCTTCAAACAAGTTTTCTGTTGTTTATCTGCATGATGGGCAGTTGGCACACCTCAAGATTGTACACAACCTTAAAGAAAATCCCACCAAATCTAAAGGGTCATTTAATTTTTTTGAGGTCTATGAATTTAGTGAAAGCAGAAAAAAAGAGGAGGGCTGGAGGTTTAGCATTAGTTCGAGAGAAGTCTGTAACCTGTTCATAGACTGGTCAAACGTTGGCTGAATTATGCAATAAGTACACAAAATATACAGTGAAAGCCAAATTTATTCATAACCTTGGCAGATTTAAAATTAAATCTTTTCATTTTCTAATATAGTTCTTCTGACTGTGTGTAATAATAATGTACTGGAGGAACCAATTCTAGACTTTTGACTTGAATTGGTGAAGGGAATTAAAACTTAAGAGTGAAGACAAGGAGGCTCTCTGATCTCAACAACTTAAAGCTCATTACCAAAGACAAATCATCAAAAATACAAAACGTTGGCCAACTATAAAGATGAATAAAATATGAATGCCTCCTTTTTTACCCTCAGTTTTTGGTTGTTGATTACAATATAGCCCACTAAAGAACCTAAATATAACATCCTTCAAAATAAACTGACCAGGATCAGTTGACCTAATATGAGCAAACTGTGTGTTGTAATCCCTGTTACTTACTTAAAGTCGAACTTAGTGTTCTAGGATAATTTGTAGAGTTAAACAACACTTACAGACATACTGTGCCTGTGTAGTAGATCTTTAATGTGGAAATTTGGAAATTCACTATATAGATGTGTGTATTAAAGCACATGCATGTGTTAACCTCGACCTCTACCAATGATAATCCCGTGTTTAGACCTCGTCTGGAGGTTAAAAAAAGCATGACCCCGAAATCTACTTATCCATGCGTTCCCTCCTTCTCTTCCCCATCAATCCCCTCCTTCCTTAAAAAAAACGCCCATGCTTCCCTCCTCCCGCTTCCCATCCATCTAAGCTTCCCACCCCCTTCTGTCCCATCTGGGCAATAATGGGCAGGTTGGACGGAGGCTTCAATTGAGAGTGTAAACCTCTCTTGGAAGCAAAGAGCACCCCTCTCCTAATGGGACTCTGGGGAAATGATTACAGTTCCCTTATCAGATATTCCAAAAATTTAAGACCAACATCACTCCAAATTAAATACCTCATGTGGCTTTTTTGGGTGTAGATAAATGGGCGCTCAGAGCCTGAGAGGAAATAATTAAGACACAATTCTATCTAGTTAATGTCAAAATGTTTTCAATCTGTTAATTTTCTCTTAGAAAATATTCTACAAATGCAGTAATCAAAACTACTGAGTGAAACAGTGATTACTAAATACAGATTTTGAAGCCTCAGATTATTTTGTTTGTCTGTACTCTTATGACCCCTACTGGTGAGAATAAGCAATAACTTGAAGCTCAATCCAGGTTAGTTTCATGCAAAACAATCAACAAATTTAGCTCATTTTCACACAAATAAATAAATAAATAAATAAAAATAATAAAATAAAAACGTACAACTATCATCAGCTAATTTCCTCCTGAGGTTGCACAAATAAAGAGGCAGCTGCAGCTAGTTTTGTTTCTACATTTTACTTTGTCTGCATCCCGAGTCCACCTATCCATGTATATGTAGGGAAAACCTTCAAATAAAAGATGTTGCCATGGTGAGGACAACTCATTAAGGCAACAGATTTAAAGAGGCTCTTAAAATCACTTTCTCTCTCCTCCATGTCCCTTTGCTCTCTCCTTTATAATCAGTCTCTATGGGGGGACATGAGCTTTTCAGAGGCTCGACTGGGCTTTGAATGGCTCAATGGAAGCCTCCAGCTGACTGGGACCTAACTGGGGTCTAGGATTGAAGCTGGGGATACACCAGTAGAAAAAGAGAAATAAAAGATGGAGCTGGTTAAATGTGTACTCTCGGATTAGTTGGAATGTTCTTCACTATTTAATCATAAGCCATGTGATTGAATTAATTTAGCATCAGGGAAATACCCAAACATTAACAATGCATGCACTTTTAATATCATTTTTGCAAACTATTAATAGAATACGCTGCAGACAGGCAACAGGCAGCTCATCGGGGCAAGCGGGGCCAACGTAAGCAGACCAGACTGAAAGCAGCGTGAGGTGGAGAAATCTCCCTCTTATAGCAGCTCTCATTAAAGAAATGCGCTGTGACTGAGGTCTGTGCAGCCAGTGATTAAGCACGCTTAGCCAGCACCACCACTTGCTTAGATTTTTTGATTAAGACTGGTGTGGGATTTCAACAGGCGAAAGCTGGAGTTGGAGGGGCCTGGAAAAAACTTGCCTAGCTCATCGGCAGTGGATTAAAAATGTATTTAATAGGATGTGCAGGCATGCTGATTAATGTGCTTTATTTAATCTAACCCATGTGCAAAGCTTATGAGACTAACCGGCTGACACAAAATGACAGGATATCTTATCAGCAAAGTTGGTTGCCATCTTTTTATCGATCACAGGTGTCTTGTCTGTCTTGCAGACACAAAAAAATCCTGTGAAACTCGGGTCTGCTGAGAGAAATACGATACGACAGAAAAAGAAAATAATAGTTGCGCTCTGAAGATCTCAAATTCATCTTGATGTTCTCCCACAATTAAACCACCAGGTGGCTCCAAATACCAGAGAGAAGTCAACAGGAAACCTAACATTGAACATAACAGGATGTTCATTGAGTGAGTGAAGACAACAACTAGAAACACTAGAACATAAACCAAAAGGTACCATTGTCATGATAATCTGATATCTTTATAATAAAAAAAAAATGTGCGACCATCTGCTTTGTCACAGCTCTCCTATTCTCAATCCTCTGACTAAATTAATCAATAATGGGAAAAAGGTCCCTGCAGATCCCAGTGATTATCTGGTTGTTATGTTCTAATGTGATAATCATATCACTAAGTAAAACTCCATTGTAAAACATATGGGGCCGAGAGTCTCTCCAACACCTGATCCCTTCGTAGTGACACTGCTGACTCAGTCCTCTCCTTCATCACTTCCAATCTCCTGAACGAAGAGCCAGCTGAGCCCAGACACATTCATCATCAGTGACTCACGTTTACGACAAAAACCCATATCTGTGACGCATCCCGTTATATGCAAGTTTAAAATTATGTGGAATATCTGACGAGATACGTGGGCTGTTCAGTGTTGGGAAGATGCACTTAAACCTGCTAAACTGGATACATAAAGCTTTAATACAAAACCATAAACAGTAGTTTGCAGTTACAATCTGCCATAATACGTATTTTAATGCTGCCTAAAATGTAGTTACTTTTCAATTTAAAAAATATACACACACGCTGTTATGCCACTCTTTTAAATTCCAACTCCAAAGACCTGCTTTCAGATAGGATGTTTGCAACGATAAGTCTTCAAATGATGAAGAAGTGACGTGCTTTACCTCTGAAACATCAATAACATCTAATTTTCAACAAAAGATTAAACAAACTGTTTCTTTGAACAGCTCTTACTGCTGCTCATGTGCAAATAACATAAATTTGGCAGCCAGGGAGAACTAATGCTACATTCAGTCAGTACCCAGAAACCAAATGTTCGTTTCAACTTCAATACCAAAAAGATGTCCAGTAATAAAACAAAAACAAACATAAGTTCTAAGAGTGAAATACAAAATAAAGTGTTTTAGGAATGACATTCTAGTGACACACTTATAACAGTGTCCAAGTGATGCCAGAGAAAGTAAAGCGATATTAGAAGATATTTAAGAGAAAATAATTTTCTGTGACACATCTAGGCAGGTCTTCTGTTCATTCAAGGTGAGAGTAAGAAAGGACAAGAATTTCTGCAGATAACAGGAAGGGTGAATGGAGTTTTATTTGACATTTTGGAGCTTCCAGCCTCTGTTATGGAACATACTGGATTTAGAAATACTTTTGTAAATCTCAAAATTAAGTAGTGTTTTTATTGTCTTCATAGACTTTATTACACTGGTCTCACTTATGCTAACAGATGCTAAAGCTAGTTGAAAAACTCAGCTGTGTAATAACTTTTAATAAAAAAATTATCAAGAGGTCAAACTTGTAAAAATGCATGATTAAAATAAGTCTGCCATTATTTATCAGCTAAATGTTTTTCTGACACCCATTTGACTAATAACTGACCAGCTTTTCCTCATGAAGGTTACTGAGCTTAAAGCAGCTCTTCTAGGATTCTGTGTTTATCTCTCACCTGAGATTATTGGAGCACTAGAGGTTATTGTAGTAATAATAAATTACCTTGTAAGAAATGACACATTAATCCAGTTAGCAGAGATGAAGCATTGAAGACTAAAAAAAAAAAAAAAAAGAAAAAATTGAGACAAACACAGCTGCTTTGAAGAAAAACAGCCTTCACCCATTTTACAGTTGAATGACCCAAACCAACCCCTGACCCCCAAATCCTTAAAGTGTGTGCGTGCACATGTGTGTGAGAAATCCCCTTCTCCTTCATCTCATTAAGCTATGTGTCAGGCTCTCCACTCCATTGTTCTCCCACCTCCAACCTGCTATTCATGGCTGCTGTGCACATTCAGGCGAAGTGTGCACTTGTCTGTATTCATCAGTCTTTGGGAATGTGCTGGATTTAGGTCTTGAGTTTTGCAAGGGAATCTAACATTTCATTGTTCATTTGTGAGCCATTTACAACTAATCCTACACTACTTAGGTCAGGAAAAACACTGAACGGATGAATCTTCCATTTTGGGGTCATAAAAATGTCCAGGTTTGCTGAATTGCTGAAGATGCAGCAATGAGGTGTTCTATTCAAAAAGGAAGCTTGAATAGAACAGCTCAAGCTTCCTGTTGAGCTGTTCTATTCTTCTTTTAAATGCTAAAAATGATGATAAAGTGATTATGTTTGTGTGTCTAGGAAACAAACAAAAGGAGATTATGATGAAGAACTGTGGTCAGACCCCTTTCATATTCCCAGAACCAAAATCATATTACCTTAACTGGATTTTAGCTGAGCTTCCCCCCATTCTAAGAGTCAAGAGCCATTTCATTTAGCCTCATCTCGTTACTCTATAAGCCTGACCTCTCTCAGGTGCCCTTCCCCAGGGAGCAATTGCTTTCATTGGCCAATAACTGACCCTGCCTATTTCCATCGAGGGTTTATGGGGGATCCTGTCAAACAGCTGCTCCAGAAAAGAGCTGGAGAAGAACAGAAAGATAAATCTGGTTTAAAGAAATCTGACTATAATTTAAAGCCATAAACGCCCCTGTAAAAAAGGAGACCACTTTCTAGAAAAATAACAAAGAAAACTGAAAATGATAAATCAGCATGAAATCAAGTAAGCAAAAGTGAACAAAGAACGAATTAGCCAAGTTCCAGTCCGGGGGAGTTTGTCAGTAAGGGGATCATTAATCCAGCAGTTGGACGCTGATTAAACGTTGAGAGCAGGGACAATACAGTAGCAAAGGCTGCTACATCTTGACCTGTCAGGGCGCATTAGTCCAAGTGATTGTGAGGACGTTTTATGGTTGCTTGGCAGCACTTTTTTAAGCTTCAGACTTTTTTTTTTTATTATTGTAGTTTACAGTTATAAAAAGTGCATGGACCAACAAAAGAGCCAAAAAAAAAACTGATTTAAGGTTACAACAGATCCTGCTCAGCACAGCTTTGGTGTTTTATTTATAGAGATTTGGTATATTGTGTATTGTACAGTACACAAAAGAAGTCTACACATAAGTCAAAGGCATTTCATTCCACCTCATCATGTCTCTAATGGTTCCTTTATGTAGTGGCAGAGGTGAAAGTGGGTCACTGCCATAACCCAAACCGGGTGTCAGCTCCTTCACCCCCGGACTGTCAGCTCTCTTACACACGTCCCTGCGTGCCTGGCCCATCACCTCCAGCTGCTTGCCATTATGTCCTGTTCCCAGGGGTGGACACCCAGTGGAGCGGCTTCAGTCATGTGTCCCAAGTGACACGCAGTCATGCATGTCATATGTGCATGGCTGGATACAGAAGTTTCACATTTTGTCGCATGACAACTACAAACTTCAATTTTATTAGTAGTTTATGTGACTTGCCAATGCAAAACAACACTTAGTCATTATAGTCCCCGTGAGTCAATATTTTTACAGGAGTTTCCTAATATATTGCGGTCACAGCGGGTCTAGAGGCATGATACGTAAATAATTACGCAACATTTTTGCCATCCAGGTAGTACAGGTATACTGAGATAAAGATATCTTTGTATCATTATTTCATCCATAGTCTAGAGGCTAAAGGTTTTGCCCATTGTTCTTTGCAAACTAGACCAAGATCAATCAGATTGAATCGGGTGGATTTGGGATATGTTCAACTGGATTTAAGTCTGGACTTCGATTGGGTCATTCCAATACCTGAATAAGCTTTGATCCAAACTAATAAATTGAAGCTCTGAGTGTTAAGAATGTTCAGCTGATGTCCTGCTAGCAGCTGAACCTCCACGAGAGTTTCCCCCAAAAATGCCCTGCATTTAGCTCTATTCAACTTTCCTGTTCCTGCAGAAGGCAATTATTGTACAGTATGATGCTGTCACCACCGCGCTGCACAATGGGGGAAAGGTGTTCAGAGTGAGGTTTGATAAGTTAACACAGACACAGTTCCTGATAACACAGACATTTTGCATCTAGGTCCAAATTTCTCATCTGACCAGAGTCTAACAAGATTTATCATAATCTGCAAAAATAATTTTGTGCCTTCATTTAACAACAGTTTTCCAGTTCTTCCACCTTATCTATAAAGAATCGATCTGGGGGTGCATGGCTAATAGTTGTAGAGGTTTGAGTATTGAGTAATGCTATACACAATGGGTCTGACTACTTTTGCAATGCATTGTACCTAGAATGTTAACGTCAGCAAATTTCAAAGGCAGGTATACAAAACTAGAATCCCAAGTAAGAAACTTCATGCATTATGAACAGTATTTTTGCAAGCCTATGGTGAGGGTCGTTTGGGGTTTCCCTGGATGAACCCAATCAATGCCAATAGGTAAAGGCGTCTGGAGTCATAAAGTCACAATCCATATCCATCCCACAAAGGACATCCAGCAAATCATACAGAATCACACACACACACACACACACACACACACACAGAGAGAGAGAGAGAGATTTACCCTCAACAACAGACGGTACAGATCATTCAGTAACAAGAGGATGGAAATCAGCTAATGGGAAGAGACAAAGCCCAGCTTGGAAGGCTTCTCCTCCATGTGTTGTAACCGTTGCTCTGACAAATGGTGTGCAACTATTTCCCTCAAACAGTTCAGTGACTTCAAAGAAATCTGTAGATGAAGCTAAATTCAAACGCATGAAAGGTCTACAGGCAGCTTTCAGATAGCAGAAGGCACTGCAATCACAACGCTTTCTTTAAAAGCGTTGATCGACAAGATCTACAGGACAAAAGTTGTTGTCTCTCAATTTTTTACCTTTTCCCTCCAGACAGGTTGTTGTTTTCCCCAGTGACCCTTCAACCACAGGTCCCAGCAGTGGTTTGGGCGTCCAGAGAGAGTCCTGTTTCTGGTGCACCTTCGAAACGGAGAGGAGACGTTTGCGCAGGCAGCCTTCTGGTTTGGGGGACCTGGGGCTGGGGCAGGCCTGACCCTGGAGGCTGTTCCCCATGTTGCTACAGGGCTTGAAAGAGCACAGAGTTTGCTTGCCGCCCGGACGGTCTTCATAGCAGGCTCTGTCCCAGCAATTGACCGCTGGCTCAGATGAGAGGCACTGTATGTATGTGATCATCCCGAACCAAGACCTAACCCCCTGCCACCTGCCCTCCCCTTCTCTCCAGGACCTAAGCCCCCCAACTACTCCTCCTTCTTGTCCAAGCCTCCTTCTCAGGATCCTCTGCTGGAGGTGATGTGGTTGAGACCTCCCCCTGCACTCAAACCCTCAATAGGCCTCCCCCCTTCATTTCTAGGAGGATAGGATGGAGATCTAGAGGGGTTTCTGAAACCCACATGGGATTCTATGCCCCCACCTCGTCTCCTCCTACCGTTTTTGTCTTTGCTTTCCTCCTCTCAGGGATGCTATTGACCTGAATTGATTTGCCTGACAAAAAGGGCGTGGGGCGGGGAGGGTGGTGCAAACGGTGTACGATTACAGGAATCAACTCCAACACAAATATTTTGCAGCGCTATTGCAGCACAAAGTTGTTGAAAACTGAATCATGGCTGTCAGTGGGATGACTGAATCCAAGCATCTTGCAAAAACATGAGTTGTAAGCCACAAATTTGACCACAGTACATTTCTGCAATACTCTTAAAACAGCAAAAGTCAATTTTAAATCCAGTGGAAGCGAGTTATTTGAAAATACCTGTGGTTAAGATATGCTTTATGTTCCTCCCAGAAGCAATGTGGTCCTAAAACACATTATAAACAGAAAAAAAGATCTGCAAAGCTCAAGAAATCAGTTATCCAAAAGTGAGTGTCTTTAAAGGAAAATCCAAACTTTCAGACGAGTCCTCAGAAAAGCATCCACAAGCACCCTTCTTCCTCCTACTTCCATTTGAGAAAGCAGCAGCATTGTCCAGAAGTCCACATGGTCTCTCCTCTCAGCTCCTCCTCCTCCCGCTGCTCCTCGGTACTGCTTTTCTAATCTGTAAAACCAGATTATCTAGCCACCAGACCCTTACTACTAGCTTCTGATTGTGACAGACATAAAACACAGATGGACACCAGGCTGCTGGTAATGAAGTGCAGTAATTCTTCAACACAAATGTGCAGAGCTTCAGGAAAAATCACGCAAACTTCTGGCAAACATGTTATCCTGGGCCAAATAACAGATTTACCTCCATGTCAAAAAAAATGCCAGAAGTTTAAACTTACTAATTATTGAAGCTCTGGCCTTATGCCTTGGAGGCTGCAGAGGAGCACCATGTGGAGAGCAGATTGGGAAGTCTGACACAAACAGGTGTAAGCACAGCAGACACCAGATGAAAAGTTAAGTGGCAGGTCAGTAAATACTGAGAGATTAACAAACAGGTTGAGAGTAGCCATGACCAGAACAAATCTTATGTCAAGTAAGAGAGAACTACATGTTGGCATCTAGATGGACAACATCTAAATCCCAACATGTAGACATGGACATGTGTTCTAGAAAAATGGGAAATGTGGAGGAAAGTGACTAAAAGAATTTAATGGCCAAATATCTCCCCCTAGTGGTGGCTTAAACAGATCCTGGCTGATGGCATTCATGTTTTTTTGAGGTGTAAAAGGGAAGTATAAGGGAATCATACACAGTAAGAAGAACCGTATAAATGTTTCCTTCATTACTTTGGAAAAATATGAAGATTACTTATGAAAGGAAGAAATGACCTGTCTCCAGTAACGCAAGAAATCATTTCTTGCATGACTGGCAGCTATGAAATTCAACAATCCTATCTTTTTAGAATCTGTGAATGCGTCATACAGCTCTTAGGTTTAGAAGTTACTTCTGAAAACAAATACTTTCAGTATCACTTAGGTGCTAAAACTAAAGTGAGGAGATAATAATAAGGCTCAACCATCTGTTTCAGCTTTCAAACTGGATTTAGAAACATAGGCAGTTTTTTAAGGTAATTAGACTTTTTCTTTTCACATCAGCTTACAAACAAGTATTTTTCAATAGTCATATATTTCCACAGTTTCTCTTAAAATTAATAATATCTAATTTGAGTGATAAAAGGGCAAACAAAAAATGGCTAATTAGTCGAAAGTCTAAAAGAATTTTTGAAAAATCAATCAGATGCAAGATTAAGTCTATACAATAACAAAAAACATGCAATTAAGGATAAAAACAGCAACTGTAAAATCTCATTGTACTGCTTGATTTCAGTTTGCATCACTCTTTATAAACTTCAGCAATTCAGTGGATAAAATCTATATTAGAAGACTGTTATAATCTATGTAGCTAACCATGTTTCAGGACTAGAGCTGCTGATTTTTTTTTTTCAGTTTCACTCTTAAATCCTAAATTAATATTAAAAGTCAAAAACACCCAAGTAACTGTCTTAAGCTAAAATTTACTTTATTTTCATGGGAAGTCTATCTCAACTTGTAAAACTCCTAAAATATTCCAGAAAACATGTTTTCCTCAAAGTCAAACAGATTTCTGTGAGTCTCTGGATCCTTTCCTAACTTGTTTATTTTTACAAAACTAGTTCAGATTTCTCCATTTTAATTTTAGAAAATCTATGAGGTTTTAGTTCAGGGAGTCATTAGCTGACAGTGATTGCCTGTTCATTTTTTTTTTTTACAGCAGAGCATAAACCTAAAAAAAGGAAGAGGGACTGAGTGACTGTCACTGTGCCAAAGCCGCCACAGATAACCAGGGGCTAAAACACCCATTACCAACAGTTATCATTTCCACAGCATTTGGTGAGGCAGCCAACACACAAGCCGATTAACCAAACCCTAAACCATGGTGCTCTCACACACAAATTATAAGTGACAAACCATGGAATGCACAGGAACACACAGACACAAAAAACAAAGTGTGAAAACACACAGTTCACAGACTGTGGCCTTAACTGCACTTATCCTCAATCCAACTGCACACATGCATGCAACTGTGCACAATAAACCATTAACGCACAACCAATTGAACACATATTGGACATCATTTAGTTGGTTCTGTGTGTTCAGGATCAAATTCCCATCCACTTCCTGTCAGTGGTCACGTTAGTGACTCTGAATACTTGTGCGTCCTCTTCTGGACGCAATGCTCAGCTTAGGTTAGGATGGGATGTATAGACATGTTTTTACATTCTTGTGGACGCACACACACATCTGCACAGATATTGTGTGTTTGGAATGGGGGGGAGCGGAAGGCCATAGGAGAGAAACAATGGTTTCCATGGACACGTGTCTGTGAAAGGACTGAGAGGAGCACCTGCATGCTGAGTAAGTCCTCTGTCTGGGGAAGTCTTCCACTCGTCCACAGGGAGTCGACCATTGTCTTCCCATGGTTCACTTTCCCACTCCGTCTCTCTAAACTTCACACTCGCTTCTTGGGAAAAGTTTTTCGTACCTTTTAATTACTGTTTCAGTTTAAAAATACAATAAGATCTTGTTATTAAGACTCAAAGTTTTTAAATTTCTACAGTTACAAAAAAAAAACTATTGTTTTGGTGAGTCTATTCAGGGGACAAAAGGTTTACTGCAATCCCTGCAGATCCCACTGACGGCCAACAGGAACTCCGGCCAAGAACAAAACTTGTTTACCATTTATCAGTCAAATAATTAAAAAGGGCATAAGTAATAACTCCAGATTAATTTTAGATCTCCAAATGTGGCACATTTTAAGTTTTAAGTAACTCAGATACACCCTACAAAAGATTACAGTTCTAGTAACATAAGTAAATTTAAAAGATCAATCAGAAAACAAAAATACAACCAACAAAAACTGCTTTTCCCTGACTAATTTTTAAATTTTTTTGAAGATCCCAAATTCCTCTTTAAAAATTTTAGTTTTAGCTTCTTTTTTTTTCATTTTACTTAAAAAAATCATTATATCATAATATTTAAGTTTGGGTGGATTGCATATTTATGATTTCTGTAGATGTAAAGAGATTCACCTTTAACCTGAATTTAAAGTATAAACCCACCTCCCTGCCAGAAATATTTCTCCTCTCCTCTTTTCATTTCCACACCTCCTTTCTTCCTGTCCGCTGCAGAAAATCACACTGTCACATCAAGCGTGAGAACATCCATCAGCGCCGTGATCCACGCCAAGAAGGCGAGTATATGGGTCAGCTGAGGGTCAACAGGTCACAGTCTCTACAGACATGGACTGCACAGGTGTTTTGGTTGAGGGGGGGGTCCATCACCATCTTACAAGTCTGGAGAGCTCAACACAGTCAGTGGTGTAATTTAGACTTGTTGCTTCAACCAAGGTAAAATGTGACTCAAATGCAACCAGGAAAATACTCTTCTAGGTATAAAACTACAGCTTAAACTAAATGGGCTTAGGAACGGTAGGCTGCTTTTTCCACTCCAAAAAATAGCTAAAAGTGTGACCTAGTGTTGAAATATTCTTTGTTCTGCCATCCATTTTGTGAACCATTGATTTGGTATCAGCCACACAACATGATGGTGCCACCTCCATACTGAACAGCAAGAGTTTTTAGGCATCATCTTCTTGTAAATGTGGCTAAACAGTTCAGATTGTGTCAAATTAAATCTCCAGCTGACCTAATCAAGCTGTTATTTCAAGAAGAAAATTAGAAAACGTGGAAATTGCTTAAAAATGCTTGTCTGAGTAACAAATCAATACATATTCCTGTGCTTTCATACATGAAGTGCTTTTATACATAAACTGACGCAAATTTAAAACTAAAAGCAATAATTTTAGCATTAATTTTACAAGAAATGTGATACGTACACACCAAAAATTTATAGAAAAAAACCCTAATTTTTTGACTATATGTTGTAGGTTAATATTGTAAAAGGCAGGTCACATAAAACTGTATGAATGTCCACAGCAATGAGATCAGTAATAAACTGATCTAGTTAAGAGTCTGGAATGTTTTGTTGTTCATAATATGAGCTTGACAGATTCTTCAGGATACTTTAGATTACACTGTCAATGCCTTATTTTCTTAACAGAAACATCAACAGCCTCCATTTTCTCACATGTTGGAGTGAATTGAAGAGATCAGTTACACAGTGGACCACATTCAGCTCAGCCAAAAATATGTTCTTGCGGCCTGGACAGAGCCCAAGACGGCCTTAAGCAAACTTGCAACTAGGTGGTCAGTTGAACTCCAGGCAGGGCTTAAATTCACAGACGCCAACAGAGATGAAGAATTTCTCTACCCGTCACACGACGGGAAACCTCCTCATCCGAATGACATCTTCATCTTCGACTAATCCCTGAACACATCCCGGCCCATGTTCACGTTCTCCACTGGGGCTCAAGCCCTGAGATAACTTATGTAATGCACGAAAAGCCGAGCCGAATCAGGGAGCATAAATCTACCCAGCACACAGGCCTTATGCTCTTATACGAGGTTTTGGTTTTGGTGGTGGAAACAGATGGGAATTCACTCCAACCGCAGCTGGGAGTGCAGGAACACGGACAGAAGAGTGTCACATCTGCCTCAGAGCTCAGGGGGAGCTTGTTTAAATAATACAAGCAATCTTTCAGCCGCTGGCAAACTGTGTAATCTAGTGGTTGGATCACAGAATTTAACATGATGCAGAGTATTTGGGTCAGTATGCTAAAGAGTTTTGATGCTACAAAAGCCAAACTGGACGCATTTCAGCTGACATGAACCGAGTGACGGTTGAAAATGTTCATGATCAACATTGCTTCAGTAAAAAAATGAAACTTAAAAAAATAAATAAAATTGGCAGTGCAACATCTGGTTCTGTCCATGTTTGAAGAGTCCCAATCTCTGTGGACTGTCTTTCATGATTTAGTGCATACAGATGAAAAACTGGGATACTGAGAGATACAGTTGATGTATTCAGTTTATATGACCTAATTTCCTCTGTTGTGAATCTACAAACAGCCCAAAAAATGGCTGCAGGGGAATAATTTGCTAAATAGCAAATAGCATCAGTCAATTAAAAGCAGATTTGTTTCAGTAAACATATCATCCAGCATTAATTTTGGCTTTTTAAGACTGTATGGAAAAATGAAACGTATTGATCAGTAACAATAGATAAGTATTATGATAAAGTGTTTTATGTAATTCTAGTTTTAGTTTCAAGGTTTTCTTGAACTTTATCATGTCTTTGATGCTGTTCAAAGTTAGATGTGAAATAAACATTACGTTCTTACATAAGGAGACTAAATGTAGTTTTAAGGCACACAGATCCTTACAGAAACAGTTTTATCAGTTTATATCAGCAGGTTTATGAAGTATTTAAAAGTTACTGCGAGAGTAAAACAATCATTTGGCCATACGTCAGCTTTTGGTATCAAGGTTTTAGATGATCACAGTCCTGCCCCTCCCCCACCTGTAGCTACACACTGCAGGTCAGCTGGCTGAAAGAAGGCATCTAGCAAAAAAAAAGAAACCAAGCTGTTTGGAAATATTCACTGTTAAAACTACAGGAGTTTATGCAAGTTAAATTCAAGACTTTATAAAACCTTTTTTAGATCATTATGACTTTTTTTTTTAAAGTTATGAATAGTACATAATGAATTCACCTCGACAGCTTCTATTTAAACTTCAAACAATACAAGGAAGTTAAAGCTAATATCCTGCAGCTGATATCCCTCATTTTAAATCCCTTCTTGATTAAAATACATGGTTTTCCACGGCAGATGAGTTGGCCATTACTTTTGACTTCACTTTCCTAAAACACTCACTCACACAAGAGACTGAATATCCAACTCAACTCCTTCTAATGGGGCTAAATGACCTAATTTCTCAGCACATGGAATGAATTAATGAAGCTAAGACATTTCTGGACAAAAGAAAAAGAACTCTATAAACAGAAGAAGCAATGGATGAACAAATGTACAAATTTCAGAGTTTGGATTGGAAACCAGGCTTATATTTGAGGTCCTGCAGAAATCCAGACTTTACTTTTATCAATTTGATGCATTTAAACTCTCTGTTAAGCGGACGACGGACAGCTACCTTAGCAGATAGCCTGACTAATTATAAATCTAATATCAGCTCGTATTAATTAATTTACTACACACAGAGCAAGGCAAAATGGCATTAGATTCTGGCCAATAAACATGTAGAAACTTCTACTGACCTGAATCAACGTTTATTCTCTACATATCTACACCAAAATAAATAAATAAATAGCACAAATATTCTTAATATAATAATGTGTTATTCAATCAGGTGTCTGATTACATGTTCAGCTTCAAAAGTGTGGTTCAGTATAAATATGATTATACATAGAAATGTAATATGTTTTACACGAGGTTAACAAACAATTTCCATTTCCAACCCATTTCAAAGGTTCCAGAAAAAAACACAAATTGGTTTCCTCTTACCATCAAGTAATGACCAACACATGGCTTCACTTTGCAGCTGCTGCTTCACCAGCTGTTACTGTGGTCAACAAGCTCACACATGAAAGAAAAAAACGAGTTGTTGCTTCTTGAAGACCATGAGCAATTAATTCAAATGACAACGAGGAGTGTGTAGGTTGAAAAATGTTAACTGAAAGGAAAGGATAGGAATAAAGTTTATTCATGTGGCTAAATCAGAGCCCAGAACAAAGAAAGAAGTGCTTAAAGAGGCTAAGAAGCTGAGTTTTTCCCTTTACTAAAGAGAAGCGCATAAGGAAGGATGTGGAACAAGGACTGTCAGTAAGGGAGGTGGGAGTTTAACTTTTCTTTGTCTCACAGAGTCGAGAGTTTGTTCACAGAAACGCAGACAAAGCAGACTCTTCGATGTTATGAACTCATACTTACCTTTCAGACAGAACATGTCCCTTCACCGCCTCATGCAACAATAAACTAACACTGGTTTCTTCCCTCTGGTTCCTTTCTTCCGAGTAATCCTCTGTTGTGCACTCTTCCTCCTCTCCTCGTTTCTCCAAACCACTCGCTCTAAACTGTCCGCATGCCGACACTCAGATCCTGACATATTCGATCCGCGCTCCATCTCCCTCCCTCTCTCCTCTCTCACACACACACACACACACACACAAATGTGCATGCTCTGAGTGGCAGCAGGCCAACTTCTACACTGCAGGAAACCGCTCAGAGACCACCCCTCTCTCTCACCCCCACTGATATTCCTGCCCAATCAGAGGATGAATGTGATATTGAAGCATAGCCTCTATCTACAACTCAACAACCACGAGTTTCTGTGTTGGTCTCCTTAAAGCAGCTAGATGCAGACAAAAAAATGTAATAAACTCGTAGTATTGGGTCAACAAATTAAATTAAAATTAATTTAATAGCATGAAAAAATATAAAGAAAGCGACCCCGCCCACCCTGTGAATGTGTTTGGGACACTGGTTGTAGACGGGAATCTGGGCAGTCAGCAGTTTGCAGTGAGACAGGGGCCCCAGTTTGAGACTGATCTTTTGTTCACTGATCAAATATAATCGCTTTAATCCTCACAATTCACCTATTTGTTATCAGTTGCAGCCACGAGCTTGGTAGATTACAAGCCCTACGAACTTGACTGCCACTTAACACAAAGATGAATAAGTTTATTAAAGGGGCAATATTATGTAAAATCAACTTATTTTAGCTTTATATCATTCTATAATGTTATCACTTTATCAAAAACAAACTTGGAGTATGGCTTTGATTCTTACATGCATGTTTGAGAAATTCTTTAATGTACCATGACAAATATTAAGAGATGCCTAAACACTTGATCACAGAAAGCACCGCCTATTTCCACAAAGCTCCTCCTTGGAGCTGCAGTCTCCAAGCTGACCTTTTGCCTCACACAGCACCCCTCCTTTGAGTCTTCCCCACACAGTTCCTCCAGACTAGCGGCAGCTTCAATTAACAAAAACCTGGTGAAACCTCACATCTGCTGAGCTTTTATTCAAGTAAAACTTGTAAATGGCATAATGGAGAAGGACTGTTGTGATGACATGCTGAAGGCGGAGTGTCATAAAGAGCAGAAGCTCCTTAGAAAGACAAAGGCCAATTTCAAAACGACAAATTGCGACGTCAATTTGCAGATAAATCTAATATCAGCTCGTATTAACTAATTTACTACACACAGATAATATGTTTGACAAATTATGTTTATATGTCAAACATAATCTTTTATGTTATGTTTGACATATTAAGCCTTTTTATAACTGAAGCCAACATAGTTGCAACTTCATAATTTGACACCTTGAAATTGGGTCTCTGTCTCTTTAAGCAGCTGCTCTTTCCTAGATGAAGAAAACATTACGTATTTGAATTATCTTGGCTTTAGTCTAAACTGTTCCTCAGGAATTTCACAACCACTCATCATTTAAATATGTGACTGAAACACTTCATGTATTTGTTTGTGACACAAACAAACATACGTTTCTATGTATGTATTTTTTAAACCCGATCCTCTCCAGAAACCAATTGAAAAGCACTTCAGATAAAAAATAAAAAATAAAACAAAACAAATCAAGAACACCTGTGTGTTCTAAGTTCCCAGGTTATATAAAATCTTTGGAGTACGGGTAAAATTCTAAAGAATCTCTATTTGAACACCATATGAAATAACATAAAATATTGCTATTTCATTTAATTATTAAAGGGTTGAAACATCCATTTTGTGTGTATTTGGCTCTCAGAAACAAGCTGATCCTTTGTCAATATGGCCTGTGGGCTCCGACTCATCTGCCTTGACCTCATGTCAGTAATTAGAGGCAGATCACCGAGTGAATGTGTAAGCATGACAGCATGACTGTCAGCATGAAAAGACCATAAAAACAGAGTCCCAACTAAAAACACATGTAAATCCCTAAATAAACCCACCTGACCAGCCCGTAAAAAAACCCTCATCAAGCTGCCACTTTAACTGGAACGCGCTCAGCCATAATGGCCTCAGTTTTAAGCATGTCAATAAAAATAAAAAAGCTATGCCTCAAAGGCAACTGCTTCAGCCGAATTAAATCTCCATTCTCATGGAGCTGAAGCTTTTAAAGTAAGAGGGAAATTCTCTTCAAATATTATAAACCATGCCAACATAATCAACCTTTTTAAAAACATTTCAAAGAACATTTCTAATTATTCCTTAGTAAAACATATTTGATAAAGAGACCGATGCCTCAACTCTAAAACACAGTTGACTTAATTGTACAACTGAAAAGAAATGCACACTTAAATTAAGAACATTTATATTTTAATTTTAACAGTAAAACAAAGTAAAAACCTTAAAAAATAGTTTCTCCTTTTTTATATCTAAATACATACCGAGGACATTTTGGTTTCAATTATTCTTTGCATTCCCTTGCTCCAAATTAAATTCTCCAGTTAATGTTGCTTTACTATACGTAGCCTACACATTAAAAATTATATGATTTTTTTCCCTTTAAATTTCCATTTACAAAAGACAGTCATTTATTTATAGATATACACACACACTTTTTATTTACCTTTGTA
Source organism: Gambusia affinis (assembly GCF_019740435.1). Lineage (NCBI taxonomy): Eukaryota > Metazoa > Chordata > Actinopteri > Cyprinodontiformes > Poeciliidae > Gambusia > Gambusia affinis. The sequence continues at coordinate 10,939,157 of NC_057889.1, forward strand.
TGCAACTTTTAGATGGTATTTTCCATACAATCATACAAAAAACATAGGATACTTGTGATAAGCAAGTTGCTATAGTTTACTTAAAAAACTAAATTGTACTGGTTTTGTGTTTACCGTTTCTAATATGAGATTTGTTGTTCAACAGCAACAACTAATTCCTCTCCTTCTTGTGATAAAGTCTGCTATCTGACTCTTACAAGACATTAAGCAACAACTGGCACGGTTACACGTTTCCTGATTGGACAGGCCCTCCTACCTGTGGTTACTGAAACTTTGATCAGACCGCAGTTATCAGTCTCCAGGATTGTCTCTAGATAAAACACCGTCATAAGTCTTGGATCATAATGGCCCTTACTAATGCTTATCAGAGTGCTTCACATCCATTCTTACATGCAGTGCTGCACAAGTACATTATGGTGTGATAGCGTGAGCTTTGTGTGCTGTCTCAGTGCGTGATAAGAATGGGCAGATAAAAACGACAAGCTCCTTGAAGCAGGCATGAAGGTTCAGACATGCAAACAGGGGGAAGTTTGCATGTCTTAAATATATTTAAGCATGAAGGCCTCTTGGTTAAACATGTTTTTTGGTCAAAATAAAACGGAGTGGGAGAAAAAATACGATCTGTCCCAAAAATGACCCTGACAGAGCTTTACTTAAATTGTTGACAGTTTTTAAGCTGTTGGATTGTGTTGTGACCACATCAATGGACTGGATCCAATTAAAATAAGCTGCCATTCCTCTATCCCTTTAAAACTGAAATCCTGTTCAACAAATATAATCGCTTGGCTTTTTTTTCTCTTTCCATTGTTCATCATCCATTTGTACCATTAGGGAATAAGATACCAGAACAATGAGATGTTCCTGGAATGAAAACCAGAATAAAAGATGCAACTTACCTATAGAAGATCCCATTTTGATCAGCACATAAAAAAAAGACAGAAAACTGCAATTAGACACAGTTTAAACCAATGATTTACCCATTTATCTTAAAGGAAGCGTGCGTGTTTGCTATTTTAATCATCTATGTTCAGCCTCATGATGCATCCATGTACTGGGAAAAGGGCCACAATATAAGATTTCCGTGTCTGATTTTTAATGTGGCCTTGCAGGTTTGTTCATATCTGCTAATCTGGATTTACAAATGTTCTACATGGTGATGATGAGCTTATTTCAGTGTATGGAAATGTGTCCCAAATGCTCTCAGACTGTTATGCAAGAGTTTCAATAAGCATCTCGCAAACATCACTTCTGTTCCAAGCAGACACAGCCAAAAATGTATAAATACCTCCTTAATAAAATTTATATGAGACCGAATTCTGGTTCTGATTGCAACAGCATTTCAGTGCCAAGGTATAGTGGCAATGTAGGTTAATCTGTGTTCTCAAAAATATTACCAGCCGAACCGACATACTGTAGATCCACAGAAAACCTCAAGCAAATACTACTAAGCCTCACAGCACCCAACTTTCATGTCAACATGTTTTGCATTTGGCAAAAGTCAAAGTCTTGACTCAGAATTTGACATCTGTTACATTTTATTTGATGACCTCATGTACTGTAGATAACAAACAGCTTTATGAGAAGCAATAATGTAGACAGGAGCCCAGACAGGCCTCTGGATGACTAAAGTTTAGCTTTAAGTTAGTTAGCCTTGAACTTTGCAGACAAGATTTTTGAAGTTTGGCATTATGACAAGCAGAAATCCAGAAAATGTTCAAGTGGAAGTTCTGTTGTAATGATCAGATTTGTTTTTAACTCCGAAAATAACTCCAGCTTTCACATCAACTTGCCCATGAAAATTTACAACTTCACTAGCAGAACCTACAGCAGCTTGTAGGTTCCTGAGCTTGTGTACCAGGCGGCTCAAGAAGGTCAAATTGAGCCTGACCAGGAAACAATCAGCTGCATACCTATTACCGTGACAACAGAGGCAAACACCCAAAAAAGTCAGGCAGCAGGCTGCGTCAAAAATTGCAGGCTTTGAGTCTGAAGGCAGTAATTTTAAAGCTATATTTACTCTGAGGCAGTGCGCATGGCGGCCCACGTGTCTAGTAATTGGGTCTGGTGAATGCATAAATGTGATCTCCAGTTGTTATACATGCAAAAGTGGAGAATTACTCTAAAGTTTCCTTTGCAAAGTATACAGAGTACGAGTTGTCTGGACGAGAACAATTTCAGAATGACCCGTCTATGACTCCGACTCTGGCCTAGCATTAGCTATAAAAAGACATAACCGCACATAACAGAGAGACAGGAAGAGACAGAAGACAGAGGGCAGCGCTAGATTAAGCTACCAGACCATTTGCATGGGAGAAACAAAGGGTTGCAAATGTGACACATGTCATTGTTAAAAGGTCTGGCTGGTTAAAAAAATAATAAAAAAAATCAAGCCTGGTCTTAGTAAGGAATAAATATAATTTATTAGTGTCCTCAAGATTTGTTGCTTGCCAGTACAACAAACTTATAATGGTAAAACCGAGGATTTATTAAAAAAGAGTTGTAGCTTTCTGAGGAACTACATGTGCAGTAAACATGGATAATGTAGACAGACCACATATCAAAACATTATCCAGGAAAATATTTATTTGGCTCTAAAGACACTTTAGATAATAAAAAGAAATTCAGGTATAGTGAAATCAAGCAACAAAAATTCCAGTAACATTGACAAGCAATCCATTTTCAAGAAACTTTAAATAACGTGTTATTTTTGCAACACATTGTTTGTCTGACAAACTGTTTGAAGAGATTGGAATGGTACCCAATGAGTCATCAGTTTAATGTTTTATGATAAAAACATCTAACATAAGGAACAATTTAAGCTTCACCAAGGTGCTGCTCTTTGACTTATAGAAGCATTTCAAGCCCTCCAATTATTCAAGTTATGTGCATCTCAGAGCTGTTATAGAAAATGGGCATGTTCAAACACAACACAAAATTGAGACGTGCAATAAACAACAACAGTGGCGACAAGCTTCACATTCCTGTCAGGGAACTTATTTGTAGATTAAAATGCTCTCATTTGTTCAGAGTGACAGATTAAAAATATGATATAATTTGTAGTAGTTGTCAAATTGAACAGAGACAGTAGTCTAAGCAAGGACCAAGTTAAATCAGAGTGCTTCAGTACTATTTCACAAAAAGAGAAGATGCATGATACTGGAACTACAACAACACGACTAGGCAAGATTTAGCATTCTTGAGAGAAATTGGAGAATTGTAATTTTTTTGTTAACATTTTTTTAAGTATTTGTTGTCAGTGCCCAATGATTCAATCCAGGTTTGAGTAGTCCATGTATGAAAACCTTCTTGGTTGTCTAATTCTGAGGTGAACTTCATCTTAAAAAAAATACTGAAAATGTTCTCTTTTGTTTTCCAAAAAGCCTAAAGTTATAATGTATCAATAGCTGTGACATAAGGAAAGCTTGTTCAGTGTAGAATGATTCCATATCTTTAGTTTTTGAATTAAAGAGGATCAAATACAGTCCTACTTTAATAAAAACTGTCAAATAGTTCTGATACACTGGGAGACTGATTTTAGCCACATGAGCTACTTGTGCTATTCAAGACACAAGATCTGTTTCTTGTATCTTATTAAACCATTAGGTGAGTTATTATGAAGCAGCATTAGTGCATTTTGCATGTAGGTTTCAAGACAAAGCTACAGCTACAACCACCGTTCTATAACTCTCAGTGACAGCTGACTGATGTATAAACCAAGATACGATCAGTGTATAAATGGACTAATCCCAGGCATAACACCCAAGAATCTCTATGAGAACTAGAAATTACATTTTCAAATCAACCAAGACGGCCAAATAGGAAGCATAAATTCATCCATTTAGTTCACTTGTTCACAATAGTCAGTCATCCAAAGATGACACATACCCTCTGTCTGACATCAATCCCTCAGTAGTACCAGGCTGTGACACAAACATTTACATGACGTCACCTTCTTCCGGTCTGACAAGTCTTTATTTATCAATCACACACACGCACATGCACAGAGCCTTCTTTCACTGCCAACTCAATGTCGACCCTCTAAATCAAACAGAGCTCCCACTCACTCGCCATAGCAACACGGAAGTGCAGGTTGTAAACACACAGAGAAAGAGGCAATAAACAGACAGATGTGTTTCTATATTTACTTCTCCATATAAATAAAATGATTGAATCATTGGTCTTAGAGGGAAAGTGGACAATTGCATGGGCATTTCTTTTGATTTTTGTGTTCTTTCTTCATTCTCACCTATTTTGTGTTGAGGTCTGTACACCCAGTTGTCATCGTCCTCAGCCTCGTCTTTTTGAGGCATGTGAAGATGAGTGCGTGAGCGCGAGCGGCGGTTGGGAACCAGATGGAGATCGCTTTGACTGTGGAAGAATCGTCTCCCCTGGTGGGAGAGGGGGGACATATTGAGCCAACTGAGAGCCCGCGAAAGCCCTGCTGGCTTTTCCTTGTGGAATGAAGCAGATCGCCGGTCTCCTCTCATCTTTCCTCAGAGAAGCAAGTTTAGGAGGAGGTCAGATGAAATAGTTTAAGAAAATTAGCCTCCTTAGTCACTGATCCAGTGGTTGAATGTCTGTTTTAGGAGTAACTCCAAATATTAAGGGAAAGCAATCCAAATCCACACACATTCCAATCAGATTCCACATTGAGGAGTAAATTAGTTTCAGGAGGAACTTCATCCATGAGCCAAGTATGTTGTCCGACTCCACATCACGACTTCGTCTCAGCAGCTCCCAACTTTCGACCTCGTTCATATCATCCTCCTTTCACAAACTGAAATTCTTTCTTCAAACCATCCTTCCACATCTCCTCCGTTTCTTTTTGCTTTACGTCTTTGGGCATGATTCCAAAACCCAAGGGAGTAATTAGGCAATCCAGTTAGCTGGAAAAACAACATCCACCGCTTTATGCAGGCTTTCCGTAATAAAAAAAAAAAAAGGGTGGGGAGAGAGATTTCCAAACTTCCAGAAGATAATTAATGTTCAATCACAGCGGACTGGCAGTTGTAATTTACAACCACGTGTGTTTTCCAGCGCTGTTATCTCTGGTCACTGGAGCTAGTAAGGTGGCACAAACCGTCAGTGCAGCGGCAGACGAAGAGGTTAAGAAGTGTCAGTCTCCCTGGGTCTATTCCCAGCCTGATGGAGGTATTTGCATGCTCACAGGAGAGCAAAAACACAGTCACATATCTTATCCTCCTGCCAAATAAAGATCTCTCGTCTTCTCCTGATTCTTCTAGTTTTTTCCTCCAGTATTGAAGATGCTGGTAATGGAGGAAGAGGTGAACCAAGGAGGGGAAGGTTCTTTAAAAAAAAAAAAAGCAAAATAAAGAAGAGAAACAGAAAATGCTCCAGGCTGTTGGTAGCCCCCAAGTTCAGGAAGACCAATCAGCTGATCAGCAACTGAGATAAGACGTATCAGAAAGACTGCACCTGCTGCACACCCAAAAAAAACAAACGGTTTTAAAAAGAAAGCCCTGTCTGCTGAGGATTCCCAGAACTTTCTGCTCCTGGAGAGAGCAGACTGCAAGTGTATGACTGTGAGGAGCTGCCGAGAGTACACCCAGCCCTAAAACACACTGAACTGAAATACGAGTCAGCCCTTCCCTTCTTCCTTATTTCCTGCCTTTCTGTTTTTCTGCGATCCCTGATCTCCGCCCATCTCCTTCATCTGATAGCCAGCATGGCAACTACTCCCCACACCCTCCTTTGCACCTTGTTTTACCTCTTCTACCTTTTCTGTTTACTCTCCGTGTTACTCATGCTCTCCAGTCTCCTGCTTCCCTAATAAACCTGCATTTCGCCGCAGGACAATTCAAAAACCCATAAGAGCTTTCTATAGCTGGTATGCACTGCATGTTAAAGGCATGCGAAAAAAAGTGTCTTATAGTTCACAGCATGTTTGGGTAGCTGGCTTCAGCTCCCTGACATGAAGGGAGCAACTGGAATAGCAGGGTAGTTTAAAAATCAGCCAAACACTAACAAATTTTGTGGGGAAAAAAACCCACTTGTCATACACACAGTCACACACAGGCCCTCAGGAACAACAGCTCCTACCATATTTATTAGGGAGGTGGAGTTTTCCCACCCAATTGTGAATGCAGAATAAGCATGTGACCACCAAGGTGTGACAGTAGGTTGTTTGTTCGAACAGCAGTAGTCTGTCAGTTTCACAATCTTAAGTAAACTCACCCATAAAAAAGTTAGTGGGTTACTTGTTGTAAAATAACCTGCATCTTTAAGACACTATGTTCCATCTCGGGATGGATCGGTTACGTTACTGAAAACTGATTCCTCATTCGGTGTAGTCATGTAGTGTAAACCAACACTCCAGAACTCGTTGCTCATTCAGGTTCCTCACATTAATTTTTTGTTTTTTTCACTTTAAATCAGAAAATAAATAAATATAGCTGTGTTGCTAAGTTCTCAAATGGTAATCATCAGGAACAAATAGCATATTAATATACAGTGACAGATATGGCTGCTTTTAAAGACCTTTGTTCAGAGTGATGACACACGAGGCCACAGTCCGTTAATATTTAACCAGGACTATTTTCTATTGAGCAGAGACGGAGGGATCAGTTTGGCGTTGAAAGACTAATAACTAACAGGCCATTATGTTGATGAGGAAATTAACTAGTTCAAACATGCAGGCATTAGACAGGGTACCCTCAACACCATGGGTGAAAAAAATAAAAAAGTGCAATTTCTTTCAAAGCCAATCAACCCCCTAGAGAACAAGAAAGCTGAGAAGGTCAGCATCCTAGTTCAACCCCCTACTTCATTTTTATTTCATGAAACGTACAAGCAGTGCCAATAATCAATACGAAAATCGATACCAACGGCTGGATCTTCACGCAATGCACATCCGGTCAATACTGGGTTGGATTTAATGCTCAGGTACAAAATCACAATAAATATGTTGTCAAAGTGACAAACGTCTGACTATGTCACCATTTGTCACTTTGATGTGGCTTAAAATAAAGCAGTTTGCAAATTATCTTGCAAAAGCTTTCACATCGTTTGAACTTTCTCACATTTTTCTATGTACTTCAGTGTTTTTTATTGGGTTTTTGTGACGACTGACATGAATTTGCATTCATCCCTTTCTAAGCATATACCCCCCCCAAATAAGGGCGAGGTTCGGCTAGGAGAGAGTTAATCAGAGAAGCAGCCAAGAGGCCTGTGGCAAATGTGAGGAACTGGAACCACAGAACCGTTCCTGGAAACAAGGTCTGACATTTCCCTCTGGGATTAATAAAGTATATTGATTGATTCATTCATTCATCAGCTTTCTCTGTAGGATAGCTGGAGTCAGTCTTGTAAATAAAGGTAACCAGCTCTGTCACCTTAGGGAAGTTGCAAAGCATTCTGGGCATGCTCTGGGAGGAGACCCCAGGACAGACTCTGAGCTTTCAGGAGGAACTTGATGTTCCCTCTGGCCTGGGAACACTGCAGGATCCCGAAGAATGAGCTGAAGAGTGTTGCCAGGATGGGGAGCTGCTTGGCACAATAAGTATAGGAAGTTGTCCATCAATGAAGGCTCAACACAGCTGTCCTGGGGTCCACTCCTGGTCTGGACCTTTTACTTCATATCTTCCCTCTTCTCTCTCTGACCCCTGGCTTGTCTGCTAAACTGTCTACTAAAGGTCTTTTTCGAAACTAGAGAGACTTCTGGGTAACTTCCAGTATAAATTAATTAGGAGATAGTCCTCTAATTCCAGTGAGGGTAACAGAAAATGTTTAGCACATAATTGAAAAACACCTAGGAAACTTTCAAGTTTTTTTGCTTTCATCCATCTAAATTTTTGAAAAATCACTCCTATATAATGTTGTTGCTTCTTTCCTGCTCCACAGGAGAAGATGTAAAGAATCACATGCAGTAGCTCTGTGTGCAGTACAGAAATGAGAATAATATATAAAAAAAAAAATCATCCCAGTTTAATGAGATTTTTAAAAAGACCTCTGACCGTGCAAGTTACCATGAAGGGAGTATGTGTGTTCAGGTAAATGCTGTCTGGTTATCTCAGACGGGAGTGTGATTATATCAGCACAGAAAGTTAGCTGTGGTTAGCCATGAGATGACACATGCCTTAAACATGTACAAGATAAGATCTTACCACCATTAAATCATAAGAAAGGAGACAGGTTAATCTGAATTGCTGGATAATTAAATAAATTAAAAGACATCTAAAGATTATCAGGATCCTAAGAAATGCAATGCAGCTTTTTTCCTGCAAACAACAAAAACCTATTATTTGATGACTTTAAGTCAATTATCGTAATTTGCAAAAAATACAATAATTCAGATTCCCTTCTGAATTCACTGATTATCTGGATTACACAAGAAAATCCTGTAATTTTAGCCAACATAAAAGCAGCCCTTCTAAACTGACTAAACTACATATTGAGCTAAATAAACACCCCAAAGATCAAATACATCAGCTACTTCGTACATTCACTTCTGCACGACACAAATGGCGACATATGAGTACGATCTGGTTGCAAGGTAACTCAATCCAGCACAAGAGCAACCACTGACACTAAATACACCCTGATCAGACGCTCTTTTAAAGGATAAACATCACTTCCTGAGCTTTACGAGAGAGAAAAACAGCCCACAGAAGTGCATCCACACGTCCACAATTGTCTCATCCAGATAGAAGCCCTGGCCGGGCGTCCTTGCCAAGTTTCAAATCCCAGCAAGTCGAGTTGGTTTCTCAGCAGCAGCATGTCTCCAGAGCCAGTTAAACACAGGGGTTCAGCTGCACCGCAGAGGAAACCTTTTATTACCCCTGAGCACCTCGCATTTACAGGGACAGTTACGTGGGAGTTTGCGCTGGTGCAAGGCTGTTTCTATCCAAGACCACATGTGGGAACAAACTCACAAAAGCAGAATGCGACAGAGTTGGTAAAATGTTTTTGTTTTTGCATTGTGGGTGCAGATTTTCACACTATTAACGAAATGCTGCCTGTAGTACGACAAAATGAGAAGCTAGAAAGATCTGCCTTTAATTAAACGGCACAATTTATCTAGCCTTCACTTACCCTGCCTGTACCTCAAGAAATCTATGCTTATGTTTGTTTTTGCACATTTGACAGCTTTTTTCCTGCAGAGTAGACAAATCTACAGTAGGAAACTGAGAAGAGCAACATAAAGAAAAAAAAAAGTTTATATTAAATTGCTGCAACATGTAGTATGAAAACTGACTGATTTATAAGAAAAAAAACGCTCTGCATGTTATGGATTATCCAGTTCTCCCATAGGTAGAACTAGTTTTGCAGGAGCTTGAGTAGTTATATTTACACTACATCACATACATATAATTGATATGTTCAACACTACTCCTGTTTTCCTTGCATGTCATAAATTACCACGTACTAAACTGTTCTATAAACAGGTGAGATATTCCACAACTTGTAAAGAATCACAGAGGCCCTGCAGGGCTTGTAGCTAAGCAACAACCCTCTGAAGGCAGACAGGAGGGCTGCTCAGCTCTCTCGTCTTTCTCTCTCTCTCTATATATATATATATATATATATATACACACATATAGAGAATTAAGTAAAACTCATTAAGAAGGATCTTTGTTCAATTATAACCAGAAAAAAAATTTCTGAGGCTTACAATATGGTTTCCATGGTATTACGAAACGAATCGAGCCCACAGCCTCACAGATCCTCTATCGAACTTATCAGTGGAGATGCGTTGTTTATCCACAGATTTTTAATTAATTTAACACCAAACCCGTCTGGACATTTGTTTCCAAAAAACTCAAGATTTATTTTTTTTTACTGAGTTACAATTTATGAATGCGTAACAGAGATTATATAAGCACATTAAAGTCTGAGCCTCCAAACTTTAATCTCGGAATACTTTTTACAACTTTTATATGCAATTCCCATTTCCAACCACATGGTGGCACTACTTGTTTAACTTTACTTGTCCCAAACTCTCTTGGGCAGACACTTTAATAGTATATTGCCTTAATGCAAAGTCAAATGGGCCACAAAATATCTGCAGATGCTGGCCTTTATTCATTTATCCATGTTGAGCACCACAGAATTAGGCTTCAGTTCATAAACAATGAAGGCCTGGAGGGAAATAAAGTTTGTGTATTTACAAGACCCTCTGTCTGAGTGTGTGTTGTGCGAAGATAGCAATCTATAGTGGGTGATAACGCAGTTATTTCAAACATTCAAGGCCTATCTATGGCCTCAGTGGAATAGCACTTTTAAAAATCACACACACACTTCGGGACTTGCTGAGTTGTTAAATGTTGACCATACTTCTGGAAACACAAAGGTCAACAGGTGTCAGCCAAGTTTGAAGAAATCCCTATTCCCTCTAGCCATGTGCTTGAAATAGCTAAAATCCAGCGGTCATACAGTAGTGTCGCAAGAAAACAAATGTATATATTTATATGTGATATTATGTGGAGGGCTTTCACTGAAGCAGAGAATCCATGTCAGTGGTGTGGTCATTTTTTCACAGAATCGAGAGGCTTGGGAAATAGATGGAACATGTCATTCTCCATTTAGATATTGTACAAGTGAATAACTGTAATTCAACCTATTCAACAATGACAGCAGCCCACTGTCATTGTTGTTGCCAATAAAATTACAGTAAAAAATAATATTCTTAATGCGAGCCCCACGTGAACTACTTTTAAAATATAGATGTTTTAAAAAAGTGTTCTCACATTAGAACACAATGAAGAGAAGTCCTGCAGCTACAAACCTTTGACCTCTTACTTGTGACCCCAACGTGCCAACAGACTCACAGCTGCTGCTCAGTATATGCTTAGAAGTGTGGCTGTGTGTATTTTAACAGTTATGCACTGAGGATCTATGGATACTGGGCCATTTAATGTGTCTAAACACCCTTGTACTTCCTTTAAACAAAGACGTGTGTGTCTAAGACCTACATCTGAGAAGCAGCAAAGTGTTGCAAAAGGGCCTGGAAGCAGACTTTGTCCCGGGTAAAGGTTTGTTCATGATACTGCCCTCGAGTATATTCGGCCAAATACTCTGACATGCAGGCCATCTGAACAAAAGACGAGACAACAGCTCTGAGGTTAGTCTTAAAAAGAACAGAAAGAAGTGGTGCTCCCGCTTATAGGACAAATGAACTCTGGTAATTCGAGAACACCCAGCAGGGCTGCGTCCAGTGGTTGAAGCAGAGAAAGGGCGCGGCCGACTATGCATTCCTGATCAGTCATGCCTGAGCAGAGGGGCCAGTCCAATGGACCTGTAGCCAGATGTGTTCTGCATGGGCTTTGGGCGTTCACATTTATTGTATGTTTCTGGTTAAAGTCTGGCTATTTTAGGAGGAATATGGGACTGCAGTAGTAAGGAGTAATATTTTGCATTTATAAAGACACTGTCATCATTTTTACTGATCTCTTTGCACTTCTTTGTTACAGAGAACAAATGGAAGGTAACTTGCTTCCTCAAGCAACTATACCTGAATGCCAAGGAGGAGGTCTGAATCAAGCACGCAGCACTAAAAAATGTTTGGCACCCTGACTTGTTTGAATGTGTCAAAGGAGTTCCTGTTTGTACTTATCTAAAGGACAACCTGTTTGTCATTGCTACAGTATTCACCTGGGCTTGTGTCATCCTACTGGGTGGTTGAACCTGTTTTAAACTTCACTCAGTGGAAAAAACCATTACAACAGCTTCTTTGCTCATACATTACATGGTACAGGTGTACATAGGCATAGTTCACCTTGTACCTAAAAAGGATTTTAAACTGTGGCTAATAGATGAAAATATCTTGGAATTTGAAGTTATAAAATCAGCTCATAAGAAGGGCTGTGTAAGGCTTGACTGTATGCTAATGGGGGCATTTCAGCCATTTGATGCTGGTGTCTTGGAACAGGGACAGTTTTAGATCATAAAACTAAAACACTAAAAACTCTTGAAATTGGAAAAATAAATATCAAGACAAGAAAACAATTGAAGGCAAAAGTCAATATGTGTAACCAAACTGGAAGAAACCAGAATCAGATACAGTAAACCTAAACATGACTCATCATAAGTTCAAAATCAGAAGGAAATACAGTGGAAACACCAACAGGTGTGCCATTACAGTCTATGGATAACTGGGTGAATGATAACCTTGTTCATAAATCATGTGACTACTGGACAGAGAGAAAAATCTGGAACTTGGTTCCCTGTAACATTTAGATATGTCTCTGCTTCAATGAACCCAGATCAAATGATGAGGTCATTAGCAAGACCCTGTGGGACTAAGGAGGCCAATAATTCAGACGTTTTGGTCCAGGCATATGTCTGCAGTACAAGTTTCCCGGGTCTTGAGGGTCTGGAGTTTGAGAACTGGAGACGGGCCAATTGAAAACAGACGCTACCAAGTCAAGCACTCATCGACACACTTTGATTTCTAAGTAGTTACAAAGTATGTCAAGACATGTTTGCAGTTTGTTTAAGCTGTGTGAGAGAGCAAGACTTTCACCAAGTAACAGGAAGGCTAAAAAGGAATAAATTTGCTTTGTTTTATCATTTTCAGTATTCAATGGCTGTCCGTCATATAATATTAATATCACAAAGGACTATTTGGAATGCAGTTTTTGTTGGCCATTACATTACAAATGTAAGGAATCCATATTTTGAATACATATCTGCTGGATGCTGCATTGCAATGACAGGCAAGAGACAGAGGAGGAAAACTGAAAACAGGGGATTTATTGCAACAGATATCACTGCAGTGTGTAACAGTAGCATCATATATTTTTTAGATCTGGTAGCCCGAATTGATCTCCAAGAACTGCCATCCAACAAAGCTGACCTATTAACTGTTTACGAGAAAGAATACTTTTTATTGGTTCAAGTCCATGTGTCAAAAAGGTCAAACGTTAAAAAACAACTATTAGAGGTGGAATAATGGTTCATGATTACATTTTTAATCCTGAAAAATATTAAAGTTATTAGGATGTTTTCGAAAACCAGAGTACATAGTGCCCCGGTATGAAACCAAAGGACAAACTTGATCTATGCGTTTGCCACAGAGCTACTTTGGTTACAAAGCCAGGGGATCTGTGGTTGCACTCCAATAATGCTGAACTTGTTATAGTGGTTATGAAATATAAACAACACTCATATTTCTGGCATTTCTTGAGAAGAGTCTTTTGAAACAGAAAATTCCATCCCATAATTTAATGTGGTTTAAATAATTTTATTGCAAAAAGTCAAATAAAGAGTTGAATTATCTAATTAGTCCGTAACTATTCGAGGCAATAGCCGGGTTTCTAGCAGCAAGGTAAAAACAAAACCTTTTTCAAAATATTTTTTTCTGTCTTTTTGGATCATGCTGTACTACTGCTGTTGCTGCACCCTGTCAGTCAGCTGCTCGTAAGAAGACTTCTTTACAATTTTAGTGTTTAAAAGAAAGACAAATTTGGCTGTTTTGAAATACTTGTTGTCAGCACAGGCAGTCCTGGGGTGCCCATGCTTGATCTATGGGTCAGTTAAATAGGCAGACAAGGGTTAAGGAAAAGTTCAGCTCATGTGCTGACAGCCAATTTGGCAACCCACCAGGAGTCAAATCTGGCAACACGCCCATCAAACCCCAGAGGAGCCTGCTTTCTGTTGTGTGTCTGACAGGCAGTGTGAGTCAAAGGGCGGGGGAAATACCAAGCACAACAATAAAAAAAAAGACCAAAAACCTTCTTAAACAGAAGGGAAAAGCACCGAAAAAACAATGGGGGAAAAGGTGTTTTGCAATATTTTCCAAGTGTTTTCATTTATAAAGCATTTTTAACAAGCATACAAGCGGAGAGAGGAAAACTAATAAAAGCCAGGATGTGTGAAGAAACAGTAGCAGAGGCTGCTGCTGCAAGTTTGTGTGGTCCTCATCAACAAAACTCTACCAACAATTATTCTGTTGGTGTTAGCACAGACTTAGAAATGAGGGTAAGATTCATATGTGGTAATAATAAAATGCAGAACAGACAATGAATAGAAGAGGGGAAAAAAAGAGATAAGGAGCGACAGACGAGAATTATGCTGATTAGGCAGGCGGCAGGACGACCGTTAAAGAGACAAAAGGGGCTTGACTCAGTCTGGCTGTGTGTCGTCTAAAGCTGAGAGCTGTCAAAGAAACACACACACGCTCACGCAGAGTAAGTCTACCGTTACTCTAAGCTCATTCCTTCTTATCTGGGTTCACATCAATACATCAACCTTTCACAAACTTCACAAAGCTGGACTGAGATCAGCTTTAATTTACCAATAAGCTCTCATAAACATACAAGTTCGGGCTCATTCCTGTCTGCAACCTCGCTCCACGCTGCTGGCTGACTTTCCTCCTTTCCGATCCAAGAAGATCTTCCACAGCCCATCATCCTTAGAGGAGGACTTCAGGATGCAGCTGAGATCAGATCCTGGATGTGCTGCCTGCCAGCCGTTACATGCTGGGATTATAAGGAACATTACACACTAACTGCAGGTGTAATAGCAAGCAAACAAAGTAATGAAGGCAAAGAGGGAGTTCATATGATTAACAACGTTAAAAGCTGTAAAACGGGCCTCAATCCCCCCCATTTATGTCCGCCCTCTGTGTACGGTTCATCTAAGGTTGATTTTTTTTCTTCTTTACAATAAATCTCCCTAAAACACCCCAAAAAAACAGACGAGTTTCAACATTTTCCCTCTTTCTGGACCTCTCTATTCCTCATTATATGCTTCTTTTGTTCCCACACAGTCTCTCAATTCGTGGGGAGGAACATAAACTCTCGGCCCACCTCGGACTCCGAGCCAAAGGCCACTGGTTGCGACCACCCGCCCACCCACAGCGCAGTCGGCGCAGCAGGGTTTTCCATGCGAGTCTCTGTGAGCGCGTTTCCTTGCAGCTGTCCTTCTTCACGCTCGACTGCATGCATGTACCTGTGCCAGCTTACAGGTGTGCATCTGTATCTGCCTGCAGGCGTCTGTGTGTCTGGTTACGCAGTCCGCAGAGGGAAATCTGTGCAGTTGTTTGTTCAAGCTCTGCTCCCACCATAATAACAGCACGCACAGGTCGTCGTTACAGGATGGACAAAAATCATTGTTTTACTTTAATAAAATAGTGGAGACTGAAATTACAGCCCTCTCAGATCGGCATTGTGTGTTTTTCATCGTATCTCAGGTTCCATCGGTTTGTTGGCCTCCTCCAGGGCACCGTACTGTTTTCAAATCAGCTCAGATTTCTGGGATTGTTGGGAAGAAAACATCTACTAGAGGTGGGTTGACATATCTGTTATCCATGGATAATCTTTGCTCGGAGGAGCAAGTGAACAATGAAAATCATCCCTCCACCTTAACTAGGATTTTGCTTGTTCCACTGAATCTTTTTCATTATTAGTGAAAGCTATTTGTGTTTTTCCAAATGTTATTCAAACTAATAACAGAGAAAAAGGCTAAATAGTTACCGCCAGATTTCCTTATTAAAATAAGTGATGTTCCAATCAGTTTGGCAGATGAAAATCAGACAATTTTTCCCAAAATATTCCTTCCAATTTAGTAAGAAAATGAAAACCTCCTCTTCTTATGTCACTAAATTCTTCAACAAATGCATTTTTCTTGGTGTGCTTCTTGTTTTGAGCTTAGTAAAAATCAGATACAGCTCAGAAAACATGATTTAATTTATAAATTGAATTAGTCAAGATTTTCTTTTTAAATAAAACCACTACCCTCAATGAACCTGCAGCTTTTTCTTCTCTTTCATAGTGAATGTTGGTACACTTAATTGTTAAGTTTGTTTTCTAGAAAATCTAAACCAGAATCAATAGGTTTGAAATCCAGGGAAAGCCAGAAATCGGTATCACTTCAGAAAAGCCTGATCAGGGGAGCTCTCATAGTTAAGGCTAATTCCTCAAGTAAAAAAAAAAAAACTCCATGCAACATGAAAGAAGAAGTTTCATAATGAGCATGAATCCTTAGCAATCAGAATACCCCTCCAAAACACTCCATTCCAGTCAATCATTTGCGGTATTGATATTGCACAAACCAATATTGTGATGGTCGTCTGTTTGTGATTTACTGTGGGTACTTCTAGGAATCCTGCAACATCCATTTGGTTCATTTATGTTTTATCCTCTTACTCAAATGCTCATTTAATTAGGTGGTAACACCAGAGTTAATAAAATGTGGGGGATGAGAGCAGTTGCTATGGTAGCCAACAACACTGAAGCGGACAGGCCGGCACATGCAAACACACAATTTGAATAATTTTAAGGGGATGAAAAACCCTGAAGACACCTTGGAGATATAAACATCCATCAGTCAATGAAACCATTTTCCCCTAATTATGGAGGAAAAAAATTATCCATCTTACACACATCCTGACAGATGACTGGAAAATAGCTACATGAAATAAAATCTTTACTTTTCGGTTGCAAACCTATGACAAGCTAATAAAAAAAACTAAACAGAACAAAGTGGAGTTAAACTGATCTTAAATAAGTGCAACACTGAAAAAGAGACAGATATATTTACATATTTCCTTGTTTGTCCAATTGGGAAAACAGAAAACAAGCAACCCAAACAGGCAATGATGTCACGGGTTTTTCACGGATCCGTGAAAAACAGAGAAAAAACAGGATGCCCACTCAACACCTTCCTGACCCCCCGTGCATCGCCCAGATGTTTAGGGTCTCAGAAGTGAGGTTTCCACTTCCTTAAGAAAAAACATTTCTTTTCCCCATGTGAAAATAATGGGACGGGCAGTAAATCTCTGGATCCAAGTGACAAGTCAGACCTGTTGGACAAGTCAGCTGGAGCTTGAGACTGCCGGCGGGAGAGGGAGACATGAAGACGAGCAGCGTGAAGAGGGGTGATGTGGGTCATAGGGGTGTGAGAGCGGGTCAGAGCACTGCAGCGAGGAAGCGTTATATGACTCAGCATGAATAACGGATTCGCTCTGGGCAACTCCTAAAGGCTTTCCAAATGTGCCCGACGTCAAAGATAATGACCTGAACAGATAACTGGTTTTATTTTAGTTTTTGTTCCCATGTCAGTGAAGACACCCAACGAGTAATTTCCAGTTCACGGTACTTGACTGTACTCCTAAAAAGACACAACATCCACTTTATGGTCTTTTAATTATTCAAAATAGTTAGAAAATCAGCTCCACATTTTGGTTCGGCAGCCACCACCGAAGCTCAGAAATTACAGAGTTTCTATTATTTCCTTAACATCTAGATTCCTACAAAGAGAAAAACAACCAGATTCAAAAAAGTGCACTGCAGAGTGTGAGTGTGTAATCTCACAGGACTACAGAGTGTCAGACAAATAAAGCACTTACCTATTGAGATGTGGAGGAAGGGTCAAAGAGAGGTCAGATGAAAGCAGGGTGAAGGTCATGTGAAGAAAAAACAAAAAAAATTCTATGTTTATTTGGCAGATGAATTTGTTCAAATATAACCTGTGTGTGCTTTTGAACTTGACAGGAGATAAATGTCACTGCACACTGAGGCAAGGCTAGCCGAGGTATGTTACAGAAAAAAAAATACAACAAAAAAAGCTTCAAAGCTTTACTTAAGAGGAAAAATATGTAAAATGAAAAAAAAAAAAGGCAAAACACAATTTTAAAACAGATAAACGAAACTTCAACTTAACTGACAATGATCAGGTAAAATTCAAAACCAATTTTAGTGTCTGATCCAAAAGATTTTACAAGATTTGGAGTTTAATTTTACATTTTCATTTAAACTTTTTTTTTTCAAATTAGCATTAGTAAAATTAGCAATTAAACAATTGGTTATTAAACATGTAGACTATTATTGTTGTTAGCAAGTACCACATCCCTGGTTCCAACCCCTGTTTTAATTATGTGACCTGATGCGGACCAAAGAGAAGCAAAAAGCAAATGAGGTGAATTAGCTGCGCTTCAGTCAGAGGCCTCATCAGATTTGCTACAAGACTGACTGCTACTGGAGTCATTGTCATAAAAATACTACCACTGTGTCATCTAACCTTTTATTCATACAGTGATGGACACCTTAGGTGTGTGGGGGTTTTTTTGTTGTTTTTTTACAAGCCACATTTAAAAACTATACATGAAATCAATGTAACAGCATCAGCTGCATTTCTAAATCTAATGGGACAGTAGCAACACAGAAAGCAGTCGGCACATACAGAAATACAAACTCCCGGATGTGAAATATGATCTCTGAGCCAAGCCTTCTGTGTGCAAAAGTTAAATAGTTCATGATGTCAGAGCTTATACAAGCTGCATTGATGCTGGGAACCAGCTGACGTGACACAACTCTAAAATATTCAGTAATTCAGGAGTGAGAAAGAGGAAGAGGAAAGGTGAGATGTTTCAACTTTTGGTATTCTCCCAATTAGTTTATTTAAAATAAAACAAAACAATACAGCAAAAATGTCGCTGATCAAGCATTTTGGGCAAATGACTGTTCGCGCCCACAGGAAAACCCCGTACGCAGCAAAGGCAAGAAAACTTATAATAATTTTAAAAAAGAAAAATATCAAAAACAAAATGATCACCAAGATGAATTCAAAAAAGAAATATCAACCTGCCTGTAAATACCTAAGCCAGTTATAGGCTAAAACAGAAACTCCTCACGTGTGAAAGGTTGTAAAAAAAAAAAGTGTTGATGAATGCAATCATCACCTCAGATGTGTGGACAGTCGACTAGAGAAAGCCGGTAAAGAATTATGAGTGTGTGTGTGTGTGTGTGTGTGTGTGTGTGTGTGTGTGTGTGAACAGGACAAAGTCCTCGGGGCTTTGACTCATTTGAACTCTTCTTGATGCTACAATGAGACATGACCAGGCAGTCGCTACTGCTCAGCTGAGTTATCCTTCCAGATGAATCTAGGTCAGCCAAATAGACAATTAAAATGCTTGCTTTTCACAATGGGTCATATAACTGTTGCAATTATAAAAGAGGACACAGATAATAATAATTCTCTTTGAATTTGTTCACAATCGTGGTTTCAGCTTGACTAGCCTGATTGGTCAGAAACTCAAAAATCTCATCTTTTTTAAACAATCAATATACCATAATTAACCATTAACAGGTCACAAGCCCAGCACTCTTCAGGGCAGAAGTTACTGTCTAAAGAAGATCTATAGTTTGACATTTTAGTATCAGCAAGGTGATTCTCTGTTTTATTCTTCACAGTGTTCAGCCTTTATATAAATGCTCAGTATGCCCACATTTGGAAATCTCGGTCAACATCCTACATTCTCTAAAGAAAGCCAATACAAACAGACAATGTTCATAATTAATAATGCTGACACCTCAAACTGTGTCAATTGTTTCTTAGTGCATCTGCACCTTTAACATCTGATATCTCAGAATTTGATACTACTCACAGTATTTGCAGCTGTGAGAATGACCTCCCATTGGAAGCTGCATGCATTAAAAAGCAAGTCTGAACAGTATCTATAAATGGAGCTTCACACTTTCCTGTCTTTAATGTTAAAAGAATAGAAATACATGAAGAACCATCACCTTTGACACGAATTTGCTCCACAGCTGAATTTCATCTATTAAGATGGAATTCAGTGAAAAGTCCGTCTTCCAGTCCGCTGGTCTGGACTTCTTTCAACTCTCAGTCCTGACCTTGTCCAGCCTGCACACCGCCAGCCTGAACAATGCAAGCTCAGATCCCACACTGCAGCACCTGCTGATCACCATCGGCTCTTTATCCGTCTTCCTCTCCCAGTTCACACATTTTTGTTCTTTCTTTACCTCCTTGTCTCGGTCTCTCAGTAGTTTAATTCTCCCCAAAAAACTCACACCATGTCCCTGGCAAAGATTGTTTCATATTTAAACAATGTGTTCTATTAGGTAATGTTTTATATGCAAGTATTTGCCGAGATGCTCATCCAAAGAAACACATGCACAAACATGCATACCTGTATAGGGGGTCTTCATCTGCTTTTGGGATGAAATCCTACTTGCTTTCACAGGCATCTTACTTGAAAACTGCACATAACACTGACAGGACGACTTCAATTTAAAGGCTACACACGAATCAGCAGGCATTCTCTGCACTGCCACACACATGCTGACCAATCAAAAACCTGTTATGAAGAAAGAAGAGGGGGTGTACTGCGAGTGGTGAATTCATAGGAGCCCCTAATAGTGACCCCCTGCAAAACTCAGGGTTTCTGCAGTAATGTGGTCACTATCTGCCACAGTGTGCGGTTGCCAGGGTGACATAAGGCGGCCTGTTAGTCAAGTTTAACGGGATCTCCGGCCCCTTTGAGATATCAAGTTGGGGGGTCAACGGCAAAAACCTCAGGGTTCTTTGAAGAACTAAGCTGCAGAACAATACAGCCTGATGCATGGGCAGGTTTCATTTGTTGTGTATCTGCTTTGAAAGAGTGAATTCAATGATCTGAGCCATCTCTCATGGTGCCTTAACAGTGATAGTTTTCTTACACATGTAGCGTATTCCAAGCAGTCCAACAACTTCAAGATGCATCTCATTTGACCAGAAAGCTTTCTTCTACATTTCTGCTGTTTCCCCTAATGTGACATTAGTACATCGTAAATGAGACTCCTCAAGGTTTTTCTTCCAACAGTGCATAGCTAATTGTGTTCCTGTCAACAGATTTTCCCACCTAATCTGTTTTTTTTCCTGCAACTCATCCAAGTTGACATGCACCTCTTGCCTATTTCTCCTAGTTAGTCAGCTTATGTGGACAGTCAAGCTCTTTTTTAGGCTTGTAATTGTGCTATCCTCAAATTATGCTTATTGAGACTTTCTAAGCGTTGGATATTATTTCATAGCCAAATCCTGCTTTTAAACTTTGGCTCTGCTTCCAGGTTGACCTGTCTGCCGAGTATTTTTCTCAACTACACTGCTTTGTGTTATTCTATTAGATAAATTTCTAATAAAATAGAAATTTTATTGTAATGTGACAAAATACTTCTGCACAAACTGCATGTCCACACCTCCATGTCATTCTGCAGGACAACAGCTCCTGTCGTAATGAGACGATGCAATTGGCTTATACAGCTCCACATCCATCTTGCAGACTGTCATTTCAGGTTTGCCTCTAAATGCTGTCAGCTCCATCCTTTGTTTAAAAGGTAATTACGCATGTGGCCAACGTTTAGCACCGGTTGTTTTTTATGGTTTGCTTTAATCACAACCTGCGATGCTTTGCGGAAGTCTCTCCACTAACCCTTCCCATAGACAAATCCATCACCGCCGCTCTCGTTTTCCGATCCAGCAGGAAACAACTGCGAGAAACGTGTCACATCCTGTAGCTGGACATGGTGACAATCACAAAGAACAATCTGAGGGGTGCAATTGGATGAGGCAGCTGTCTGATTAAGAGCAGTTTTCCTCTGAGCTCTGAGCGTAGTGTCTGGGGAAAGAGGAGGATGGCGGCAGGGGCAGGAAGTAGAACAGGATATAGTTGACAGCGCCATCTCCCACAGGATGCTGGGACTTGCAGGGTTGACAAAGGAGTAGTTTACGAGGAAAAGGCTGGAGATAGATGAGGTTAAATCTAAATGCCAAAAAATAAAAAATAAAAAACAAGCGATCAGTTTTTAAAGAGATATACTGAAAAGGAGCGCCCCAATCCACAAATCATTCAGTTACAACATGCTCTACTAATATCGTCAAAAATAAATAAGAGCACAGTTATGTTAGAGAAGGACCTGAGGGATTTAAATGTTAAATTTTACTGAAGAACTTGGTTCTCAAAACCAAGACTTTTTTTCATTAAATTTACCTCTAAATGCATTACTCTCCTCCTATTTTCCTCCATTATTGCACCGTTAGAAACAATGAAACAACAATCTGGTTTGTGTTTGAGGATAAAAAACTGAGATCTTAAATTAACTGAGACACAAAAAAGCTGTGTCTTGCTTTTTTTCTAAAAACCCTTCAGACTGTGCAATAAATCTGTCAGCATTTTCAGACAGGGGACTCCAAAGGTTGCTTTTCTGAAAAGTTTAGACTTAATTGTGCTCTATTTGATAGTTTCTCAGGGACAAATCACTGACAACATGCAGAAGAATGCTCCTTTTATGATCCATTGCTCATTGATCACTCTGTCTGCATGCTTAATTTTATTAGTTTGAACATCGGAGTAGAACAATAAACTGGCAACATTAAAAAGCAGGATTTATCTCTTCTCTAAAAGGCTTCATTTCTGTACTCAGAGAAACAAATAACATCTCTGTTTCTATGCATGCGTCTTTCTCGGACGAAGTCATTGTTGACGCTATTAGCAGAAATTAACGTGTTCGTTTATATTTAATTCAGCAAATACCCCTGGTCCAGTGATTCCATTTGCAGCTGTGTCTCTTTCCTACATAAACTCATGGGCAAAACTGTAACCATCATTAACTCTGTATGCTCTCCACATAAAGACTGGAGCTGAGCCAGTGCTTCCAGGTTCCTCTGCTTCCGTTCAGACCGGACGGAAACAAAGCCCGGTTCTGCTGAAAGTGTCTGCATTAAAAGGAGTGGTTTCTTTTCACCGTCGTCTTTGCTGCTAAGCTAAAGAGTCGATGCTAACACATGAACTTCTGCAACTTCTAAGGTTTTTGCCAGCTGGCATTATACAATATAAGCAGTTAAATTTCCCAATGTTGCATCAGATGTAGGACTCACCTGTGTGTGTAACTATGTGACTATATGATTGTAATCCAATGGAAAATCCAAGGTATGCTTTACTTGAGTTTGAATGCAATTACATTCTAAGTCTGAATAGTAAATGGGTCTGTTTGTCTTATAAAGAGCCTTAAGATGACATTTGATATAAACACTATACAAACAAACTGAATTACACCAAATGTCATGTTGTGTCATGCATTAATTTATTGGCTCTTTATTTGACGTGCTGCCGAAACATGTCACTGTGTGTGTGTTTGGTGCCAGGTAGCATCAATCACACAGATGACACCACACAATAAAAAAAATAATAATTTATGCAAAAGTCTGCCAGTCTGCTTGATGGGAATTAATTATTTTATGTAATGCCTTTACAACCTAATGCACGATGCAGACAGAGCAACAACAATTACATGCACCTAAAACCAAAACATTTAGACTAACGCCACTTATCAGTGCGACTGACATTATCTGCAAACACCTGATAAAGAACACATTCGTCAGCAGAAAATAGCTTCACATTTTTGTGGTATGATTAAACAATGGAAATATTTACCAGGAGAAATGGGGTTCATATTTCTAGGATTTCATTAACACATCAGGTCAGAGACTCGTTGTTTTAGAGTTAAAGTTCACCATTTATTTATGGTAAATATTTTTACATTGGGCAAGCTTTAAAGTAAAAAAGGACAAGAAAAACAAATAAGAAGAATGAATGTGATGTGAAAAGAGGGAAGGAAACAAAAAAAGAAATCCAAGAAGGACACAAGGAAGAAAAGCGATTAAAAAAACGAGGAAGGAAAGAAAAGGTAGACTAGAAGGAACAGAAAAGGGTACAAAGAAGAAAAGAAAGAAGGGCACAAGTAAAGAAGAGAGGGAAGAATGGAAGAACTTGAAGATAAAAATGGAGAAAGGACACACGAAGTGAAGTCAAGAAAATGGAAGCCAAAAAAGGAAAGTAAAGGAGTGAATGAAAGAAGGAATAAAAGGAGTCAGACTGAAAATATTGAAACAAAAAAGGGATGGCAGTAAGGGTTCAAGGAACAAAGAAAGAAAAGAAGGAATAACCACACAGAAGAATGGAGGGAACAGAGGAAAGAGGGATGAATCTGAGGAAGTTAGAATGGAAGAACACACGGCAAAAGAAAAGGAAGGAATGAGGGAGATAAGAAATGAAAAAATAGAGGGGAGAAAGAATGGAAAGACAAAAACAAAGAAAGAACAAGGGGAAAAAAAGACCTATACATTGAAATAGCATCTGGAAATGCAAAGCTTATTTTTCACACTTGTTTTCTTTTTCCCTACTTTTCTAGAACTGGAAAAGTACTGAAGTCAAATTCTTCAGTTTTCAAGAGACTCTAGGAACTCTGCGGTAACGAGATATTAATGCAAAAACTAACCATAAAGTTACTATTTTGTAGCATCAATAAAAATTTGACTAGATTCAGGTAAGAAGGAAATTAGCATTTTGCTATATCCGGTGTATTTAAGGGTTTGTACATTTACTAATGCACTATCCCATTCCAATACAATCAATTCAATTGTCTCCAACTGACCAATGTAGACAGAGTCAGCTCCAAAGAATCTAGTATGTTAGTGTGTGTATGTTCTTTGTGGTTATACTACATTTCATGCTGACTGGGGCATGCACTGGGCTCATGCAGACTTCAAGTCGCACAATAGGCTTCTGTGTGAGACTGTGTGATGGCGAGAAAAGATTAAAAAAAAGACGAGGGGAGAGGACGGAGTCGACTTTGTAGGTCAAAACAATTAAACATGCAAAGGTTAACTGTAAGAAGAATCAGACTTTTATTTACAAAAATTGCCCTTTGTTTTGAAGTAGTAATCAAATTAAAATTCTTATGTGAAGAATTAAAGAAATAGACAATGACCTGTCAACAAAATTACATTTTTGTGAAAGTTTAAAAAAAAAAACGGGTCATAAGAAATATTGGGGCTGTGACCTTTAATTGCTTAACTGCACATGTGGCAAAACTTAGTCAGCTACACCCAAAGTACTCCACCCATTCTGTCAGCAAACTGGAAACTATTGGGGTCGTGGCCAAACCACACATTGCTCTGTTGCTTCAAACCAAACGATAAATATGAACCCCAAGTTGGGGAAGCCATGAGCTAAAACAAAGAGAGCGAGCGGAGTAGAGAGGAAAGCTGCTTAGGACTCCAGTGTCACCTCCTTCCCTTTCATCCCCAGTACAGCCCACAACCACATGAAAGGACAACTGGGTTGAGTTTCCACATGAGGAAGAGACAGGGGTGTATGGATGTGTGCATAGACAGCTCAGATGGTTATGAGGAGGTCCCTCTGACCTTATGGCCCCAATCTTAAGAAGTAGAAAACAGCTGTTTTCCTGAAGACCTTCTCAGTTTCTACAACACACACAGACACTCATCCCTGACCAATTAAGGACCTACCCAGGCCATTGGTGGCTGTTTACCATACACTCCCTGCTTTGTCTTTCCTTCCCAGTAATCTCCCTTTATCCTTCTTTGCTTGATAACCTTTCAACTTTTCATTTTGTGATTCTGAAAAATTTTATTTTATTACACCAATGGTTACCCAGCGCTCAATAACTCATTAACCTGAGGAAACATAAAAAGCCTCTTCACATAACATTATTTACAGAGGGAAAAGCTATCAAGCACATTGGGTCCTATGTGTAAGTTCAGCATTTTGTCTGCGTATGTGCAAACATTGTGGTCTTCAAAAGTTAATTGAAATTAATATGGCATTTGATTTGTTTTTAAATGCACAAATAATACTGGTTCCGTAAAGAAAAAAAAAACAGACTTTGAAAACCAGAGGCATATTATGGGTAGAAGCAGAGCTAAGAATGGAGAATAGGATTCAGTCTCTGTTTTCTTTCCCCTTAAGATCTATTGATAAAAGTGTTTAATTACTCAAGTATTTTAGATAACACCACTCCTCTCCTTTGGTTACATGTTGCCCATCTGCGTTGTTTAGTCTGGATGTCATCTCTCCATCAGGTAAATGCAAAACATTGGCAGTTTTTACTTCTGCTTCAGCTTTAAAAAATAAAACTGGGGATGGGCCAGATAATCCCATTTTGCCTTAATGTTTAGTGGCATTTACTGATGTGATGATAAAATGGTAAAAAAGGAAAAAAAAAAACTGGTAATAAATCATTGCTGCCTATAGCTAGCGCCCTAAAATGCATGTTGCTAAAAAAAAAAGTCAATAGCTGAAATTTAAGTATTAGACATTGTATACTAGCAAAGAAAAAGTAGCAATGTTTTATAGCAAATTGTTGGAGTCATCTGATTTTTTTGAGCAAATGCTGTAAAAGAAGGGGTTACTCCTTTATTCAGAGACTAGAGTTCCTTATTTCAAATCTACTCCTTGAACTCCTTCATATTTGTCATTTCAACAGCAAAAACTTGCACAAGGTAGTTCATCATCCAAGGATGATGGGAAGAAAAGACAGCCACTTTTTCTAGATTACTTGCAAAAAATATATCTAAAAACTATAAATCCACTTTTTTCCACCTGCAATATATACTTTGTGTTGGTCTGTTACATAAATCTCAACAAAATACATGGAAGTTCATGGCTTGTACTGGTTTGTTACAAGACACTTTGGCCATCTGCCTTTCAGGACACTATATTAGGATTGTAGCTGGATTTTCAGTATATTGCAAGATCTTAAATTCAGTTAAGAATGTCTGTTTTTGTGCTCATCATGACATTTAGCTTATGTGACAATGCTGATCTGCTGAAGGGAATGAGAAACAGTTTTTTTCCCTCTCTGACAAAAGCAAAATCTGTTCTTTAAAAGGACACAAAAAAGGCAACACAGAAGAGGGATTAATTTCTCTTTGGAGATGAGTCAGCGTGAACACCGGGCAGAGAGGTAGACATCCCAGTAGCCTGTGTCTGTTTTGCACGTGAGAATAACAATGAGGCATCAGGAAATAGCCACCACAAGTGTGTTTTCAGACACACCTAAAGATTATGGTCTGCTTTCATTAATATAAAGGTTACACCCTGCGGTTAAATAAGCTGCTGTAATGTTTTTATTTTATTAATGTGAGCATTTCAGTTTGGTAAACAATTAAAGACAAAGAGTGAGAAAATACAGCGGACAAAACTGATAGAAAACGGCAGAAACACAAACAAAGACCAGATTTGTACATAAAATATAGATAAAACAGAAAGATTGATAGATTTGGCTTTTCCTCTCAGCCCTGGGGGATCTGACATTTCCATCCAGACCACTCATCACTGCCTCGCTTTTCCTACAACAAAGACCCTTAGTCTCATCTCCAGACCTGCCAGGTCTCAGAGGGGGCGCAGCATTGCTCCCCAAAGAACAAGAGCTCTCACTTGGATCATTACCTGCCTAGCTAACCCAATCTCATTCAGGACCTTAGAGCCTCTAGAATGAGTTTCTCCAACCGTCCCAGGAGGATGAAGGCGGAGTGAGGCCTGTAAACCTGGAGATGTAGCTGATTGGGCAGATTCAGTTCAGTGTTAGCAGACTTTAGAGCCACACTGTTGGGGCTGAGGGTGTTTAAGTGTAAAAGGGGCATGGTGGGGGATTTCTTTTATGTGGTGCGGCCTTGTTAGCAGCTTTGGGGCCCCATTCAGGCTACTGGATCAAACGAAGGAGGGATGTGTGTGTGGAACTGTGTGTGTCGGAAAAATAGAATTAAGAATCTAAAGAAGAAGAAAGGATTTTTTCACCACAAATATTTCTTTTAACAGAAGTAACCTCCAATGTGTTGGCTAATCCTCGCCTTTTTCCACTATTATATTGTAGACATTAAATTCCAAGTTTTTCAGACTCAAATTAGTCGTGTTCTCAGGCCAATTGTGGCCAAAACGTTCTGAATTTACAGCAGATGTTCAATAGAAATTAGCCTTAAACTAGAATAGTTAGGATGGATCAATGGATGGTTGGACAGATAAAGTTACAGAAAATGTTGAGTGAAATTATACATTCATCTTAAACATCATATTGGGGAAGCACTGAAACTCAGCACACACAGAACCAGAACACAGGAACCTGCTTTCAGCTAGAAACCATCAGAGCCAGCAGTGAATCCAACATGAGTGAAACTATCCAATGAAACAGCAAAGATGACACGACTGACAACAATAGTTACCTGATACGCCGGTACCACAGAAGTACATTATGTCCTGCAGCCTGAAGCTGGCCATTCAGTTCCTCGTGACTCATAATCCAGTGTGCAAATATACATGCCAAACATAACAAGGTAAATGCAGTGACCTAATGAAAGCTTTGGTGTACCAACCATTGATTGGCAAGCCTATAGATTGAATACTAAAGAAAACAAACAAATATAATTGCAATACAGTGAACCCTCGTTTTTCGCGGGGGTTACGTTCCGAAAAGAACCCGTGATAGACGAAATCCGCAAAGTAGTTACCTTTATTTTTTACAATTATTATACGGCAATTAAATGTAACTACATTGAAACCAAAGAACTAAGCCTGTTTTCAGGCCTAAGCATTTTTTAAAAATAAAAATAGAACGCTTTCTTACAAATAATTACAGTAAAATAATCATTTTAATCATCAATACAAAGTACAGTAAATCAAATTGTGACTAGTGTATTTCACTGTTCCTCTGACTGTGACGCTGGGGCCTGACTCCGCTCTCTAGTGTCGTTTTCTTCTGAAGCCTGTGATGCAGGTGTGTTTTTTCGAGAGAAGAACATAGTTATCGATAGTTGTTGTCGCTTTTTTCTTCTGGACAAAAATATTTGCCAAAATTTGCCTAGTTGTAATGCGTACATTTAAATACTGTAACGTTATTGGCACACAGGTAGAGAAGAAGCACGGAGACTGTTTAGCCAATCAGGACGCAGGACACAATGCACTGTGAAATAAAAAACTGCACAAAAAACCCCGCGAAGCAGCGAGGCTGTGAAAGGTGAACCGCGTTAGAGCAAGGGTTCACTGTAACCGGTTCCTGTGTAACTGTGTGTGGAAGGAACCCAGTTTCCTTCAACACACGGTTGAGACAGCATACCTTAGCTGGCAGTGACCTCAGTACTCAAGCTTGTGGCCCAAAACTTTACCTATTTTCAAATTCAACCCCTTTCTCATCTTGGAAAGCACTGTCTCAACACTCGGATTTGTGATGGGAATGCCACCAGTCTCCAAAACATCTTTTTTCCCCTTCTTTCTTTTAAATCTGGCATCCTCAGAATGTTTAGACAAGAAAAAACCTCAATGACTGGCAAAGTGGAGAAAACTCAAGCCAAAAACAACAACAGCAGAAAAAGCTCAGACAGACACTAATATATTCAGAGGATATGGTTTACAGAGGAAGCACAGAAGTCAACATTTACAACAGCCTAAAGCAACATGCAATTACTCATATCCATCATTACATCCTTCCATAGCCATAAATCCTATAAACCAACAGGTAAGACATCTGTAGACATATATACGCTTGGTAACCCATCAGCTATTGTTGTCTGATCTTTTCACTCTTTTCTGCTTCCATTAATGGCTGTTCAGACTCCAGCAGGGATTAAGAAGATTAAACAACTCTATAGTTCTATGAAATTATCCTTATCATAATCCCCACCATTGACTCTGAAAGTTTAGTTTGAAGCACACAGGCAAATGATGGATTTCACAAGAAGGACCAACCTGACTACGACTTCAGGCCAAACATATGAAATCACCCAACACCACATCTTGTGCAAACAGGAGATGCTGACAGTGACTAAGAGCTGTAAACCGGTAATCGTCTCTTCTATCACTCTGATGGAAGCTTTGAAATTATCTAAAGTTTTGAACACACATCCATACATGACCTTATAAAACCCCACACAATGAAGTCTCTGTAGATAAGGCAGACAGCGCAAACTGCTTCTGGGGGAAAAATTCAGTAGCCAATGGGGATTCCAGCTGGCAGTATGTCATATTTCACAGAGCAAGAAACACACATGCACATGCTTTAGTGGGACAGTACTGCAGGGAAGTGGGAAGATTGATGAAACACGGAGGACCTGCATCAAGAAAAGGGTGAAAAAATAAAACCATACCATTAAAGCTGGTTTTGCTTTTTCGTTAATTAAGAAATTACCAGCAAAAAAATAAATAACTTCAAAGTTTCATATAGCCAAGTCTGCAGAAAAGTCAGAGCTACCACAATGAAAAGGCTTAGAATCATGAGAGGAATGGATCAGCATGTCCAAACATGTTATTTTTAACTGAAAATATGTGCAGCATTTCTAACTAAATAAAATGCAGATTTATGTCGACATCTAACACACCTCTGCATGTTGAAAGTTCCCTCCTTGCATTGACTCCAAGTAACCTTAAGGTAAAAGATTATCTGAAGAAAAGAAAGAAATGGCTCTGGGCTTTATTGATTACTCTCAATCCTGCAGCCTTCACAACCTTTGCGATACAATCAAGGCATCCCATGCTGAGAATCCCAAGACATGTTCTGCCCTAAAGCAACTCATAATGTTTCACTTTTGACAGGAACGTCTTGCATCACCTTCAAAGCTCAAAATAAGCTCAGCAAAAATAAACAAGTCTTATCATATTCTACTCACCTTTCTCACTAATGCATTTAACAGTCTGGTTCAGATGAGCTTCAACCTCTAGTCTAATCACACTTCGCGGACACAATCAAAAACTCCCCTGTCGTCACATGCTTGTTCAGCAGGAGGAATTATGGCAAAGTTAGTAACTCAAGGAAATCAACTGAATTTCTTTAGAAAGGAAAATTGGAAAATAAACTGAGCTTCTTCAGTGTTTTACAAGGACCAGACTGGAATGTATGCATGTATTGGAATGTTAAGTTGACTTTACATTTTTCTGATATAAACTGGATCTTCTTAAAGTGACTTGAGATGACATTTGATGGGAATCACCACAATAGACTACTTTGAGCCAATAGACTACTTTGATGCTATTTTTTGTAGAATATTTTAGGTGGCATGCATTGAAATTGCGTTTATCAAAAATATATTTGACCAGATGAATGAACTTTCCATGTTTTTTTCCATCATAAAGACAATAAGATACCTAACTAGCATCAACGCTAACTCCATGATCTACTTGGATTTTTCGCTCAGTTTTTTTACATATGTTATAATTACAAGATGTATTTAAGTTGTGAGGTTCTTCTTTCCAAAGGTTTTTGAGTCAGTCTATAATGTCATTACAGTGTACAATAATAATGTATTATTTTCAATAAGATTGCACAACCCTAGTCTGTTTTATAATTACACAGTTATATTTATCACCAGTATGAATACTTGTTTTTCTGTGCAAAAAAATAGATCATGTTGCACATTTTATTTTAGAAAGTTGTGTGTATGTACCATAAATCACAATAGTTTTACCCCAGGTCACCGGTATATTCCAAGAATCTCAAGAAGACCAAGCCAAAGTCAAACAAACATTTCAAAAGGGGAAAAAAATGTAATCACTCAATAAACTACAGTAAAGGGTGCGGTATTTATATTATGGCATATGACGACGATAAACCCTTCAGTTAGAATTGAGAACAGTGTATTTTACTGCTGGTCTGACTAAAATACAGACATACAGCGTGGTAGCAGATATGAAATAAGCTTCTTTTTTTAAAGAGAGCTGAATCATGGGTGTGATAACTTATTTTTGTCATTAAAGTGGAAAAAGTCTTACCATGTTAAAAAAATAATAAGTAGCAGTTGTGGAGTGAAGTGTTTTATGTGGTACTTTCTCATTCTGAAGGGATTTCTCTCCTTACAAAGCTCTTGATGCAACAGTAAACAGAACTCACCTCAACAATGTCAACACCCTGCTTCTACCATCATCTCCTCACTGTGGCGACAGCTGATGAAAAAGTACTTGCAGACCTAGAGGTGGGACTTTTCTGTCACAGAACTCTGGATCTAGCCTAAACTAAAATAAAACAAAGCTAGTCCATTAAACCGTGAAATTGCTCAATGCAAGCGATGGAATGTACAAATAACAAAAACTGAAGTGTAAAAATGGCCTCTTGTGAAAGAACAAAACAACTTAGCGACCTTCGTATTAGCTTGTCTTGTTTATTCAGCTGAGGAAGTTCAAGTTATGCGAGGTCACCGATGTTTAGAGGACTAAATTTATGTCTGAAAACACTCAGCCAACAGCTGTTTGCAATGACTTCTCTGCCAATCCAAATATAACAGAAAGGTCCCAAGTTTGCACTATGGACTTTATTCCATCATTGCTGATATAATTACACAAAGCATATTTTAACATCCTTAACAAGGATGGATCCAGTATAGTCTCTCAGTCACAATGCATGGCTGTGTAAGTCTGAATTCTATAAAAATAAAAACCCTTTCTTCACCATAGAGTTAATATAGAAGCGAGTGCAGTAATGTGTAAATGCAGGACAACAATAGCCTTAAAGCTCCTATTATATGAGCCACCACCTGCTGCCGTTTGTCATCATGTACTGTATAGATGCATGTTTGCCTGCCACCCTGTCTCCTCTCTGTACTCACCGCTGTTAGATTATAATATTCCACACAGGATGTAGTGAACCATTTAAGTTGTTAAATTTAAAGCTGTTAAGATTGCATGATTCTTCTTCTACAATCAAACGTACAAAAACAGAGTTTTACATTTGCAGGTCCACATGAGTTTATGCGGACCTCCGGCTCTGTTTTGGAACCCAAACTTGGGGTTTTCCCCATAGATGATTATTCGTATGAAGGAGATTCAAGATAGGCAGTACACAGTGGATGGTATTGTATTGTAGGATCAATGGAAAAGCCACTAAAGGTTAACCCTAACATGCACTTACAAAAAGATTAACATTTTTGCATGCATGTGAATTAGTACTTGATGCGCAGCCTGTAAATCAAACCGCTCTGGTGACACTTAAATAACAAAAACATAATAGCCACCCCTAAACTTAAAACAGTGACACCTTTCTACTTTTTCAGCAATCTGAGATTCAAAGCAAACAAGCTGGTATTGAACTCCATATCCCCTCATCTCTTCCTCGTCACAGGATAAACATCCTACATCAAGGCAGACAGACAAGGCAAACTATAAATTGCATAATTATACACAAATGAAAACAAAATCCACATGTGAATGCTATTGAGTCTGCAACGACAACAGACAATATTCCTTAG
Organism: Gambusia affinis; assembly: GCF_019740435.1. Classification (NCBI taxonomy): domain Eukaryota; kingdom Metazoa; phylum Chordata; class Actinopteri; order Cyprinodontiformes; family Poeciliidae; genus Gambusia; species Gambusia affinis. The sequence continues at coordinate 10,971,920 of NC_057889.1, forward strand.
TGATTTAAGGCTCCTGTAAGCTCCCATTCCTCAAACCCCCAAAAATCCTCCTCAATCCCAGCACAATCATGCAAATCTAAAACAAAAAATGCCAAAATATCAACCAAGTTTAGTCTTAAAGTATAGTAGTCCAAATATAATTTTTAATGTGGTTATTTTGCTGTTTTCTGTATTTTTAGGCATGAACTTTAAATAGGCATGATTACTGATATAAAGGCTTATAGAACCAGCAACATTTTCCATTCCTAATAAAACAATTCAGTGGAGCTCAGAGAAAGTGCCAGAGAGGAGTTCTGACCTTAGATTGTATTTAAAATAGAGTGCTGCTTTGTTGCCCCTCCCCCACCCGTTGCAACCACATTCTTCCTTCGCTTAAAATGAAAGAGAGAGAAAAGTTAATCTGTTTGGAAAAACTTCCAGCCACAAAACACAAACAGCCATGCCATTCTAACAATGGCAATAAAACCCACTGCTCTTCATCAAGCAACAGTTATTTTAAGACCAAAGTCAGCAAGACTACAACCCAACTAATTAACTAGCTAATATCAACTTTATAAAGAGCAGCGAGGCAGAAAGATCAATTATTCTGAACAATTAGCTCACATGAGGCTACTACGTTCGGCGGGTGTTGACATTTAGATTTTTGCTTAAGCCCATATAGAAATTCTGAAACAAAAATATATTTTCAAGATATTAATAATGAACATGTTCAATTATTTTACCTTCAGTAGTAATGATTGTCTTTTATGTTAACTAAAAGCAAGTGATGATGTGAAAACTACAAGCTGCTTGCAGCCCAACATGTATGATTATCTTACACACTAATATATCCAAGTAATGACACCATCTGCGATATAAACAACCACAGCAACAGAAAAACAAAACAGTCTAATTCATTTGTTAATTCGGAAACTGGTTATGGGTCAAAATATTTTAGATAATTTGGAAGATTTTATTAAAAACCACTAAAATCTTATATCGTGCAGAGTTTTATGACTTTTTATTGGAAGAGAATGTAGAAATACCACAAGTTGTGTGCAACGCAGAGAAAAGCATCTGTGTGTGCGTGAGTCACTTTAATCATTTTCACACCAGCAGAAAAAAAGGCCACGCATATTTCTTCTGACATGATTAGAACTGCAGCGGCATGCTGGTTGAACAGTTCTGGTCGTCAAACACAACAGACGAAAAACAAGCAAATATGAGGAAGGTTTTTTTTTTTTTTTGTAAAATAAAGATGAAGATGAAAATTTAAATGGATTATGAAAGAGACAAGGCAAGCAGAAGATGAAGGGAACCAGAAGGCTCTTATTTGTTGTGTTCAGCATGACATCAAAGTGCTAAAATGGTTGAGATGACAGAGGAACGCTGTGGAAACCATATGAAAGAAAAGAGAGACAAAGAGTAACAGAACAGAAAAAGCTGGTAGAAAAGAAGAGAATGATGCATTATGTGACATCTGTAGATAGAGCCATGCAAAAACTGAACATTTTTTAAAAAGAATCTATCGTCTCTTTAGGATTATATTTACTGCACCATTCCAGTCTCTTGGACAATATGTCTTGCCTTTAATTTGGCCTGTGGGAGTTGAGGGGGGAAAAAAATATCATCCAGGCTCATCCATCATAAAGAGTTTTCACCAGGGATTTGCTGGCAGCTCCGCTCCCGTTTGTCTTTCGAGGAAGTGTATTTCGTCCCAAACATCTGGTTGTGTGTGATACTTTTCCTCCGTAACAATAGCTGTGTAAAAATCTGCAGCGTGACCTCAAACTGGAATTCTTCAACTGCACTCTAAATAAAACCGTTCACAGTTAAAAAAAAACAAACAAAACAAAAACAAACAATTAGACAAACCTCAATTATTTGGTACCACTGTAATGACAGAACAATCTGCCGATGAGCCCAACTAAAATCTTATTTGGACTTAGAGAAGATATGACAAAGTTTGACTCCAAATTTAGTGAAGCCGTATCTTTTTTTTAAACTTGCGTGGCTCTCAGTTGTAAAAGAAATGCGATAAACTGAGTGCATTTCTAGATCTTGTGTAAAACAGTAGAACTAACATGTGCAAAATGATGAACATGTGGAAGCTGAGATTTTTTGAAAAACATCAAAACAAGTTAGATCCAGCATCCCAGGGGACTCTCAGTTCGTCCTCTTTCTGAAAACCATCACCGCAGTGGGGATTAAACCGTCTCCTTATTGGCTGCTTATTACCCCACAGCAACCTCAACTACCGAGGAGCTGGCAGACCAGTCCCACATGTGGCTTCTCTAAATGTGGGAACATACTTAAGCACATGTGGATATCTATAATAAAACAAAACAAACAAAACAAAACAAAAAAAAAAAACACATTTTTGGTTCTGGTTCACTTTGCAAAATGAACCAGTTTACAATGTAGCTCAGATGTAGTTTTACACCCAGTCAAGCCACCGTGAACAGTGTCATTTTATTTTGGGCTCACAAAATAAAATAAATTTGGAAGTTTTTTTATTGAATAGAATTAGACAAGGCCTCTGTTGTCGGAGCACCATGGATGATGACAAACAAGTGTGTTATGCCAGGATTCCTGGACTCCTCTGAGCATTGAACAGGACTGTATCCAAATTCAGGGAGGTCTGAACAGAAGCGTGAGAGAGGGCAGCTGTGAACTTCACACACACAAGAACTCTAAAAGTCTAAAAGGTCATCATAAAGTTCATTAAGTATTTCTACATTGTTGAGGATGTAAAAAATGAAACCTGCAGAAACCACAGAGTGCAAGGAAGAATGTACAGTAGGAAAAATTAGAGGACGGAAACAATGACAAAGCTAAACAGGATGATGGAAAGAAAGAAAGCACAACAAAGGAATGAAGGTATTACACAAGGAAAGACGGAGATCCAAAAGCACCCTGGAGGGGAAGGATGATTGGACGGTAAATGGAAGAAAGACGGACACGAGAAAGAGATTAAAGAAAGACACAAGGGAGGGAGGACGCACACAAAAAAGAAAAAACAAAAACAAGAAACTGAGAAAAGGAAAAGGACACAACAAATAAAAGAAAAGAAGGGAGGGCAGAAGGACAAGACTAGGAAACAAGAAAAAGGAGGTGGGGAAAGGTAAAAGAATACAAAGGAGGCAGGATAGGCAGAACAAGAAAAAAAAGATTTGACATATTTCCATACTCATTTTTTCTTTTTCCATATTTCTGGAACTCTGTCATACAATCAACATCAGAATCAGCTCCCTATCAATTCTCCTGAAGCTGCAGCTCTTTCCCAGTAATTTTCCCCATGTTTCTCCCCTCTCACTGATCCCTCTCCGTCTGTACAACTGGACCTGAATCTTTTGTTCCCCGTGGGAGCAGGTTGACCTCCAGAACCAGGCCGGGCTCCTCTCTCCGGAGCGAGTTCTGTGGGAACCGACTTGTGGATTCTGCCAGCGTAATGACTGCTCTCCCATCAATGAAAGGCAGGGAACCGGGGTGAGACAGAGTGAATAGTGAGCAACGAGAAGTGAAGCAGGAATAAATGCGGCTTGCATGAGCATCGTTGGGTGGCAAACCGGAAAAGAAATCAAAACAAAACGGTAATTAGTTTATCCAGGCATGAAAGCACTTTGCAAGGAAAACAGACTTGGATCTCAGTCAAGCGAGTTTTTGCAACTCAACCGGAGTAGTCTCACCCCAAGTAACAACTGTCCATCAACAGACACTTGTGTATGGTCCCAAAGACACACCAGGGGTCTTAGAGGAACACTTTGGCATTGCAACACACCCTCAACATGACAGCATGGAGCAGATGAAAGATAGGGCAAAGACATGTGCCTATAATTATCTGAGGGATAGAGGAGGAATGCTCGGTGTGGAAGAGTGTGAGGGAAAGACAAGATGAACTACTGGCGTTAGTGGGTCAGCTGGAAACAAGTCTCCTTTTTACTCTGTGTGTCAATGTGTGTGTGGGTGTGTCTCCAACGTCAAGCTGGTGGGCATCAAGACGTCTGACAGGGAAGCCCAGAGACTCATCCAACTCCAATTAACCTTCACCAGTTTGACCTAGATACATTAAAAATAAAACACTCCCGGTTCAACGCAGGGCTATATTTGGCCGAAGGACTGGGAGTAAAACGCATAGTTAAAAACAGCGCTCACATACATACAGTGCCTGGCAGAAGTATTCACAGCCCCTTGAACTCGTAGAATGTCATACACGAGTCAAGTTACAACTACAGACTTTAATAAATTTTATATGATTGACCGTCATAAAGTTGGTGCTGTCGTGGGAGAACATATCCAAGGTTTTTAATTATTTTTACAAGTGAAAATATAAAAAGTGCGGAAGGCATTCCTGTTCATTTCTGTCAGTTAATACATTATAGAGTCACCTTTTGCTGTAATTGCAGCTGTAAGTGTGTCTTTGATGAGCACTTTTTTTAAGACAGTGATTTTTAATCTACTTTTGGTCTGGACTTTAACTAGGTCTTTCAAGTAATTTCCTCTACTCTCTGATTTCAACTGAGAGATTTCCAGCTACTGTTTAGTCTAAACAAAATGGTCGCCTCATTTCACACGTATGGGTGCAGCAGGAAACATTGTTTATCCAAATACAGATGACTCGGCTATTTTGGCCCAAAGCAGAAATCCAAGCTGGGCCATTCAGCTTTGTTTAACTCTTCACTCTGTGCGTGTCAGGTGTTCCCCTGCTGAAGTTCCACAGGACGACCTCTGAACTTTGCCCTGACGGGATCTGCTTCAGCACAAACGGATTAATGGTAGCAAAATACACAAAAGTAGATGCCCCGTTTGACCTATTCAGTCCAACCTTGATTACTTTAAGTCGATGTGCACACATTTACTATGTCTGGCCCCCCTTTAACTCAATAGTGGTCTTCCAGCACGAAGGGGCCCCTCACCCGTAATATGATCCACCTCTGAACTAAGGTAAAACCTCCAGAGGAACTTGTCAATGGTAAATATTTACATGCAAACTTTAAGGGTGTATTATGTAATACAGCAAATTCAACACTGCAGGCCAGCAAAAGTCAACATAGGATTAAGTATTAAAGATAGAAAGAACTACAAATCCAGCTTTGAAAACATGTAACAGCATATGTTTGGCAATACCACAACCTGCCTGTGCTCTCTGAAGTCACACGACGCGAACAGCAACTTTCATTCAGAACGCCGCCAGCTGATCTGACATATTCAAATGCAGCACTCACTTCCTGGAGTAACCCTGCAAGGCCCTTCAGAAGGCAGGTGGTGGTTTTCACCTTTATGTGTGGAAAGATTTAAAGTAAAGCTGACAGGCCTCTGCTGTAATAAATTGGAAATGAGAGCTTCTGTACACTCAGGGCTGCGCTTGGGGCCATGTGTGAGCTGGCAACTGAGAGTCTCGCAACGTAACACACCGCATTCCTGCCTGCTCTCCCTCACCTCGTCTTCAGCTGCAATGAAAAAGCATAAACGAGTTTCAATGGGAAGAAACCAGGGTTGTGCATTACAGACGAAGAAGTCATGGTGTGTGTGTGGGTTTTTTTTTTTGTGTACTCCTTGAACACGCCTGCTTCACTCCCATGTTTTTATGCATCTATTCCTGCTCATCATACAACGCTCTCACTTAAGTCTGGGATCTGTCAGCTCAGCTTAAATTCCCACAACCACTTTTGACTCTCTGACAGTGACTCACAGTCGGACCCAAGACAGGATGAACCAACTACTGTCACAAGGACGGAGAAAAAAGGGGAAACAAAAGCCTGTGAGTCAGAACCGAAACCGCCATCTTTCAATGGCGCTTAGTAGAATCTGGGCTGGACGTCTGAACACTACTTTGTAACATTCTTTAGAGGCAAATTAGATGAGCAAAAGAGCTCTGACATAAATCAGGAGGTAATATAATTCCATAATTATCGTGTTCATGAACATTAGAGCACAAAAAAGGGTTAAGTTAAAGGCACAGACACAAAATGACTTTTACTTCAGATCTAAGTCAGAACTTCCTAATGTTTCTTCTTATGGAGTGCTAAAAGTGACACAGATGAATAAGATAAGAACTTATCATTAAACAAAAATCTAAAACAAATACATTTAATAATTCTCCTTTTTGCAAATTGTTAATTTTATTTAAATGTTTAGTTGATAATTGTTGCCTGCATTAAATAGCTCTTATCTGATCAGTATAACTCAGGGGTGTCAAACTCCAGTCCTCAAGGGCCACTGTCCTGCAGTTTTTAGATGTGCCACAGGTACAAAACACTGGAATGAAATGGCTTAATTAAGTCCTTCTTGTGTAGATCAGTTCTCCAGAGTCTTGCTAATGACCTAATTATTCTATTCAGGTGTGGTGCAGCAGAGGCACATCTAAAAGTTTCAGGACAGTGGCCCTCCAGGACGGGAGTTTGACGCCTGTGGTATAACTGTTCTGTGCTGGAATCGCTCAGATACAAAAGTCTATTTGATAAGCCAAAGCAAAACATCTCATGGCTCACTGTTGAACAACAACCATAACAGAATAAAATACTAAAATAATTTTACATAATCTTTACATAATTTTAAACAAGTAAGAATGTGCTGTGTATTTTTCCTATATGTTATAATAACAAATCTAAATGATCCTTGGACTTTTGACACTCCATAGAAATTCTAGCACCACGAGTATGTTTTTGAGTTTACAGAATGTTATTAAATTAATAGGAAGGCGTGTGAATAATTATCCAGCAATTTCACAACTCAATGAATTCAATGTTAACTTTATATATTTTTAGAAAAATGTATTTTAAAATATCAGCTGATAAACAATACAATTAAAACACAACTTGAAATCTTGATCCAAACAATGAAACACTGACTATTCTAAGTAACTGATACGTTTATGCACATTTTGTTTTTATCGTAATATATAGGGGGTTTTTTATTTATACTGTGGCACTTTTGGCACTCCACAGTCAGTTCAGGCGCCAAACCATGAGTCAGTGTCTGAGTTAATATAGAACCAGTGTGCGGAACAAGTAGCAGCTTTACAATGACAAGCAAAACAAATTAAACCCCTGGAGTCAGGAAATTGATTTTCCATTTATCCCTCTGTTGACCAACTTTGTTTACATCTTTGAAACTACAAGAAGAAGCAGAGGAAAGGTTGTCTGCGAGGCTTTCTGTGATCTTGTTCGCCAATAAAGTTCTACAAACAGATGGTCAATAAGATGAGAGGAGATCCATCACTTTTGAAAGGACTCTATGCCCTCTATCAACATAAGTTTGAAGGAGGACAAAGACAGCAATGTGTTCAGAGGACACAGGTCAGTATTCCCTGGTTGTGTCAATAGACAAAATGTGAGTCACCTTGGACTTGAACAGACTGTAAGAGAATGTAAGAGAATATAGACACCTGTCGGATAGCTGCCAGTTGTCCAAATAACTAAACTTTCAGCAACAACGTAAGCACAACAATAAAGCCTACTGCAATACACCGCGCATTTTCTGGGGTTTGGTGTAATGTTTACAATGAAGAGGCAACCGTGTAGAACTTACGGATTTTAACTTTCTTTGGATCCAACCTGAGGACCTCAGTCTGCAGATTGTGCAGGCGCCCCTGAATCCTGCAGGACCTTCTGAACACCATCCCTGCCTCCATTTCGATGCCCAGGAAGATGTCGCTGGCATGTCGGGAAAGGTCTGAGAGTTGCTGGATTAAGCTGGTCAGCGTGTGACAGCCAACCTCATCCAGAGAAGAGTATAAAACAGGTCTTCGGAGTTTGCGTCTCCCGCTTCCTTCCCTCGGTTTCCAGCCGTCCCTCGCCGATAACCGACTCACACGGCGCGGCTCAATAGTCCTCTGATGAAAGGGCATATTTAAATCATACCAATAACCTCAGCGGGAACCGAAAACTGCACACGAAAAAAAAACCCCGCTGCAAAACAAAGTATGTTGTTAGTATAAAATTACATTACAACAAAAAGTAATATTCCCAAGGCTATGGAATCCCTCAATCCCGCCATATTTATTGTTTTCAAAGCATGGCACTTTGTCCTGCTGCCGTACACCGGAGACGTTGCCTCTCAAAGTCTATTCAAATTCAACCAGACACAGAGCAAGCTGCAGGAGAAAAAAAACACAGCAAGAGGAAAAAGTCAGGAAAGAAGTCTGTACCAAAACCCGGAGAATACTACAACCACCTGTAGGAACTGGAGAGGACTCAGTTTACCTGCCTCCTTCTGAGTCAGCGGCTTCACGGAAAAGCTGGAGCGGGTTTTCTCAATAACGGAGCACGGAGGGACAGCAGCGAGGGAAGGATGGGTAAAATAAAACGTCTGTAATTTCTGTTGCTGTTTATTCATGGCAGGCTACATCAATCTACCAATTTTCATACGTATCATATTTACGTTCTGTTTGAATTTCCATAGAAAAAGCCAGAGTTAAAAAAAATCATTATAATAATAGAGTTATTATAATCAAACCTCTGATTTATGTTTACTTTTATATTTATATTTAATAGTTTGTACATTTACAAGTTTTGAACAAGACTTTACTATTTCCTTATCAAAGCTATTCCAGATTTTTAAAATTTTTTAGGACATTTACTGTTTTCTTGTAAAGCACTTTCAACTAGCAAATGATGAATGGTGCTACAGAAATAAACTTTCCTTTTGCAACACAAGCATGTGCCTTTAAGTTCGTGCTTAGTTTCTTTGTACATTGCCAGTGTTATAATGAGTTGTTCCAAACAGAAGCATTTTAATGGAACCAATTTAATGAATGTTTTGTTTGTCATTGTTATCTAAACCATTTATAATTCATGGGTTTCTACTGTAGCATATACGTTGCATTTCCCCACATTTATGCACTGCACACTATGTTTGGAATTGATCAGGGATGGACATAGCATGCTTCATTTACTTTTTATGTTTAAATTGTCTTTTGTTTTATATTACATTGCTATTTTCTTTTACATTATATCACCGTGGCTTTTAGCACCATTGTAGCTGACTCTCAACAATAAAAAAAATGTCTCATCTGTTCTTTCAATTTACAAAAGAGAATTTGTAATAAAGGGATGGAGTACCTATATTGTTCAGGATGTGACACTTGGTTGTATTACATGAATTTATAAATCCATGGACTGTACTGGAGCAAAAAAAGAAAAATAAAACTAATGTACTGCTAACCTAAGGGTGAAATTGTTCTGTCGTGTAGTACAAAACAAGAACACACTGAAACAGGAGGAAGAGCAATCATTTACTCCTCCTGGGGACTCAATTCAACTTTACTGTGAAAATAATGTAAGAAGCAACAAATTCAGTAGACTTATGTGATAGCAGTTGCGCCCCCTGGTGTCTGTAAGAGAACATGGCATTTATACTGAGCTGCCTGCATGTGACCCAGGCAAGTATTTTGTCATTTCTCAGCAAACTGGAAGCTCCTTCCTTCTTTCCTCCCTTCCTTCCCAATAAGAATGTACAAAGTGGCAATAGCTTACCAGCTCATTCACTAGTAGTGAATACAATGATACACCCATTGTTAAGGAGTGTTTTGAATGTGTGACACCCAATGTGATTCATTTATAAAAACAGGAAAGACAAGATTGATCATCTTGCTAGGCATGATTACGATCCGTGTTTGTCATTCAACCCAAAGGAAATGGGTTTGATAGAGAAACAGAGTGGAGATAGCTCACCACTGGTGGGAAAAGGAACCAGTCTGATACTATTTACTCGCTGCAAGGTTATTACTTGTGTCCTTGCATTCCCATCATTGCTTCCTTTGTTTGGTTTAACATATGTATGTTCTGGAACTGAAGTTTTTGTTTTCTCACTTGGGAGCTGTTTTGAAAATAATGGCAAATATGTCCTTGTTATTGGATAGGAGGTGCAACTGTGAGATTAGAAAAGCACTCAATAGTTTAGTACCGTAAATGGGGTTCCGACACATTTTTTTTGGAAGAGCCTGGAATTTACTGGAATCCTGTAATTTCCAAGTCTGCAAAATTCAGGAAAAAGAGAAAATAATGTAATTTTAATTCTTTATTTCCTGTCCCATTATCAATATAGTGGCCTTCTTCCTCCATTATTCTTCCCTTAATTCTCCTTCAGTATGTTGTTCCTTCTCTTCTTTATTGCTAGTATTTTTAGTTTCTTCCTTTTCAATTTTTTCCTCCCACACTTTTGTCTTAACATTTTTTCTTTCCCTCATGTCCATCCTTGTTTTGAGTCTTTCCTTCCTAGTCTCCTTATTCACCCTTGTCTTTTATTCCTTGCTTCTTCCATTTTTTTTAATCGAAGGAAAAAAGGAAAAATATATTGTGTATTTTTTTCCTTCTTTCACCCTGTCCCTATATGTTTTTCCTCTCTTTACTCATTTAAGGACTGACTCAAAATTTGAGGCTGGAAAAAGAGGCAATTTTTACATTCTTTGAACCCTGAAGCAAAATTAGACATTTGGCATTTTTATTACGCAATTTTGTGAGGGTAAAAAAAAACAAAAAAAAAACCACCCTATTCATATTTTGCATATGGAATAGCAATAAAATCCTTACAGATTACTCAACAGATCTAAAACCACATTGCAGTTGAATGAGTACATGTAAAAATAAGCAAAGACAAGGGTCAGAAGATGAAGTTTAATCAAGATTAAATATATGCCCAAAATGATTTTGCAACTTATGAATTCAAAAAACAAAACCTAAAACTTTAAAGTAAAGAAGATGAGCTTCTCAGTCATACCAATAGTCTTATACCTTTGTCCTTTTAACAAGTCATTGGGCAAAATGAAACTCTCATTCACCTTATAGTACAGTGCATTGATTTCCAAAACCATCGCCTTCCTCCAAGTCTTAAACCCCCACACATAAACCCATTCATTTAATTATTTACAGACAAGGCTTGACCACATAAAACCAAACTTGTTAGAAATAAGAAACTCGACAGAAACACATCTGTAGGTACAGGAATGGCGTTGACTGAGCCATATGTAGTGACAATTTGATCCACAATTCACTAACTGCATTAGAGTCAGGCATATTAAATTACTGGAAACTCGTGAACAAACCCTTATTTGCCTTTGGATAAACACACACACACAATGCACAGTGTGATAAAGCCAAAAAAGAAAGAACCCTTTTCCTTCAGCCATTTAACAAACCCCAAGTTTAAACAAACGTTGAGAGCACAATTCAGCAGACACAAAAAACATGTGGATGCATAAATGGAGATGAATTTGAATGCAGAACACAAGCCAGTCATCTCACTTTTATTCCAAACACGAGAGATGAAGATCGGTGCGCATGTGAGGGAATCCACACCAGGAAGAGTAGAAAAGGAACAGCATTTATGCAACACCGATTTCTGCGCAGATGTAACATAAGTGTCGTGACCTGAAGGAACTTGGATTGTTGCTCGGGCTACAGATTACCTACAATGGAGTCAAACACAACTCTCTCAAGTAATATTGACACCATCTCATTTAAAGTGATTTTTAAGGGATTTGTGTTTTAGTTTAGTCAGACGCAGGACCCATTGTGGAAAAGGAGAGAGGAAACAGCTGCCTGAAAATAAAAAACTGCATTTAGAAGTAACTGGACTTTAAAGTTTTTTCTGCACCTTGTATTTAGATGAATTAGTTCACAAGCCGAAGAGGCTGACACTTCAGGTGAACATACTGTTTTATCACTTGTCCTTCATAAATTAGGCCAGCAGTCTCCATTAAAGAAAATGTACTGCTGTTGCAATATGCCTGTCATACAGAATCAAGTTATGAAGATAAAAAAAAATGTACAAGAAGCAGTAATCTGAAAACTCTTCTGCCTTAGCTAAACGATCCTCCCTGGACTTTACTTAAGCTTAGTAACCATGGAACAGAACACATTATGGTTTCACAACAAAAACAGTGACTATGTTTGTGTACACTGATGATTTTAATGTGGTATTTAAGCGAACCAGAGGGTCTCTGGAAAAGGCATAGTGTTATGAAGCACATTTCGCAGTATCGCTGGAGTTCCAGAATCATCTGTGTTCTCAAAGGGGGCTGAGGGGGACACATGACCACTATTTCCGACAAACAGGAAAAGTCGGCTCACAGTGTTGGACATGCCGAGTTTCCATTCGTTTTTAAGGGCGTCAGTCACACAAGGCCACGCTGGGAAGTCCTGGGCCGGTGTGGTCAGCAGGAGAAGGAGGAGTCCAGGGTGGCAGAGGGGGAAAGTGGTGAAACACAAGTTTAGAGGACACTCCTACAGCTTTGCGTATGCAAGTGCAGCAAGGTCAGTTAGTGAATTTACAACAGGAATGCACACTCTTTTTTCCCCAAAAAGGCTCAAACAAGATGTGTAGCATGGTTGGAACTTGTTTCAGGCCAGCACAAACAGAATACATCAGTGAAATCTCCAGTTTAAGGGCTCCCGATGTGTCTCTCTGCCTCCCCCTGGTGGTTTTATTCCTCCATAACGGTTCAATTAGTCCTTCGTACACAGATACAGCCTGCCTTTTACATACATCTCCACCTACACACACAAAATATGAACAAACACTCTCCCTGTGTCTTTAGTCAGGCTTATCTGGTGTAGTAGACTCTGTAGTAAACACTCTTGGAGCGCCAAAGGGAATAGGAGTTGTCAAACTTTAGCAGGTAGACTCCACGGCCAGGGTACTGGTGGCTGCCGGCGTACACTTCCTCATGACAGTCCCGCCGGTAAACCGGCACAATCTCATCCACGTGAGGCTTCCCTGCCTCCTTCTTTGCCTTCTCCCCCTCAGTGGGAGGATCACCTGAGGACAAAAGGACAATGGGAAAGTTTAGACCGTAGAATTAAATAATAGAGAAATTATTGAATTAAGTTCAGTTTAAGGCATCAAGATTTTTGTAAAGTTATGGTTTCAAAACTTCAAAACTGTTCCTTTGATAATCCACTTTACATTATGTATTTTTGTTCTGTTCTTTCCGATTTTTTTCCCATTTCTAGCAGTACTAAAGACATTTAGTATTGCTAGTGTGTTTTGAGTGCAGGAAGTTCAAGGCTTAACAAATGCAAACTAACTGAATGAGATCCCTTACCTTCATCATCATCGTCTTCGTCGCTGGACTCCGACACGTGCACACTGACTGAAGCAGAGGCAGCGTCTGTCCACTCGAAGAACACCCCAAAGCCAATGTCATAATAGTCTGTTGCAAACTCCCAGAACAGGTAAGATCCTTCCTCATGGGTGGGGACGCGCACCGTCACAACCTCGCCACGCCCCACCGTGATCACACTGTCAGGATCCTGACGGATCTTCTCCTTGAAGTCCTTGATCTGCGGTCGCGTCCACATCGATGGTGCAGCGATGACTGGTGGGGAGTCTGCTGTGAATGAGGGAGAAGAAGCAATTTGTGATCTGTTGAAGGGATCTGCTACCAAACAAGGAGCCCAACCCTACATAAGGCTGTGATGCGTTGATTAATCAAATTTTCTGGTTTTAAAGATTTAATTTGTGGAAAATCTGGATTTTTTTCCCCCATCAATGTAATCCTTGGATTTCCATAGTTCAGAGTAATGATGATATGTTTTATAGCTTCTATTTATTATTTATTTCAACCTTTAATTCAGATCAACTTACAGAACGGAATGATTGAAATAGGATATTTTTGGTCATTTCTAATTCCTTTTTAAGAACAAAAAGTAAGAAAATAATTTTATATATATATACATATATATATATATATATATATATATATATATATATACATATATATATATATATATATATATATATATATATATATATATATATATATATATATATATATATATATATATATATATATATATATATATATATATGTGTACATACATACAGTGGTGATTTTTTTAAGATACATGACCCAGCTCCATCTCTGGCTGATGAATAATTTGTTCATAAAGTGCATGTGTGTGAGAATGATCAGCAGAAGTGGTGAGGTTTTGCTTACACAGCTATCCCTCTCACATTTTGTCCTCCACATTATCTCTTACTGGGACACCAGTTGTCCCAGTTTGTGTTTTGGAATAACATCAATGCAATTTCCTGGATGACTTCTTTTTCCTTTGTGACTGGGACTTGTGGCCAGAGGATACCTAAACATATCATGTATCACTTGGTCCAGCACTTATCCGCCCTGCCCTCAAGGTCACATAACCAAGCACAGAGTGTCGTTTCCTTCTGCCATTAGCTGCACTAAAAGGAAAATGTGGATCTTTCTTTACGAGTTCAAATCCTGCGTGTGTTTTTTTTTCCAAAAAGAGGGAAAAAAAAAAAAGTTACAGCCAACAAACCTAATAAAGGCCCGTTCTCTGAGACCTCCTCTGCCGGCTCTGGCTCCTGCTCCCTGTCCATGCTCTCCGAATAAGAGTCCGACTGGCCTCCATTGACCGTAGGAGCTTCCTCACTGGAAAGTGGTGAAGCACCACATAACGTCCCAGCTGCTGAGGCGGAGGTCACATCGCCGCTGTTAAAGCTGTTAGCATCCAAGGAGCTGTGCATCAACGAATCATTCTGCTGCTGTTGTTTCTGTAAGGCCGCCTAAAACCAAAGAACAGCAAAAATTAACCATCACGCAGAATACTCCACGCTGATACTGGAAAATATTTTAAATATCCAAAATAAAATACAACAACTAAAACCAATAAAACGGAAATAGAAACTACAAACAACGAAAAAGGCATTATGAAGTCTTTGTGAGCAATATAGTCCTTCAAACAATATTGACTATCAGAAGGAAATTATCAAGCTCCTTTTAATTTCTCATGCGATTAACTGCTGATTGCAGCATGCCATAAACCATAAACTCTGACTAGCTTTGTTGAGGAAAACGTCCTAACAGCATGATGCTGCCACCATGTCTGACCGTGGAAGTCATGTGTTCAGGTTGGTGTTATTGCAAAAGTTGTCTGCATGAAAACAAATAAAATACACAGAGTTGCAGATTGTTTTACAATATATTTTTTACAAGAGTTATAAAAACCCATGTTTTCCTTCTGCTTCTTTTTAGTGGTATATCCCATAAAACTCCAATAAAATCTGTGGTTGCACTGTGAAAAGGTTCAAAGGACATGCATATTTTCCAAGGCCAGACCAAGCTGCTGTCTCTCTTGTTGTTGTTGTTGTTGGTACCTGCTGCTGAGCCAGCTGGACCTGGTAGAGCTGCTGCATGTACTGCTGATAGTGCTGCTCCTGGAGCTGGCGGATAAGGCTCATCTGTTGCTCTGGGTTGTTGGGGTACTGCTGCGCCGCGTACTGTTGGAACTGCACTGCTGTCTGGGCGTTCAGTGCCGCCATTATCTGTTGTCTGGTTGAAATAACAGAGGAAAGCTTTGAAAGTCAGGATAATCAATAACAGGTTTGCCTGTAAATGTCTGATAATAGTGAAATCTAGAGGTCAGTTTTGCATTAGAACTCTACAAACACCTCACTGTGACACATACTTCTGCTGCTCTATCCGCAGCCTCTCCTCCTCTGCTTGTCTCCTCTCCTCTTCCTCTCTTCTCAACCTTTCCTCCTCCTCAAGTCTCCGTCTCTCCTCCTCCTGCCTTTGCCGCTCTCTCTCTTCCTCTTCTTGCCTCAGTCGCTCCTCCTCTTCTTTCCTAAACATGGGAAAAAACAGAGAATATGGGCTCAAACATGCATGACTGAAAATCAAAAGCAATTTTAGGCACAAAATTGGCACTTCAGGCACTTTTAGTTATTGTATTAATATACAACCCTTAACTGAATTGTGTGTCATGCATGTAGATGGAATTTTGGTCAAATTAATACTTAGACATTGCAGCAAACTTGTATACTTTACCTTTTCCGCTCCTGCTCCTCCCTTTCAATCCTGTGCGATATGACGTAAGGAGCAAAGAGGTTACAGCATTTATTGAGAAGCTTGACAAACTCCACCATGGCCTCTTCTTTCTCCATATTACCTAGTGAGGCCCACTCCTTCCTGCACAGAAAGCAACATGGAAGGTACACAGCGCAATTAAATCATGAACAAACAGCCACGATAATTACCTGCTAGTTAGAAACTTAAATAATCTAATGCAGTACAAGAAATTCATCAAACTCATAAAATGTTCTTATTTAATTTAGCTCTTAATAATAGGGGTCATAAACTGATATTTGATCTAAACCACCCTCTCTGAGTCAATATGTTGAGTTTTCATAACAACACAAAAACAAATATAAAGACTACATAATTCACATGAAAGTAAAGTTGTATTCTGCGGTTACCTTCGATCGTTTCCCAGGACGTCAAAGAAGCCAACTTCTGGGGAAGCATCGGGATTATAAGGGCCCAGCAACACCTGTTTGTGAAGGGCCACAAGCCGAAGCTTCTCCTCATATGTAGGATGGAAGGCCTTGCCATCTTTATCTGATCAGGAAAAAGTGGAAGAATTTAGTTAGCATATTCTTAAAGCTAAACTATGCTGAAAGAAAGCCTCTGAATATTGCAACATGTGATCCTCTACAAAGAGGACACAGAAGAAACTGCAATTTCAAATCAATATGATCATCTATGCATAAAATCAGTAACAATTAAATGACTGAACCAGGAGGTCACCATGACAATCTGTATAAACTAAGCAGGACTTCTTTGAGAAAAACGGTGGTCAGAAAGGCAATGCTTAGGACTCAATAAATATTACAACTGCAATATATAGTTTTTTTTAGTGAAGAGTAGAACATGTAGACAGGGACCAGCAGATTTATAATGGCACTGGCCAACTGAGGAGATCAAAAGGCAGATTTATGTACTGTGTGATATTTAAACAAGTAGAGCTAACCTAAACTGACAAACTGGGGAGAAAATACAAAGCAGAGATTTTCTTTGTGCAGAGTGGCAACCAGGCCACTTAGTTGTTTGCACAGTCATCAGTAGTCTTCTGTGCTAAGAAAAACAACCCACATAGCCAGTACTGGAGTTGATCACGCTTTGAAGTATCTCTTATTTTTGCATGGGTTTAAAATATAAGTGAAGGACTTGGAATTAAAAGAGGCGGAAACATTTCAAGAGCATGCTATTCTGTAGAGTTAGCAGAGCCTTATAATTGGCAACAATGTTAGAGTGGAGTTGGGAAGAAAGCAATCAATACTGTCCAACATTTATATAAATTCGGCTAAAAACAACAAGGCGTGCATCTGTCATCATTTGTAACTCTTTGACTTCATTAAAATGCACCAATAAACGTTCCATAGAGCTGCAGTAAAAAAAAAAAAAAAAAAAAAAAGACAGGGCGTGTTAAAAAGCCCCCAAACAAGTCGCTGTAAGCTGCCACATTCATTTCAGAGTGGCCAACTGCTTCAGACAAGCAGTTGGCCACTATATCACTCCAACTGAATAACCTAAACCCCGAAAACACAGCGGGTTTACATCGCATGCAACCGAAGACCAAAACCTCAAGCCCCTCGCTCTTGCTTTACGCCTCAACGGTCAGCTAACATGTCGTTAGCTACTGATTAGCTAGAGAGCTAATAGGCGACTGACAGTTAGCAGCTAATGGTAGCAAAATGCTAACCTCAGTCAGGAGAAAACCGAGCTCACAATACATCACGCGCTTTAAAAACAATTCCTGCATAACAGCGCCAGAACAGTTACATCTTAAGAATTTAACATACCTTTAAAAAATTTAAGGGCCAGTCCGTACAGCTCCAGTAAAGGAAAGCCCCATTTCCTCTCTATCGCAGATTTGCCTGACTCTCCATCGTCGCCCTCTTCGTCCGCCGGTGTATCTGTCCCAGGTTGAGTGGGAGCGAGATTCGGTTCTTCTACCTGGTTCTGCTCGCCCTCGGGGTCCGGGCTAAGGGTGAGGCCGTCGATGGAAACTTCGAGCCGGCTGGTCGTAGCGCTGTCGAGGTCGCCGCTCTGAACCTCTGTCGCCATCATTGTAGACTGTCAGCTGAAGCAGCCACGTACCTACTTCCGTTTAGACCTGACGGAAGATCCGTTTTTTTCTAACAAGTAAACAGTGACGAGGCTTTAACCCGAAAGGCAGACACATTCACAATGGATTATTTACACATTTACTTCGTTGTAAAGCAAACTAAAATAAAAAGCAGTAGGATCACAGGAAAAGTGAATGACAATTATTGTTTAATATACATTACTTAAAACCAATGGAATGTCCATGGAATATTCATTCCCTTGCTTATTCTGATAACATTTTTTTGTCCTTGATAGCTCCTGGTCTCTCTTGCATCTGGTGTTCACTATCAACCCATATTTGCAAAATTTGATTTTTTTGCAGCTTAATTTCAACCTTTTTTCTTTATTTTACACAGAGACAATGTACAACATTTGATTGACATTTTCTAAAGGAAACATACTGTAGGGAAAAAAACATTCTAATTTCCACCTGTAGTGCCAGTGCAGGTTGAGGTCAAGCATAATTTAATAAACTGAATTGATAAAACAAGCATAAAATCTTTGGATTCTATACATTTCCAATAAATAAAGACTCACATCTCATTAAAACCAGTCAAACCATTCCAAGTACAACTGCTAAGTTTGACCGTTGCTTGATTTATATATCTTCACCATTCACATTAACAAATGGCTCATTTGTACTGTGTATAAAATAAAGCAATGCTGCAACAAGAAGTGTGGAAAAAGATTTGATAAAATTAGATGTCTAACATGTACCTTATAATGAGAATGATGAAACATCTATTTATGAATGAACTTTAGCATCTAAAATTTAAGTTGCAATGTCATGTGTAAAGTTCAAATACCAAAGGACTTCATCTGAATCAACTAAACAAATAAAGAAATCATGAAAGATACCCAGAGCCCTTCAAAAACAAAAGTTAAAAAAAATAATTAAAAATAGGTCAGACATTTTCAAAAACATTGGAGTAGATAAATGGGCTACCACATGAATCTGACCATTCTTGCAGTAAAACTAAAATACCTCTTAAATACACAAAGACCACGCTGAAAGGAAAGGCCCATAAGGGAGTTGACATTTTCACGTATCTCTGCAAACCTTTGAGGTTGATCTACCAGCCTGTCTGTAGAACAGATGCATGTGGGCCAGATCAAACTGTTAGTTTGCCAAGTCTTTGGAAGGTGTGAGCATGTTTTTGGATCCTGAGGAAGCTGCTGACTCTGAAATGGCCATTAATCCCTATTCATCTCTGGTGTCTGAAGTGCAGTCCCGACTGTACACAAACACTGATTCCTTTTAACAGTTTTGTTTCATTTCTGTAGCCTAAAGCTTAATGATCACCCAAATTAAAAATGAATCAAGACAAAATTGTGTGTCAAAATTGTAAGCTTTCCTACCTGTTTGTATTTGTAGAATTGCTTCTAGGAAGCACATCGCTCTCTTAGAACTTGTCACTGACAGTCACAAGGGAGCTGGAAGTTTAACACCCCAATTTTGCATAGCAATATGGTCTGTGTTCACAGGCAATATCCAATTAGGGTTCTCAGACAGAGTGGCCGATAGAGCTGTGAAAGTCCTAAGTAACAAGAGCACCTTACCTGAACAAAGGTGAAGGTGTAAAAGCGCTGAGATCAATAAGCATTAACATTGATGGGAAATTACACAGCAGCTCTCAGGTACTGCAAATTCACAAAGCCAGCAAGTTCACTGCTATACTCAGGCTGGGTGACTTACATTCTCTATTTTTTTCTCTTTCGAACTAGGACGACAAAAAAATGGATGACTTTAACATAACTATGTTGCCAAACATGGAGCCTTTTTCCTGTGGTTTACCACAGCATGAGATTAACCCTCGTGAGTCACCCAGAGTCTGGATTTCATTTAGTGATTCTGTTTTGCAATGTTAAAGTCAACCCACACCCAGAGAAGTTTCATATATGGTAAAACACAAATTTTTCAAAGGACATTTACATAAAACCCGCCAAACTTCTGATCAAGTGCACTGTTAAATTATTAACCGGATAAAAGCTAATTCTTCCTCATCTTGTCAAACAAAAGGGGACAAATTATCCTGTCTGCGATCCTAGCTGGGCTAATGACTTGATCCCTCTCCTATACAGGTGAGTCTACTAATAACAACTGGCCACTCCTTTGGGCTTCTTTTGAAGTGGAGTTTGTATATTCCAGTTAACATTGTCCCACTTAGGAAGACAGTGAAGTATAATTTTAATAATAATAATAATAAAACATTATTAAAACATAATTTACTACACAATGTGTAATTGTCTAAAAGAAAAAATAATTTTAAAAATAAATAAAAGTTTGAAAAGTGTATCATGAATTTGCATCCATACCATTTGAGGCAAAGCTGTCAGCAACCTTACAGCTGCAAGCCTTTGGGAAAATCTGACAATTCTGCATGACAAATCAGTCAGAATGAAC
This sequence comes from Gambusia affinis, assembly GCF_019740435.1. Taxonomy (NCBI): domain Eukaryota; kingdom Metazoa; phylum Chordata; class Actinopteri; order Cyprinodontiformes; family Poeciliidae; genus Gambusia; species Gambusia affinis. Next base: position 10,992,217 of record NC_057889.1, read on the forward strand.
AGAAAACATATAAACAGCAATTTTAGGCTTTACCAGCAATTTTAGATTGGATTTAAGACTAGACTTCTATCTCATGAATAAGAAATGTAGCTCTTTTGGTATCGGTTGTTGTTCTGGCACAAGTAGAACATCAAACGCAGTCTGAAATTTCAAGAATTTCTCTTCACTTTGTCAACTTTAGCCATGTTTTAGAAATTAAGTCCCACACAATGATGCTGGCACCACCATGCTTCACCGGGGGCATGGTACTTTCCCTCGGACTGTACTGTCCGAGGGAAAGTACAGTGTTCTTTGCCACACACTGCATTTTGCATATCAACCAAAAAGTTCAATATTAATCTCATCTGATCAGAGCATTTAAGTAAAAAATAGTCATCAAAGAAATGACTCAAGGAGGTAAAAAAAAGTATTTGGTAAAAAGTCTACTCAAGTACTGAGTAACTGATCCAACTATGAATAATTTAATATTTAAAAATAACATCAGGCAGACTAAAATCTAAAGTTAAGGGGAAATTATAGTATTTCAAGGATCAAATTGACAATTAGTTACGGAAAATAATAAAATCAGGTAAAATATGGTTGTTTTTTTCCAAATCAGTTTCTTTCAATATAAAACTTATGAAACTTTAACAAAAACTGTGGGTGTATCTCTGTGCCTGGTGAAGTTTTGGTTAAAACATGTTTTTCATTCAGTGGGTAGAGAATCCAAAACTTCCGAGGAGCTAGACTTCATAACAAAATGACTCAAAGTAAAAAGTACAGTGTAGTAAAAATACTGCTAAAGGTAATTTTTTCCAAAAGGTTACTCAAGTAAATGTAAACTGGTTATTACTAAACTTTACCTGTCAATTTAGGTGAAAGGCAATTTCTATAAGCTACGACTTCCTTCCATTTTATGCTAATTAGGTGACCACACTTTTCAGGCTTTTACGTTTAAAAAACTGAAAAATATGTCTACCAAAGAAAATCCCAATAAAACTTTGAAGTTTTCAACTATAAAATTACAAATTGAGAAAAGGCTTAAGGGTTTAAAATTAGAACTCAAACTATAAGTTAAATTATAATTTTTCATTGTTTTACTTGACATGAACTGGGTTTGCAAATTCAGTACCAAGCCAAAGGATTCTGTCCTCCTCCTGTCGCACGGAGAGCCCTTTGAACTCCTGCCCTGTTGGGAATATTTCCGTCCAGTTTCCGACTGTCTCCCTTTGAAGACTACCGGTCCATTAGTGTAGCTTCACTCATTTCAGAAGCGGATAAATGTTTTCTCTGTCAATGTGTATTGAAGCCCGCAGCTTCCATTATCCCCCGCCTTTATATGGGCCCGCGGCCGCTCCACCGCTCCGGGTGTGATGGTTTACACCTCCGCGGGCCCGCAGACGTCTGAAGTCGCTGCGCGGTCGCTCCAGTGCCAGTCGGCCCCGATGGCTGACCCATTCACACGTCCAGACAGCAACTACCTTTGATCGCGGAGGGATATATTAACTCGAGCAAACTCGAAGGATTCAATCTCAGTTGGACACTAAAGGTAGGACGCAGAGGACCATGTCTGCGGTTCATGGGAATACGCGCGTCGGGGATCTGAGTCACTTCCAGATGTATCAAGAGGGGCCCCTGCAGTTGAACAGCGCGGGATCGTCAGGTAAGTTTCTTCAGGATCTAAACTGTCTGTAAAAATAGTTTCAGCAAGTACTCTAGCTGATTCTTTGTGTCATTTTACGCATTTCCCCAAACTTCTTCTAGACTATGGCGCCTCAGACGTTACAAACTACTTTACCTCAACAAACCCTGGTGCGAAAGAGGACAAGTGCGTTGCTATACTGACCCACAGGAGAAAGAGGACCAATTTCACCCAGCAGCAAATAGAAATTCTGGAGAAAGTTTACTCTGACACCAAATACCCAGATATCTACTTGAGAGAGAGACTGGAGGCTCTGACTGGGCTGCCAGAGTCCAGGATTCAGGTAATGTGCTTTAGGTTGATGGATTTAACTCAAGAGAATCAGTTTTTATTGATTACTTGTGACAAAAATTAACCACTCTTTTTTTATTTTCTTGCCTCAGGTGTGGTTTCAGAACAGAAGGGCCAAGTCTCGTCGCCAAGTTGGCTCCTCTAAAGTCTCCAGCGCACCACCAGGAGGCCCCTTTGGGCAACTTCAAAGCAGAATGTGTCCAGAGAAAGGTACCTATTAAATAAGTCAAAGTCAGTAGAACCCCTTTGCCCCCTTTGGATTAGGGATCTTTTCTTACTTGGGTTCTTTCTTTTCCAGGCTATGATAGCCATGTTACTGAGGTACACAGGTCAGGAGAGGATGGTTGGACCGGCGTTCAGCTCAAGTCCAGCAGCTACGACCGCGAGCTACCTTCCTGCATCTACGACAAGGGAACCAGAGCCCCAGCAGAGCAGATACAGATTAAGCCTGCCGGGGCCGTCCCAAGCTGCTGCATCTCTCTTTATCCCAATGAATCGGAGCACCATCCAAGAACCAAAACCAGCATGTCTGGCAACCAGGGCCCACAAATTCTGGTGGAGTATGACAATTTCCCACCAAATAAAACGATTGGACCAGAGATGAAAGTTGTGATTCCTCCCTTACCGACCCAAGAAAGCTTCAGCAGGTCATCCCCGCAGGAAAAGGAAGGTCAAATGCGGTATCCACAACTGAAGTCCACAGAAAGGTTCAACCAGTTTTCTCCAGTCTTTAGTGTAGAGGCACAGGACATCAGTGACTCTGATTCTGACTGGGAAAGTGATGCCATGGCTGGCTTCCGTGGCTTTATGTGAAGTGTACAAAGAGTTAATGTTAATAATATTTTTATTTATTATAAAGCTGTAATAAGACTGAGTGTTAAAAAACAAACAAAGAAATCTCTTTATATGTATTAACTTGAATCTATTTTTGAATAAATTCAACAACAATAAGCAGTTGAAATCGCATGTTTAATATAAAAAGAGGAAAACATTTATATACAATTGCCCTGAGGCGTTCTCATATACATCTGTACAAAACAAACAGGAAGGAAGTGTTGACTGGAGATCTTAAGGGTTAAGTCAATAATGCAGGCTTCATTTGTGGGGGGAAAAGGGAGTTGCAGCAGCAGCCATGCCTGAGGTGGAAATGCTAAGATCTTAGAGTAAAAGGCATCGAAACCCAACATTTCTCCTTTATAAAAATACCAAAATCTCTTTTCAGTGCACACAAAAATTACAAAAGCCATTTCTGAACATACTGCAGAAATGTTAACAATAGTCCTAATAATCATATAATATACAATTATCTACAATCAGTTTTATAAAACATTCTTCAGCTTCCCCTGTGCTTGCCAGCGGCGGAGCAACAGAACAAAACACTTACAGGGGAAAACATTAGGGATAGGAAATATTTCTTCACAACCATACACATCTATTCAAAAATAAATAAATACAGACTATAAAACTGTTAGAATTAATGTTTGGCACATGGAAACCAATAAATAACACCTAAGAGCTTGGAGATCTCAACTGTGACAGGTAAAGGTAAAGGTTAGTGATGACAGGAGACTGTTTCAGGCTTGTATTGGTTGGTTGCACAAACATTTTTACACAATAAAATGGGTGGGTAAAATACATGACATCTTCCCTCTGTTTAGAAAACCCCAGGAATCCGAGACAAACTTCGCCCAAACTTGGGCTTGCACAACGATGAGCCATAAAGTCAACACGGCCCAATGTTTGTCGCCTTAACAGCTCCGTTTCAGGAGACGGCAATAGTAAGCCTCACTTCAGTGTGTGCATGCACCTGTGTGTGTGTGTGTGTGTGTGGGCGTCGTTATGTGTGTGTTAGGGAGGATGCAGAGACTCAGACCGCATTGGTGTTGTTGGCAGCGAAAGCGTGCAGACTGCCCAGCTGACTAAGACCACTCTGGATGTGTGCCACGTGGATTTCAACGTTATTCTGAAAGCAACTGGAAAAAGATTAAAAAGGGATTAAAAAAATAAACAAGCAATGCCTCCTAAAAGTTTTCATTCCCAAATTTTAGTTTATTCTTTTTCAAAATTGTCCTTTTAAAATACCGTGTGGTTTGTGGTTGTAAACAGTTTTTATGTGAGAGATCAACACCAATTAGTAGCATAATTGAAGTTGTAACAAAGATCTTAAAAGTTTGGCATGCGTTATTTTCTACCAGGTTTGTACATCTGGACACAAAATTCTATAGCCCATTCTTTGCAAAACAGCTCAGTGTGAGCCCGATCAAATACAGAAGTAATGCAATAAGATTATTAATTGGATTTAAGTCTGATCTTTGACTGGAACCTTTTAACATATGATTAGGTTGTGATCTAAAACGGGTGTCCAAACCTTTAGCCGAAAATGCTGCCAGGCCAAAAATATCAAACTACCTGAACTATTACTTAAAATAAATAAATCATTTTAGTTTTTAATATACGTCACTTGATTGCTTGTAGACTAAACATACAACATTTAATTGCAACAAATAAAGTAGATTCATTTGCATTTGTTAAACAATAACCAAAAAGAACAGCATTCCCATAGCATGATGGTACCACAACCGTGTTTCACCATGGCATAACATTTTTAAGGGTTGTGTGCAGTCTAAACTAAACTCCAAATAGAATTCCTTATAATTTGTAGTGGCAATGTGATGAAAAGGTAAATATATCTAAAGTCACAATTATACATTTTTTATTCACCTGGAGCGTGACTAAAAAAAAAAGTAGAAGGAACTATTTGTAGGTGGTTTACCTGAGGTTGGATGAATCAATTGATGCTTTGATGTCATTCAGGGAGTCTGTTAGAGATTTAAACTCAAATGAATTCAGATCTCCTCCGTCTGCAAGACACTGAATCAAAAACAGGACACCATGTAAGGATTTTCCACACATGAGCATAATCAGTCTAATTCTGTCATGTGTTGCCGTGAGAGGTAAAATGTCTCTCTATTCTCCAACCTTTATCTGTAGCAGCAACGCAGTGAGGCGGGAGACGAGGTGTGTGAGGCTGGCGTTTGTCACGCTCGGCTGGCCGTCCCGCTGTGTGTTGCTCAGCTGCACCATCTGCTGGGCCTCTTCTTCGCAACGCCGCCGCAGATCTGTGGGATGGTCAGCTGGAACCATGCCCTGGTCTGGAGAGAGCTGAAAACATAAACAACTCTATGTAGCAAAGCCTCTTGTCCTCCACTTTTTATTACCTACATGGTTACAGATAAACAGTTACAGATAGTACAGACAGTGGGATTTGAAATAAATCTCAGTGACTGAGCCTGGTTGTATTTAAGCATTCATTTTTGACTTACTTCACAACAGAACTGCTGAACTTCATGCAGCACCTTGTTCAGATCTTTATTGAGCTGCTCCAGCTCGAGCACAGTGGTGGCATATCGCTTCTGGAAGTCCAGGTCGATTGGCATCGAGTACGACTTCTGAACACGGGAAGCCAACATGCAATAAGGTTAAGCGCCACATCTGCATCTTCTAAGAATTTACTTTTAGTCATATTAGTTAATGACTTTACCAGTTTCTCTGCCTCCGTGTTCATTTCTTTTAAGTGCTTTATGTGCTCTTTCTTGATCATGAGGATTTTAGATAGCCTCGTCTGAAAAGCAGAAAAATGTGTTTGAAGTGGCGCTAATTTTTAATTATCCAAACCTTTTGACAGGAAATACTTACAACTTGGACCAGGAATTTTACAGGAAATCCTCCCAGTGTTTCTCCCTCTGTGCTGGGCAGTTTGCTCTTCCATGGTGAAGCGTTCATAAGAGGATCATTGTCCTGGTTTTAAAAGAAAGAAATTAAAATGTATGTTGATAACCAGTTTATACAATACGAAAAGACAATTACACAGATTGACAAAAGTACAACAAAATGTAAAATTATTGTGCTGTAAAATGACCATCCAGTGTTTGCTTCAATACTTGGGGGTTTTTGGAAGTTGTGATTGTGTTAGATCACCTTCCTGATTGAAGTGAGTTTTCTTAGCCTAATATTAGCTACTACTAATATTAGGCATCCATAACATCTAACTGAGTATATACTACTTTTGCCAAGAAATGTATTAAACTGACAAAGTCAGATATGGGAATGTAACTGCGGATGAAGCTAGTTTTACAAAATACAGACTCAGAGTAAGAATTCATGCTAAGCCTTTCTGACTCTTGAAAGTTGATCATCTTTTAAATTCTCAATAGAATACATTGAAGTTTGTAACATTACAAAATGGAAAAAGGTTCAGGAGGCACTGCCTACTGAGGAGAAGCAGACCAAACCAAAAACTGTCATTGGATGTAGGTTTACCATCTGAACAGGAGTGGTAACAGATGGATAGGGCGCTCGAGGAGGAGTCATGAGGTTCTGTATATAGCGTGTTGACCGGTGCTTCTGTGCGAAGGCAGAGATGGGCATTGTCTCATTGGGCTCATTGCTCTGTAAAACAGAAACATTGCTAAATATTAAAAATAATTAATCCACCATTTCCTTTGCTTATGTATTTGTTAGAGCAATTGCCTACTGTGGTGTTATTTCATCAACAACAGAAGAAGGTAAACGCTTTACCAGGACTTCGTAATCAGGCACAGTGTGAGTTCCCAGGCCGCTGCGGTCGAATGTGACACGGTAAGTTGCAGCGCTGGTGTCAACAGCATCTATCTGCCCCGTGAAAAGCCCGTCATGAACACCTCGAAGCCGAGCTGAAGGACAAAAAAAAAAAAAAAAAAACATTATTTGATTGCAATGATGTGACTGAAGTTAAAGCACATAACGTTTTCATTCCAGAGACCTTACCTGTGACTTTAGTTCCTATGATGAGTGGTAACGGGATTTCATCGGGAAGGTCTTTGCAAGTCGACACGTCTGACAACTTCCTCTGCTGCAGAAGACGCATCTTCTGACGCTTTTGTCTCAGGGCCGTTCGCTCTTCAGCAAAGAAGGCTGATGAACACCTAGGTGGATCATTAGAGTCCAGCAATGAGATGCCAATTCTTTTCCACTGTAGAGTTCAAAGTTGCTCGTCGAAAAACTAATGAAAATGAGCTAATTTATCTTTTATTGTAAAAGTCAAAGCGCACCGTCTTGGTTTCCCCATCAGTCTCCTGATTGTTCCCCACTCAACTCGAGTCAGTTTTCTTGTTTTTAGGTTGGGAAAAGATTCCTTTAGGCACAAGCAAAATTCATTGTCGCCTTCAAAAAGAGGCCTGGAAAAGTAAAAGAACATAGCTTAATGAGGAAAATAAATAAAAACTAAAATTTGTAATTTTATTCTTAACTAAAGATATTTACAGATTATAAATATAAGTACACAGTCATATTCAGTTAATTAGAATACAAGTTCCGATGAGGCTCGCTTATGTCATGGAAAAATTACTATAAGGTCACATTTGCTGGTCATGTCATATGATATGCTTATGAACTATCACCAAAAGAATTATTTGGGTTTCATGTAGAAGGTTAGAAGTTGTTTTTCCACTACTGCGTCAGAACCAGACTATCTCTCCCTTTGTTTAATTCTTTATCGTTGGTATAAAACTCATGTGTTGTCTCTGCCTGGGAGAGCTTAGCAAGCTTTTCATCCAGACCTGCTTCATTACTGATTGTCCTACAAGCTCTCTGTATTGTGCACAATATATGAATAAACCTGATTGAGTGATTTCACCTGAACAGTGCTTGGAAATAGAATTTTTTCCACAACAATTTGGTGCCGTGACCCGGATCCCTCGACTGGACATCCGAGGACGTCGACGAACAGCGTTAAGGCGCCAACCTGGACTAAACACCAGCCTCAAACCTCGATTAGGATTTAAGAGAGAAGAGGGCTGTTGGTCGGCTCCACGGATCCAGCGCTGGGATCAACGAACTCAAAACCACTGTTATCAGGTGGGATACTCACTCAGGCTAACAAATTAATTTTACAAATTCTAAATTATAAAATCTAAAATAGTGAAGGATCCGATAAACCTTTCATCCTGGGGAATAGAGATTGGCGTGTTAAGAAAAAACGTTGGGTTAGAGTCCCACGAGAGAATAAATAAAAGAAAATAAAAAATAAAAAATTATTAAAAAAAATTAAAAAATAAAATAATAAAAAAATAATAAAACAAACAAAAAATAATAAAAACATAAGTGTGGGGTGAATGTCCCCTCGACAGCCGGTTTTTAGACCGAGGAAATGATAAAGGGAACCACTAGTTTCTAGGCTGAAGGTCCTAGTTAAAGCCCTTATCGGTGAATAAGGCAGGTATTTTCTTCAGTTTTAGTTTTTTTAAATTAGGGGAACTAAACCTTTAGAGAATCCTAAAGACCTTTGTTGGAAATAAAGGCCCCTCTCAGAGGAGTAAGAGGCAGAGCGACCACAAAGCTGATTTGTTGGATTCTCGGAAGACTTTTGCAGTCTAAAGAGGATATCCCACCCAATTCAGGAAGAATCGGTGTACGTGGTTCCAGCAAGCAATCTCCTCCTCAGGGTGAATTGTTTGACTATTTGATAATGAAATATGGAAATATATATATATAAAAAAAGAGTGTGCTTGGTGTGAATGAATGTGTGGAATGATTTTAAATGTGGAATTTTCCCTGCAAAGTGAATTAGAAGCAGAGGAAAACAAATAAGGAAAGAAAATGCTGAACATAAATATTTAGTGGATAAATTACTGGCCTTCATATTTAAAACAAAATTTGTTTCGTTTGATTTTTTCTCTCTTTGAACAAAAATGATTTTATTTCTTAAAAGTATCAATCAATAAACTTATTTATAAGGGACCCTTTCTTACTAAAGGCATACTGGATGGAGATTAAATGACTAAAACTATATGACCATGCAAAAGGTTAAAATATGATTCATAAATACATACTGTATGTATAGGAAAAAAACAAGAAAGGTAACAAAACAAGCCCTAATCAACTTCTACTTGCTTCTCTTTCTCTCTGTCTGAGCCTCACTGCAGTGCATCTGACCTCTGACCTCAACTCCTCAAACCTGTCCTCCCATGGACCGGATGCTGTCCCTTCTACAAAACCAACTGATGAAAGTGACCGAGAGAATCGAGAAGATGAAGAAGACAAAGAAGACCTCCATCACATTCAGGGGACGACTGTCAGGTCTCCTGCTGGACATTCAGACTGAAAACTGAGAGCAACTGAGCTTTAAAATCCTCCACTGGTCTGAATCAGTGTGGAGAAAGAAAAGATAAACATGCTTCTGAGCTGTGAGAGAAGAAGATGAAGAACTATTTGATGCCTTTTTCATCTTCGGACAACATGGACATTGACTGAGGGATGATCTGGACAACCCAAAGAGCCAACACGAGAACCAATTGGACAGACAGGAAGCCGGAGGAGAGAGAGACGGGGGAGGATTTCACTGCAGCGATGCCAGCAGCAGGAGTGGAAAGGGAGCGAAAAGAAAAATAAAAGACATTTAAGATAAGTTATACACACACATACAGCCACTGCAACGAAGACTGCTTGCTACTAACCCTGTACACATTTAGAAATTAGTGAGAAAGAATGTCTTCAAAAGAGTTTTGTGCCCCTGTTATCTCTGAGTCCTGAACAGAAGAACCTGTATTAAAGGTCCTTTACGGGTCCATGAGCCATAGATTGAGAAACTGTGAAGGGAAACTGTAATAACTGTGCTTCTGTAATAAAATTATGCCATTGAAATATAACAAATAAGATGTTGGAGAACATTTTAACCAAAGCTATGGTTCTGAAAGAAAAGTTTTAAAATAAATAAATCATTTAAAAGCTGAACTGTTGCAGACACAGATAGTAAATATAATGTTATCAATGAGAATTACAAAGTGGTCCTATATAAAATACTGGTGTCCCTTGACTTTCCTTTCTTTTTGAAATTCTATGCTGTATTACATAAAATATTACTAATTTTTTTTCCTTTTGTGTTAAGAATTACAAAACCTTGCTACTGCTGTGTTTATAATGTTTTGGTATACCATATAATATTTGGTTGCGTTTAAATTGAACAAAGGAAAGTTTCTATAAAATACAGCTGTGATAAATTTGAACTTAGAGGTTAAAAGGATTTTGTTGTCCTGGAACTACTAGTTATGAAAAAAACTAAATAATTTAAATAATTAATGAAGCGCTTCAGCAAAAACTTGATCAATTGGTTGATATGATCCTAAATTTCTACCTTGATCTTCACTAACTGAAATCATCTGACTAAACCTGACTTGATGCAGTTTGTTGATGGTTCTGCATAATGTGACCATGCTACTGATCTAACCTTGTTTGCTGTTTTGCATAAATCACCTATGTTTGGCTCCATGTTCAAACATTTTCCTGCTAAAACGTCTGTGCTAGTAGCACTAACTGATGCATGAAAACTAGTTGCTTGTGTGCTATTATTCTCACTGATTCCAAGATTCTTATTATGTTGTCTTATTGCTAAAACTTGTCCACTATGCTTTGTCGAGCCTCACAGACAGTGAAAACCTTCCTTCCATTTCCTGCCAAAGTGCTGCAGCCATCAGACCGGCTGACGGGTCCAAATGCTGGCAGAGGCCGTTCCAGAGGATTTTCCAGGTGTAACTGGTGACCAACACACCTGCTGAAGTCCAGGAAGGAATAACCTGAATCCACACCAACCACTGTGAAGGACTACCTGTCTGTAATGTGACTACATCACAACTCTAAATCTGAAACAACAACAGATTGGTGTTAAGTGCTAGTAACCTCTGACACCCAACATTCCAGAAGAGGAAAGAAACGGAATGAGGGAATATGGAAAAGATGGAAAATAACAACAAACATTGGTTGCTTTTGTACGTCAAAAGGCTCCCCAACCAAAGAACTATTGCTGGTCCACTGGCGAGTGGCCGAAGTGGGGAGTGAAGACTGAAATAAATATTTAGTAAAGATCCTGAGAGAGAAAGAAGAAAAACAAGGACGTTCATTACTCATTGTTCCAGTTACAGACATTTGTGTTGGTTATTTCTAATATTTCTTGTTGTTGTTGTTTGTTTTCTTTGTAAATGTTTTAATGTTTGGTTTTTTTTCTCCTCCTTAATTAGTTTTGTATTATGTTTTTATTTTATTGTTTCTTGGATTTTTATGTCTTTAATCATTGGTATGATACCTCCTCACTTTTCCTGGACAGAACATATACAGGGCCGCCTCCCTGGCAAGGAGGGGTTGCAAGATAAGTTTTCCTACCCAACTCAGAGAAAATATTGTTATGGAGTAGACAAGGTTGCTGCCGGTAGGTTTTTCAGATTCTGCGTATATGTTCCTTTTGTTACATCTTCCAGGATAGTGTTGTGTTATGACTGAGGAGGGAAATGTGTTGATTAATATTAAATATTTTCATATTTATTTATAATCAAAAGGGGGGAAATGTCATGGAAAAATTACTATAAGGTCACATTTGCTGGTCATGTCATATGATATGCTTATGAACTATCACCAAAAGAATTATTTGGGTTTCATGTAGAAGGTTAGAAGTTGTTTTTCCACTACTGCGTCAGAACCAGACTATCTCTCCCTTTGTTTAATTCTTTATCGTTGGTATAAAACTCATGTGTTGTCTCTGCCTGGGAGAGCTTAGCAAGCTTTTCATCCAGACCTGCTTCATTACTGATTGTCCTACAAGCTCTCTGTATTGTGCACAATATATGAATAAACCTGATTGAGTGATTTCACCTGAACAGTGCTTGGAAATAGAATTTTTTCCACAACACTTGTCAGATTAAAAGTAGCTTTGAAAAGTTCAAGTGGGTATGAAATATACTTTCATACCCACTCATAATATTCTGAATATTATGTCAGAATATTATGAGTGACATAATATTCTAATCTCAAAACATGAATGTCAATTTGGACATTCATGTGGACACAGTTCATTTTTCTACTTGAACTGTATCTAAAATGACAAGCAGAACTCATTTTTCCTGATTTATGTATCCTAAATCTCGAAGTATTAATTACTATGGGGAAAAGTGAGAATTTACCTGTCAATATTGGAATAAAACCATTCATAGATGCACCATTTGTGAGCTTTGGGTAGCTTAAGAAGGTTTCTCAACCTCAACCCAATTTTTTGTGACGCCTTCTTATCTGGTGTTACGATGTTAGAAAACTTCTGCAAGACAAGTAAAATAGTCATTAAGTAAATATACAAACACAATAAGTGAACATTCAGTTTAATGGACTCATCACAAGGCTTTTTTTGCAAGACAACTAAAAATGCCAAATCTTTTATTTTTTATTATCTAATATTTTTTAAGGGCAAGCTTTATACAAATGTTTTGGCAGAAGACTAGAAAGAAATGTGGAAAAATAAGGTATTAAGTCAGAATTTTTATGAACGAACTCCTTTGTAATTATGACATGTTAGTAGCTTTTTACCTGTGGTGTAGTGGTGACCCTCTGGCTCCTACGAGGAGATCTGGAAGAGATTCGCTGCTGTGGCGGTTCTTCTTCATCCCGAAACAAACGACTTCTCTTAGAACTCCGCGTGGGCTGCGGAAACAAACGTAGGGTTTCTAAACAAACTTAATATCGCTCAAAGAAAACAATTATTAGACATTCTCTTTTCATCTCTTTGTGAGAATTTATAAGCACCTGGCATGTAATGAGATAAAAGCAAACTAAACTAAGTCTTCATTTTTTCTTGGGATGTGCAGTGGTGGCGCAGGGGTTAAGCACAACCCACATAAGGAGGCCTTCGTTCTCAACGCGGCCGTCGTGGGTTCGATTCCCGGCCTGGCGACCTTTGCCGCATGTCTTCCCCATTCTTTCATTACCCACTTTCCTGTCAATTAACTATCAAATAAAGGCCACTAGAGCCAATAAAACCTTAAAAAAAATTAATTAAAAAAGTCTTCATTTTTTATTAAAGCAAACCTGCATAAAAAAATCCAATAAATATTGACAGGAAATCCCTAAAAAAGAATTTGATTTTCTTTTATACCAATGCGAGAAATTTGCCCCTTTGTTATTCCATACCAAAACAACTTTTAAAAAGCCTTTTAATATATGATAACTCACTGGTACAATAACAAGCCACATGATCCGGATCATTCCATACCGTGTCCATTGTGATGGAAGAATGTCGTCCTCGGGTGTTATGAGCTCTTGTGAAGCTGTTCTTTTCATTTAATGTGTTGGATAAACTGCCCTCTGTAAAATAGTCAGTGGATTTGTTTAAAATAACATCACTACTAAACACTACTAAGGAAAAATCAACATGTTGTCTGAAACATAAGAAAAACTGAAGCTGACAGCACCTAGACAAAGAAAGTGACCACCGACCTTTTAGACTGACGAGCGCCTCAGCTGAGGAACCTGAGGAAAGGGAAAAAAAATTTAACTATGTCAGACAAAAACAAAATAGTATAGAAAGAAATTAAATTACATTATAATTTGTTTTAGAATTTATACCCATGTTTTCTGTATTTTGATAATTTAAGACATTTGTATCTCAGTCTATATTGTTTTGTCCCCCACAAAAAAGACTGAATTAAATACTTTCAACCCAAACCATCACTGGCTGAAATGTGTACACTAGAGATGAAGTGGAACATTTTTAGGTGACTGGAATCAAATGTTTCACACTTCATCCATAAGTTAAAACAACAAGGTCCCATTGACAGGCAGACTTAATCAGTCATTTTCACTATTAATGAAGTACAAAAAGTTAAGTCAGAAGAAGCCCAAAAGATGCAAGACACAAAGTAAACATTATTTTCAACAGAAACACATGAGGTGTTCATTCAGGCTACTAAAACAAAAGTTGGACCACAGAAGATAACAGGTAGAGGAAGTTAAATTACTACTACTACTACTAAACTACTAATATATTTTTACCAATTAGCATTATAAACAAACTAACAGCACTGTTTAAGAACTTGGATTGAACTAGAATGAACACAAATGACTTTGAATTGGTCTACATAAGTGGACTAAATTGACAATATGTGAAGCTTGAAGCACATGTGTAGCTGCTAAAATGAGAGAATGACCTAACCTAAAACATAAATGGAGTCCATTTTCCTCTCTAGTGTTAAAGGTGAACACATCTGTTGTTTACTTTGAAATGATCTTATTTTGTGAAACAGTGCGCACTGCATTTTCAGATTTCCAGATAAAGTGTAAGTGAAACACTGCCTCTTAATGTAACTGTCAGGATATCAGTGATACAGAGAGAGACTGCTCAGTAACTTTAGACTGCTTTTCAGAAGTAAGTGTTTCATTTTTATTTGACCTATTTATAGCTCTTAAAGGCTAATCAGAATTAACTAAATTGACTTGTAAACACAAAAATATAACAACAGGAATTGACTCAAGCATTGTATTGTTTAACAACAATATGCTATTTCTGCTGACTTCCACAATCTGTTGTTTTTAAAAAAAAGACAATTTTTTTTAGCTATCAATTTTCAAACGGAATTTAAATCTCTGAGAATATCCTAGTTATCCCCTCCCCTCCCATTACACCAAGCTCCCATGAACCATTGATCCAAGGCGGACCTTTTAACCCTGACAGCATCCACACAATTCCAGTAGAAATAGCTGACGAAGTCATTAAGGCCTTCACCCTAAGTTTGAGCTGTCAAGTGTGGACTGTAACGCGAAAACATGCATTAAAGCAGCTAACGTTAATACGTTATAAAGTTATTATAATAATTAATTACATTATCAACGATAGTTTCAGTTGTTGAACGAAAAACTTAAGAAGCCGATACGTAGCGTTTAACCAGGTAAAATTACCGTAGCTAACGAGCCGTTGGGATAAAACTAAGCCACTGGCAGAAACAGAACTAAAGAAACTATGCCCAAGTACACAAATTAATACCTTGTAGCTGACGTCGCTTTTGTAGTCCTTTTGATATTGCTAATAGGGTCTTGGAGTTAGCATCTGTTAGCTCACAGCTAAGCTAATGGCATTTGTTTACTCGGTTGGGGTGAAGTAACTTGTTCAACTCTAACGTTAGCTCTGGCTAGCCTACCGTGCTAACAAACGGTAGCTGACTAGAACAAACCGGTGCATCTAGATTTAAAACGGACTTTATAAAGTCAGACCAAGGCAACATTATTTCTATTACATGAATGTGATTTTGGCTTTTTATCCGCTCTTTGTCTCATCACCAGAGCACCGCAGCTTGTTTACGTTGTAAAACTGTTAAATTTGTGTTGTTACTCACTCTCGTCTAACAGCTGGTCCATCTCCGCCATCTTGAATTAGCCGCGCCGCTTTTTCAAAGACGTTGTCAAAATGCATTCTGGGTGGGAAATCTGTGTGGAGGGCGATTTGAGGAATAAACATTGTATAACTCAGCAAACTGATGACAGGAAAGTAGGTTTGTTTCATTAAATTACATCAGATACAAACTTTACATTACACATATCCACAAAGGGGATTGTAATTCTCACCGGAAACATTTGAAAAACTGTTGGGAATGATATCCAAACCAGATTCAGCCTCAGGCACTCAGCAACTAGTCTTTGTTAGAGGCTTAGCACATTGTGAGACCTACGAGGGTATAATCCCTTAAAAAGTCCACTATAATGATCCTATGTTGAATTTTCCCAACTGTATAACTGATAATAGCAAATAGCCTATTTGTGAAATAACACATTCTCAGACAAGTCATTTTTATTGAATGAGATTGTACAGGTAATGAAGTGCATGTCTTAATGTCAGATGGCATCCGCTCAGATCATATCTAATGAGGGATGGTTAACTTTTTCACATTTTGCATTATTACAAGCATAAACCTCAATGTTATTGGGAAAACCAAGTGATGCATAACTGTCAAGTGGGAGGAAAATCATGTTTTTCACATTATCTTCAGCCCCCTCCACAAAAAAACAGGAGTATTTGTGTTTACTTCTATTGTATCAGATTCATTAGCAAATTGCCTTCACAACTCAAATATACATAGTCCCCATGTGAAAAATTAATAATTTTTTTATTTGGAGCCTTGCTTCTTTAGAATTAATTAAATTTTGCTTTGCAAAACAACAAAAGAAACTTCATATAGTTTTGTAAGTACCTGGCATTGTTTTTCAGTGGTTAACAAACCAGTCTTACTCCTGTTCTTGGCTTGCAGCTAATAAAGCCCCCCAATACATAAAAAAAAAAATTATTTGAACATGTCAAACTTAAAAACTAAAAGCAAACTAAGTACAAAAAAAATAAATAGATAATTTAATGTACATACAGACATTCTTAGCTTAAGTTAAACCGCAGAAATATTTTTAAAACTTGATTTTTATAAGATTTATATTTAAAAACACTGCTCAGTTCAACACCAAATCAGAGCAACTGCAGAAATCCTGAAGCCTGCCACAGGTTGCAGATCCCACAAACCGCATACAATGTGAAACATGAGAATAAAAACATTCTACGGGGATGAATTCTTTGGAATGTTGGTTCAAGCTAAATGTAGAGAAATGCAGGAAACAAAACGATGCAAAAAACTTCAGACAGTTGAAGGTACACTGTCCAGTACAGTGACAATCCATTACCTTAGGTGAGAGGTTTTAATCAAAATATTTTCATTTTATAATCCTGTTCAGTTGCCCTCCATCTAATCTGATTTGAGATTAACCTAATTTATGAGGAATGGGCAGAAATTTCATTCTTCAGGTTTGTTTAAGAATCATACCGCAAAAGTCTTGCAGCTGTAACAACAGCAAAAGTTGGTTCTCTGAAAAAATTACTTGAAAGGGGAGAATATAGATGTAGACCTCACTTTTCCATGTATTCTTCCACTGCAGAGTTATATGCTAGCTTGTGATAAGCATAAAATTGCAATCTAATTTGCAGTTTCAATATAGCAACACAAGAAAAGGTTAAAGGAACATGAACAAGTTGGCAAGGGACTTTAATAAGGTATGCATGAAAAACAAACCAGTTTGTGTGAGGTTGATTATGCAAAACAGGAATTAAACTTAAATATCTGGATATAATTACCACATGGTTTAAATTCAACCAAGTCCTGGATCATCACATGAGCTACGAGACCTTGTAGAAGAATAGAAGTTGTTTTTGCGATCAGGAAAAGAAACTAAAGTGACAAATATTTTAGGATGCAGCTTGTTTTATTGCCATGGAGGTAAGCAAGAAAAGTGGGACCTTTAAAGGGGGAAAACAGCATGATAGAAAGAACAAACCAAATATGTACATATCAACCGTTAAAACTGGCAGTCTACAAAATGCAGGAGTCTAGTTCAGAAAAAAAAACCTAACCACAGGTATGCATGTGTGTAGTGTGCATGAACACAGCTCAAAACGGCTTTTACACATGAAGTAGGTGTTATTTATTAAGTTTAATGTTCAGGATCAAATACGATCAACTCCTGATGAACATGGTTTATCACTAGTCCTTTTCCTGCACCACCATGTGCACTACACATGAACTAACTGTTGATGCCCAGCGCTACAAGCTACACAACCTGATGAAAAGTAAAACGATTTCACATGGATTAGGGCATAGTGTAGCTTCACTCCTCTATATGCAATCTGCCGCAGAAAATGAAGCCAATGCATGTAGCTGCAACAGTGGTCTTTTTCTTTTTCCTTAAAGGGTCCAGACAAGATTCTTTTCACCACAGAGATGTCTGGTAGTTAAACCTGATCTTCAGGAGATACTTCAAGTTTATCTGAGCCACATCATAAACAATGTACCTGGAGGAGCAGTGGTTAAGGAAAACGAGATGTACAATACAGTCCAATGCATTTTATCATATCCAATATATTTGTCATGTTAAAAAAAGAATATTGCATAAATTACGATGTAGAATTATTTTTGGCTTTTTCCATTTTTTTATTAGTCCTGACCACAACCCCACTCTCCCCTCCGCTCATTCCCACTCTCAACCGTCTTTTGA
Source organism: Gambusia affinis (assembly GCF_019740435.1). Taxonomy (NCBI): domain Eukaryota; kingdom Metazoa; phylum Chordata; class Actinopteri; order Cyprinodontiformes; family Poeciliidae; genus Gambusia; species Gambusia affinis. Next base: position 11,010,062 of record NC_057889.1, read on the forward strand.
CTCCACCCAGTTTGCAGGAATTTCTCAAACTTTGCCATGTGAGGGTTTATTTTTTTCAGAGGGGAATTAGTTGCACTTTAATAATGACGTTGCTCTTTTTGTGTTCAGAAGCTGAAAAAAAGGAATCATAGTGACAGCAGAAAGAAAACTGGCAAAGCAAGAAAATTAAAGGGTTATTTCTCAAAATGACCTTTATGTTCACAGGTATAGTGATAAAAAAAGGATACTCGTTGTACAGTAGACTTGTGTCATCAATGTTAGTATTGACTCCTTTTCCCAGAGGCACTTGCACCCCGTTCAATGTGGCAGAAGCATTTGGATCAGGAGCGGTTCTACCCAAACCTGGAAATATAGAAAGACAAAGTAAAAAAATTAAAAACACAAATGAAACAAAAAATTTAATCTTCAATACAACCTAAATATAGGACCTTTATAATATTTACAGTACTCTCCGCAAGAATTGACACCCTGAGTAACAATGTACAAAAGGCCTTAACATAAACTAATATTTGGACAGAGCAGAACAACCCCACTAAAAATTTCTGAAAAGTCATATTTTTTAATTTAAAAACATTGATTCAATGGAGGAAAAAATATCAATAAATAATTGGCTTTAAGAAAACCACCAGTGACATAATTTGTGGAATGCCGAACAACTATATAAAAGCATAAGAGAAGAAGATTTCCAGTCTGTTTTGAGGAGCATGCTAAAATCTAATTTTATTAACAAAAAAAAATATATATATATAATATGACACAGTGACCCATTTCTATTATCCACTCTTCCAAATGTATTTTTGTTAGGGATGGACAAAAAGTGTGCATCACATGATCAAGCTAATATTTGATGAAGCAATAGTGAAGGTTCTTACCTTTAACACTGTGCTTTCCCTTTGGTAATTTTGTAATGTGAGAGGCTTTCTTCAGTTCATGCCTGTGTTTGTGACACAAAGGATTGTGTTCACTTATACAAACATCAGCTGTTTTTAAACTAAATACATACATAAAGTTGCCACTCACATGTTGCCTAGAGCGACCTCTGCCAGCAGAATGAGTCCCACAGGGTCTGACTGAGAGGTGTGACAGTAGTTTGCACTCTTGGACACCATGTCAGCAAAGTACACACCTTTGCCGAACATGTAGCCAGTCTGAAACGTTCAAGTGGAAAGTATTAGAATTTGAAAACAACAAAGCCCTGCGACAAAGAACACCTTCTTAGCATACAGGACACTCACCACTGGGGCCTCTGGAGGTGCAATGCGGAGACCCTGAGACAGAATACCAGCATAGTTTGTGGCGCGAGAGCCGTGCCACAGTAGCTGTCGATTGTGTAGCTCCTCGAATGGACGGTAGCGTTGGTGCTCTCCTTCTCGTGCAACTTTGAAGATCTTAAGAGGAGATAACATTGTGAGCTCAAATTTATTACACTAAAAGAAGTCTACTTGAAGAAACCAAGTAACTTATACAGATTTTATAAACAAACGTGTAATAGTGACGTACGTCTTGCACTTCCAGGGTGTAGGTGTTGTGTGTAGCCGCGTGGGTGTTCTTAACGTATTGCATTATGATCTCAGCCTCCTGCGTGGTCTTGTCAACAACCTGTGGATTATCAAGCATGTTACGCACCTTTCTCGGACAACGGGAAATAAATAAGAAAATGTTTCGCCTCTTACCTCGATCTTAGTTTTGAGTTTCTCATAGTTGATGTCAATTGGATCGTGCTCGTTGTCCTGAGCTCCTCCTCTCAGCAAGCTGTAGGCGACCTCGATGTCCAGCAGGTTGTCCAACATCTCAACTTTAGCCTGCAGAGTGTGAAATGACCATTTGCTCCCGAATTCAGAACTGCTCTTATCAGAGAAATTTAAAGAGAAGTAGATTGTTGTGAGTGGGACAAAATTTTCACCTGAATGTAATCCAGGTTGTTGAGGAGAGGAGGTTTCTTCATGCCGAAGTCATGAGGAATGAGGGTGTAGAAGCGATTGGAGAGATCCAGTATCTGTGCCTCAGGTACGCTGTCTGACACAGCCTATAATAACAATAACAATATAATAGTTATTAGCTATTAACAGTTAATAACAATCATAATAGTAACAGACGCAAAATCTGACAATAAATGAAACAACAGATCAACATTGCCTAATAAGAAGATATATGTCTGCAAAGAGTCATGCAGTACAAGACTTTTTTAAAGGACAGTGCAGAGAAGTTGTAAAGTTTGTTATAGTCTGTCGTGTAGAGGGGCTCACTGCTGGCAGCAAATGATACAGGTTTAAGCTTGCATTTAGGTGGAACGTCTACGATGTAATCAAGACTACTTAAGGACGGCTGATATAACTATCAGAAGATGCTGACAGTCTGCCAAAGCAAAAAGACTGCGGCACTGTCTAGAAGATGGGGCCCTATGATTTCTGCCTGGTGAAAAATTCATAAATACAACAAAACCCAAGTGAAAAGAGAAACCCAATTTGTTTATGACGACATGTTATCTTAATGAATCTGCCTTTTCTTAGGAAAAAAAACCTTTTAAAACTTTTGCATAACGTTTCGAATGAACCAACAGTGACAGACTATATTGGTCACTGCAGTTTTCTTTCATTGGATGAACACGATGAACCGAAGCTGCATGCTGTGACCTGAATGATCAGCAAGACATAACAAAACAGGGAGGAAGCAAACTGCTCAATCATAAAAAAAAAACCTATGTAAAATAAGGATGCTGTTTTATTAAAGATGTTTTGTAGCGAGAGTATTAAGTTTGTGTGAAAACATTTTTTGGGTTCTTCACATTTATGTAGCATATGAAACATGCTACAACTTCTTTTTTCTACGCAAAAATATTAATGAACAACTGACATATTTTAGTAGCATCAGGATACTGTCAAATCATTTCCATTATTCCTATATTTTTGCTATTTAACAGCCTAAGTCAGTTTTATACAAGGCATATTTTGTGCTCGTCTGTTCTTTGCTCTAAAGCAAACTTCACTAACAAAACTGCACAAAACTGGTGAAAATCTGCTGGAAAATGTAATTGTAATTTCAATTTAAAAGAAAAAGTCTTGATATTATTGCCATATTACCCAGATATAGCAAGAACATCAAATTTTTACTGTTACCAACCTGCTGTACTTCCGTCAGAAGAGCATAGGCACTCTGGATTTGTCTCTTACTCAGCTTGCCAAGTGGCATCTTCTGCAGATCAATCTGTAAACAGGACAAGAACAAAAAGACCTCGCTAATTGTAAAACTAAAACAGCATATTAAATTTGCAGTACAGACAAAAAATACAAAAATAAAAAAGCCTCAGCAATTAATATTTACTACTTAGAACAAAACTGCAAAGAAAAAGGACAAAAAAAAAAAAAATCTAACATCTCACATTTTAAAAGAAGGATTACCTCAAACTCAACCATGGCCTTCTTCATGCTCTCTACATCAAAGATCATCTTGATCAGATCCTGAACTGGTTTGTCCAGCTTAGACTTAGTGCCAGCAGAGGCCGTCAGCCGTCTCACAGCTTCCTCATCCTGAAAAGAAAGCATTGCAAAACAAAAAACCTCAAACTGCACTGGAAGGTTTGTTTTTAAGGTGTGTGGGTCTGTTGGTACCTGTCCATAGTCAATCTCCAGAGGGTAGAACTTGTTGGGATATTTAGTGAAGTTGGGGGTACCCCAATCATTTCCAGTCTTTTCCTTATAAACCACAAGGAAATTATCCAGTGCAGAGTTCTTGTCGTGGAATTTGTCCAACTTGTTGCCTCCGATGGTGGTGCCCACTCTGCCCCAAGACCTGAAAACCCAGTATCTAGAAAACACATAGCAGAAGGACACATGGGTTAAAGTGGTCGAAGGGAAATAACAACCTGAGAAGCAGCATAAGAAACTATTGTGTGAATATTACACTACAACAAAGGGATGTTACCTTTTTTGTACATCATCCTCCAGCAGCTGCAGCTTATAGTAAGAGTTTGTGCCTCTGACGATATCCACAAGACCCAAAGTAGCACTGTACATCTTCCCATTCTGTTCCAGGACATGGGCACTGTTTTCAAGACCTGCAAAAACACCCATTAAAGTTAGGGGAAAATACGACAAAAGACAAAGATTACAATTATAGTCTGGGAATTTTATATCTACCCGAGTCTGGATCCACAGCAGCTCCGCCTTTGACTGTCAGTTTCATCTTCTTGGTCTTACTACCACCTGTATGTTGACAACTTCACTTAATGACCCTCTTTTAGCACTTACACCACTAATAATTACTGCCACTAGCAGAGTTTACCTTCTTCCTCCTTTACCCTGCCGGTGCTCTTAGCAGACAGAGCTCCAGATTTGGATGTTGCAGCTGGAGCCTGAGGTTCAGCCTTAATCTCTGCGCCCCAGGGAGAGATGGCGTGAAGAGACACCAGCTCCTGAAGAGCTTTACCCGATGACTTGATGTCTGTGAGGAAATTCTCTGAGACGACTCGCACGCCTGCGTCTCTCACTTCCTCCATCTTTTTACCCATCTTCTCCACCTCCTCTGAAAAGATGGTTACAAAAAAAACAATATCCCATTAAAAATGACATTCCAATTGTCACAGGCCAAGGTAGGTTGTTACTCACTCTTAGAGCTGAGACAGAGAGAGGCCTTATTGGCAGTGCCGGTAATTTTTCCACCCAGTTCCTCCACAGCTGCCTTCAGATCGTCTTTGTTTTTAGATAACTTGCCGACAGCCAGCAGCTTCATACCAGTCAGAGGTTTGTCTATTTAATAAAAGGTAAAAAACAATTTCCAAAACTCACTCTTTGATTCCAAAATAGAATCCATTTGAACAGGATAAATTTATTTGAATGAAAAAAAAACAAAATAAATCCTAGCTTCATCACATTGCTTTGCAAAAGGAACTGAAGTGGAAATTGAAGGATATGTGGTGTTTAAAACCTCAAAAGCTTGGGATGCATTTGAATGAATAAAGTCTGTTGTTGTGCCAGAGCTGTAAACCCAGAAGAGAAAATTTGCTCAAGCTCAGTCAGAGTGGCTAACGCTTGGCACCAATACTAAATGTGTTTCAGGTCCAGGATTTGAGTAGACCATTCTAACAAATGCAACCTTAATCTAAATTAGGATTGCAAACAATTAATTGTCTTATGATTATTTGTTGATTAATGGTTTATTGGAATAAAATCAGTTCCAATCGATTAATGTCTGCTTAGACCTTTGTTTGTGTTATAGTTTGGCCGCCACCCAGAAGAGGGCGCTGTTGGTCATCCTTAAGTGGAGCCAGTCGGTGTGCAAAGTAGCAACTTTGTGTCTGTATTTAGCAACAGTTTCTTTCTCAAAATTGAACACCATGCATCATTTCATTCCACTTCACAGATCGTTTGCGTTCGCCTACATTATAAAAATACTCATTAAACACAAAATATGAGAAGGTTCAAAGAGCTGTGAAAACTTTTTCATGCCACAATAGATGAGCGGACATTAGATATTTAAAATCAGGTGTCCATAGTGTCCTAAAACAAATGTTCAGTGTTCCCTGACCTGAAGGTGCTGCTTCCAGCAGTCGCTCACTGGGAGCACTGGAAGCGCTCGCCAGGGTTTCGGTTTTTGCTGGTTTCAGAGTTTGAGAGGGAGCCTCCTTGGGGTAAACCCTGTCCTGACCCTTGAATTTAAATTTCTTAAGAAAAGGAACTTCGTGGAACTCCTGAAATGACATGTGAAATGGCCAAATAAAATAGAAATAATAATCCAAAGTAAGTGTGTTTTTCACTTTCCGAATGCTAATAACAAATAGTGACCCACCTTAGGGATGATAAAGTCTTTACGTGAAGGAACTTTGGTTTTGAACACACACTTTGTCCAGGCTGAAATGTCTCCAGAACAGTAATACAAATCTCCTTTAAACACCAGCTGGCCCTTGCACTCCTTACAGGATTCCAGAGCACCGAAGGCCATGCCGTCCGCCAGGCTGTCCAGCACCTGGGTGGAGACAACATTCTCTTTAGACTCTAGGAAATCACAAAACACTGACATTTACATAAAAAAAAATTTCTATTTCTAACCATTTCAACTGTTTTGAAAACACATGCGTTAAATCTGGCCTTCATTTTTACAAACTACAGAAACTTAAACAGAAACCCTTAAAATAAATTCAAATTTTTCAAAACAACCTTTTGCCCCTTTAAAGTTCTGTACTTTTAATTTCATACCAACTCCTGCATTTTTTTAAAACAACATTCTACAAATTTGAGAACAAAATAATTACCTTATCAAAAGTTGCTTCAAAGTTCTTTTTTAAAAATCTGTACCAACTAAGATCAGCACCAACTAAAGCCTATTATAAGTTGACTTATGAAATCTGTCAACATTTGTGTAAATACGTTACACAACTCTTTAAAGCTGAGATTGTGAATCTCACATTAACTCATTTTTTGAGCAAAAGTAATAAAAAAAATTAATTAAATTAAAAATGAAAGAGTCAATGCAAACACCAAGATTCTGGTGTAGGAATGTTTGAAGGCCAAAAATAATCATGAAAGTGCCTTTATCTAATTTTTGAATAAATGTGGATTTATGCCAGTAATTCTTGAAAAACAAACCTAAAACATGTCATGTCAAATGAAAGATACAGTAGACCTAAATGCAAATTACCGGTTGATTGAGTTATAGATACTGCTACGAAAGATTATATTATATTTTATGAATTTTATGCACATTTACCATCTGTACACAAAATGTGTAGTTTTACCCACAGAACAGGATTTTTAACTTTTTTTAAAAATCTCTTACGTTGGACTCTCCAGAGGGAACATCCTGGCCGTTTGCAATCAGCAGCTCCTTCATGTCGTTGACTGAGCAATGTTTCTTCAGCTTGTCTTTAATCCCCCAAATCAGCTGGCTTTGATTCTGTTTACATATGCAGACATGATGTGCATTACCCAAACCAGTTTATCAAGGCCAAAGATCTCTAAACGTTACTTTATGTATAAAGAAGCAAACAAAAGGACCTTCAATTGCTCCTCAAGCTTCTTCTTCTCCTCCTCTTCCTCTTTCTTCTGCTTCTTTGATGCTCCATCCACCTCATCCGCTTTACGCTTCCTGTGGAAACGAACCCAACTTCAGTCGCAAACTTTGGCGGATTTTCAGAGCTCAGAAAGGACGAAGGAAAAGGTCAGAAAACATCATCATCAACTTCCTAAATGAGGCGCAGTGGGACAGAACACAACAAAGGTGAGAACCAAACAAGCCTGAATCTGACACCTTTATTCATTAAAACTAGTTCATTAGGGCCCCATTGGTTAACGGACATGCATCCAAACGCAAGCTGGTGCACGTCTGCACCATCCCTGGCGTCGCTGATGATGTCCGGACAGGAAAAATTACCGTCCCAGAGAGACCATTAACGCAGCGTTAATGACCGCCCGTCAGGAGCGTCCTTACTCTGATTTATTTCCACTTTAGGAAAAAACAAGACAAAAAACCTCCGTGATCGGACAACAGATGACAGGAGGAGTAAAGAAAGAAGCTATTTAAATCTGAATCTTGCAGATCTGTTCATACAGAAGACGGCTGTTGTCTGGGTGAGACAAATGATGCTCCAACAATCCTAAACGACACATTATGAACCGGTGAGTAACCATACAGCTGCAATGCCTCATATTATTAAACATAATTACACTTTAATGTAATGACAAGTTTTACAAGGATACCAACCACAAAAAGCTGAGATTCCAGTTATTTAATTGGCCATTATTGCATTTTAGGTTTGTTTTCTTGGTGTTTTCATGTTTTGTTTTTTTAATTTGGTCCAATTTATTTGATTTGTTTCCCCCTCAAGTCCTTCAAACCTTTCAGTTCTTCTGAAAAAAGTCCTTCTGTTGGTTCCTCAAGTTGAGAAGTCAAGTTCAAGGTGAGGAGTTTTTAAATTACAACTGACTGAATTTTTCTAAAGCAAATTCACTTTAACTTCAGTCTTATTTTTAGTGTATGTTTTGTTTTATATTATTTATGTTTGTTCCCTTCTTATTTTTCTCATTTATTTAATCATTTTATTCCTACTTGATATTTTAAATTCCATCATCTTTATTCCAAAACTTATAAATAAGAGAAGTTAAGTTCCCTTATTTTTGACAATAAATTTTATATATACATTTAGAACGTTTATCTGATGTTTCCACATTAAATTTCAGTTCTGCATTTTATGTAACTTTTTTTAAATATAGTTTTCAAATAATTAATATTGTTACAATGACTGAGGTGAGAAAGAAAAAAATTATTTTGGTAGAAACAGTTTTAAATGTATCGGAAAATTAATTGAAAGATTATTCCAATTTTTGGATCCAACCAAATGTCCCCTAGTGTTAGAAAAGCATATGAAATTGTCTGATTTACGTCAAAGTTGAAAAGTAAAAAGTGAAAAGAATTTTGTTTTATAATACTTCGCAAAAGTATTTCCACATTTTGTCATGTTACTACCACAAACTTTTTCAACAAACCATCACAAAGTAGTAAATAACTGTGAAGCAAAAGAAAAATGCTAAAATAAACTTTTTACATATAAAATCTGAAAAAATGTGGCATACATTTGTATTTTGTTACTTTAACTTTTAAACCCCAAAGTAGTTCCAGAGCAACAAATCAATGTCAGAGGTCATGAGTCATCAGTAGGCTTTCTAGTTTCGACATTAAACACCTGAACCCAGTAGATCGACTGATTAACTCTAGTTTTGGGATGGTTTTCTTCAGCTGGGACAGAAAAGCTGAACGATGGGAGGTGGATGGAGCTACAGGAGATTAAGAACAGTTTTGCAAATTTGATCTCCATCCAACCTGATTAAAGTTCAACTGTTGTATAAATAAATATGGACAAAAACTTCAATGTCTTATTGTAAAAAGCTGGTGAAAGCGTTAGCGTACGCTAAATGCCTTACAGCTGCAACTGAAGCGAAATGTGATACTACAAAGTATCGACTCAGAGAATGAATACAAATAGACGCCATATTTTGCAGATTAGTTGTAAAAACAATCAGGTATTCTTTCCTTCTGCTTCACACTGATGGCCTTCTAATCTTTGTTATGACAATACTTTTATAAGACACAGCTTATTTGTTTTCACAAATAAAATTTGACTTTGATTGACTGGTGTAATTTGTCTTGTTAGGAGAATGATGGAGGACCCAACGGCTCCTTTGTTCCTCCACGATCTCAAACAAAGCACCAACTCATCTCATGGAGATCCACTAAACGTCTCATTGTTTTCCGTTTCCCCGTCTCCATCCCGTCCACCTGCTGACGTTGTCATTTCCCCCAACGTGCCGTACATGACGGCTGAGCTCATCATCGCCCTTTTGTCTACTCTGGGTAATTTGCTGGTCTGCGCCGCAGTGGGTCTCAACCGCAAGTTACGCACCGTCACCAACTACTTCCTAGTGTCGCTCGCAGTCGCAGACATCTGTGTGGGCATGATCGCCATCCCCTGTGCCATCCTGACAGACACCGGCTTACCGCGTTACAACCTCTACCTGTGCCTCCTCATGCTCAGCGTTTTGATCATGTTCACGCAGAGCTCCATCTTCAGCCTCCTGGCGGTGGCTGTGGAGCGCTACGTCGCCATCTTCATGCCCTTCCGCTACCATGTCCTGATGACGCCTCGCAACGCCGTCCTGGTGATCCTCGCCACATGGTTGCTGGCCTTCCTCATCGGGCTTGTGCCTCTCATGGGCTGGCACAAGACGCCGCCCGATTCCAGCTACTGCTTCTTTGTGCTGGTGGTGGACATGACCTACATGGTCTATTTCAACTTCTTTGCCTGCGTGCTGGCTCCCCTCGTCATCATGTTCCTCATCTACGCCCAGATCTTCATCACGGTCAAACAGCAAGTGCGACGGATCGGAATGGAGCAGCGGAGCCGCGCCGAGGGCCAGAGCCGAGCGGCGGCCAGCATGCGGCGGGAGATGAAGATGGCCACGTCTCTTTTCCTGGTTCTTTTTCTCTTCACCGTCTGCTGGATCCCTCTTCACGTCATCAACTGCTTCCTGCTGCTCTGCCCGCGCTGCCCCGTGCCGTTCGAACTGCTGCTCGCCGCCATCATCCTGTCGCACGCCAACTCTGCCGTCAACCCGTTCCTGTACGCGTACACCATGACGGCTTTCAGAGACACTTTCAAGGCTATTTTCTTGTGCTGCAGGACGTTGCGCGACAGAGAGGAGTTGAACCAGCACAACAGAGGAGAAGAAAGAAACACCAGGTCGAACCAGTGATCCACAACAACACTGAACCTGTAAATATTACTGTCTATTTCTCCAAGAAAAAATTCCAAATATTAAAGAACTTTCTCCTGGTCCGTACTGGGAGGAGAAATCTGCCCTACAGTTTAGAATAGAATCAAAAAAATTAAAAAATCAAACCAAATCGAGTCCAATGTTTATGGACTCCGTCCGGTTTGATTTTTTTTTTTTGCCTGATCCAACCTGACTAATTTTAATTAAAGCCCCATGCCTGAAGTAAACCTGACATATTATAAGACTTTACAACACATTTCTACAAGTCAGCTTCGCATTACCGTTACTCTGCAATATTTTGAGCTGTTTGAAAAATTCCAACAGTTTTTTTAAAGGGAAGATGTTGCACTTTTCAGCCAATATAGGATTATTACGGTAATTCCTGCTGTTGCAGAAAGCCCTGAAAAACTCCTCACAGGCTTCCTTCCCCACAAATCCGGTGAAAACAGTGGAGGAAAGAAAAGTTCTGAGTGTTTTTAGAGAGCAGAATGTTATGTATTCTGTACATAGAGAAGAATGTTCTGTTCTGTACATACCGAACATAGCATTCTCCAACTCGTTCTACATGTACTTTAGTCATGTTAAACGCGCCACTTCAGACAGAGTTTGGAATGTGCTTTTTAACCAGATGTGCTCCACAGCATCCTCCTCATTACTCTTCAACGTGCCGTCAGCTCCGGTCAGCTGCATGTAGTTCAGTGTCCATGTCAGAGGTGTTACCTCCTCGATGCATTCTGTGTGGACAGTTGAAAGTGTCCGTGCATCTGCACCAAGTATAGTCAGGGGTGTGAATTTGTAATCTGTCAAAATGACAGATAGGCTTCAGATTTTTCCATCGATTAAAAAAAACAAAAAAACCCCCCCAAAAAACAGTCAAATACGGAATATATTCGGTTAACGCGACTCCTGCTTGTAATGTGTTTCTAATATAGTGTGAAAAAAACGTGCCAATTTTTCATTTGAATAACTGATAGAAAATCCGTTACTAAAATAATGTATAGTTGCAGCTATATTCTCCATATTTATTCTCCAGGCCTGGAAAGTACTTTAATCCCAGGCTTTACCCAGACTGTTTAGGAACCTGTTTGTTCTGTTTTTCCTCTCACCCTTCAGATTTGACAGCAGGCAGCCTCTTCTTCAGCTCTTCCTGGTCTTCTGCACGCATGGCGTTGAATCCCTTCAGCTGGGCGGCGCTGTATTCGGGTCTAAACACCAGCTCCTCCCTGCGGGACACGAAGCACGCCGTGTGGTACCAGCGGTCAATCAGGCCCAGCTGAGGCTTCTCTGGGTCCACTGTCTTCTTGGACACACGAATCTGGTCCTGAACGAGAGTCCAGAAGATGCCAGACGTGTGAAAAAAACAAAAATCTCTGCAAAGCAACTAGATTTAGTTACTGTCCAGTGGGTGCAAGATTGGTGCAAACCTTTTCTATTTTCTGCTCGCAGCCTTTGCATGTGCTGCGGTTCGACTTGGCATATTCCACCGCAAAATCATTCAGAGTCTTCTCTCCTTTAGCTGCACTCTTCTGGCTACCCTTTCCTGCAAAAATGACAAATATGTCAAAAATTAATTAACTTAATCCAGCAATATATTTAGAACAATAAATGGGAAAAGCCAATCATCATAAACTAATCATCAGATGTTTGTTTTCCCACTTTACACTGTGACCGCTAAAAAAAATACAAAACACACACACTGTTGACTTAACAAGACCTTTTACAAGCCATTTAAACCAGACAGCTTAATTAGGTTCGCTTAGAAGAACAGACGAGCCAGCGTCTTCACGAACCGAGCACTGACCTATTCCGACAGCTCCGCCGCTCTCGATGGCTTTTTTCACCTTCTCCTGGTCCTCCCAGCGCAGATCGGAAAATCCGGCAATGTCGGCCGTGGACTGAGCCGCCGCTCGCAGCCAGAAGCAGGAGAAGTGGTGCCAGTGGGGGACCTTCCCGTCAAACATGGGCGACTGCAGGACGAACGTCACAACGTCCACAGAAGGTTTACAACGAAGCAACAGCAAACATTAGATATGGGGTGTGTGTCACATAATCATGTGAACGTTTCAGCGAGGAGATGCAATCACAATCACTTGAAGTTTTTGCTCCTCTAAAAGATTTAAATGGTCCTTATTGTATTATTTGAAAACTAGAAAAGTTGAATAAATAAAACGTAGTCATATTTTGAATGTGTAACTGAAATAATAAGCAATTATTTAGACAAAATTGTAACAAAATTATTTTTTACACTTTTTATATCTTAATTTAAGGTTATACAACTGGAGGATTATATTTTTTGACATGTTTATGAATTTAAATAAATCTAGAATAATTCAACTATTTTCTCCGATTTTGACAAAATATTTTATTTCTGCCTTATGTAAACTATTTCTGCCAATAGTTTTAGTAAATCAAAACAGAAGGCAACTAATTTGCTTAGAAATGAAAAAGAAAAGACTATCTAAGGAGATTCAAATATTTTTAGTTTTTCGAATAAGAAGTGATCATCTTTGTTTACGCTGTCAATGATGTAAATAAATCTATCAAATGAAAAACAAAGTTAACAATTTCTAGTCAGAAATGGCTATGCTTTTTTATCTGATTGATCCTGCAAAGTCAGAGGATGAGGAGAAAAAAAAATAAAACATTTTATACATTTTTTGATTAATGCTCATTCAGTAACATTGTCAGCGTCAATTAGGTGATAAAACTGGTGGAACTGCTGACTTTTGCTGAAAGCACTGACTCACTAATTAAACCTGAACTAAATAATTACCTTTTAGAGTTAAAAAGGAGAATGACTGCAACACTGGAGCTGCTCCATGGGCCATGAATCAGGAGGCTGACTTTAAGAAGCCTCATAAGCAGGTTTTAGACTCTCAAAATAATTATTTCTCCATGGGGAGGTGCAGCAGTGTGTACTGTTTGAAGGAGCTGTAGATTCAGTCTAAACTATATTATTCTGTGCCAATTTACTGATATATACCTTTTGAGTCGTCCAGGGACGTACAAGACAACAAATGTAAAGGAAAGCTGAGCGGTTCTTTGTGAGCAACAACTTAGCACACAATGTCAGCCATTTAAATGCTAACTAGGGCCTCACTGAGCTGAACAGAAACCACTTTTTCATCGTCATTTTCCAGCTTTCTATCTAGTATACAATGACTCCATGTGTCCACAATAAGCCAAATCAGTTATAAGCCAGTATGCATTTAGTTAGCTGCCCCACAAGGGAGATTTCTTGGATAAATCAACAGCAGACGTCACCATCTCACCTGAACCATGATGGCCATCCTCAGCGAGTCTTTAGCGATGCTATCTTTGCATTTCTTGCAAGACGCGCGGCCGCTTTTAGCGTACTCCGCCTTGTAAAGCTTCTCCTCCTGGTTCTCCGCCATAGCTGTGTGTGGTGATGAAGCAAAACAAAGCGAAGAGACTGCGAGAGCAACTTTCTCCTGGCCGGCGACACAACAATCACAGGCAGAGTCAGCGAAGCCCGCGTGCCTTCACAGAGAGGAAACTGCACGAAGAGCACTCCCTCTGAACATAATTTCAAAAACGTTTTTTAAGTAATAAAAAAAAATTACATTACTATTATTATAATTGTTGTTATTATTATTGAGCAAATATAAGTGCCCGAGGAATGCTAACACATAGATATAATCAGATTTTGAACATCCCCTTGCAGCTGTCACTGCATGTTTAGGGTTATTGTTCTTCACTTCTGCATTAAGCCTTTTGCTGTCCGTCTCAGGGTTCATTTAGCCTTCCTCTGATGTCTCTGTGGTAATCTTCCCACCAGTTCTGACCAGCTTCCCAATTCCTATTGAAGTTGCCACCACTGTGTTTCATTTTGAGTTCAAGGCACAAAAGCTTTTAATTGAGACTTAAATTAAGCAGTAACTTGTAATGTCACAAGCTGCAAACAGGACTTCTTGTCCCTTATTTCACATCAACTAATTTTTCTTGTTTTATTCAAACTGTTTTACGTCTTTATCTTTAATGCATTTTATATTCTCGGTGAAAGCTGCTAGTCTGAACCTTGGGTCCTTAAGTCTTTAGCTATTATCTTTTTTTGATTACATTCTTTATACCACCGAGTGAACCATCTCCAAAATAGACGATTATCAGGGAATACCCGCGGTAGCTGCAGTCATGACTAATGGAGATGCAGAAAAGTCGAGCTCAGTATTTCACTAATACTGTTATAAAATTTGATTTCTTTACACAGTCTGGTTCTAGTGTTCGGGGAAAATTTCGAAGAAAAAAGCTTCTTACCTGTTAAAGGTATTGGATTCATAATCCACACTTTCCTTTAAGATTAACCTTAAATCCTGCAGCAAATTTTCTGGAGGATTTCTTAAAAAAAAAAAAAAAAGTGCACAATTTCCACATTAATCACGAAAGGGAACATTTGAGACTGGTGCTACGTTGGAGGAAGAAATTACATAAACATTGAAATAAACAAACAAAAATAATAAATAAACAGGAGACACAAATTCCCCTTTGCCCATTTTATTGGCTGAAGTTATAAAAAAATAAATAAAATGCATATCTATAAAGTGAATAGAACTTTTTTCTGTTTTTTTAAACATCTGTATATTACTTATTATGACTTCACAATAAGAACACAAAATAACAAGCACATACTACATCAGATCTGATATAAAATATATGGTTAATTAAACGAATTACATTCTTTTTACTTTGATTTACAAGAAGAGAAGAGTTACATGAGTTTTGAATTCATACAAAGACAAAAAAAAGAGAAACCAAACAGGAGATAACATGACTACACACAATGTACCTGTTAACACTACTACATAGGTGAACAAAAATGAAGTAAAAACATTTGTTCACAGTTTAATAGGCCATTTGAGCTGGTCTTATTGAGGTATTCTGTGTTTTGGTTCAAAAGTCTTTCATCTAGCCAGAATATTGTTCCAGCAAAGAATCGTTGGCTTTTCCTTAACTAAACAAAATGGCATAAAAGATGTCTTCAAGTTAATTTCAAAGCAATGTTCAGAAAACACCACTCTGAACCTTTATCACATAGATTAAGAAGTTACAAAGGACTTTCCCAGTCGGAGAAACACAGAGGAAACCAGAAAAAAAATCTTTGGCAAGTTTTTACTTGTAAACTTGGAGAAACACCATTTTTGGACCATGTGGTTTACTTCTTGCAGCATTCAGCACTGCAGTTTGCAGGGGGTTAAACCAAAGTTCCCATTGGCTTCTCTCATCTTCTCCTTGTGCCTGGCCTGGACGAGGCCGTGCACCACTCCGGCCAGGGTCATGCGACCTCCCGCTCGGCCCCCTGAACACTTCTCTCCTCCAACTCTGCCCCTCTTACTGCGCATGGTGCTTATGAAATATGTACGAACTTTCCCCTGGCATTCACTTACCTAAGGCATCAAGAGGAGAAATAAAATGCAAAGGATCATTTTTAAGTCACCGCCAATGCAGTTTACTAAGGCACACAGTATTTATACAAGCAAAGTCTTGCAAAAGTATTCACCACTTTTGAGGTATTTGTTTTTCTACATCTTGTTATGTTACCACAGCAAATATTTGTGTATGCTACTGAGATTTCTTGTGCATCAACACAAAATAGAATATAAACCAGAGCTTTAAAGAAGAGAAGCAAGCTGTTAAAAGAGAAAATAAGTCCTCACTTCTGTGTTAGGATGACCAAGTCAAAGTTCAGTTCGAAATGTAAAAACAATGGTGTGAATATTTGTGTATAGTATGTAATTTTCTACTTTTAGAAAGCTCTTAGTGTGACTTCAAATAATTTTATACCTAACTGAGCCTAGAAATGACTTAAAATGTCATTCTTATGACTTACTATCTCCATGAGACACTTTATCTTACCCCCTTAATAAATATCTCTCCTCGAAGTTCCAGAACGAATCCCCATTCTGCCAAGATCTTGCGGGTGGCCTCAGGAACCTGGATGTGTCCGCTCACACCTGTGCTGTCCATGCGACTGGCCAAGTTCACTGTCGAACCCCAGATATCATACTGGGGTTTGCTGGCGCCGATCACACCTGCAATCACCGGTCCATGGGCAATACCTGGAAGAGTCCAGTGTTAATTAAATATTTGGTTGGAGGTTTGCAGCCAAAGACATCACAACAGGACATCACAGTTTCTTGTCCATAGACCTTTAAGAACTTCTTGGATTGTTTGGCATCTTGAAAAGTTTCAATAGAAATCTGGTGGCTTCTACCAGAACAGTGAAAATGCGTCATCAATTGATTTAGCCAAATAAGTAAGACAAACATAAAGTGAATCATCTTCCATAAACCATCTCAATACTTAGGCCTAAGACTTATAGAAAACCTGAGGCATGAGGAGTAAGAGATCATAAGATATGAAATGTTTTTAAAGAAACAAAAAGGTGCTAAAAAGAACTAAACAATAAAACCCCAACTATTATTTCATGATAGTGTGTGGTGGTTTGTTTTCACCAAAAGTTTTTGTCTTAGGATATGGTAAAGTTGAGTTAATTTTCAGGCTTTTTTAGCCTTCTTTCACACAGATGGAAGGAGCTACGTGTAGGAGCCCAGTTACTTACCCACACGCAGCTCAAAGCTTTGGGCAGAGTGGTTGTTTATCTCTCTTAAAATCTCCTGCATCGCCAAAGCAAACAAAACCAGCTCACTCAAGTGATTCCACTCATTCAATGATCCCTAGAAAAAAATGCAGATTGATATTGGCCTGTGAAGCCAAGTCATGTGGCAGAAATAAAAACGGACTAAACTTAATCTGATGATCCAAAAAGTGATGTAGAGCAGTGGAAGAAGTTTATATACACTCTTCTTAGTCATAGCAGTCGTTATGTCTTACTTTCTGTTTTACTAAAAGCAGAACAGAAATGTTGGAGTACTAATTCTGTTTTAGGTAAAACCATGAAAGTGTAAAATCTCACCTGCTTGTTTGGAGCTAAACCAGATGCTGCCATGTAACAGCTTCCAATTGTCTTGATCTTCTCCACATAGTGGAAATAAGATTCTTCCAATAGCTTGTTAGAAGAAATAAACAACAGAGTAAAAGCTTAACTTTTTACATCTATGCTTTGTAATTATTTCTGTTATTTTTGCCATGCACATAGTGGTTACTCCAAGAGGCAAACTAATACAGATCCCGCGGTCTCTTGCTAAAGACTCACCTCATCGAAGCCGGCTATAATCTCGTTCAGCAGTCGGAGACAGTCCACTCCTTCATGTTTGACCTCCTTCTGCTCAAAGTACTCATCGAACCCGGCAACAGAAGCAAACATAACACCCACTTCATCGTAGGACTGGGAATAAAGGTCCTACAGTGAAAATTGTGACAAACACATTACTAGAGATTAATCGATCAAACAGCTGGAGACCTGAAGCAACCGATTTTCCTCTGATTGCTGAGTTTTCCTTTACTCATGAAATGCATTAAACTAAGAAATCGCACCAGTTTTGGTCAATAAGCACAACAACCGACAACATGTACATGTTTTAATTTTGGGGGGTGTTATTAAAATCTGATAATAATTTGGAACATAATCAACATGATTTTACGATTCCTAAATTTTTTGTGAAAATTCATAAACATTACATCTATCGAAGAACTCGCTGCACGTTTCCCCCTTTCTCAAAGAAAGTTTAGCCTTTATAATATAAAAGATCGGAATCAGGTAAAATTTGAATGATTTCCACTTAAAAAAAATACTGGACATCGGCATCGGCCAGGAAAAGCCCGATTGATGCGTCTACATTCATCATTCAGCACTAACCAAGGTTTTACATTCACAGAATGGGCCATAAAATGACTCTGCAGCCTCTAGGAAGAGATGCCACCCTTACCTCATCATGTCTGCTGCGCTCCAGAAAATGCTCTGTGACATGCAAGGGCAGGATGTTGTACAACAAACACTCGTTGTGTTCTCGCAGCTCCCTCATGTCCTCCACCTCCTGCTGAGCCTGCAGACGCCACAAGAAGTCCAGTCTGGCAGTGGCCTCCCACTGGAATGCAAACAGAGACAGAGTCACCAGGCACTCTGGAATGTCTCAGCTACACAGTGAACGGGGAATACAGAGAAATAAATCAGCTTACAAATACCTGCCGGCCGTTGTAGAAGACAGCTACAATAAACATCGCCATGAGAAGAATGGAAATCCATTTTCTCCTGATATAATGGGACCTGAAATAACAGAGAGGAATAAAATATGTTACAAATTCCTCCTGCATTTGAATGGACCGGCTTGTTGGCAAAATGTAAAATCAACCAAAAACAAACTGACCAGTGCTGGGCGTCGCTACGTGTGAGTGTGACAAAGGCGAGGTGTATGAGGTAGGAGTACACCATCACCGCCAGCAGCAGCACCGCCAGCTTCAGCAGGGAGTTCAGGCGCAGAAACACGGCACACGTCACCATGGCGACCACGCCGCTCAGCACGAAGATCTAAAGGGACGAGGATGTAGCAGAGAGGACAGGAAGATTTTAATCTAGAGTTATCTCTCCACATTTATTGAAAACCCCGTTGGAGATGCGTAAAAGTCCTTCAATCCAATTAGTGGGAGCCCTAACTAGAAAGTTTTAAATAAAAATTTAGTTGCCTTTGCCAGAAAATGGAAAACTGGTCACTAAAGGGTGTTTGCAAATACCCAAATGTTATATAAAAACAAAAGACCGTACATTCTAACTGAATTCAATTAGAAGGTGTGTCCAAACTTTTGGTCTGTACTGCATGTACAGAGAAATGTTGCAGGTCTTTATCTGGAGGGCCAAAGAGCGTGGCCTAGAAAAATACCTTTTTGAAAATGTGCTAAAGAAAATAAAATGTGATGTCATCAGTATGTGAAACAAGATGAAACAAAACCATTCTTCCTCTACCTCAGGATAAACGCAGATGGAGACTGAATGTGAGCCTGGGCTCTTCTTCTCCATTATGTCAGCTTCTTCAGAGGCTGTTAGGACACACCACACCTAGATGCAACACACAACATATAAAACTGTTCACTTTCCATGATCTATTGGAATTTTATTATTCCATATACTTGCAAACAAAGTGCTGAACTGTTTTGGCTATGTTTCAGCAGGACATCTTTGGCCACATGGTGGCAGCAACAGATAAGATGTCATAATGGAAACTTTGCACTTTACTTGTGGAGATACATGTTTTCACTCTATACACTTGTGAAATAAATGTCTTATATCTTTAATAAAACTGCAGTGTAAATGTGGTGATCAAAAAAGCAGACGGGAAACAACAAATAAACAAAAAGTGTGTGAATTTTCTCATCCCTTGCGTCCATTCCAACTCTCACCAAGTCAGTTGAAGCCAAGCTAAAGTTGGTGATGATGGCTGTGAGAGTGAGGAGGTTTCGGGCGCTGTTGTTTTCGTGGATGAGGCAGCAGAACTTCTGCAAAGCAACTGGAGTCCACTTGAACTCCTCAGCAAGGGCAACCAGCAGCAGTAGCAAGTAGACAAGAAGAAAGAGGAAAAACTGGAGGACAGCAGGGAACAGTCTGCAGGTGGAACACCCAGCAGGGACAAGAGGAGGAAAAATGTTAATCCAGGACAAAAAAATCGGACGGGATGGCGAGAAAATTTTGTCATTCCCTGCCATCTCTTTCTATACATTCTGCATTTGATTGTTTTGGGGTTTTTTTCCCACTCAATTCTTTGCCTACTTGGGAATAATTCCAAAAAGTATAGTTTTGCTTATGTCTTTTTTAGTTCTCTCTTTATCTCACAGTTGTTTTTTGAGACGTCATAATATTTCTTAAATGCTGGTAGTCTGTTAAATAGTCTAAATGTAATGCTCCATATCTTTAATAGTCTGCAACTCTAATTCTTCAAGCTTCCTGCATCACAAAGAAACATTAAACAAGTCAGCATCTTCACACCTGGGGGTAGGGATGACGGCCTGGGCTGCCATGAGGAAGAGGAGCACGATGAAGGAGCAGACCATGTTGGAGTTAAACATTTCATCTCTGATCTGGGAGAACTAAATACAACAAAGTAACTTCTTTTAGTTCATTTGAACTATTTAGAAAAATCTGTGATATTAATTTCTTAATACTGAGGAGAAGTACATTACCTCCATACACTGATTATGAACTGCAACTATGCTGTACCTTGTTCTCTATGTGTGTGTCTTTGAACACCAGGGTCAGAGCAGTGATGTACTCCTTGCGCATGCGCTCACTGCTTCGAACCTCGATAGCGTGTTTGATCCGTTTGTTTATCTCTCTGGAAGTGCTCTGCCATAGACTGGGCATAGAGCCGTTGGTGAAAGAGGCCAGAATCTGTGGAGGAATAACATCAAAAAAGACTGAAGAAAATAAAAAAGCTAAATAATAAGCACATGAATGTAAACTCCTTAAATCTATTTTGTGTCGCTACACTTACGCAGTTCATATCGATAGCATTACCAAAAGGGATCTCTGGGTTCCAGGTCCGAATGCTCTTCTGGACTTTTATGGGTTCAGGATGGTCGTCTTGATTTCTGCCTTCTTGAGGACAAATAAGGAAGGTGTCGATGTTGTGTTTTCGCAGAAACTCATTCCTGTCACGGCCATGACCGTCCTCTGTCTTGTATGTAGTTCCCAGGCAATCCAGGGTGGCCCTGGAGATGTGGATACGTCTGGATAAGTAACAAAAAACAAACACGGGTTACGCATCTTCTCATCACATGTCAAAAGTGACCATTCAGGTGCTTCTCTGTGCTTATTTGTGGTACACCCACCCAGGTATTCCTCCTGCTTCCAACTTGTTGGCAATGCTCACATCCCAGGACCAGACATCGAACTGCCATTTCTGCAAGCCCAACACCCCACAGAGGACGGAGCCGGAATGGATACCGATCCTCATGTCCAAGTCAAATTTCAGCTTCTTCTGGACGAGTCTGGCATTTTTAAAGCAATTAAAGAAACTTTACTGATCCCAACAACTATCAAACTCATGATCAAGCATCACCTGATACTGTTTTAAAGTTTTAAGTAAATTTTAAGTAAGACATTTCCTTTTAACATCATCGGTGCCCCCTCATAGAGAAGAGTAGAAGAGATGCGTCCTTTCTGTGTTCAGAACAGCTCTGTCACAGAGGTGCTCAGTGTAGGTCGAAAATTACATCTGGCATTTTTCTTACAGCAACAAACTGAACTTGGTCTCTGATAAATGATGCTGTCAGTGTACATTCTGAACAGCTCAGATGTTTTAAAGCACTTTACATTAAAAAATGTGTTTCCTCTCCTTCACTGCGGGGTATTTGTATTTTTTGGACAAAAATAAAATACTTCCTCACTAATATTATTACCAAAATATAACATCTAAAAAAAAAGAAGATAAAATTACTTTAAAAAACAAGAATCAAATGAGGCACTTTTGAGGTCATTCTAACCTTATTACCAAACTTCTTTGTGGATTTTATGAAACTTCAGTGCTAAAGTCAAGCCCACTGCTCACTGGGTACTTAAACTTCAACTGGGATTCTTTTCTTTGATCTGATTAGATTAGATAAAACATTAGGACCAAATATGTTTTCTACCTTGGCAAATCCATGTAGGGCCACTGTGGAAACCACAGCCAAAAATGTTGGAACCCGCATTGTTTGCCCCCATTTATTCCATATTGGACCCACCTAGATATGCTGGCTGGGAAACATACAAAAATGGTTTAATGGACGTAAAATCAAGCTTCCATGTCCAAATCAGATTTTAACTGGAAAGAAACTAGTTGAACACGTCAAAAAGAAGAAAGCATAAAAGATCCCAAACTCGGAGCAATCTTGAGAGCCTGTTCAAAGAAACCAGCATTTGTGTTTTCATTTATTCACACAATTCAGGTATGTAGACTCACTAAATATCACTCTCTTTCTGTAAGGACATTAACTCTCACCGTATTGTGCTGATCATAGCCAGGCCCATTTCGACGCAGTAATGTGCATGAGCAAGCTGCGGCTCCGGTACTCCCGAAACACAATAGTAACAGTCTCCCAGTATCTTTATCCGCAAACAGTGATGCTCCTGTGATAAGATATAAAAGAAGAGCTCTTTAGAATACAGCCAGCAGAAAAAGATATAGAATTTAACATACACACCTGTGAAAAAATTAGGACATAACAAAAGAGTAAAACAAGGTTAATATTTGTTGTTGAACTGCAATTAATTTGTTTTTCTCGAGATAAAAAAAACAACAACATTAGACATCAATATGTGAACATTACAAAAAAAATTACAAAAGAACTCAATATGTAACAGATTGGTTATTCTTAGATGAATGTGAGAGATCACAGAGAAATGATGGAGGTTCTAACCTCAGCTAGTCGGTCAAAGCGTCCAAAGAGCTCATTAAGGGTTCGAACCATTTCCTGGGCTGACAGGTTTATAGACAACTGGGTAAAGCCCTTAATGTCTGCAAAAAGGATGCTAGAGAGAAGACAGAAACAAGAATAGAATTTAAAGGGCAATTTAAACATGTTTAATGAGTGTGGACAGAATTATCGTTTGCCTAATTCAAAATCTTACATTTTGAATTAGGCAAAATATAAGATTTTGCCTAATTAAGAAACCTTACATTTTGCCTAATTCAAAATGTATACTGAATTACAAAAAATACCTTTTGTAATTCAAGATGTACTGAATTACATTTTGAATGTAATTCAAAATATAAACTACATAATTCTGTAGTTTAGAACTAAACTACATAATTCTTAACTTCATTAAAATTATTTAAACCACAGTTTAAAGCTTTGAAACTTATTCTAATCTGCATATTTATGACTATGTTTTTTGTTGACTCTTGGGCAAAAGAGAGAGGGCCCTTTTGCAAGAAGTGGCTCTGTTTGCCTCTCTCTGCTTTTTGTTATGATCACTCTTTAAATCCTAACTTGCTTTAATTCATATTTGAACATGGTTATATTATGGGTGGTAATCAAGAGGTCCACAATTATAAAGGCCATGAATCGCAGAGCCACAATCACAAATGTGTGCCAGTGTAAGTACCTGACATCTTTATACTGGTGGATGTAGATCTTATAAAACTCGTGTGGGTTGAGTTCGTTCTCCAGGGAGCTCATGTCAGCGATCATTTCTAAAGCAACAAAACGAGGGAGGATTGACAGGACCAGTCGCTCCTGTCAGGCAACAGGATAAGGAAGTATCAATGACTGGCAATTCAAGGACAATCATAACAGAAAAATGTAAAAAAATGATAATTCTTTTACAGTTGTATTGGAAACGTAATCAATTATAAATTTAACGATGGCACTTGGCTTAATGGAATGTTTTGATTGTTGATTCTATGTTGCAAAATTTTGTGTTTGTTATGATGTAATTAAAGCACTTTGAATTATCTTGCTGCTGAAATGTGCTATACAAATTAAATTTGACTGGTTGATTGATAATTATCTAAAAGGTTGAATGAAAATAAAAAATTTGAGAAATTAATAACTGATGATTTTTTTTTGTCACTTTGTACCTGTCTTTGGTTCTCTTGCTCAAGTTTGAGGCGACCCTCAATGCAGCGCCGCGTCTCCAGAAAAACCTGTCGCTGGGCGTGGTCTGTCAGATAGTGGATGAACAAGCCAGCTGTGTTCATGCCCATGTACAACAGGCCTTTGGCAAACACCTGGAATCAGCGTTGATATGGGATATTTTAAAATTTTATTTCAAACGATAAAATCTAGAACATTAGGATTAAAAAAGGTTGAAGGAAATAACTAGCTAATAATAAAATAAAATAAATCCAAAGTAAGAACAAAAAGAGAGATGAGTTTTATTGAGCCCTTTCCTGCAACCTTGTCCTGCACACCTGAATTCCTCTCCCTACTTTCTTGTCCACCACAGAAAGTCACTCATAAAACTTCATTTAGTCCAGAACACAGCCACTCATGTCATATCCAAAAGCCTTTTCACCAACATCTCTCCTGTCTTGCAGAACCTTCACTGGGTCAAAATGCATCAAATTTCAAATGCTTCTTCTTACATTAATGGTCATTCATGTTTCTTCTTTTTAGATACACTTGTCTTTTTTTTTTTACCATGTTGTCATTTTTTTTCTTGTGAGTCTCTAAAATGATTTTTTTGGGTGAAAACTAATTTTTTCATATTTGCTTTACTCACCTTATTCAAAAGCAAAGCATCATTGTAGTGGAACCATATCTCCATCAAAATGTGAAGTATTGGGGTGAGGAAGCCAGCACACATTGCCCACAGCAGAGGTAATGGCAGGAGTGTGTATGTTGCAAACAGTGTGAACAAAATATACCATGATGGGTCTTTTTCTAGTCCATAAGCCAGGCCCCCTAGGATCTGTGTGGTCTGCGACAGCCAACTTGCAATGCCAGCATAATGGAGCCACTGTGGGGACATGGAGTCTTTGCAGGTTAACACTAGTATGCAAAGAGCTGTAGCTAGCACCATGAAGATGCCAGTCAAATAGCCACGCAAACAATCCGTAACAGCATCCGGGGCCAGTGCCAGATACAGAACCAACATGTGGAGCTTAGTCACAGCATCAATTACATTGGTGATGGCTAGAGAGTTCCTCCTCTGGTGAGAGGAGTATTGCTGGTAGAGTTTCTCCAGATCGCGGGATTTGAAGGTGTGCCCCAGCATGGGTATGTTAACGCTGTGAACAGTGTTACACCAGTTCACGAAGAAGTCAGCGTCGCTGGTGTAGTGCTGCGTTGGAACCCTGATGCTGCCATGCGTGCTGGTGGAGATTCGACTATGGACTCTGAATGTGGAGGAGCGGCGTTTTGTGACTCCACGGGAGGCCTTGCTGCGGATTTGTTTGTTGATCTCATCTATGTAGGTATCAGTCACAAAGATTTTGCGAGCTGGTTCCACACCCACCTAATGAAGAAAGGAAATCAGTGGCTTGCAATGAAAAATGCCTTTACTAGAAAGAAAACACGTTTTTTTATTAATTTTTCTGCATTATATTTGGTCTATGGTACTTTTGTCATATTTTAGAGAAAGTGAATGAAATAACTGGCACATTTTCATGGTTTCGACTGTGAAGCTTCATGTGGAGGCTCTATATTACTACAAGACCCAAATTGGGTGAAATAAAGAATTAGTGTTACTCAACTTCACCTCAAATCAACAACTAGACAAATGCAACTTGAACACAGAAAAACTAAGGTATAGACTGAACCATGAATCACCTGAGAGTTGAGCTCTTGTTGGGTAATGATGTGTTTTACTGCGTTCTGCCACAGCATCTTTTTTCGCCTGAGCCCAGGAGACAGCGTGCCACTCAGACATCGAGGTTCATGAAGCTCCATCGGAGAGACCTCCCTGGTGTCAGCGAAGGTCACCATGGTGACCTCAGCTAGCATTACCCATTGGGCTTAGATCAGGAGGAAGCTGAAGACTTGAGGTGTACCAGAGGAAAGGAGAAACAGTGGCAATCAGAAGATTGAGAAGAAGTAGATCTAGTCATTTTTACCAATTCCTATGAGAAGAGAAGCTTTATTTTCAGGATGCTAAAGTGTTTTTTGAGACACTAATGTTATTCGCAGACTTTTCAACTCAGACTCTACTTAACCTTTCTAATTGGATTCGGGTCAGTACTTAGACTTGACTATTGAGCAGAACTGTCTTTGCTCTTAACCACTCATCCAAGTTGTACAGGTGTTTGTTGATATCTAAACATTATCCAAATACACCCAGGTTCCATCAATGATAATCTGTCCTGGACCTCATGCAGCAAACTCATGTTTTACAGATAGCATAAGGTTCCTAATCTAACATAGACTGTGTTGTTCATGTTTTTGGTTTGTGCAAAGTTCTGCTCAGTGGGCTTTTAATGGTGCATTTGAACAACTGTTTTTCTAGGATGGAATGATTATCCAACATACAGTTTGTGTTGATTCATTCTTCAAAATATCAACAATGTGTACAAATTCAAAATTTACTGGATGTATTCTGAAGGTTCCTTGTGTCTATTAAGACATTTATACCTAAGAATACTTTACCAACTCTCAAGCACCAACCTTCAACTGTGCACTGCACAGTCCAGGTGGAAAAATTGAAATGAAGAACTAATCAATAGCCATTTGATTAAAACTTGGTCTTGCCACAGGACAATTACCCCATGCTCACAATAATAACAAAAAATTACTTAAACTTAAGCAATGAAAATCAGGAAATGCTTTTGATTTTTGATTCAAGCTAATAATAAAAAAGACAAACTATTTTTAAATTAGAACTGGGACAGATAAAGCATGTTAATCTTAATACCATCTCACAAGCAAAGCAGTCAAACATCCACCTAGAATTATGCCGTGGTCTTGGTGATACAATAAGCTTATAATATTAGCACTTTCATTAAAACAATTTACCTTAATCATATCTCCAAAACTGCAACACAGTTTTGGTACTTATGATTAGGTAATAAAGGAATAAATAATTTCTTAAATTAAATTCTAAAGAGAACAAGGCAATGTTAATTATAGATCAAACTTAGCTCATGTTTTTATTCCTTCTTCTACCAACTAAACAGCAACAAACATTTATAATCTACTTGATCTGTTTTGAAATTCCTGAGGCAGATTTAGGTATTCAGCAAACACTCAAAAATAATACTTGTTTGGCTCCACATGCTGACAAGGTGTGCGCCATGAGGAAGGCAGCTTTCAACTGAATTATCTGGTAGCCAGAATTAGTTCTGAGCTGGTTTATGGAGAGTTAAACTCCTCCAGGTCCTTCTTGCCTGCATTCCAAGCCTCTAAAAGTCCACTGTCACCAATCTCCTTCTCTCTAAGATTATGTGTTCACACACACGACAGGCTGGACGTAAAAAAACAAAACAAAAAATCTGTTTAAAACAAACGCTTTGTCATCTGGGCATTTAGAAAAAGGAAATAAAAGTGGGAACAAGCAGAGTTTGTCTTTGTGAGTCATGTTTAATTACTCGAGCCTGTCGGTTGCCAACACGTATTTGTTTCGATGTTGGAGTCCTGTATACTGTTTTTACAACTATTCTGTCTAATTTGTATCATGTAGAGTACTAACCTCTTTTGTTTTACATATTATGCCCCCACTCCTCAAATCCAGCGTTTGATAGATGTAATCAGCTTGTCATAATCCACTTCTGCTGACTCCATTGTACAGCAATTGTAGACAGATATCATAATAAAGATGTATCCCATAAAGGGAAAAAAAAGTGTAAATTCTGAGGTAATGAGGACTCCTGTACTAAAGTCATCTTCCCATCAAAGATGTGTGAACCCGCGCCTGTTAAGTTGTAGGTCACCACCTGGACACTTTTAAAATGAAGTCAACAACTGCGACAAAGCGAAGCTGCGGAGTGAAGAACACTAAGAGGATTAATTAGTCAGCAGCCACTCTCGCTGACCTGCAAAGCTTAGTTCACTGTCCTCAAGACGGGGCCAGGATAAATGAAACACTCTCATCTATTTAAGACAGCACCGACATGTCAATGAAAGAGCATTAAAACAAAAACGTATTCGCAACTCTCTTCCCATGCAGTCTTGCTCATGTAGTTCTCTCCCACTATGTCACAGAGGCGATGCCTCGCACACTGCTACTGCCCTCTTGCTTACTGCATGATCTGTCTGTACAATTACAGGCTGTATACAAATAAAAACACTGCCAAAAGGTCTTTAGAGTCTGCCGGCGCAAAAACAGCCAGGCTGACTCACCCACCACTTCTACAGCTCCCAGAAGGGATTCGGCTGCATTCAGGTGCAAATGAAACTACCCGTGTTAGACTTTTCTCTAAAAACAGATTGTTTTAAAGGTAATAGACAGCGATTTATTTGGTTAATAAAGATGCCTCTTTAAGATTTTGTGCGCTAAGCCTCTGCTTTGTGTTTCATGAAATAATAACCAATCCAAACCAATTTTATATTTTACATACTGTAATAATCCAGCACCATTTATGCCTTTATGAAAGTGCCCTACTAATTTTTCCCACCACCAAACTCTGGTTATTTAACTTATATTACATATAAAAATCCACCAATCCAACCATTTTCTTCTGCTTATCCAGGGTCGGATTGCAGGGGTAGCAGCTTAATAAAAATGTAGAACATGTTTTTTTTTCCTTTTCAGATAATTATTATTTGTAAAAAAAAACCTTTTGATTACATTCACTACCTTCCATGGTGTTTTTTAGTGTCTGTTTCTAATTAAAGCTGATCGTTTTCTTGAAGTATTTGTGTATGGTATATATTAAATACTGTATGTGGCAAGAAACAAACAGAGTAGACAGGGAGATGAAGCAAGCTGGAAAGCTTGCAGGTTGTGAAAGATATTTTACTGGGGCAGGCAATCACCTTCCAACAAGACACCAAGCCTAACATACAACCTGAGCTATGATGGCATGGTTTTGATCAAATTACATGTGCACCTGTTAAAATGATCTTGACGAAGCTCAGACTCAAACCCACTCAAAACAATTGTGGAAGAATGTAAAATGTTTACATATATTTACAGACACTCTCCACTCTGAGCCTGAACTAATTTGCAAAGATGATTTTACAAACATTTCAATGTATAGATGTGAAAATCTGACAGTAACATACCCTGAAAAACTTTGAGATATTTTTGCAGGTGCTTTGATAGGAAGATCGACTCGGGGGCTTGATTGGAAATGAACACCACTCCTGTAGGATTTTATTTTGAAAATAGTAATATTCATGAATCCTTTTCCTTCACTTCCTCCTAGTTTGTGTTGGTTTGTCTTGTGAAATAAAAAAATGCATGATTCGAATGTTTTAAAATCAGACAAGGTTAAAGGGAGATTAATATCAATAAAAACATTCATGAGGAAAAACTAAAATTAGGATTAGATGCTTGTGTCATAAAATATTCAACACAGTTTATCTCAACTGTTTGTGAAAAAGAGGAGATAAATGAGAGACTTTGGTGCCTTGAGGACTCCTCTGTATAATAAATAAAATCTGTATTATTGAGAGCAACAGTCCTGAATATTGTGGAGCACGTTTTCTCACTTGCCACATAATTCCCGCGTCTCGGTGGTGGTAAGCTGTTTAAAGTTTTTTAAACTGCTAATTGTTTCCGGGCAACACTCAAAGCCCCTAACGCTGATCTAATATGCTCCCATCTGTACCTGTG
The DNA here is from genome assembly GCF_019740435.1 of Gambusia affinis. Lineage (NCBI taxonomy): Eukaryota > Metazoa > Chordata > Actinopteri > Cyprinodontiformes > Poeciliidae > Gambusia > Gambusia affinis. Next base: position 11,039,423 of record NC_057889.1, read on the forward strand.
CGGCTGTGTTGCTGAAACCTTTCATACCGATTACTGTGCTTCTAAACATAGCTGGCCGTCAGGTCTGTAGCACGTAGCTTATACCACAACTGAAATAAACCATCGTCTTCTACTCACAAAGTTAAGAGCCTTTTGATGCATCTCGTGATGCTGTGAAGGAGGAGGAACGCAGTGAATATCACTTTAGGATTTTAAATCTTCTGATTGTTACTGTTGGTCATCTGCTTGCATTTAATTCACAGTTTCATTCAACGAGTGATACTAGTTTGGGCACAAGCCTAGATACAGCTTAGTGTTAAGACCAACTGCTTTGGATGCCCAGTAATTAGATAATACTCATTTGCACCAAAGCCAAATTAACAACAGAACTGACCCTATGGCCTGGAAATCCATGCCAAGAATCTCACTGATACCAGACACACATCTATTTATGTCCGCCAATGTGCAACAACGATAACTTTTAGCACTTTTGCGTCCTGCATGCGGTACATTACATACTTCCAGGTCAAATTGCAGAAATCTTAAAGTGTTAACTTAGGAAGGGGGTGCTAGCAGTAGTTGGCCAAGCTATATTGTGCTTAGATAAAGCACAGTAGGTTATAAATAGTAGCTATAAATAAAGTGTAGAACAATCGGGGACAAAGCGGAGTCTTGAAAGGACTCTACCTCAGGTCTATTTGAAGAAACAAGTTTAGCTTGATTTCACAGTCTTTTTGAACACTTTTGTGGCATTATACCACTCACATTCACATAACATTTCACACCATTTATTTAATTTAGATATTATTTCACAAATTAGTTTCAGGAAGTGTGACATATAATCTTTGCCCTGTAATAAAATAAGCCATCCCCCAACACATTATTTTGTTCTTTAAGTGATTTTAAGCTTTTTATAGATCTAAATATACATCACAGACATCACACACATTACTTCAGTATGAGGAGCCCCGCTATAAAAGAGGGTGTTTTCAGAATTTGAAAACACCCTGCATTTCATGCACACAACCATGTTTAATAATTGTATGTTTATGTATTAGTATTCTGAGAATAACTATTTCTATAACATCATATTTGTAGTATACATCCAACTAATGAAGTCCACAGCTTTGTCAGACAAACAATACAGGATGTGCGCTAATTATGTTCAAACTTGATGACAACAAAGTGGTGTCCAAGGGGTCCCCTGGTGGGTTGTCACAGTTAACAGCTAGGCGTCATCTGCTCGGGGCTAAAGGGATTTAACGCTGGCCTGAGCCAAGTGAATACTCCCCCTGGTATAATTTAACTTTAAATAACGTGGTCTACATTAACTAGTTGTATGCTAAAGGCTTTGAGGATTTTGTTTTCGCTTAATGGTAAGAAACAGCTTTTCTGTCATTCATTAACGTTATGTTAGAAACAGCTAAGGTGTTAGCATGCTGAACAAGTAGCATAAACAAACGTTAGGTTAACTTAGAACAGTGTTGTGTGAATTAGGAATAGGGTTTACGTTTTGTTCACATATCATGTGAACATTCACACTACATAGCCACCAAGTTAATATAATCGGTGATGTTTAAGTTATAGCAAGGAAAGCTAACCTCTACCAAGGTATATTTGTTGTCATAACATTGCTGTCCGAATTATTTTTAACATTCACTCGTTGCATTTCAGTAACGTTATAAGACTAACTAAAAAATTTAGAGCCTCGACTAATATAAAGTATATTCAGATGTTATCTAAATTTGTTCACGCACTAGCTAAGTTTGGCATACTGACATTAGCAGGCCAAAGAAAAGCCGGCGGGTTTCCTGACTCTCGAAGCCCTGGCAGACACTCTCCCCAGAGCTCACGTGCATCCCAACTTTCCGTCTGCTTGATTAGCAACGCCGCCTTGTGACTGAAATCCAGCATGACAGGTGAGTAACTCGTCAACTTCACACCTGCACCAGAAATGAATTGGATTTTAAAGAATCCGCATGAAAAATATATATAATCAGATAATTTTCATGAAAATAAAAATATTTACTCAGCTTCTCGTGAAAGAAAAAACCACCAATTCCTTTCAAGTATAAACTTGTTCCAGATGTGTGCATGAAACAAGTCATCTCAGGACAAACTCTAGCACATTTTTTCCCCTGTACTTGTACCCACATCACATCCAAGTCCACATTCCCTGAACTTCAAACCCACTCACTGAATGACAGTCCCATGGTGCCCCTCGTTCCCAGCCTATCTCCACCCTCTTCTCCTTGTGGTTGGATAGTGAGCTCCATTGTGTCTGTGAGATGTTTTTTAATGAGCGAGATTCACACTGAGCCTGGAGCTGCTATTGAAGGATTTGTTGCTAATCTCTTAGTTAATGCGGACAACTTGACTGTGCTAACATAAATTACGAAGAAGCCTCAGGACAGGGACATGCAAGTTGGTATTCAGCAGAGATCGATAGTGTACACGTTTTCTCTTGGTGGTTGTAAGTGTTCTGCAGAAGTTGGTTTTGCAGTTTAGTTTTGTCAGGGGGAAAAAGTGCATGGTTTGGTGTGGTGCTTTTTGCAACTAAGGTCATTTATTTGTGTTAGAAAACATAATTTCCAGTGACTTAAAATAACAGAACAGTTTCACTTTGTTGGTTGCAGATTAAGATCAGTATTTTTGGCTTTGGTGTTTTAAGTTACTGCGTCTGGGTAAAGTAAAATAGTGTGTGTGTGAATTGCCCACTATGCCACTGCCTGCAACTGATGTCCCAGCCACTCAGAGGCTGGCACTGGACTGCCGTACCCTTCTGGACCATCGCGTTGGCAAGGGTAAGAGAAAACACTACTTCTATTGTTCTCTTTGGACATAGAGAAAGAAAGCTTTAAAAGAAATTTTCTTATTTGATATGAAAGTAGTAAAAAAATAAATCCAGGTGCCCTTTTCTCTTATGTTCTTGTTCTTTGCTCCTTTGGTAACTTAAGACAAAATAATTTTTCTTGTAAATTCAAACACACAAGTTATTCCAAACTTACAGGAGTAGTGGCTAAGATAATAGAAAACATCCCAATATAGTTCTTAGGCAGTCAAGAAAAGCATTAATTGAGTTGGTTAGGTATGGATAAGTATGGGAAATAATACAATATGAACAAAATTTCCCCTATCCCACTGACTAAGAGATCCATCTATCCATCTTGTTCTTATTTCAGATTTCACATTTAAATCCTGACCACTGGTTAAACAAGAACTAAAATGACTCTTGAAGTATGATCCAATAAGAAGTATGGAAGTTGGATATATTTTCACCCAAATACATTTTTTGTCATCCAAACTAAATTAAGACTATGCATTTTCTCTCTGAAAATGGAGAAATAAAATTCCCATCTCTGTTCTTACTGGAAGCAGGAAGTCACTGAATAGCCTTTCATGCATGTTGTTTGCTCTGTGGAAGGAAACTGAAGAATTCACAGGAAATGCGTGCAGGCTTTAGAAGACCATTAATACTCCGCACACACAAAGCCTGGTACAATTTAGCTTCAATCCGGAGGCTTTCTTGCTGTGAGGCAGCAGTACTAATGAGTTGATGACTGTGCAAAGGGGTTGAACAGTGGATTGTTCAGGTGCTTCTGTCTTCAAATTATGCTCTTATGAGTCTTAGCATGTAAAATTCTTTGTGAGAAGGAAACGCAACTTTTTATTAGTGAGCACTGTGCTGTCTGACCTTGAGGTGAACTTACAGGAAACTCTTGAATGTTTTTTAGTGAACTATATTTTTGTTTTTAGAAAAGGACTCGCTGCCTTATTTGTTATCTGATCAGTTTTTTTCCTCAGGTACTTCTCCAGCTCACTCCAACCCATTTATTAAAATCAGTGTTATGTATATTGAATCATAGAACACACTGTCAGTATTACATGGTCTATATTAATAGTCTGATTGTGCCCCACCTAACTAACTCATTGACTTTGCCTTTGTTTTTCTTGAAAGTGCCAGATTAATTGTCCCAACTAAAGTATTTGCAGGACTGTTTATATTTTAACTTTATATCTGGGTTGACGCATTAAGCTGCTGTCTTCGATAAAATTACAGTTCTTTCTGCTGACTTTTTGTTGTTGTTATATGGAGCATTTTCTGAAATGAATGAATGGATTGTTCATAAGTTAGCATGTTTCAGTGTACTTTTGATTGATAGTGTGCAAGGGTAACATCTACAGCTGTTCTCCTGGTGTATAAACTTAGTGCTTTTCTTTGAACTTTGTAAACGGAAATATTATTTCATCTGTAATTTTTCTACTGCTCTCCCACAGTGACAGCTGTCAGAGCACAGTATTAACAGCAGACCTGTTGTGTTATTGAACACATCTTACATTGAGCATATTTGAAAGTGGGAATAGAGATTCCTTAGATCAACAAAATAGAAAGGGTTTAATTTTGTCAAGAAATCTGATACATCACAGTTTTTTCCGCTGCACAGTGGCTGCTTTTCAAAAGATCATTATTAATGCTTTTCATTTTTGGCATTGCACCAAACGCCTGATTTTGTAGCGTTGCCAACAGACGGTTTGTTTGGTAGCATCTGGCTGCATTTTTTCACTGTACTGTATGAATGCTGTGGAGGGATATGCAGAACCTTAGAATTCAGGGTGATTTTTCACACTAACTTTACTGTTTATGGGTCTACCGAAAATTTAAGACTGGAATCAAAATGTTTGCATTCCACTCATTTCTGTATTGGTGCAGAAGATGTGCTTTGTTATATAATACCATCTTTTCTTCAATCTTTACGTTAGGTGTTGTGTAGAAATACACTTAGAAATGATTAAATGTATTCTTGATTTTTAACCAAAAAGAATCATAAGGATGGCGTAAAGTTACATAGGCTTTGTGTAACGGTAACAATAAAGAGGAGCGAATGTGGGACACTGACCAAAGGAAAGAGGAGGTTGTGTGGGAGAGAGGTGTTCTCCCTTTCTATCTATCTTATCTACTCATCATATCCATTTCTCCAGTCTGTATCCTTCTTTTTTTCTCCTGCAGCTGATTTAGGAGAAGTGTGAAGGTCATAGTTGGATGTTTGGTTCTGTATATCTGCACTGCTTGGTTGACAAGGAAAGCTATTGCAGAAGAACGGGGAAAATCCAAGGTCATCACTGCGTGATTTCTCTCTGACGTTGTCTTTTAGCTCTCCATTCGTGCGCAAGTGTGTCTGCATGGCAGGGAGGGTGTGTGTGAGCGTGTGTCACGGTGAGTGATTTCCAGCGATGAGACTCGCTATGCACCAATCACGGTGCACGTTTGTATGCTTTTTAGCTCAAAGCACACGTGCAGGCATTTATCCCAGAGTGGGCTTTCTGTCTCTCTTTGCCTCTCTCTTTTGCGCTCTCGCTCTCTCTCTCTTTCTCTCTCTCTCTGTGTTTGTGTGTGTGCATATGCGATTGGATTTGTGTACATTTCCAGTGCCTCTCAGCACAGCGGCGTGTCTGAATGAGGAACTGAAGCTGCATTGAGGAAACATACAGTTCTTGTAGTGAAAAACTCCCCACATCACAATCGATGTACGGTAAGAATATCATTTGTCATTTTTTCCACTGTGCACTGAAGTGTGTTTTGTTCTGGGCTGCCGAAGCCTGTGAGTAATGCCCTGAACTCACGTTGAGCCGGTTTTCCTACATTCTGCAAATGCTTTCCTGCTTAGCTTCCTTCTGATAGACTAAAGCTGTTACCGAAGTGTAATGTCTCTTGAGAGTGCATTATGGAAACTCTGGCTCTTGTGAGGATTTATTCAATTAGGTTGCTGGACTGAAAGAAGACGCCGCTTTGAGGATGTTCCTTTTCTGTAATGGACTCTCATTTGCTTAAATCTTTTTAAATTATATTATTCTTTCTGCAATTTCTGGGGAACGGGGTAACATTCTTTGAAAAGTGCTGTCTTGAGTCGTGATTCATAGATCGTATAGTAACCTGCACTTCTTGAGAAATTGGAGCCTGGAAAGCATTTTTGTAACAGTTCAAGATTTTGTCTTTCTGGCCTTTCGTAGGGCTGTAAATTTTTAGCTACAACTTATATTTTAAGAGTTTGGAGACACTGTGTACGACAGATAAAAAGAAACAAAGTTCTGTAATGTAGTTTGCCTTATCTAGCCCTGATTTAAAGTGTGTCAGCATGGCTTTATGTCTTGAGAATTTGTTGGACACCAGCTTTTTGGTCTCTTTATACCAGCTGTGTTTGCTGCCACCCACACAGGATGCAGTATGTGCTCCGACTTTGTCTCACTGCTCCATATTTCATTGGCTGAACGTCCCGAAGAGTCTATAACTCTGATAGAAATAAGGAGGGATTGATTGATGATGTCATAAATATTCACCGAATTCGAATTTGTGTCACTCTCTTGACGCTTCCTCGAGGCACACGCATATAAAGAGAAAACTAATTTCTTAGCCTGTGTCATGCTCCTGTAATACCGCCAACCTGCTCTCTGTGATACTCGAGCTTTCCCAAACTCTCAGCAACAGCTTATGTGCCCAATGTTGCCAAATCAGCTTCTGCTCATGAATTTTGTTTGTTCACTTGAATTTTGTTGTATTTTTGTCTCGTTTTCATCCTGACTTTGAAGGATCTCTTTTGTGCTCAAATTCACTCTTTGAAGATATTTGAAGATGTAAAAATAGCACAAACGTACTCTGTCCCCCCTCCTTTGCTCTTATGTAATGACAACCCTGAAGGGCAGTATGCTTTGTGATAATTTTGAAAAAGTGACGTATATTTATGGAGGTGATGGATTATATTTTGCTTTTGTGTTTTTGTGAGTATTAAATAAGTGTGTCCCGCAAAACTCTACGTGAGCACATGACAGTATACATGCAAAACAATAAGTTTAAATATTTGAAAATCTATTCATCTATTTCTCTTTGTTTTCTCTCACTTCATTTTGTTTTTCCTGTGTTTTAGTCTCGCAACCTAATGTGAAAATATTAAGCTGACATCCAGGGGAAAATGGAGAGAGTAATCTCTTAATGTAGCCACGCATTGTTTTGAGGATAAAAATACATTTGTGATTGGCTAGGTGATTCTAGGGGTTGGGAACCCTTCACATCACACATGTTGCAGCAACAAAGTAGTGTGTATTTTCATGAAATTTTATGTGTTAGACCAACACAAACAGGTACATCATTTTAAAGTGGGAGGATACAGTGGAAAGTTTTCAAAATTTTTTATATCCAGCGCCCCTCTAGTCAGATCTGTGATCTAGATGGATGGAGCTAAATTGGGTATAACCCTTGAAGAAGCCTCAATGGATACTTCAAGAGAAGGATTTCTATATCTCAAAGTGCAAAACTGGTAGAGACATGTCCTAAAGGATTTGTGGAGATTGAGATTTTTATTTGTACATCTCATTTACAAGTCATGTAAACGTAGCTTGTTTGCACCACATTTTATTCAGGAGTATGAGAATAAGGATCGCAAATACAGTCCACATTTTCTATTTGTGAAAAGTTTGAAATCCAATTCAGCATCTTTCTGACACCTCACATTCATACAATGCGTTGTGCCACATAATGTCCCAGTAAAATGTGCATAAATTTGAGGATATAAAGTTAAAAAAATGTAGAAAAGTTTATGCAGCTGGGATACTTTTGCAAGCTGCTATATATTCATCCATGAAAGAAAGTTCTCTGAGTCTGACAGTTCACAGATGTCCATCAACTTTTTATCTACACGTTTTTGTTTTTTTTAGCGGTGACTCATTCTGTTTGTGTGCCACCATGTTTATTTTCTGTGGTTATTATTATGCCGTTGACGAGGGTCCATGTAGGCGTGAAGGAGCTTGGTGTGTCGTCCCTATATGTCGGTCAGCTTGCTGTGCAGAGGAGGTGGATGTCGTGAGACCCCCCCCTCAAGTATGTGTGGTTCTTATCACTGTCATGCGAATCCTTGTCCACCCACCTTGTGCTCCCTTCCACACCAACCCATCATTACCAGCCACACAAAACAGTTTGCCTTATTTTTTTTTTGTCCACCAGCTGAACTTGCAGGATTTTTTTCTCTTGATGAGTCAATTTCTAACAAACACTCATTATAATGAGCTATGCTGCAAAAATCTTACATGCGTTTTACAATTAACCCTCCACCTAGCCTGGCAAAAATAAACACATGGTGGACTCATTGTTAAATGCAAAACGGAGGCCATTATCTGAGTAATAACATGCCTATATCAACAAGCAGCAGTGGAAATGCAAATGTTTGCTGTGCAGCAAAGTTTTATGAAACATCGCATCAATTACCATGTCCATGGGACTGTTGAATTTATGCAAGTTTTACTTTACGACAGTTAAACCTTCAACCCGAAGAAATTGAATTTGACACCTTCGAAAAATTAATTTCCTCTCCAGCGAGCAGACAGGACAGGACAGATTTGTGCTGGATGGGGAAGGTACAATAAGTCCCTCTAATCTGTGACTCATTTCAATCCACCTCCCCAATCACACTTCCATGTTTATCCCCTACCACGTCCTGGTTCGTGTTTCTTTGTGTTCAACTGTCCCCTTCTTCTCCACACCACACCGGGGACCTGCCGCATTTTCATTAATTCATCAGTGACTCCTACTCTCAGGCCCCAGTCCAGTAATGCAAGCATGAGAGAGAGCGAAGTAGAGGAAGTGGGTGCAGAAGGTTTATTAGTGTTTGAAGTGATGGAGGAGAAATGCTATGAATAGACGCACAGCTCTTTGAGATAAGCCCCAACACAATACCTGCTGTGGAGTTCCTGCTGTGAACAAAAAACCGATTGAAACTCAACAACTCTTATAGTAAATATGTTTAAGGTGCTTTTCTTTTTCAGTTTCACTCACCGATTAAAGAGCGAGTATTATGTGTCTTCCAGGCTCACAGTGTTATCTTGTAGCACAATCAAGTAACTATGCTAACTTCAGTTGTTATAAAAATGCTATAATTATCAAACATGACTTAAAAGAAATTTGTCTCCGAAATTGTCTCTGTCTCTTTAAGAAGCCCCTGTTCTTTCTGACACACCGCCTTAAACATATCATCACAACAATCTTTCTCCGTTTTGCTATTTACAACCATTCTTATGAGTGTTGGACTGAGAAGATGTTTGTATAATCAGGTGTTTGCTAATTGCGACTGCCGCTAGTCTGAAGGAGCTGAGTGTTGAAGGCGTGGGGGAGGGATGGTCTGTGGGCTGGAAGCTGTACTGGAGACCGCAGCTCCAAGGAGGAGCTTTGCTTAAATAAACAGTGCCCACTCCTGATTGGTTGACATGGGAGATTCAAGGATTCCTCTTCATCTTGGTGTAGATTAATGATAACCAGGCGAAGCTCAGGCAGCTATCAAGTTAATCTTAGCTAAAAATACATAAGTTTTATTGTATTGTCTTTACTCAATATTTTAATGTTATAAATGCTATTTATAACATTTTATTATTTTGATACTTTATAAGTCAGTTGGGAAATCTGCTTACAGTAAGTTTAAGTAAATATTACTTTGAAGAATGTAGCTCTCTCCCAATGTCTAAAATATGGTCTCATACCTCCAGATCTCCTAACATAATAAAATAGGCATTTATTATGTCAAGATATTTATTAGTATCATTTTACGGCTTAAGGATATTGTGAAAACTTTTTGAAAGAAGAGAGTCATTAGCTATTCTGTGTGCAACTCCGAGATATTTATTCTATGATGTGCATTAGACACACACAGATTGGTGGTTATTTATCGAGGATATAAATACTGTGATTTTGGGACAAATGGCACCAGCTGACAGCTGGTCTGGGAAATCTCGCCTCTGTTTGAGTCTGGGTGTTTTATAACGCGCTGCTTATCATGAGCCACAAAACTATCCATGTTAGTTTAAAGTGTGGAGCCTGAAAGTTTCTGGGGGTTCTGTGAAAATCTGAATAGTGTTGAGTCGACTTCCTGGAGGCTGGATGCAGCGTGCTGTCTTGGAGGAGTGGTAATTGGGCAGCTGGTAATCTTGTTAATGATGGGTCAGGGTGCTCTCGCAATGAGGTTTGCTGTCACATTAGAGAGAAGGGGATCAGTTTATGTAATGGAAGCTATAATAAATCTGTTTTCATTAATTAGAAGTAGATAAATGTTGGACTTTATATAAAAAGAATCAAAGAATTACTGTCTGTGTTTGCCTTGCACAATTTTTTTCCCTTTGCCTGTATGAAGTGTCAGACTATCGTACCCCTCATCACTCGACTCCACTGCTGACGGTGGAATGACCTACTTTTTCCATTAGGTTTTAAGGCTCTCGAACTTGCATGCTGAATGTATGATTTCTTTTTTATTTGTACCTGAAAATGGATACAGCATTCATTTGGAGGTTTTTGGAGGTTATCCCTTTCTTTCATATCTTCCTTCTCCCTGACTGTGCTTATGACTCACCACTGCTGAATTCTCCCAGCCAATCAGAATTCAGCTCTGTCTGGGTGTGTAGTTTGTCTCTCAAATGTAAAATGTGAAAAACCACCATCTTTCCTCATGTTGTGTGTTGCACGATTCAGGACGGTTTTTGATGGGCTGCATGTGTCTGTCCCGGTTGATTTTTATATGTTTAGTTATTCAGTGTTGTCTGGAGCCAACACTGAACCTCTCTTTACATATCTTGCTTTTGCAGTATATCAACTTTTTCAGTGGGTGCATTACTATTTTAATAGCTGTAGTTGTGTTGCACCTGCTGACAGTTTTTACTGGCTCCCTTTGCAGAAGGTTGTGCCTCTGCCTCTTCGTTAAAACATTGTTGTTAGTTTCCCAACCTTACTGTGAATGAAGTTGGTCATATCACTTCAGTGGTATAAATGAATCAGAGCGAAAGATAACGAACTTACTGTTTGACGTGTCTCTACGCGTATCCCTAGGGTGCACGAGACTTTATTACTTTTATATTATTTGTAGGGGGAGATGGAGCAGTTTTTTTTAAAAGATGTGTTGTAAAATGAACCGCCACTTACTTTTACTGCATTTTTCTCATACATACAGGTCTAACTGGTCATGTCTGTTTGTCTTTGTCTGCTTCACTTTCAGGGGTTTGTGGTTGTTGCGGGGCACTCAGGCCTCGGTACAAGAGACTGGTCGACAACATCTTCCCAGAGGATCCGGAGGTGAGAAATGTAGCTGGCACTCTGTTTCTTTTCTGATGCTTTCTCATGATGTCCTTGTCATGATGTGATTGCATAAAGTATATTCCAAAAGTATTTATACCCCTTTATTTTTCTTACATTTTGTTGTGTTACAGCCACAAACGTTGGTGTATTTTATGGAGATGTGATGATTTGAGCAACTCAAAGTAGTGCATAATTGTAAAGTGGAATGTAATAGATACCAGGTTTTTAATTAATTTATTATTCATCGCAGAAAGTGTGTTTTCCAGCAAGACAACAACCCAAAACATTCTGCCGGAGCGACTATGGAACAATTAAATCAAAAGATGTTAATGTCAGAGTGGCCTAGTCAAAGTCAAAAACATAATGTATAAAGACCACATGTCCTTTTCCTTTCTTTTCACTATTCTCCACTGTTTTGTGTCATTTTGTTACATAAAATCCCAATAATATCCATTAAATTTGTGGTCATAAAGTTACAAAATGTGAAACAATTCAAGTAGTAGCAACACCTTTTCAAAATACGCCATAGAAGTCTGTTGGAGCTTCTTAACCCATTAAAGTTGTGATTAATGGCTGATAAAAGCATATTTTTTCCCCACAGATTTGACAATATCTTTTAAATTCCCAAGTGAATATATAGCAAGCCCAAATATAATGTCCTTGATTTAGGAAGAGTAATGAAATGGTGAGAACCAAGGATTTAAAAATGCATGAACATGCATAGCTGTATCCTCCTCTTTGCTACAATTTCCTATGATTAACTTGAATGTGACTCTGACGACTCATAAAGAAAACTCTTTTTGGTGGCGATGAAGAGGGCGATTTAAATTGCAAAGGAAACTTTTCATTAAAGCTGCAATCCAAGTGCAACAACCCACTTTGTCTTTTAAATATGCCAAGAAGTTCTATTACAGCTGCATGAGAACATATTTACATTTTAGTTCCTACTTTTTAGTGTATATAGCTGTGCACCTGGATGTTGCGGCCCCAAAAATAGTTTCTAAGTTTGGTTTCAAGCTGCTGTAACTAATGGCGACCCAGGAAACGCGAACAAATTGAGCTATTTTCGAATGTTCATTCTATGTTACTGACCGTGCAAGCACATGGTCGCCTGTCAGCACATTTACACTATTCCATGGTTTACACAGAATAACTGTTGGTGACGGGAGTAATTATATATTGCATTTCTATTTATACCAAAGCTTTTGACAGGTTTTAGTATTTCTGATGGCTTGTTTTGAGCTGGATTATTATAACTGCCTGTTAGATTTAAGATCTCTGTCATCAAGTGTTTCAGAGAAGGCAAAAGGCTTTTACTCTGTGCTGATTTCGCAAATAAATTTGATTAGAAGTCTGTACCTTATTTGCAGAACATAAAGCAGAGTCGGCTAATAATGCTAATGCTCCCTTTTTAGTTTTGTTGAATCAGTAGGACCTACAATAGCTGTTTGCAAAGCACTTATGCTTGAAAAGAAATCTTACATTTATGATATTGTCAATGTTTATTTGGGTGGCAGGTTACTACAAAGGCTGTGATTTCATTTTCTGCATTGACTAAACTACAAAAATGTCTAAAAGAACATAAGTTCCCTCTCCAAACTTATTGGAAAGGTTCTTCATTTTTGCTGTAGACAGCTAGAATTGAAACAGCTTGAAGTGAACAATTTCTGGTATTTTGTTTCAAGTCTCTTGCTTGTGATAACTGCATCTATTAGTCACAGTTCCAAGAATTTTGCCTGCAAAAAAGAAATTTGGTGTACAGTTGCAGAAGATACATCAGATTATGGAAAAGGACTACAAATAAAAACTGAAATGTTTCATTTTGTGATGTCAAATCTAAATGCTTGCAGTCCCATTGCTTACCGTACATAGGGGAGCAAATAGTTTAATTGTTGAGTTAGAGAAATTCAAGCATTTTTCAGATGCCTGAAATTTTCGGAAAGAAATAGCGAAGTACAAATAACTAACCTGGTTTTGTTTGTGGAAAGAAGAATTGGATTATATTGATGCTGTATGCAGTGAATGGTTGGTACAAAACAATGCCAACAGCACAGATGTGATTAGCTTCAGTTAAAAATTCAGGTTTGTAATATGAGCATTTAATGTTTTCATCTCACAAGTGCAGTGAAAACATTCCTTCATCTTCATCCACCTTTTACCTCAGGATGTTACTTTAATAATGTGAATACAAGCAAGTTATTACATTTTAAATTGATTCTGCTCATTGTGTTTTCCAGCTAAATAAACAAACCTAAACAGATTTCAGTACACTGGTTTTTATTGGTCCTTTGTTTGTTTGTTTGACATCGTTTATTGAAGTTTAAAAGGCCAGAGCTGAAAATAATACGTATTCAAGGAATGAAATTAATATCAAGACGCTAGCTGACTCAGAGCCAGGAATATATTATAGTCTTTGGTTTTTTTGATTATGAACAATCATAATTAAATAAATAATATGAATTTGGCTGGCTGAGCAAAATATATGTAAATATTTTCTATGTAATTCCTGCTCCAAACACAGTCATGAACCACTTCTGGTTTTATAAAGTTGGACTAGATTATTTTCATTTTTCCTTACATCTGGATTGTGACTTTGAGTTGTTTTGGGTTTTAAAATTAGACTCTCAGTGGACTTGGTGTGTTTTTAGCTCTCTTCCATCCTTGGCCGATGTAAAGAGCAGTGAAGTAGGTCATAGGGGGAGAGCAAAAGGGAAACTTGGTGATCCAGTTATAAGCTTATATTTAAGTTGCTTAGAATGAGAAGAACGGTTTCCTTTTTTAATTTATATATATATTTTGCATCTTATATTGATATTCTACCGGATTTTTTCAAAACACAGAAATTGACTTGCTGTGAACCCTTCAGCATGAACATCTACTCTGCCACAAGAGTACCATGGATATTTCTCCTTATATAGAGTAAAATGTCCTAATTATTATTCATATTGGTTACCTCTGGTCTTTCTGTCTCCTCCCATGATACTCCTAGGATGGACTGGTCAAGGCCAATATGGAGAAGCTGACATTTTATGCCCTGTCAGCTCCAGAGAAACTGGACCGTATCGGGGCCTACCTGTCTGAGAGGCTGTCACGGGATGTGGCCCGGCATAGATATGGGTAAGCTTCAACATCTTTCTTTGAGTTTAAAATTATACGTCTTTTCTATTTTCTCTCCTCTGAAACCAATGTTTACAGTTTTCACATTCTAATAATTTGGGTAGGTTTGGACAGGATTTACCTTCATCTTCAATAGAGCTCAAATTGTACAATTCTAGGAAGAATTTCAAATAGCCATGCTATGATGTAATAAGGCATGTGTTACATTTATAATCCTCTTATATCACTGATCTCTAGACAAAATCAGAACTCATCAAAGAGCTTAAGAAGATCTCCTGGGTGATGCATGTAGATGATATTATGTGTTGTAAACACATACAACCCTTAGTCAACCCTTAGTGTTCAGTCCACACTTTATTCAAATGTTGATGATGTTTGTTTAGGACTATAATACTTTGATTTTCACTGCAAAAAATAACCTTGCTTGTTATATTTACACTACAATGTGTCAAACTAAAATGAGCACCTGCTTTCTTGGGAATAATAAAATTCTGTTTTTAGAAAGTGAAACGTCCTCTTTTTTTTTTTTTTCCAATTCAGATATGTGTGTATAGCCATGGAAGCCCTGGACCAGCTGCTGATGGCCTGCCACTGCCAGAGCATCAACCTGTTTGTGGAGAGCTTCCTCAAGATGGTGCGCAAGCTGCTGGAGTCTGACAAACCCAACCTGCAGATCCTAGGAACCAACTCTGTAAGTACTCTGGATGAAGACAATAATGACAATGTGTACGTTAGCAGCTTGTTTTATATTCGTTAATGTCAAGAAGAAACTTATGTGTCACACACGTTAAAAATTCCTCTACTGCGAGAAAATGGGATGAAGGGGTTTAAGGCTACTTGAATTTAACTCGGTTCGATTAATGGTACATTCACAATCCACATGTTTAAAATAATGCCTGTGGTTAATGTGCTTTGTAACTCATCAGTGTTATTTTCATCATGTTGCCCAATTTTACTTTAGTAGTACTAAAGTAGTTTACAACTACTTTGACAGTTTCTGCAAAATTTCCAGTGGTTGGTTGTTATTAGAATTTAAAATCAGGTTACCATTGAAATTACATTTGGTCACTGTGCTAAAACTCCGCATTACTTGATTATCACTTAAACATAGTTGGAAGCAGAAGGCAGTGAAAGCAAAGCAACTAAATTTCAAGAATATCAGGAGTTACATGTGCTGCATTTTGGCTGTTTTAAGGAAGACTTTCTACAGATTTCTTATTATGCAACGACAATGCACATGTCACTACATAATAGTAGGGACTGGGTGGTGGTGTTGTAGTTGTTACTCAGCTGAATTAAAATGAATTTGAGTTAGAGAAGCGGTTCAAGATTGAGTGTATTTCAAGTCCTGTCATAATGTATTAAATATCAAATGCACTTGAAAAAATGTTGACAAAATTGCACAAACTGTTAAAAATCTTGTTTTCCTGAGTTTTTAAGTGGGGAAGTTAAGATTAAATTGTAATTTTACTTAAAAAGTACAATATTTCTGGCATATTACTCTCCACCAATAACACATTCAACATATAAATATACAGTACAAAGCTGCCTGACAACATAATGACCCGTAGCTTTTACAGAAATCAGTGAAGACATCTTGCAGCATCAAATTCATCTGAGTGGATTTAGTGTGTATTTTCTTTCATGTTGAAATTTCAAAGGGTGAGACTAAACCTTGAGAGATGTGTGCTGTGAAAGATCAGAGCTCAGCACAGAACATTGGGAGGAAAGAGTGATGAGTTTCCTCTTGTGTGGGGAGCAGCAGTCAGCACTGCTGGCTGTGCCAGCAGAGGGCACATAAAGGAAATTAAATTAACTACAGACTTCAAGTGCAAGGCTTTGCAGAGTGATGAGATATGGAAACTTCACTGTCATAACGTAGAACAATCGAAGAGTTTGATAAATGTTCATGTCCAAACACGGCTGTATACTAAGACGCATCCAGATGTCTTGTTTTCCACACATTAAGCTCCTGTCATGAGCTTAATGGTTAGCTACTTTTATTTCACTGCTCTGTTATGAACAGTGCTTGAAGCAGGTTTTTATTTCTCCTGGTGTTGCCTGGAATTGCAACAAAAATCATTATAATCTCTCCTCCTTTGTAACAACTATTGATTAAAGCTTTTAATCAAATATGTTCCACTTTCATAACTGGAAGATGCTTCATATTACCAGCAGCTAGATCGCTTTCAGAATCACCGCCAGAGCAGTCATCAATTTGGATACTTTGGATACTTACTGTAATTTAAAAACCTCTACAGATGTTAATGTTTAAGTAGATTAATGAGTTTTTTTGTTACTTTTTTAAACAACATAGTTGTTTTTTTTTTTTCCATTTTTCCCACTATTCCAGATGGTGTTTTTAATAAGATTTTATGAGCTGCTATTATTATTGTCTATGTTGGTGGCTGCTCCTCATTTAATCATCACTTCAAGTACCGTTAAGATCCAACTTGTTTAAAAATAAAATCCAGTTGATAATTTATTAACATGATGATGTTTTGAAG
Organism: Gambusia affinis; assembly: GCF_019740435.1. Taxonomy (NCBI): domain Eukaryota; kingdom Metazoa; phylum Chordata; class Actinopteri; order Cyprinodontiformes; family Poeciliidae; genus Gambusia; species Gambusia affinis. The sequence continues at coordinate 11,056,127 of NC_057889.1, forward strand.
CTGAATGCCAGCCGGTTGACTTTGCTGACATTTGCCAGCCCAGTGGGAGAGCTCCCCCTCTGCTCTGCATTATTCACTCCTAATTAGATTAATTACATAGCTACAGTTTGACTTCAGCTAAATGAAAACTCTTTTGACTAACTTGGGTTTGTCGATACGATTTAAAGGTAATTGGCAACTTTTCTGCCATTTTCCTTTTTCAGTTTGTGAAGTTTGCTAATATAGAAGAGGACACTCCGTCGTACCACCGCAGCTACGACTTCTTTGTGTCCCGCTTCAGTGAAATGTGCCATTCAAACTATGAGGATCCGGACATCCGTACCAAGTATGTAAATAGCTGCTTTGTTTGCTCTCTGGAGACAAAAATATCCACAAAGTGCTGTTTTTAGATTAAGTGGAAAGTTTGTTTTTTTTTTAGATTAGAATTGCGTCAAGTCCTTTCTTTTATGAACTCATTTTTAAAATAGACGCCTTTTTAAAATAACTTTGGATCAAATCAAGCAGTAGTTAAAAATACATAGTGCTATAACTGGAGCTCTTTTTATACTTTGTTATTATTAAGGGCTTTCTGTCATGTGTGAATGTTGCCACCAGGATTCGGATGGCGGGGATTAAAGGTCTGCAGGGTGTGGTGAGGAAGACTGTGAATGATGAGTTGCAGGCAAATATCTGGGATCCTCAGCACATGGACAAGATTGTCCCCTCTCTGCTGTTCAACCTGCAGAGTGGAGAGCGCACAGAGAGGTGAGTGTTCGTGTGCTATTTATTGCATCTGTATTGAAGCTAGCATGTTGGTTTTTATCCAAATGAAGAAACAAAAGTATATGGAAACCCCTTCGTTAAAGGCAATGTTACCAAAACCTAAAAAATATCTAGTTACAGTAGAGATGCACCAATCAGAAGTGTGATTCCAATTACTGATCTCTGGTGTTTATACACCTCTGACCTGCTGATTTTAGTGAATCCATATTTGTCCATGGGAACTATAAGAACAATGTTAATCATGGTTTGTGAGCAGCCATCATACTTGACCAGAAGGTGAAATTTATCATTAATAGAAAAGTAAAACAAAATTAATATGGAGTAGACATTTGAAGCAGTTAGCGTTGCTATAGCAACATCTACATTCTCTTGCTTATCTCTGAGGTTTCCCCCAGTTTTTGCCCTTCATGTTTTCTGCTGAATGTCTTGTTCTGTCGCTAATTGTTAAAACGGCTGACATGTCTCGATATGTTGTAGAAAATTTCCTTTCTTTATTCTTCTGACTTTGATTTACACAACTAAAATTAGCTAACTCTGTGTCTTTTTGCCTTAGTAAAATATTTCCACAACAAAAGCGTTAATTGAAAAAGTATTGGGTTTTGATTTAATCCTCTCTAGGCTGTTCTAATAAATCCTTCTGTTGTGAATTTGAAGTCATTACTAGATTATTATTCTCTTAAGTTCAAGAACAACACTCCTTTTGTATTTCACTAACTTACCTTTCTACTTTTAAACTTTTAAAAGTTGAAAGGTAATTTTCTACTTTTAAGGATTCTACTTTTAGAATATTTACTGATCACAGAAAGTCAGATAAAAGGAGCTACTCAGGACTTTTGCACACCACAATGCCTAACTTAAGCTTAACGCTTTGCTTCTAAAGGCAAACTGTCTTCTGACGTTTACATAACTATTATCAAGCAGATCAGTCACATTTAATATGTGGTGATTAAGCTGAAGCTCCAGCCTTGACCTTCCAAACCTTGACAGCCCAGTCCAGAGCCTCTGAGTCTCACCTACAACTCATGCCATTTATCATTATTGTCACTTTATGAACCCACTGACAGCTCTGTTCTCCTCAGGGGGGTTTTATTAAACCACCGGCACAATCCAAGAACAAACATGCTGCAGTGTGGGTTGAAATATTTAAGAAGACAGGAGAGGAGCATGAAAGGAGGATGCAAAGAGAGTAAAAAGAGGAGTGGGTGGAGAATAAGAGCTCAAGTAGGAGTGTGAAGGTGCCAGTTTGTGAGAGAATCTTCAGATTCTGGAGCCTCACTCTGTTGGCAACGTTCCACATTCAGAAATTCCCTTTGACGTCAACACCAATATCTGATGGATAAGGGAGCAAGGGGGAAGTAGAATACTGAAGGATGGATTACAGAGCATGGAGCTTTAGAAACAGGGAGGTTATTGACAGAGGGAGTCGCAGACAGACTGACACTCTCCAACATGGTCGCATTTCCCTCTCAGCTTGCCTCCTCTCTGTTTATGTTCTGTGGTTCTGCTCCTGCTGTGCATCCTCATTTCCTTCTCACACTGTGTCCTGCTTGTCATTACCCACAGCAGTCAGTGCTGAATCTAATTACCTCAAGGTCAAAATTTTTCCTCCACTGCTGTCCCAGTGGACATGGACTATTTTATTTAAAGATCGGAGAGTTCAGACTAACTTTGGAAGTTTCACTTCCTGGAATAACTGGGACTATATGAAAAAAGATGTTGCAAATATTTTTTTTCCCCTTTCCTAGCAACTCTTCTTTACATGTTAACTCAGCAGAACAGAGAGACTGGAAACACCTGGCAATGAGAAGTTCCTTGCTTCACTTGTGGATAGCTCAGACTTTATCTTTTTACACCTGTTACTAAACCTTAATTAATCATGATTTGATGCTACTTTCCTGAACACAATAAAACAAGCAAATTGATTCAGAGCAACGGTTTAATTGTGAAACTTGACATGAGGGCACATTTACTCCTAAAACACCCTCCCAGCAAATAGCATCTTCCAGCGTTCACATTCAAACGAGCCAGTATGGGTTCATTTTGGCAAAATTCTGTTCACAATTGTGCATATTTATGTCAGTTTCAAAAATGGCTAATAGAATCTCATTCTCAAAGACCAGAGTTGTTTGTATTTAGCAGTTCACATAAAAATAAAAATACCATTGACTAAAGCCTGGTGGGAGAAAAAGAGCAATCTGCTGAACTGCTGACTTTCCAAAATATGGCTCAAGGATGCAAATAGTATTTCCAATCAAATAAATTGTCTAAATTTGGTTAAATTAACATAACTTTTTTAAACTTAAGAATACAAGCCTTAGTCTTAACCTATCTACAGATGATGCATCACATGTTAGGTTTAATGACCACAACTTCATTCAAGTAATTGTAAAGAAGCTCAGTTGATGGCTGTTCTTGTCTCATAACTTTGGAGCCTATGTATGATTTAGAATTATTTTTCTTAATTTCTAGTTCTGCTGAAAAAGCTTTTATTGGTGGGCATCTAAAAATGTGTAATAATGAGTGAAATGTCCCGCTTTGGACAGACAGGACAAACCACTGCTTTAGTGATGTTTACACAATTTATTTGCTCTTTATTGCAGCCGAAACCATCACAGCCAGCAGCAGGATTTTGACAAATTATTTAGTCTGTGTAACTTAAATTTGTTTTAATAAGAATATTGAATGTTTTTGATAGTTGTGTTCCTCACTGTAAAGTTGTAAGCTAGCTAGCGTGTCACTTTTTTTTTTGTGTCGGCTCTATAATATGGATTGAAATATTTATGTTTGCATTTCAAAAAGGAGCAGAATACAGCAGCTTATAATCAAGAAGAGGATCATACTGGACCTGATTGCTTTTAAAGTCAACATATTGCAGTTTGACTGAAAAGGTTTCATTCAAACACAGAATCATCCCGTAGAGCTCAAAGGAGAACTATACTTGTTCTCCTAGGATTTAGTTACTGTAAGATTCTTCCTCCCTTTCAGCAGCACATGAGATAAAAGAGTCAGGATGTTAATAAATAATGCCACCATTGCTGAACTACCAGAGGCTAGTCTTGACCAAGTTATAATGAAGGAAATGATGATTTTAATTATGCATGAGAATAACCCACACATGTATATAGACTTAGGCATGAACATGTCTCCCATGGTTAAAGCAGATGTGCTGGTCTACACACTGCTGTCTTAGTTCCTACTGCAGAAGAGCTGCAGTCGGTAAAGTCGACCCAGTTCTGAATGTTGCAGTGGTTTATCCCATCCTGATTGTTTCAGGATGGGAACAATCTTCATTTAGTAAGAAATTGCTCTTTCTGTGTATGTTTGCTTTACTGACTCACAGCGATTCCAACGTTTCTGTTTTTCTCTCTCTTGCCTGCACTCCTCTTCCTCTCCTCACTTCCTCCCTTCCCGGTCCCTCCTCTCCCTTCGCTCCTCTTTTTTTTTCTGCTTAATCACCTGCACTGCTCCCCACCAGCCGCTCTCCTTCTCCGCTGCAGGCGTCGGAGAAGGAGAAGGAAAACCCCGCGGATCTGACAGAACGCTGTTTCAGGGAGCTGCTGGGTCGAGCCGCCTATGGCAACATCAAGAATGCCGTCTCGCCCGTCCTGATGTAAGGCAAATTTCCAGCTCTTTTTAAAGATCTGCCTCTCTTGGGTAGTTGTTTACATATGCGAACACGTCGGTTAACTGGGGGGAAATGTTGCATCTTTGGGTTCTGCTGGAGCATTTTTATCTTTCTGCTGATCGGTTCAGAGGAGAGAGACAAGGTTGGTGCAAGGGTATCGACTAGATCTGAGATTTTGTTTGTGAATGGGGTGTTTAAATTATATATTACTGTGGCGATGTTGTATGTAGGTCACATCACTGGACAGATATTGTTTTTGGCAGGACATTCTTGATTTTTCATGCAATTTCTTTTGGTTTAAATAATTTGCTAATCTAAATCTTTGCCTGATCCTTTTAAAGCTGCGTTCCTCTTTTTAATGCAGTCCTTATTGCATCAGTTCTCACTCTCATAGTTTTTTACCTTTTGTTTCTTACACATTTATACCTTTTCATTGCTTGTTACGAGGTTTTGTACCTGATGGCTTCATTTTCAACCTCTAAACTAAAGATTTCCAGAGCTTTTGTTTTTTGGAGTGAAACGTTGGTGAAACCGAACAAGTGAAATAAATTACAGTAATTACAATTAAAGCTAAATAGGAAAACAGTTGTAAATTTTAGAATCATTTTACATTTGGGTATTTTTTAACTGAATCTTTAGTACATGATAAAGGATTTTACCACTGATATACTATTGTCTTATTTGCAATGTAGCTTTCATCAAAGTACCCTGGAAAATGATATAGTTCAAGAGACAATGACAAAGATGTTGGTCTACTTTGGTTGCAACTTATCTGTTGTGATAACCTTTAGGAAATGTGCCACAACTTTGGAGTTTTCACATAAAAAGAAAAATACGATATCTGTTATTTGAATGAGAAGAGCAGCTATTGTTTCTGCTTCTTCTAAAATACAGCTACAATAATTTTAGTAATGTTTCAGAATTTGTTGCACAGAAACATAAAGGGAGCATCTATTTGAGACTGTAGTAAAAACTGAGCGGCGCCTCTGTGTTCCTTGTCTTCAGGAAATATAAGGGTTTGGTGCTTTTTCATCTTTTTGACGTTTATTTTTTTTTTTATTTCTTTGATGGTATCACTGCGTAGAAAAGCTCCAAATCCATCACGAAAACACGACGTCTTACTATCTGTGGAACTCCAAAGAATCTGTTGCAAACGTCAAACCACCGACTGATTAAAGACATTTTAGTGGTTAAACTGGACCAATTATATTGATATGTCTTATCTTATTATTTACAAAATATAAAGACTAGCTTATTCATGATGGATTACGGTCACTTGTAAATCTGCTGTTTTTGAAATTTTAAGCACCATCAGACTTAAATTGTTCTTTTATTCAGTATGTACTCTCAGATGCTTATACCTACCTTTTCATCTCAGTTCTATCTTTGCATCTCTTCTCTCCATCTCCTCTGGCCTCTACTTCTCCCTCCCTCCTCTCTGTCTCCTTCCGCTCCAGGCACTTGGACAACCACTCTCTATGGGAGGGAAAGACCTTTGCTGTGCGTTGCTTCAAAATCATCATGTACTCCATCCAGGTGAGAGAGACGATGTACGCTCACACTCCTGAAAACCCCGTCTAACTCTGCTCTCATACTATCTGAGTCCAGATATTATCATGATATGTGTTATTTGCTTCCACACTGCCTCATGTTTTTATTTATCACACACCCTAGAGGCCAAAGCAGATACAGCCTCCAGTGTTCAGTTTGATTAGATTTATGTTTCTGCAGTGTGTTCACATTTTGTCGGGACAAAAAAAAAAAACAGTGCTTACTCATCGGTTTCTTTAATTTTTCACTCATGTTTCAGGCAGTCCCTCTTGTGCTCTTTTTGTTATAGTCCCAACACTCTCACTTAGTAATCCAGCAACTCCTGGTCCATCTGGATGCTAACAGCAAGAACTCGGCCAAAGTGCGGGCTGGCATTGTGGAAGTGCTGCTGGAGGCTGCTGCCATCGCAGCCAGCGGCTCCGTTGGTGCGTCACACCTGGAGAACAGAAATTCTGCTTGGCAATTTTAAAATCTGCTGGAAAGGGCTGAGGATTTAAAAAATGCTGAGCCTTTTGTTGTGTGAATGCAGGCCCTACAGTGTTGGAGGTGTTCAACACCCTGCTGAGACAGCTGCGCCTCAGCGTGGACTACGAGTTGACCGGCTCGTATGACGGCTCCACCAACATCGGCACCAAGATCATCAAAGCTCACGAGGAGCGGCAGCTGCAGGAGGCTGTCATCAGGACCATTGGTTAGCCTGTTGCTTTCATATGAGGCAGCTTTAAATCTGTTCTTCCACATATTTAATGTTTGCTTTTTGTTTCCAGGCTCATTTGCCAACACATTACCCACATACCAGAGGTCAGAGGTCATGCTGTTCATCATGGGAAAGATTCCTGTCCCTGGAGTAAATTTGACTCTTTCCCCTAACGAACCTGTGTAGGTTTTTTCATAACTCTGCACACAGTACCTCTTATAGACATTCTCCCATGACCAAGAATAATACACAGAGGTTCAAAATGTTGTTTCAAAAGAAATGTATTTAGACCCAGGTTTAAATGTATTGTTTCCACTTTCAGGCCTCAGGGAACACGAATGATTCAGATTATGTTGCTCAAGTCCTTGGTACAGGTAAATGTTTGCTTTTTCTTTTAATGATTATAAGATTTTAATGTATACTGTAGGTCTTTTTGTAGCATTTACAAGCAAGAAGGTAAATATGAAGTTTTCTGGGTTTCCCCCAGAAAACTTGCTAAGCCCGGTGGTCGGGGCGCCAAGGCGATCCACCGGCAGCGGCTCGCCGGGTTTTTGTATTAAAAGATGTTAAGTTGACAAGAAATGCCGAATTATTACTGGGTAACTATATGTAACGGGAAAACATCTCCAGTGAAACGCTATTTAAACCCACAAATAGTCTTAAAAACAACTAATCAAAAAATACAATTAAAATAAATATGAATTATTTGCACTTCTGTTTAATCCAAATTAAGTCAGTGGCTCCATTAGGTTCTCTAGGGCTTCAGGGGCCCCACAAATGCTAATATTTTAACCAAACCACAGATATGTAAATGTAACATTTGTTTATTGAGATCATCAATGCTGCTGAATTTGATTTAATGGTTTCAGCATACATAAATTAAAAGAATTTAAATTTGTTAACATTTAAATGTAAAATTTTAAGGAGCTGGCAAGTTTACTTTGTAGAACTTCAAACAACAGTATTTATAGTTAGATTGTTTTGTTATCACAGTTACAATCTGATGCTGTGAGTTTAATTTTTGAGTTCATGCTCTGTTTATTCACGAATATAAATTGTTTAACTGGAATTATAATTTATTGCTTTTTATTTTGGCCAATTAAATTACTCCCCCTTTCCCAAATTAAATCTGACACAGAACTGCTAGAGGTACCAATATTTTTAGCAGCAAGAGGGGCCCCTAAGTCAAATTCTGCTCAAGGCCTCATACAGCCGTGGACCGGCCCTGCATGATGAGTTAAATCCGCTGCACTGCGCACAGAAATGTGCAATAAATGGTAGATTTAATTCAATGCTGCTAATGTGGCTTTAGTAGCTCTTCCATTTCGTGTCTGTTGAGTTTTTAATAAGAGCCACAGAAACTGTTCTGGTTGCTGGAGTTAATGAGACAAGATTATCAGAGGGTGCGCGCATTATCTCTGGCTAACTAAATCATGCATTTGATACGGTTTGATGCATCGTGTAATACATAAGCTTTACAGGGAAGACAGAGCCACATGCTTGGCAGCATGTTGAGATGTAAACGCCACACATAATTGTTCGTTCACAAATATGAATTATTCTCACCGCTCCGTCAACACGCACCTCTGAATTCGTGACTACAAGTTATTCCTGAGGTTCACCTAAAGCTGCGCAACCAGAGCTAAACTGGTCGGGTTTTAAACTCCAACCAGTTGAGTTCTCCAAAGAAACATAATTCCTGACAGGAAGTTGATGTAAATATCCATACTGAACAGCCCGTGTCTGAGGTAAACTTCATCAAGCAGCGGCAGCGTGCGAGGCAACGAGCAAGGCGTGTGATTGGCCAGCGCTCTGCTGGCTTTAAATGCATAAATTATAAAACTATCTATTATAAACTTATCTTTTAGGAATAAATCTGCTCCGCTAGTGAAATGCTCAGAGTAACAGAAACGTTTGCAATCCAGCTTAAAGAAAAAAGAAAGAAAAAAAAATTAAGCAATTTTTTTTTTCTTTTTTTTTTTTTTTAAGAGAGAGAGAGAGAGAGAATGAATATCTGGACTGTAGTCAAATTTCCTTCATAAAGAGATAATTTCCTTTCAAAATTAACCTCTTAAGGTGACAACGGGTTTCCAGACCACCAATATGCTCACAGCATTGCCAGACACTTTCCTGGACCCTCTGCTGTCCTTCTCTCTAATCAATCACCCGGAGGTCCGGTTACTTGTTCTCCAGATTCTCCTCAGCCTCATCGACAGGCATGACAACAGGCCCAAATTCTCAAAAATCTGGTGAGTAAGTCTTTTTGCAGCAGCAAGAACGGGTCTGCAGTTGTAGTCTTGTTGAGTTTACAGGTTGCACCTGTTTTGCTGTCTTACTGTGTAGCATCATCTCTGACATCTCTGTGCTGAAACTCAAAGTTGACAAGTGCTCCAGACAGGACAATTTATTCATGAAAAAGGTACTCCTTCATCATGCTTTTAGTCATTTTTCTGTGTTTTCCCATGCTGAAAATAAGCAAAACATTGGAAACGTATGGAAATTCTTTATTAAATCTGTACTTTCCCCGGGATAAATGGATCTAAAACATTAACCTCCATTCGCAGCATGGCCAGCACCTGTGCCGACACATCTACCTTGGCTGCAAGGAACAGAACAGCGGCCAGCAGCACTATGAGACCCTCTATACTCTGTTGGGTCTTCTTAGCGTGGAGTTGGCAAACGAAGAGGTGGTGGTGGACCTCATCCGACTGGCACTCGCCTTGCAGGTATGGATGAACATAACGCTTCATCAAATCTGCTTTGAATAAATGATTGGGGAGTTTCGTTTATTTTGTTTGTGTCCTCTGCAGGACTTGGCCCTGTCCACGGAGGAGGGTCTGACTATTTATAACCGCTGTGCTGTGCATGCCCTCTCCGCCGCCTACCTCAATCTCATCTGCCAGCTCACCACCGTCCCAGCCTTCTGCCAACACATACATGAAGTTTGTGTCTGGGTTTCTTTATGTGAATCTTTGTGTCTTCAGACAAACATGTCATAAACAGTATTTTTGTTTTCTTGCTCTTTTCCAGGTAATTGAGGTGAGACAGAAAGTAAGTCCTTACCTTTTGCCTGAGGGTGTCTTTCTTCAGAATCCCAAGTAAGAAACAACCTTTTTAATATTCTTTTGTCGCAAATATTGTCTTTACTTTATTTACAAAACATGCAGTGAATTATTGCTCTCTCCTATTTAAGGATTTTGTGTCGCACTTTCTTGTTTATAGGCTGCCACCTCTGCTGGAGAAGGTGGAAAGTGGTGTTTTGTTTCTCCAGTCGAAGATTGCAGAGGTCCTGGGAGGAAGTGGTTACAACACGGACCGACTGGCAACGCCCTACGTCCCACAGTACACCGGTAGGAAGCGTTAGGAGAAAAAAAATCCAAATACTTTGTTCACTATTTAGTTTGAAAACCAGAGTGTGATGTAAACCAGATCTAGTTAGGATATTAGACCTACATTTGAACAACCTCATAGACTTAATTTCTAAAAACAGTAAGCTCAAAATTATTTTCAGAATGAAATGACAGAAAAACTGGTGCAAGTTAATATTCCAGTACTGATCAAATTTATAGTTTGCTCCACGTTATATCAGGTTTTCTTCTAGAAGTCCAGCCTACAGGATCACATCTGGGGTTCCTCAAAGCTCTATTCTCAGGCCACCTTTATTCAGAAAATATTACTCCTACAAATCAGATAAAGGAGTATTACAATATCTCAAACTGTGATACATCATCTTACCATGTGAATGACAGAAAGCTTTATGTTTGTTTCATCACATGATTTCAGTCCCTTATTTGTCTTGAATATCAGTGAGTGTATGGGTCAGAGTTTCATTCAGCTTGAGCTGGAAAGACATAAGTCATTGATTTTGGTCCAGGAGATTAAAATTTAGAGACTGGGAGTGAACTAGCAGTTCTGATCAATGGCAAGAACTTTATTCAAATCATGGCAGCCAATACGTTGCCAATAAGTTGTCGCCCTTTTTTCTAGATGAGGACCGGCTAATCAAAAGAAAGAGCATTGGGGAGACCATCTCGCTTCAGGTGGAGGTTGAGTCCCGAAACAGTCCAGAGAAAGAGGAGGTAAAGATCAAGAAACCCCAATGATCTGTAGAGGTCAAAGGCATTTCTTTGACACAAAGACATTCATTTGACGCTTGTGTTTCTCAGAGGACTCCGGCAGAAGAAATCACATTTGAAACCCTGAAAAATGCCATTGGTATGTCTACTGTTTCATTGGCTTTTAGTTGCAAATACAATTCACCCTTAAGTGAATTTGTGCTTGTTCCCAAGAACTGAATTTGTCTAATTATTTAATTCAATAAACGGTGAAATTGAGGTCTTGTGAGCTACAATTAGGAGGGGAAAAAAGGTCACTTATATATATATATAATATAATATGTTAGTTCTTTAGTCAACTAACATTTCAACAGAAGTTCTTGAATTTGATTAGTCTGTTTCTGTCTCCCTCTAGTGGACAGTGCTGGTATGGAGGAGCAGGAGAGGGAGCGGCGGAGACAAGTGGTGGAGAAGTTTCAGAAGGCACCATTCGAGGAAATTGCTGCCCATTGTGGTGCCAGGGTATAAAAAGAATTGTCTTTACATTTATTTATTTTTTTTGTTTTTTGATAAACCGTGTAATGATTGTAATTATTAATTTGCCTCTTTTAGGCCACGATGCTACAGAGCAAACTGAATCAGATATTTGAGATCACAATCAGGTAAAGATGAGATTTCACTTGTATTCAGCAGCAAAGATTTTAACTGGCTGTAATTTTACAGAACCAGGGTTCATATATATTTGGAAAAGTCTAAAATTTGTGGCGGCATTTTTCTGGTCTGGATTATTATGGAGAAAGCAAAAGAAAGGGCTTTTCCCATAGTTTCCTTTCTTTCTATTCAACCATAAATTCATAGTGAACCTGTGTATTCATACTTTAAAAATGTGCTATCAAGAACATGCTACCCTTGAAATCTGAGTGTGAAAAATTTTGTAATTTGGACATGAACATGAACATGTACATGACCAAAGGTTGACTAATTTGTCTCCTCTCTTCTCCAGACCCCCTCCCAGCCCATCTGGAACCATTTCCTCGGGTTACGGCCAAAGCCAGAGTCGATCTGTTCCCATTTATGAGATGAAGTTTCCCGATCTTTGTGTGTATTAGAGCACAAAGTTTCGCAGCGACGCAACGAAACTGATTAACTTTTTTTTTAGGTTCAGGGATGAGCTACCGATCTTTACTGTAAACTGATCTCGATCGTGGAATCAGACGTTAGATGAAACTTTAGAGCGAGACACTTTATAGTTGTGTGAAAAGGTCTTTTATGGTTTGATTGCAACCAGAACAAGCTGGCAAAAGTAATCAAAACACAATAAACTCTCTTGATTTACTTTTAATTGTAGAAACTCCACTGGTTGGATTATCAAATTTAGAGATTTCCAAGAACTGTGACAGAGAAGCTTTGTGTGTCTCCTGGATCTGGGAATGTTACTGGCACTGTAATCTCTGGATGTTCCTTGTGTTTTTTGTTTGTCCCAGACAGGGTGCCATACCTAACAAAATTAGATTAACCCAGGGGTGGGCAATTAATTTCTTCAGGGGGCCGCATGAAAAATCTGAAATATGTTGGAGGGCCGATCCAGCAATGACTCAAATTTAATCTTGACTCATTATTCATTTTCTCATACCTCTTGTTGTAATAAAATATTTAAATCATATTCTTTTGTTAAGAAGAATATTCAGTAAATATTAATAAAAATTAATTTGTGGTTTGGCTGAAGTAAGAATTAATACTATCAAATTAATAGTTTAAAAAAATATCACATGTGAATTTATTTTTAACTTTTTAATCTCTCCACAATTGAAATGGTGTGTGTTATATTAATCAACTGATCAACTGCATATATGAGCAATAAATGGTTTTAAGTGTTGGAAAAAGCCTGACGAACCTGCAGTGCTGCAACTTGAAGGACTAACACAAAAGTACCTCCAATCAGATGCAAATGAATGGGAAAACAAGTACCACAAAGTACTTTAAATACAGCAGAAACTTAAAGAGGTACACACACAAAACTAATATCACTTTAGGTAACATTAAAATAACTCATTACAAAATGTAATTACAAAATGAAACTGTAATGACTTGAAAACTTGTAAGAACCAAAACTGAAATACTACAAGGAATAGACAGCTTCAAGTATCTTTGTCCTGGATTCTCTTAAATAAACCAACTTTTTTTCCTGTGAGATTTGGACACCCATCTGTTGTCAGGCCCACCAGTTTGTCCCTGTTCAGACCCAAGCTTTCCAGACACGCATTTACCTCTACTAAGAGCTCACTCCCTGTTGTTGTCCCTTTCATTGTGATGCCTGCCAGCTCCAGCTGGGCAGTGTCCCGTATGTCACAGCTCTCATCCAAAGCCAGGGGAAAATACCGGTTCTCAAAATCATTCACGCTGTCTTTCAGTTGCAGCACCAGGTTCGTCGCGATGTCCTCAATCCTTCTCGTTACGTTTGCGGCGGGAGAGGGAGATGTTCTCAAAAGCGTCTTTATTCTCAGGACATATTAGCACTGCTTAATATACTCTCCGTCAGAGAAAGGTTTGCTCTTCCTAGCAATCTTGTGGGATATGACAAAACTTGCCTTGACTGCAGCTCCTCTAGATGCCAGGCGTTTTGTAAAAAGTGTTTGTTGAGCTTGCAACTTTGAAAAGTTCTTGTATCTCTTTCTCGTGTTTGGTCACGTGACGGTGGATATTATATTCCTTTAACACAGCCTCCGCGCACCACAAACTAACACACGGCCTTGCCTTTGACTTCAATAAAGAAATATTTCGCTGTCCATGCCTTGTTAAAATGTAGAATTCGAATCAACTTTTCTTTTTTACCGTGAGATGACATTTTGTGGGGATCTAGCTGTCACCTGTTGCTGTGCGTTAGCATTTACGTCACGCAGCATTCATAAACGGTGCGTCAAGCCCTTTCAAAATAAAAGACAGCTGTGTCGCATGCACACGAAAATACGGTGTTTTGTTTTGACTGGGGGGACGCGGGCCGGACAGGGATGCCCAACGGGCCATATCTGGCCCGCGGGCCTTAAAATGCCCAGGTCTGGATTAACCAGTCTCATTTTTCTAACATTTTCTGTTTATTTATTTAGATCTATACACTAGAGAGAGTATTTGACTTTTTTCTTTTATTCATGAATAACTCTTGTTATTCTGTAGGTTTTCTTTGCCTTCTCAGTGTTGGCCAAAAGTGCTTTTTCATTTTGTGATGGGCATTTAATTCCTTATTTTTTACTCGTATTTATTTTGATTCTAATAGTTTCTAACAGAGAAAAGATAATTAAAACAAAACCTGTGCCACACGTGACCACACAAACTCCTGAAATGCAATGTTTACAACATTGGAAAATACTATAAAAATAATTATTTTTTTCGTCCCATATAAATGTGTATATATATATAGAGAGAACTATATAAGTCTATAAGCCTATGTACAGAGCAGGGATGTTTTCTGTGTGTACATTTCTGTTTTTAACTGTCGCTTCACTGGTTGTCTCCAATAAGTTAAGGGAAAAAATCTGAAGCAACCAGCAACACATAAAATCAAAATGAGCAGTCTACTTCCGAAACAGAAGCTTGTTCCAGCAGCTTCACCTGGACCTGCATTATTACCGCTGCATCCTCGGCTCTGCAGGATTGGCTTCCCAGCGGTGCATCTGTCTTGTCGAGATTTAATAAGCCATTTAGTGCGCAGGAGCGTGCAAAAAACACACACAGGTACAAAAACAAGGTATAATGGCAATAATTTGGCATGAGCCTGGTAAACGCGGTCCTACTGTTGGTAGCAGATTCCTTTGTGCATTGTCGAAGCGTGCCTCTTATCGTCGTGGTGCTGTGATGGCTCAGTGTGTGACGTTTTAAAGGAATGCACTCCCTCTCTTGAGCTTCTTTGACTGAGTTGCATCTGTCTCATTTTATGTAGATGCAGAGTTTTTTTTCGTCTTTAAACATGTAGGGTCAAATGCGTCCATCAGTTTACCAAATCGTTGCCCCCCCTTTTTAAAAAAATAAAATAAAAAAAATAGTGTGAGTGGGCGTGTTTGTTCATGTGTCTGTGTAAACACAGATGTGTCTTTATCGTTGTTACCGGAGACCAAACCCTTCAGACACAGTTTACAGTCTTGTCCAGTGACTGACTCCTCCTGGTTCATGAAGAACAACCCGTTGATGCAGCAGCACACAGCTGCCCGAACCCTTCAGTGGCGCATCGTAATGCCGTATTTTCCGAATCAGATCTGTAAATCTGTCTGCTTGTTGTCATTGCATTGTGTAATGTGATACTAGCTTACGGCAATTCTGACTTAGTTTTTTTTCTTCATGACATGTCTGGTTAATAGATCCATTTGCAATGTAGTGCTGTAGTACAAATTGATTCATTCTGTGGACTTTGCACTTTAAAAACTGGATTACCTAGTGACAAAGGCAGCTTTTACATGGAGAAAATGCCTTACATGTGTCATACCTGACTTTGCATGCTAGTCGACTCGTAGCTGTTATACAATAAATGTATCTCAAACCATGAATGGCCTGACTTGTCTCTGATTTCAGTTGGTAGGAGAGACAGTGAAGCCACATTACAACCACAAACCTGAATGTATTTTCTCTTCTAAGATAAGCAAAGTGGAAGAACAATGATTGATAGTTTTTGACTTGTTTACAAATGAAATGTGGGGAATGAAGCAGACGAGCTGTGACAAACTTGTGCTGAAGTTAAAGCGTGTGGCAGCAGCTTTTCCCAACTGACCTAAAACCAAAACTCTTTTACATTTGCTTCACAACTATATGCTACTTTGCATTGGTTTATCACTTAAAATACTGTAAAGTTTGTGGTTGTGACATGAAAGAATGGGGAAAAGGCTCAAAGCAGTTTGGATGCTTTTGCAAGATAGCAAATTTTAATGGCAATTTTTTTCAGTCGGTTGCTCTCATCTATTTTAGCTTTTTACTGCACTGTCTCATTATTACTTGTATTAGATGTTTGCACCCAACCAGCAGGTCATCTGATCTTCTAATTTAGTGCAGAAAGCTTTCATTTCTGACTGTAGCCTTTAACCACAACTGATGATCTATGTTGAATTAAGTTAGTCCTGAAATCCGTAATTTTCAGTCTTACTTTTGCTACATCAGAGTGAGTTTCCATTTCTTTTTTTTTAATATGCGGCTGTCTGATACAAAAGGACTTATGATCCGCCTGGAGGGATATGTAGGCAAAACTAGACTGATCATATTGAAAGCTTTTCAGATATGAAATACCAACATAAAGAGTATTTGTTGTCTTTTTTTGTTTTGACTTTCAGGGCAAAATGGCTGCTAGCAGAAGTTGTTAATCGTCATAAAAATGCGTTACATTTAAGATGAAATCAGTCTGAATTGTCAATTGCAAAAACTGAATATTTATTTTCAGAATAAATTACAAAAACAAATGAGTCTGCCACTAAGTTCACACATACCATCCACAAAGAAATATTTGAACAGATGACACATTTAAATCATTAACTGAGTTTCCAATAAGAGTTATTACTTTGAACCTCTCAAGTCATTTCCAAGAACTTAAAGCAGGTTGTGCTTTCTTTGTCTTCATATAGGCCTTTAATGAAATATTAGTCCCCAAAAATGGCATTCTAAAGATAGCAACTAATTTCTGGAATTTACATTAAGACATTATGGAAACTAGCCAAGAGTCGTTTTAAATTCACCTCTCTGCTCTTATTTTAGTACCTTTACTCTATTTGGTCTAGCTTTTTTTTTTCTTTTTAGCCCAGTATCATTTTCACATCCTTCACTAAAATGTTCTTGAATAACTTGGACAGCTTTTCCCGGGGTTTCTCCTCCCACAGCTTCACAAACCCATTGTTCTGTTTGGATGCAGGCGGGCTGCCCCATCTGAAGTGACTCATCCTGTAGGTCTCGGCTTTTCTCTCTGGTGTGGCCCGAGACCTGAACCCGGCTCTGGACCCGAGCACATCCTTATTCTGATGCTTTCCTTTAACAACGCCTCCCTTTGATTCAGCTGTGTTCCAGCTCAAGTGTCTGCGCGCCCGCAGGGGAAAGACCTCCTCATCCAGAGCGGAGGGGAACACTTTAACAGGCCTGCGCTTTCGGCCGAAAGGCTTCCCCCAGCGGAAATGCTCCATTGCATAAGAGCGGCGCTGGTCATTGTGGGCTTTCAGATCTCCCTCTGGTACTGTGCCTTCAGAAGCCAGAGTGGAGAGAATGATGCTGAGCAGCAGGTCACCCGTAGGGCTCTCCTCATCCTTCTCAGGATCACCAAAATTATCATTCTCCTGCTGATCTGCGACCCTGGGTGGCTTGATTTCAGGATCGATTGCGGGGGTGCAGAGGTGAAGGCAGTCCTTTGGGCGGGGGAAACCACACAGACAGCAGCAATATATTAAAATACTATTATCTGTTCTGTTTTAGCACAAAAACTTGAACAGTATCATGAAACATTTTTTTTAAAGTGTCAGCTAAAAATTTAGCAAAAAGATTTCACACTTGGTGCCTGATTGAGCTTCATTTAATCATACATCCTTAAAATGCAATAACCTCATTGTTCTCTCTTAAACTTATACTTACAAGTTCTGGCTTTTCTAAAATATATACTTTCTGTCCTTTGAGTTACCCTTATATTGATCTGGATGTACGCTTCGACTTGCTGTTATGTTGAAAAATTGAATTCATTTGAGCTTTTTTAAGTGTTTTCTTTGGAGAGAAGAATACCTCTCAGCCCTTCTCCTTACTCCAAATATGTGGGAACTACACAAGATACTTATCACATGTAGAAAACAATTCGTCCTTGTTGGAAACTGCTCCAGCTCCTAGAGTACTGCTGTCAGCAACGGGCGCCTGATTAAGTTCTAAATACAGGGAGCAAATTTGGAAAAGAAACAAAAATCATGAAACCTTTTCTCTTTCATGGCTGTAAGTAACTTGAGTGGACCAATCTCCCTGAGATGAAGCGGCTTTTAATTCCCAATCAGACAAGAGGATGGAATTATAATTGGATGATCCAATAGTTATTTATTTATTTTACTTCGATTAAAGAAAAATACTTGCAACAACAATTTACAGAGAATTTAGAAGTCTGTGACTGCAGGAAGTGAACAGATTTCTTTTGGTCATAAAATGGAGGAGCGAAGCATTTGCTGTCAACCTCTCAGCTGGTAGGTTTTCTTCTCAATAACTTTGGAGAAATGTGCTGTTTTAATGTTACTCCTTCCAAATTGTTCCTCCAGAATACCCCACCTGGCCCATTCCTTTGAATAAAAGGACAGTTGAGCTCTATTTCTGGTTAAGCATAATCAGTGGATCTAATTGCAGATATGAAATGACGCAGACCATGAATCAGAAGGAGCTTCAGAAAGGTGCGCACACTTTTCCGACCACCTTTTATATTTTGCTACTAGTTTATAAATGGCTGATTGACAACTAATAGGAAACTGTTTCCTTCTTCTTGAACTGCTTTTATTATTTGACCATCTAAATGATCCCCATATTTTCTTCTTTGACTAATAAGGAAAACTAAAGCACAGGAACAATAGATGAACATTATTTTAATGATTCATCTTTTGGACATTTTTACATAGCAGAATTAACATTGAATCAAAGATAAATTAATAAAACTTGCAGCATTTCCTTATTGGAAAAATAACTTCCATAGCTGCTTAGATTTAAATCTACTTTCTTTACCAAAGTTGAACAAATTTTATTCACAATGTATAAATGACTATTGGATAATCAACTCTGCCACTTATAATTAAATAATCTTCCTGCATAATTTTAGCTTGTAAAGGTAGAAAAGGTACATATCCCAAGGTACAAGAATATTCAGAAGAACTTCATGTTCTTTTAGAAAATCTTTAAAAAGATGAACCAGAAAAAGCTGCAGAGCTTCATTTTCTATCATTGTTCCAAAAGATTGTGTTATTATGTGTCATTATTTTGTCATTATGGCACAAAATGACAGGAAATAAGTGAACAGGCACAGCAAATAGTGCTTAAAAATAATTTGACTCACCTGTATTATGTCCTTGTTACTCAAGTCTTTGCACGTGGAGTTCTCTAAGCACACTGAGCCAGACCCAGAGCTGCACATAAATCCCATCAGAACCATAAACAACCAGCACTGACACACCATCTTCTTCTCCAACTCAGAGCTGGAAAAGAAAAAAAAAGGAAAAGAAAAAGAAGCACAAAGTGTTTAAGAGCACTGGAAATGTTTATGACCCAGCAGAGGTAAATCTTCACTTGATCACAGGGTAGAAGAATTTGCCGGACATTAGAAGAAACAGAATCTTTTGATCTTTATTCTTGTGTAACACATTCCTGCCTTATATAACTCAATTTGCTTCAATGCTGTCTTTGAGATGAGATGATCTGTATAGCTATGTGTCATGGTTGAATAATAGCTGAGCTCAAATACCAGCGGTGATCATTCCTGCTGGAGCCCGCATTGTAGCAGATGGTCGTGTTTATCACATGCGTCTTATCTAAACCTGGTTAGTGAAAGCAGAAATGTGACGGATTTATCAAAGGGGATACACAGTCACTTTTAAATAACTTACTATAAGAAAACTTGAGTAAATACAAAATGCAGTTTTCAAATGATAATGCAAGTGACGATGTAACTTATCAAGTGAAATTTTTTATATATTTTTAATTAACTATTTTGGTTCGATTTCATCATCTACTTGACTGACACACTTGTAGAATCAAAAGAATGATCTAAATAGGACCTGTCTGATAAAATGAAATGGGCAAATATATCTGAAAAAGCAGCACATCATTTTCTGATAGACAGATATTCAAAGGCCTGATGAAAATGACTCAAAAGTGCATCAGTGACCCGTCTGGGAGATCAAAACACAACCCAGAAGAACTACTGATGACCCAGAGACCTTTGGGAAAATATTCAGTTTACTGATGAGATGAAAGCGTTATTGGTAGAACTTTGAAATTTTCTCTATCAGAAAACGTGAAAGGAGAATGTACAGCCATCAGTTTGTGATATGATCCAAAGCAAAGAGCAAGAGCATGGATGCATGGAAGGATGAATGGATGGATGGATGGAGAAAATTTTTTATAGCCTTCTTTTCTTTTGTTTTTTATTATTAAATCTGAAAATTTGCTTGTTTTTTTCTGTAATCTCCTTTTAAAGACAATTTTGAAGCAATGAAACAATCATGAAGAAGCTGTTGTTGTTTACAGCTGCCTAAAAACACACAATAAAGAGATAATGATTATGATTATATTGCTGTGAACTAATTAAGTGAACAAAATGTGCTATTCAGTGCTAATACAAACATTTGCAGCTTAAGAAAGATTACTGAGGCTACCGTGTTCGCCATCTTCAGGACATGTAGAAGAAATTCACTTTCAAGGACTTTTCAATGCTTAAAATCCTTCTCAAGTAAAACTTTCTTTCCTCACTTTATTCATTGGAGATTTTTTTTTTTTTTACAGATTTTAGTTCAAAATTATAATTTTCTAATAATTGTTCTCATTATCAAGTTTTTAAACATTTAAAGTTCAATCAGAATTTTTTTTTTAAGTTTTGTTTTTTTTGTTTTCTGCAGTTTCCTGGGTGATTAAAACAGGTATCAAGTGTGTGAGATAATAATCTTGACTATGTTTAGAAACTGGCTCCTGGTGCTTTTTCCCTCCCTGCTCTGTTATTGTGACTCGCTGGTGGGCTTTTTGTTTTTGTAGCTCCGGCAGAGACTCATCTCTTGCTACAGCATGACTCACTCAGCTGAGATCTGCGCTGATATACTCACTTTGATCAGAGGAGCCTACAAAGCTACAATAAAATAAAATGCGTTTTTTTTTTTTTTTTTTGCATAACATTAGAAAACAATCAAAATCAGACCTTACACTTTTGCAAACATCTGCCCAAATGCACTTTAAGGTACTGCCCTTGTTTGTCATTACATTTGCTGCTATTCATATCAGTGCCATTAAAATAAATTATTATTATTATTATTATTATTATTATTATTATTATTATTATTATTATTATTATTATTATTATTATTATTATTTTTACCTTTTTCAAAATTCTTGTCTTCCCTTCTTGCTTCCCCCCTCTGTCTTGGCTCCTCAGATCTCGCAGACTTCCAGTCACTCTCCTGCTCCAGCTTTCTCCGGTCCCAGTAATAAAATGCTCAGTAGGAGATAGGCTCGCTGCTGCCTCTTTTGATGATGAAAGCTCTTTTTATAGTTGGAAGAATTAAAGAGTGTTGAGTCTCAAGGCCTCTGGGTGTGATTAAGGTGCGGCATCAACTTCTCTGCTCTAAACGGGGAGGAGTGTGTGTGCTTTTGCGCATGGCCGCCCACACGGCTCCTGATCAATACTGCAAGCTCTCTTCATCGCAGAATATAAAGAAAAAAAAAGAAGAAATCAAGCATGACTAGAATGGTTTACCTTACCTCACGGTGCTCTTTATATTTTCTTATTTTAATTCACTTCTAGAATGCCTCAAATATCCCATATAAGTGATCATTGGGATGTTTTTGTTCTTTCCGGTAATTTCTTGAACTGAAGTTCCCCTTTAATACATAACTGTTAAAACAGCGGCTCTTTAGTTGTGAACAATGGAAGGTCTGGGTCAGAATCTCTAAAAGGCTTAACCTAATTGCTCATGTGTGAACACAATTAAGGGTGCTTGTAAAATCAACCTGACCAATTTAATCGTTTTCTTATTGGGTTTTTTTTCTCTTTATTTTTGGAAGTTGTGCGTGTGTCCCTGAGTGGAAACTTCATTATAAGGATCTGAGTCACTGGCCAGACGTCATGGGAGACGAAGACACACAGACAATAGCACACCAACACAGGTCTTCACAAAGGGAGGAGGAGTGAGGGAGAAAAATCCAACCAACTTACTTTTTTTTTTCCAGTGTGAAATTTTATGTACCGTCACCTGCAGAAGTGTTCAGATTTTGCCCAAGGACAAACCACATGAAATGGGAGGCGACTGGTCTTGATATAGGAGGAAGATGTGTGCTTGTTATGAAAGAGGTTTTAAAGTGTATCAACTTCAGATAGAATGGCTGAATAGAATTTCTATTAGTCTAAACCCATTCTGCCATGTCCCTAAATACCGTCATTCATCTTCTTCATCTTTTATTTACTCATTCATCATGACCTCTGTCCAAATATATTTAAACTTTGCACGTCAGAAATTCTGAGTTTTACGTCTTCTTCCACTCAAGGCTTGAACTACAGTTAGTTGAGAGCTTTGTATGGTTTCTGCAGTTATAACACTGTAATAGGTTGATTCCTGTTGTTTTACTCTGTCCATACAGAGTAAAGCCCTGAAATAACCAGGACCTCAAATTTAACGATGATGAAAATTTATGTGAATTTAATCAAACTATTAAACCTAAAGAAGTGGACATTTAAATTTTCTTTGTAAAATGTGGGGTAAAAAAAGAAATTTGTGGTGAGGAATAGGTAATGTTTTTGCTGTTGTTGATGTAAAGTTGCAGACTTATGTAATCAGGAAGATATTGCACCTTGTAGGGAAGAGTGAGAGGAGGAAACCCTTGGTCTCCAAGAAGAATATGACAGACAGTAAGACATTTTCAATAGTATTGTGTCTGAACTTTTTCTCAGCTAGAAAAACTGTATTTGTTGACATTTTTCCCTTTCAGAGACAAATACAAAGTAAGACTGGACATCAATATATCAAAGTTTTATAAAAAAAGAACAAAATATTGAATAGGTGTTCAATGTTTATGTAGTTATAGATAAACAAAAAGACAGCGTTTTCATGATTTCAAATGTGATAAGAATGAATTTCAGGTTGTGAGCCTGCCGTACTTATCAGAGGTTTATGTGGGGTTGCTTTTTCAGCCATGAAAATCAAAGCTTGCTACAGCACATTGATTTGCTGCTGTGTTCCCTGATTGGGCTTAAGATACAACAAAGTGCTTAATCCTCACACTGTTCACTGACTCGCTCAGATTCAGGGCTTTTGAACCCTCAGACAGGGACTTGAGCGATGGCAAAACCTGAACGCCTTATTTCACAAGACAAGATGGAAAACAGATTCTGAAGTAGATGTCTAGAATTGTTGGGTTATCTGCATTTTTAAAACAGACCACCAGGTCAAAGGATAAGAAAGCTCTTTAATGTGTAGTTGCTGGTAAAATTATTAACCCCCACTGCAAATGTAGTTGTGTGCGCAACAAATTATCAACAAATTGGGTTATAGAAATTTAAATAGCACAACACATTCCAAGTGGTTTCTGCTAATTCAACACAAAATTTTACTTTTAATGACAACTCTGTCTCAAAATCCCTCTTAGCAGAGCACACTTTTCCTGTTATAACATGCAACAAACGTGACTCATGGTCAGACACAACTACTGAGGAATGGGGAAAGGACTCCACTTCATCAGCAGTCTTAGGTTTGGGGTTTTGGGTGCTGCAGGTGACTTTTTCAAATCTCAATTTTTTTTTACTTTTTTAAAGAATTCAAATTAGGCAACAATGATGGCCACTCAAATCTTCCAGGGCTTCTTCTGACGCCAAGCTTTGGTGGACTGTGAGTTGTATTTGGGATCATTTCCCTGATTAAGTCCAGTTTGTCGTCCAGATGCTGCAGGTTTTCAGTGTCATGGGAAATGATGCAATCCCAGAGCATCACTGAAAACACCCACATGCTTTGCTCTTCTTGTCAGTGAATGCTTCATTCTTGTGCCTCCAGACATGCCCCTTTTTCATAGGCCTGAAAGGTTTTCCTCTTTCTCTTTTATAGTGCACATTGGAGCTGACTTCTCTTGTTTTGCTTGCGGCATTCAGGCATGGAGCCCTCCAGTATTTTTATTTTATGCCTCTGTGAAAACTGAAACCTCAGTGGCTGCTGCCAGAGTCTAATCTTTTGCAGTAAGTCAGAGGTTTTTGACCAGTCTACTCGAAAATATGGTGGCGGCCACTGAGAACTTCCTCTTTCTAAACTTCTTTAGTCTCTATTTCTTTGATTTTAAACTTGTGAGCTGCTCTTCCAACTGTATCTCAGGAAAACGTCCAGGCCTTGTACTATCTATTTATATCATTTTATGACAAGACAATTATATTTTTGGTTGAGTTTTGTATGTCTGAGACCAAACCTGATTCGCAGATGTGTTCTTTTTCTTGCATACTTCTTTTCAGGGGGTTAAATGATATTGAGATTTCAGCATAAATAGCAGAGAGCATTGTATTTGAATACATGTCTTTTAATATTAGTATAATTCAACTACTAAAACAGGTTCTTATGTGGGTTGCTCATTGCTAATACCCAAACAAATTTGAACTTTTCCAATAAACCCCCCTCTCAGTGGGGGTTAAAACACTTTAAGTGCAGCTATGTTCTGTAATTTGTTCATGTAAGGCCCTGTCAGCAAAGTCAAGCAATAACCATTGCAGTTTTTCATTGTACCTCAATGAAAAACTCAGCAGACTTAGTCAGAGGCCTTGGAGAAGCAATCTAAAGAAGACATTCATAGTCGGCTTTGTTAAGTGAATTACAATAATCAATACAAAACCAAATAGATGTTGTCTAAAATCAGATTGCATTTCCTTAAACTGAGAAAGTTCCCATAAGCAGAGTTTCAGCTCTACATCTGTAAAAACAACTAGGCATTTAAACAAGAAATATGACCGAAAATCAACAGCAATAGATGGATAATAAATTTCCTTAAATAAGCTAAAAATATATGTGGTAAAATCTGCCCTTCAGGTAGTGGTAGTGGTAGAAATAATTATGAAACATGTTGTGGCCCTTGGTGTTGTACTTCTGATTTGCAGGAAAGTGAGTCCTAAAGTAGAAACAGGACATTTGTAAGAACAAGACGAACAACGAACCTTTCATTGTACGTTTACAAGTTTCTGCCAGACTCTTAAGTGGACTGGAAACAACAGAGGAGGCTTAGAGATTACTATAGATATCTGCTGCTTGATTGTAATGATAAACCACAGATGTGCAAAGAATTCAGCTTAGTGCTGTCTGTCAGGCCTGTGAGCACACCCCCACACGCACAGCAGGGGAGGAGAAGGAAAGCACATGGGGAGGAGGCAGAGGCGCTTGAAGACTGCAAACTGTTTTAGTTGGCATTGGCAGTCGCTCCCATGATCACAATATCAGACATTCAGAAATAAATCTTCTTTGGTGAGACATCAACAAACCCTTATTGGTAAATACGACTCTACTAAAGGCAGATGAAAAATGTGCAGACATGAGCAAATTGTAGATGGGAAAACAAGGAAACAGTTTAGATTAATTTAACTTCAAAGTTAGTCTGAATATGAAAGTCAAGTGTTCATGATTTCCCCTTATAAAAGCTGAGATGAATCCTTCTTTTGCCTTAATCATAAACAACAAGAATAACTTTCTGCATGAGGAGAAGAGCATGACTCCTCAAATATTTGTCCAAACTTGCCTCAGGCTTTGATGGTAAAAATAAAATTAAACCCCTGATCAGTTTTATTTTTCATTTATTCAATTTTGTGGCCTGAAAATGGAAAGGGTGAAGGGACCCTTGGTTTTGTTTGTTATTCACAGCACCTGCTTATAAATGTGAGTCATTGTTCTATATAAATGCAGAAGGTATTTTTGAAATAGAAAGAGTTATGCAAATGCATCACACCAGCTGCATTTGAGCTGGTGTGATGCATTTGAGAAGTTTCATCATATCTGACATACTGCCACCAATGGACAAAAGTGAAATAAATACTGGTAAACCATTATAAATCTTGATCCAATTGGTCAGACTTCATCTGACCCTAAAGTGTTTTGGGTCAGATGAAGCAGCCTATTATGAAAGTAAGCAAACTGGAGAGCTTACAGGAAATTACTGGATAAAGATCAGGTTACAATGTTGTAGTTGAATTATGAATACATGGTCTGATCAGTGTCTCAAACCCTCAGGCCAGTTAACTCAAATTACGGATTGTTGCTGCTTGCTAATACTGATGCGTGTCTGCAAGCCATGGTTATGCGTCTCCCTGACGACTAATTACATTTCCTTCAGGAAATAAGTGAAGTTTATTACCCAATAGGTGTGAAATGTTTCTCTGACGTGGACACTTCACAGTCTATGGAAGGGGGAGTAGGTGCTTGAGGTCGTATATAATACATTTACGTAAGGCCCACCCCATGGCAGATAAGCCTGAAAAAGAAAAATTGGGGCTTAGAAAAGGGAGTTCTGGCTGAACATATCTCTCCAGATGGTTTCACTTAGATTCTAAGCTTTAAAGCAAACCTCTTATTCAGCACTGATGTCTTTTCCTGCAAGCTCACACACAAAAAAACTAGGCTGAATTAATGCAGGATATCTGCAGTAAATCTAAAGCAAAGAGGAAATATGTTATTTTAAAAAATCTTTAATCCCAAAATCTTCATAAGGTGATGATTGTGTAGACTTTATGTTTCGCTTTGGTTTTGGTTTTTGTCCTTTGTCTATTGTTTACCATGTTTGTTTCCCACTATTCCCTGTAGTATTTATAGCTATATTTTGTGTCTCTGCGTTTGGTCACTTCCTTTGATTTTATTCCCCATTGCTTGTCTTGATTCTTGTTGATATGCTGCAGGTTCTTTTCATCTTCTGCTCTATTCTCTCATAAGGCTGCTTTTTATTTTAAAATAAAGATGTCAAGTTCAATATCTCATTGAAAAGGCAATTTGTTATCCAACATCTCCTTATAAACCAAGACACTTGTTTAGACATTTGTGAACAAACTAAGCAATACAAGATGAAATACTGAGAAAAAAACCAGTAATGACATATCATTATTATTATTAAAGATAATGCTAGGGTTTAAACAATGAAGTTGCAGAAAGCAAGAGTGAGACAAAAAATTATCAAATTACTTTTTCACAGAGATTTAGATTTTATTCTTCAATCTGAAACTGTAAATAACTAAATAATGTTTTGTTATTCTCTGTAGGTGTTTTTTGTTTTTCATACTGTCTTTTAAATTCATACTTTTTATGTTTCAGCAATTTTGCAGATGGTAAGGCTTAATCAGGCTCAAAGCTGCCTTTGATAAATTGATGGACCTGCCTTTGAATGCCATTAAAAGCAATGTAAAATGCTAACTGTTTCACATTTTCTTTTCAAACCACATGCAATACTGTTCACAAATGCAAATATATGATAAAATGTCCTAATTAAGCCATAAAATGTATAAATACATTCTGAAAATAAATACGGCAAAGGAACACGACTGACACTGGGATTTTGCTGCTGCGACTTCCAGGAGAGCCACAAGAGGTTGCAATTTGTTCACAAATCTGACATCTGTGGGCTTCTTCTGTCTCCTCAGAATGAAGCTGTTCATTTTACAGGATATTCTGCAAGGAGAATATATGTATATATATATATATATATATATATATATATATATATATATATATATATATATATATATATATATATATATATATATATATATATATATATATATATATATATAAGGACTACAGAATGAGACTACAGAAAAAGATAAAGATGTGTGAGAGATGGCTCATTTGTCAGAAATCTCTGACAGCCTCACACTGCTTCTGAATAGAAATTTCTGACTTTAATTAACACATTTTTCACTCTCTTCTAGAGAGTGAAAAAATACCTCTAGAATGGTACCAGTGCTCTAGAATGGTAACCAAACTATAATATAATGCTTCTTTTGTTAGTGTAGAAATTATTCTATTTATTTTGTTTAATATAAAGATATTAAAGATAACCACCTTTTTGTTGCACATTTGCATAAAAGTAGGCCTACATGCTAAAAATATAGACTATATGCAGATAAGTCGCCCCATTGACTGTGTGACTCATTTGCCCGCCTAAAGACAGACAGAAGGGACATGGACATGTGAGGGGTCTCCTTTGTTCCGCGATTAGTCTCCTCCGTGGCCCCTGGAAAACTATTAAACGAGCAGGACTTCTCACAGGAGCCCCGCATTCCTCGGATTCCTCGTGTCTGATGTCACAGCAGAGAGGACGGGGCTCCAGTGGCGTCTGGACTCACGGATGCGTTCACGGACAGCGAGACCTGAGCTTCCCATGTGGGATTTTTCAAAAGGTACAAGAATTTAAATAACAGTTTTTTAAATTACTTTTAAATGGAGTTTTATTTTTTATTTTTAATTTATTTTGTGGGTTGAGTCTATCTATCTATCTATCTATCTATCTATCTATCTATCTATCTATCTATCTATCTATCTATCTATCTATCTATCTATCTATCTATCTATCTATCTATCTATCTATCTATCTATCTATCTATCTATCTATCTATCTATCTATCTATCTATCTATCTATCTATCTATCTATCTATCTATCTATCTATCTATCTATCTATCTATCTATCTATCTATCTATCTATCTATCTATCTATCTATCTATCTATCTATCTATCTATCTATCTATACTTTTATACAGAATAACATTGATATACGTTGACACTGATTTTCACGTCTTTTTTCTTCAGCATCTGAACGCATCGTGTGCTCACTGCTCTCTCTCCGCCTGTCTGAACGCCTCCATTGGAACAGAGGGGCCAGTACTATAAACATACCGAGAATCCCACCGAGAGACTACGTGAGACCACGTCGTTTTTACGCAAGTGGTAGAAGTTTTGCAGATGATTTCAAACTTTTCCGTCATTCTCAGCAACAATCAGTTTGAAATACTCATCAACAAACGGGTTGCAGCAGTTTCTGGACTCCCTATTGCTTCTCCGACATGCTTTTTGTTCCTAATGTTGCGTTCATATGAAACGATGAAAAGTCTTTCAGGTTTTCAGGACTGAAGACGATCAGTTGACTGTATGCGGATTATCTGCAGCGAAGAGAACTTTCTTCCACTGGAAGTAAAAAACAGGATGTAGCGCAGGATAAAAGGTGAGTTTTTGTTTATTTTTTACTTGGAAAACTGCTTTTTTTACTCTTAAAAAGTTAAAGCAATAATTTGGGAAAACTCGGACTTTCCTACATCATGTAGGCCAAATGGCTTTGACTCGGAGCAAATCTGAAATGGTTTTATGCTAAAAAACCTCCCCACCCCCTTTTCACATCAGACCTCCGCGTAAAAATACTGCATTAAAACTCTGAACTTTCAAAGTAAATCAAGTTTATGTTTAATTTCACTGTAGAAATCAGATGTTTTTGTAATCGGGACGGCTCGAGTGAAAGATATGACCATTACGTTGGCGAGAACTTGAATTTGTCTATTGAATACACTGTTGAATTTGTCAGGATTTAGTGTGGATCTAACACCTGGATTAATTCTTTCAGTCCACGCATGTGATCAACAGTGCGTGGAACCGTTCACGTGAGCTTGTCTGGGGTTTGCCCTATCTGATGCAAACACCCTCACACTGTGCAAGCAGAGTTTGCGTGAAGAGGGATGTGTTTGGACACGCAGCACTGTGGACTGCAAGCAGCAGAGAGCTCTGTAACGGAGAACATAGTTGCTGCAGGCGTCGGCTGCACACACACACACACACACACACACACACACACACGCACACACACGCACGCACACATCTGACTATCTTTAAAAGCTCAGAGGCCTGCTGTGTAAATTACATGGTGCAAGTGACTTGGGAGTACACCCTGGTGGGGAATTTTAAAGCACCAGGACTTATTAGAGCTGTAGCCTTCACCCATACTTCCTGTTTTAGAGGTATTTTTGTCAGGTTGTAAGAAAGGAAACTTACAGATATTTATGGAGTCCCAGAGGCATGTTTTTGTTGAAGGTCAGCCTGGTAAGACTATAATAGGTGTTTACCACATAATGTGTGCTTGCATTCAGAGAGAAAAGTGGCTATTGTTTGCACTGCCAGTGGTCATTTGAGTCTAAAGGCCATTTGATTACTATATAGGGGAAAACACACCTGTAATTTTGGTCAAGTGCTGCACGCTGTAGCCCACCACAGGAAAAGAGAGCGGGAAAAATGAAAATAGGCTGCTCTGGTCATTGTTGTTATTTTTACACTTTTCAAATGTGAGCCAAAAATAAATAAATTAACAAAAACACATGTAACATCTGATTTTTATGAAGAAAAAGTGAATTCTGTGAAAAGTCTCGAGCTAAAAGACAAATGATCAGAGTTTCATGCACAATTATTGACCTGGTTTATGCCACCCAAATCCACTTTACACCTTAGCTACACAGCATTGTATCTCTTTCAGTCATCTTTGAGGAAGATATTTGAATTACAAAAAGAATCCATCAATTCCAGCCTGTTACAAAAGAACAGGCAATAAGTAAAGTGACTCAATGCATAAACTCACATAAGTGAGTTTTTATGTAGTTTAAAAATAGAGTTTAAACTGGTTAATAAGGCTTTGTTTTTAATACAACCAAAACATTAATCAGGTTTCTTGGGGAACAAACATATTGGTGCACAAGGTGTATATAATAAAATATATACACACACCACTCATATTCTGATGACCTTCAGCAAGTCAATGCAATCAATCAAATTTGAAAACATTTTAACCGATTTGAATAATAAAGTAAACTTGGCTTATTTGTTGACAATGAGGATCAGTTGGGAATGTATGTTAATTTGAATTGGTCTGTGTGATTTTTCAACAGTTATAAATGTTAGCTTGCATTATTCATTCCAACTGTGTGTGATCATTGTGTCTCTCTGATATATGCTGAAGGAGAAGCACTTTGGGGTTGTCCTCCTTTGGTTTTCCATCAACTTTGTGGGTACCGCTGGCAGTACATCAAAAATTCAGCATAACACTACCACCACACTTTACAGTTAGTCCAGTATACTCTTGACTCTGTCTTACAAACATTTCTCTCGTCATCTTGGCTTGTCTGACCATAGAACCGTTCTCTGCAAGGGATTTGGCTTGTGTATGGGGTACACCTTCATGTTGGCCTCATGCTTGAAGGTTTCCCATTTGGAAAAAAGGGCCTTCCTTCTTGGTCAACACGGCTGTAGCTCACTTTGATGCTGAATCATTTCAATTGGGACAATGGCGATGGTATCCCACGAACTTCCAGGTGTAGATAGGCTTGGTGGCTCCTTGGTTGTTCTAAACCATGTTGGGTTGGATTTGAAATTTGGACACAGTTGAGCGTTCCAGTGGGACAGCAATCCCAAACACACATCACAACTGATTTATTTATTTTTTTCTTTTGTATAAATAACTTCAACTTTTGGTGAAGCAGAGTGGTGCTTCTCCTGCATCAACAAATTATGCATATGACATATAAAGACTCCATTTTGTTGTTCTTTTTCATTATCTTTTGAGGATGTCTAATTATTAATGTCAATTTAAAAAATAGTGTATTTGTAGAGGTTTAAAGCCCCAAATGAAGAATGCAATGCATGTCAACGTCTGATTGGCCATCTGTGTAATAATGCAAGGTAAGAGAATGCAAGCTGATTTTAATTAGATGCTTGGAGTGGTGTGTCACACAGGGATGCTTTTGTTGCCGCTCTGAGTTGTGTGCCGTCGTGCAGCCTGGCGAACGATAACATGACTGAGAGCGTGCAGCGACCTGCCCAAATCTCCCACACTCCACCAGGTGTTTCGTGCGAGTTGTCAGTCACAGCTGCTGGGCCCGACTCCCTCCGCAGATCAGACCTCCACTCACTACCAGGACGGGGCCAACAAGTGGTATTTTATGGGCGTTCAAGCATTAAGCAAGAGATATTTTTCCATTTGATCTTCTGTTTAGGAAAGAGTGTGACTTTTTCTGGTCTTTGTAGTCAGCGTAGTGTAGACGGTAGCAAAACTGCTGCCTTCACAGACCTTTAAAAATCAGAGCTGGTGCCTGAGGACTCGGCTGAAAGACCTTGCTGTGTGTTGGGAGTAAAGTCGGGTGAGTGCGGTTCCTAGGAGGGGGGACGGGTTGGTGGGGATGGAAAATGTGAAGAGCACCGTGGTTTGGCAGCGGCGGGCCTGATGACTGCCATGCTGATGGTCTGAGGTTTTTGCTCCTATCTGTGTGACTCCATGTTTACTCTCTGCTCTCCTCACCAACTGCACCAACACGATAAGGGCACTGTTACATCCTTTCTGCTTCCAGCTTATCAAAATGCTTTTTCTTTTCTCACCAAGGTGCTGGGAATCACTGATGCTTTACATTTACACGCCACCCACTCTTGTTGTATCTCTTGCCCTTGATGTAATTGTACAATCCTAGTTTGGAAAATCAGTTTCTGGCATTTATCATGGTTCTACTCTCCCTGTGCCTGTCGAAAGCTCTTAGCATTACTCGTTCGATTCAACCGTGTTACTGCCATGCATCTTGTGTTTGGAATATGAATTCAGTACGTCACATATAGAGCTTGATTATGTACTTATATGACTCCATTTGAATTTCTGTTGAATTTAAATTGCAAGTTTTTTTGTTTTATTTTTACTTTGGCCTAGAGTTAAAACTGGCAGAAATGTAAAAAAAAAAAAAAAGTTTAAAAGCAGTCTCTGACTAAATTAAAACTAATTTTATAAAAAAAAAACACATTAGAGATATTCAAATTCAGAAATATTGAATAATAGACAAATATTTCATCACCAGAATAAAGTTTGAATGCTGTTCTAGTTCAAAGTAAGCGGAAGTTATTGACCTTCAAACAGCACACTCTGATTGACGTTTCCGTGTTGATTTGTATGGGAAAGAAATACTATATTTTAACCTCCGAATGGTGTAAATATGGATGAATTGCTACTATGTCTTAAAAGTTACAGGCTAAAAGAGAATCTATGTTGTGGAAAGGCTTTAAAACATTCACAACATTTCTTTACATTTGCAAACAAATGGTTCTTAAAACTAGAACGCATACTTGACCAGCATGTTTCTTCTGATTGTAGCAGGTATTATGACTTTGTAGTAGTCCAACCAGAGTTTTAACTTGAGTGAGGAGTGAGATGGAGAGTCTAGGGAGGAGTCTAAACAAAATATCACAAGTTTAGTATTATTACAATATTCCTTTATGCAAAACACAACTGCTTAGACTGCAATATGTATTAGCTCAGTCTTTAATTAAACAAACACTTGTTTAGTTCAGACTCAAAGGTTTTAGAAGGTAAATAGTTGATAAAGTGGTTTAGTCATTAGGACAACACAACTAATGAGTTTATTTGCAACAGAGCAGCACAGAGTGTGAAAAAGAGAAGGAGAAAGAAATAAATTCATTTTAATTGTGTGTTTAATTATACAGTAATTTGGTTATTCTGGCAATCTCTCATATTGCATGTTTTCTTAATAAGGAGGTGAGTAGTAACTTGATGGTAAGGATGCCTTTCAAAATAATATCATCAAATGCCGGTGGAAACATTCAAATAGCTGGTCAGAATTTAGAAGAAGAGTTTGATCGCTGTAATGCCAATAAATTATTTTCCCAGATTACTTAAAAGAGCCAAAATAATTTTTGTGAAAGCATTATTTTTTGAAAATGTAAATGAAAACAGGTATTTCTTTTAATTTATAATTCTTTGCACCATTTTCTTTTCTTTTTAGAGATGCCTTTCTCTTGTCCTATCAGAAACAATCTGCTCGGTTGTTGGCAGGAATGTTGAATTTAAATCTTCAAGGCGTATTAATAACTTTGGGCTTATTTATTAATAGCTGGTGCTTTTTTATTTAAAAATAAAAAAAAACACTTCCAAATTTCTTTTTTCGCAGTGTAACCTTGTATGCTCTTATTCCATTCATGAGTTATTTGTACCTTTTGTGCTAAGGAGCACTTTGTCATGTTTGTTGTGCAGATACTAGTCAGTTACAGAGGAAAATATTGTTTTGTCTCAATTAATAACTCTTAACATGCTACACAAGGTGTTTTGTTCCACATAGCCTTCCAGGAAGTAGTTAATTAGAAAAACATTTTGGAAAAGCAAAAGTATGGGAGTTGAGCATTTTATTTTTTTTTTCTATGAGAATAAATTAGCAAAAGTCATTAATATTGCTGGACGTGCAATTTTCAGCCGGACCTGCTCTGAACTACTCTACAACATCCAGCTTGTAGTAGTTCAATCCCAGGTGTGCCTACAAGCAAACATGTGGTATGTCTCCTATTTTTCAGGCATGATGTAAGCTTTAGGTGTGATCTCATCATATCATTGTTTTCTCCTTACCTCTCACAGTATTGGTTGTCATTATAGTAGGTGGAGAAAGATGATTTATGGGCTTGTATTGCTGGTAGTCGTTTGCAACAAAGCAATTAGCAAATTCCCTTAGTTTTTCTGACTTCAGGTGTGATGACATCCTTATTGCAGAGACTTCTTAGACAACTGGAATGCAGCAATGGTCAGCTTTGCAAACCCAAAAATGCAAGAGGCCCGCTATAGGTGAGAAGTCAACGTCAAAAACAAAAAATATTGTCTCTTTGTGAGAAACTGCAAGTGCTGCTGAAACAGAAACATTAATTTGTTGTGGTTGTTATTGATTGCTCTTGAAGAAATTAGGGAAAAAAAAAAGATTTCTTCTTTTTTGTTCCAGGAAAAAAAACTAATCTTAAGGCCTTTAAGTTCTTCTTGATGGATTATTCAGTAAGAGGGGCTGTGAATAGCTAGCTTAGTGAGAATGCTGATCTTTGCTTTGTATTTGCACAGTAAACATAAATCTAAATGACTGAAATAGTAACTTTTATTTCCAATGCATATATTCTCTGAGTTCAAGTCTCTCAGTAGAGATTTCAGGATACTTAGTATGAATTTGTGGATGGTACAGAGTATGATCTTACAGATAACCTCAGTAAAAGCTGTTACAAAGTTGTGTGTGGTGGAGGTTTTTTTTTCTTTCTCTGAACAAACTTATATTTTAAGGATGAGTCTGTGAAATGAACTCGTATCGGTGGGAAACTGGTCTGCGAGTGCATTTTGCAAAAATCTGCCGACATGGCTCCCCCCCAACTGTCTGGACGTCACCTCTGTGTGAACGCTGTACTCTGTGTGTTCGTCACTATCCCTGCGTTCTCACGTAGCGGAGAGAATGTTCTGTGTGTGTGTGTGTGTGTGTCTTTGTCCCAGAGTCGGAGCTGCAGAAGGGGGGACAAAAAAAGGGCTGCAAAGTGAGAAAGCAGATGCTCTTGTTAGAAGCACACTGTCTGGTCGCCTGGCTTCACCATCTGTTTGCAGCTGCTCATGCTTGCGTGTGCCAGACAGTAGGGATGTGTCTGTGGACAACACGTGGTAGAGTGCATACTTCTGTCTTTATAACTGTGTGCACACACTCGCATGCATCTCCAAAGCTTTCACGCTTAGACTTGCTGTTACTGATTTAAGGACTACAATACAATAAGCTAAAATAATATCATTAAACATGTTTTTTTTCTTCCCTTGTTGCTGTAAGCGGCCATAAATCTTTTTTTTTTTTTTTTTTTTTTTTTTTAATTGGGTGAAGAGATAAAATCAATTGCTGTGGAACGGGTTTTTACTGTACTGAAACAAGGAGAAAATGATTATGGAGCTAATGTGTTACATTAGGAAAGCCAAGGTTATTAAAAAGCTCCAAGCATTTCCAAATCTGTCATGTTCCACGACTTGCAGAGGTTTAATGCTTGAAAAGATAAGAGCACCTGTGCTGTACTCTGTTACCTGCTGAATGCCTTGGTCTCACCAGTATTTTGCAGCCCGAATGAAAAAAAAAAATCATGTTTGATATTTTGTAGAAAATATAGCTTCCTTCCAAATGGCTTTCTACACTTTCTGTGCCTCCTCTGATTTGATTAGCATTTGATTATGCTGAAAAAACTGTCTTCACTAGATAACGGCAACCGCACTGACAAATAGTTTTGGCAGATTACACAATTATAATGCATTCTTAAAATTACATAACCTAGGCTTTAACAGTGTTTTCAAAACTGTTCAGGATCATTGACTAAATCTGCCTGCCAAGGTTAGCTCTAATTCTATTGTTTCACCTTCGCTCTGAGGGACATCTTGTTCCAAAACTGACACAAAACACTGGTGATAAAGTTTAAATCTGAGATAAATTTAAAGTCTAATTAGCTGAGATGTCAGGAAATCAGAACTTTTTTTGGCTTCCGTCTCTTAAGTGTTAGATTTTTGAGGAAAAAAACCTCAATTTGCATAACCAACCCGAACCTTCTTAAGCCACATCCTCCAGATACTACCTGATATGCAGTACTGATATTCGATCCAGGTCTAGTTCGGGTTCAAACTGTAAAAAGAGTGCGCCAGAGGAAGCGTAGTTATGAGCTGTGAAGCACTCTGGCCATTTGTTTTGCTACAGCGCTCATGTGTGACT
This sequence comes from Gambusia affinis, assembly GCF_019740435.1. Classification (NCBI taxonomy): domain Eukaryota; kingdom Metazoa; phylum Chordata; class Actinopteri; order Cyprinodontiformes; family Poeciliidae; genus Gambusia; species Gambusia affinis. The sequence continues at coordinate 11,092,057 of NC_057889.1, forward strand.
GGAGTTGAAGGGGGAGCGGAGGGCGGGATGAGACGGTGTTGGTATTTGAGACATAGCAGAGCGACAGAGATCAGATTGATTGAGTTACGCATGCTACACTTGCCTCCTCGGCTCTCTGTGGCCTTCCTCTAATGGAGTTGGCAGTAGATAGGTGACAAAGTGCTGTTCTGTTCCCACTATTGTGTGGGACTGAATGTGGCTGCCCTGCACCAACAGCAGAGACAAATCAGCAGCTCTCGTTCTGAGCAGATGCTGGAGTGAATAATAAATTGCTTTGTTTTTTTTTTGCTTTAAATCAAGCGCTTTTCGGTAATAGCTGCTGGGACCTTTTCCAATCAATCACATTTAAGGTTAGTAATTTAGTCTTGCCTACAGGCATGCTATTGCACTTAATGCACAATTTGTTTTGATTGCATAATGCCACCTGGTTGGTTGTAGTGCTTATCTTTGCAAGTTTGGGTTTGTGATATCGTCAGGTGTCTCTTGGGGAAAGAAAAACAAAACGCCTGATTTTGTATAAAGGTTTGTTAGCGGCAAAAGTTTTATCCCTGAGGGCAGAAACCTGTTCCAACATTGTTTATTAGCTCGTTTTATAACTTCTTTTGTCAGCTGCTGACACATTAATTCTTACCCCCCTCTTACTGATGCTGCACACCTGCCAGACTGTCTCTTCCAGAATATGGTGCATTACCAATAGGAAATCAATTAATCAATAAAATTTTATTTGTATAGCACATTTCAGCAACAAGGCATTTCAAAGTGGCTTACCTCATAAAAACACAAACATACAATATCAATCTGTTGCAAGGTTGACAGGAAATACAACCCAATTTCCATGTTGCTATGGGAACAATGGTCCAGCTTCAGTTTTAATTAGTTCAGTGAAAATATAAAACTTTCCATGAAAACCTGACTTTCATTGACCACTTTGAATTATCCGTAATGATGAAGGTCAAAAACTTCCCACAATGCATCTGTAAACTGTTATAAAAGAAAAGATCCCGTATAATTGTGGATGGTTTTAGCGGTTTAAGCACACAGAGAGAAAAGAAGCGGTTTACCCTTTGTCGTATCACTTTGAAGGGGACAAAGAGAAGAAAAAAAAAACTGGTTTCACGTATATTTAGACAAAGCTCACTCCCCCTTAAAAATACAAGCAAACCCTGTTCACTCAGTTTTCTCCATTGGTTTTGCTCCACCACAAAATTACAACGTGCAAATTTCTAAGCGTATGGGGCTGTTTTTGGAAATAAACACGAAGGCAGGGATTTTGTAGCAACATTCTTTCTCTTTATTTATTTTTTTGCATCAAGGAGTTGGTTCGATCCCAGCCTATGGTCCGTCCCTCCGTCTGCATTACCCCACCACACACACCCAAACCGCTCCGCTGATTACTGGCTTAAGGTATCACCAAGTGCTGTCTAGTCTTTTGGCTAACCTCCGAGGAACTTGGTGTGTGCGTGTGTGTGTGTGTGTGTGTGTGTGTGTGTGTGAGAGAGAGAGAGAGATCATTTGTATATGTTTGTGGTGTGCCCTGTTCATGCATGTCTACGTTTGCACACTGCAGTGAAAGTAAGTCTCTGTGTGTTTATCTACGGCTGTTTAATTGTTGACCATGATTTTGCAGATTTGTGTTCTTGGGAACCTTTTTTGAGACGATGTGGGAAGGTTTTACTGTAATGATGTCACTTTCCCTTAAGCCAGAGCCGGATGGGGGTGAAGGCGACCGCTGGGGTCACGATAGCCACATATCTCAAAGCTTTGCTGGCTTAGCCACCAAATATAACCCATCGGTGGCTTTCTTGCCGTGTGTGCAGATGAACGCCTCCCAAAAGTGTACAAATAAGATGATAACTTGTTGTGCGGAACCTGCATTTGGATTCAGAGGTCAGGAATGTGCTGTGCTGTGGCTTCCAGAAGAGTTACTGCTGTTGCAACAGGCAAGTGTGAAGCAAAGTGTGGCTCACATTGAAGCAATCAACACGGATGTTTTTAGGTTCTTGACAGCTTTCATTCAAGCTGCTGCTGCGGTGCATTAATTTTTTTAAATTTTATTTTATTTTTAATTCCTTCCTGCTCACTCAGCCACATCACACACAAACTCTCGCACTCTGCTCCTCCTCGTGGTGTATGCTCGTGTCAGGTGTGCTCTGTTTTCCCTTGTCAGGGCAGAAAGGAATCTGGGCCGGGATCCAAGCTGACTATTAGGAGGAGTGCATTGCCAGAACGGGGGACAAGAAGCAACACATCCACTACTCCTCCTCTCTCTTCCTTTCTGCTGCTCATCTCTTTCTTGCAGGGGATTTTTTGTGTGTGTGTGTGTGTGTGTGTGTGTGTGTCAAATTCTAACATCTGCTAAGTTTCTCTCATGCATTTCTTTCTTTATCTTTGAAATATTTACTTTTGAAATTAAAATCAAATATTTTAAAGTCTCTACTGTCGATGCCTAACCTGCTTAGCAGGGTTCTGATTAGAGTTTTAAGGACTGAAATTGCACAAATTTTCTGGTTTTGGGATTTTTCATTTAACGATTTCTATGTATTGAGTGAACAAACTCCATGCTCATCACATTGTGCTTGTTAGTATCCTGAGCAATGCCAGTTTTTGATATCAGCCATATGGGCAGTTATACAGGGTGACTTTAAAAAGGGGTTCACATGGTCACCAGGTAAAGAAACATGGCTAATCTTCCAGTAGCAAGTATTTTATCGCTCTTATCGATGTGATATATTTAATTTGTTCTAGATGGATATTTGCAGCTGCTGACTGTAGATTCACACCACTGCCTCTGTCTACCATCTCTGCCTGATCTGGCCTGATGTGAGCTAAGCTGTGTAAAACTTTAGGATAAATCCATGAGAAGCTTTTGTGTTCAACGTAGTACTACTTCGCTAGTAATTCTGCTAGTTCTTTCTATTTGTATGATTCTGTTTCTTTATGAGATGAAGACAAGACAATATCACTGGAAAACATGATGTGGGAAGTTTTGATAAGAAATGTATTTACTGATAAGAGCCCAGGGTTATTACTCCTTCTATCTAGGTTCGGAGAGTCATAATAAGGTTCAAAGAAGTTTGGTAAAATATGAGGCATTTTTGCTATGTTGTTATTGACTTTGTTTTCTGTGTTTTGTCTATCTTTATACAGCATCTGCTCATCCTCCACATCCTAACCCTCCTCGTTTTCCTCCTCTCTGGACATCTTTGGGAATGGGCCAGCGCCTTGCCTGGGTGCATCTCTCTGCCCGGTGGTGTGGCTGGCGTCGCGCGAGAGTGAGGAGGGCGACGGGCAGGTCATAGAGCCTCCCCTCTCCTCTTTGTCACTCGTTTGCCCTCGAGTGACTTTTGGCCTTTGACTGAGCCGCGACCCCCACCTTGACCAGCCATGCCCTTTGGGCTGAAGCTGCGGCGCACACGGCGCTACAATGTCCTGAGCAAGAACTACTTTGTAACAAGAATCCGGCTGCTGGACAACAATGTGATTGAATGCACCCTGTCAGTGGAGAGTACGGGACAGGAATGTTTGGAGGCAGTGGCCCAGAGGCTGGAACTGCGGGAGGTTAGTGCCTTACTTTCTTACTTTCTGATGCTCCATAAAAACATAACATTATATGTCAGAATATAATCTGTACAGTCTACTGGGGTTTAATTAAAGTCCTTCATAATGTGGCATTAGTTAGAGACAGTATTGCCTTATTGTCTTTGCTTGTGTGATTGTCACACTTTGCTCCTGACACCCAGTGTGTGTCTCCTTGCCCTCTTCTGTCGCTGTTGTTTGTCTCTAACGAAGCGTGGCTACCTCCATCCTCTTGTCAGGACACAAGAAAGAAATCACCTTGTCACAATTAACCTCCCCTTTGCCTTTATGTGCTCCTCTTCTGCTTCTTTGTAGTTTTTAGTTTTTATGTTTTCTTCATCTATACTGTGTCAGAAGTGCAAATTCTTGGAAAAATGTTCAGATCTTTTGAAATGTGTTTTGACACGTGGAGTTAAGCGTTTTTACGACTAGAAACCTGGAAAGTTTGACTTTGTGAAGGTTCATTTGTATTCAGTCCCGTTTACTTAAAATCCCCAAAATAAAATCCAGTGCAGATTAGTGAATCTATCCAATATCTGGTTTATCATTGTGTAATTTATTTTTGTTAAAGCTATAAATGGTTTAGGACTCAGAGGTTTGTTTGTAGAGCTGCACAGTCGACATCTTAAAACAAATGTTACAATGTTGCTATAGCAACAAACTGTTTGGATGTAATCTTTTGTCAGATAGTGATTTTTCTCTATGATGCCAACATTAAATGCTTAACTTTAGTGGCTGGAATGCTAAAAGTCTGAAAATCTAATGCTGCAAACTATGGAAGATATTTAGGAAATTGTGGATTAATAGCAATTTATATCATTGCAATATTCAGCAACATAATCACAATTACATGTCCTCCTGATATCATGCAGCCCTATCAGTAAAAAAAAAAAATAAAAAAATAAAAAATTGATTAATAATTGTACTATAAAGATCAAGAAACACGCCAGACTGACCAGGGATGAAACTGTAGAGAAAGTTAAAGTGACACGCTACACATGGGACGGCACCTTGAACGCACCATCTGTATAGCGATACATGGTAGTGGGAGAATCATGCTATTGGGATGTGTGTTTGCCTGAACCATGATGGAAACTGATGAATGTGTGTGTGTTTGAGTGGGTTTCTGAGGTGTGGTGAAATGCGTACTCACGTAGTGTTGTAGTATTTGCCAGGTGTTAGCGATGCTATGAATAAAGGGATGTAACACCACAACTTTAGCAGCCATCTGCCTCCTTTGTGGACTTTATCTCAGGATGTTGTGTGGGTTTGTCGCTTCATCTCTTACCGTCGGTATACATAAGTGTGACTTTGTTATGCGAGCACTGTATGCAGCAGCTGATGCCTCCAGCTGGAGCAATTTTATTAAAGGAAGGTTAAGCAACACAGAGGAAACAGATGTGTTTATCTCTCTGTGGTACCAGTGACTAATAGATGACAACACACACACGCACGCACACGCACGCACGCACACCCACACATAAATGTCAACACTTCTCAGTAAATGACAGAAATATTATTTTAAACCTGGTGGGAAAAAAAGTATAAAATTAGCAATACTGATCAGGTCGCTGTTTTATAAGTGACACAAACAATAATATCTAATACTCATGAGTTATTGCAGTTAAAACAAAGTAGTTGTAAAATTAAATATGAGAAAATCTAAAGATAAATGTTTAGATTTTTTTTTAATGCTTGATCAACAGTGTTGGTTTTAACTCTTATAACAAAAATATTTCGCTCCTTGCTTGAAAAGGATAAAATAATAAAAGATTATATTACATTTGAAGACAGTAGGAGTAAAAAGAAAAGTTTTCGTCAGGTAAAATTCAATCTGTTTTGGGACGGAAAATAACTAAATTGTATAGTTTTGTGAAAATCCCAAAGATGAGTACACAACCTTTTGCCGTATCTAATCGTTTTTTTTTTTTTTATCTTTCACATTGTGAGATACAGAGCTACACTTATTGTAGACTACGGTAAAATAAATGTAGACTAAAATTAACATTTGGGATGGCCCCGAAATGGTAATCGTAGTCTTATTTTCTATCAGTTGGCGTAACTGTGAAGTGCCACAACACTGGGAAGCTTCATTGTGTTGAAAAAGGCAATATGAACAGGTGTGGTGATACTACATTTTAGCCAGTAAAGCCCGTGTAACCTCTTGTGAACTCCAAGAGACGGCTGATTGATTAATTCAGACATGACATTTTATTCCACCTAATGACCTTCTATTCTTTTCTCTTTTCGATTTGTAGACCCATTACTTCGGACTGTGGTTCCAAGGAAAGACCCAGACACCAGCGCAGCGCTGGGTAGAACTCGAGAAACCCCTCAAGAAACAGCTGGACAAGTTTGGCAATGAGCCTCAGCTGTTTTTTGGAGTCATGTTCTATGTTCCTAATGTTTCCCGTCTGGAACAAGAAGCTACCAGGTAAAAAGTCTTAAATAAATCTCTGGTTTATGGGCAAAGAGAGTGTGACTTTAAATGAGGTTGTTTGGTGTACAATGGGGGCAGATGGTTCAAATGTTGAAAGTTTACATTTTATAATTTTGTTGTTTGTTATTGTGGAGCTGTGTGAGGAATATCTTGCAAAATGTTCCTGATCACATTTCCAGCATCTTGCATAAGTTTTATAATCCTTTGAGTTTTAATTCAACAAATAGTTTTTGATATTCCACAAATCATTTACAATTGATGCCTAATGTTGTTGGATTTAATCAATGTATTTGAAAAGCAATGTGTGACTGGGTTTATGTTTCATCTGCAAACAAAAACAGTATGCGACTTCTGTTGTGTCGTTTGAACTCCCTCCCCCAGGAAACATCCTCGTTTCTGAAAAGGTTCCTGCACTGAAAATGCGCCTTATTTTATTTCAGTTCACTCATTTAAGTAATTACCAACCTATGTTTCTAGATATTTTAGCAGGTTGATAAAATGACGTTTTTCTTATACTGAGCAACTTTGTTCTTTGAATTTGTCAAATTTTCACATCGATAGCAAGAGTATAGAACAAAAAGAGCTTCAAAGTCATCAATCATTGCCATTATTTCCTTTTGCCACTGTGTATAGTCTGGGAGTGTGTTAGCAGGGTTGTGAATGAACATGTTGGGTAACTGTGAAGAGTGCATGCAGGGGTCAGTGTGCAGCGGACAGTCTGGCATGTCAGACTGATTTACGCAGAGAAAACACACGGTGGCTCGCACTCTGCAGCTCTTCCTTGCGGAGAGCCGGTGAATTTGTGGCCTCTGCCCCACTGGATGTGGGATAGGTTGATGGCAGGTCGCAGCTTGACAGCTTGACACAAGAGTGAATTCGAAGGTGTGCGTCTGTTTATTAACCATTTCTTGCGCTGAATGTCCTCAGTTTTTCTAGAAAGGCAGGATGGGACATGAACTGATGTGGCTTCAATGGAAGAAGGAGCTGTTTTTGAGCAACTTGTGCTTGAGACAGCGGAGGAAAGTGGGTGTTTACACTTGTGTTACACAGAAACCAGGAGTTAGTCAGGTTAAAGGTTGGTATTCCAGGAATCCCCTGCAGGGTTTTATGATGTGTGTGCATAGGGGTACAAGGAGTTGTGGAGGTTATGATGGGGGTTTGAGGACAATTTAGGAAACAATAGTTTCCCTTTTTTTTTTTTTTAAGCCCACCCTCTTTTTGTTGCCAACCTTGAACATGGCGTCACCTTTACTCCTTTTTGAGAGCAGATCTCTCCAAGTTGAGGGCCGATAGTTCTCAGTCATTTTCTCAGTGTCTCTTCATCGTCCTTCTTGTTCCTCCCCCTCTTTTTCTTCTTCTGTTTGTCAGGAATGCTGGCACAGCCGTCCAGCGTAGGAGGCGGACCACACATTCCTCACAGCAGAAGTGCCGGGGATAAAAGGGGGAGGGGACGTCTGGTTTACTAAAAACACACACACTCCTCTCACACTGCCCTAAGAAGCCAGCTGCTGTCCTGTCAGAAGCGTTAGCTATAATACACTGCAGTGTAAGATCATACATGCTCCCTGGGAGTTTCTGTGCATTTTAAACTTGAGAATGATAACTGTTCTCAAGAAATTTGAAGTTTTAGAGCAATTAACCTTCTTTATGCATCTGTAGGTTTTTTTTGTAGAATTCACAAGACTGAACACAGTCTTCTCTAAAAGGGCTATTCTTTCAGATAATTTGCAATTTAAAGGTTGACTTGGATCAGATCCTTTAAAATGGACAACTTCTAGATACCTGGTTCAGAGAAAGGGGGAAGGTAGGCTTTAGCTTTCAGGCACAAGTGGAGCCAGAGAGAGTAAAAGTTTGGCTGCAAATTTTGGCTTTAGATGATGAGAATTATATGTTCTTGTGTTTTTCTAGATTTATGGTGTACTTTATTAAATAACCGCTGACGAAACAGAAAAACATTCTTTAAACTTTAATAGTGAATCACACACCGAAAAAAATAAATAAATAAAAAAATCAAAACCTTTTTGCTTGAAAAAGCAAATCGTTGAGTGTCTTTGTGTAAATTTGCTGAGTGTAATGTGACTTGTTTTGATGTGGTCAGGTCTTTGAAGTGCAGGATTTGACTGATATGTAACCTGAAACTGGATCTCATTCTCTTCCTGTCTCCATGCAGCTGCACAAATGAACCAGAGCACTGTTTAAATCTCTGCATGCTTTTTAAAATTTTTTTACTATCCACATGAACTTGAATTATGTGTTGTATAGGTGTAATTGTAGTTTAACACAATGTTAGTTTACAGTTCACCTCGAATACATTATTTAGTATTTTTCTTTCATTCTTTTTTTTAATTAGCAAACTAGATTTCTGGCATTATGTCCTAAAAATAATCTTTACTCTCCAGGTAGTTTGTAGTTAACAACAAACATTTACTTTGTATTTGTGCTGGTTGAAAAGCAATATTAAAAGCAGGAAAGGTAATAATCCCGGTCATACCATTTTATTTTTGCAACCATCATCATTTCACTTTTTTCAACCATCCATTTCCACCATGCAAGCTGATTGGATGAATATTTTGATGGTTTTTAAAATGGATTTACACCCACCTCAACATTTACTGTCACTCCTGGTAAAGATGTTCAAAACTCATTGAAATAAACAAGTTTTATGTTGCCTCTAATCTAATTTAAATGAGAAAAAAACCTTTTAATGTCCTTTAATAGTCTTTTAATAGTGAAGAAAATCAGTGGTGTCACTACTATGCACATCTCTATCTATTCCTAGACTGAAAATTTAACTGATGCAAGTTTTCAGTTTATATTTTACTGTTTAAGCAGGGAACCCTTCTAGGAACCTTTAATTATTAATCCACAACTTCCTGCTTCACAGGAGTTGAATATGATGAGACAGAAGGCCATTTTTCTAAGGTACCCTTTAATTGACAATAGTTCTAAAAACAGAAAAGAAGATTTTTTTTTTTACACAGTGTCAGACAGTAAACTGCTCAGTCAGAAATGGTGTTCACATGTATAAGACACCAAACTGAAAAGGTCAAGTGTTTCTGCATCAGTCAGACTGCTTCTTTGTGCCACATTGACAGGTGTCAATGGCGAGGTGGCTGGCAAGGTGCTTAACTAGCTCATCAAAATTGGTATTATCCATTCAGATTGTGGGAAGTGAAGGAATTTGTTACAAGAAATGTAGGCAATCGGCACAATTGATTGTGAAATCTCAGCTATCCGTAGACAGAGTGTGCGGTCTGAGTGGCTCACAGAATACACAAGGCATGTCGGTGTGTACTTTTAGTTTAGTGTTTTTGTTTTTGCTTGTTGTCAGGAAGCAAATCTTCTTTCAAATGAAATATCCACTTCACATTCATCCAGTGTTCAGTGTTAAGGGCCTAAAATGCAAGAACTCATTGAAGACGTTAAGAAGTGTTTAAAGAATCGAAAACCTTATAGAAGCAAATTTAGATTACAGGAAATTAGCCAGTTGGTTTCTAACAACCATCTTGTTTGAAAGAAGAGGAAATATATTTTCTGATTTCAGTGATGATGTAGTTGAATATTTGGTCACCTCTGTTGATTCTGCTGACACAATCAGTATCCCTGTCTGAACCATTTTTTTGTGTCTGGCATAAAAAATGCCCCCCCGCCCCCATTAAATCAAAACAAATTCTTTTTATCCTGGCTTCAAAGGCTACAGTAAAACAAATACCAGAACTTTGTTGTAATAGAAAATCAGCTCAATACTGACTTTCTCCTCTGTTGAAAGATTAACAGCTTTATTCCTTAATACTCCAACACATTTTATGACCAGGTTTGCAATTAGATATGCTGAGGGTCTTTTCTCAGAAGATCTCTTTCAGAGAGCGAGTTGCAGTCGGTGTGTGGTCCAAACCTTCTGTTCCTCGATATGAAGGGGAGGAAAAGTGTCTCACAGAGAGTGAAAACCGTAAATGAGAGTTGTTGACCGGAGCGAGGCCAGCTGGCCCCAGCGGCCCCTGAGGCCACCATCAGCAGCAGCCTTGAAATTGAAGCTTTGTTCAGCTAGTTTTCACCAACACACGCACACACAAGCAGCTGTACTCTGTTGCGCCTCTTGCTGATTCAACACATTTCAAAGTGAAATTCTCTTGCCACCCACACAAACCCTCACAGGGCTGAGGGGTGCTCAGGGTGATACCCATTCAGAGGTGGACGGAGTGAAGGAGTGGGGGCCCGGGGGATCTCAGCCATATGTACACGCATACTGACATCCAGTCATGACAGGATTGTTGTCCAAGCCACTCGGACATCTGGTTGCATGTCTTTTACTACTGGGGCTTGGACATGCGTGGGTGTATAAAAGGCTCTTTGTGCCTTGTTGCAGTGCCTGGAAGTCCAGCAGAATATTCTGCTTTGAGGAAGAACCTCCCAGAAGAAAAGCTCTACCTTATGTATAAGTATGCAGATTCACCAGCTGTTACAGCAGCATGAAGTCATTCTGACATACCTGTTTGAGATACCAAAAGGACTTTATTTTAAACAAGAGTGTGCAGTAATGTTTCTGCATGTTTTTGGGTCATTGGGGAAATACTAATGAGTTAGCTCCTCAATTGAAGCTAATCTAAGAAATTAGATTTAGCCTGTGTTGATTTGACCATATGTTTTGGGTTGTTTTCTTACTATAAGATTTTTTGTTAAACATTCCTGGCATTTTGAAGGTGTTCAGGCCCAGACCATCCTGATCCATTCTAAACAGTGGGCTTTTTCCCACCACATATGTATCCTTTGAATCTTTTGGCAACACTCCAGCAAAGCCTGTCACAAAGCAACCTTCTCATCTGTTCAGAGCGCACAGTTCCAGTTAAAGTCCCAGCAGAGCCTACCAAACTCACAGATTTATCTGTTGAATGGCAGGGCAGAAAAGGTTTCTCCAGGAAACCTGGGAGGTTGTTATGCTATTTACAAGATCATTATCATTTTCTATTATGCTATAAAAAGAGCTCAAGTTTAAGCGCTTCCAGTTGCTTAAACTACCTAATTTTTGAGATGTAGTCACAGTCAGAGGGAGTTGCTATTTTCTTGTTGCCTTTTCCTGACATGTTCCACTGTCTTGCCTATTTGAAGAGGGGTTAATGGAACTAGTAGTTTTTCCCATGACCCGGTCAAGTTCCAAGTCTTTGAGTGCCAAGTTCAGGCCAAGTTTTTAGTCTTTCAAAGACCTTAAGACTTTGGTCTGATTAGTTCTAACCTTCACTATGGCTGAATTTGTGTTTAAGATTTTTGTTTCAGTGACTGCCTTTGTCAATTACAATAGTTTCTTTAGATTATTACAAGACCAAACTGAGATAACAATCTCAATTTTTACCTCATGGTAAAAAGGTGATGGTACTTTTTTTTTTTCTTTGGATGCTCCATGTGGAGCCTTTGTTTTTTTTTTTTAACCACATCTTTACTTTCACAGCTATTTCAACAGTTTGTCATCTAATTCATCTGGCCTCAACTATGAGTAAACACTATCATGTTGTTTTCCATCCAGCCTCAGAAAAGAACCGACCGCTGCCAACTTTAACATCCCCTGAGCGCTGTACCGAGACTGCAGGGAAAACATGGAGGGGTTTTGAAAAACAAAGTTCACAATCGTTTGAAAGGTTTTGTGTTCTGAAAGGCTCCTCCCCCTTCCTGACCACATCAAGCCCCGCCCCCGTTTGCTCCAGCCTCCTCCGTGGTTGGGGTTGGCTTAATTAGAGGGTTGCCACGGGAACAGAATGGCATCTTAGCCAATGGGTGTAATGACAGGGTGAGGGGAGGAGGGCGGGGTCAGATTATAGGTCTGTGAGTCTGCCTAGAGGAGCTTGAAAAAGAAAAACACAAAGAATCAGCAGAGAGAATGTGACAGTATATAAACTCTGAGCGATGCGAGGTGGGAAATGAAAAGTTTTACAAAAAAAAAAAAAAAAAATCCTGGATTTAGTGTATTTTTGGTCATGCGAGGGAGTGACCAAACCTCTGACTGTGTGGTTTCTAAATAGTCTTGGTTGCTCTCTGTGCATTAACTTGTGTGTGAACATGTGTCAGAGAAGGTGGCTCACAGCCCACATCAGGAAGACGCAGCCCGTGTGCCATGACAGCACAATGGGAAACACTGTGGGAGTTTTCATGCAGCTGAGCCGGGTCACCCCAACAGCCCTTCCTGTCCTCCTGTGTGGCCACTTTCATTCTTCATAACACAAACATCCAGCAGGATGATGGCTAAAAGTGGATAGAAAGCAGTATGGAACTTCAGGAGTTTTGTTTATTACAGCCCTTCAGGTCTTTTTTTTCTCTTTCTTTTGGTGAATTTTACGACATTTTCTGATACCAGAGTGTGGGTTTAACAGTCCAAGCTCTGTTATTTTATTGGTTTACACTTGATGAAACCACCGCCGTGCAAAACCACAGTGAAACCTGTCATAGTTTGCCTTAGAGCAACTTTAAGTTTCCTCTCTCATGTTGTATACTAAAGATTTGAATCAGTTCAACATGCTCTGTGTTCCATGAACAATTACAGAGTTACAAAATTATTTAGTTTAGCTTCCACTTGGCATTCCACTAGAGTCAAAAATGAGTCAGTGGTATTTCAAACTGGGGTGATTCATTCATTCCTCACTTCTGCACCAGGCCTCTTTGGCTTTGTTCAAGAGAGCCAGAATAGTCTTGACGCACAGTTTCTGTTGCACTGACCAGGAACAGAAGAATATGTCTTCTGTGTGCTGTCAGCATGTTTGCAGGCCTTCCATCAGTAAAACACAAGCTCCATTCTCATTCAGTGGATAAATGTGTTGCGCTTCAAGCCATCATAGTTTCCAGCATGAGACTTTAATAGGTTGGTGTCTCAGAGACTGTGGCTTGGTGAAAAATCTAACATTAACTCTCAACAAAGTCTTGAGGGTTTCTGAGAGTTAATAAGTCACCACCCACCTACTCGGGTTTATTTTACCCACAGTTTTTCTTTTAACGCTACAACCAATTCCAAGGCTGCTGTTCATTAACTTCATAGCACTTCCGGTTTAAACAAACAGGCTTTGGCAAACGAAACATTTACAAACGAGGCTAGCCTGGCTGAAAGTAGCATAACCTACATCATCTTTCTAATTTAGAATTTGCCAATGAACATTTGTGGAGATGCCAGAATTAATTCTAATGAAGTGCCATGAGGAAGTTGGGTTTGTTAGTTTACACAAATAGAGAAAATTGTCTACAATTCATATGCTGTGTTTTAAAGATTTTGTAACCGTTGTAGGACATTGATTTGATGTGGCTTTAGTTTTGAATAATTTTAGCTTGACTCTATGCAGAAAAAGCACTACAATTATTCTCTTTATGTTTGGCAAATTGAATAAATCTGTGTTATTAAAAAACCCTGCTCACAGCTCAGTGTAGTATCTCCACACCTCAGAGGAAATAATTGTGAAGGAGCTATTTATTGTCCTGTACTCTCACAATTCGTAAATATTGTCCTCAGTCTGCTGCACTGTCGCTTTTTTTTCTTAATCTGCTACCATAAAACTGTTCAAAATATTTTAACAGTCATATGATGGCACTCATCAACTCACAAAATACTTCCTTTCTGTTTTCAAAATAAGAGTCAAATTTCTCAAGTACTATTTAGAATGCCTTTAGTCAAAAACACTTTTTTTTTTTTTTACTTAAATTGAAAGTAGTGTTTTTAACTGGCTGTCTAAAAGATTGATAAACAGTAGAAGGGAAGGAATCATGGGTATCTTAAAACATGACCCTTGGCATTTGTTAAATTGCTGTGAAAAAGACTTTTGTCTTTCTCTACTCATCCATTTTATCTATCCAAAAACATCAGTTATTATATGTTAACCGTATTAATTGTCAGCCTCAGTGTCATACTGAAGATGTGATCAGATTCTTTTTTTTCCTCTTCTTAATTTACTCTCTTTTCTCTGTAGGTATCAGTATTATCTGCAAGTGAAGAAGGAGGTGCTGGACGGACATCTGCAGTGCACTGTGGAGCGGGGGATAAGATTAGCTGGACTAGCAGTACAAGGTAAAGCACACTCATGGACAATAAAAAAAAATCACTTGAAGAAATTCCTAGAGAGATGGTGCAAACTCATTGTTGCTCGGGTCATCTTGACTCTCCTACCTTATATGGCTGCATTCCACGAGGAGAATCCAGTCCACTTGAGTTCCTATGGTATCAATCCTAACACATGCACACACAAATATGCCCTTTTAGTGCTCTCTGGCTTGTTCCTGGATGTAGTCTGTGTCCCAGGAGGGAATGTAAATAGAGTGTTTGCTTATCAGCAGCTCCAAGGTTAGCGTTATAGCATCAGGAAAACTCTTATCTGTAAGGAGACAAGATCCTCCACTTGGCCTCCTTTTGTTCAACAAGCAGCACTTAGTGCTCAGTACAAGCGCTATCTAAGGAAGGAGCAGGTCATGGAGATATTTTGTTGCCCAGAGCTTTGATAATGCGTTGGACACACATTTTTGTAATCTTTTACAATAAATACAAGTACAACACAAATTGTTGAATGGTTAATCTGATCAAAACAGTTAACATTAATGTATTATTACAAATTATTAGCATATTTTGCACCAAATTGTTGTTTATAAATTTCCACAAAAATAAGCTTTTAAACAGAAAAAAACTACAGAGTGATGTAGTTTTACATAGTCTTTATGTAATGAAGACTAAACATTTTATAGCTCTGTCTAATTGTTTGATCTTGATAAGGATAAAATAGGGATTATAAAAAATAAAACAACTGAACTAACTTAGACTCACTTCTTTTCTTGTACTGTTATGGTCAACCTTTTTTGAAGGAGTGTTTTTCCTTTATTTGCTGTAAATGTAAGACTTCATATGAAACACAAATCACCTGAAGGACCCATCTCAAATGAGAAAGTAATTATTTCTGTTCTAGCCCTTCAACTGACTTGTATAAAAGAAGGCTCTTACTTTATGCCATAGATATTTTGCCACACTAGCCTATAAAGGTGTGGTTAGCATGTGTCAAAATGATCAGCTGCATTGCAAATGACTATTATCAGTAATTGAGACTGCTTTAAATGTCAAATTGATTTTAAATTTCACAAAACAATCTAAACTGCAATACAATTATAATACATTATGCTTTCCTGCTATATTCAATATCAGTTCTCATACAAAATGATTTGTTAGAATTAAGGTGTATATATTAAATGCGTTACTTTGGTCTAAATTATTCTCATTGCTTGTCTCTGATTTGAAGCTGACTTTGGAGACTTCACCCACTTCCAATCTCAGGACTTCCTCAGAGAGTATGTGCTCTTCCCAGTGGTGAGTCCTCAAACTACTACTACTTCCCAGCTAAGGATCGCATGCCTTGTGCTTTCCATGCATGTGTTGCCTGAAGGCATGCATTCTTGTGTGCTGTTAACTCCCCTTCACACTTGATAGACAGGCAAAATTGCTACTGAAGTGGGTGGTGTTGTTGAATTTGTATGAGAACTAGGTGCTTTTTATTAATGCAGCTACAAAAACTATTGTTGAATCTTCACAGGTAGATTGCACTGGTGTCTTCTTTTTTCAGTAGTTTTATCATTTTTCTGATCTTCAGCATCTAACGCTCTACTTGGCTGATATTCAGTTTCCTTTTTGTCTTATTTGTTGTTTAGTTTGCCTTTGTTTTTTCCTTGTAGAACTGGCCCAATGGGGATGAAGTGCTGGAGGAGTGGACCAAGAAAGTTGCTGAAGAGCATAAGAGTCACTGGTACTCATTTAGACATTTTAATCTGTATCAACAGTTCTGGTCAGAGATTTACATACAGTTCGATGCTTTGGGGCATTTTTGGGGTCCCTGTGCTAGACGTGTCAAAGTTTCATCCACATAACCCGAAATGTTCTACTTGGATAATAAACAACCAAGGCTAAAGTTTATTGTATAGCTTTTCCACTGCCAGTGGAAGAGCAACAACTTCCAGTTTGAAACTTTGACAGAGTTGTGTGTTCCACCAGCGTGATTCCAGAAATCACAAACAACCATCATGTCTTGTTTTGCAAAAATAAAAAAGAGCATGCTAACATTAAGCATTTGAATTGACTTTGACTTAGCGCTATTGTAAATTTATGGACTCTGCTTAAGACTAGAAATCAGTCAGGTTAAATTAGTTTTACCATTTCTGATGATCAAATTTATCCAGTATGCAGTATTCATCCAATTACTATATGTATTTATGTATCTGAGCCTCATGTATAATTATGACGTTGGGTGAAATACAGAAAAGGAAAACAATCAAATTTATAGTTGAGCACCTAATTTTTGCTCATAAAATGCATTTAAGCTGGTTGATGTTTGATCAATTCACCCCTCAGCGAAAACTGAGGGGTGAATTCACTGGAAATGAATGACATTTATTCTGAAGATTAGTGAATGTAAAAGCCTGACCCTAATTTAAATGGTGTAGAAACATTCACCAATAACAGGGATGGTCCTGTCTCATGCTTTGTTTCTACCTTAAAGTGGGAGGCCACCAGCTGAAGCAGAACTTTTGTACATCAAAGAGGTGGAAAAACTGGACGGTTTTGGCCAGGAGAGTTTTCCTGCAAAGGTGGCTATAAAACCAAACATATATGGAAAAAAAAAACTTAATTAGAAGAAATTCTTGACTGTGTCTTTATTAAATTTCTTCTTTTTTCTGCAGGACAACTACACAAACGACATTTTCATCGGTATGTCCTTTGTTGGGGTGTTCGTCAAACACAGAAATGGCAGATCCATCATGCTCCACAAGTTAGTGTTTTTTTTTGTGTGCTTATTTTGCATATTTTGCACCGATTCAGAACCCATCTTTCAGAAAATCATGCTGCTGGTTTAAATGCACAAAATCCAAGTGTTTAAATGTGTTTCTCTTTCTTTCACCATTCCTTCTTCTGGATGTATTTCCACGCGTGCAACAGGTGGAAGGACATTGGTACCATAGCACACAACAAGTCAGCCATCACAGTGGAGATAACAAGCAGAGACGACACCATCAATTTTCACATGGTGAGTGTTGTGTCTGCAGGTGCTCTTGGTATTCATACACAAACACGTCCTAGGAGGTGGAAGGTTACATCTGCATATGGGGGGGATGATTTCCAATAAATGTGCTTCCAACAAGTGCTGTGCTTGTTGATGTCCTTTAAAATGTGTTTTTCTCCTGTGTGGGCGTGTGCATGTGTGTTTATCTGCAGGAGGATATGGAAATGGCCAAGTACATTGCTCGTCTTTTCACGGCCAGACACAAATTCTACAAACAAAACAAAATCTGCACAGAGTAAGTCTCGAGGCCGAGCAAAAGGCCACTGTAGAAATGAGCGCGGGATCCTTTTGAAGGTTATGTAATGGCTAAGCATGCGGTGCCAGTTAAATGTTTTTGCTGGCTCTGTTAAAAAACTCTATAAATCTTTAAAATGAATTAACCTTTTATTGCAGTGACATAATCTCACAGTGAGCAAAGTTATCCAGCTGGGGAAAATCCAGGGAAATTTGAATTAGTAATTAATCACTTGAAGTTTTTGTGGGGTAGAACTACAATATGATACATAAGCCAATATTTCTGGATAATTGGCTGGCCAAAGATCCATATTTATTTTCTGACTGTACATAGTGAGCAAGGAGGTACAAATAAATCTCTAAAACTCTGTGTTAAAAAACTGCAACAAAACGTTTCCATAACAACCATTAATGCTGTTTTCATGTCAGCTGGTTTATTTGGGGTGATGGTTCATGTTTGACCATCAGAAATGTTAACATGCTGTTTTCTAAGCCTTACTGGGATGAGCTGGAATGTAGTTCTTCAGTCAGTTGAGAATGATGCGTTCTTTGGCACAAGTAATGAACATGTAGGAAAGTTCTTAAGTATGGTGGAAGGTCCGTGGTTCTACAGGCCCTGAGAAACTTGCTAAAGTTCTTGGTGTCTTGAATTCTTGAAACACTCTCTGGTGGCCTCTGCCAGAAATGTCAACCAAATCAAATCAACAGAAATAGTGAAAACCATGGGTGTTTTTGAAATGAAATGTTTATTTATTATGATCAAGTAAAATGTCAAAGAAAAAAAATTATATTAAGAATTAAAAAGCAAACAACAAAAAATGATAATAAGGCTTGAACATAAAAACAAATATTTCCATATCCAGTTTGAAATAGGAAGACATTTTGTCTAAAATTTTCAGTGTGAAATTATGGTTCTGCAATGAAACAAATTTGTTTTTAAGTTGTTTTTTTTTATTATTATTTTTTCATACTTTCTTACCATGGATGCCAATAAAAGTTTCCCACACTTTATATTGCAGTGTTGTCAATAAATTAATTATACAGTGGTGTTTACAAAATGCTTTAATATTATTAATTTCCTTCTTGTAATAATAGACTTGATTGCTCTATTTTCTTGTTGAATCATCATTTATGTTGTTGGTTGTCTGTTTAGGCCCACTCACTCTCCTGCGCCAATCAGAAGGAGACCCACATGGACTCATCGCCTGTCTCTGGTATAGTCTGCAACCAGTAATTTTCATTTATTGCTAATTAATTACTGTTTATAAGTGAGAAGCGAGACCATGAAATAGTTTATTTAGAAAAGGGTTACACAATAAGCCGTTGCTCTTCCAGCCTCGGTTTGAATGTGGGTTGGTCTTAAAAGTTATTAAGGGTGTTACTCCCAGTGAGACAAAGACGGCAGTAATTTCTTCCTCCTCTTTCCAGCAGACCAGACAATGGCTTGGCTAAAATTGTCACAGAAGATGATTTTACATCTAAATCTGTCACATTTGCTTGATTCCTTATTTTCATGCTGTCATTTATTTGTATTTAAACGCATTTCTCTGTTCAGCCCCGGCCCCAGTCCTGCAACTTCCAGTCCGTGCACGAGCATTATCAGGACATGCAGAGCTCTCAAGGTAATTGTAAGAAACATTCTCGCACAGACATATTTAGAGCAAGTTTCACTGCCTTTATTTTACCACTTAAACCACAGTCCGCCTTAAGATTTTTTGCCTCCCCGACAATAACTCAAACATTTCGAGTTTGGCTAATTGTGTCTTTCCCATCAGGCGTGTGACTCATGGCCCCGTTTTTTATTTTAACAGTCTCCCAGCCAATTAGAGTCCCAACTTTTTTTGTTGATGGGAGAGGGGCAGAGCAGTGACCTCATGCATGCTATGCTCTTTCATCGACTTGCTCACACAGTCAGACTGCCTTATAATCCAAATTGCTTTACTCACGTTGGCTGACAATAAAAACGAAGTGGAAAATCATTCAGGGTGTGAGACTGTACGTGGGCGTGGGATCATTCTGTTGGCTGATCTCAAGCATCACTTAAGTTTCTTTGTGCGGACCAAGATTGTGCATCTGCTTTGCTTTCAAATAAAATGATACTATTGACATTTTTCTTAGTTAACAATGTCATTTAGCTCCTACTTGTTTCATTTGTTTCTAAACTCTTCTTGTAGGGAAGTGAGATATTTTTGGAAAGATTTTAAGCTGCCTTTTTTTGGAATTCTGAGCTTTACGTACACAATTTCTGTGTGTTTGGTAGAATCAGGGACAACATGTTGATTTGAGAGGTGAAGGGGGCGAAACAGTTGGCTTACATCTAGCGGAGGAGGGTGAAGTTTTAAAACAAAAAAACGCCTGGACTTGCACACCAGTGTTTTGCTTGTTGGCCTATCAGATTATATCTACCCTATATAAGCATTGTAAATTTCAAAATATGTATAGAACTACAGCTTAGAGGCTTAAAGGCTTTTTCTTACCATAATATACATTTGGTCATATTTGTAAAGCCTAATTATAAAACTGTGCTAAATGATTAGCAAAATTTATTCTTAATATCACATTGTGAAAAGCCAGTGATTTGCCTGTGAGTCTCCGATCTCTCGACCAGCATCTCTAGCATGTGAACACTGGTACTATTTAGGTGCATCAATTATAAATAAATGAATGATTTAATGAATGAATATACTTTACTAATCCCAAGGGGGAAAGCATATTGTTGGTATGGCTATAGTCTGAAGAATAAAAACAAAACAGTTTGACAATTATACTGTGGCTCAGGGGAAAAGATTGAAGCCCCTGTGAAATGCTTTCAACTCCTCTGGATTTAATAAAGAGCTATACGTTTTTACTATTCAATTTGTCCACCAACAAGAAGGATATATAAAATCGCATTCGTTATTCGAGGTTTTATTGCATTTTTCCCACAAACTGAATAGCATTAGTTTTAAAAAGGAGAAATAGAAATGGGAACAACACAAAGTCTTCTGCCTACAGCTTTCTTTGTTGTCTTTCGTTTTTGCTCATAAATGGAGATTTAATACTTTTCTGAAGAGAATAGGTCATTTCTCCTTTGCTTTTGAAACAGTTGTTTTCTACAATAAATTGCTCACAATAGTGCGTTTATTACAACTCATTCAAGAAAGATGTGCAGTGTCTTTCAAAAAGGCTTTGCCTCAAAACTTTTTCACATTTTCACATCTCTGTATGGGAAGTCAGTCTTGCACAACATTGTGTTTTGCATGTTTCCCCTAAAACGGTGAAAAAGGGGCCTATAGAAATATGACGCCACACTTTGCAGATTTATATCCTAAAATTGTCTCTTCTGTCTTGCAGACAGCATCTTCCATGAGGACCTTTACTACAAGTCGGAGACCAGTCTTGATCTTACCTTCAGAAATGGGACTGTACCCAATGGGAGCATGTACAGCAGCCCCAGTTTGAGCTCCCTCAATCGTTCCCAGACTTTCATCCCCCCTTCGCCCATGTCGTCCAACCTCAGCATCCCAGGCAGTGAGCTCATGTGTCCGGACTATATCCCCAGCCACCGCCACAGTGCCATCATCGCTCCATCGTACAGGCCCACTCCTGAGTATGAAGCGATCATTCGGCAGAAGCGAAGGATCGTCCCCACTCACCACGACCTCCACAGCCAGTCACTGCGCAGTTTGAACATTAGCAATGCCTGTGCTTACCGTAAGCCAGAGGCTCTGGTGTACAGCCAGCCAGAAATGCGAGAGAGGGGCCCCTATCATGGCCCAGGACCCAACCCTGGACCTTACGCTCCACAGGTAGAGCTAAATCCCAGATTATGAACTTTTTTTCTTCACCTTCTGGTAAAATAAGCCTTACGTTTTTGTAATCTGTAATAATTGTTCTTATTACAGATTAGCTACAGTAAGCCAGTGTCCCATGGACACCATTCAGGGGGCCCAGCCAACAGCCATGGTCCATGTCATTCGCCCTGCATTAATGGTGTTGGAGACAGCAGTGGAGATGTTGGAAGCTCAATCTCTCACACTGTTAGCACACCGGAGCTTGCAAACACCAAACAACAAGGAGCCAGCATGGGAAATTATGCAGTTAATGCTAATATGCTAAGAAACCATATGTCAAGACCTCCACCACCTTATCCTTCTAGCTCTTTCCGCCCGGCGACCAGCACACCAGATCTGGCTAGCCACCGGCATCGCTGCATCGGAGGCAGCAGCCCAGAACTGGTCACCCGCATGGTGCAGCTCTCAGTCAAGACCTTCCAGCCGGACAGCTCGGCCGTGGTGCATCAGTCTCTGCAGGAAGTTAGTGAACCTTTAACGGCAGGCGCTAAGCACCGCTCTGCCTTGGACAAGAGGCACAGCATGGAGTTCATCAGCAGTATGAGAGGAGGTGGCATCGAAGGCTTGGCGATGAAGGGTATGAACACGGCTCTTCATCGGAGGAATACTCTCAGAGAGCAAGTGATGCCATCTCAACCTCAGCCCCAACAACAGCCGCCACCTCAGCAGCCAAAGGAGCTTCCCATGCAGAAACCTTCCCAAAATGCACCTGAGGCTGCAGTGGTACCTCCTACAGGAGTGGCTTACCAGCATCAAAAGACTCTTTCCAATGCCACCATGCTCATACACAGTAGTGAGAGTGAGGAGGAGGAGGAGGAAGAAGAGAGGCCTGAGCTGGATGTTCAGATCCCAGGCCTCAACGACAACATCAGCATCAGCGCTCAGCTCCAGGCGGCTCTGGCTAAAATGCCTAACAAACCCCCTCCAGAGTACCCGGGCCCTCCTCGAACTAATGCCAGCTCTCAGATCCGTGGGCCCAGTCACAGCACTGCGCACCACCATAACCACGATCAGACACCACACTGCAATCAAGGACCTATGGACCTGACTCTGACACAAGGTGTCGGCGGACCTGTGACTGGGAGTGGTGCTGGTGGGGGCGGGACGCTGACCAGAGGGGACCAGAGCGGGGTAAACGGAGCAGTGTTGGGCCCATCCATTTCAGAACCAGACCTGACCAGCGTGAAGGAGAGAGTGAGGAAGGAGCCGGTGAAAGAGAGGCCGGTGTCCGAGATGTTCTCTTTGGAAGACAGCATTGTGGAAAGGGAGATTGCGCAAAGGGTAAGAACGTTTTCGCTTTTTCTCACATTGCAATCGCAGCTGATGTATTTCATTTGGATTTCATGTGTGAGGCAAACGCATTGTGAATCATTGTGGGGGAAAAATAGTTTCCATGATTATTTGTGCATGTTTTGTGCATTTGTATTCAGCCTTACAGCTGTCAGGACTGAAATCTTTGCCCATTCTACAAAAAGTTCAAGTTCGATCAGATATGCTACAGATTCTCACTTAAATATCTGACGTCCCCATTCTAAAAGATTTAAGACTTTTGCAGTTTTTGAAGGCGATGAGTACTTGCAAGATTATGTTGATGTTAATTGTGGACTCAGCAAATAATTATTCAAGAAAAAAAAAGTTTTGTCTCACTTTACAGGATTCATACTCTTATTAATTCAGTAAAATAATAATAGTACTGGATTAAGAACAGTAAAAAACTTCTTTTATGACTAAATGCAAATACTGAGAACTTTCTTCCTCAGTTGCGTTTTTCTATGGGTTAACTGACGGTATTATTTAGAGTCGTGTTTTAAGGTCCTTCATCTTCCACAAAAATGCAAATAATTTGTATATATGAGTTATTGAGTCTCATTATATTTGCATTTCCAATTGTACTTAGCAAGTATTTGTTATTTAGGCACAGAATCACCTTTAATTGGACAAATGAACCTATCCTGGTACAGATGTTAAATGGTGTCATCTGTTGTTTACTTGCTGGTCTCACAGCTATTGATTAGCAGTAATCTAGGTTTCAGCACATAACAAGGCAGCACTGGCCTTTGAATCCCCACGGGCAGCCAAAAGCCTGTACAAATCCCTTAGATTATTTTTCGAGTGGGGTGTCCTCGACACCACGCTTGAATCCTGGAATGGATTTAATCACTTGTTGGTGACAAACCATTCTCTGTACTACTGACCTGGATGCAGGTTTAGTTTGAAATTCTCTCTAAAAGGCTTTACTCCTGTCCGAAGCTGCTCGCACATATATCTACCTGCTGGCTTATCTGATATGTAGCGGTACTCACCCCCCCGACCCTCAAGCCCTCAAGCTGTTGTTTTGACTGTCCCACAGAGGATGAAGGAGGCGGGGCTGTCTTGATGGCTTAACAGCGTTGCAGATTAGGCAAAGTAATCCTTGTTGGAAGGAGGGACTGTGCAATGTTGCTCAGAGTTTGACAAAAGTGGATGAGCTCCTTGTAAGAAAGGAAGCTTTAGAGGTAGGTGGATAAAATAAAGAAGAACAGACATTTAAAAGTGTGTTAGTAAAGATAAATATGGGCAAAAGAAAACGGAACAATGACTGTTACCGCAAGTTTTGATCCAGGGACTGGCATTAAAATCTCCATCCCCAGTTCTGTTCGTACGCACGTGGCAACAGAGGTCACTTGCCTTTGCTGCCAGTAACCATGACACCTGGATTTTCCTCTCTCTTGAAGACGCTGGAAAGACAGAAGATGTCCGTGGATTCCATGAGGAGGCCGCTGATGATGGCGGCGCTAAACGGCCTTTATGTGGCGAGGATGCCCGTCGCCAAGAATCAAGCTGAGGAAGGTGCCAAGTCGACGTCAGACGAACGGGTAAAATCTCTGCTTTCATCAAAATATTGTTTTGTTAACATGATTCTTCTAATTGAAGAATTAGAATAATCATGCTGGTTGAACTCCAACAAGATGATTGGCAGCCAATGTCATACAAATATTTATTTAGAAGGAAAAAGAACCACTTGACTGATATCAAACTCATTCAGCCAATTATACAGCACACCAAGCTAAATTCCAAGCATTTTATACATTTTTTGTAAAACTTTTGTTTACCATGAATCAAAAATTTCAACTCGTTATTCTGTTTGCTCCATTTTTGATTTGAAGGGCTGTGAAACCCAGTTTTTGTCCCAGGCTAACGTTAGCCAGGTTGCCAGGCTAACGGGGGCAATCCCCTAAGTGGGCTGTGGAACGCGTGGCATGGTGCAGCTTATCGTCTCTGGGCTGGCTGCTATGTAAAGAATGTGACCCGGCAGAGTGTGAGCGAGAAAGAAAGAAAGAAAAGATAGTCTGCCCTCCCAGACATGACTAGCCTAATAAACACATACGGTCTTAATAATGAACGCTGTAGACTTCTACTTTGCTTTCAGCAGTGGCAATGCACTTTAAATGTGTGAGGTTCTCTGATACCAAAGGTCTTGCTCCAAAAAGCTCGGGACTTAACAGCCTCTTGTAATGAATGGTTTGTAAGAGGGTAACCTAACCTCTTCCATCTGATCATCTTCAGTGTGAAACCTTAGAGCTGAAGCTGGAGGAGGACCGGGTCTTCACAGAGTACGAGCAGGTGCCCAAGAAGAGTACCGACAGCCTTCTCACCACGGCAACGCTGCCCGAAAACGCAGAGCGCAATCGATTCCGCGACGTTGTCCCGTATGAGCAGAACCGGGTCGAACTGGTACCCAACAAAGAGAACAACACGGGCTACATTAATGCCTCACATATCAAGGTGAGTTCAGTGCATCAATGGTAGATGGAAAAATGGTTTTAGGGAAGATCGCAGCAGCCATCTTTATGTGACACTGCTGTCACATAAACATTCCCCATCTGATGGGAATCCCTTATTCTCAGTGCAAAAGTAAAAAAAAAAAAAAAAAATTTCTGCAATTCAGCATAAAGTAACTATTTTATTATTTTCACATTCTTCAGGTAAGCATAAAAATATAGTTTAAGCATTTAAGAAAAAAAATCTTTTTAAAATATGGTTTTGACATGTGTCATCCTCCATATGATTATCTGATTCTATTCATTGTTTTTTTTTATTATCATACTCACATACTACTGTAGCCAGAACAGTGAGCAGACAGAAATCAGAGTTTTCTAATGAGTTGTTAAGTGTTACTTTGTTTCTGTGTGAGCCGTTTTATCCTTCTTTTGCTCAGAAAGGCTGTGTGGTAGCACATGATGTGTCTGCTTTGAGAACAAGACATCCTGAATTTGGGTTATTTTAGTTTTTGTTATAAACAAATGAATACAAATCCAAACAATAAAAATTGTTGCTTTAAAAAAAAACATTCAAAGATCAAGTTCATTTGTACAACTTTTCAGACAACAAAGTCAAGCCCCTGTGCAGCACTAATATCACATGTCCTAAACTAAGTAAAGAATAAAGTTAATTAGTTTTCTTCTCTGATCAGTTGGGTTTTACTTCGGAGAAAAGTGTGAAAAGCAGTCATTGCTTTCAGAACTTTAATCCCTCCAAGTTCTTAGAATTACAAAAGAATGTTGTCCAAACTCCAAACATCTTAAGTGACTTGAGTTGGCCTCATTTTTTTCCAACGCTGAGAAAGATAAACTCAGTGTACACAGCAAATTGTAGGACACAATAGTTTGTTTTATTTAAATAGGCCTAATCACAGGTACACCTTCGTAACCTCTGACCTCCCTACTAGTAAAAATGACTCTATGTTAAATCACAAGGTTGCTTGAAGAATCTGCTGTGATGTGCTTGTTACGCAACAATGCTACACTCTGGAATTTTCATAAGATTACATTTTGTCAGTTTTGATTTTGCTTTGTGTCTCATTTTATTACCAGTAAAGGAATTAGCAAGAGTATAAGATAACCTTGGGTTTGAATTTGAACTCCTTATACTGCTCTCTAGTGGTACATAAGGAAACTATCAGAGCATTTCACATATCTGCCAATTAAGGGTATTAAATTTCTTCTAATCTAGATCAAATTTTAAAGACATTGAAATGTATTAGCTGTTTTAATACCTTCTTATTGGATTTTGTCTGTTGTTGTTCCCAGGTTATGATTAGAGGGGAGGAGTGGCACTACATTGCCACGCAAGGCCCACTGGCCAACACCTGTGGTGACTTCTGGCAGATGATCTGGGAGCAGGGCGTCAACGTCATCGCTATGGTTACAGCAGAGGAGGTAAAAGCACATTAAACTTAGAGGTTGTTTTTTTTTACATTTTGCTACAATCTTTAATATATTTTATTGGTATTTTTTGTGATAGACAAAAATTGTAAAATAGAAGAAGGAGGTGATGAATACTCTTTTACAAATTAAAATCTTAAAAAGATAAAAAAAAATTTGTTGCAAATTAGCTCAAGATGGCTAGTCGGTCATATTGGGTGGAAAGTACCAATTTTCAAGTCTTGACACAGATTCTCAACTGAATTTAAGTCTGTACTTTGACTGGACAAGTCTAACAAACAACTGAATGAACTACTTAAGTTGTATTTAGTCATTGCCCTGCTACAGGATGGAGTTGCTGCCCAGTCAAGTCCTTTGCAGTCTCTAACAGATTTCCTTGCTTTTCATTTTCTTTCATCCATCTTCCAACAAACTCAGACCGGCATCCTGATCCCTTCAAAAATGTTGTTTTGAAGTGCACAACTAATAGTTGTCTTGTTGACAGATTGTCCCACATGAGCTCTTGTCTCTGCCACCCCTCCAGATTTACAGGTGTCTTTTGACCGCTATTGTGGTCAATGTGTTTCTTTTAATCAGCACTAAAAAACATGTCCACTTCAGGCTTTGCTTATTTGCCATTGACAAGAGTATTATTGATGTATTAGTTTTGTCTTTTGTTTCTTCAGCATTATGTTTATTGACTTGTGCAAGGTTACAAATGAAAAAGAAAGAAAAGGTTACAAATGACCGAAGTAAATAATTAATACACTATTTTTTATCAATTTTTCACCCAGGAGGGCGGCAGGTCCAAGAGTCACCGTTACTGGCCCAAACTGGGCTCCAAACACAACTCTGCCACCTACGGCAAGTTCAAGGTGACCACCAAGTTTCGAACAGAGTACAACTCCTACGCCACCACAGGTCTGAAGGTCAAACACCTGCTGTCCGGCCAGGAGAGGACGGTTTGGCACCTGCAGTACACCGACTGGCCTGAGCAGGGCTGTCCTGAATATGTTCCTGGTTTTCTCTGTGAGAGGACTTGTCTTATTGTCAATACTTTTACTAATCAGTGTCTAAAGACGCCACCTACCAGAACGCCCATCTTTTCTTCTTCTTTTTATTTTTTTTTCCAGCCTACTTGGAGCAGATTCAATCTGTGAGGAGGCACACCAACACCATGCTGGATACCTCAAAGAGCCTTAATCCTCCAGTGGTGGTGCATTGCAGTGCCGGCGTGGGTCGCACCGGTGTGGTGATCCTGGCTGAGCTTATGATCAGCTGCCTGGAGCACAATGAGGTGTGTAGATGATGGCTGCAACTAAGCTGCAGTCGGTGCACTAGTTTCAGCGTGGTGGAAATAAACCTGTAGTATGAGTCACCAAGGAAAACATTTAAAAATATGAGGGGCGTCAGGAAACCTAATGGGCCTTTTATGTATCTCTTTTCTATGACTAACATCAACCTCCATCGTCTTTGTTTCCTTTCAGCCAGTGGAAGTTCCCACCATGTTGTCAGAGCTGAGACATCAGAGGATGCTGATGGTGCAGACCATCTCCCAGTACAAGTTTGTCTACCAGGTGCTCATTCAGTTCCTCAAGAACTCTCGCCTCATCTGAGCAGGAGTCCTCAGTGTCCAACTAGACGATGAGATCGGTACCTTTCTACTTAGCAGTTTGTGTACATTTTAGTGGAGTTCAAAGCAGACTTCTCTCAAAAAGTGTAGCCCCCCCCCCAAAATTAACCACTTTTCCATATCATATTCAGATTTAACTCTTTGTTTTTCCCATTGCATTTTGGTTCTGTCGTTTTTCTGTTGACCATACATGTAGCTGCGTTGTCTCCTTGTAGGTCAGGTGAACAGGCAGCTTGTTGCTGTGAGCGTGAATGTGGGAAGTTTCCCACCTGCTACATGTTTTTACAACAATCTTAAAGCCAGTGTTAGGACCTGCAATATGCTGCATGAACAGTAGGTTGCAGCAGTATTACTACTCTAAACTACATTTTTACTCTGGTTTGCCAAATTGAGTATAAGTGTTCATTTGTTTTCAACACAATAATGATTAATGCAGCAATTTTTTTTACTTCAATATTGTAACAAGTGTTTTTATTTATTTCTATGAAGACTGTGGTCACCTTCACTTTGCCATTGGCAGACATGCTGTTCTTCTGAATTTGTCTTAACCTTTTCTTGTTCTGCTTTTGGTGAAATTTTCCTTAGATTTCTTCAATTTTCATGTGAAGATTTGCCAGCTAAGATGTTTTGTGTGAGCTTAAGCAAACACAAGAACATTTCAGAAATAATATATTTTTGTTTTGTTATATATTTCAAACCTTTATAGTGCTTAAATTGAAGATAATTAATGGTTTTACAACTGTGCCTTACTGAAATTGAATTTGTTGATTTCTTAAAAAAAAAAAGAAATTTGATATTTAATTTGTTGCTTCAAAATTTCAATCATGTTGCTTTTTTACTCTGAACAAAATAAAAGGCACTATACATCTTTCCAAGAGAAGAAAATCTGATAGTTATAAAACCCTAAACCCATATGTTTCTGCTTTTCTGAATTGTACCTAAGCTAACTATTACGCTGTACAAAATGGTCATGTCTAAATGTTTTATATAGTTTGCTTTTATTGACTTGGTAACTTTAAAATACCGAAACATAAACTATGCATGCATTTTTACATTTCAGTGTATATATTTTAGTATGTGATCCCAAATATGTATAAGCTTTATAACATTTTGATATTCAAGGGTTTATTTTGTTGCACTTCTTTTCTATTCAACAGTATTTTTGTCACTTCATTCCAGTTTGTTTTATATTTAATTTTTGCCCCACGTTCCATTCTCTTTTGTTTTGGAAAAAAAAAAACCTTCAAAATTTGCTTCAAATTATATGTACATATGTTTCTGAATATGCATTTTCAGTGCATAAAGTTCTGTTTTCTCACCCCAGACATGTATTGAGCTGTTGTACTTGCTTATTATGCAATAAAAGCATTATTTTCTTTAATTTCTGAGGCCCTGAATTGAACTGTTCTTTTGTGTTTTATCTCTTATTTATAAACAACATGATCCCTGTTGTGGTGAGACATTCATTCTTGGACTTCTAAACATGTACAAGATATGAATTTGTAATTCCAGACAAAACACCTGATTGGTTGGTGTAGCCTTGTTTTGCACACAGACCAGCTACTGCTCCATTATGTGAGTTGAGCATGAACCGGATTTGTTAATTTATTTTGTAGAATTTTTTAAAAATTACATATAAGTAACTAATAAAACCTCCAAAAAATACCAAGAGGTGAAAATTAAGTCTAAAGAAAGAGAAAAAGTGACATTTAAATAATGTGAATTTTGCCATGCAGTGTACATATGCTTACTTTTACACATACTTTCACAATCTGTTCCATAATAAATTGGCTTTTGTATAAAAATGTTCTGTGTTTTTCACCTTAAACAGCTTCAGGTCTTCTTAGAAGGTGTCTGCACCCTTCTAATATTTAGCGACTTCTATTTATTTTTTTTCCAGGAGAGCAACAGTGAGATCAGGCACTGATGTCTGTAACTCTGCATTCTATTCGTTGTATAATTTATCATAACGGTGTTTGGCAGAGGTCAGGGGTTCATGCTGACAGGGAAAGTTCTACACAAAACTCACTTGTCAGTATGCATGTCCATGGCAGTGATTGAAACACCTCCATCGATTTAAAGGCTGAGTGAATACTTCTATAAACACTTCTGGAAACACTTCTGGCAGTTGAGTAATTGTGTTCATTATATTGACCTACTAATATTGATAATTTTTTATTTATTTATTTATTTATTTTACAGTCAGGAAATTCTTCTTCATGAGCAAAGTAAAAAAGAAAAAACCCAAATCTCACAGTTCTGTGAAGCCCGGATCAAATCAGTCCCAAAATTGTCTTCACTTTTGTCCAATCTCTTTACGTAAGTCTTTGAGGAAAGGGTGGTTCTTTCCATGAGCCACCTCCATTATAGCCATTGCCTATCCAATAAACAAAATATTTGTTTAAAGTAATTCATGTAGTTTCAACATAGATGTATAATTAACTTGTGACAGGTAAAGTCAGCAAATTTCCAGCTGTATTTTCTTTGTGTCACTGTTAATTAGACAACAAAACATTCTTATCAAAGTTCTTGTCAACAAAATCTTTCTCCCTCATCAAAACATTCAGGTTAAACAACACAAATGCTTACATACGCTGACTGTAACCAATAAAATGAGACAAAAATACTGATGGTAAATACAGTTCAATCAAATCTAGGACCAAATCTAAACATCCAGTCAACAGTGCTTTGTGCAAACATCGCATTTACTATTTATTTCGTCGTCTTATCAGAAGAAAACAACACAAAATGCCACTTTGTGCAGAGTTTAAATAAATCCATCTTACCTTCTTCAGAGCACTGGTGCCCTCTGAGTTCCTGTCCATATTTATGTAGATTCTGCCCATCTTCAGGTACATTGATGACACATTCAGCGAGTAGGGGGGATAAAGCTTGCTGCAGCAGAGAAATTATGCACACCAAATTTACAGAAATGATTAAATGAGCTAAACAAGCATCTTTAGCACATTTATTTATATGACAGAAAGAATACTCTTATGGCCAGGTCTAAAAGAACTGGAAGAAATTCTGAAGAAATATTAAAACTTGAAAGCAAAAGTCTGTAATCATTTAATTTAGATTATGAATGTTCCAAAAAAGAAAAAAAGAGAAAGGTTTTGATAAAACTTTAAGAGAAGTATATATTTTATGTAAATTTTCTGATTTACAGAAAGTGCTTATTTCCTACAAAAGTGAAAAACTACAAAATAAGCAAAAGCACATAAACCCTTCCTCAATCCCCCTTAAAAACCTACTTGTCCAAAACAAAAACGTGAATGCTTCGATTAACACAATAATCTGAAGTAGAGTGTAGCTAATGAAAACCAAATTACTTTACAGAGTCCTTGAAAAGTATGTTTTGTCAGATTAAAAGTAGATTCAGACTACAAAGGTTCATATATTTATTTATTAATCCAACACAAAAGTAGCCCATAAGTGTGAATTCATTGGTAAAGGAAACATGCTTTTCAAAGATTTCGGCCTCTAAATTAGCAAAGATGATAGAGATTAAATTGAATTCAACAAAGAATTGATTCGAGGTTAAACATAAATCTAGCAGTGCTTTAAAGTTTAAATTCTAACATTTTTAAAAACTATGCATCATTTTTCTTGCTCTTCACATTTTGAGACCAATTTGTTTTGGTCTCTGACATTAAATCCTTGTTGCAATGCAACAAAAACCTCAAAAGGCCTGGATGCCTTTTCAAAGCAGTCCAGGCCATCCAATATAAAATTAAAAAAGGACCCCTACAGATAAATGGTTTAATTGAATAATTGTAATGTTAATTTATTCATTCACATTTTTAAACAAGAAAACAAGATGGCAAAAACAAAACTGTACCAATCTGCACAGCATTTTATCACCTCTGTATTTTGATACCTGTAAGGTTTGAGGATCTTCTCGCCGTATCTGATAGCTCCATCTGCATCCTGCATGTAAATGCAAACCCCCATGGCCTGGTACATCATATGGAGCATGTAGACGTTGGAGTCATCAAAGACCGCTCCCATTTTCTCCAGGCTCTGCTCACACATGTCCAACAACTCACTAGGAGGTGCTGCTGAGTCAAGGATGCATACACACAAGCTGAGCCAAGGCTTCACAGGAGTCTTTAAAAGTTTTTGCTTAGCTCTTCCAGTTTTGCCTTTTTAAAGAAAGATGCGCATCAGTCATTTGTAAATATTATCAAGGACATTAGATATTAATTCAGGCAGTACGTTTTTTAAGATGCATGGCAAGGAAAATTTATATATTTATCATCTAAAAGATAATAATGCTTCTTTCCTGAAAAGATATTTTTGACATGTTTT
This sequence comes from Gambusia affinis, assembly GCF_019740435.1. Taxonomy (NCBI): domain Eukaryota; kingdom Metazoa; phylum Chordata; class Actinopteri; order Cyprinodontiformes; family Poeciliidae; genus Gambusia; species Gambusia affinis. Next base: position 11,124,327 of record NC_057889.1, read on the forward strand.
AGGGCCCTGAATTCCCTGACAGTGTTCCTGGCGTAGCGGATCATGTTGTCGACCACATGTGGCTCAACTGGATCGCTCTGCTTGCGAATTTTCAGCTTTGCCTTATCCTGTGGATGAAACATGCCAGAAAATCTTCATTTAATTATCAAGGCACAAAAGACATCCATCTATGGCGCTCTTTTGCTAGCAACCCTAACAGGTCTTATACATAAAACTAAAACATTCCCTCATAAAATAAGAAAAAGTTAACTGCAGTTTTTTTTTTTACTCTGAGATAATAATACATTATTAATACTTCTTAAATGTATTATCACAAATCATTACCAGAGGTGCCAATAAATGTGGAGGGGGCTGAAATTTTATTTTGCATTTACTATTCCTTGTGCCTTACTTTGGACTTGGTTTTGCATTCCAAGCAATCACAGGTGAAGTAGTAGCATTCCCTCAGCCTGTTGTTTCGATCATCTGTTGGATAAAGGAGGTCTATGTAGCTGATGAGAACCTGGTTGAGATTTAACACACACACATTTACCACAGAGCATGTTCTCTGTCTTTGAAATTATATTTATTATTTGCTGCCCTATAATCACCTACAAATATAACATTATGAAACAACCACCTGTCATACAACACTTTCACCCTGCTACCTTGAAAAACTCGTGAGTGAATTTCCATTTACCTGGCTGAATATTTTCTAGAACATGAGCATTTTTAAAGATATGACTAAAATTCTGCAGAACGATTTCTTAGACATGTGGTACATCTAAATGCTAAATGCCAACCCCAGATTAAGGTTAATGACTTAATTATTTGTCAATTATTTTAAGACAGTAGCAGAATGAAACTTTTAAAATCATTGTCGTCATTGTATTTTCCTGTAAACTTTCCAGTGGATCAGCTCAAACTCTTTCACTCAACTTAAGTCTATAACACAGCTCACAAACTATAAGTCATCAAAAAAACAAGCATTCCCCACACACTTGATGCAGCACTAGAACAGGATGTGACCTCTTTTAGTGGCATGCATGCCTTTTCCTCACTTCATCTCCAGGTTTCATGTCCTGCACTGCCCGGACTTCAGCAGATGTGCCATTATATGTTACTATGACGCTGGGAAGACAGCTGTGGTTTATAAGTGCCACACTGTGGGAGAAAAACAGCTTGTAAATAACAGCTTTAATTTGGATAAAACACATGTTTTACGTAACATTGATCACAGCAATAACATGAGTAATTGATAACATCTATTCTTTTTAACTCTGTAGAGAGGTTCTTGACTGGGAAGAAGCACACACATGCCTCCAAACTGTACAGTAATAAGTTACTGAGACCAAGAAGGCTGTGAGTTCTAATGCATAACATAACAGATGAAAAAGAAGTCCTGTGTTGTATACATGGATGGAGGAGAAAAGAGTGAACATGAAAGGGTTTTGGAGAATTAATAGTTAATTGCAGTAGTCATGGTGACTTCTAATTGCACTTGGCAAAACATGTCTACCTAATGGCAGGTTTGAATATTTGCTGCAATGACATGTAGTGATGTTCATCCCTTCATGACGCTGACAAGCTTATGAGACATACATGGTGTTTTCTCCTCCTCAAGGAGGCTGAAACTGATGGTGGAGTCATAGAAACTTCTAAAGATTTATAGTGAAGTTCTGCAGATTACAAGGAAACATTCTTGTTTAGATGCGATACATGTGGTAGTACTGTTATGATTATCATTTTGGATGGTCAAGAAAGCAAAATAGAACAACAGATGTAGCTCTAAGAATACTGTGCAGTCATGTTTTGGTTGATGTTAAAATTAGATTTTACAGATTTCAATAAAGCAACGTAAATTTTTTTTCTGAAGATACTGGAGTGATTTTCCACTCGTCTGAAGGGAACCATGTAACGAGCACAAGACCAATAAACCCCATTCAGCAATAGTCTTTTCAGTTTTGCCACTGGATTTTTTAAAAAGGTTTACTATGTTATAACAGCATTCCATGCTTGTTAGCATGCATATGAGGATTTCTTCTTACTCTGGATAGACTGCAGTACCAATGTGGGAAAGTTCGTCATCTTCTATTGTAAAACCATTACAGGCAACCTGTTAAATACAGACCATTGGAATAAATGAAAAATAAGAAAAACGCTATCTGCACACCTAAATCAGTAAAACGCAAGAAATAAATAAGTCTTTGTGGTACCTGGGAGTAGAGTGTAAGCAGGTCTTTGTGGTCAGGCAACTCCAAATGTTTAGGGTAAAACCGATGGAGGGCAGCAATGTCTGTGTCGGTTCTCTCTCTTTTTTCATTATCTTCATCCTCTAAATCTGTTGCAGTGAGGTAAATATTTCAATGTTTCCATTTTGTCACCATTTAACTATAAAAATACTTATACAGTGTATTATAAAGTCTTTATACCCTTTGAACTTTGCCGCATTGTGCCATATTTTTAAAGTAAATTTAGTTTTTCTTTTCAAAATATTTCAACCTCTGCTGCGTTAGATAACAGAAGTAAAAGTCTAGTTGCAATAAAAAGCCTTTAACCTCTTTACCAGTATGTAATAAAAGTTTTTACTCACGCGACTGCAGCTCTTCAATGAGCAACATCTTCTCCGAAACACATCGCTCTTTCATCATTTTCTGATTTGGGATAAGCACATTTGACATATTGTTATTAAAAAAAAGTACTTGGTTGAAACAGTTCAAAAATACTTTTTTTTTTTCATGTTGAGACCAACCTTCTTAGCAAGGATTCGAGCAACAAGGCGGGTTGTGTCTGACGGGCACCAGTTCTCTCCAAATGCATTCATGGCTGAACACTCCAGCTTGTGCATGGCCCAGTCTCCTTTCTTCACATAAAAGCACATAAAATACCTCACACTTGATCAGTCAAGAAAGAAAACATGTCAGCAGGTATATCTATTTTACAGTTTGCAACAGACTTTGGCATTATTGATGAAACTCTCTCTTTTGATTCTTGTGTCAACCAACATTTACACAAACTACAACTGAAGCCCGGTTTCTTTGTAGAAACCGATTTTGTTGATGTAGACATCATTTACAGGAATGCTTCTGCCAGCTGTCTGACACAGAGACACAGTCTTTCAAAGTGCTTTAATATTAATCGCAGGAAGTAATCCTCTCACCCATCAAAGCACTTTGCATTCTTTGGGCAACTGGACGTCATCATCCAAATAGAAACATCTCTTTGGAGTAACTTAATATATAAATCAATACTTAGTCGGTTTCTGTCGTTCTTTTTATATCCTGTTAAGGGTGCAATCTGCACTCTCAGGACTTTATAACCCTCTATTCTCCATCTGTCCCATCAGAGCTGGGTAAATGGTCCCTGAATATTCTAACCCCCAACAGCAACACCTAAAACTCTCCAGCTTATTCACTCTCTTTAAATTCCTTCTCAACACACTATTTAAGTCACAAATATTTGTTTTTTCTGGGATCAATTGTCTCCTGTGTTCAGTTGTGTTTTAATGCAGTAGTTTGCGTAAACAAATTCCTCAAAAAATGAGATTCTGGTTCTCAATGAGGCTTGCCCATTTGGATAAATGTGTAATAGAAGATAAATAAATGTAAAGAAAAAAATAAACTTTCATTTTAAAGACTGCAGAAATGTTCCTCTCTAATATCCAGTTTATTGCTCATGGGGCTGCTGGAGTTTTGATTACGTAGCAACTACACATGCAATAGAGGTACTGCACCTTGCAGCAAAGAAAATGAATTTATATCAACAGAAATATTAGAAATATGTTAACTTTATAACCTTATAACTTTAGAACATCTTAAGCAACCAGTGGCCTCCCAGTGTTTTCTGAGATTCAACTTAGTTTAAGTTGAATTCTTTTAATTTACCATTATCAAGACATAGTTTAGCTTGTAGCTGCATTGGAAGAAAAGATTAACACCAACCAAAGAATAACTTCATCACTCTGTAGCTGAATACTAGATGCTGTACTAAAAATAAAAGAGTTATGCTAAAAAGTAACTTGATATTGGACCAGCTGTTTAAGTCATAGAATGCAAACACAGATCCTTCAGGAGTTGAAGGTTTTCTGTGTGAAAAATGGTCAAAAATCACAACTGAGAAATAAAAGCAACCTATTTCTCCTTGTCGAAGTTGTCATCAGGTTTTTGTGGGAGGTCTTAAATAAATTCTAGTAAGCATGTTTAAACCTTTTTTCAATGAGTTTATTCCATTTGATCACACAACACACACAGCATCATCTGTAACTTCTGTGATCTCTTTGTATGACCTGGACATGTTGCTACAACCATCTGGTGATAATTTCTTGTCAATTGTACCTTTAAAAATGTATTTTATTAGAAAGTTGTTGATATGTTCAATATGTATTTTACTAATGTTTCCTACCTGGCACTTTGCATTGCAGTAAAAAGCTTTCTTGCACTTCCCGCATCTTGCCAAGCCTTCTTTTCTATAACAGAAAGGTTTATTAGAGTTTGGAAGGCATCCAGTAGAGACAATTATCCAACTTCCAAAGAAATAGATTGGTTGATCTATTATTAAATTGCACATCATATGTCATTTGTTCACAGTTTTTAGCCTGTTAGTCACTTAAAACTAGTCGATGAACCCGTATTTAAGTATTTATTTGATTGCGTCTGATTTTTACACTGTCAGGCTGCAATGAGTGTTTTGTATCACAATCGTTTAAATGTCATGCCTCATGGACAAGAGCAAGCCGTTGCTGGTGGCCTGCAGAAGAGTTTTCAAGCATTCTGTGGTATTAATAGATCTGGCCTCAAGTCGGACCAGTTGTCTCTGTGACATAGAAACAGCAAAGCAGTCCAGATTTCTGTGACATTTTCAGTGAATTAACTAATCTGTGGACATGGTGACATATGTGAAATATATAAGGTGCTATCATGAATTACCAGGTTAGAAAACATTGGATAATGCTTAGGAAACTGACTGCAGTGGACTTTTTAGTTACAATATGCCTAGACCCCAAATAAGCGAGTACTAGTACAAACTATTTGTTCATGTGTTGAACTTTACGTCATTGTCTGACTGTGTAACTTTTAAATTAGTTTATGGGCCTATGCGGACATATTGTGACTGGTAGAACGAGTTCATCCTGGGAAAATGTCTAAGTTATTTATAAGGTGGTTTTAATGAAACAACAATTCATGCTGATCACATTCTCATATTCTGTTACAATAATGAAATTACGATCATAGTAATGGATTTGACATTATTTAGCAGGTAATTAGGCAGATATGTAGGCTATATATCCATGCCACAGAAAGAGGAAGCACAAGCAGAACTAAAATAGATTTTATGCTGTGACAGTTTCTATGGTGCTGGTAGATCTAGAGCTACTGAGTTAAGATTCAAGTTCAAAGAGACATTTCCAGTTGTATTCATTCATTAATAGTAATAAATAAATACAGTAACTTTTAGGCTTCTTTACCTGGTGAAGCAGAACTCACAGTAGTTACCTCTCTCTTCGACCGACAGCACATAAGAATATGGTGGGCTGGAAAACAGGAGCTCTCCGACTTTAAAGGCCTTGGTAACCCGAAGTCCTCGTCCCTTCCCAGGACTGTCGAACTTCTCAATTCCTTCAATGAGACCGGTCATTGCTCTGTAACTCTGGCAGCTTTAACTACTTTCGGTGTGAGCCTGGGCCTTGTCAAGAGGAGTGGGGTGTGGCAGACACACTGCTGTTAAGTGCTGGCATGTCATCCTATGCTGTTGCAATTTTAGGCTTCGGTAATGGCTCTGACTGTAGCCCCTAGTGTTGGACCCAAATTTACACATTATTCAGGGAAGATAATTTAACAATTCTATGTTACTTTATCATGGAATTGACTAAATACAAGCCAAATCACAGCATGATTTGGCTTGTATTTCAGTCAAGCCAAATCAATAATCTTATTAAAATACATAAATCTCAATGAGAAAGAGAGAAAAAGAAAAAGGGGAGAAAAAGAAAAAAATAATACTCAGAAAAAAGGAGAAAGGAATAAAAAAAGTGGTTTAACATAAAGCTTTAAAAAGTTTCAACTCAGAACTCCAACTCTGTGACACATTTCCTGTTTGTTTCAATTAATCAGGATTTGAAGAGTCACACATGAGTGTTTATAACACCAGTAAAAACTGTTAAACATACATGTTGCTTTTGTGTTGAGTGTGTTTACTCACCTTTCAAAAGTGCACTACATTCAGCAAAGATGTAAATTACACTAGTAATTTTCTTTTATTTCTTAGCTTATGAGGTTCGTTTATTGTAGCTGCATTTTACTTGCAAAAGTCTTGCAAAATGTAGTGAATGTATTTAAACTGGCTGTGAGATTCTGTCTTCATGGTTGTGACTGTGTTCTAGCTTATCTGAGAGCTAAACTAGGTTGGCAATTTATCAGCAAATGCTAGCTCTTTCATGGGTAGAAATGTCAGCAGAGGTGTTGTGTCACTGACAACTCTCTTAAAATACTTTACAGAACTGAATGATGAAAACAGTAATGCAAAGCCTGTACTTATATTGTTAAGACAGATTATGACCCAGCAATCCGTGCTTGGTGCTTAAGCAATTTGTCAGTCTAATTTACTGTAGACAGTAAGGACATAACAGAGTCTATGACCCTTTAAGTAAGAGGAGCAGTGCACCATGCTTCACTATCTACCCTATGAATGTAATCAGTGGCATGAGAACCATGTGAGTCCAGTTAATTGAATCATGGCCAGTTGCTAGGAAATCAGGACTAAAATGCTGGGGGAATGTGAGTAATTACCAGAATAAAAATACAAGATTTATATGAAGTGTAAAAAATGTATGAAAGTCTACAACACAAATCACAATATAAGAACAGAAGACAAGGAAGAATAGGGAATCTCAAAATAAACTGAACTAAATATGGAACAACATAAGTCACATATCCCCAAATAATCACATCACAAAATCAGAAGACTAAGAATCATAACATGCAAGTTGTGTTAAACTAAAATCTCCTTAATTAATTAGCACATAAGTTAAATCAAGGTATCAAAAAAATAGGTTTCTTTACTCATACAGGTGAATGTTTTTTTTTTTTTTTTTCATAAATCAAAGACCCAGAAAAGATTGGATAGAGTAGATAGTGAAAACAATCCACAATGGGCAACTTACTATAGAAGAAAAACAAAAACAAAATGAGGAAGGGAAAGGTGTAAGAAGCGTCAGAGTTCAAAGAAGTAGAAAGAGCTGATCTTATATCTACGTCTGAATACAACAAACTAATAAAACAATAAAACAGTTCGTCAAATGTTTTTTCGTGACAATTTAAATACAATAATGGCCTATAACTACAAAAAATGCCATAAAAATATAATGATTTTACATAAATAAGCCGATACCTAGAGAAATGTAAAATATGCTTGACTCAGTATTGATTGATAAAAGAAGATGTAGCCTAATTAAAAAAAGAAAACGTCGTACTATTTAACTATGTAGCACCATCTGGTGGTAGATGTCTATACTGCAATATCAATTTCACAATATTATCTGCAGTGTTTGTGGATCAGTCATCTAATTGTGTACCTTAAATGTTAATTATATCTAGGTGCATATGTCAACATCACAGTTTTTGATGACATATGCATGATACTGATATTTTTATCAATCACAGTCAGCAGGAAAGATCAGCAAAATATAGCGAGCCCCGTGGTTACATTCAGGTGTCCACTTTTGTTGCATTGTGCCATCATGTGGCTGTTTTTTGTAAGTGCAGATAAAACATTTAATTTAGATCAAGGGATCACAAAGTCTAAAAGAAAATAGACAGATAGCAGTTTTACTATGAGAAGTCACTAAGTGAGTTCTGATATTCCTCCTCCCCCCTCCTGTCCTCCCACAAATGTAGACAGGGAGGGCTTAGGTCAGGGACAGGATCTTGAGTGAATTGAAATATTTTATAATCAACCAAAGCAGACACATTACAGTGCATGCCTGTGCACTCTCTCAAACTCACACACACAAACACATAGTGAAGATTTGCCCCTCATCTGTATCTGAAGGCTTTATCCAACCTTGCCCCAGATTTCTACGATTTATTATAATTCCATTTTTTTTTTTTTGGTCTTTCAATCTAAAGATTTGTTCCTCCCTGTTTTTTAATAACATGCAAGCAAGGGAGGCATGTCCCAGGGAGATTATACTGTCGTCTCTGGCGTCTCGTCTTGATTACATCAGAGGAACTGGATTTGATTTGGAAGAAACCCCCTTGTTTTAGTGCCCGATCTCTTTAGACCTCCCTGTTGTGCCGGATTCTTGCTTTTCACAGACGAGGGGGATGATCTTGATGAATATGATCTGGGAGGTAGAAGGATTAGGCAAAAGGATTATAATTTCCAGTGATGAGAAATAATAAGAAAACAATAAATCCTGAGTAGATTTAGTTCTCAAGAAAACCCTGTTAGGGTAAATCAAGAGAATAGGAGACAGGGACAGAGAAATTAAATGGATCCTGAATCTGGTCTGGGAGAAGATCAGTCCCTCTTTTTATCTTGCAAGCCATAATGTAATTGAAGTTCAACTCAAACATTTTGTTGATTTAATTTACTTGAGAATTACTAATATTAGTTCAATAGATTTTTAACTTCACTGAACTTGAGATGATAGTGTGAAAAAAAAGCTAAACCCTTCCTGTCAAATAACTGATCTGATACGCAAGTTAAACAGAGAAAGACTTTTGTTCTGGGGTTCTGCTGTTGTTAAACCTTTTCTGGGTGTTAAAGTTAACTTTCACAACCTTTGAAAAGATAAAGAAAGACAACCAGACATTAGGTTCACTTCAGCTTCTATTCTTGGTCTTGTGAAAAAGGCTGGTCCTTATCAACATTTTTGCTGCTAGGGTAAGGAAAACAAAATCTAAGGGCACCAGTCAGTCTCGTTTATAAATGATAGATGGGGCAAACAATGTAAAAACAAATTGGGGCCACATCTGCAACAATTCTTGTGATACATTGAGTGGCAAAGAAAAAAATAAACTGAACCTGAAAGAAAAGCTTTCAATTCACTTGTCTGTTTATGTTCCACACTTCACCAATGCTCATGGTGAACTGGATACAAGTGGTTGAAATCCTTCATGGTGGGTATGAACTCAGATTTACGGAGAAGGTTAAAATCACCATCAGGGGGAGTTTGCTGTATGATCTGCAATCTACATATCTGAATCAAAAGAAGTCACTAAGATTTTTCAGACCATCTTCAGATCAGCAAGCATCTTGACCGCCTCTTCAACAGTCTAAAATGTTTTGACACCCTGATTTTTGTGATTTGGGTAATGTAAGGGAACTTACATCTTCATGCTTGACCTTTTGAACTTTACACTTCAAAAAGACTAAAAAGAGCGACACACACAAAAGATTTTACAGCACAAAGTAATGCAGATGTAGCACAAACATCTTTAGATTTGAAGAACTTTGGTAATAATCCACATTTCATCACGTCAGGTAAAGATTCATCATATAGATAAACCTATAAATTAAGAGTTTTGATGCTTGACTCAGCTCTTTCTGAACCAGAGATGAGGAAAATATTCTATGAATATGCGATGACTGGATAGATCTTAAAACTTGTAAACCCCTTTAATCAATTCTCCTCAAATCCACAGCAAGGACAAGAACCATGCTACTCCTTCAAAATCCAAGGTTTTATAATTAAATCTCTTACGACATCATAAAGAAAGCTTTCCCTCTGAATCTGAGAAGAGTGATCCCTCACTAGTTAGAACAAACTCTTGGTCCCCTTTCTTAGAAACTGGATCCACTGCCTAGCTCTCCCTCTCTACAAGAGATATCCGGTGCTCCATGAAACATTAAAGAAGCAATCAATGACATAACTTTACTAGACTATATATATATATATATATATATATATATATATATATATATATATATATATATATATATATATATATATATATATATATATATATATATATATATATATATATATATATTATTTTTTTTTTTTTTTCAAAAATCTGTTTATTGTCTTTTACAATTCAAAGAGACATACAGACAAATAACTCACAGGTGCACAAAATACCTAACAAAATTAAAAGAAAAGAAAACACATTAACAATTTAAACATTCAAGGTGACCAGCATTAGTTGATTACAGTAAGACAAAATATTTTAAGATTGATATCTCAGGGGAGTATGTTGAGACTTAGTCCAAGAGATTTAATCACAGTCCACAGGCTAGGTATGAGGTGATGGCAATGTCCTCCCTGGTTCTATGCATCCCGACGTCAGTGTATGAGTTTCATACATTTTTGAGCAAGTGAGTACATTTGGAATTAACTTGAAGATAACAGGCTTACCGTCACTATGAGAATAAAAACATAATCAAAATTAGCTAGAGAACATTCAGTCAATCCTCATTATGAGTATTTAAATTTTCCAAGAATAGCAAAAACTTTTCCCATATCTTTTGGAACACATAGTATTTACCCTTAATCATAAAGGTGAGCTTCTCCAAGGCAAGAGAGCTTGATAATGTAGACATCCAAGTTTTTAGTTGGGGTCTGGTTACAGATTTCCAGGACCTGGCTATACTATATTTAGCCTGCACCAAACAATAAATTATGGACTTTTGATCGACCTTGCTTATTTGAGTTTGAGTGGGAAAAATTCCTAAAACACACAACCTAGGACAGAGATTGAGATCAATACCAATGATAAGTGAAAGTTTATCCAAAACCTCCTTCCAAAATTTCTGAATCTCAGGACATTCCCAAAGGCAATGAATCAAACTGCCTTTATCTCCACACTTAGCACATGTATCCGGGATGTTGGAATTAAATTTATTTAGTAATGTTGGAGTAACATATGTTCTCATCAACCATTTGTATTGGATTAACTTAAATTGAGTATTAATAGATTGTGTCTGTGCCTTTAGACAGGGCCTCTGCCATTCCTCTACTGATATGTTACATTTCAAATCTTCACACCAAGCCAGTCGTTTGTGTTCTGAGGATGTCTGGGAGCTGTCTTTGATGATGTTATAAAAGCGGGATATTAGGCCCTTCTTCAAATGGTCATTTGTTGCCAATTCTTCTATCGAAGTAAGAGTAGGCAATGTTAGAGAATTTTGAGTACCCAAGACGAAACTTCTGATTTGCAAAAACTTAAAAAAATGTTTAGTTGGAATGTCAAATTTTTGTTTCAAATCTTCAAACTTCATCATAATCACATTATCAAATAAATCTGAGATTTTGCTTAAACCTTTAGCAAACCATGTTTTAAAGCCCATGTCTTTCCTACCTGGTTCAAATGACATATTGCCCCAGATCGGGGAGAATTGGGATAGTGTTGGTATTTCATTTTTGTACTAGACTATATTTTTAATGTGTGTAAGAAATGTAGAAGACATGCTCTGTAAACCTCTTGATAAAAACCAAACTCATGATCTTATATCTTCCTTTCTTTCTCTACTGCCCATCTGAGTGCTGAGGCTGTTTTTACATCAGTAAGAAACACTATGTAAATGTATAACTCATGGTTAAACTGTTGATGGATTGATACAGAGCAACACCACATTGGGGACCTCATAAAACAGCTGCTGCTAATTCCTCTTTGCCACTAGGTCATAGATGAGGCCTGAGTGTGAAGTCCAGAGTGGTTAAAGATCTCTGCTTTTGAACTCAGACCTCTCCACTTAATGTCGGTGCTAACCAGGGGTCAGGAGCAGGGCAGCTCTACAGAGATGGACAGTACTGTGTGTTTCCATTAAGTGGAGAAAGTAGAGACAGTGTAATTGATAAGGCTGAGTTGTTTTTATGAGTGGACACATGTCAAGACTGCATGCAATGGTCTCTGCATTCCTCCAAGAAGAGCCAAAGCGTTGCACACATTCCACATTCTTCTTGATGAACTCATTGACTCTACTGAGACAATGTCTAGCATTTCTGCTCGGCCCTTGTTGGCTGGTCAGGGAGCCAAGCCTTAAGCCTTAACCCCTCTGTCTCCACTCCTGGCTGGGGGGGAGAGCGACGCCGCACGACCGTCTTAGCCCTGTGGACTTTGCAGGCATGGAGTCACATCTCCCACTGTTTATCCATGTGTCTTTGCTTTGGCTTTGGCCCTGTGCTGTAGGCCACCGTGGACTGAGTGGGGTCCTTGCCCTGTGTCACCACCTAAGCTCTGCTTTCACTGGAGGGCTTAGCGCCTTACCCTTCGGCTGTTTTATGAGCAGACAGCTGGGCTAATCTGTCTCCCTCTTCTGTCTTCCCCTGTCTTTTTTTTCTTGGGTCTTGCTTTGTTTCTTCTTTTAGCTCCTCTCTGTTTTTGTCTTGTCTAGTCTAGTGCTTTTTTTTTTTTTTTTAGCACTGCTGGAGTTTTTTTGTGTTATCTCAACAAAGACATATTCATGATTCACTCTAATTATTATATTTTAATAAATTAGCATTCCTGCACTGATTCAAAAGACATTGTAAACATTGAAGATTATCTATTTATTATTCTTATAGTTGTACTATACATCTGATGGGGAAAAAAGATCAAAACTGTGAATGGAAAACAATGAAGAGGTTTACCTGAGACCTTTGATGCATGTTTCTACATTTTGGTTTAACTTAAAAATTCATCCAAAGAGCAAACAAAGAGGTCATTTTTTTTGTTACTGCTTTAGTGTGTTGTTTTTATTTCAAGGATGTTAGGCCACTCATCTAAAATATTAAAATATGAGCCTAGGGCTGCACCGATTGCAGTTTTCTGGCCAATGGCCAATTACTGATCTTTTTACTTACTGGTTCTGATTTTGGCCAATACCAATTTTTTTTTTGTTTGAAATGTTGCTCAATATAGTAAGAAAGTTGCTGAATTGGCAACAGTGGTGTAACTATTGTTAACTGTAAACATGCAAACATAACCTGGTGGGCCGATCTGTCAGACAAATCTTTCTCGTGGGAGAGCCGAGGTTAGTGACTGATTTTTAGACATTTGCCGAGGTAGATAAGATCGGCTTTGCATGTTAAAATTGTCCGCTCACCGATGTCCCAAAATAATGGAAATCAGCACTGATAAATCATTTCACCTCTATATAAGTTAGTTTGTCCTCCTTAATGTCTCATCAACGTAAGACTTTGGAATATATTATATATATTCCAATATATATGTATTGTACTAATTAGGGTATTGAGAAACAATGAAATTTGTGAGTGGGCCTCTTGGTAATATTCGGGTTCTGAAGTTTGCCAAAATTCAGATGTTTTGCAGCATTGTTCTCCCATCCTTTCCTCCTCCTCTCCCTCCTTCTTTCCTCCTTCAAACTCTTTTCCTACTCTCCAGCATCCAGCTAAACTTAGATGTGACAACAGTTGCAGGGTGACGGCAGCGGCTAAATGCGATCAGAACAATAGCTTCCTCCTTCTCCTCCTCTTCCCCCTTTAATAAACTGCCATTGTTTCCCCCACTATTGCTGTTTCAGGGAGTTAGTTAGCTATGCTAATGAAGGTTGGGCTTGTGTGGGTTTAGTGGGATGGGATTTGATGCTCTTTAACTGGGCACTTCTAGAAAGGAGAGGCGATCATAAGTGTGGCCAGGCAGCTATTTGCCACCAGTCAAATGTCACGAGCGTGTTGATGTAACACAGCAGTGGAAGCAGGTAGAGATTTGCAGCATTTCCTAAACACTTGCCTGTATTATAATTTTTCATGTGCAAAACAATAAATCTTTTTCTTGCACACTGCAACGAATGCATCCCCAGGCAAAACCCTTGGAGAGAATAAGTTGAGTAAGACAAGATGCAAAGACGATGGTTAAGTATAGTTCAGTCAGTCATCCAATCAGTCAGTAAGTCTGTAAATAGCCAAGCCGATGGCTCCTTTGAGCTTTCCTCTAAGAGGAATTCTCTTTCTCCTTGGTGTATTAATAGCGCCTGTGCATTGTTTCCTACAGCAGCACTCCTCCAATCAAAGGAAGTTGGCCTGCCAAGTATACAGTTATTTTCCTTTGTCCCTATGTTTAGCAGGCATGTAAGAGTCAGATATGTGTGTGAGAGATACTGGATGGATGAAGGTACTTTGGGGCTTTATGAGTAAGTGTGTGCATGCTGGTGGGGATTATCTCAGGATGTCTGTTTATTTATGCCTGTTATCATATATGTACAGTGATACGTCCTTAAATTGTTTGCATATGTCTCTCACTCTGTGTCTTTTGGGTAAAGGGCGGGGATTTCGACAAATGTTTTCACACACTGCATATATGAATTACAAATAGATTTAGAATGATGCTTTGTTAATGCTTTTGATTGGAGTGAGATGTTTAAATGTTTAACAAAGCAGTCATTTCACTGTTCTGCAAAGTGTCCTGCCAGAATATGATGATGAGCCATTTTCTAAGTGGAAGAGGCTTCTGAGGTATTTAGATTGTAAATATGTCAAAACCTTAACCTAGAGACTGACAGGGGACACAAGCATTCAGACACCTTCACTTTCCAGAGTTGGCAACAATCAACACCAGTTTACTCTTTAGCAACTCTTGGAAAACCTCCTGAATGAATCAAACAGGAATGATTGGATATAGTTTAGGTAAACTGTGTATATTCAGTGGAACAGTTCAGAATCTCTCTGTTAAACAAGATAAACAAAACAAACAAACCAAAAAAATAATTTCTTACAAAGACATTACAAAAGTTAATTTATCTCAAAGTTTTCACATTTTCTGACATGGAGAATGTTCAAAACCAAACTCATAAGGTGAAAAGCTGACACTCAGAAATTAATACAACAAGTATCCTATCTCTAATAAACTGGGTGACTCCTGAGGGCAGTTGCTTTCTCTGGGTTTAATTTCAGGGTGTCACAGTTCCACTTACTAAACTTAAATTCACACATGTATTTTGAGATTTTTGTATTTAAAAATAAAATTACTTGATCAAAATTCACAATTTTGTCCTAGTCCTACCAAATATTATGCCAATAAAATTCTCCGACGTTTGATATTGTAAAATGTCAAAATGTGAAAAAGTTGAAGAGTAAGAAATGCTGTACGAATATCCAAGCACATACCTGTACAGACATTAAAATTCTCTGATAAGTGACCCAATACACACTCTCAGTCACATTTAATGTAAAACACACTAAGTGACACGCCGGGTGAGATGAGCTGGTCATCAGGTGGCCAAGTGGTGGCGTTGAGGCATCATCAGTCACTTGGAGTCGGCCAGTGACTCACCAAGGACACAATGGTATTAGTGAGATTCTCTGCAATGTGACAGCTTGCTCTGGCTAAATGGTGTAATAATCTACCCCTCCTCTCACAAACCTCCAGCACACACGCATACACATACACTTATGCATTTGCCTGCTCCTCCTGCTTGTTTGCCCTCCCCATACCAATTGGCACACACAACATTGTCTTAAGCTATAAAAAAGATTTTTGCCTCCCCCACCCTCCATTGCAGTAATTATTGAATTAATGCAGATGGAGAGAGACATCTGCATGTTAAAGTGTTGGCCTCTCTCTTATGCACAGCAGATGTTCCCCTGTCATTTGCTCAAATTACGCCACGTGGATACAGGACAGAGAGCGAGGGGGATTCAGGAGGGAGAGAAAGTTACTCGCCAAGGCGACATTGTCTTGCAGTCCTCCAAAATATCTACTACAAAATTGTCTTTACAAGCGTGTTTTAAGACAACCCATGCTTCCTCTTCTTAGACATTACTTTAGGAGAGCTGTAATTGCTCGTTAACAGTTTTATTTTGGAGACAAGCTGATATGAACACTTTCCATATTCTATAAAGCCGACAAAAGCAGTTTTGGCAGTTCAGGTGTCTTAAAACCTAATGTAATAAATGGGCAATTAACAAAAAACAAATAAAACAGGGGTATAGTATTACTTACGTGGGTTATAGATTTCACCTAACAAGAAGGTTGGGTTTTTCAACCCCAAATAATTTAGTTAAGTTAACAAATTAGTAAGAGAAAGGTTCACAAAGAGTGGGATAACAAAAGAATTTCCTCAATCTAGGTTCCCAAAGTGGTAAAACTCTTTTTAATGATTGTATTGTAACCCATTAACTGTCATGATGACACCAGCGTTCTCATGCCTTACATGTAATCATTTGAGGGGGTCAGTTAAGAGGCTAATGAAACAAAACAAAAATCTTACTTCACTTATGATACATTGCAAAATGTATCCACATTTAGTTTAAAAACTAATCTCTGGTCAAAGTTTTTAAATCACCTTGCACAAACAATTTAACAGACAAAATGGTTACAACAAGTGTGAATATCTTAAAGCAATTATTCTGCATATCCTAAATCAAAGCTTTCACTGGAACCTGATGGACGAAAAAAAAGCAAACAAATAAAAAACAGAAAAAAACACCGTTAATGGATGAATTCAGTTCAGCTTTAAATAACCTAATAACTTATCTTAGATATGAAATGCTGAATGTATGATTTAAAATATCCAAATTATACTTTATCATGTCAAAAATGTCTGAATGTAAGTATTTTTATTCATAGTTAAACTGAGCAGCTGACCGCTTGATCTTGACTGCAGAGGAGGACATTATAATAAAGATGAGGCTGAAATGACAATATCCTCTTGAAGATTATCTGCTGATTATTTGAAGCAATGTTGAGACTTGAAAAGAGGCCGTTTGTGAGTGAGCCTAGAGGGTGTGTGTCCCTGATGAAAGATAACCAGGGGACCTTCTCCTTGGGATTATATTCCAGGTTGGTTCAGCCTCATCTCCCTGGATTATGTTGATAAAAACATTCTTGTATTATATTTCTGTGCTTATTGTATTAATACTCTCAGGCAGTTCCCTGAAAAAGCTCCGTCCCACGCCTGCTCTAAGGTAATCTTCTTCCACTTGAGCTTTTAAAATGTTTGGAGGGGGGCTGCTGTTTTCGTAATACCTATTCTCTTCACTCTCAAGGTTATATTTGTCATTTCACATTGTTTGCTGTAAATTATACATCTTTTTGATGAAAATATTGACAGCAATGGAAAAACAGTACTGTTTTTCACTCTGAAGAAAAACAGCAATGCCTTACAAATATGTTTGGCAGATTTGTGTGATTTAGTCATACATGGCTTTCAATGTGCCAACATATGTTGTAAGGTATCGAACAGTGGAAGCAGCTTTAGCTTTCAACATTGCCAAGAGGTAGACTTTATCTTTAGAATTAATACAAATAGTGTGACGTTGGAATGTGAGCTCTCCAGCATTGAACAAGAGGCATTCCTATGTGACTTCATCTTGATTAAACATTTTATTAACAATCTAAAATCACCTTTTTAGTTTATTGACATGACAGAATGATCACAATAATTTTATTCCCTGAAATTTGTGATGTTGCTGATCATTTTGTATATTTAGCCTACTGAACTGGCTTTAGAATAAGACATTCTAACATCGGTGTTATGGAATTCAAAGTTCTTTTAACTCTAGACTTTTAGTTTTATTGCTACTTGTCTTCTGTCCCACATTTCAGTTCAGTTGCAGTTATGCACCTGTATGTTGGCAGCAAACTGGCAAAAACCCATCACCTTTAAAAAAATTTCACTGAGTGGTAAACATTTTTAATTGAATTGTTAGCATTTCTGGTTTTCTATGGTGAAACAGAAAGCAGAAAGAAGTTAGTTTGATATATTGCATTTCTGTCTGCAATGCAGTTCCACATATCAATAATTTTGATTGGTCAAAGAGACTGCTATTTTTAGCTGAGCATATTTGTTTTGAAGGTTAAAAACCATTTCAGTCTTAGTCTTTGTCTGAGAAATTTTTACCCACGGATTTCAATGGGCTCTTGTAGAAGGTTTTGTATCTGTGTTGGAAGAAAACGTTTAATTAACGATAAAAAGGCATAACTTGTTACTAACTCTACAAACTTCAATGACTTCTACTCAACCAATGATTCAATCTGACTCTAGTGTCAGATAATCACTACCTGACCTTCATGTTGAAAATGAAGGTCAGGCACTAATCCTACCTACTCAGACCAGATTTGGGTTCTTTAGAGCTGAACTGGAGAAGATCAAATAGAGGCAAAATTCCTTAAAAATCATTAAAAACCTGAGAAGTAAGTCAACGTGTTGTTCAGGATGTGCTTTTCTTTACAGTCCTCACTAGGTTCCCCTGATACCTCCTGATAATGGCACTTCCTCGTTCCACTGCTACACAGTCGGGTCCTGTAAAGTTGAAGTTGGTAATAGTTTCCTTACCTGTAGGACAAACATGTCACATCACTGTGAACTTGTTGGAAAACTAAATACATTCTTATAGTGGTGGAATCTAATTAGATAAACGGGTATATGTTGTTGTGGGGGCAGCAGTCTAAGCAGAGAGACACAGACTTTCCTCTCCCCAGTTGCTTGGGCCAGCTCCTCTGGGAAACCCAAGACATTCCCAGGAAGTCCCTCTGTCATGTCCTGGGTCTTCCTCTGGGTCTCCTCCTGGTGGTACATGCCTGGAACACCTCAACAGGGAGGCATCCAATAGATGTCTTAACCAGATGGTTCCTCTGGATGTGGAGCAGCCATGATTCCACTCTGTGTCCCTTCAGGATGACCCAGCTTTTCTCTCAGGGAAAGTCCAGACACTCAGTGGAGCAAAAACATTTCAACTTCTTGTTTACGAGGTGTCGTTCTTTCAGGAACATAGATTGACAAATTTTCCTTTTGTCCCACCTCTCTCTTCACTATGACAGTCCTGTACAGCACATGTCTAATTAATCTACAGTATATATTTTCAGTATTTGAATTTAATCAATGAAAAAAATTTACTTTTCAATAACATTCTAATTTACAATATTTACCAATTCAAAGCATTATCATCTTAAAATATAATTTTCTTGTATGCATTGCAAGTTTGAGCTTTGCAAATTTCAACCAATACAATAGGTTATTGTATAAAAGATGAGTAAAGAAGTTTTTTTTTTGTTTGTTTTTTTGTTTTACTGTTTAAACATAAATAGTGGAATACATTTACTTTCACATGCAACTTTCAGTTTTATGTTTTCCCTCAAAAGCATTGGATGAATCAGCCCTTCCTCACACACACACATACACACAGGCAGTCCCTAACTCCCAAAGCCCAACAATCCAGTGGGGTCTGAACAACTTTCTTCTGTTCTCAAACCAAAAGCCGTAAGCCAACAGATGCTTTTTTGCTATCAATGCCAGTTATCACTCTTAGCCGCCTCTGATAAGACTTTACTTTCTGACCCAGATGTTAAGGAGTTCAATTTATCAGATGCACCAGAAGAGCTGACGGGGAGGTAAAGGGATGAGTGAGCCTCGAAAATACCCTCCGGCCTGAGAGACGAGACGTAATATACCACTTTTTTTTTTTTTTATTCCTCTTTGGCTGGTGTTGTTTCTGAAGCGGCGTTAGTGCAGTAAGGAGCTCAGCATCTAAAGAGGCTTTGGTATAGACGGAAAGATGGGCCATATTACAGTGAGGCTAGAACCCTGCTTGATTAATGGGCCTGGATAATCACCTCATCAAATCACTCTCACTTATTAAATCTTGTTTAATATCGTAATGAGGGCCCTCCTGAGCTGCTTTGGTAAATTCCCCACTCTCTGCGGCTCTCCAGTGCTCTTGCTTTTCCTCTTCATTCTTTCCGCTCTAACAGGAAGACTGATTATACCAAGTTCCTCTCTGCCCTTGTCTATCTCTCTTCCTTTTGTTGTCTTTTATTTCCTCACTCTCTTCCTTTGCCTTTGCTCTGCTCCTTAGCTTACAGGAAATATAGAGGGACTGATGTCTCCTCTGTCCCACATGACCCCGGAAATTGAGTCTTGGCTATTAGACCACCAAGAAACATCATACAAATTCTCAGAGCTTGAACTGGTGTATACATCGTCTCTATTAATTTAATGTTTCTTATTTATGATGGATGATATGCGGGATTCTTTTTTTTCTTTCCCCTCCAGGGCTCTTTTGTGGGCTCTAGTGTCTTTTATGTGAAAGTAGGCTGACAGAAAAGGGGGAAGGAGAGGAGGGAAGACATGCGCCAAATGTTGCTGGGTCCAGGAATCGAACCTGTGACGGCTGCGTCGAGGACTCAAGGCCTCCAAATGTGGGTTGCGCTATCCCCTACACCACTACAGCACCTCAACATGCTGGATCCTAAAAGCATAAATCCCTGTATGTTGGGGGGTTAGGACCTGCTTGAAGAGTGATGGCGCTTCCCAAGGCTTTAGTATGCAGGGAGTTTATGGAAACACTTCAGGTGAAGTAATATCTCTCCTGTCTCCTTCTGCGTGATTTGTGATCTCAATCTGCACTATCACCACATTGCCTTGGTTACTCCTGCATGTGCATTTTTGTGTGCAAGAGAACAGGCTTGCATCTCCTTTACTTGACCTCCAGGCTCACAGATATGCCTTAGAAAAAAAACAACGTGCCATTGTCTTATTTACGGTCTTCAGTGTGTCACTGTACAATCTTGGTTGCACAGCTGTCACTGTGTGCTTCCTCCAAGGAAAGAAAAAAAAAATTCTCTTTCCCTTATTTGCCTTGTGCCTCTCTCCTTTTGTCTTTCAACAATCCCCCTTCCCAGCCCCGCTATAACTGCTCTCATCTCAAAGTTGGACTCAATCCTTTGTCGTCTCGGAAAGTAAGCAAGGCAACAACTGGCTCAAGGTGACCAGTTCAGGCTTGAGAGAGAGGTTACGGCTGCATCTTCCCCCTGAGTGCCTTCCATTTTTTGCCTTTATTGTTGGGGAGCAGCTGTTGTATACCTGGACCCCATCAGTGGCGCCTATGCTGGGTATCTTGGCAGCCAGGCTCCCTAGGCTTTGGATACCAGAGTGAATCAATTCTTAAAGATGACTGTCTGTGTGCTGTGTCACATGGACAGGCCTAGAGTGAAGGGCTTAGGGGGCTCTGGAGCTGGAATGCTCTTTGATGGAAGGGTTAGAGAATGAGGAGGGAGGGGAGGAAAGGAAAATATGGGGAGGGGCTGAGGGGATACAGTCCTATTGTTGTGCCAAGGAATGCCCTTGACGGAGATAGAGGGGTATTGTTTATATGCCCATGAACTCTTTTGGACGTGGAGACTTATTGTTGAAGGACCTTTGAACATTCTAGCATCTTTGCTGATTTCATTAGTGCCTGGAGAAACAGAGCAGTGGGTGACATTTTGTTCAACATACACAAGTGATGTTACTTTCCTGAAGACATGTGAGAATGTTAGCATCAAAGTACCTGTGTAAAGGTTGCCGAGTTACTTAGTGGATCTGACTTAATATCCAGACCCGTAACTGATTACCGGAAAAGATTTTCAACTACTGTTGCCATGAGCCTCTACAGAAATCAAGGTATACCGTGATCTTAAAATGATATGTTAAAATTGTCCAATAAACCATTCCTACAGTCCAAAGCTTTTTTCAAGATGTCATAGAAATTGCCTGAGTGACCACAGTCATTTTCTAGCTCCGATAAGGATCCAGTGCTGCACCTCTCCAGCTTGTTGCTCTGACCTGCTGGTCAGCTGAGTAAATAAAACCCCAATATTTTTTCTTAAATACAAAAAAAGACATATTGAGCTTTTGGAGAATATTTTTGGTTGCAGAACATCTACATTTTCATGGCATTTAAATTAAGCAAGCTTTACTCAATACTCATACCAAAGTAAGTCTCTATTCATGCTGCAATGGGCCACATCTAATCCTTTTAATGCTGGCTGACAAATTAAAAATGGTCATAATGAGAATTCTTTTCTCACCTTTACAAAGCAATGACTTTGTTGGACCAACCTTTCTCTATCTTTCATTCTAGCTGATCTGTTAATAGACCAGAAGAAGGAGCGTAGTTGTTGCATAAGGAGGTTAAGGATAGAGAGACATTATAGTTACGGCAGTTACAGCAGCAGTGTGTTTTTGTGAGTAAAAAGCCTAATAGTTAATCTATAATCATATCCATTTTATGACAAATGAAATACCACAGCTAGAGACCCAAGCCAGAGACAATAGGTTGTTTGGCTGATTTGAGGATGTGCTGGTGGAGCTGTGTGTATGTATGTGGTGAAGGGTGGTTGGGGTACCAAGACAGCCTTCCAAACCCTGCAGCTGTCCCGTTTGTCACTCCTTGTCTTGAGGCTCACTCCTGGCTCATAGCTCCAGCCCCATGGATCGAGGGCCTCTGTGTACGTGCGTGCATCTCAAACTCCAGAACAATACTGTGGATAAAATGTGTTGCACCATGGAAAAACCAAACAAGGCACCAGACACAAAAGGCAAGTTGAACAGTGTTAAGACCCCTCCAGTGTGGCGGGACCCGAGGCATGAGGTCATCATTCTTGCATTAGCCACCTTTGTCCTGCTGCCTGATTGACAGGAAGGGTGGCTATTAAAGACAATCACGGGATCAGTCACAACTGTGGCCAGAATGTCACTCCAGATACAGCTGATCTTGATTTAAAAAAACGACAACATGTTCTAACTTTGCTGTAGAACTGCAGGTTTTCCAAAGCGGAGTGTGGTATGTTGTAGGAATGCACAATTCATTACATGGATAGACAGTGGCAGTCAAGCTCGGTAATGATTTTGCACCTCCAGTCTGTGCCTCACCTTAATATAGTTTGTGAATCTTTTAATCTGTGCTGATAACAGGTGATAAACTTTAACACACAGCTAATATTCCATGAGGAAGCCTGTGTGTTTGGATGTGTGTGCGCGTGCGTGTGCGTGTGTGTGTGTGCGTGGGCGTGTGTTTGTGTGTGCACTGCAAAGAAAACAAATCTCACCCTCCCTCTCGCTCTCTCCCCCCTTATGTCTCAGAGATTAGCCTTTGCTCAAACACCTCCTGTTCATCTAAGTAATTAAAACATTAGAATTACTGGATTATAAACTGCTTTTCATTTAATCCAGAACTCAATGCTCCCATCATCTCGCCAAATGGGTCAAAAGGAAATATAATGGGCCTCTGTGATTTTTGACTCGGGAATCTGGAAGAGGCAAAGGATGCCAATAATGGCTATTAAAAGATGTGTATTCATGTTTGTGTGCGTTTGTGAAAGCGAGGGAACCCAAAGTGGCTTTGCCCTCACAGCCATCTGTCTTGGACCCACTAGACCCAGTTTACACTGGAAGAAGCCAAACTAGTTCAGTTTTTTATCTCTATCCCAATGTACAGTTATGCATACACACACAAAGGCTGATGCACACACATTCACAATAATCTATTTCTTTTATGCAGGGAAGAAAAACACTTTTAGAAAAATAAATGTAACCTGAAGCTCTGTCATTCCAATGTGAAATATTCTAAAAGTTTGTTCTTGGTATATAGAGCACAGGAAGTTTGATTTTATTTGATAAAATAGCTTTGTGATGTCTGAAGCTAGTTGTGTTTCTATCTTTCAAGTTGTATTTTTGCTTTAAATGTTTGGTGATGGTATAGCACTTATTACAATATTTTCAAAAGTATACACACCCCTATGAACACTCAGATTTTGTCCCATTACAACTACAAACTTCAATGTGTTTTATTATGACTTCACCCCTAAAAAGCAAAATGGTACAAACTGCCTTCAGATATCACCAAAAGACTAAACAGAGTTTGTGATCTCACTATAAGAAGATCTGTTCTGAGACGACCTCAGACGTGTGTTGGAGAAGATTTGTGAACCAGCAGCATCATGAAGACCAAGGAAAACAGCAGGCAGTTAAGAGATAAAGTTGTATAGAAGCCTAAAGCTGTTATAGGTTCTAAAATATTATTACAAACTTTAAAAAACTCACAAAGAACTGAAAAAAGAATAGGACAACTGCAAAACATCCTAAAAACCCACCTACTCTAGCACACTGGGCAAGGAGAGCATTATGAAGCTTTTAGATGTTCTGGCTAAAGTCTGATCAAATGAGACCACAATTTAACAAACAATATGTGGGCAGGAACTTGAACTGTAGATCAGCCTGAACAAACCATGGTGGGGACATGCTGTGGGGATGCGTTTCTTTAGGAGGAGAGAGAATCTGGTCAGAAGTAATGGGAAGATGGACTCAGCTGAATACAGGGAAATCCTGAAAAACTAACAAAAGAGGAAAAGTGGTTTTCTCATAAACCATTTTCCTCCAGTCAGGTGTGCCAAAAAAGCTTTAGAGATTCTTCAAAAACAGAAACAGACATTTAACCGCTGGAGACACAAATCAATAATGAGAGAAACAAATCAATAATGGTTTAAATTAAATGATATACATTATAAAAAGTCCAAAGGTATTAGTTTGTGGCAAGATCTGGAAATTAATGTTCACAGATGCTCTTCGTCTAATTTCAACAATTCTGTGAAGACAAATTGACAGAATTTTACAATCATTACTGTAAAATCTGGTTTTAGAAAGTAATGACTCAGGACGATTGAATGCCTCCAGTTATGTAAAAAATAAAAAATAAACCAATTGCAACATTAAATCATGTGTTCAATGTGAAAATACTCTTGCAGTCTGTGTGTTTGTAAAAAATCTGTCCAAAGATACCAGGATTGTATTTTTGGGGTCTCTTTGGTTTATAAAAAAGTTGTTTTCCCTCAGAGTCCAGACTTCACCTGTAAGGCATCAACAAATGGTCTGATAAAGTATAAATACCTTTTGAATTGTCTACCTTCAGCACTCAATCTCATAGGTGCACAGATTCCCCAACCTTCACTTTGCTTCTTTTTTAAGTTTACTTCCTCCCGCCTCAGTTTGCCCCCCTCTGACTCTTCTTGGCAGTCAACAGGAAGGTTTGCTTTGGGAATTCACAGCTGCTGTCCTCTCACCTTTACTGTCTAGAATAATTTGGAGAATCAGCACGTGTTTGGCATGTTGTCTCTGTGTGTACGTGCGTTTCTGGGTTTACAAAACAGACAGAAAGTTTTTAGAAGAACCGAAGTTTACATCTTTACCTCATTAGCACATATTTCCTTACAAAGACAAGGCAAAAACATCATTTATAATTATTTTATTCAGTGAAGAAATAAATGACAAAAGCATCCTATTTTGATTTTGATCAGATTTATTTTATGATTTGGCTCAAGTATGTTTGTCAGCAATTTGAAATATTCTTGGGAATAATTGTGTAAAATTAACACTCCTCTTGTTTGGAGGTTAAGCCTCCTAATATATAAAAATATGCACAAATTTTAAACAGTTCATTCTCTGATGTACTCAGAATTTACTTAGAGTTTATATCAATGAGATGTGGAACAGGACAATGAACCAAGGCAAAACAGGAAGTACACATCTGAATGTCTCAAAATAATAAAAACAATACAACAGTGACAAAAAGGTTTTGAAGTGGCCTAGTCAAAGTCTTGTCCTAAATCTGCTGCGGTGCGATCTTCATGCTCAAATCTGATCATTCGTGCTCAAATTCCGGCAAACTCTTGATGTCAATTGTTGCTGGTTGTTTGTTTAGGGAGCAATTACTTTTCATATAAGGCCAGACTGGTTTTGAACGCTTTTGTCCTTAATAAATGAAATCATCATTTGTTTTGGTGAATATGAAAGAATGTGAGCATGCTGTCCTCTGCAGCATGATTTCCGTCTCTGGGTGTGTGTTCTGTGTGTGTGCTCTTTATGGTTTGTGTTCCTCAAAACAAGGGGGTCCAAGTTGACACAGTGACAGTTCCTCGCGGAGCAACAGAGGGGCCCTGCTCTCCAACAACAGAGGCTTTGTTGCACTGCTCCTCTTGGCTTGTTCTGGACTTCCTTCTCCCTCTCTTTCTCTCGCTTTTTCCTCTCCTTTTTTAGTGAGCCCATTTTCTTGTCTGAAGTCTTAATTTGGGGCGCTGGCCAGTGGAGAGAGGGAAGTGAAGGGGGACCGAGGGAGAGAAGAACGGGGAAAAGGGAGAGGAGGCGCGGAGTGGTGATTGCTGCAGACGGACGGCGCTTTGTTCCTTCTTTCCCAGGCTCCTCTCTTGAGCCTCCGAGGCTCCAATTGCGCTGAAGCCTTCCAGCGAGAGTGGCAGAGGGAGGGAAGAAAAAGAGGGCACAATGATCTGTCCAACTGGAATCCTCTATTACATAGCCTATATATATATATATATATATATATATATATATATATATATATATATATATATATATATATATATATATATATATATATATATACACACATGCAAAAAACAGAGGAAGAACAGGGGGAAGAAAGAAGTACAGATTAGAAGAACTAGCAGAAGAGGAAAACGGGGAAACAGGATGAGAAAAGGCTGAGGGACAGTCAAAAATGTTGTCAATATACACACAGTGACCACTAGGTGTCTCCAACACTGGTGTCACAAACGGGTGAGCCAGAATTAACACCCTACTGTACCAGGAAAGAAAAAAAAAGATCTTCATTTAAAACTGGATCAGTTTGAGCAAAAAAAAAAAAAGGATTTTTGATAGAATTTCACATAAAATAAAAATGAAGCAACAATGTGTGCAAACATTTTTCTCATGGTCCACTGCACACACACCCACACCCAAACCCAAGAGAAGGTGATAAAAAGCTTAAAATGTCACACAGAAAGGGAATAAAGCCTTTACTAGGGACGACCCAAGGGTGTGTAAGGCCCTAAAGAGAGGTTTATTTGAGGCTCTCCCTTTTGCTGAAGCTCATCTCAATTATTATCAACTTGTGAATCTAAGTTTAATCTTTTCTTTACAACCAACAACTGAAAAAAAATTACTCTCTGTTGGTCTGATTTATAATGTGCACTACATGTAACACAAGCTGCAGAAATGATTACATTAGCAATCAAACATTATTATAACTTTCAAATAGTGAACAACTTCCTTAATATATATAAATAAGGGTTGCAGTGACTGATCATCTTTGTGTCATAGTGTCAACAACACTCTGTCAAGAGGAGAACTTTAGTCAACTTATAAACTTTTGAAATTACTTAAAGTGAGCCCCTGTTGGAGTGTACAGGAGTTTAGATCATAAAGGGATTGAGGTAACTCAAATTAGGTGTAAGGCTTCTTGTTTTATGGCAGCACCATAAGGGCAATGCATAAGCATCAAACTTATAAATAATAAATACAGCTGATAAAAACGATTCATACCATATTTCATGTGAAATTTCTTTATTATTACATCCTTAATAAAACGTTGTATGAGAAAATGACTATTTTCCATTTGTTTGTTTTTTCTATTTTAGAGAAATATTTTACATTCACATCTTGCAGAATACCCAGGATGTTTTTAGTTTATTTATGCAAAATAATAATTTCTTCTGTTGTGCTACAGTTGGCTGTTCTTTCTTTTATTTAATGTGCAAAAAAAAAAAAAAAAAAAAAGCTACATGTTAAAAACAGTGGAAACCAAATATGATTACAACCATTTGTGAACCCGTTCCGTATTACTTCAAGTGCTCCTTGGGACCCCCAGACCAGCAGCGGGCCCTAAACAGTTGAAAAGTTTGCTTATAGTTCTGGCTTTGAATTTTAGTATCCTCCCTTCCACAAAATAATTTCATCTGTTACGAACCAGCTGCATTGAAACTTCGAAGCAAACTTGTCTAATTTATAAAAAAAGGGCTTTTAAGGATAAATGCTCTTGAACCCAAGCGTGTGATAAAGAGCGACCACGGAGGGAGGAGGGGCACGCCGAGGGACCTTGGGGAGTAGAGTCAACGTTTTGTGTGCCGGAGCAGGGACAAACTTTGGGCAAACATTGGGAAAGGCTGGCAGACCTTTTGAGATAGTGGGCCGTTGATCTGAAGACTGGGAAGCTAAAGTCCGCTATCTCCTGTGTGATACGGCAGCCAAGGTCTTGCTGACACACAGAACAAACATGGATACCTGAAGACAATGACCTTTGAACCACTAGGTGAGCGAGATGGGGGGAAAAACAGGAAGTGGTGAAAGTGACTCTGGTGACTTCCACCCTGCAGGCCAAGAATGAACCAGGTGTAATGATTGTAAGTACATGGGTCACTGTACATAAAAAGCTCACTCACACACACCTTACAAAACACAGATGTGGTGTGTAGGCGTGTGCATGTGTGTGTGTGAGATGCAGGAAGCGAGAAAGTGAGTCTTCAGATGTAGCGACAGATGGTATTTGATTACAGAGCAGACGGTCGGTGTTGTACAAAGATGCTGTCTCAGCCCAACCTAAGGAGCTGTAGCCTCCGGTTAAGGCGAGCGGAGGGAGGCGGGCGGAGGACGAGAGGGAAAAGGAACATAGGAGCAAAGGAGGGGGGAGTAAAAAAGAATAAAAGCGAGCAAGAAAGACACAAAAGAGGCAACTCCAAAAAATGAGCATCAAAGCAAAAAAGAGAAAAGCAAGTCAGGCGAGAACAAAGGAAAAAAAGGAACAGAGCGATGGGCTGGCATGCTGGAAAGTATACAGGAGGTCATGATAAGAAAACAGCAAAATGACGCAGAGAGAACAACACCATACTTTTTTTTTTTTTTTTAAATAGCCTTTTTAAGTAATTCCCAAACTACTAACAGAACAACCCCCCAAAAAGGTAAAGTCTGTAGGCGAATCTTAAACATGTTCTCTTTTAGAAACTTTAAAACAATTTAATTTCTGGACAGCTATCATTGAGGGATCATTATGCATTTTATTACAACTTTGTCCGGAGTTGATAAGCGGACCCAGAATACAGTTATTGTCACTGTAAATAAAATGTAATTAATGAGTCTTTGGGAAAAACCCCCATAAAATTATAACTATCTATGTATCTAATTGTTTTTGTATGATCACAGTTCTTTACTCTACTATACCTTCAACAATTTTAGGCAACTTTGCATCAATGATGGAATAAAAATAATTCCCTCTCTTTGCAGTAAATAAGTATCAGTGTCATGTCAAATAGACATGAAAATACCATGTCAATCTGTTTCGCTAATATGTGAATAATTATATATTGTAATAATCAAATTCTTGAAGTCCATCATTGCAGTCTTTCAGCTGTTAATTCAAGGACAAAAACCTATTTCATAAAAAAAAACAAAAAACAAAAAACAACTTTTTTCAACTCTTATTTGCCACATCATAGAGGCATGTTCTCCACAATAACAGAGGGCCTGGTTCATGAATAAAATGCATCGGAGTATTCAATGCTGGAGAAACAAGTTTGGAGATATCAGGATAATTAAACCATTTTCAAAGGTCAGTTTCTGATCTGGGTCTGGGCCAAACTGCCAGTCAGTCTGGGCCCAGTCAACAAATGTTAATTGTGGGCAGACAGTGTACAAAGTGTATGCTAAGTTGAAGCTCATTATGAGCATTATGCTGCTATGACAACATAAAAAAATTAAGCACTTATTTATGTTTATGTTTGTCCTGTCTGTCTCTGTGTTGCTCTGCGATAGACTGGCGTCCTGTTCAGGGTGTACCCCGCCTCTTGCCCGGAACGTTAGCTGGAGATAGACACCAGCAGCCCTCCTGACTCCTCTAAAGGACAAGGGTGTTCAGAAAATGGATGGATGAATATATATTATATAACTGATACGATTGTTTAAGAATGTTAAAAACCATAGCAACATAAGCATAAAATGTGGGTTCTTTTACTTTGTGAAACAAAATTGAAAACAAGTAACTCTGATAAAATAATAGGTTTAAGCAGCTCACTGAAGACAAACAGGCTCATATTGTAACACTGAGTTTCTGTGTGCTCCGTCTGGGAACAGTATGACAGTGTCTGGTTGCACTTACTTTTTGTCTTTTTTTTTTTTTTGCTGTAAATATTTGATACTGTCATTAAACTAATTAGGTAGATTATTATGAATGATTTTTAAAAAAAAAATCATTATTATGACAGATTTTTTTTAAATCAGTCATAATAATTAGGATAAAGGTTACAGATCATTAAACACAACACTTGTATGTTGAAAGTGAATGTATTAAAATTAAATTATTTCTAAGTGATCTGGATATATGATTAAAGCATATTCCCCCCACCCCCCAACCAGAAATTAGATTTAGACCTTTTAAATATTAAGTTAGAGAACTCCTGGTGTAAAATATTGTTTTATAATTGAAATGAAGAATTATTTTTCAGTGTCAGTCTCTATAATCTTGCAGATGCTTTCAAAAATAATAAACGAGCCACATGCCGTTGTTATTTTCCACTCTCATTTTTTATTTTTATTTATCTTTTTCTGCATTTAGCACAAGCTTGCATATATACTGCACATACATTCAGTTCATAGAGGGTGAAGGCACAAAAGGCAATTTGACTACTGGTTCTTTGTTGGGCTGGGCCAAAACAACACAGGGCGAAAAATAATAAAATATCGCAAGAGAAGGAAAAAGTCTTTAAACTAGTTTCAAGCTTTCTGACTCCACCCTCTACCCAGTCAAACCCTTTATCTACCCAGTTCCATTAAGCTGCCTGATCTTCATTCAGCATTTCTGTCAATTACATAAAAAAATTTTGAAATTCACTTTTAAATAAAAAAGGCTGAAATCTTTTAAATTGATTCAGCTTGTTTCACTGCAGTGCAGCTTTCGCTGGATGGAAGGAAATCAAAAATGAACAACATGAAATAAATTAGGATAAATTAAACCAATAAATTACACAAAATTTGCAGACACAAATAGACACCAGTAACAGGAGAAAGAAGTACAGCAGCCACGTTATGAGTTTTATTTTACAACCTGTGTCAGTATTCAGGCTGCAGAAAAACATGGCTGTTCCAGTTGGAATCACTGCACTAATAATGTCATAGAAAAACCATGAACAAAACACTATTTACATAAACATATTGCTAAGTTATACAAAGGCCGTGTTTATCAATGTAAGTCCACGTCATTATTATTTACAATAAAAGAGGAGCAGTGTAATAATAATAATAATAATAATAATAATAATAATAATAATAATAATAATAATAATAATAATAATAATGATTTAAAGAAAGGATTTACCACCAAAAGCCTTAAATCAAAATCCTCTTTCAAACAGGTCAGAAAACAGATCAGAAGAAATTACCACAACACACACACACACACACACACACACACACGCCCACGCCCACGCCCACACACCAAAACACATGTTGCCAATAGTTAATGAGAATCATTTACATGTCAGGATGGTACTCCCAGGGGTGGGGGAGGGCACACAGTGTTGAGAATTGTGTCACTCAGTGGTTCACAGGTTCTCATAATCGGTCTTTTCTTTCACACAGACACAAACACTTGTATAAAGTATAGGTCGCAAACAAACGTACGGATGAGCACACAGAAAATCCACATATATTTACCAAAAAAAATGAAAAAAATGGCCCTATATGAATTTTGCCTCCAGCCTCTTTAATCAAAGCATATATGTACAAATTTCCCTTCCATAGCAAATCTGACTGTAAGGTCCTGTCTATTTCCTGGATTCGGTCTAAGTCAGTGTTGGCGACCACCTGTGTCATGATGGCCCCACCGCTCGGTAAAAGAAACCACAATGCTGGTGCAACTTCAAGAGTACTGCCGATGGGAGATGGGAGATGGACTCCCGCTAAAGGCCTGGCAGGGGTGTGCGTGGGTGGGGGACTCAAAGGGGCTGGCTGTTTTTGTATTTTTTTTTTGAGATTTATCCCCCCCTCTGCCCCTCCCTCAACTTTGTCTTTTAATCACTCATTCCTCTCTAGCACTCTTACCGATCATATAAAACATCTGTACAAGTATTTTGTTTCATCCTGACATATTGACATTTGCCACAATAGTTCATATTCTTGAAATGTGCCTAAAATTTCTAAACACATTTCTTTCTCAACAAGATATTCATTCAACTTGTAGCAAGAAAAATAAAGACACATACAAAATAAAACTGGCCAAAAAAGGTGTAAAAACCTACCCCTATTCCTCCTAGTTGAGAAATTTCCAAGAATTAAATTTAATAACATTGCCACCTAAATACCCTCAATAGTTGCTTTATTAAACCTTTTTATAAAGCAGCTCTTTTTTTAAAATCTTTTCTTTCTTTTCTTTCATAAATTACCAGAAAATGCTAGAACTGAACTTCAATATTTTTTTCTATCATAAATATCAAATGACAATTGAAAATGAAAACTTGACAAAAATATTTTTGTTTCACAATCGTTAGGCATAGAAACAATATTACATCAGGGTGGAGTTTCAGAAAGGGCAGGGCGGGGAGCGATAATAATCTGCGCATCAGATAAAAGTCTTTCCTTTCTCCCTTTTGTTTGTGACGCTTTAGAGCCCTTGGCTGGTGCTTTGAGACTCAGGCATCCTTCAGTGCGAAAAGTGTCCGGGTCGTTTTCTCAGGGCTCCCAATCTTAAGAAGAAACACTGTCCAGGGAGGAGAAGGAGAGGGGGACATAATGAAGGGAGTAGCTCTAAGTCTTTTGCTGCTGCCTTTTGTCAGGTGCTTTGTCTCGCTTAGACAAGTCAGCAGGTCAAGCAACCTGGTCCTTTTGATCTTTTGTGAAACACAAAGACATCCTATAAGATAATGACTCCAAGGTGAGATCAACAGCTAGCTTGCACGCACTCTCAAGTCAAATTTTTCCTTCACTTTTATTAAGCCTGAGAGAGGGTGGATGAAAGCACACCGTCACACACTCATGAATAACTCTAAAAATATGTGCAATTAAGGAGGGGGAAAAAAAATCTGGGTTATATTATCACAGGTAAAATTCTGTGGACCGCCATTTAGCAATCTGTGGCACTGTGGTTTTCAAGCAAATTACACTTTGGGTCTGAAAACGAAGACGCTTTGAGACAGCGGGGCAGAGCGGAGAGCTCCAGGTGTGCATTGTACAACTCTCCGCTCCTTTGTCCCTGATCTTTGTAGTGCTGAGAACTTCTCCATCTACCCTCAGGGTGAATGCTCACCTCCGACCTTGAACTGTTGCTTTGTAGGAAAAAGCTAGATCACTCACAGGAAGATGAACATGGAAGAAAGATGCCACTGCCGCATGTGTCCATGTGTCAGAAATAATGAATGGGTTGGTTTTCGCCTGTTGGATAATTTGTACCCCTGGCAGTTTTTGGTTTAAAGTAAGTATCATTCAACCAAAACGTTTTTTACGGCAGACAGAGTCTCACTCAAAAGAGAACAGAATGATTTAAAAGAAGCACCTAATTAAAATAAACAGGAAGAGGCAACTTTATTTGTATTACATCACACAAACCCTTGTTATAATTGCTGACCAGTTTTCATAGGATTCCATTGGTATGTGATAATATATCTTTGGTGGTGATCAACTCTGTGTCTCTAGGAGAGGAAGGCCTTTTAGTTATCACCCTAATTTTTAGATTTCTTCACAGGTTCTCAATGGAATTCATGTTTTGCCTAAATCTAATTGGTTAACATCACTTCCAGTCATAAGAAACATGTAGGTAAAAGATTATTTGAAACCAGGAATATGGATAATTTTGACTGTATACACCACTAAACAGTTGGTCAAATTGTTATAGTTGATTTGTGTGTGGACATGTGTGTGTGTTGCT
Source organism: Gambusia affinis (assembly GCF_019740435.1). NCBI lineage: Eukaryota > Metazoa > Chordata > Actinopteri > Cyprinodontiformes > Poeciliidae > Gambusia > Gambusia affinis. The sequence goes on from NC_057889.1 coordinate 11,157,703, forward strand.
TCAAGCTAAGTTTATCTACAATATTCTGAAATGTTCAAGTATCATCTGCAAATAAAGCAACTTTAGCATGTCATTTTCACTTCGCATAGGATTATTAGAGCAGAAGCCTAAATAGTAATCAGGCTGTCTTCATCTTCTAAGAGCTGGATATAAATAGTATACAGATAAAGATGAGCAGTTGTACACCTTCAGGTGGAGCACCATCTAAAACGCTGCGGATTTAACGAGGAGTATGAAGAAAAAACCACAAATATATTGTGTTCAATTTGTATTTCTGTACTCTTTTTATGTGAAGTGTTATGGCAACATTTTTTTAGACACAGTGTTACTAATTAGGGGCATTTTTTTACTCCGATCAAACAGAAACCCTGACATTATTGCTTTTATAAAGAAACTTGAGCAAAGGAAAGGATGGAGGGAAATATGGTGGAGAAAGTATTTAGGAATCTAAATGCGCTTGGAGTAATATTAATAATAATTTATTTTTCTTCTGCAACGGCATCAAGGGACAAACAAATCTTGAAGTGCCAATCTTCAGCAAGCAAAAAATGACAAATAATCATAAACAACAATAAGAATATTAATCAAAAATAATGTACACCCAATAAACACAATGCCCTGCTTTTAAGGGAAAATACACTTCAAAAGGTGGTAGACTTCAGTAGCCTCTTAAAACCAGTCCAAGTTCTGCAGACCAGTGCTGACCAGTAACACGAGTCCAGTTTTAGTCCAGTCAATAACCATAGTAGGCCTCAATTTTGTGTGCATGTGTGTCTTCTTCGTGACATCTTATAAAGCAGAGTCTATTGGGCAGCCAAGCAGGAAACGGTTCGTCAGGATGCCCCTAGAACTGGAGGGATACAGTTTTACAGTTTTTTAGTAAACCCTGCCTGTGTTTGTAGTGGTGTAAATGCAAAGTCCCTCTGCACACTCAGGTAGTATTGTTCATAAAACAGGCCATACAGGTGAGGGCTCACACAGTCCAAAAACACCCAGTAATAAAAGTCTCTTCACTTCAGAATGTTAGAAAAACAAAACATATAATAACCATAATAATATATGAACAACAACACAATAGCTAGATCATTTAGGAAATGCCACAGAGGCTTTAGTTTGGGAATGCTACTCCATAACTTTTATACATTCAAAAATAATAATAAAAGAACAAAAAAATCAAACGTTTAGTTAAAAATAATAATAAAAAAAAAAAACTAAGGGGAAATTTTTGAAAAATTCAATTAAATCAAAAACGACAAACAAAATAAGCGCAAAGAGATGATCAGAGATGGAGGTGTAGGAGGAATTTTACTCATGTAGAAGCTCCTGAAGGCAATTTGGGGACTTGAAGATCTCAGGGACCTCGCTGTCCAGTTTGCAGATGACCTTGTAGATGGCCTTCTTCCAGGATGGGTCCACGTCTTTGCCGGCCACAATGGCATTAAAGAACTCCCGCAATGTAATCTCAGCCACTTCCAGGAAGCGATCAGGGACCTTAGTGGAAAAAAAGAAGAAGGGAACATTTGCATATAGTTTTTGGGGAGATTTTTTCAAGTTGCCTGCAGCATCTATCAGGTTTTCTTCTGGCTTGCCCAGCATTTAGCTCGATCCATCTTTCCATGAACTTCAACCAACATTTTTATCTTTGTCAACAAAAAGCATTCTCATAGTAATATGCTGCCACCACCATTTAGGACAAATAGTTCAGTTTTAGTCTAATCTGACTAGAGCACCTTCTTTAGAAAGTTTACATGTTGTGGAAGGTTTAAATGGGATTGGAAAACATACTTTTCATTAAGGCCAAGTGATGTTTCTGGTTGTAATACAACAGAATGTGAAAACATTAAAGAGTTGTAAATACTTTTGCATGCCACTGTGAATTGAATATCTTCTAGGGTAGTGTATCTTGATATCTTCACTGTGGATGTAAAACCATAAATCTCCTCTGTGTACTTCCTTAAAATGCGATTGAGGTGGCAGCCTGAGAAAAAAGTAACTTCTTGTGTATACTCAGGTTCATCACGCTTCTCACTCCCCCCCCCCCCTACTCTGCAGCAACATGGCACATGTGACATGTTTATGGCTCTCGCTGCAAATCTGTGACCAACTGAGAGAGCGGAGTCGACTTGAAGAGCGACAGAGAGGTGCTGGCGAAAGAGGAAGTACTAAATGCTCTGGGAACGGGGAGACACGCCGCCTCTTTAGTGTCCCTGACAGCAGCGCTCACCGACACCGCGGAGATGATTAGTCTGGCAAAGATCTGTGACACCTTCCCCCAAGCCAACACTCTGTCACACATACACACACACACCCCCACGCACCCCTGCACATGCACTTATGCAGGCGTGAGCACACACACCAGCGCACACACCTTCTTGTGCCAAGGAGATGACACATCCTGTATGGTGACACGCACACTTTAGCTACCCTGGTGTATTTGGCTCTTTCCTCGACTCAGAGCTCAGGGCGATGCAGCCTTCAGGGGTCACCTGCTTGGATAGTGCTGACTGTCTCCCTGCCCGCTTCTCTTGATACACACAGACACATACTGTCCCACACACACACACACACATATAGATACAGCAGCAGCTAGTCTAAACGCCTGACAGTGCGCGCTCCTCTCCTAGTGTCCTGCAGATACTCATCAGGAGTGTCAGGACACAGCAAGGTTAGTGGACACACACGATAAATACACACATGCAGGGTTTATTCACACTCTTAGACACACATGGGACAGCCCACCCACCCCCTCTAGGGGTGATGAATGGCGTGTGGTGTGTATGTTATTCTGTGGAAGTGAAAAGGTGAGTCATGAATAAGGAGCTTGGATGCTATAACCCAGTTCCCCAAATATTGAATCCCCCTGTCCAGAGGAGTGGAAGAGGATATAATTCATTGTTTGGGCTGTTTGTAGCTTCCGAAATACTGGCACAATAACCCTGGCACGAGGGCAAGGTAATGCGTGTGCCACGGCATGTTTGTGCAATTGCCTGCGCACGCTGTTCCCCATAGACTCCGCTGACTGGCCAAAGAAGCGCAGCACCCTGGCCGCTGGATGCAGGCAGTGCTGCATTACTAAGAATATTCCTGCATGGAATTTCTCCTGACGTTTTGACTATAAAAGGACAGCAAAACGCTGACTGCAAGGAGAAAGCAATGTCAAGGAGAAAAGGGTATTGGTATTTCAGATCCTCTTGACTGCGAGAGGGGGAGGGAGGGAGCGATGGTGAGGGAAGGAGGGGCTGAGAAGAGTCTAAGGAGAGAGTGTGGAACAACAGAACAGAGGGAGTTATTCCTGTCCCACAAGCCTTTGTTTTGCCACTACATGTGAGGCGCATATGAGTGAACTGCCCCCTGACCACCAGTGAGCCCTAACTGCTTGCACCCCCCATCCTTTTGCCAGACTCTCCCCTTGTCTCCATCCTTCTCTGTAGGGTCAGCTGTTGGGCCTTTGTTCCACAGGCATTGTGGGGGATTATCCAGTGTGGCTGTTCATTTGCTCTGCTGTCCGGTAAATGGGGCCAATCGCGTGGCTCACAATCCTTCATACATATTTCATAGGGCTTTTTAACAACTTCTCAGCAGAGCCCAAAATTAAAACACAGATGCATGAGGAGGGGAGGCGATAAAGGACGGAGAGTTTTTTGTGGGGTTTGCAGCAGCACTTGGAAAAGGCAAACAAGGTGACTGAGGCCTAGTCCTCTAAAAAAAAAAAATTATAATAATAAAAAAAATTCTGGTGGATTTACAGCCTCATATGTGGATATAAACTGCATCTTAGATGACAAAACTCCAAAAAGACAAAAAAACAAAACAAAACAGAATATAATATGACTTTTTATGACTTTCTAATACTGAGCTGACACTGTTTGAAGTAAGCTTCAAATCAGGAAATTATATTAGAGAAAATAAAGGGTCAAATTAGACAAAAGTGGCACTGCTTCATTTTCAAAGCTGTTAACTTCGGTGTAAATATCAACTGTCGCCAATTGCAGCATTTTCTGATGACAAATACAACATAGTTTTTTCAAAACCAGGAAGGAGCGTTAAAAAACTATCTAGTGAGGTGTGGACTGGTCATCCAGATGTTATTAAATTCATGTGCATAAAGGCCGACTACCACAACAACTTTCTTTTCAGAAAGCTTCCAATGTGAGCTCAAATAGTGACTTGAACCAAAAAAAAATGTCAGACAAGACAAAAAAAAGCTATATTTGGTTTTGGAAGAAACTTAAATTGTTAGTCAAGTCAATTAAAAACAAAAACAACAACAACAATAAAAAACCCAGCAAACATTGACCAATGAAACACTATAAAAAACAGAGGAAAGTTCAAATAAAACTCTCAGTGAGGAAACCCCATATGCATCATAAAAAAACAAACCCAGCACTGCTTTAGCCATGCTCAGGATCTTCTGCTATTGGATTTGAACTGCTACTGTCAATGTAGTTGCCACACACTGGTTCATTATTTTTTTTACAACCTTTTTGATTAAAATAAAAAAATTGTAGAATTGTAAAAAAAAAAAATTGTAAAAAAAAAAATTGTAAAATTTTCTTTTTTAAATAAAAAGTTTAAGAAATATATGGCGCAGTGTTTGGCCTTGTTGTCCATTTTTGCATGAAGATCAAGTACTCCCTCTATAGCTATTATTAGACATCCACTTTTCCAGATATGTTCAGTGTCTGATGAAGTAGATATATGGATAATGTTCAAGATAACTTGATAGTATTCTGGTTTTGTTATGAAAAACACAGCAATATAAAAAAATAACTTGCCATGTAATGCTTGAGAAATTACAAGATTCATATTTTCTTGATGGCGAGAGCTAACACAAAAACCATTTGAAAGATTCCAGGCAACTTGTAGCAATTAGCTGAAACTGATTGTCTCCCCCTCTGTGCTGCAAGAATGACTTCATTTTTCATTAAGTGTAAAATTGACAATGAATACAGGAAAAATTTATTTTCAGTCCCTGAGGACTGGTGCCCAGCAGGTTTTAAATCTTCTTCTGGTTTAGTTAATTGAGGTCTTTGAATTAGCTGTACTGAAACACACCTAGCATCCATCTGAAACCTCAAGGATTGGAATGAACCATTGCTGTTTGAGACCATCATATGGACTTCTGTCCCTCTGTCCTGCTTCTAAAATAAAAGCAGTAATTTTTATATGAAAGTAGCCAGATCATGTCCAGAACATAGAACTATATGTTGAAAATTACCAGATGAATATAGACTCAATATTTATGTAAAAAAATACAAAAGACACAAGTGACAGGATGTTCAAAAAAAACAGCTCTCTTGAAAGCTGATATTTATGCAGCTATTACCTTGTGTAACTTTATATGAAAAAAGAAGACAAGGACGAAAGGCTGATGAAAAAATCCACAAAGGTGATAAATCTGTGCCTTCCTAACCCCTCACATTGTCCTCTGTGTTGGATAAATACCAATCAAGAGGGACAGACCAAAGGAAGACATAAAAAAGAAAAGAGAGTCTGATAGCAACGAGGCAGTTAATCACTCCTTTACACTGTCTCCCCGTCGCCCCAACAACTCTCCCCCATTCTCTCCATCTTTCCCTCTTGTGACAGGTTGCTTTGAGACAGAGGGATAAGCTCTTTTTCAGAGAGAGGGAATCGGATTTCCTGCTTTTTGATGAGATAATAAAATATGACGGAGGACAAAGGGAGCCTGTGGATGGCTTGCTGGGAGCCATTCACTCCAGGAGCAGCAGCTCCTGTCTTAAGACTGCTTAGACAAACGTTTAAAAAGGTAGCCAGAGGCCCCAAAGCCTTCAAATTCAGGCTACTGTTACACACCAAGTGTGGAGATATATGTGTGTGTGTATCTGTTTCGTTAAAGCCTGAGAAATCTCTTCTCTCTGGGTGACTCAGGGTTGGCTGTTTGTTTGACCAGCGTGTTTCTCCCCTTTGCTTTTGGGAACTGTCAGGAGATGTATTGCACCTTCTATTTGCACAGTGTTAGCCAAACAAGACAAGACCCTGGAAGATAAGGCCGTGTGTATGTGGGCGTGCACAAGAGAGGGTGTTTGCTAGCAAGCTGTTGCCTTGAAGGATGAAATGCAGGGACACAACATAAGCCCCATGCTACAGCCAGGTTAATTCCTAACTCCAACCAAGCCTGGGAATATCAGCACTTCCCATGTTTTCCATACCCTGTGTTTAAATCTGTGTGGCAGGAACATTTTTGAATGATGGTATCCAAGGTTGCCGTGTTGCAAGAAGATGCAATCGTTCATAAAAGAAGCATAGTTGAACATCTTTGCATCTTTTTTGAGTCAAGCCAGAGTTTTCCAAACTTCCAACGCACTCTGGTACGTACAGGCTCATGTACCTCACGTATCTGCTCAAATCAATAATCTACAAAGGCCTTGATAAGCCCTTGGCCCACACTGTCACTTTATGCAAACACAACCCATGTCCCCTCTCTTGCTACCCCTCACCATGCTTGTCCCCTGGCCCCTTAGCACTGATAACACTGTGCCATGGCTGAAATGTCAAACAGCCACAAAAGCAAAGCAAGTGGCAAGTAGGAACGGTTCCTGAAATTAATTCACTCTTAAAATATTGATTTACATTCTTCATCTTCACATAATACTTCTGTATTATGGCAATACAGAAGTATTGCCATAATACAATTCAGCTCCTCAGGTCTATTTCTTGTGAGGTCTGTGCTTCAGAGACTGTTGGGACGGGAAAAGGGCCTCAAAGCTGAGCAAACATCAGCCACCCTCACTCCACTGATAGCCTTGAGAATGTAGAGCCTTGAGGGGCTGCCGTTGTGTATATATGTGTATGTGGATTTGTATCTAGTGGAAAGCTTGGTGTGTTTTTTTGTGCAGAAGCATTAGCGTCACATGGTAGTCTTCTCAAGGTGCACCTCCAAGAGAGAGTCAAGGACAGGACAGGGTCAAAGACACTGAAGTTGTTCTCCTTTGTGCCTGGACTTCCATCCTTAGACACATAGTAGTTGAACATGTATTTGGTATCTCTTTGACATCCATTTTCTTTTCTGCTTCACCCTGAATTTGGCAAAACTAAGTCAGAAATTTAATGTAATCCTTTGAGAATTTCCATACTACAAAGCTAAAATTAGCACATAAATTGTACTGTTGCCCATTCTTCTTTATAATATATCAAACTCAGTTGGATTGGGCAGACATTGCCTGTGGACCTCAATTTTTAAGTCTTGAAAAGTTCTGGACTTTGACTGGGCCAATTCTTTTTCTTCCACTTCCCAATTACAAGTCCTTTGGTTTGATGTAACACCTAAAATCCCAATAAAACAAACTGAAAATGTGGTTTTATCATGTGAAAAAGTTTATGTGTACATACATTTGGACAGGAACTACATCAAAATCTCCAAATCTACAGTTTTCTTATGAATCTATGATTTCAGAAAAAAACTGAAATCATAGATTCAAACCTTGCTTGGAGATTTAGAAATTCACTGCCTGATATTTTACGGTGTCCCCAGCTGAGAGGAAACAATCTAAATGATGGAGGGGACACGGGGGTCACTGAGTGCTGGGCCTCTGAGGTCAGGAAGTCAACCGAGCTTTGAGAGACTGAGAGCGCAGGAGGCAGCAGGGAAAGAAAGAAGCGAGGGAGTCTGGAAGATAGGAGCAGGACATCTGGAGAGGAGGAGAACAGGGGGAGGGAGGAAGAGGAGGAAAGAGGGTGGGTGGGTTTGGGAACAACAAAAGATGGAAGATAAGGAGCTGGACTGCAGGAAAGAGGTTGGAAGATGGCTGGATTGATGGATGGATAGAAGGAGGGAGAGAGAATGTGAGGGTGAGTGAAAGATGGAAGTGGCAGGGGAAGAAAGGAGAAATAATAAACTGCAGATTGGATTGAAGGAAAGGGAGTTTGGCATCAGCAGGGGGAGGAAAAAGGGAGTATGAAGGGGCCATGGGGGGAGGGAGGTGTCTTGACACATCTGCAGCTCTGATGCACGCCCTGGTCATTTTTGGCATGCGTCCCTTTGCCACGCTTCATTAGTCTGACACACACACGGACGGAGACCAAAATGGTCCAGAAATAATGACATAATCAGCAGCTGTGCCACAGAGAGCAGGCTGCCCCTCACAAGGTGACCAGGGACAGAAGGAGGAGGGGAAGACGAACAGAGGAAGAGGAGGAGGTGGGCTGAAATCTAGCAATAGCAAAGTGCCGTGAGATAAGGTGTGCGTGAGCAGGTGTGGAAAAGGAGTGAAAACATCATCTGAGTCTTAATGTTTACGTGTCTCTTTGCTACTCATTTTGCCCCAGGTGCTACACACACCACTCTGGTCATTGGTGAGAATCAACAGTTCACAATGAGGAAAGGATTTGTCAGAATTCCTAATCAGGGGGTTTAATAGCAATGAGACGAGAAGCGGATGATCTTTTTTTAATTTCTCAAAAAAAATAACAGAAATGAAACAAGAAAAACATCTTGGAAATTTACTGTGGAGGTTCATTTAAGATTGATTGGTTAATTGTTGATCCATTTTATTCTATTTCCAACTTTATATAGATTTGTCCCAAAAGATAAATAAGGCTGTTTTTGTGATTACTTTCATCCATTGAGATTTGGAGGTACAGCATATTATAGGACTTTTTTATTAGTTTGATAAGTCAACTAATATTTTAGGTGCTTTTGTTCTAACGTTTATTATTATCACTTTTTTGCAGTAATGGTGCATTGGGTGTCAAGGCTTCAAACGTGTCAAATTTCCCTTTGACAAATCTGGGAATGCTCTCGTTCAGGATTGACCAGATTTTGATTTTGATTTTGAACAAGACATGTTAAAATGGAGTTCAGATTCCTTAAAAAATATCAAAAAACTTCTTCAATTTAATCTTAAATAAGAACAATATCAATAACAGAAAAGTCATTCAATGCAATAGATATCTTTCATTCCTTTTTTTTTTGCTTTCAAATCCTCAGGCATCCCTTACTGAATGGGGCTCATTGAAGATGTTTCATCCTTCAGCTCATCATTTTTGTAATATCTACAAACATTAATGTTTGTTGCTTAGCTATATCTTACATACAAAACTCCAGACTTCCAAATTTTCCAAAACTGTGTAGAAACACAGGTTACAGGTATTGTTTAAATCCTCTAACTACTTGCAACCTGTGCAAACATGCTTTCATTGTTAATGCATGTTCTGCTTAACTTAGAGCTAAATGAGAGGGAAATAAAAGAGAGTGAGATCGTAGTCAAGAGGAGGCAGAAGAAGGTGAGAGGAGAGGTGTTTTTGCTTGCTGTGGAAATAAACCCACTGGCAAGGCGTACTGTATTTGTTCGTATTTTTGGCAGCTCTGAACCTAAATCTATACCGCCAGCTTTATTTTTTTTATCTTTCCACTTCTTTTGTCTACCTTTTTGTCTTCAATCGCTCTTCAAAGAGAACCCTAAAGCTGTTCGGTGGAGGAGCCACACCTGTGTAAGAGTGCGTGTTTGTAGGTACTTATGTATCTTTCAAGATGTTTGAATCTGCGTCTTTTGCTTTTGCATCAGAGTGAAACGCCTGTGACCTTTTCACCTCAAACTCCCTGAGGTCAAATGCTGGTCAAAGACACACACCACACACATGAACACACACGCCAACACGCGCACACACACACACGCCCGCACATGCATGCACACGCACATATGTTATGGTCTATGTGGTGTGAAAATCACAAAAAAAAAGCCTAGGAATGAAGGAGTGGAACAGCAGGAGGAGGAGGAGGAGAAAACAGACATTAGTTTCTCTGGGTGGAGAACAAATGGAGCCCCGAGAGGGACGTGAAGAGGAGGAACGAGGGGAAAGAAGGGGGAAGGAGAGGTGAAGCACACAATGCTATGGGGCAAGGCGGTTGGACAGACAGCATCTGCTCTCAGCTCTCTCTGGCTCTGGGAAAGGCTGGAGAGACAAGGAGAGCAAAAGGAAGGCGGGAGGAAAAGTGGGAAGACAGGAAGGGAAGACACAGGACAGAGGAAGTGACAGTGTAAAATCTTGCTTTTTCTTTCTTGTTTTTTTTTTCAGGGATTGTCCAGGGTGCCTACAAAATCAGGAATTTGATTTCACTATTTTTAAGCACTAGACATCTTTTCTTTCCCATCTTTTTCTACTTTTGTCCTTCCTTTTCCCATCCTTCTTTGTTCCTTGTCATACCTGACTTCCATCTTTTTTTCCTTCCTTGTGTCCACCTCCATTTCTTTCTTGTCCTGCCTTTATTTCTTTTTCTTGAACAACCTCCCCTCTGTCCTTCCCTTTCCCCTCTTCTTTTATTCATTTCATTCTCGTACATAAAACGACCATAAATGACAGAAAACTCTGTGAACCTGAATTGAGGAAAGTTTAGCAATTTTACATGAAAAATGTTAAGAAACCCTACAAATGTCCAGAGAAAGTACACTTCAAAATACAGCAATGACAGACGGAAGGATGCACAAAAGACAACGGGAGACAAAAAGAGTGACACGTCTTTGCAGCAATAGAAAGAACAGCTGATAAGAGAGGACACATGATCCCAGTGCGCAGAAGAAGGCTTCTCACCACTTTTCACGGTGCCTCCCTTTCGCATAGAGATCATATGGACTTCCTCTTTAAATGCCAAGATGTGTGTGTGTCTGGTGTGGGAGGAGCAGCAGCTGACAGAGAAAACTTGGCCTGGTCTGTCTTATGGAAATCTGAGAGTTTCCCAGAGACATCATAAAGAGACCTCACCTCTCTTCTGTGTCTCTAACCCATTACCGGGTCACACACATTCCAGTTTTATGAAAGGCAATGTGTCTGTTGTCATTGAGTTGGGGTGGGGGTGTTCAAAGACAAGGACGGCAAAGAAAAGGACACTAAGTGAGAATTTTCACTTGAGTCCTTACATGAAAGCAGCGCTTGCTCAAAGTCAAGGCTTTGGGAGGCCGGGCGTGTTGTCGGAGGACTTTGATGACAACTGACGGAGTGAATGTGAAGCGAAGAAGAAAGAGAAGAAGAGAGAGGATCAGGGGAGAAAGAGGGGGTCGCTGAGAAAAGAGGAAAGTGGAGCCGGGGTCTAGGTAATTAACAGCAAGCTCTTTAATTACTGCTGGTGTTCATTGTGCCAGAAGGAATGTGACAATTATGCCATTAAAACTTCCTAATGGAGGGGAGAAAAGTGAGGGAGGCAACAACAGAAGACATGCAAAGAAAAAGGAGGATGAAAGGAGGAAGGGAACAGAAGGAAGAGAGGAGGGATATGAAAAGGGGGGGACAGGGGAAACAATCGCGACTAAAGAGAAGCTGGGAGGGAGATGGGGAGCGTATTAGGCCAGCACAGTGACAGAGCAGATTAGCATCAAACAAGAAAGGCCACGGACGTGTGTGTGTGTTTGCGATCAGAGAAACAGAGGACATATTCATTCCAAAGACGCCACCAAGGTGGATGGAACTTTGATGATGCAGAGTCTGGCAAAGGGAAAACTCTGCGTGTGTGTGTGTGTGTTTGCTTGCTGAATCTGCGTAGGCTCCTGTTTCAAGTGGTGGTGCAGGCAGGTAGGGGAGGAAGAAGAGCAGCAGGAGGAGGAGGTGGAGGAGGAGAAAGGGGAGAGATCCACGGAAAAGGGCCTCGAAGGCATCCTGATACACATGCAGTACATTTCCATCTCCACATTACCTCTATGACTCACACACACACACACACACACCCATAAGACGGGAAACATAACAAGTGTGTCCGCGCACATGTGTAGCACACGCAAAGACTCTGCTCCCCACACAAACATCAAAAAAGCACACACACAACCCACGCACTCGCAAACACACACGCAAACAACACCCCCCACACACACACGCACACACCAAAAAGCCAAACACTTACACAAAGAGTCTTAGCGCTCACCAAGGCGGTCGGTTCATCAGGGGGGTTAGAAATTTGCATGGCTGGGCAAATTTTCCTTGTGCTAAACTCTAATCAGCTCCTGTATCTCTCAGACACCTGCCCGGCGTGCAAAAAAAAAAAAAAACCTTAATATGCAAAACACCTTCCCACCCTCCTCCACTGAGGCAGCTCCTCGGCCAACAGAAGACTTATTCACCTGGCCTCACTAACTCTTTCCCACCGTGCCTGTCTTCTTGCAAATTTTTACATTTATGTATGCAAATCAGCTGTTCCCCTTAAGCCTGTTTCAACAGTAACTTCCTGGTGCCCAGCGAAGAATGAGAGACTTGTTTGAAGGTATCGCAGGAAAATTAGTAAGGGGGAACAAGATGTCTCCTCTATTTGAGCGGATGTGTTGCAAACTTGATCCCTACAGGTGGAAACATCCACATTTTCTATGGCCGGCAACAAAGGTGATTTCATTTTAAGGAGAAATTGAAATGCAATCATTAGTTCCTCTGGGATCAACATTTTTAAACTTAATTTCGCATTTTCATGTTAAAGCTCATGTGCAGGTTTGTATGGCTGCAATGTGCGAATGCAAAAAATATAATGTCATAACAGTTTGTGTCTTGATTCTCATTGAAATGTTTTCAATTGTTTTAAAAGTCGTCTTGAAAGATATTAAACCGCAACTGGCCAAAAATATAAATATACAATAAGATGTTTGGATAATTAATGATCATTAATTCATTGGTTCAGTTTGTAACTTAGTGCAATTCACTTTCAGAAAGTCAACTAATCCATCCATTGCCTTTACATTCATTTCACTCTCTATATTTATTAGTAGCTACTTATAATAAAGATGTATGTTTTATTATAGAAGCCTAATCTCACACTGAAAAACTTTTTGTGGCAATCTCAAAATTAACTTTGTGTTTCTTTTTGCCTTCCTTGCTTTCATCCTCCCCAGACATGGTGGCAAAATAGCTTTCGGCCAGCATCCAGCTTTGTTCCAGTTGTTTTAAACTTTTAAATGATTTTTCTGACTGTAGATGTGTCAGTTTCTTGACTTAAAAACCTCAACACACACATCTGCCTTAAATGAAAGGACTTTCTCATTTGTGTCTAAAAGAAATGGGAGTGTCACATAATATTTATGACCCAGTAAAAGTTGTGGGTGTCACAAATTAACGCAGATTATTTTTCGAAAAGCTATTTTTAATATGTTTTGCCAGGGTAATAAATGTGGAAGCTGTTGCATTCTGATGTTGGTTGTTGTAGGAAGAAAAGACTAAAACTTGTTTCCCTGTTGATGTGAAACTATTTTAACAGCCAGGTTGAAACATCAACAATTAAACAAGTAAACTTGATGTTTGTGAGCCATTGGAGTCTCATAATGCTTTGAGAATAATTTGAAAGTGAATCCTATAAACACTGGATATCCGATTATAGATATCTGAGCTAAAACAGTCCTTATTTTGAAAAAATAATTTTTTGAAAATGTGTCTTTTTGTCCCAGCCAATCAAAGCTCTTGAATGTCGGGCTTACTTAGCTATTTTTATCAACCTCAACCACTTTTTAACTGCGTCCTTTTCCTTTTTTTTGTTTTTCATTTTTCAACCACAGTTTCACATCATTTAGAGGGAAAACATATTTCTCTATGTCTATTCATAAAATTTTTTATAGGAACAGGCTGTGACAAAAATGAGCTTAGAATGGGACAAGAATGGGGCAAGTGTGACAATCAGTTATGTCACACTTGAACTAAGTCCTTGTGATGGGTTTTTATTTTGTTAAAAACTTCAAAAAAGCAGATATCTGTCCTGTTTTCTATGTCACATGAAATAGTATGAAATATTTTATATTTTAGTGGTTTAATTTTAGTCAAACTCAGAGGTTAGAGACTCTAACTTACTGTCTGTTTAATTTATTTCCCTATCTCACTGATTTCTGCACTTATTAGGGCCCTGCCTAAAGAGAAGAAATCTTGCTTTGCCCTGATGTGCTTCCAGTTGATTGAGACCTCATATATACAAGTGCTTCTGTCTGCCAGAGTCTTTCAAAGCCTCTCTTAAGAGGTTTGAAGATGGATGTGGGGGAGAGTGCGTGTGTGCGTGTGTGTGTGAGTGTGAGTGTGAGTGTTTGGGTGCACGCAGAGCAGCCCCAGTGGACAAATAATGATGGAGAGAGACAGAAGGAAACACAGGGAAAGAAAGCGAAGCCCTTTAAATGTGAGAGCTTGCAAAACTCCCACTGCTCGCAAGGGCACTTCGCTCCTGCACGTCATCTCTTTTCCCTCTTCTCTCCTTCCATTCCCCCCATCGGTTTCCCCCCTTTCCCCTTCTCCCTTCATCGGTCTCTCTTTTGTCTCCGAGCTCTCACCCTCCGTCCCCTATCTATCCATCTCCCTTGTCCCCCACTCCCCCTCTTTCTTTCCCCTTCCTCTAGCTAAAACAGTAGGACGCTTAACCTTGATAACAGTGAGATTTTTTCCCCCCTCAAAGTGACACACACACTCTCACACACACACGCACACACACACCGGAGAAGTGCTTTGCCAGCATGCCAGGCCGGTCCAAGGGACGGCTGTACCCTTCGAGGTGAACAGGACACCGGGAAATGCAGCAACAACAAAACACTCACACACACACACGCAGGCAGCTCACTCCAGGTCTTTCTTAACACCGAGTCCTTTAAAGCTCTTTTGTAAGCTGACATTGAGAGGTACGCTGTCCATCTTTAAACATCTCGCATGCACAAAGAGATGTCGGCAAAAGGAGAAGTGAGGGAAAAAAATGGAACATATTAAAGGTGAAGCTACCTGCCAGGAATTTATGACAATCAACGGAAAGCAGTGGATGGTCACACTGATGCTTGTAGGCAAATGAGGACAGGGAAGTACGAGGTAGTTTTTCAAAATATTAAAACATCCCCACACAGAGAGGTAGTGTAAGCAAATAACCGTCGAGAGGAAACTGCTGAAGAAGAAAAGGTGAAATAAGCAAGGTGTTTGTGCATTCCTTCCTCATCAGAAGAAACTTCCTCAAACAGATTTAAACTAGACTGAAAACAAATGTGAAATTTTATTGGCTAGAATATTTTTAGCCAATGGCGCTTAAATATTTCTCTGCCTTTCCAGATTATGGTGCGTACATACAAAGTATTTATTACCCCGAAATTTTACCATAACTTGTCACATTACAGTCACAAATTTTGAGATATGGTATTGGGCTTCAAAGTGACAGACTATCAAAGAAAAACTATTTTAAAAAAATCTGAAAAGTGTAGTTTATATTTTCTCTCGCTGACTGAATACTAATTGTTTTTGTGAATTATTCTTTCCAAAGTAGCTAAAGTTCAGTCTGTTTAGATGGTGAGTGTCTGTTAACAGCAAATTTCAAGCCACAGATTTTCCTCCTGCTGGAAGGCAAACCTCCGCGGTCTTAAGTCTTATTGCTCTTTTTAGGTTTTCTTTTAGCCCCTTCCATCTCTATTAAATCTGACCAGACTCCCTGAGAAGCATCCCTGTGACTACCATGATTCACAGTAGGGACTGTGTATGGGGGATGTGTGCAGTATTAGTCCGTTGTCCTAGATAGCAATATGCATTCAGGACAGTGATTTTAATCTCAGTCTCATTCTTCCTCATTTTTATTGTGTCCTCTACACATGGGACTTAGCCTTACAGCTTTTTTTCTTGCCACTTTTTCACAAAGATTAGTTTTGTAGAATGCACAGGTAACATTTGTTCTGTCAGCAGATTCTTCCACCTGAGCTGTCTAAATTCGAAGCTCACCCAAAGTTACCTCTTTGTGCCTCTTCATTGTTTCTCTGATTATTGTTCTTCTTTCCCACCCTGCCAGTTTAAGTGATGGTTATATATCAAGGCAAGTCTGTTGTGCTCCTTGATCGTCATGATGATGTTTGTTCACAACTATTCTCTGGCAATCCTCACAGAGAAGCAGAATTTATACTGAGATTAAATCATGTGGATTTTTGTTTAAGATAAGGTGACTTCGGTAGGCAATTATTTGAACTGGTCTGAGGATACATGCACAATACACTTTGTGTTGCTGCCAGATAAAACTCAGCTAAACTGTGTGTGTAATATGACAAAAACTTAGGGGTTTGAATAATTCTTTATCAGACTTGAACTCAGCATAAAAAGCAAAACTCCCACTGTACAGATCCAGAATCATCGAGGATACAGTGAGAATGTATCAGAATACACATTGGATTAGGTGTCCGATGAAATTTCAGTTTTCCCTCTCAGCTCCTCCTTTTACAGAGCCTTTCGCTGCAGTCTATGTCGAGTCACTGAAACATTTACCTCAAAGTCGTTGGCCTTGTTGTAGTGCATGTTGAGGGCTCGGAAGAGCTCGCAGTCCCGGCTGACGCTCAGCTCCTCGGCTCCAGTGACACCGTCGTTGATGGCCTGCCGGGCAAATTTCTCCATCTGGATGTAGTAGAACTCCCTGAAGTTGCTGAACCACTTGATCAGCTGGGAGGTGATGCAGCGGTTAAACTGGAAGAAAAGACAGAGGAGGAATGGAGAGGTCAGCAGAAGACAAGGCCAATGTGTCAGTGTGCTTCTTACAAACAGCTTTTTAACATGAATCTGAATGAATCCTGCTTTATGTCAGGTAGCTGAGGCGTGAGGTAAGGTGGGAGGAAGCTGGGAGAGATAAAAGAGAAGCGGAAGAGAAAACAGGTTGCAGAGTGAGGGACGATGATAGAGATATTAAGTAAGACAGCAAAGCGAGGAGGTTGGCGAGGGAAGAAAAGAATAAACGCCAGAGAGAGAGTGTGTGTGTATGGTTCGTCTTCCCCGCTGGGAGCAGACCTCTCCCCCTATCATAACCCTGTGAGTGGAGGGAGAGGTGGAAGAGAGGGGGTGAGACCGCAAACACATAATTGACCAGAAAAACGATTAAGTCATCATCTGAAGCGCTCTGGCCCGCAGGGGGGCTCAAACATGTACTTAACCCCGCTCACCAATTACACCCTGTTCCTCCTCCCCTCACCGCACCTCCCGTGCAGGGAGAAACGGAAACGAAGAAAAAAAAAAGAGCAAAAATAAGAAGACAGAGGCGATAAGCGCTGCCGAGGAGGCAATGGCTATTTGATCTAGTGCTGCTCGGGTGAATTCAATAGGGTGAGGTAAACCTATTAGGAGCCTCAGCTGGTCCTGACTCCTTTTCATTATGACCTCAAAGGGAAAACAACTCTGTCTAAAAATCTAGACAGCTAGTAATAATATTATGTGCTTTGGGTTCTTGTTTCACCTTTCAAACACGCTTAAATTAAGTTAAATTTCTACCTTGCAGAAATCATTCATACTCCCCTCTGGTCTTTCTGCAGCAGAAAGAAAGGGAGACAAAATGCTGCTAAATGCTGAGCACACTGCTCGCTGGGGGGGCAGAGTGGTTTTGACATGGAGATTAGACTCTGACTATTGTTCGACAACACAGACATAAACACTAGTCATGATCTGAGACGGCAGTACAGCACAGTCAAACTCATAAAGACGGTAGGGAAAGTTGATAAATAAGAGATACGTTTCTCCGATGGTGGTCTTTTCTTGAATGATCTGTAAATGAGATAATGGTGGACTGGAGAAGAATAAGTCTGTTTGTTTGGCTGGAGTTTGGGTGGGTTGGTGTGCATGGGGAGGAAGTGTTGGGATGGTGGCTGTGCTAAAGTGCAGGGTGAGCATAAAGAGGAAAAAGAGAGGGCGTGGCTGGGATGGGTGCAGGTCAGCACCACTGGACAATAGGGCGTCGCTCGTGGTGGTAACGGCAGCGGAGTTTGTAAGGGATGAGGGGAGGATAAGGGGGTCGGAACGTGAGCAGTCAGCAAGCCAGGGTCATGACATCTGAGCATCAAACAAACAAACTACTGACACTTACAAATACGTTGGCAGTGCAGAGCTATTCTTAAACACATGGCTCTCACTGTGGCAGACAGTCGGAGTGTGACAGCAGAGCAGAGACGCTGAAACACCTTTTGTGTTGTGTGCAACATTGACCATAGCTGAATTTGAAACTCTTTATCCATGAAAGTGTGCTTACGTACAGATCTGAGCATTGCACAGTGAGATTATGTGACTGTGAAAGTTCCTATTGCTCATGTTGGGAGACCTTTAGTGTCACTGCAGCAGAGTGACCCAATGCATTTGTCACTTTGGACAAAAATTACTTTATGATGCTGACAGCTTGAGAGAAGAAATATTGCAGCCGGTGCAACTGTAAGTGCTGGCAAATATGCTAAACTGCACTGCAGCCATACTAACTGCACATCTCACTCAGGGATTAAATTTTGGCAGGTTCCCCTTACAGCTTCCAGCGGTATTGGTTCATTAAGTTGCTGTAGGGGGCACAGAGACCCCCCCCCGATACCAGCTAAGGACGGGTGTGTTCGCTGTAAAAGGAGGGAATCGGTTCAAAGGAGCACATCACTGTAGCTCCTTAATCAGAGCTGGCAGGGGTCAGGCAGCACAGACATGAGGCACAGTGAGGAAAGTGTGTGCGCTGAATCTGATACAATGTGTTTAAACATACAAGAGTGTGTGTGGGTGCGCGCTATGGCTATGAGGTAGAGCAGAGAGAGACAGTGAAAGCGTGTTTCTCACACTCACACTCAAGAGCCTGTGAAAGGTCAGTGCTTAGTGCTAACAGCATAAGATAGTAAGTGGCATGCACACACACTCACATGCATATGTTTTGCAGATGCTGAAGTCTAAAATAGGCACACAAAAAAACCTGAGGTACCTCATGTCTAAACTGAAGTCGCCTGCAGAAAGTGCTCAGGTGTACACACATCTCATTATCGGGTTTGGTAAAACTGGTGAGGTGTTTTCCTTTTTGCTGTGATTTTTGGCTGAAAGGTGTTTGAATAAAAAGCAAACGCTTTCTCAACAGTGGAGCAGAAAACACACAGATGACCTCAGAGTGCTCGGCTACATTCAAAACGACCGGAGAGGAGGATAGAAAGACACAGAAGCCTGCCCGGGCCTCCCTCTCTGTCTCTCTCTCAGTCATATAAGCCCCCTCACAGCCATCAGGGCTTTCCAACATTTCCTGTTTTTGCAGGAGTGAATTGTGGGAGATAATCTGGGGCTGTCTATTGGCTGACTGCACACAAAACGCAGCCCTGGAAAGCGGGCTTTTGTTACTGCCACTGCTGCTGTGACTCAAAATCCAGCCACTGGCTTTTCTTTCCAGGCCTCACCCCGCCGAGGTGCACATACCGTGCCACAACATCAGCGAAAAAAAAGAAAAGGGAAGGAATGACATACAGAAAATGCAAAAGCCCTCCTGACATTCACTGCACCATGGCACGTAACTGACGTAAACACAGAAGCTGAGTAGAGATGCTACTAACAAAACAGCCAATGATAGATTCCGTGAGCAGCAGATCGAACACTGCAAAGTCTAATTCTGATTTTTGATTTCTTTCTTTATCAAGTACATATGCAATAAATCGATTGATATCTTATTGATAAAATTTAATTAGTGATCAGAAGATTGAATTCAGAAAAGGGATATTTTTTTTTTACCCCAATTCCCACCATTTTTAAATGTGTTAACCAACACTTTGTGCTTTTGTCTTTTTTTAGTATAATAAAAATCAGTGATGCCTTGATGCATCAAAGGAGACAATCTTACAAATCCTTCATTTTCTATTAAATTTCCTAACTGCTCCTTTATCAGAGAACCTGAAACAAATTTTTACTCTGCCACGTCATAAAGTCCTGACAAAACAAACATTGTTTGGCATAAAAAACCCCCCCCAAAAAACATAAATATGTTTTCTAAAAACATGCCAACAAAGCAATGTTAGATGACTTATTAAACTAACTAAATCATTTTTCTTCCTCCCCTCCAGGGGGTCTTTTGTGGGCTCTAGTGTCCCTTATGTGAATGTAGGCTGACAGGAAAGGGGGAAGAAGAGGGTGGAAGACATGCGGTAAATGTCGACGGGTCCAGGAATCGAACCCGCGACGGCGACTCAAGGCCTCCAAACATGGGTCGCGCTATCCCCTAAGCCACCGCAGCACACCCCAACTAAATCATTTTGAACTGATCTTTGATCTATTGGCCCTTACTCTAAAACCCTGTCTATCTAAATAAAGATATGTCATAAATCCACTTGGATTATAAAAGCTGTCATTCATGACACCAACAAGGGTATTAAGTAAAATCTGTCAAAACATTTCAGAAACACTTAGAGGGAAAAAACCAGTGTCTTAAAATGAACTTATTTGAGATGAACATCAGCTCCGGGGCCTCCCAGGTCCAGGTCTGATTAGACAAGACCCGATTAACCTTAAAAGACTGTTTTGAAGACAAGCTCTTGCTGAGAGGCTGTGCTGGCTGAATTTAATTAGATAGTCCCATTCCCATACACTAATTTAAAACCAGAGTCTATTGTCATTTACAGAGAACAAAAACAAACTATGTGGCACTTAATCCCTTAATTATCTTGACCTTATTTAGATTTCTATTAATGACGAGGCCACCTTCATGGGAACGCCTAATGAGTTAGGCAAAGCAGAAATTTAATCTTACTTCTTATTCCAAAAAATTCAAGTATCAGTTTGATGGTATTATGTTGATAATTAAAAGAGGGGGCATTAGCACTGAAAGTTGCTTTCAATAAAAGCAACATTTTGGTTGCCTCTTATTTTCAAAGCTATCCCATAAAATCCTCTGTAAAGAATGATGTCAGCTCAGAGTCATGGTTCTTGGTGATGGCATATATGAGGGGGCAGCTGGTAGGAAAGGAAGCCTTTATCTTCTGATTTGAATAAGATGGCCTGGATCTGTCACAGTATTTACCCCGATCATAGTCCAGGAGCACACGCACGCACGCACGCACGCACACGCCTGCACACACACAATCAACACCACAAACTATACACATGATACAAGAGCTATTGTGTTGTTTTTCTTGTTTTTCTGTGCAGCTTACATATCATGCTTTGTTTTCCAAATTTTCCGTCATTAAACTCCCAGCGGGGCTAATGTGCATCCTTGCCATGTCTCTAAACCAGCTCTTTGCTCTACGCCCCCCCTTTTTATCAAACCATCCTCCATACACCTGCTCTGAGAGCCACCATCTCCAGCTCCGTTCACCTCTCTGCCCCCTCTGTCCCTCCATTACTCATCCTTCGCGTCACCTCTGGAGAACTCAGTACCTCTCCTTTTCCGTTGTGCAGACCTATTCAACTTCCTCTTTTATCATCTTTTGCATGAACACATAAGGTAGCGAGTGAAAATCCACCTTTATCAAGACAGACAAGTATACATTGTTTGTTGTAACTGAGACTGGAACATCACAATTAATTTCCAACCAGCTTCCCTTTTTTGACTCAGGTGCAAAAAATAATATAAGGAAGAAGTTGAGCAAAGACGAAGCAACAGCTACAGTATATGTGAATGTGTGCTTCCATTTACGCAGTGCGTTGCAAAAGTTTTCATATCCCTTTACATTTTTCATCCTTTTTTCAAGTCACTGTCACACACCTCTATGCTTTTTATTTAGATTTTATGTGATCAACCAACCAAATAGCACTTAACTATAAATTGTTTTATTCCTCTTTACTTTGATACCACCTAAAAAATCAAGCGTTCAGTTCGTCTCAATAGAAACAGTGTGGCATAACCGGAATCCCAAACCTAAATTAGAGGTGAACCAAGACAGGAAAATTGTATGTTGTGAATGCTGAGAAGACAGGCAAAAAGCAATGTAGGAAGAAGTCATGCAAACATGAGGAAGAAGTTACTCTGCTCAGATGAGAGTAAAAATGTTATTTATGGGGTCAACTAACACAACACCCTAAAAACATCATCAACACAGTGAAACATGGTTGTGGTGGCATCATGATGTGGGAATGCTTAATTAGTAGGGACAGGGAAGCTGTCAGTGTAATCCAGGAATAAAACTTGTGAAATTCTAAACATAAAACTTGAACTACCGTGGAAAGGCTTAGAACAAATAATAATTATGTTAGAATGGCCCAGTCAAAGTTCAGACCTCAAGCTAAACAAGAACTGGTTCAGACTAACTGACATTGAGATATTTTGCAGAGATGAATGGTTAAAATATTGAGTCTTTAAATGTGCAAACAACATTGTGTGCGTCTATCACTGCAATAAGGTTATAAGATATCAAAAGGCACAGTTTATGAACTACCCCAAAGCTAAATAAAACAAATAGATATAGGACCACAGAAGCAGTTAGAACAAAAAGAAAAGGTTAAAAGTTATCCGAGACTCACCTTGACGTCAGAGAAAAACATCTTCAGCATGTTAGAGCTTGGGTAGCGGGTGTAGAAAAACATGAGTTTGGCCTTCTTCAGGTGATTAGGGGAGAGGCCCTCCTGGATCTGAAAACATCTGCTGTTAAGGATATTAACAACTGTTAGGAGGCCAAGAACCTCTGGTATATCAAGCAAACATAGGTACATTACAAATACTGTTTATATATGCTAATGACTCAGTGTAAGTTTGAAATGTACATTTGGATGAAGGGTAACCAAATTTTCTCATGAGCGTGAATGCAGAGCTGCTGGAAGGGGTGAGCTGAAGACAGTGCACTGAAGCAAAACCATTTGCTTGGAATTAGCATCGTCTGTATCAGGTGTGAGACCGTCACGGTAAATAAAGCAGTACAGCCTGTGCTTTTACATAAGGAGGCTCATTTCACTGTCAAAGCAACCAAGCGCCTTTGCCTACACCCTGCGTCAAACTCCTCCCAAAAAAAGGAGGAAGAAAAAAGGAGACATTTGCATATCACAGACAAAGACAGCAGTTAACGCCAGTGGCGGGCAAGAAGGCCTAATGGCTTGGCGATAACACATGCCAAGCCTGAACATGACTGTCTGCTGCTGGCCACATCAGCTACAAAATAAGGTCTAAGAGATCCCAAACACTGTTCCAGGCAGTATGAAAAACCTTCTCACACTCACATATTCAAATAGAGGCCTTGTCTTCTTAATGGATCCCCTGGATTGAACAGCGGAAAGGATGGAGATAGGCTGTTGGGGGCACCTTGAGGGATAGCTTGATTCCAGCCTTCAATTACATTCCCCCTCCTCCTCTCTCTGCTCCACCCCTGGCCCCCAAGCCTCTCAGTTGCTGCCAAACCCTTGGAGGAGCAAAAGAAAAGAAGGAGGAGAAGAAGAGAAGCACTGAGGCTTTGGACTCGGCCAGCGATGGGAAGAGTGGAACACATCTGCGCCACTGAACGGCCCAAGCCATTTCCATGGTGAATTAACGGCCGTATAATACATCTGATAATTTCAGTCTGGAGGATAAGACTATGAAAAGGGAATGGGGGTGGGGGTGGGGCTGGGTGCGTGTTCAAACCTCAAACTGGTTTAATAAGTCAAATCAAGGTGGGGGGTGACTTAAAAAGACACAGAATGACCAACACAAACTTTTTATGTTTACACTTGAGTGACTTTCTGATGTACAGAGTGGGCTGTCACCATTAAAGTCAGTCAAGTGTCCAGATGTAGCTGTAGCTGTAGCTGTAGAGTGGGAAGAAGGCATCAGCTGCTAGATTGGATTGCCCTTGGCCTTTGGGCTACAGAGCAGAGCCAACAAATCCTGAACCACGCTGGGCTCTGGCTCCTTAAAGACCCTGTCTACTTTGTCTGATTCAAGGGAGTGGGGGACAGAAAGTAGCGAGGGTCTTATGGGGGAAACCCTGGCAGGCTGGGGTTACTCAGTCAGGCCCGGCCAAAAGAGCAGCACTTCACTTTCCACACCACACCATCTGCTCCGACCAGGGAGGATACAATAAATTCTCAGACAGAGGAAGAAAGAAAGAGAAATATAACTTGTTCTTGTGCTTATATTCAGACTAATTTTTTTATGCTTTTTCAATTAGGATTAGACACACTTCCCTTTATCGGGCACTGAAATTTAACTTTCACAGCCTTCAGCTCAATATCATCTCCTTTCAGCTACCAATTAAAAAGCCTCATACTTTCTGATTAGACATTTTCATTCCCAATTCACTCACAGCTTGCAAATGTAATTGTGATTGGACTTCAGGGTGGTGTGCGAGGCCATTATTTTGTCATGATGGTAAGCTCATACCAGCTGGCCCACTGTTCGCCTGCCACATCTGACAAGATATCATCATTCTCACATCACTTCCCTAAAGCCCAAAGTCATGAGGGGGGGGGGGGGGGGAATAGCTGCCACACTTCCTAATTCCAGGTGTATGGACAAGAACATTTGGAGTCGAACTCAGAACAAATGTGATAAGTGATAGCAGCCATCTGCTCCAAAATGCTGGTGAACTTGAACGGACCTCGCTAAATGTCTGACAAGCTGTCATTTTTTGTCTCACTAAAAAATACCAAACTTTTCAGTGAAATATTCATTAGGCGAATCAAAAACAAAACCTGAGAAAATGTGGACATCTTCTCCCTGTCCCTTCCATTTAGGGTAACACATCTGTTACTGCCCTGAATTTATAAATGCTACCATGAAAGCCACAGCATCTGGCATATGCGCTTATTGTTTGATTATTTTCTACTTTCTCTTAGTCAATACATGTCTCTCCCCCTTTTTTTCCTTTTCATCCCTCCATCGGGAGCCCGTAGAAGCAAAGGATTATGGATCTCTGGAAAGCGTTCACCCTTGGGTCAGAAGACAAGACAAGGCGAGGTAATGAAAGATAAACAGCTCGCTGCAAACACCTGTTAACGTCCGCTTCAAAGAAAAGACGGAGAGGTGGGAGGGGGGAATTTGCAGGGAGTGAAAACAAAAAAAGAAGTATTTGGCTGCCAAGCAACAGCCGAAGGGCCCCCCGGGCTGTTGACAGATCTTTATGAAATGAAAAAAAAGAGAAAAGAAACGACAATGATTGTGGGCTTTTACAACAGCGATGGATGATAAGAGGAACAAGAGAAAACACAAGCAATCATAAATATACATCTTTACCCCAAGTCCTCAGGCAAACCTTTTGTGACACACACACACGCACGCCCGCACGCACATATGGATACCATACACACACACACACACAAAAAGACTAAACATTCAGGTGCGCATAAAGGGAAAAACGAGATGTTCACTTAACAAATATATATCCAACAAGGAAGAAGCTGTAGGATTAATTTCTTAAGCCTACTATGGATGTTAATGACTGGAAGACAAAGCTCTTTTTGGGCAGCCAGTGTGAGACAAATCAAACTTTCATAAGGGTTAGGGGTGTTGAATGCTAAGGTACTAAGGAGAAATAAGGGTAACAGAGAAGGGACTGAACATTACAGTTTAAGCTATTAGCCCTGTGTCTACAGGGGATTCAATTTGAGCCTCCCACAGGGGGAAAGCCTCTTTATCCACAGGGCAACATCAGGGCAAACTAGGGTTAAACTACATGCTATGCTATACAACACCCTCGTGTTCCACGTTTTAGGATGTTGTCGCCCTCCTTTAATGTAATCTTTTAATAAAAAACAAATGGGGTAATCACATCTCCTTGCAATAAAATTACATACCAAAAGAAAGCTTTTAAAGCACTTAGGATTAAAGATGGAAGAAAATGCTGTTTTGGTGCTGCGAGAAGAGGTACGGGTATAAAAATAAATACAACAATGGAGAAGAGAACAGTAGTGGGAGGGAAATGTGATTCATCAACAATTTCTCAGTTTCTTAGGCTAGTTTCAAACAGAATCAAAAGGATTTGATTTTTAACTCTTGGTGTATTAGACATGGTTTCTTGTAGGTCCGTAAGAGCTGCTATCACTTGAGAGAAAATTTTCCTCTCTTACATAGCTAAAAATGAGTTCAAAATGAAAAACGCAATGTGTAACAATTCTAAAAATCTACTGCCCACCTTGATTTTCTTTTAAAAAAGGATACATTGCTGCCTGAGTAAGGAGAGATGTCAGCCATGTCCTGGAGATCACTGCACTCTGACTTGATTAGGGACAAGGACAGGCTTTCGGCTGTGCTGCCAGGGTGTGCTGGTGAACAAGAGCGATGGTGGTGCCCCAGGTGGTGACCTGATGCCATCTTTGTTCTCAAACTGGTGGTCTCTCTGGGCAGGTCCATGGAGTCTGGTGATGTACGGTCCTTGCCTGGGTAAGCTGTGGGTGGGCCAATGGGAGTCTGGAAGGGGTAACCCATGAGTGGCAGTGGAAAGGGATGTCGAAAGGAGGGAGGGCTGAAGCCCATGGAGGCAGAGAGAGATGATGGATGGAGAGCTGGATGGTGGCTACCACCATGTGCACCCACAGCTGAAGACTGGTGGTGATGCTCGCTGGGTGTCTTACGTACTACTAAAGGCAGTGCCTCAGTTTGGTCATTGGTAGGACCTGGTATGCCAGGCATGCTAGCAAAGGAATCCAGTGGATTAGGAATGATGACATCACCAAAACATTGCAGCCTCTGGTTGGTGGTGTGAAAATTTGGGTTGTCTCCATTAACAGCAGCAGGAAATCTTTCAGGGGGTATAGAAAGAGGTGGAAAGGCCTGCTGAGGAGTAGGGCGAGGAGGTTTAGCAAACACCTTTACCACTGTGTCCACCACCTGGGTCATGGCTGAGTTGAGCTCTTGCTTCAGTGTTTCTGCTAGCTGTTTACCTTCAGCATGCATGGAGGAACCTGGACCTCCCTGTCCTTTGTTTCGGCTGAGGCCATCTCTTCTTGGCTTCTCAGTGTCGGCCAATAAGGCCTGCTCCTGAAGCAGTGCCCGCGCCCTGTCAAGGAAATGGCCTGGATCCAAATCAGCCATCTCATTGTCAGAGCGCAAGTCATCTCCACCCCGGTCATCTCCACCGGTGTCGGACCTGCCTGGGCTGTCCTCTGACATGTTTCCTATGTCATTGTGAAGGTCAGTGTGCTCTGAGTCATCGGTGGAGTCATAGATCTGAAAGAACTTCTCCTGGAGCTGCCGTAGTTGCTTTTGCATGTCCTCCAGCTGCAGCTTGAGCTGCCGCCGCTCCTCCTGCTTCTGTTCCTTTCTCTGACACACCAGCTGGGTGAAGCTTTGCTGCTGCTGCTGAGGCAGTCGCTGTTTGCGCTTATTCTCACGGCTGCTACTGCACACTTCACCTCCCCGTGGACTGCTTGGGGCTTGCTGTTGGGACTGACGAGGAGGACAATCTAGTTCTAGATCCCGCTCTCCATCCATCTCATGGTCACGCTCATGACGGGAAGCAGCAGGCACCACCACGCTTGGCGAGTGGCTCATACCACGTATAATGTTCTCTACACGGGCCCGCTTGGCACGCAGGTGTTCATCATTGAGACGTTCAATGTCAAAGGTGGCCAGGCCAGGAGGACGACCAAACGGTGACAAGCACTCCTGAGGGGTGCTGTCCTGGGAGGAGTTACTGCATGCATCTTCCTGCGGGGCATCAGAGCTAGCATTTGAGAGCCCTGATCCAGGGAAGCCTGATTCGATTCTATCTCCTCTTTCCCCTCTCTCAGGTCCGCCTCCATTTTTTGCAATGTTATTCTTGAGAAGCTGAGAGATAATGGTAGTGCCAGGGAAGGGCATCATGGCATCCTCATATGAGTTGGCCCTCTTCAGTAGCTTTCGGAGTACATTTGATTTGGACTCACTGTCGCCTGCTGACACAACGCCAGGCCCACCATGTGGCTGTACTACAGAGCACTCCATGGAGTCGTTGTCTGATCCGTGGTGAGAATGGGAGCTCAGAGAGTTCATGGCACTGAAAATGGCTGCTTTGGCGCGGGCGATGTTATCGGTAGTAGCTGCTGCTGTGGAGGAGGCTGTGCTACCCACTGTCCTCTTGACACCAATGTCCACACGTCGTCGCTTGGTCTGTCTGTTCAGGAGGGAGTCGCTGTCATGGTCCGGCATCACGGGCTGCTGCTATTGGGCCATATCCCACAAACCCAGTCCTCTAGGGTCAAAGCCTCTGAGTATCTATACAGGGGAAGAAAATAAATGGGCATGACACACTAAAGTGAAATCTCCCAAAGGCCTTATTTTTTTGGTAAAGGTAGCAATTTGTCATTAAGCACACACACACACAATCTAGAAAACTAAACTAGTTGAAATGAACAACTACATTTACAAATTTTAGCAATAAGATGCTCAAACCTTAAAAAACCTTGATTACATTAAGATAAGCATGATGTGGTCAGATTTAGGCCTTGGCTCGACATTCCAGGGCAAAGTCCTACATTTTATCCTCTTCCCTGTTACACGTTGCGCGACACTGAACCAGTTCCCACGGAATACAAAGCTGCATAAAATTATGATAATTACTTAAGTACTTGTCCTCATTTCCATGATTGTGGAGTGTAGCTCACATACAAGGCAGAAGCTCACATATTCAAATAATAAGAAAATAGGGTTGGGATATATTTTTTTTAATGGTAGAGGAAAAATGTATTTTACACAAAAAAGACACTACTTGACTCTGCTTAGTAAATGAGCTTCATCAGCTTCAAGAAATTATTTTAAACTGTGCCTATAAATTGTGCAGTTTTCAAAAACAAGTCCTGTGTTCACTCTGATCAATATGGCCATCATATCTTACTCAATAGGGAGAATGACACAAAAAAGAAGCACAAAATAGACCTATTGATTTTGGTGCCAGCGTGAGCTCACTTCTGTGTTTTTTGTTTGTCTTTTCATCTGGCAAGGGCAGTTAATTCTGCTCAAATGAATAGGTCACACGGGTCAACTCTGGCAAAGAGCAACTTAAAGCGCTCTTACAAAAACCCTAATGCCCTTCTGAAAGCAAAACGTTTTGTCAGTACAGGTCTGCGCAAATAATGCTATGTAAGCAGCGGTTGCAGAGTCTTAGAGACACATCAGATGTTTCTCGTCTCAATTTTAAAGAATTTATGGGAGGATATTTAATGTGCATGGAAGTGTAAAAGCAAAATGTAAAAAATAAACATGTATTTTTTTCTCACACTTTAACATCACTAAAACAACAGACGTTTACATTTATTTTTCTTTTAACTTTTGCAAAAAATAATAAATAAAAAGAATCGTTCTCTACACCAAATTTCAAACGAGGTTTTTTTCACATTTTAGGCTGATTATGATTAAAATCTTTAGAAAAGCGTGAAAGACTTGTGAAGTTAAAGAAACCGAGCTACATCTACATCAGTTATTATTTTTTATATGATGTAGTTAAATTTTTTATGGTTTTTGGAGAACATTTCCTAAAGCGCTAGTGACATTTACGCAAACATTAGAAAATAACCCACGTTTTGACACTTTTACAAGATAAATTTAAATGTAATGGAACTAATCCACTAATTTACACTTCACACACCCTCTACTCTGACAACAATGCAACATACTTATTTTCTTAAAAAAAGAAAAATAAAATTTAACCCACCCCCCATAAAAGAATAGAAAACCAAATTTTCTAAAAATCTCTCCATTAGCAAGTATTTTAAATGAAACAATTTGACAAACTGGCAAGACTTATGTCTTGAAAGCCATTAACAGCAGCTCAAAGAAGAAGCAATACACATAGGATTAAAACTTGACTGGATTGCTTTGGGAACTTAACAAAGAGCTTGAAATAGTCACCAGCACCTGTCTTTTTCTTATGTCGAAGCACCTGTCCCACATTGCCCTCTCCCTTTCCATCTACATAATACAGAGATGGCAAATACAAAGGATTTTGGGGGAGGTATTTTAAAAACTTTTTCCTCATTAAAAATGTTTCATTTCTGGCAAAAATGTGCAAAGGAACCACCATAATTGTAAAAATAACGTTTGCCTGAGTCAAACTGAAGTGACAATAAAACAGGATCTGTATAAATAAAACTGAGATATAGGGATGTCTTTGCTCGTTCAAACACAGGAGTTGCGCACACTGTTTCCAAACTGGTTGGTCATCTTCAGAACAAACCTCAAAGAAGATAGAAAATAAACGCAAAGCCAAAAAGAAGGCGCTAAACGCTCTCCAATCGTCTGCGCAAAGTTCTTTCAACAAATGAAAAAAGGGGACAGAATACCACATACCCCACGGGACAAAGAGATCAATCAACAAACAGACATGTCAAGTAGTCTAAATCAAAATTTCCGCCTTAAATAAACACGTTTGAACCACGGAGTGCTAAATAAATAAATAAATCACACTTCTGAAACTTACTTCGCAGAGTTGCAAATCAACTCGATCTCTGCTTTGATGAGGAAGGCTGGGCTAAGGTTCGCAAATCATCCTCACCAAAAAACACTGGCTGCTCACGCAACTCTCAGCACACACCGAGCTGAGAGAACCAAGTGCAGCCCTTATTATCGCACCCATTCAGTTCGCTGGTGATTGGCAGAATAAGTGATGCTAGATAAGAGTTCAATATCTGAACAAGAAAAGTGAGGGAGCTTATCCGAGGACAAGGTTACTTACCTGGTCCAAGATGAAGATTAAGGGGGGACAACCTGAACTCCTGCGGCAGCGAAAGAGAGAAAAACGCCGCGGACTGCTGTGCGGAGGAGCTGGAACAAAATATAGGAAAGGAAGAGCTGGAATAAAGTGAGCGGCGCGAACTAAAAGAGGCAAAAAATATAAAAAGAAAACGGGAAAAACTGGCTCTTGCGCGTCCGTCTCTCCTTCTATCCTCAGCTGTGGTCGAAAGAGTGAGAGACCTTGAAAGAAGACAGGAGAGAGAGGGAGAGAGAGAGAGTGAGAAAAGCTGTGCGTGTGTGCGTCTCTGAGGCGCGCTGGATGCAGAGCGGAGGACTGGATGCTGCTGGAGCGCTCCTCCGCCACTAAGATTCACTTTAAGACACGGTTGAAGGAAACAGGAAGACGTGCGCGTCACGAGCGCCGTGATGTAACTGTCGCAGCCTACCAATAAGAAGCGTCCGCGAGGGCCGGGGGAACAACAAGCTGAACTTGACCAGAGGAACGGGACTTGATCGTGCAGCCAAAGTGAGGGAGTGGGAGGAATAAAAGAAAGGAAATACAACTTATTGCTTATCTGTTTCTTCAGAAATCCGAGTAAGCATCGGTGCGCTCAAAAATTTTATATTTTTTCCGCAGCAGTAAGAGTCTTTTGGGTAATAATCATCTTTTTAATTGCAAAGGTTCTAAAAAGTGAAAATTGCCTAAGCTGATTAATATCAACAAATGTGTTTTTTAAAGAAAAGAACCATAAACGTCAGTATTGAAATAGCATGCAATATTAAAACACAACTTTATATTTTCCCAAAAAGTTATAAAAATTACGACTACCTAAATTTTTATTCTATTTTTATTGAAATGTTTTATCTTTCATTTGAGTTCATTTTTTGTTTTGTTTTTTTTGCACCAAAATCCAAAATTAAAGTATTCTTCCCTTTCTTGAATTCTCTCTTTGTTTGCTGCTGTTGATGCTTATTTCTAATACATTTTCAATATTTCACAAATGTAATCTGGCTGAAGCGCGTTAGCCTGGCATGCCGAGACCTTTTATGCTCAGAGTTTTCCTTTTGGTTGCAACAAAAAAAGGCGACAGTCCGATTAATGAAGTAGCAGGGCAGCACAGGGGATTTGCTTTGGAATTCTGATTAGCCCAGAGAAATCTATATAAGAGAAGATCTAATAGTCCCTCTGTAAAAAAGAAAAGAAAAGAAAAAAAGAAACAGCTTGGCTAAGTAATAAATATATTTCTGAAACGTTTAACTGTCAATGTGATCCACAGCCGCGAGCCGAAATATCCCAGTGAGTAAACCCATCAAAAGTGCTTCATTAGTAAACTTGAAAATATTGCTCGACTGGATGCAAATTATTATTATTTTTTTTTCTGTTTGATGAATTGCTGGATGTTCCTCATCTTCGCACCTGTAACTCCCGAAGCCTCCGGACGGTGACATTCGATCTTTCTCATGGTGGAAAAAAAATTAAAAAAAGACGCTTCAGATTTATGACTTGATGACGGCTGTTGCTTTTTGGTCTTCCTTCATTCTTTTAAACTCGATGCCCAAATTTACAGTGCGGCTTGTGCTCTTCGGAAAACAAACGTTTGAGCCCTTGGTACCGACAACAGGTGATTTCGCCTAACTGTTGCGCGGTGTTTGCCGACTTTAATGTGCAAGAAATTATTTTTTTATAAAATGTTTATTTTGCAAAGGACTCTTTTTTTTCGGTGTGGCCAGAACCATTTATTTTGAGAAACTTTTATTTCTACATTTAAAAACATATTGAGAAAATTATTATAAGCATTATTACTGATTTTTATTATTATTATTATTAAAAATGTCGTCAAAATTATTAAGAAATAGTAACAGAAATGTTTTCCTTTTCTCGCACTGTTTCTTTTAAGTTATCAATCCCTTTGCTTTTTATTTCCACCTTTTCTTTCACTCTTTTAAAATCATTTGCACAAACAGGATCCTAAAGTACTTAACGAAAAATCTTATTTTCCATATACCCCTCTGTCAGGTGCCAAAAAGGAAAAGGCGAGTCTCTTTTCCATGTCGTAAGCAAGTGGGATTATTTTTTTTCTTTCTTTCTTTTTTAGGACGAACAAAATGCAACGAAGTCAGCAAAAGTTTAGTGTCTGGAGTGGCTTTTCCAAAGCAGGTGTCCCGGTCCCCTTAGTCCCCTAAACTGCTCCGTGGCTCGATTTGGCCCTCCGGCTCCCCTGGGTGCCGTCGATACGCACACAGGCTGGAAAAACAGGGCCGGGACATTAAAGAAAAGCTTGTTTGCAAAAGGAAAGACTCGGGCGAGGTGAAGAGGAAACGTGATGGTTTTAACACTGGCTGGCAGCTCTTATCGCGGCCCGTTCCAGGTGGATCAACCCGCCGCATTTATTCCAAACTCACCCCCCCTCATCTCCACGTTTTTTTGGGGACGAGCGCAACACACCTCGATGGCCGAGACTGATAATGCGCAGCGGCATTCCGCGCTGATGGGTAAATTTACAGGGATATTTATTGGAGCATCGTCCAAGCAAATGAGGAAGGCCGTGCACACAGTATTTTCCCCAGAGGTGCTGTAAACTTACTGTAAATCAAATTTAGAGTAGTAATGAACAGGCCTGCGGCGTAAAGAGTATGTATATGCGCCATATAATTTGTATCAGTGACGTGTCAGATGATGATGATGATTATTATTATTACTATTATAATTATACAATACATTATTTTTATTATGAGTAGTAGCAGTATTGGCAGTATGGCTGTCTGCCCAGGGCAGCCTTATCTAGAGAAGGCAATGATAAAAAAGGAAATACCCCCACCCCCGAAAAAAAAAAAAAAAAAAACATAAAATAAAATGAAACCCATTTGGTGTGGACAGTGTAAACACAATTAAAACATTGTTGCCTGATTAGCAGCATCATGTCGTTAGGTGCTGCATTCAATTATTATTATTTTGAATAGTTAGACTTGTCAGACCAGAACAATGTTATTCAGTCAATAACAGAAATGTTTTAAAAAATAATCTGAGATTTCAAACTGATTCTGTACTTGTGACAATACAAAAAGAAGCATTTATAGTGGTTTTGGCACTAAAACCATTTTAGATTGACACACTTAAAAACTTTTCATTATCACAAACCTTTTTCTCAATTTGATCAAATATTCTATCTATCTATCTATCTATCTATCTATCTATCTATCTATCTATCTATCTATCTATCTATCTATCTATCTATCTATCTATCTATCTATCTATCTATCTATCTATCTATCTATCTATCTATCTATCTATCTATCTATCTATCTATCTATCTATCTATCTATCTATCTATCTATCTATCTATCTATCTATCTATCTATCTATCTATCTATCTATCTATCTATCTATCTATCTATCTATCTATCTATCTATCTATCTATCTATCTATCTATCTGGGTTTGGCATAATAATAACAATTACTATTCTGATTATTAGTTTTTATGGTTTTGTTTTCTGTTGGCACTCTCCCAGCCGTTCGAAGGCAGGAAATCAGCAAAGTGTAAGCAAACTTAGTGAACATTATTTGGAGGAGGAAGCAATCTCTTATAAAAATGACCTTAATCAGATAATGACTTGATGAGCTCCATACACAGTTCCATTCCTTTTCAGAGAGACAGTTTTCAGAGAAATGATGGCAAGATAAAACACACAGAGAGAAACACACACAAACATACACACCGACACGCAGCCACACACACACACACACATACACGCACACACGTACAGTGATGGTAGTGCTAAAAGCTGTTTTGTTCCGGTGAGGTCTCCGGGTCCCTGAATAAAAAGGTTTAGGAGACAGGACCGAGAGGAGGAGGAGAGGATTTGAGTGTAATAAGTGAGTAGGAGTCTGAAGTCCTTGTTGGACCTCATGTCCGAGACTTAATGTATTCAGCTTTCGTTATCCATGACAACGATGAGGATGCTGGAGGAAGAGAGATGGCCACTTGTTTTCTCTTTTTTCTTCTTTGGGTTGTTTGGATGTTTTTTTTTTTTTTTTTGGTGGGGAGGTTAAAAAAGGAGCCTGCATGACCGGAACATAAAATAAGAACCAACTATTTTGTCTTGTTGCTGCAGTGAAATAACACCAATTTACATATATGTCATTATTACCTTCAAAGCAGAGATGATTGGCAGATTGTGAATCCCTACAACTCACATCTCTCTTTTGAGGCTACAAGTAGTAGTGATTTTGGTTTATGTTTGTGTCGGCGTGTGCGTGTGTGTGTGTGTGTGTGTGTGTGTGTATGTGACAGAAAGAAAGAAGAGAAGGGGGGGGGTGTCGTCCTCTGTGGCCTCTTTAATGGCTGTCCACTGAATGAACACACTCTACAAATTCAAATATGCTTTATTTGCATGAATGCCTATTGGCCATTGCTGCAGAATATAATACATGCCCTAAACACAACCTCACAATGAAATATGAGAGCACGTCCACCCCAAAAAAACAAACAAACAAAAACAAAACCAAAGCATGAACACAACTCTTTAATGACACTTGTATTGTCTTGTCCAAGAGACAACAAGATTAGGAACCTTTTGATTTCAACATTTTAGATAAAAACCTCGAAGTTGAAAAAAAAATCAGGTATTATATTCTGTGAGGAAGTAATGGACAATCAAAGTCACATTGTGCAATGTGGATGATGAAAATTCAGCAGTTCCATTAGAAGCAAATATCTATGGTTGCTACCAAACATCCTACACTAATTTAAAATTTAACTAAGAAATCAATATAACAGCTTGAATAAGTTTTCAAATCGGGATAGGCAGGAATTATGCATAATCCTTTTTGGGGCGGGGACACTGTGAGGTTGATCATGGGATTGCAGTTGCTTCGTTGAGTTGGGGTTGTATTTAGGGGTAGGGGATTAGGAGTAGAAGTGAGTAATCAACTTTAAGAACAACTGGCACACTATTGTGGACAAAAACATGAAGTGTATAAATGAGTAACTGACTTACTAAATAAATAAAAATAAATACATAGATTAATTAATTAAATGTTACGGATTTACAGCTTCTTTAAGTGTGTCCTCTATTTCTCTAGATTCATGATAAAAATATTTTATGTATAGGTTGAAGCAACACATTCTCACTCCCTACTCATTGTATATTGACCATGTGTCACATCGCAATTTTTATGGTGTCCACCAATGTCACTAAATTACACTTGCATGAGTGAATTTGACTTTTCTGTGTTTCAGGTTGGATATACAATTGTCGATGAAGGCTGAATTCAAATTTGAAATGCAGGATTTAACCAAGTATCCCTTAGTTTAGGTTAAGATGCAGTGAAAGATGCATGTGTAAACAATTTTTTAGTACTTCTGATGATTTTCCTATAGTTAAAATAACTGCACACACCTCCATTTCTGATCATAATCATTTAGGGTAAATTTGAGATTGTTTGAGATTGTTGTCATTCTTGCTAATGATAATTGTTGGAAAATTAGCAAAATCACAAACTATCTTGTACATAAGATTGTACATTCAAAAGTCCAAGCTAACAAATCAGACACACCATTGGCAGCTCAGCTTGACTTGTTTGACATTAGCATTACCTATATAGCTGAATTTGCTAAAGCTTAATATGAAATTGAATTCTTTCTGTAGTACAGCAACTTTTTCCACTACAAGTCTTATAACGTTTCCTATCTTTTACCAAGTTCATCTGATTATAACAAAACCTACACAGAGATTTTAGCCTTGCTGTTCTCTGCTGGAGAAAAAATCTGTTTTTTAAAAACATAAATAATTTTAGCAGCTAGCACTGAATATTTAAAAAAATTATTTTTGATGGCACGATAGATCATGATTAACGGAAAAATGATAACATTTTAACTGTGGTCAGTGTTTACCATGAAACAATAATTTCTTTTAATCATTAGGCTACAGTATATGCTTTCTAGTGTAATAACTGAGCTACATCATCATAGGAAGGCTTGACATAGTTACTATAACATACTGCACCCTTTTTGTCTAGATAAATATTTTTTTTGTGGAATATTTTTAGAAATCATAAAAACAGAGATTATTTATAAAAGATGTCCAGTTGGAAATAATAAACAATCATAACCTTTATCTGTATCTATTTATCAATCTAAAGCAATTTTAACAAATAAAGGAAACATGTGGTTGGGGCACCAGAACTCTTTGCAGCCCAGGGCTCCACGTCCCCCTCAATCTGGCCCTGTACATATGCCTTACAAATAACTGAGAAAGTGCTTAAATCTCTGCTTGTGATGGAAGTTACACCAAAGTCAACTAGAACGTAGGGTGTGCAAAAGTAAACTGACACACTCTCAGACACACGCCAACACACACACATGCAGCGCCTTGGAGGTGCTCGGGCGGACAGACATGCTGGGAAATCGCCTGGAACTGTATTAAGCCCGACGTCCTTAAAACAAACAATGGCACCATGAAATAAGGGCTTATGTGCTCAAAGTCAAAGAGCCCCCTCAGCAACACTCCCTGTTTATCTCTTCCTCTGTCTGACACACACACACCCCCACACACCCACGCACACCCACACACACACACACACACACACGCACGCCTACAAGTGCACACACACCATTTCTTGGGGGGGTTACACTCTCGCAGTTCCACTGGGGAGAAGGAGGGGTCCAACTTTGCTCCTATGAACTCTCACCTGTCAACACTGAGGAGAGGACTTTACTTGGTAAACACAAAAGGACTTTAGCTGTTTATGTTTTAGCCACTGCAAGGCCACAGTAACACAGCTACAACTCTGTGTGATGCTGCTGCTTCTCTCGAGAGCCTTTTGAGGCCAGGTTAAACCCTCTCAAAAGTACCTGCAATAATCTCTGTTTGAGGCTCCTGCCCAGGGTGTCATTTTATCAGTGGCGCCACCAAACGGGGGCTAAGAGCCAGTGCTTATTACTATGCAGTTTCAATATTTATTTTACAAGGAAGTTCCTCAAGATTAAACTCCCTTTTTATTCAAGGAGGACCTGACCTAACCATTACCATAAACAACATTATTTCTTCCTTTCTACCAACATTTGTTTATAACCTTTATTCACCCTGGACTTCCAGGCATATTATTTTAATGCATACATTTATGCATATGACATTTCCATACTGCAATATTTAGTTAAATCCTCCACTAAAGTACCCCTTTTTGAATGGGATCAAGCATTTAAGTAAAGCGTTTGGGGTGTTGTATCCATTTTTAGACAATACATTTTTGGAGCTGCTAAAGAAAGGTTGTAAGGAAAGTTTAATAGTTTTTAATTTTGATTTTGGTGAATCATCCCCTCAAAATTAAAAACAGTCCCCACCTGGTCGCCTTTATAAAACTCTCTTGAGTCAAAATCTACAGTAATCGATAAAATATTTTCAGAAAGTGTATTATGTCATCCATCAGTTTGATCAAATCACAAAATGTTTATGTTTGGTGCTCTCTTTTCTCTTTATAAGCTCTCCACTACAGAAGTCATTCTCCTGCCTGAGTATGGTGATGAATAAAAAAAAAAAAAAGAGCTGAAGAGAGAAAAAAAGAGGCAAGTGGTGCGGCAGATAAGCGGCGGTCTGTTTTCACTCCTCTGATCAGTGTAATTATATTTGTTGGCGTGGAGGTAAGTGGCCCTCCCCGGGGGGCGCATTGTACTCCGCTCACTCCATGTCATAAAATAAAATTACAAGGAAAGGAGAAGATATCCTTACAATAACATAGGCGAGCCGTAAAATCAAAGAGTGGCTAAATTAAATCTAAAAGGGAGAGAGAGGGGGGAAAAAACCCTCCTGGAAAAACACATCAAGGGCTGTGATGGACAAGGGCAGGAGGCTTCAAATAAAACACAGGTTAATGAGTTTATAATAGCTTATATGACTACATGGTTGGTTAACAGGGGCACATGCATTCACTTTAACAAAGCTTTTTCTATTTAAAATGAATTAAGCCGCGATTTAGTCCTCAAATTCTGTAAAGAGATACTTTTACACGATATTGAGTGAAATGTAAAAAACTATAGCTTTAAAGTGGCTCTCTCACCTCATACAGTACAAGTTTAGATCTCTGCAACAGTCTCATCTCGTGTTACAGCAGTGAATGTTCACACTTCTTATACCTGTTGGCACCCTCTTGTCTGGTTTATGTATCTGCATGACCTCTGACCTCTGCTATGGAGCTTTGGCCCCGCAGTACCCGACAGGACAGCCTTTCTCTGGTGACATCTCTCTGACCTTTCGCACCAAAGGAGGTCTGCCACCTCGGGGGAGGTCGGGACGAGGGTAAGAGTTATAATTGGTCTGTGAATACGAACGCAGACAGACAGAAAACACAGACATTCAGATTGAGGAGTGTGTTGCTTGATAATTGAATAGAACTCATTTGTCAAAGTGAAAGCTATTTGTTATGTCTCCAGTGTATGAGGCTGACAAGAAATTACTGAATTATCAAAATGTTGTGCATGCGACTCTGATACGTTTATTTAATTGATATTGATCAGATGACAAATAAGAGTTTGAATTAAAACAAAACATTTTCATGCCGATTTATTGCTTGCACTGTACAATTTTACTGACATATGGTATATATATTTTAATGTTTGAATTAAAACACAAACCCTAATGTAATCAAGACAGTAACTCTTCATGACTTATTTAGTAATTTACTATCCTTTATTTCTACTTAAAATATATTTTTTATAAGAAAGTCTTGAATTCATTCTGAATGACCTCAGTGATTAAAAATAAACAATGCTTTTAACCACAAGATCAATATTAACAAGCCATCATTTTTTATTCCCTCTGGCATCATTGGATGATAGCACATTTAGCCCCAGCCACGTTTATTGGCACTCTTTGTAGAGATATGTTGGACTCTTTTCTACAGTATCATAGCGTAAGACTCAAAATTCACACTTAACTTTAGGATTTTTATTTGAGAAAGGCAGGGATCTCACCTTAAAAAAATATTACAAATGTTGTTTTCTATATAAAATGTTGTGAAATCACATCTGACAATTAATGGTGGCTGTGTTCTTGCTTAAGAGCAGCAGACTTAAATTAAATTATGTGAATAGACAAATAACACATAGTTTAGAAAAAGTTTCCTCCTACAATTTTTCAAAGGCCAGTGAATGAGATAATGCAACGGCATCTAATCCTTAGAGTAAAACCAAAAACCGTGCCAAGACTTCATGCCGGTACAAGTTGCTGCTTCATGCTCTTTTCTGCTGACATTTGTTTTGGTTTCACACTTAATGGTTGTGATGCATTTGTTCCAGAAGCATGCGGTAATGCTTTCAACACAAAAAACAGTCGTAATGGCTCATGCAGTATTTTGAAGTGTGTGTCCAGCAAAAATCTGGGCCACACACATAATAATACATACATAATAACAGAAACATAATGATTGTAGTCCCACGACTGTGCCTTACCATAAGGATTTGGATACTTGATGTATGTGTGCCGCTTGTAATTAATCAGAGTAGCTCCACTATCTATCCTCTGTTGGGGCCATGCATGAACAAGTTCCAGCCACAGGTTAGATGTCAGCAGCTCATAAAGTGCTCACGTGCTCAAGTACACACATATGCAGAAATGCGTCAGACAAGTATGCACAGTGCATGCATGCAAGCTTAGGTTAATGTACATGAACACGCAGGCACACACACACACACAGAGACGCACACACTCCCGGCACTTTCAAAGACTTCCCTCTGGACAGAGGCGTCTGCCAGCGTTGCTATAAATCAAGCTGAGGATGGTGCTGAGGGCAAGGCGCACCTTGTGCACGTCGCCCCCAATCCTGGGCTGAATAAACCATAACATCCTGCCTCTCGTGCTGCCCGACGGCCTCTCAGTATGACCTTTGAGGAGACCCCCCCCATCACCACCACTACCTCTATAGTGGATGCCCCAAACTGACCTCCTCCTTTCCATTCCATCCCCATCATTTGCCCATCCCCTCTTCATTGCAACTTACTATAAGAGTAACTTATTAAGCTGTTGGAATTTCAATTTCATTCCCCTGTTGGAGTGGGAAACATTTGTCCGCAGTGAATACTCTCCCCTCCCCTACTTTGTTTTTTGTCACTAAAATGACTTCCTGCTTTGAAGAGGGGAATGAAACAGAGGAATAAAAAATGCGACGAGAAGCAGTGCAAAACAGCAGGAAGCAAGTGGTTACCAGGAGGATGCCAACGCCCTCATCCTGTCGTGTGCCTGTTTGGCACAGGTGTTCAGAGCCAATCAGCTCTCTCTGTTCCTTTTACCTCAGGGCGTGCCGAATTTGGCTGAGGAGGTGCACCTTTCCTTCATGACCCTTTCCAGAGGAGGTGTAATATTTCTGGAAAGAAGGAGAGGGCTGCACAAGCCATCCGACACATAAAAGAGAACAAAGGATGGGTGAAATTTTGAGTCATCTGCTGATTGTTTCCCCTGATTTTTAGTGCTGCAGAGGGAGAAGCTGAGCAAATAATTCACATAGCATTCGATTCTTGCCTTCCCATTGAAAGATCTTAATATAGAAAAAAATGTCTGGAAGAAAAAGTCTCTGCTATCCATTGTTTGCAATATAAATGTTAACTTTTTTCCTGTACAATTACATATACAAATCTTTAGAAGTACTTAGTCTTGCTCCGCTGATATGCAACATGATTTCTGACTAAAGAAATATATGATTTGAATTTTGAATGCAGCAGATTGTTTGTTTAAGTTCAAAACACATGCAGATAAATGCATGAGTGAATGCAAAAAGGTATTTGCATGTCAATACATTCACACAAAAGGTTGGAATCTCTTCCCGACACTTGACTTGAGACAGGATAGTTAGACATGTTTCTTATATGTGGCAATATTGTCAACATTTAAACATTTTACCAGCCACAAAATACATTTTTTTTACTGAATTTGTGTGTGAAAGTCCTGCAAAAGTTGCTTGAATTGAATTGAAAGTGATAAATGATTGTTAGCATCTATTAAAAATAAAATCTGAAAATGCTTCTTTTACTCTGATGGTTGGACATTAGTGAAACCATTAGCCTTCAAACGTATCCCTGTTGGTCACCAGTTTGTGGTTGGTGTCGTGAACCTAAAAGGTTCGTTGGAGAACATTGAGAACAAACAATACCATGAAGACCAAGTGTCATATCGGACAGGTCAGGAACAGCGCTATGGAGAGGTCTCAAGCAAGGTTTGGTTATGATCGAATCATCCAAGCAGTAGACATCTTACTGAGCACTTACTAAGCATATTCACAATTATGTACTCTTTGCAAATATGCAAAGAGTACACACCCAAACAAAGAACAAAAGCCTTAATCAGTGAGCAACTGAAAGGCCAATACTAACACTGCAGGAGTTGCAGGGATCCACAGAGTCCATTATTCCTGCTTCTCCCCCAACTAATTAAACTGCAACAAATCGTCTGTGATGCTAAGGTGGGAAAATGCAGCGCAGTCCTGCAAACAGTTTGTAACCGTGAGGCACAGTGAGGCAGTCTCCCTATCCTCAGTGACAAACATGGGATTCTCGTTCAAATTCTTATGCACTGAACAAGCATAAAAGCAATAGAAAACTTGTTAATGCACCAAATAACAGGTTAGTTATTTTTAGTTATCTGTTGTACCCCCTTTGCAATGCTGTCTTAACAACTGCCCAAATGGCCTATTTCAAAAACAGCCACTGGTTGTGTACTCAATATGGACTAGGACATAGGACATCAGTGGAAGAAAGGGATTTGGGTTCATTAAAAAAATGTAATTTTTTGGCTTACAATCAAAACTATGTCTGACACAGCGCATCTTTTTGAACACACTATTTCCACCGTGAAACGTATTGATGGAAGCATCATGCTGTGGGGCTGCTTATCTTGAGCAGAAACAAGGCAGCTGGTCAGGATGGGTGAAGTTAAAACCTGGGTGATCATAGAATAAAAGCCGTAAGAGAATGAAACATCCTTGAGAAGTTGGTCAAAGTATTGTTGAGGGACCCTAAACACTGATGCACACCACATGTTTTCTTTACCAAGTTATAAAACTGAATTATATTCCTTCTCTCCACAATGCTGTACTTCCTTTAGTAAATGTACCATCCAGAATCCAAATACAATCTTTGTATTTGGATACTCCATAAAATTTTGCAATTTATAACTTGTCTGGTTAAAGAGAAACACACAGAGAAAAGTAAAATGGATGCCTGTGAAATAATAAGTTCCAATCACCAATACACATAATTTGTATGACTGGTGCAACGTAACTTCATACCTCAACCATGGCCTAACCTCACTATAAAAGTGCTTCATTGTCACACAGGCAGGTAGCGATCCAGTTTTAGACCAGAGCAAAGTCCAGTAATAGAAAGCTGTCTCTTTTGTTCCATTGATATAAATAGATATAAGAACAATGTTTCTTGCTGGTCCCTGTTAATACTTGGAGGTGGAATACATCTGTCGTGATCTGTGAACATATTATCTTGAAAAGAATTATAAGAAGACTAGCAAGCGTCATGCTTTATAAAATATTTGAAACTTTTACTTTATGAGGTAGGTTACGTAATGAACCACAGATTTGTATATAAATACTTTGATTTGTGACTTTGATGTATTGGTAATACTGACTTCCTTATAAATCAGCTTTATAAATTCACACATTTATCAACTTCCCTGCTCTATGGGTTCAAAATTACATTTATTTCTCTATGTTTTGGAACATTGGAAATACAAGTACAGTTTGCTTAACTCTGTCTTGTTTCTATGGTGAAATCATCCTGTTTTACTTCCTTAAAACATTAAGCTTTATAATCTACATTCAGGCTATTTAGTTATTCTTTCTAAGTGGCAGAGAGATGATTGAATTAGCCAGCTTCCCCTGCTGCATACACACACAGAGACACACACACACACACACTGGTGTTTTCAGTGTCTTTTGCTAAGCCAGCGGACAAGTGCTGCCCGGGGCTGTTCCTGATCCTTCTGGCCTCTTCCTTACAAAAATCTCCTCTTCCTGTTCGGAAGTTTATTTTGATCAGCCTGACTGTCACCGAAGCTTCCTAAAGGAAAGTGACAACGGCTTTATTCGCCTGCTGACCTGTGAAGACAACAGAGGAAGCAAAGAAAACAGAAAATGAGTGGGTGTGTTAGTGGGCATTTGTAGCCTGACTAAGGGTTTCTTTTCTCTCCACTAAGGAGACAGCATAGTACTTGTGTAATCAGGACAGCCTTTTCTGCATGTGTATCATGACCCAGTCTTTATCTGACCTTGCCAACATCATCCTTATTTCCTGTCTTTAGCCCATTTTTGGAGTTCCTGTGAGCAAACCGAGCTCTGAACAACAGAGGTAACAACATATGTAAGTAAGATTATTGAGCCTTGAAATGAGATTGTTTTTTGGACAGTCTTTTCAAGTTAATTGGCTGTATTTAATTCATTAAATGGAGAACAAGCAGGTTTTAACCAAAAATGCTCCCACACATTCACAGTTCAACTTAAAGAGACTTTTCTTATTTTTCACATTGTACATTTAAAGGTTACCTGAATACGTAATAAACAGTATATATTTTTGGTGAAAGTATTTTGCAATGTTCTAACATGTTTATGTCCACGTTCAAAATCAAAAAACATGTTTTCTTAGACTATCTCCGTATTTAGCTGCTGTTGTCCTATCCTACAGACTAGTCGCCCAATGGACCTTACCAAGCTCCGCCCACAACTGGCCCACGTGACCGCAAGTCTCACAAGCAAAGCCTCGTAGCGCATTGTTTCTATGTAAACATGACTCCATTAGTGCATAATTTCTACCTGATTTTCACAATATATCAGCTACTACAATGGACAGAGGAAATAACAAGTTCATGTCATCATCTGGGAGGAGGTTACTGGTTTCTCAGTCACAAGCTGGTTGCAAACCTGAGGCCAGCAGGTGTCAGTCGGTCAGTTATGGTAGATCTGAAATTTGGTTTGATGACCTCAATATGAGAAGCTACAGACTGATAGGAGGAACCAAAGAGCTCTGTTACGGTAAAGAAGCCATTTGTTTGTTAAAATTTTATTAAATCTATTTGTTCTTTTTGATGTTTGTTATGAATGACGTATAATCACAAACAAACAGGGTAATTGGTGCAACGTTTAGAAACTACAGCGGCTGTAATGAGCCACAGCAAATGTAAACAAAGGTAAAATAACCCGAACAGGTGATCAACTCAAAACCATTCGTACCTTTTTAGTCTGTCTCTCTTTGTGGTTTA
Source organism: Gambusia affinis (assembly GCF_019740435.1). Lineage (NCBI taxonomy): Eukaryota > Metazoa > Chordata > Actinopteri > Cyprinodontiformes > Poeciliidae > Gambusia > Gambusia affinis. The sequence goes on from NC_057889.1 coordinate 11,202,186, forward strand.
AGCACACTTGTTACCGTATCAATCGCCTGCGCCCCGCAAGACGAGCAAAGATTACGTTAAAAACATAACATCCAGTCCGTTACGATATCAAGTTTCCAGGCTTGATATTTATTTCTGTATTATTAATCAGCGCTTCCCTGAACACAGCGATGGTTGATTGACTAGCTGTACTTTGTGCTAGAGTGGCTAACACGAGTAACAATTTAGTCCAAAGCCTTTTCTGCTAAAATAAAATCTTTAGTGTGTGTCAGATACAGTACACGTTGCATATTGATCTGTTTAGCTAACGTTAGACTGTGTAGCAGACAGGCTTCAAGGTGTAGAAGTTGTATCAGAACTGCTATTGTGCTGTACTTCGCTAACGAGAAGCTCGTGTTTGTGAGACTGCCACCCACGTGACCACGTAGAATGAGCATCAGCCAATGAAAAGCGGCCCCTCTGGTAAGGTCCATTCTGGTCCAAATATGACTTTTCCACATTATGATGCTCCCACCACTAAGCTTCACAGTGGGGTTGAAGTTGAGCAGTGGCTGTTTATCTCAAAAAATTATGTTTGGGGCTTGAGCCAAAAAGTTCTACTCGAACCAGAATATTTTGTTTCTCCTCATCTGGCAATTTCTAAGATGTTTCTCTGCAAAACTGAAGGAGGTTGCCATATCTGTTGTATCATGAAGGTGTAGATTTGACTGATCTTATAGATGGTTCTCCATTCTTCTTCTGGGAACACTGAAGCTCTGTGAAATTACTAATACTGACATGTATAAAAGCTAATTCAGATTCTAAAGTTGTTACACTATAGTCTGCATAATGTCCAAAATCCTGTCATTTCTAATAGTATCTGAGTAAAATACTTGTTTTTCTCCATATCTACTTTGGGAATTGGTCAGTATCATTCTAGGGAGGCTCAAGGAGGAGAGGAATGAAGAACAGAGTGGAGGAGGAGGAGGGTGAAACTCCCATCGCCATGTTAATCTCCTCATTTTCATTTCTCCTACCATGTGTGGGATTAGAATGATTTTATTTAAAGTGTCAGCTTGAGCTACTGGATTGAGAAATCTGGATTTCATGGGGATTATTGTTACAGTGAAAATGTGCACCCACCCACACTCAGAGAGATTTACCTTCTCTGTCACTCACTAATGAACTGCTTGACCAACGAAAGGTATTTATTTTGAAAGTCAATGTAAGAGACAGTCATTTTGGTACGCTAATAAGAAACATAGAACTGCTGTCCATTCATCTTACAGAAAAAAAAACAAACATTATAGACTCTTTTGGAATCTTGATTTGTATCCCATGTTATACCACTTTCCTTTTCTTCTCCCTCTCATTATCAGAATACAATTGTTCGTTAACCTTGGGAGAGCGGAGTGAGACAAGGACTTACAAAAGCTTCACCCTTCTGTCAGATTTAACCTCTAATCTACATTAGTATAAGGCTTTCACCACTCTGGAAAAAAAAAAAAAGAATAAAAAACCGGCATCACCTTTTCATCCTCGGGACAAGCCTTTTTATTCCACCTCTTCTCATTACATTAAAGGATGAGGGAAGCTGCACGGAGCGCTGAGCGGTATTTAAAGACACCATCGCTGTCATTGTTTTCATTTCTCTTTATTTAAAGGATGCCCTCCTCCCATCGCCGCAACCTCCCACTGTTTAATTTCTCTTTAGCTGAAGACTTTCTCCCTTCATCTCACTGATTGATTTCTGTCTCAAATGACATCGCAAAGTTGATCCCTGCAAGGTTCCTGCATCAATGGTGTCTGACGGAGATAGCAGTGTTAGCTGTAGATGACATAAAAATAATCACTTAAAATTCCATATTATATTCCATAGAAACATATTTATATATGTTCATCTTTACGGATATATAAAACTGATTACATATCTACATGAATATGTGATGTACAAAATTAAGTTCAGTATAACTACACAGCCAGGCAAACGTAAAAATGGAGATGATGAACAAGTAGCTGCTATATGTTTACTCAAAGTGGAATGCATCTTCTTTTCCAGGAAGAATTAAGTCTTATTTACAATTTCAACAAATATCTGTTTAATTCTCAGGTGTCAAGAGCAAGACCTTTTGATGGTGTTTCCAGATGTTTTTTTTCCACTGTTTAGTTATTTTGTAGAAACTTTGGGTGTAAGAGACAGGGAGGAAGTCAACATTTCAGAAACCATACAAATAACAAGCCAGAACTTTAAACATAGGACAGTCTCAGTCTGGATGACAAAAATGTCCCTTCATTTTCCATATATAATCAGTTTGCCTTAATGTCAATCAAATAAATGTATCCAGAGCTAATGAATCGGGTACACCTTGTCCTGGCTTTTGGGACATCATCCTTTTATATTAGGACGTAGGTTGTTTATGCAAAGAGTATAAAAATGTATAAAAAACATTTCTAAAGCCATAAGGAAGTGACTGACATGATGGCAAAAGCTTTACTCGAAACCAAACAACTTAGAATGGCATTATTATGATAAACAAGTAAATGTGCCACAAAGGAGCAGGCCTTTGGGCAAGGTTGGAGTTGTGACACATTGTCTAGCCAATAAGAAATATTTTTACCGTTGGCCAATCAGAATCAGACTTATTCTTCTGGAGATTTGACAGCAACCACACACATTAACATGTTGCATGGAGGTTATCCTGAAGCACCAGCAGAGATACGCATGCAGCCATTTCCAGAGCCAGGTCTTGGGAAGTAGGTTAAGTAGGCCTGGATCACCTCGCAACGCTCCCTCTGGGGGTGGGAGGGATGGGTGCCGGAGGTGGATAACAGAGTGGGAGGGTGCAGGAACCGATGGAGAAATGTTCCAGGGGACATCTGTCACACTGAGAAACTTGTTAGCTGCTCCCCCCTGCTTACTGTGCGACCCACAAATTCTCTTGCATGAATGATCAAGAACTATAAAAGTTATAGAGGGGGACATTGCCCCTGTACGCAGCTAGGGAAACCCCATACTAATTGTGGACATGTAAAACAATATTAGGAAAGCCGATAATACACAGTCTTATTCACTGCCAGATATTTATTTCTGTGCTGTGCTGTTGATCAAATGAATCATTCCAGCTCTTTCTCATCACAAATTATTGTTGCTGTTTAGTGAGCAGACAAGCAAAAGCAGCCTGCATTTTGCTAAAGTGCATGCATGAGAACATTCCTCTCCCTCTCGCAGGTGTTTAAGCTGTACAGTAAACAAAAAATGCTTCGGCACACATAAAGACACACACAAACACAAAAGCCTCATTTGCGTCGCTGTGTGTCTGCTAACCCATCCTTTTTAATCTGGGATTATGCTATTCCCATTGGGACGGCAAAGGAGGAAACAATGCTTTATTTCATGGGAGGAAATGTGCAATAATGATGTTAACACCTCAATCTGCCTTATTTAAGCACTGCATACGATTTCCCTGGCTCACTCCTGTGCACACAGACACATAGGAAGACACAGTTTTGGTATCCTCCCGTCCGCTCCATTTATGCAAAACTTGCCAGACACAAATCTAAGCCACTTAGAAACTAAATCCAATACATTTTTTAAATTAAATTCTATTCTATTTTATTCAATGTAAAATTAAAGAAGAAAAAATTATGCACGTTTGTGTGATTCAGTTGATGACTTTGGGACTCCTTATGAATAGATAACGTAGTTGCTCATACAGGGTGTAATCTGTATCCAAAATCATCCATTAATACACTATCATATCACTTATTCACCATTGTATTACACTTCTACAAGCTGTTTATGGTTTTAACGCTTTGAATGCACAGACTCTCTAACGTTGTCTTCATGGGCAGAGCTTTGGAAATCCCCCTTCGTGTGTTTAAATTAAAGAAAAATAAAAAGTACATCATGTCTAAGCAAAGTCATATTTTTTAAATCTATTGTATAAGTAACTTCACTGTTAAGCTAAGTGTGAGCCTGTAGTGGATCATACTCTGAGATTCTGTGTTTCTGATTCTGTAACGGTGAGCTGTTCTGTGAATAAGACTTCTGATGATGGCTGTATTTTTTTTAATTTTATGGCGAGGCCCCAGGTGCTGCCAGCATCACACATGAACACGCATGGCGCTGCCGTGTGCTGGCACAGACGCAACGGCCATGAGAGAAGGGCCAAGATGTGTAAATGCATTCAAGTGTGCATGCATGAAGACTGGTCCATCAGAGGCTAGGCCAGAATTTCTGTGGAAATTAGAGTAACAAAATTGTAGTCCATTTTGTAATATGAGAAATACAAATGCTATTTCTTTTGTAAACTATGTATTTTCCTATACACAATTTTCACATTTCAACAACAAACTTCAATGTGTTTTTTTGTAACTGTATAAGCTAGGACATCTAATAGAGATGTAAAATTGCAAAACAGAAAAAAAATTAATGCAAACTTCTTAAAATTAAATATCCACGTGTTTGCTTACTAGTGATCGCAAACAAACCTATGAAGCCTTCAGAAACAGCTGGACTTACATTACTCTCTGGTGGATTGGTTTTTATTTAGAAGCAACACAGAAAATGGTTCTTATTATGATTGCAAACCAGATTTTTATCTGTCAGGATTTCTGATCCTTTTCTTCCACTTTTGTACAAGTTTTCCTTCCATAAAAAGATAAAAATTAGAACAGCATAAAATATTGTAAAGTGACAAAATCCCTCAAAGTTCAAGAGATATGAATACTTTTACACTAAAGTTTCTCTTTCGATCAATTATTTTATTTCATCAGCAAGATCTACAGACGGCAAATTATCTATTTCAAAAATGCGGTGACCGGGATGCAAAATTAATGCAGGGGCTTCTTAAGGACCCATAAAACATCTTTCCATCATTTACTTGTTACCATGTACATTAAAGGCTTTTAATTTGCGGACCCTTTCATTACAGGAACTGAACTGTTTTAATCGCATATGAACATAGATGTAAGCATGTGCATGTGTGCATATTGGATGTATGTATGCCGCCATGTTTGTATGCGTGTGTGTGTGCATGTATCTGTGTGTGTACCAGCTGCGCGATCAGTAATCACTTAGCAGTGAGCTAATGCACCCTTCTTAACCCAGGGGCCTCATAAGACTGAATCTGGCCCAACCCTCTCACTGCTATTGACAAATCCATTACCCAAACAAGGACATCAAATGTCAGTGAGCACACACAGTTGTACACACTTTCTGTGAAGTGGGTTGATTAATGCCAAAATATGTCTGTAACAGCAGATTTCAAAAGTACTCACCAGTCAAACATTTCCACGTCTTGTCAGTTTATAGTATCAAACTATAACATATTTTATTAACATTTTGTGTGATAGGCTAAGAAAGGTGGTGCATAATTAAGGTGGGAGAAACACATTAGTGAATACAACAAAGATTGATAAAACAAAATAGAACCTTTTGGCTAATATTCAAAACTGAGTTTGGTTTAAAAAAAACTAACCGTGCACCCTGAACACACCATTTCCACTGTGAAGCATTGTGGTGGCATTTCCAGCAGAAACAGGGAATCTAACAAAAGTTCATAGAAAGATGGATTATGTAAAATGCACTGCAGTCTTGTAAGAAAACCTGCTGAAAGTTGCAAAAGACCTGGACTTAGATGTAGCTCAGACTGTATGTTTAGCAAAAACACTAAATGTACAGCCAGAGCTACAATGGAAGGGTTAGGATCAAAGCATATTCATATGTAAAAATGGCCTAGTCAAAGTCCATACCTAAACTTTGCGGTTGGGGCAACATGTTAAAAGTTCAAGAAGTATAAGTTTTGCAATAAAGCAGAACATATTTTGTAGAGAAACAAACTTTGTTCTACATTTTCCTTCTTAAGTCTGTTTTTTTTCAAAGAAGCAGGTTGTGTGTATCTTTTTAAATCTTAAAGCTGTTTTAAAAGGAGTAAGTAATTCTAACAGATTTTTTAAGAATAATTATTGTAAGATGAAAGAGAAATGTTCCACTTTTTTCCTCCAAACTAAGCAAGCAGCCCTTTAAAGTAAAAGAAAGCCTCTCCAAAGGGATCCTGGGCTTTTTGTCAAGGGCTCTGTGACCAAACCGCCATTCTACAAAGCCGTACATAAATAGCAGCTAAACTGTGCTGAAAACAGCTCTTCAGAAGTGTCACAAAGACTCAGTCGGCTCCCCACGGGTCTGATGGTAAGCAGTGGCGTTTACATATCAGTGGTCCTTGTGGCGTGTACAGTGATCTGGCAGGTTGGCGGAGCTTTGATGCTCCGTCACCTCGCAGGTCGGGTGCGTCGATCCCCAGGGCGCCGCTGCTTTTTGGGCTTGCCCGCCTGGGTGACAAGGGCCCCCCTCCTCCACCACCACCCTCTTGGAAGCCTCCCTCGTGCCTGTACCCAGCAGATGGCCTCAAAGAGGAACTAGAGACAACGGGGCCAAGATCCAGCTCTCGAACAGAGGAGCAGAGAAGCAAATGGCCTGTTAATATTTCATACAAACACTCTCACTCATCTCCAAGCGAGAAAACGGACATGACTGAGAGCGCAGCATGAATGAGAGTGTGAAGGGGGCAAGTGTGTGCATGTGTCTGGGACTAATCAAAGACTTTTTGATGAAATATGAATAGTTTTCCCACTCAGAGGTATTTCACAGCTAGACCCCTTAGCAATCACACTTTTTTTGGTGACAGGCTTCGAGCATGTCTTTAATGGAGAGAGTGACAAAAAAAGGATGACAAACACATGAAAACATTTTTTTTCCTTTGACACACAGTCACCTCCCCAATTACTCTCAGCTCCAGATCCTTCCTTAAACCTCCTCCTGGATCTCGTGAGTATAACCTGCAAGCTAATAGCCCCTAACCTCTTTTGCAGATCAGTGGAGGTTATGCTATTTGCTGGTCAGTAATTGCCCTCTTCATCAGTATCCTGTCTGCACAGGCAGCAACGTGGCCAGCCCTAGGGTCCTCCTGAAGTCATTAATGCATGATTAGGGCCGATGGGGAGTGGCAGTTAGGAGGTTAAAAAGCCCCTGACAGTCCTCATCATGGACGAGGAAATCCTGAGACCGATGAAGGGTTTGCGCAGATGGGCGAGCGCAAGCGGCTGCCAAGGCTCTAACTTGTTATTCCTATTCACCTCCAAAAAAATTGAAGCCACACAAACAAATAGCGCTGACATGAGCATGCATGTAAACAGATGCAACGCTGCATACATAAAACCCAAACAGGAAGTAAATTTTTTTTGCTTCAAATTCTCCTTTTCCTTTCTTTTATGGCAAGAAATTAACTGTGCAATAAAATCTGCAAATCAGGGAGAGCTCAGGGAGAGCTTAATACAAGTAAATGAACAAACATTGCTGTTAAACTTGATGACAGATATTGGACTTGAAATGACGAGTGGCCTTGGGAATAGAAAGCTGACAAGTTAAACTTGACACAAGCAATCTAAACTACAACAAAAAGTGAGCACCTAAGTGGTCAATCATGTCGGCGCTTTAGGATTCCTTTAAGTTGTCATCTTTAATACATGAGACAATTTCCAGCCCCGAGTGTGCAACAAAGTCATTAGACTCAGTGGAAAGATGAAATATAAATCAAGCGTCCCTCTCTGCCCCCTCCCCAGTGAACAGGTGGCTGAGTTGAATGAGAGGGTGCGCTAACTTGGCTGTCACCGTGTTTTCCAACAGAACCGCTGCCTTCTAAAGCCAAACCACCGTGAATTATACATCTATGACAATAATTCTCTCAGAGGAAAGAGAGAAAGTGAGAAGTGAGGGGTGAGGGGGAGAAGGGGTGGTGGTGGTCTGAGAGCAAGAGATTAATGGATAGATCGGTTGTTTTTGACACAGCAATCCTTGGCTTCACTTCTCGTCCAGTGCTTATTGGCTTTTCAGAGCACATTTATTTATTTCGTTAACAAGAGAGAGTGGCCATGTCGCTGTCACTTTTTTGGCTTGCTCAGTGCCACAGCAGGCCTGTCATCTCCAACACTGCACCACGCACCTTTGAACCCTGCCATGGACTACAGAGCAAGAATATTAATAGTGCAACAAAGACGACAATAAAAATAAAAAGCATGGTTCTGTCAGACGCCAAGTGTCAATGACACTTTAGTGTCCAGCAGGCTCACCTGTTGTGGCAATTAATTGCCATTTTAAAGAAACTTATTTTTTTCAGGTAGATTCGTAAAGAGATATCTATTGTCTTTAACCCTTAATACGTTGAAAACTAGCTGATCGGGGATAGGCAGCTTTGTTACCTAATGTAGTCTACCATGTTAACTAGAGTGCATTTAAAAAGTAATCATGCCCTTTGAATTTTTCCATATTTTGTAATGTTATCGCAGCAAATTTAAAAGTATCTTAGTGAAAGTTTAGGTGATTAGACAGACACAAGGTAGAGCATGAATCTCAAGTTGAGGATAAATGATAAATCTTTAAAACTTATTTTGTTCAATCTAATCTGCAAACGTACACATTATATAAGCCTAAATGAAATCTACGGCAACCAAATGCAACCAAAAGTCATTTAATTTGTTAGTTCCTCCTGTGTGTAAATTAATGTATAATAGGCTACATTTGTGGTAGCAAACAAAAACTTTAAACATCCCACCTCCAAAATTACTCAAAAATATGAAAATGGAAAGGACACAAATCACATATGCGGGAATGAAAACCTGCAAGGACACTCAAATAACACAGTGGAATGATCGCTTGATCTGTCAAATATGGAAGAGTGTCAAGAAAAAAGTGATCAAAAGTCCAATTTGTCTTTTGCCACAAATCATGTACAAGACACAACACACATGTGGAAGAAGATTTTCTGGTCAAATGAGATCTAAATTGAAGCTGATGTCAAAGTTGATATGCAGATGAATGGAGAAAATATGGAGCAAACTTGGAAGAAGGAAGTATGGGATGGAGATTCATCATTCATCACAACTCTAAACATCCAACCAGAGCTGTGATGAAATTGTCTAGGTTAGAGCATAAAATGGCCCATTTAAAGTTCAGACCTAGAATATTAGCTAAGTTGGACATTGGGGGTCATTACTTGACGAAAAAAAGAAAACGAAATGTGGAATGTGTGGGTTCTGTAGGTTAGCAGTTTCGTCAAAATTGATTGCAGCATTTTGGAAAAGGAAATTGCATATGCCACTTTGGTAATCTTCAATAAGGCTTCTTTAAATCTGAAGTAACAAAGATCAGGACGTTAAAGTCAACACTTCAATGGCTGTCGACTGTGTGTTTCTTAGATTTCAAAGTAAAACACAGAGACAATGTTGAGGTTAGATAAAACTCTGATTAAGAACAATCCCAAATGAATGGTTAATCAAACGACTAATCTGAAGTTCTTGGCCAGAGAGAACTTCCTCAAAGGACCAGCAGCGGTTTAACCAGTAAACTTATTCTAGTCAATTTCAACACAGCGTAGCATGTTCCAGCAAAATCTGTCCAGGAGGTTGTGACCTCCACATCCCCTGACTGTGGAATAAAGAGGACCTGAGGTCAGGATGACAGGAGAAGTCTTCTAAGGAGTTCATGTTACCACATGTCATAATAACAAGAAGCTACTGTTCCCCCGCCAGGCTCCTTCCCCTTTTGTCTTGGAGGGGCTCTGGACAGGGGCAGACAGGACATGCAGGCAAAGCTGAAACTGAATATTATCATCGGGGGGAATCTTGTTTCATGTTACTGAGCACCCAGCCAGTAGAACAGCTAATGGGACCTTCGTCCAAAAGGAGAGATTCATTTTTAGAAAAATCAGAGACAAACTCTTACAAATCAACCTCTTTTAGTGTCTGCTTCTTATCTGAACTGTGTTTGCTGTTGAATTTTACGCGCATTTTACCTCCTGTATATACAAGCCAAAGCTTTGACTGCTTAACTCCCCCAGCTCACCTCTCCATGGCGATTGAGAGGTCAATATCTCACTTTACCACCAGCTACACTTTCCTCTGTCACTCATGACTCCCATCCCATTCAAATGGCAAGTTAGTCCAACAAAGGAGACCGCGGGGGACCTGCCTGAGCCTTCCGTTTACAGACACACACACACAAATACACAGAACATGGACAGTGTGCGCTGCGGCGCTGCTTGGAGCCTGACGGGTGCTTTGTGCTCATCCATCAGCCAACCCCTGAGTCCTGAAGATACCTTCAGTCAACACGGCCAGTTTCCTGAAAGGAGGGATTCACACAGCTCTGAAATATTGATGCCAAAAGGGCACCTGGAGAACGGCGACCTTTTGACCTTTTCTTAGACGAGGATAGAAGGGGTGTGAGGTGTGGTTGGATAGAAAAGGGAGCTTCTCATGGAATTTGCTTTGCTAATGATATGCAGGCGTAAGATTCGCTGGCATTGATGTGCATAACTTTAGCAAAAAGTCCAACAGAAAAGTCTTAAAAAGAGGACAGATAGTGTGGGGTTAGTCTTTGACTCTTTAGGATAGAGAAACAGAGGGATGTGAGAGAAAGATAGATGAGGAGAAAGAGGAGAGAAAAAGGAAAGGCTCGGAAGTTTGACATTCCTGTGGGCGATGTGTGTCTCATCAGTTAACGCGTTTGGATTCTTTTAACGGGAGTCGATACCCCCTTCCGCTTCCCAAGCACTTACTGCGAGCTGAACCAGGGTTAATGCCATTGAACGGGGACAATGGGACCTCTTAAAAGGCAGCTTTTAACTGGCTCCGTGCTCATAGATATCAATAAAGCTGATAGTTTTCCATGTAAGGAGATCAAACACACAGAGTTTGGAGGGGGCAGTGGGGCTCTCCGTAAAGATGCAAACAAATAAATCAAATGACCAGGGGGAGTTTGAGTTAAAGGCATTTATGTGTTGTTGTTTTGCTGTTGTAGGACACTTTTATTTCACGCTTGTCCCCCTTTTTCTTTCTGTCTTCTCTCATTCTCTTTGCTCAGACACACATGCTCCCGCGTACGCTCTTCAAGTATAAAGCGCACAATTCAAAGGCAAACGGGTGCCTGTATCACTGCTTCAGACAAAAGGGCCGGCTCTTCGGAGATAGAGGGGACATCTGAAGCAGGAAGAGAGAGACAGGGAAGAATGAAAGAGAAAGAACGAGGCGGGTGAGAAGGGGTTGGTGAGCAGAGGGGGGGAGAAAGAGAAGGAGAGAGTGAGAGAAACAAGGGAAGAAGAGAAGGAGGGGTTGCGATTGCACGCTTTCAACTGCCTTTTGTGGGCCTCTCTGCAGATGTCACCAGCTGTTCCCCCGCACGGAGGGTTCCAGAGCGTGGAACATCGCCTCCGGCCCCGTCCTCGGCCACCTTTCAAGTGTCAATCAGACGGGAGGGGTTGGAGGGGTGACTGAGGGGTGGAGGACCGGTTGAGGGATGCACGAGAAAGAGGGGGAACTATGGCGTTGCGGAGACGGAGGGGGCCAACATGCCGAGCTTCGGTCACTGTCCTGAGAACAGTGCCAGTGATTTGCCATTGATTTAGCCCCCGCCTCACCAACAACCCGCTCAATAATAGAGAGGATGGAGCCAGCCGTGTGCGGCGTGCAGACAAAAAAGGCCCGTGGGCAAGGTTAGCTGGAGATCACACGGCTGCAAGGCTACTGCTTCCACAGGGCTACTGTTAGCCACAGTGTTAGTGATTAGCGATAGCTGATGGCCCCCAACCCCTCCTACTCATCAGCACTCCTTGGTTCAACAAACGCTCTACCGTGAGGGTGACCTACGATTAGCTAGATGAGTATGTTTTAGGGGGAAGGAGGGGTCTCGGTGGTGGGAGAAAGAAAAGTTGTCTCTGTGAGTGAACACACAAATATAAAAGCTCCTGACATATGGTGTGATTGACACCGAGGCAAACATCATCTAACAAGGACGAGAAGGTGTGCTTAACACCGCTTAACCTTGGAGCGTCTAGTCAGTTAGCGTAACTCCAAGGCACTTTTATCGACAGCATCAATTTCTACTGTATTCGTCTGTGTGCATAAGCTTTCTGATCCAGCCGGGGGTGATGGCACCGAGACCTGCAGCACAGAGTCTTTTAATCACCCTGACAGGGTCAGTCGTAGAAAACCCACAGACAGGAACCCAAACAATTCGTTCCCCTGTTTACACTGGCAGAAAAGTCAAAAAAAAATGGAGCACCTGACACACCAACTTGATATAATTGAAAGCCTGAAAAAACACCCGATTGCCTTTTCTTTATTGACAACCTAAAGAGTGAGAGTAAAACACTTTCAGTGTATCTTATCAGCGAGCATAAGTAGACCTATTATGCACACTATTGCTGCTGCCCCCATGATAACCTCTATGACGAGGCTGTAAAACAAAGGCCTTTGAAGACGAGAGGAACCGGTGGATTTCATGTGATTTATGTCCTCTGAAAACATGGTGGCTGAGCAGAGGTTCCAGACCATGGTTGACCTGAGGGCTTCCTGTCACCTCTTCACTTGTCAAAGTGTATGTACATTTCTGAAGGATAAGTATGAGCAGGCAAGCAACTGGTACATAGAGTGTTTTACAAGAACAAGGAGAAAAAGTTGTTTAACTGGGGCACCAGAATTAAAAACATGATTCACAGTTTTTAGAATCAAACGTGAAATGCTAAGATTTGTTGCATTGTTTGTTTTTAGAGACTCCAGACTGGCTGACCCAGCAAGCTACACAGTGAATGAGGGGAAGTTGTTTATATATAGAAGCTGCTTTTGGAGTAATTTTTATAACTTCTTGCAGCTTTTTTTTGTTTGTTTTTTTGTGGCTTTACCATCACATGGGAAAGTACAGTCAGGCATGTTAAAGAAAATGGCAAATGTAAAAACACGCTTTACATCTTTTCACACTTTATCATGTTAGAGCTACAAATATTCGAAATAGTTGTGTTCAGCCCCTTAAGTTGGAAATCACCTAAGCAGCAATAGACTTAAACTGTGTGTAATTTGATCTCAGTATAAGTGCATCAGTACTGTAAAGGCATTAAAGGTTTGTAAAAGAACATTAATAAACAAACAGCAACATGTTGAGCAACAAACACTGTAGATAATAGAAAGATTTCATGCAGCACAGTTCAATCGATCGCTGTTAAAGAAGAGAGCATGACACAACAAAAAATGAGAAATGAGAGCAGTGAGGGGAGCATAAAACACATGAACAAGGCAGACAAAATTATAGCTAAACTTCATGGCTAACACGATATATTGTGGAAGACTGAAACTGCACCCTCTTGGTCATAGCATTATGGTGCTAGAAAGCTACTCTTGATTGGTGCAAAGTCCAGAACAAAATTTAATTGAGAATTTGTAGCAAAGTTTGAAACAATATTTTTTTAGAAGTTGTTTTACATATGTTTTCTAGCAGATGGTTTACAATTTTACTGGAATTGAAAACCACATTCTGACATGATTCAAATCTCTTGTGGTCAGTGTAAGGAAACCTCTTATTTTCACATTTTGTGAAGAAGAACTGACCCCTCATCAAGCAAAAATATCAAACTGAGGCCTAATAGTTTGTTTTTAAGACATGTAGCAAACTACAACTTCAATTAAGGGAGCAGAAGTTTTGCCAAAGAGGATCTCATTTAGCATAAATCAGTTTAGTAATAAATCAGAAAAGCGTGAACATCACCTTTACCCTGATGTGCATATACTCTGCAGTCTCCCCACTTAAAAAAGCATAAAGAAAACCATAAATCAAGTAAATGGCCTCAGCTATGCTGCCGCACGCCACCCACCTTTCTCCCCTCCTCATCCCATCCCCTACCCTCCTCCTGCCAGACCGTAACCCCTTTCATCCTCCTCGACCTTCCACCCATCAGAGTTCATCAAACGCGTCAGAAATCAAGAGTAACTTCCTCAATATTTCCTCATCATCCACCCTCCATCTCCTGGATTTGAAGCCACCAATGACCAAACCCAGCACCCGCCTCCAGTCTGAGGTCCCGAGGTCACTTCGAGTTCTTGTGTCTGATGGGATGATTGTCTTTGTCAAGCTCCACCGACTGCAGGAGTCCGCTTTCTTGCTCGCAAAGGTGGCCCCGTGGTCACTGAGTGCTGTGTTTTTCTGATCCCGTCCTGCAGCATTGAAAAATAGCAGGAAACGTATATCTGTCATTGTCCATTCAGAAGATCACCTGTAAGGAAACGAAGCGGCCAGCAAGTGCTGACACAATCATCCCTGCGCTTAGCAACACATCCTGGTTCCGGCCCAGACGCGAGGGACTGTACAGTACGTCTAAGCTGCTCCACTTCCTGCTCCACCAGAGGTTGTGGAGTGGGGAGGAGGGGATGGGGGCTTGTTGGGCCACAAAAGTGATGGACAGCAGGTAATCACAGCCTGAAGAGGAAAATTTTGAAGAGAAAAAATAAACAAATGACTAAAAATAGTTTGATGCAGTAATGTAATAAAAAAAATTGTCAGTGCTGAACTTTGTAAAGAAATTTTTTTTTAACTATGTGCAGAAACTTTGTTTTACATCTATACAAACTCAAAAGACACTAAAGAGTCAGTTTATACACATACACACTTAAACTGAAAATGGACTCATAAGATAGGGGCTTTCTCTTATTTGCTACCTTGGCAGAACACAGTTCAGCTCATAAACCTCTTAGGTCACACATGTTTTCTACTTTGATGGTTTTTCTTAATCCTGACTCAGCAAATGAATGCTATTTGATCCTCTCTGTTGTTGTGATGTCGTGTTCCTCCCATTACAAAGAGCACCAGGAAACGGTGGCCCCTGGAGAGATGAGAAAGAGACCCTGTTTATCCTGAGCCAAAACGAAGCTCGTGACTGTGACCCAGCCTTGCACCTGGCCCCCGTTTGACATGCCAAGTATGCACCCTTTGAGGACCTTACCCAAACGCATACGTACGCAGATTTAATTCAACATCCTAAGATGAGCCCAAGCATTAACTCATAAAATGTAATATCAGGAAGAAAAGTCATCCCCTTTATAAGAATTTTCCACTGACTTCTCAAGCAAAGTTAGATAATTTCAATCTAATGAACATATTACTGTTTCATCCATAATTAAATTTTTAAGTTTAAAGAACTATATAATTTAATTTAAACACTTCAGGTAATCTCCACAACAATAAAGTTGTTAATAATTGGAGCAAGAGGTCATATTGTACTTTGCCAGTTAATTTAGACATCATTGAAACTTTTTATTTACATTTTCTCATTCAATACCACCTGACTTTTCTATAAAAATACTTCACATAACTGAAGCAGGCGGTCAGCACAAGGCCATTGCTGTCTCTCTGTATATTGCAAACATACATGCTGGAGTTCATATGTACTGCACATGCCCACACACCTTCCACAATTTGTTTAAAATATTTCATGAAGATGTGTGACTTACTGTACTTAGCTTCTCTAATTGTGCCTGAAAGTAGGCAAAGAATGCTCTTCTTTTCTGCATTAAGAAGACCGAAGACATACAAGAATAAAAGTACAACCAGACAGCTCTCCTCCTTGGAGATCACTTCCATTAAAGCGGTCAGACTTTTAAAAATTAAGGCAAACAAGGGGGAATTTTACAACAGAGTATTGGAGATATTTGTAGAGAAGGACAGGTGCATGGGCTTTATATACAAAGAAAGGTGAGCTCATATACAATTTTCAACTTTAGCTATAAAACCAGACATGAAAATATTATTTCATTTTTCTTGCTATTGTACAGATGAACAGAATGGAATAGTTTAAAGCATCTATATGCTTTAAGAGAGCTAATTTTTTAATTAAGGTCAAGTTTTAAATATAAGCTTCTGTTATGGTTTTTATGCAGGTGTACGTTCTACGCCAGAGGAACCAGTGCCTCACCAGTCATGCCACTTCCATAAACCATTAATGGAACTACATTGAATAACATTATGATCTGAACCATCAACAAGACATATCAAAACAAACACACTGATGCTAACAACTCCCTAAATGTTCTAAGTCAGGTATGTTTTAAATTTTAAAAAAATCCAGTTGTGAACAACCTATGACGATTACTGATTGAGGTCAGTTAAAAAAAACAATAATAAAGTAGACAATGTAGCCTAATAAGTATTAAATGCTCTTTACAACAATCAACAGAAAGAGTGAACATGTTGATCATTGTGCCAAAGTTGGGATATTCCTAATTTTATATTCTGGACAAAATATATTTGCAGCCACGTGTCCTAATTATGATTATGATTATTGTTATTATTGCCACTATTATTATTATTATTAATTTATTTTAGTTTTTTTTTACATTTAGGGTTATGTAGTTATACATTTTTTGGAGCAAATCACAATAAACTCGTTGATGTTGCTATATACTTAACAAGAGATTATACAATCAAGGCGAGGAGAAAAAGGCCTGTGTTTTCTTTAAATACTAAAAAGTGGGCCGAACAATAACTGAGTGGGAGTGTTGAGCAGCTGCACGTGCAAAGGGAAGGGTCAGGACCAGATTCGTCATGGTCCTGCATCTCAGGATGGCGTTTGTGCTTTTGGTAATCTGACAACAATGAGTCAGCTGGTTTTTACAATGTTTATTTATGTAATCATTATCCAGACATATTGTTTCGGAGTAATCTCAGCCACATGAAGCTAAGAAAAGAGCTATTTAAATTGCAGGGTGATATTTTTATTGATATTTTATTTATAATAAGTGGTATTATAAACAACACAAGAATAACTATGGAAACATTTTCACATTATGCACCATAAATAAATTGGAATATTTTGATTCTAAGTCTTTGCAATATAGAAATGTCATTAATAAAGAAAACCTTCTTCATGGATTTTGAGATTCTTTTGGACAAATTCAAAATGTACTCTTTCAAAATGACTAGGATGATCTTATTTTGCAGAAATCTGGGGGAAAAAAGCAGTATTAGCCCAACATAGGATTTATGTTTTTGAGACTTTTTAGTCTCAAAAGTTGCTATTATGGGTAGAATAGAAATATCCTTCATTATCGCACAACAGACAACAATAAAAATGCCTCGTAAAGACTCTGGGAATATAAATCTGGCAAAAATTCAAATACACAAATTAGGCTTTCTACGAATTATAAAGTGTCTGTTTATATCTCTGAATGTTTTCCACAAGCAAAGCATGAGATAAGGTGGTGTTTTTTTTTAATGTATGCTCTCACCACGGAAACATACAGTACATTACACGCTTACTAAAAATACACTAACAGAAACCACCAAACATGTTGAATCAAATCCAATTTGGCAGCAGGGGTTTGTATTGTGTGGCCAGTGGGAGAGAGGGGGGAATAAAAAGATCCTCTGATGTCTACTTTTTGCGGCTGTCGGGAGTCACATTGCAGACCGGTTGAATCAAAGACTTGCTGAAAACTTTCAACAGTCTTTTTAGTCGTCTTTTGAGCTGAAAGGACCGTGAGCAGGGTGTAGCTGTATGTCTTTCATGCTCCCTTTATATTTACCTCTCCTTTTCTTTGCAGCACTTACTCCATTTCTCATCTCAACAGTATCTTAAACTCTTCTCTCACTTTTTTTCAAAGCCTCTTATTCTCACCTTTGAATTCAGGCAAAACTGGGAAGAAAGGAAAGATCTGGAAAGTCTCTTCTTTGCCTCTCTTGAGCACACAATTACAGCACCCTCTTCTGTTTCTGTGTCTCTGTGGTGCGCTGGCTGCCAGCTCTGGAGGAGCTCTATTGTCTCGTGGACCAGCACCTGTCGCTGCAAAGGACGCCCTCAGCAGGCTGCTGAACATGTGTGGAAGTTTGCTCTCTTTGCATAGGCGATTGTACATGCTCAAACTTGTGAGTTGTTCCTTGCTGTAAGAAAGTCACTGGAACTGCATGTGTGCTTAATTAATCCACCATGCATAGAAAGTTTGTGCAGCCTAACAGCTGAGTGTCAAAGGGTTTTTATCAGACCAAGTGACGCTGAGACATGTGCACTCCGCCCACACGTTCACAAGTGAAACGCATTAAATTAGATTCTCTCTTGACATACAAAACATTTCAATTCACAACATAGAGGCAAAGATAACCCTCATCACGAAGGAAAGCCGGGCGACCCATGACACAAACAAAGTCACATATCCCGGTCCTGTCGAGACGCCACTGAAATCCCAGCTGTTGCTCCTTCTCACTCACAGTTTACACGACAAGAACATGTGAAGAGGACATGCAACAGGCAGCTTCTCGAAGCCTAATATGAGCACTGTTTGCAGATTTTGTTTTTATGACTTCTGCTTCCTTGTAAACTAAATTTCAACAAAACAATGTGGAAAAAGAGAATATTTTTAATGCATTATTCACTGTATCTTACACTGTATAATGAAACAAACCAGCTTCAATGAGACTTAGTTAAACAATAAATATCAGTTTGTGTGCAAGAATATTCTGCTTCTCTGTCGTGAGGGTCATGTTCTATTGAAATCAATGTTCTTTTGGACTTTTATGTATGAAACAGAAGTAATTTTTATATAAAGACCATGGCTTAATATACTCACTTTGATGACATTTCTTATGACAACCTATAACTTCAAGTAATTTTCTAAGAATCAATCATTCTCTTCTATGAATTAATTAGGTGAAATGACTCCAACAAACAATGTCTAGCAGTTAGAGTTTGTTCATTTAACCAGCTGTCATATTTTAGATACATTTACAGTTTTATTATTAATACAAATTGTGTCATGTCAATGCTGCAAACAGTTCAAGTGAGTTTTATTGATAGGTGATTGGTGGTGAAGTGATGTGTGTGTGAAACTTAAATAGAGCTCATTTTTTATGCCTTGCTGTCTTATGACATCACTTTGCACCACATGGAACATCTTAAGTCATTAACATACATTGCTACATAAATACATACATGTTCTCCTCCCCCACTATAACCTACATCTGTATCAAGCTAATACATGTTTCAGATTATGCTGCTAATGCAAAGCCATTGTTTACCAAACAATTTTCCGACTGCCTCATATTCTCATATCCTTTCACCTCCACCCCCTTCTCCCTTCCTGCCCCCCATCTCCGTGTGGACCTCCTGATTGTGCATTTGCAGCCCCCAAGTCCTTCATCCAGCCATTATCTCATCTTATCTCGTTCTAAGTCCCTTTTGCCCCTGCGCAGAGAATGGACTCGTATTGTTGCTCAGGAGGAGTTAAGACGCTCTCGGCTGTACTGAAATGCTCCCAGCAGATGTTTCACCACTGGAGCACTCTTGATCGCCTTGGCTGTCTTCATTTGAGGGGTGGAGGAGGGGAGAAAAATAAGGATAGACAGAGGGGAGCAGGAATGGATGGGGGGGAGAAGATTTTAAATATTAGAAGGCCAACAGCTGGTTGTGTCTCCCTCCCTGGGTGCATTAACCTCTTTGGCGGACTTGCAGCAGAGCCAGCGCAAGGAGCCTCTCAGCATCTGGAGCTTAAGTAGGGCAAAAACATCACTGCCTCCACAGTGAGGGGACAGCAAATCCTGAGAAGTGCCTGTAAGATTAGACAGCAGGTCATGCCACCACAAATGTAGCAGCACACACAGAAGTCTGACACATGCCTTACAAAGGAGGCTTTTTGCTTGAAACCAAAAAGGTTACACAGAGCTAGATAATTTTTTTCATCTCATCTCATCTTCTTCATATATTTTTCTTTTAATTTCACATAACTTTTGTCAGTTTCCTATTTTTTCCGAGGAAATGCATCCCCACACAGCACAATGCTTGCACCATCTTGTTTCAAAGTGATGCCACTTTTATTCATTGTGGTATGCAGTTTTTCTTGGTAATCAGTATTAACATTGTGATTTACTATTACAAGAATCGAAGTTGTATGTGTAAGTTTTATGTGAATCTAATTTTGCTGTGAAGGCCTTGTGATGTGAAAGGTTAGAGCCTTCATCGTCTTGATTTTGGTCTTTAAAAACATATGAGATCAGGACTCTGGCAGAGCTTATCAAATAAATAGGAATAAAATAAAATGTTGGCTGTTTTGAGACCGTTTTGGCCATTTTCTTCGGATACAGGTGAAATGCTTTCTGGTATTGCCTTAAGACAGAATTAGAGTTTCTTGGTGCGTTACTACATTTTTTTTGGACGCAGGTATTAGCTACGTCCACTGTGACAATTACTGACCACTTTTTAAATCACTGGATCTCTTTTATTATTCTATCTTTTGGCTTAAGCTAATGAGAACCCCAAACTCAATTTCTCAGAAAATAATCTTTAATGCTGAAATGTTAACTAAAATATATAATAATATGTAGTGTGCAGCTTATGCATTTAATAATTAAATGGGACTCCTTTTATGCCAATGTAGAATGGCAAGGAGCCAATCAGCCTGTGGCTCTTCTGAGGTGTTAAGGAAAAACACAGGTTATAGGAAAGAAATAACCACATTTTATTATCTAGTGAGTCATATTTTTTTCTTTCTTTCTCCTATTTCTATTCAATATTACACATATGAGCCCTCTGTTTAAAGACAAACAAAAAGGAAGACAAAAATCAACCTGAAGCAGTTATTGCAAACTGTCTGAGATGGATGTGAAGGCACACAGACTGGTACACAAACACATGGAGGTCAGTCACCATTCAGCAGCCGCCACTTTGATGATCCAGAGCGCACCTTTTCTTGAGTAAACAGGTTAATTGTCTACGCTTCTCTCAACCCTTCGGCAGCTGCTTCTCCTTAAGCCGCTGCCATTCCCGTCATCGTTACCATCATCATCATCTTTATAATCATCCTGCTTACACACAAGGCAACAAAGGTGGACACACAATGAGCCTCGGTGGCTTTGAGGAACATATCAAGGCTTAGTGAGAGAAAAGACACAGGGTTTGCTGACTTTTTATGAATAGGTAGGCCTTTGCCTTGCTCAGGGCTTGGTCCCTTTCTTCATCTTTGCTCAGTATTGGGTGTTGTGTGCTGAGGGGAAAGGTGTGCGAGTGTGGGTGGGTGCGAGCTTGACAATAGGAGCAGGTGCTCCCGAGTTTGGCTTCATTCAGTTTGTTAGCTCAGACAACACACGACGCTCAAGGAGATGGGTTTCTCTATGACACTTGCGCACTCATCTGTTATGTGTCATCAGGGTGTCTTCCTATTTAAATGAATGCGTATCATGTTGCTCATGTCTGGAAAGGACAGCGCTTTCAGAGCTTTGCCGCTGATGACAAGCATTCAATTGCTGTGCTGAAACAAAATGAACATGGAGCACTCTCAATTAAACTGAATTACAATTATAATTACTCTGAAAAATGGTTGCTTTAATAACTAATGTCTTCAAAGGTATGCACATTATTTGATAGAGTATTTATATTAACTGGACTTTTTCACAGAACACAAAGTAGAGCATTACTATGAAGTGGAATGAATATGGGACATTGTTTTCATTGTTTTTAGTCTGCTAGTGAAATCTAAAAAGTGGATTCAGTGATGGTTCTTGCATGAATGGAGCCTTGGGCCAGTGACTCCATCTGCACCCCAAACCCACTAGTCAGCCTCAAGCTGTTTCACTCACACTTCTCCATTCAAGTCAAAGCAGAATATCCACAAACTAATAGCAAAAAAGCTTCTTTTTAAAAAAAAAAAAAAAAAAGTAAATATGGTTCCACTCTTCTAATGATGCTGTGGATGTCTGCACAGCGTCATTAAGCAATCCGATTCCCAGACTGTTATTTTTGTGGATGTCCATTCTTTGGTTGTCTTGCATTTTTGTTCAAATATGTAAGTTTTCAGAAGATGGATCAATAGTTACCTTATATAAATTTCAATGTTTGACATATCATTTTAATCCTGCTTTACACAGCTACAGAACATAATCCCTTCCCTATCTTCTGTTTCTCTTTGTGATGTTTGTTCACTCATGCTCTCTAACAAGCCACAGAGTCTTTCGCAAAAGCTGTTTTAAAACTGAGATTAAATTAGACACACCTGGGTCATATTTAACAATTAAGTGACTTCTGAAGGAAAGTCACATAATTGGATTTTATTATGCAACAGACGTTTTAAGACTTTTCTATGAAAAATCATATTTAATTTTTTTTTAGATGTGATCCTGAAATGTGGAAATGCATGGACAGCAATTTTCTTCATTTGTTTGTTCTGATTTTGTTTTCCTGTCTTTGTAGTTGTACTTGCCTTATTCACCTTCTTTCTCCAAAAGCAAGAAGTATCGAGTCATCTTCTGGCAGCTGAAGGAGATAATGTCTGAAACAGTGGAAACAAACACTTCCAGTGCCAAGTCTTACATGGCAGCACAGCTAGGAATTAATTGAAATAGGACACAAGTAAGAGACAGCGAGAGAGAGAGAGAGAGAGAGAGCGGGTTAAATGAGGTGGCAAGGAAGACATACAAGACAATAAATGGATCTTTTAAAGTATCATTGTCATAACTGTGTGTGTTTGTGAATGTCTGTCATTCTCTGCTCACAGACAGATGAGACAAACAGCACAATCCAGACACAAATCCTTCGTAAGGGTCCTTTTCCTGCCCTCCCTCGCTCACCCTTTTCTCTTTGCCATCAGTAAATCCGGGTTTCACTACAACTTAAGCACTTAGCTGTAATCCCCATGAAGAGGCGATAGCCCTGCGCAAGTCACTTTTCGACCATTAAAGGCATACAATAGGGGCGTGTTAGGGACTCACTTAAATGGATTGAGCACAAAGCCTGTGCTTGATAAGTTTTTAGCTGGTAAGAATCCTCCGTTTACACCCCTCCTTTTGTATATTCTCTTAGATGTACTTGTCTCAACAGTCTAAGCCGATTTTATCCCCTTTTTTTTCTGCATTTGTTTAATTCCTACAAAAATGGAAAGGCTTTAGGATGTGGCCCATTTCTTTCTTTTTCCGTCTCCTTTTTTTTTGTTGTTGAAACAAATGTCACAGTGAAAGATACACAATGGGGGGGATATCTCCGTCCACTTCCTACAAGCTAAACACAAGGGAGGGTGGCCTCTTCTTGATATTTCCAAAGCTGTCCCCTTCAAATAAAGCCAATGTTTCTAATCTCCTAACATGGAGCATCAGTCATGGTGATTGGGGAATGTTTTGATATGTTGCTCTGCTTCGGATGAAGGGGAAGTGGACTCCAGATTTGAGAGAAAACACTAATTCCCACCATCCTCTGGGAGTGAGAAGGAACTTGTTTCTATATTGTTTATCGAAGCAAGAACACTGAACCACGAGGAGCCAAGAAAAGAGACCAGGGACAAGGCTGCATTGTTACTCATTATTTTTATTTTGGAGACAATGCACTCTTGTATGTTATATAGGAAATCAATTAAGGATGGAGACTATGGGAAACAGGGTTCAATCATCACTCTGAGGGAGACTTAAGAGATACAAGTTTTAGAAGTGCTGGTGATTTTGCAAATCCAAGGACGTGGTACAACTTTGTCGAGGTCATAACATACAATAAGTTCTCCATTTATGAAGGTCTCTGCCTCAGACTAGTTGGAAAATCCAATCTGTGCTCTAGAATAGTATGTGATAATCAGAACAGCTCAGAGCTGTATCTGCACTATGCTATTTTCTGCTAGCATTTGCTCTAAGACTCTATTAAACTATATTAAAATGCTTCTAAAGAAGGTGCTTTTAGTCAGGCAGATGGATAAAGACAGACTGAGAGCAGCGTCGAGAAGGGAGAAAGCAAAAGGGACGCCATTAAGTCACTGAGAGCTTATCTAATCCAGAGGTTTGAGTGCCTGCCACTGCCACCAAGTCTTAAAGCAGATCTCAGTAGGAGGTGGAAAGATGTTCCTCAGAGCTCAGGGCCCTAATGGTTTGATTAAGCTCCTGCAACTGGGCCTGCGATGGAGAGACTTAACCTCCATTTAAGGACCAGACAAAGGCAGGACCATGGGGATTGTTAAGAGTATTAAATCTGACTGCCAGGCTCAGAAACAGAGATGTACATCGTATACAATGTGTAGATTCACATAAAGCCAGCCAGTAGTGGTACAGTGTTTGACTGAGACAGATAGCTGCTCTGTATTTATCGGGCTCTTATTATGTGAGTGGATTTCTTCCTCATTGTGGTAAACTGCATAATCAAAAAATAAAGAGTTTACTCTATAATAGTATAATCTTTGGTCCTACTAATGTAAAATACCTATCTATAATTTAGGTTTTGACATTACTCTGTTTCCTGGGTAAGTAATAAGGTAGAATAACGTAAACACAGGTTTGAAACAAATAGTAATTAATCATCTGCATAATGTAAAATGCAAAGTTTTGTTTAAGAAGTTTCCCACACAGAAGTAGATCACAATGTGTATTTTCTTGCACCCAAAATGCTTCTGCATAATTCATTTAAATGGGAGCGGGCTTTAACAGCATAAGATTCTTCTCCTGTTAATACGATTACTCATAATCATTAGTTTAAATAATGATGGGGTAAAACATCTTTGATGGTGTTGTGCATTAAAGCATCATCAGAGGTTAGAGGGTTTCCTGGAAAGCACTTTAAATTACCAAATCTATGCACAGTGCTACCCCACTTTATACCCCCTAACTTTAAAAATCGCAAAATCAACTCTGTACTTCTTTTTTCAGCCAGTCTAATGCATAGAATCAAATGCTGACCACATACAGCTTTCTTCTGGACATCTAGGGGTTAAACCCATCGTATCTCTCTTCCTGACTTTGTTGGCTGGCCTGGAAGGCTACTAAGTAGCAGCTGTCCACCTGGCGGAGGAAAACCCTTCCACTGACACACAAAACAGCTCGCTCGACACACACAGACACCAACAGAGACATGCACATTTATTCCCTCTTGAGAAGCGACTCCTCGCTAACCGCCTCACACAAGCCCTCAGTGCACCAACACACACGCACGTTTGTGGAGGAGAAGCCCAGATGGTCAGGGAGGACAGCAATGCCCAGTGTCAGTAAGAGAGAGAGAGACACTGAGAGAGGGTGAGTTAGGGAGAAAGTGAGATAGCTGGAAACAGATAGACGAGGGACAAAAGCCAGAAGCAAGTGGAGGAGCTGAAACGGGAAGAACACATCCCAGCAGTTCGGCCTGCCAGAGCTTCAGAGAAAGAGGCTGATCTCTGTTACCAAACACCCACAACATGCAACACTTACCTCTGCCAAAGGGCCTTAAAGAGAATTTATATTTATTAACGAATTCTATGATTTTTTTGTGTGTCTTACTATAGCAGACTGAAAAACTTTAATATGCTCAAAAGTCATTCTGTTCCTCTGTTTTCTCCTGCCACACATCGGCATGGTGTTAGGCAAGCCACTAAACTCAAAGTTACCCACTGATCTCATTGTATGAATATAAGTGGGTCTAGAGTAGAAGTGCTTAGAGAGGCCAGTATGACTAGAATTGCACAATGTAAAAGTACCATTTACTAAACTTTTATCTGTTTCTACTCAAAATTACATCCCCCCTCATCAGTTTGCCCCTCAGATTTAAGTCAACTAAGAATGAAGTAAACTTTTTTATTTTGCATCAAAGTCGATAGATTTCCAAGCATTTCCAGTTCTCACAGTTGTTTGTAAAGTGTCCCAGCAAACTCACAATCAGCCGATTGGGGCAGATTGACTCAATGGCATCTTCAGGCTGCGTAATCTCACATGGTTACATGGATGTTGTTATGCTAATAAAACTTAACAGCAGTCTTGCTTTTGACTCCTCTGTCTAGCTGGTAACCGTCTCTGCCCTGAGGACTTCTTAATTTTTCTATTGATGCAGTTAGGGTTACCCACTTCAAAGAACTTCACAGCATACATTTTCTTTGTACAATAGATCAGTATCAGTTGTAACTCTTTATCAACAACAAATAGAATCCAAAAGATTTCCCTCTGAGAGACTTTATATCCTCTTTCACTAGTGATGGTAAGTTATTTTCAAATCAGCAGAGAGTTATAATTTTTCCACTCCTGCATCCATGTTGCGTTTTTTTTAGTGCAGGTAAAACACAGTACCGATGAAACAAAGGGCGGACTTCTGAATTGTTTTTGGGATGTGAAACCCTTTATCCAGATGGCGATATTTTTTTCCAGCTTTAATTCATTTATTTCATGTCACAGTTGCGCTTTGATCGCTCCTCTCTAATAATTAATGTGGTTTTGCTGCCGCTGCTCTTGAAGTCATTGTTCCAGTCTCTGCCGCAACAACATGAGCTGGCTTTGACTTCTACACCTGATGGGAAAAGCAAAGCACTCCCCTCCCCTCTCTTCTTCTGTCTGTCTAATTATCCACCTCTCCACTACTTTTCCCTCTTTTTCTGTGAGCTTTGAATTGTCTCAGAGGGGTCTCTCTTTCTCTCTCTCTCTTGCTCTCTCTCTTTTTCTCACTCTGCTGCTTTCACACATTTTTGCACTTAAACATGCACACACACATTTTGGACTGGCTGCCGTCTCTCCAGAGTGGAAGGGATACAGTTGTTGGCATGTGTCACTCATTCATTATTGATCAGATCCAGCTGCCGTCATCCACTACAGATCACTCTGAGCAACATCATTGTCTCTATCTGTCTCGCACACACACAGAAACACATCGTCGTGTGTGTTTAAGTGAAAGTTCTGTCATGTTTTAGGTCATATTTCAGAACATAAGACTTTTGCAGACACAAATGTCCAGATTTTCCTTCTCCACACTTTGGAACTTGAAGCATAAATATTTAATTTGTGCATTTTGATTTAAACAGTCATAAAAACACAGACTATGCAGACAAGATGAATAGCAGGGAATAGAGCACGGGTTCTAAGTTAGTTAATCGAAGTGCATATAATGATGGCGAGAGCTTTAAACTCCTTGAATGATGGGGATGATGGATAAAAGCTAAAATGATGGTGATTCTCTTCACCTTTTATGCTATGATCAGTGTGAAAAGCACTTTGGTTGTAATTATGCAAAATCATATTCTTAAGGCAATTGTAAAAGTCACAAAAACTCTAATATTTCCCTGTTTTTCTGGTCTCTCTGCTCTGTGGAAACTCTTTATGCATAATTTATCTGTTCTGACATTATAAACAAATCATAACACATCTGACCTAAATGCTGACTCTTTTTTCTTAGAAGTAAGAAATACATATTTTTAATTGTAACAAGTTGCTCGACTGTGAGTTTGACGTTCGGCTAAGGATGGTTTCTGAGTGAACCTGGACACCTAGGACACTACACAAGAAAGCTTGGCAAAAATGTTTTAATTTAAAGCAAAAATATTAAGAAAAAAAAAAATTAATGCACTTCTAACATCATAATCAACAAAAAAAGAACTAAATATTCTGTCAAAGGAACATAGAGGAGACACAGATATGTTCCCTTAAGATCAAATTTATTTGTCATTGGAGTTAAATGACAATCTGTAGTCAACATAGCAACTATAATTTGACTTAAAATTTTATTTAATGTATTTGTTTTCTAGCTGGAGAGAAGAAGTGAGTGTTGTTGGATACAGTTAAACCAGTATGGCAGACTCTAATATAGTGCTAGAATCTATCCAGGAGGTTGACACTCAACCAAGGAACCAGAGCATGATGCTCTAGAGAAACTAAATCCTCTATTTCTTGTATCTGAAAAAAAAATATCCCCACAGCATAATAGTGCCACTACCTTCCTTCATAGTATGGATAATGTTTTTCTCCATAAAAATAATCGTTTTTCTCTCCAGGGATCTCTATTTAGGCACTCAGTACCTGGGAAGGTCCTATTGTTGCAATGTTCTATTAAAGATCTTGGTACCTTTAGATTTTGATACTTGCAATTTCATCATTGGTTTATTAATGCTCCACCTGAGTTATTTTTTGTTTTCTATTTCTGACTCCCTTGCTTTTATTTAGATTATTCCTCTCTAGCTGCTATTTCGTTACTGGTACTTAGATCCCACTTTTAGTTACTCACTCAAATCATTCTGTGTAGTTCACTAATAGAACGGTTTTCCTCCACCACTTTTTATTTCTAGAGTTGGTACTTGCCTGAATCCACAGAATTGTTTATGCTTTATCCATTTTCATTTCCAATATCTAAACAGAGTGTTTCTGATTGTCTTTTTGCCACTTTGTTGTAATTTGTGTAAAATGTGAACAAAGAGTTTAGATGCACTTGTTGGCTGAATGTTTGGGTGGTAGGTTGATGGGGTCTGAGGGAAATGAAGGGAGGAGGGAGGATTCTGCCCTGAAACGTAGCCACTCAACCATATCTGTTCTCACACCCAGCACCCCCCTCCTCTTTGCTCCTCTCTGAATCTCTTTCTCTCTCATTTTTTTTCCAAATGCAAGTCACCGTGAAAAATGTGCTGGTCCAATATTTGCACAGAAGTGGTGCTGGGACAGGCAGATAAACTATCAGTATTTGAATTTGGCTTCCCATGCTCCAAATAGCCATCCTCCGCCTGTTTAGCTTATTGATTGGCTTGGCAAGAATCTAGGTCCCCTCAGCGGTGACCAAGGTCATACAACACATGGACTTTGTGCCATACATCCACCCCTCCAACTCCACCGCCACTACAACCCATTCAGCACCCACCATAATCTCTTCCTCCCCTTTAATTCACTCACAAACACACATGAAGTGAGAACATGCATGAGCCAATTAATGTGAATACATTCTCTCTATCAAACTCATGACGACATACAAAGAAAATGGAAAAAAAAAAAAGAACCATATTGATGCTCAACATGAGGCTTTGAGGACTGAGGAAGGTTTAGTTGTGGATGCAGATTGTTACGCATTGATAGCTTTCTAAATGAGTAGAAAAAATAACAGTTTAAAGGCTCTATTTCCACTTTAACTACTATGTGGGTTTTAACATTTAAAATGTGCCAGCACTGTACAGGTTGGGGGCATGTGTGTGTGTCTGTGTGTGTAATGACTCAGGGTATGGACCAGAGGCAGCGTCCTCTACTCCTCTGTGGGAATCAATGAGATTGAATTCTGAAGGTTTTCTCAGGGGCATCAGACCCACTTGTCAATAATGCTCTGTGTCACAAGTGCATTTTGTACACACAGACACACACACACAAACACACTTCTAGCTCCCTCTCCGAAGCTGGACCTCTCCCCTTGCCCACTTCTTCCAAACATACATCTGCTGCTCTCTCAGTTCTTAGCTGAACTTCCAAGTGTTTCCTAACTTTAGTCTTTTAACTTCATCTCCTAAGTCTTTCCTTCATTTATGGAGGGAAGACTTTACACTTATATAATGGAATAGTATAGTTTGAGTCTGAGCCACGTCTTCCAATAGGTGTATTTTCATGTGTTGGAAAAAATTAGATAAATTTTCATCTAATTTAAAATAAAACATAAAAATAACTGCAAATGGTGTCCCTTTAGGTGGCAGTAATGTCTAGGTAGGCTATTCCGATTTTCCATTGATGGCTTGAACAGTGTTATCTGAAATCTTAATTTCAAATTTTGTTATTTTCAAAGACAAGATTATTTCTAGATTTTAAATAGTTCCAAGAAATGTACCCAAATATGAAACTGCTTTGTTGACCCATCCACCTCCAGTTAGAGAACTGAGTTCAACATATCTCAGCTTTATTTGTGTTGCAAAACCACTAAATTGAAACCCATATTAGGCATAAAAAGACTCCTACACTCATGGGGAGGAAACAGTTTTGTCTCTGCAAACATCACAATTTAGCATAAAACAAATTTTAAATCAGTTCTAGCACCACTTTAGAGGAAGAAGCCAGTCACAAAACCAAAATTTATTCTCATTTCTGCGGTTGCTTGAAAAACACAAAAAATAACAAAACTCAGCAGATGGAATGTATCATTTTTGCTTCAACAATGAAACTCCTTAAAAGCTAGGAGTATCAAACTCAATGATGATTTTTACTTGGTTCAGACTGTGCAATTTTTCTTTTCCTGTTTCTCAAAGGCACAACCTTCAAATGCTGTTCATCTGCTGAGGATCATTTCCACCCCGGACACTTCTTCCCCCACATTATGTATTTTGCTTGTTTTTATTAATGTGTAAAATCTAGGTGCACAGTCTGTACAGAAAAAAACTCAGAAAAATCAGCCAACATTAAATAACCTGCAAGACCTTCAAAAAGAACTGAGAAGTATTGATCATAACCACTTTAAATGATTACAAGTAGGTCTGGCTCCTTGGTAGCAATGTATAAAGAAATTAGCTCTGTATTCAAAAGTCAATATCCCTTGTCCCTCTAACATGACATATTAAAAAGTCTTTACTTGTGATAAATCAAATAATGATGAGGGTGTTTGAACAACAGCCCCTCCTAGAAAACAGAGAAATGTCTCAATTACAACCAGCATGATCTCAACTCAAACATCTCAACAGGATTAGCAACATTAAAATCTGAGCTGAGCTAAGGGATTTTGTCTTGCTCAGATACAAGAGAGATCAACAGTGGCCTTTATATGGCTTGCTGTTAAAATGAGTCTTTTTTTACAAGAAAGCTGAAGACCATACAGAAGTAAAAGGAAAATTAGAGTCTCTGTAATGTCCTGCAAAGAGTTTATGGATCTTCTTTTGGACATTATCACATATTTTTTCTCTTGGGTGATTTTGAAATTATCTCACAAGTACAGCTGTTAAATGAAGGTTGTAAAGGGATGTCCCTCAGAAACATCCCTCAAGGTTCTGTGCTTGGTCCATCATTATTTACTGTTTATATAAAAATGAACTGTAATTCAGATTTTTATTTCTATACTGATGATACTCCTAAGTGATTCAGAGCACCAACTCCTGCTGAGGCTTTTAAAAGAATCTTGGACAAAGAAGGCATAGATGAGGGAAAACTGCTGGTGTCCAAAAACAAATGAATAACTAAATAAAATGACCTGAAACAATTACTTGAATTTTAACATAGAATCAAATATTGCTTTTCTCTCAGTGTGAAGCAGCAATTAATATAAATGACTCTACAGTTTGTCTTCACGTGTTGGATGATGTGTACCATGAAACAGAGACGTATCACCAAACATGGTCTCCACTCACCATAATGCACTTTACTGTAAAGATAGTCGAACGTTTATATGTATCTGACAACTATACAAAAACATTTTGGGTGTCATTATTTCCTATTTGAGCTTTTAACATGGAAACATAGAAATCAAATGATCCATGGCAGGTCTGAAATTTAATATCCCTGTCGTAAGAACTGAACTGGAAATTCAGCACCAAATTCATGGCATTAATTATAAACTGAACTTCAGGTTGAAGCACTTATTAGCGTGAACATGTTTGACGCTCTGATAAAATCACTTCAATTCACATTGTCTGTTAGGAAGTGTTTTTAACGTAAGCAAGTATTATTGTTGGTGATCTCATATCGGTCATCCTTTTTGATCTCAGTGGGACTAAGCTGGTTCAATAAAGTGAAAAAATGTTTTGGCTTTCATCCTTTAAACAGAATGATGAGCATGAATGTCTCAGCAGCCAGTAGCGTAGATCACCTCAACAAGTGCGTGGCTCCACAGGCCAGATTTCATCTGGGGATAAACTTTCTCTTTAGACCCAGATGATTCAGTTCTTTCTGTCCTGTTTTATGTCATTATTTGCTGTTCCTGACATGTGGGCCAGTAAAAGTCACACAGTGCAACCTGTGGCCTGCGGTTGGTGAACAGGACAAGCTGTGTGATTTATGACTGCTGCTGTGATGCCTGCCATGTTTAGCTTTGACAGATATGGGTGATATTCCCAGAGTCCTTGCTCGGAAACCCACTGAGCTCCAGGGGGAATCGGCTAATCTCCTCATTTCACCCCCCTTCAACCTCTATTTCTAATTTGAAAGAGACTTCACATACCTGCTGGCTGGAGGCTAAAAGTCACTCTCAAAACAACAGAAAAAACACGCAGTTAATGTACACACATAATCACTAAATGTTGCTCTTAAATATGCCTCTGGGGAGTCTGAGTGTCACTCTCTGGGCGGAGCTGAGGCCCCTGGGCCACAGCTGCGAGTGTCTGAGTCCGATCTGGTATCCTGCCACACGAGGGGAGCCTTGGAGCCTGAGGCTTGCCTGGAGGCAGCCATCAGACCTCGAAGGACGTGAGAAACGAAAAGAGGAGTAGCTCCCTCTTTACTTTCTTGTTTATGGCCAACAGATTTGTTTAGAAAAGAGAAATTGTGTTTAATCGCAAGATGAGAAAGTTTAGTTTTTCACATCTTCATGGATGCATTTTTTTGAATCATCTTTCTCTCAGAGTCAAGTAAGTCTTCTGTCCCTTGCATCCTCCAAACCTGCAGATACTGCAGGCGCACACATTTAGGGTTAGCCCCCATTGCTAAACATCTGTCTGAGAAGTGGCAGTGTGGCGCAGCCATGCTTCATCATTGTCATTTCCCCATCACCTGCCTTCCTTCTTCTCCTTTCGCCTTCTCTCCATCCATCAGCATTTTCAGACACAGGGCTCTGACAAGGGCACATCCGTCCCCTAACCATACATCACCTTTATGGGGGGGTCAGTGAAGGGGGATGCAGTGGTGTCCCAAACTCCTTCATTTGTTGGGACAAAGCCAAGTTCATGGGTGTCCATCGCCCATTTTCCTTTGTGTCTGAAAAATACTTTGTCAAAGAAAACAAAAAGATGTTTTGTCTTCAGAGTGACATGTTTCCATTAATGAATCCATATGAACTGCAAACAGCATGTTTGCTTGATGAAAAATTGTTTCAGATTCCTGTGGAGTCAAAGACTTTGGTATGAGAAATAAAACTTTTTTTGTTTTGTTTTGTTTTTAGGTTTTTGTATTTTTATCTTAAGATTTATGGAGCTGACCGTAATCAAGCTTTGTTTAGATGTAATGGTGGTTAAGCAACATTGTACAATGGGCACAGCAAATGTATAACACTTGAAGTAGTGTATGGAAACTATGCAGATACCATAGATTGTATTTTAGAGCATGGAAACATCCCAACTCCACCATTCACAGTCCATTTATCTTCTTCACTTCAGTATTAGTAATGAAATAGTTCACAACTTTTTACAAAGTTCCTGTAGTGAAATTGTGGTGGCAGCAAAACGTAGTTCTGGGTGCAGCATTGAGGACAGCAATGACCATGGCATGTCTAAGGAACTTTGTGGTAGGACAGCAGGAAAACAGCAGTAAAGAGCTATTTGAGGAAGAATGGTGCAGTTGAATTGTCACTACAAGTTTTTCAGATTTGCCACAGTCTAGAAATACTTGAGAGAGAACATTTTAAGTCTTTAAATGCTTTGATCAGAGTCCAGGACTTAATTAATTAGATTGCCACATTAGAGACTTCAAATACTAAAAAATATATTTGAGACTGGAACTATTAAACAAATGAAGATGTGGGCTGAGAGACTCCAACTAATGATGTTTGAAACACCTATGAAACCAAATGACACAACCTTTTTTCAAATAAATCAGGCTAGTTGTGCAGAATGAATGTATATTAGTTATTGAAGAGGTTTTTAATAGTTTTGTATGATTTTTTTATCACCACAATAAAACTAGCAGGTTGACAGTATTGTATACACTTTTGAGATGCAGTGAAAATTCTAATTCATAAATATTTTACTGATCAAAAAGGGAAATTAAATGTTGTTGTAACTCATTTAATTAAACAGTTATTAAAATGTTAACATAATTTATTTTTGCAATGGCCTACTTTGTTTACCTACTTTAAATAAAATTGTTTTTCGCTGTTTTGTGGCTGTATGAATAAATGGTATTTCACGCCACTTTTTCTACTTCAGGTATTTTGTAGCCATTTCAGCCTCTATAACAATCCTCACATTTATTCTCTGCTACTCTGAGGTTTCATTCGCTCCTTTACCCCAGCGGTTACCTTGGAGGACAGCTCTCCCTGACCCTGCCTCGCTCTTCCCGTCAACATCGTCCTCTTTATCCCCGTCTCCCACCTGCTTCTTGATTCCCACATCTGGACTCTATTCTTGGCTTTTGTTTACTGCTTCTGTTTTTCCAGAGTCCCGTCCTCAGTCTCTCTTACTCGATCCCCTCCTCTCTCCCGCTGTACCATCTATCACTCTCTCCCTCCTTCTCACCTCTCTTTCTCTCCACTGCCTTCTCCCCGTCTGCCCTTGCTTCGTTTCTCCTCTGGCTCACCTCTCATTAAGCCCCTGTGCCCACTGCCACCATGCCCGATGTCCACCCACACGTCTCACACCTCTCCGCCTCCTTTTTTGTCTCTGATTTCTGTCCTGCTGTCTGTGTCTATCTTATTACATCCCCTGGACTAGGTACAATACATCAAATTAACATTTAAAATGTAAGTTTTTAGTCTGAATGAAACCATAAAAAGAATAAAAGGGGTGTTCATGAAATGTGTTATCTGTGACATTCATTAAAAATAATCCCATTATTCTAAAGTATGGAATAAAATAAAAACAAAGCACGTAGTTTGCATTAAATTTTGATGAAACTTGTTCGATGTGGGGTAGTTGGGTGGATAATGCCAGTGAATATTCACATTCCAATGTATAAAAACACATTACATTCATCAGCAATGTATCTTGTAGGTATATACAGTTGTTCAGAAACTATCTTTTAAATTTTAAGAAATAGGATTTTTACATTCTGAAGTCACTTATTCCTTTTTTAAGACACTTTTGTTTTTGCTTTAACATTGCTTAGGCCTTTCATTGTTTATTGATTTTTTTTTTGGAAAAATGTGAAAATAAATCATTTATGTGGCTGTGCTGAGACAAACAAAACAACCAAAGAGGCTGCCAGCTCCTCTGTCATGTAAGCCAAGACCCAAATAATTAATATCAACCATTTAGAAGCACTTTTTCCCAGCTCTCTCTTTTTTACGTTTTGCTTGGCCTGCAAAAACTTTAACTGATTGTGATTTCTCTTAAGAACTACATCAGAAGGAATGAAAACATTTTTCAAATTATTCTTTTTCTAGCATTCTTGCTGTGAGCCACCATTCATGTAAGGAAGAGAACGTTTATTTTTATTTTAAAACATAAAGAACATGACAAAGGACTTAACATTTTAGTATGTTATATTAGAGACTAATGTCTTCACCTTTGTGTAAGTCTAAACAGCACTCTGTGAGTGTTTTGTGTAGAGAAGAGAAATTGTTACCTTAAATCAATGATTTCTGAAAGACTGACAGAATTTTCATGGCCAACAGGTTGACAGCTCAAATGGTCAAAAGAGAGCACCTTTTCCTGTAGACAAGTCACCTTCCTGTTGTCTGCTGAAAGTCTCCTTCTCGCTTTCTTTCTTTCTCGTTCTCTGAATGAAACACAGAGACTGGATTTCAGATCCATTCAATAGATATAATATTACTGAAATTTTTATTTATTTCAGAAACTTTAACGCTTGGTGAAACACACTAAACAGACCAATTACAAACAGATGGATATTTGAAAGCACATATTTCTGTGAATTATGATAATATTCCACTTACAGTTAAAGAAAACCTATTTGAAATTAGAACATTATATCAGAGCAATAAATACAATAAAAACAGTTTCAAAACAATGTGGACTTAATGAGATTAATCACCAAAAATAGTTATTTTCAAAAAGTCTTTTTAATCTGACAAATATGCCTTATCTGAACACTTAATAAACTGTATTGAATATTATCAGCAACAAATCATTAAAAATGCATTTGGGCTTACTGAAATCTTTATGTTGTTTCCTAGTAACACTTTGAATTAAATTACATAAGGCGCTGAAATGGATTACAATTAAAGTAAACTTTTTTACTTGATTGTGCTTCTCATGAAAATCAGGTGGCAATGCAGTAAAAAAGTTATTGTGGGGATGGATGCTAAAAGTTAGACATGTGAAATATCATTTTCTACCTCACCTGTGAGCCTTGTGAGCTGAGTGTTCTCCACAGTTTGCTGGTTGGTTTTTCATATTTGAAGTAAATCAAATCAGTCCCTCTCCCTCCCATGCTCATGTTTAGATCATCAGGCAGCCTTACCTTGACCGTACGGTTCCTCCATTGATTACCGCTCGTACTTCTTCACTCAAAAACACAATGCGTCAAAAAGACCAAACTGTCCGTGAAGGGCTAAAATAATTGTTTATAATAGACCCTCCACTTGCCATCACAAGAGTGCTATGGTGTTTTTTAGGGTGCGGATGAGAGCTTGTGCTTTGTACTCAGGTAATTTTCTTTCCAGGCGTAAGTGGTCAAGGTCTGGCGATTTTACACGCGTGCGAGCTATGTGCCGCGGGGGAACTGCATTGTTTCAGGAGATGCGTCAGTGTCCATTTGGAGAGGAGCAACACTCGTCTCGCCACTTGAGGAACAATGGAATACACTACAGAGATGCTGCACATGAAGTATGTTTATGAGTGCGCTCAGACAATGGAGGACAGTGTTACACAACACAAGAAACGGGTTTGGCTTGGAGAGGGATGAGGCGGACCTCGCAGACAGCCCTGACATTCACCGATAATTAAAACCCATTGACATGCTGGGGAGAAAGACTAATTCACTGGCAGTGTTTGCTTCACAGAAAGAGATGCAGCCACTCGGTGAGCACGAGAAAGTGGGCTGGAGTCATTTGAGGGTAGGAAGTGGTTGAGTTATAGTGAGACAGAACACATTGTGTCGGTGTTTTGTTTAACATAAAACCTGCTAACAGCTACTGTACACCAGGATCTCTGCCAAGGCTAACAGGCGTCTTCGGGGGGCTGGCAGAGAACAAACCAAAAGGCCCGAAGGCTCACTTAGAGCTTCCACCCTACTGCAAGATGCACCAAATCATCTAAATCATCTGACATGTATTCAGTGAGCCTGACTTCAGTTGACTTTGTCACCAACAAAACACACCCTGCAACCAAGCAGAAAACCACACAAGACCCCTGCTTGGTTCCTCTATGACAATTGAGAAAAGGAGAATCAAGTTGTAAAAAAAGCAGAGAAAGTCTTTCCAACAGGGAAAGGAGGATAAAAGGAGCAAATGAAGAGTGCTAAAGGGGCAACGCAATCAAACAAGAGAACCCCAATCTCTGTGTGGCTGCTCAACCTTGCCAAACATAACAAGTTACCTCTGTTGCTCTTGGGACTCGAGGGAGCTACTAATTGGCAAGAGTTGTTGCCCCTAAGTGACCCTGTAAACATTATAATGTAAAAAGTATACAGTATCAAAAATGATCCTTTACAGTCTTTTTGAAAATAAACACAAAAAGGCAAGAAAACAAACCAGAGATGTTTCAGCTGAGTCCAAGTAGAATCATAAAAAACCTACACAAGTTCATGTGTTCCTGTCATCCTTCAATTTCAAAGATCTTACAGAACTTGCATACCTCACTGCGTAAGTTCAACATGACAAACTCCTAATATTATATCTTGAAACACTGCATCATTCAAGATGCCAGACTTGTTGCTGGAGCAGAATCCCATCAGACAGATGTATTGGGTAGGAATTAGTCCAACAATGGTAGGATATAAAGTTTGGAGGGATGATGAGGTTATTATCAGAACTGGACTTTGAAAAGAGGCAGAGGAGGTAAAAAGAAGAGTTGTGACCAAGTTTATTGGTTTAGAGCAGAAGCAAAATGTAACTTCAGAGCATAATGCTGCCACCACCATGTTTTACTGCGGGTGTTCCTTGAATGATGCACATTGCTGTTTTTATGCTGTTTTGTATTCGTGTGTGCCATATTCACAGACCTGAGCAGTGGTGGGTGTATGTGCACGCTGTTTTCCCACCTCCCCTCTTTTATAGTGCAGGTGGCAGGTGTGCTTCCACCGCGGTAGTTCAACAAGAACAATCAGATGGGAGTTTAGGAGGAGCTGAATCCCCTGAGGTAGACGTCAGATAATTTCATAACATTAGTGGTAATCAGGCCTAATGTGCTCTTCATGTTTACAGACCCTGCTTACTTTACTTGTTGTCCTCCTCCTAGGAAACCAGTTCCTGTCCTCCAGACCCGTTCAATCCTCACTCCTCCAAAGGCTCTCCTGTCTGGTGCTATGTGAGCTCATTACGGTCACACACCATATTTCTATTGACTGTGTTTCTTCTCCATTTTGAGTTAGTAGAATGTAACAGAGCTATTTTGGAAGTATCAGAGTTTTAGTCTGAGTGGCCTTCAGTTGGTGGATTCACAGGATAGTACATAGTACACTTTGACCAGATCACTGAAAATTGCTGACCGATTGATTTAAAATGTTTCTCAGCATTGTAGCTTGTTCCAATTTGATATAAATAGATTGTTTAAAAAAAGAGGTGGGGAGGGGGGAATTAGTACTTAATTGATACAAGTTCTTGGGAATTCGTAGCAGCTGAAAATAAATCTTTTTGTGATATCACTTTTGGTACTTTAATGCCAAATTAGATTTTTGCTTTTATACATTTTTTTTTATCAAACTTAATTTTATTTCTTGTTTTAACTTTGGTCAGCTGAGGTAGTTGTTAATGTGCTATATAAATAGACTTTGACTTGAACTGACTTGACATTTCAAACATACAAATCACAGTTAATAGAAATGAACACAGACAAATTAATTCATTAAAATAAATTTAGCTCAAGATGCATTTTTAAACGTGTCCTTAAAATCAAGTGTCACAGCAGATATTGTTGCAGTCTGATTCCGTTAAAAGGAAGAAGAGAAGCAAATTTAATTGCAAAGGTTGACTTTTTTTTTAACTTGACAATGAGCACAAGTGCACCCAGCCATCCCTCCATCCCTCTCTCCTTCCATTCATCTGAGCATTACTAAAGCCCATCTTAATCTCCCTCTTCCACAATCACGGAACAAAGAGCAGAGTGCTGGCAGATCCTTGTTTTTCTAACTAATGTCGATTACATATTTGATAAACACGCATTTGCATTAGCATTAGTTGGGGGTCAGGATTAGCAGCGCTCATCCTCAAACTGTTCTGTCTCTATGCTTCGCCTGTTTGTTGATCTTTTTTTCTTTTTTTCTTTTTTTTTCTCGGCATTGCCTCTTTTTTCCGCACTCTACTGCTGTTGTTTGTGGCCATCTGAAATCCTAAAGGACACGACTCCACACAAGCGACGGCACAAATATTTGAAAGGGTGATTAAAAGTCGTTTGGGAAAACAGATTATTGACTCTTTTGAAAAATCGATCTGTAAACAAGAACGGTCTGCTTTAAGGAGTCAAAAGAGGTCAAAAATAGGTGATTTTGTGTTAATTTAACAAAAATCTCTTTGGCTTTATATTACCGATAGCTTTTACTGCCAATCATTGGTCATGTTGCATTGTGGTGCAGAATATACTAGATAACAAAAAAATAGCTTTGCAAGTATTCTGTAAATGTCCTTTTCCTAATCATACAACAACACAGAAAGGGAAGAATTAGCTCCAGACAGTTGGGGCCAACAAAAAGTTTTGAGTGCCACTGCTGACCACACACAAAGACGCTGATCTTCTTAGAGGGCTTACAAACTCTGCCATTTTTCTCTTCCTTATGTCAGGCTCTTTCTAAAACCCTCTCCACACCCCCTTTCGCCCGCCACACAGACCCACTCCAAGAACTGCCTGACACACAGAGGGGGCCAGATCACCGCCACTGAATAAGAAACTTGAAGAGCTCGCTCAAACACCTATTAAAGAAGCTTAGAGGCATATAATTGTCAAACAGACGCTCCTCTGAAGAATGGTTTTTAAAAAGCCACATTGTTCTTCTCCGCCACCAAAGGTTGGGTAATTCTCAAGCTTAAGCAGCTGAGAAATGGTTTGGCTCTTTCTGCTTTTCTCCAGTTAATAAGATCCTTCCCTTTATGAATACTCCTGCTTTTGTTGTTTGACATTAATGCAAATCAAGCTTTTGTCTTTCTTTTTAACTCAACTGCCAGACTTACATGGATTTGTCTCTTCATTAAGCCCTAAAAGCGTTTTTTTTATTATTATTATTTGTTGGTTTGTTTGTTTGTTTGTTTTTTTGGTGGAAAACGTTTTATGAAAAGTAGGAAATTAGTTATGCAACGATTTCAAAACTAAAATGTTGGTGAAATAATGAGCTAAATTAACATTCTGGTCTTGACCTGATTATGTTCATCAGACGGAAATCACGGAGTCCGTCTCTCCACTGCTAATCATGCTTTACTAGTATCCACGCTGCCCGCTCACGCATGACAACCAGGAGTAAGAAATAAGGCAGCGACTTCCTCCGCCTGCTTGTTTTAATTAACGAGATGAACAACTGCATCCTGAAGTATTCATGTCTAGGAGGTAAATTAAAGGAAACCAGAGAACAAATGAATTCAGGACAACAAAAAGGCCACTTACTCCTTAATTAAAATGTTTTTTTTTTTCTATTTTCCTTCATCCCCAACCAGGCAATTACCTTATTACAGACTTATTAACTCCATGAATCTAAGCAGAAAGATGAAGAAAATTCAGTCTGTAATAAAGCAGGATTGGGTAATGAAACACATGGGTTGATTAAACTGCACAGATCAGTTTTTCTGTGTCTTGGTTTGTCCTCACATTAATATTTTTGTCTGCAGAAAAGAACATAGCTGGAATGTTGATGCAGGTACATATGAAATAATCAATCATTTATAATTTTACTCAAGAAAAGGAAATAAATCAATTATATTGAAAACCTTTTAAGGTAAGTGCTACTTTTTTCAAGAAAATGGAGCACCTGAATCCTGTTGTCCTAAAATAACATTTAGTGGATCTTTGGGGAGTTTTAACAGAGTGGCGGTTCATTTTGACCCGAGGACAATAGGACGGTTAAAGAAAAATACAACAATTTCATTGTTTTAAAACTTAGATTTAAACAAAAATAAATAATTCTGTATTATAAGCAACTTTTCTTCTGTAGTTGCTTATACTACAGAAGAGGATTAAGGACACTGAAAAACAAAATCCGACTTAAGTCTCAGAATTCTGACTTTGATCTTAGAATTCTCAGAACAAAGTCAGAATTCTGATATTTTTTTCCAATTGTCTTCCGTATAACACGTACAATTAAGCAAGTAATAAACACTCACTGAATATAGTAGTTTGCATACAAGCATGATTATTGTACAGAAGATGAAAGCGATGCCTTATAGCTGGCCCATTATATTTATTTTAAAAAGGATTATCTTTAAAGGAGTGATGGATGATGCTTCTTTGGTTCCTGTGTCAGGACGATGCATGTTTTTTATAAGTGAAAATGTTTTCAAACAGACAAATATACTTTTTATTTAAGTGAGAAAATTTTCGGGAGCCTTCTTTCAGCCAGCTGACTGGCAGTGCACAGAGACAACTGTAGGAATCACTGCCCTGACCTGCTCTATATACCAAACGTCTGGATAAGACTCTGGTTCAAAGCCAGCCAGAGATTGTGTGAGTCCTGAAACAGAATTTCATTTGGATCCCAATTCCAGTTACTAATTGGGATCCACTGATAGAAGATAATGCTTCTTCTTTTCTCCTCTCTTCAATTTTCCCGATGCTCTTCCTCCGCT
The DNA here is from genome assembly GCF_019740435.1 of Gambusia affinis. Lineage (NCBI taxonomy): Eukaryota > Metazoa > Chordata > Actinopteri > Cyprinodontiformes > Poeciliidae > Gambusia > Gambusia affinis. Next base: position 11,243,399 of record NC_057889.1, read on the forward strand.
GCTACACCTGCACCCTTAAGAGCTCCCGGTCTTTGTTTTATATAGTCGTTTTGATCCCAGTCTATCTGTCACTGGCTGCATGATGCGCACATCAACATAAATTGCAGTAGTGATTAAACTCATCGCCTCTTGCCATCTATTGCAAACAGTTGGCTTCTCCAGTTGGCTCGTTTGCAATTTCACATTTTTATTGATTCATTTATTGTTACACAGTCATAGAAATATGACTCCAGCACCGACACAAGCAGCAGAAATGATTAAACTATCAACATTAAATCAGGACCAGAGCTGAATCATCTTCACAAGAGTGTGTGTGCAATATTGCAATCGTAAGAGATTGCTTGGATGCAACAGCTGTGAGGCAATTATTTCAGGTTCCATATATTTCACCAGTAGAATGGGCTTTCACAGTCTATTGTATCCACACCTGATATAGATCTTAAGATCTTAGTGATCAAGACCCCGAAGTTCAGGCAGAGTGGTGGGGATCTGGTGATGATGAATAGGAGGAGTAGTAGATATCATATTCTCTTTCATTTAAACATAAATTAGATTTTTTGAAATCTGTATTTTATGTAAGAGGTCAAGCTTAGTTTACGTATGACTTATAATCACTGTCATTAAAGAAATTTAATCACGTTTAGATAAAACAAAAAAGTCATTATTCATTAAAACAAACAACTAACACAATTATTTGTCTTCTGTTTTTGTTATCAAGAAATATACCAAATAAAATAAGTTGAGAGATTAGCATTGTTCAGTCAGCTTTTGTTGAAGCAGAGTGATTGGTAGAAACAAAACCAAGCCTCTTCTGCTGGATCTCCAGGCCTCTGAGGTTAAGAATTAGTAGAGAATGTGATTGGTTGCTCATCCCTCCGAGAGTCATCCAATTGCTGGTCCACATGGACCCCTCTGACCCTTCCAGCCTCCTCATCCTCCCAACTCCGTGCCTCCATTTAGCAAACAGAAGCTGCTGAAGGACTGATAAGTTGTACTTTAGCGGCCCTCCAGTCCAATCACTCATTTACCTGAAGTGATTTTATCACTCTCCAGAGATAATCATGGAGAGTCCGACACAAAGGGCCAACTTATCGAACTGACAATGTACAGTACTGTTAAAGTCAGAAGCCTCATCTCTGTTCTGACTCTACATTACACACGTCTTAATAAGGCATTACCAACAAGGCTTTGTGGGCATGAAATGTGCTTTATTTAGATGCCATCATGTAAATAAATACAGCAGAGTTAAAACTAGACATTAGTCTCTAAGTAATGGATGGTAGATATCCTCTTCAGATGGATTTCTATCTGTCAAGTAGCTCTAAAAGGTTTTGGGATTTGTGGAGTGGGCACGGTCACTGTTTTTTTCTTTTTTTTTCTTTTTGCAATTCAGGTCCCGCTCTCACAGTGGTTGGTCTGAAGGGAGATTTTAAGAGGGGAATTATCTGGAATGGTGAGGGTGAAATGAAGGCGATTTGTGTGAGTGTGTATGTGACAGAGCTCCAGTGGTCCCGTTGGTCAGCGTGCAATAAAAAAAATAAAATAAAATCTCAGAGGTGCCTGAGCATTTGAATCATTTTTGAGAAGGCTGCCTGCATCAGCTTTGCTCAGATCTCCCCTAATCCTTCCCACTTGAACCTTAGTCCACCACAATCTGCATGCCAACAGATTAACACAATGCGCAAAGATAATTCAGCCAGCCCAACGCTGACAGCGATCTCACAAATCTCTGAACGACGAAGGGACGATACCTCTCCAAAATCCAGATTAAGTCCACAGATCTGAAGCCTTAGACCCTCTTAGGACATATATTAGCATTACTGCTGGATGCTTTATTTGTATACTTATCAGATATTTATAAAAAATAAAAAAAAAAACAGATAATGCTGCCTGGTCAGCCTGAGTGTCCCAAAATCTGCCTTGGGTAGGATGAAGGGATGAGACCATATCCCAGATTGAGGGAGCAAGAGAGTGAAAGAGGAAGAGAGCTCTGTAATCCATATTATATGCTGAGCAGATCCTGGGAATTATTTAAGAAGCTCTTTGTTGTGCTCTTTTTGAAAGTGTTGCTTTGGGATGGAGTGAAAATGGCTCATTCTGTTCTGTTGTAGATTATGTGATTTTAATTAAGAGGATGAAGATTGAAGATTGGGAAGTTTGTTGTTTTTTTAAAAAGTTAGATTTAGACAGAAGAAAAACACAAAAAGAACCACAACAGTATAAATATAGTCTAAATGAGCCTCAATAAAAAATGATTTGATCAATAGTAATAGGAAGAAAGAGAGCTTTGCTTTGGTGGACACAGGATTTCTACCTACGCAAGATGATTTATCTTTTTTAGGTTAGATTTTGAATACTTAAAATACAAAACCCTCTCCAGTGCATTTGTTTATCTTAAGAATTAGATAATACATTTTACTCATAGTACACCTGTAGTGTTTGAACAGTGATACTGCAGTTACTTTTAATAAAATTGAAAGTAACTTTTAGTTTTCAATGGAAATTCTGACTTTCTGACTTTAAAGTCAGAATTCTTTTTTTTTTTTTTTTTTTTTTTTTTCCGGTGGCCCTAATCTTCTTCCGTACATTTTCTGTTGAACAGATTCAATATTTTTGCCTTATTGATCCCCAGATTTAACCAGAAATTCTGATGTGCCCCAGTAAAATGGGCTTGGTTTGTTAGTACACTTTTTAATAGTTCCATGAAAGTCTTAGTCAAAATGTTCAACAAAGCATAGATATGTGGAAAACTCTTCATGTCGACTCTTATGTACAGTAATGAAACATGATCCTCGGGCCAATATTCTCTTTCCAAGAGCCTTGGAAAACTTGTTAAAGGGGATAAAATCCTGTATTCTCTGTCACTTAATGTAAAAAGCTAAAGAATTCATATAAATCTTAGTTGCCCAGCATAGAATGGCAAAGCATGGTGGTGGATATTCTCAAGACATATTTGCAAGGTTCCTTAACAATTATCGACCTTCTGGGTGGATGTTTGTGTGCTTGTTTTTTGCCTCCTGCGTGGTTGTTTTGGTCACCTGCTATGCTTTCTGCCTGTTGAATGGTGGGATTGGATGAAAGAAGTGAGCTAATGCATGTGTCTTAGTTTTGAAATGTGAAACTGAGAAATCCTGGCCAAAAGTCTGTGACTACCAGCTAAAGTAAAGACTATAAATTACTTTATAGTAATTCCAGACCAAAGTTCCCTTTGGTCTGGAAGCTTTGGTTAATCCCCTGCTTCCACTTTAAAGTAAAAAGTGTGCATTATGTCACATAGAGAAATTCCTGTCACCAGTTGATATTCCCACTGCTCATTCCACTCATAACTTTTGTGGGCTGGGGTTTGTTTTCGGTTGGGGGGACATTGTTGCCAAACTTCTTCCCCCCACTGTGTTTTTTCCCAGTGCGATGCTGGGATAGTTTCGAGAGCTTGCTCTGTTCCCGCTGCGACAGACTGCGGCCCCTCTCTGCTGCGCTCAAGGGCCCTTGAGGCGGCCATTATCTGGACGCCCGCCTCGCCGAGGCATATGGGTAATTACTGAGCTAATAGAGTGATGGAGGGAGAGGCAGAGGCAGGAGCCTAGGCCAATTAGATGATGCATTAGTGCTCTGTCTTTTGTAAGCACCTAATGTGTGGGGAAAGGATGGGGTAGATAGAGAAAACGTGTCATTTCTGAAGGGTCAGGATCCTTGAGCAAATGCAAACAGTCTCTCTATCCCTTACTCACACACATACACGCCAGCACACGCACACATGTATGTGTGTGTAACACACACACAATAAGGCCACATTTGCACTTAAAATGTGCAAACACACACACATCCACACTGATTACTGTGCTTTGTTTTGCTCTTTTCTCTAAGTGTCTGAAGAGTGTGAAGTCATAATTATCGCACACTCTGGCTTTACCTCATGCTTATATACACACATAAACACACGCACGCAAACACACACACACACACACAAACCAAATGCAGATGAGTCCAAACAAACGAGCAGACCCTGCCCAGTCTATTGAGGTCTGCTATGAGAATCCACTCCATCAATTACATTAAAGAGGCTGCCTAATGACGGCCACAGCTGTAATCACGCTCAGCTGAAGCATTTTACACCCTGCTTCTTTGTTTTCAGCCATTATCATCCACCCCACAAAGGAGAGAAATTCGATCTCAAGCATCGGCACAGCGTTTAGAGTTAAGAATGTGCTTTTTGTCATCATCTAGTTTTGTCAGCTTGTGAATCAGTGTTTTGGCACTCGCGGTTGGAGTCGCTGAAGTTGGCAGGAAGCTGGGCCATAGGAGAAAGTTGACAGTTTGCTGTGGAGTCGTTCATCGTTCTTCGACACACCGCAACACAGAAAGCTCAACCAGCTGCTCTGAAATATTTAAAGTTGCATTCAGTTATTGCTTTTCTGACAGTCAAGAGATTTAGAATTGAGGTGAAAGTCCTTTCAATCCCGGAATATTTGTTTTTACAAAACAACATTTGCATCTTTGCTCCCTTGTTTGCATCCAAACAACATTTGGTGATATTTTTATTTCCCTTTGCAAAGTGGAGATTTTTAAACACACTGGTGTGCATGTTTCGAAGTCACAAAAAAATTATCTCTTGCCTTTTTTGCCACAAACAAGTTCCTACACAGTCCGTAAAAGTCAGGAAGCAGGGAGTTACAAGAAGAAACATGAGAAACAATTTTTTGTTGTTCATGTCATACCTGTGTTTCTTTGCCTGGTCTATTTCTGTTGCACAGCTTTAACATTACTCATCATCTGCTGGTGTAGCATATGTAAAATCATGTAGATACAAATTTGAGAAAAAGCTGAAGAAATAACATTACTCCTGAAAAAATACCTAGGGTAGACTTGCTAGGGTCTTAACCTGTACAACTTTTGCAAAAAGACAGAACTGCGTCACAAAAACACACTACATCCACCACAAACATATCCTCTTGAATCACTCCTAATTTCATTATCCTAATCATTAGTTCTTTCTCAATTAGTATGGAAACAGCCTCATCAAAGGGTGAATACAGGCAGTGTTTGATTAATACTCCAAATCTCATTCATTGTTGTACCACCGACAATACCTCCAAGGACCTCTGTGTTTCTCTCCGCCTGACCGAAGTGGCCGTCCACTTCAGAAGCCCCCCAATTACAGACATGCAGCATGTGCGTTTTGGTGTCACGCTGAATATTGCATGACACATTGCCACTCATTTGTTCCCAACAGATGAAACTATAATAGCAATGTATTATTACTCCCTATCCACTATAGCAGTTCTCATTATTAAACAAAATAACCTATTACTGATATTACTATCAAAAAGAGGGTTTTGTGGAGGGGTGTAGCTGTCAGTTTTCAAATGACTTTGTTTCAGAGCCCCTTAGTGGGATTTCACTGCTGTCATGATTGGCAAGAACGACTTTTTATTTTAACAGGTCAACTTCACATCTTTAACCTTGTTGCTGCTGAGTGACATTGTGTGAACTTAGTGGGAGATTATTGTAAACGTTGAAGCCATGGCTTTCCTATCATGTGGGTTTTGTTTCATGGTGACTGTGGAAACACCTTAATTGCACCTCATTTAAGTCCCACTTTGATGAAGAGAAAGAGGAGAGGAGTGGAATAAACTCAGCTGGGCTTGCACTTTCCCAGACGCGTTGATCTTTTTGTGTCAGCAGGAGAAGCACAGGGGCGGTTCAAAGACATTCGGCAGAACGAGCCACATTGAAGAGCTGGCTTCAGGTAATCTTAGCAAAGCTGAGTCGCTACGTGTCTGATATGTGAGAAAGTACATGTTTAAGAGACCCTGTAAGGATTAGTTCAAAAGGAGGTGTTAACTAGAATGAGCTCAATCAATAAAATATAGAGCCTGGTCCATATTAAATAATAATAAATAATATATATTTTTTTAATCAACTGTAAGACATTAGGCAGGCACTATAAAGTTAGTGCTTTTGCTACAAAATTTCTATTACTAGTTTTAAATGTTTTTTCTTACCAACATCTTCTTGTTACTTCACAATTTGATATAATTCCTAATTGCAATAAAATTGTAAAACCCAAGATAATTACAAATTTCCAACAAGAAAATAGAAAATTTACAGCTTATCTCTGCATTTAGTTAATAAATTAAGAAGCTGTGAGGTTTGTCGAACTTTAACAACTGTTAAGCAGGTATTAAATGCATTCTAACGTAATATACTAATCTTGTGTTTTCAGTAGCCCTTATAGCAAAATCATAATAAATAACAGAAACTGGGCTGTTACATAAAATTAAGAAAAGTTGTGTTATTACTTTATTGTCAGTGACTTGAAATGATTATGATTTAAAAGTAAAGCTAAGTTACATCAACGTTGTCTATATGCATAACTGCAATGGATTATAAATAAATCACATCTATCATATTTTGCAAGCTTATGTAAAAAGGAGAGAAGTAAGTTCCCCTCACAAAGATAAAATACAGGTTTTTTTATTGTTTGTCTTTAGCTCTAAATATATAACAAATGATTTTGTCAGAGAACGTAAACATTATGACATATGTAGAGCCACTCTAGTCACATTGTGGAAGTTATTGAAAAAACATTTAAAGAAGTGAACGTATGTGTTTAATTTCTCAGAGCATCTTTCTTGCTGGGATTCATGCCAGGTGTTCCATAGTCATAATTTAGGATTATTTTGCAGTGCTTAAACTCTGAAACACAATTAAAAATCAATTCTAAGTCAAAATACATTTTTTGATAATTAATGCCTCCAAGATGTGTTGAGAAAAAAAAAATTGATCACACGCAACAGTTGGCGTTTTCTCAAACCTAAAATCTGTCAATTAAGCACAGTGTTGGGGGCTTGTGATTGTTTTAATTTGTATATTGGAATGCAAAAGTATTCTAGCACAGCTGTTTCTTTCTTTAAAGGGGCAGCATTGTATATTTTCAAGTAACTATCCATCCATCCATCCATTTTCCGTTCACCCTTGTCCCTAATGGGGTCGGGAGGGTTGCTGGTGCCTCTCCAGCTACGTTCTGGACGAGAGGCGGGGTTCACCCTGAACAGGTCGCCAGTCTGTCGCAGTTTGAGTAACTATGTTACTTCATATTACATAGGACAAAATAAATTTGACGTAATTTGATGCCTTCAAATTAGGCCTCTGTCTCTTTAAGAAGCACATACTCTGACACTTTGCTTTCAGTATGTTGTCACAACCACATCCATGGAGTTGAACTGAGAAGCAGTTTGAATGAAAAACTCAGCAGACTTGTAGTTCCACCAGGTGTTTCCTAATTGCTGCTGCCACTAGTCCTGAGAAGCTTAGAAGGGAAGCTGCAGAGTGTTGTGCTCTGTGGAAAAGAAATCTGGGTGGACACTGCAGCTCCTTGGAGCAGCTATGTAGAAATGGGGAGCTCTTTGTGAGGCCAAGTGCTTTAGAAAACCCAAACGGTTGCCACAGGAGATTCAAGGATTTCTCAAACATACATGAAAGAATCAAAGCAGCACTCCAGGTACGTTTTAGAAGAAGGAATAACATTATAACTTAAGCTCAAAAAGTTGGTTTTACATAGTGCATCCCTTTAGCTTTTCATTTTCTTTTCTGTGTTGCAGTTCTGTTAGTGATGTGGATTTATTATCAAGTTTATGACCCTGCTAAGATTTTATTTGTTACCAAATATATTGATGTTTGTCCTCTGCCATGGTAATTTTTTTATTTTAGTAATTATATATTTACAACCCAATCTTTCGCACCCAAACAACTAAATTTCTCATTTTTATTTGCACTTTTTTATTATTATTTTGCGGCCTCTTCCCAAAAATGTGCCACTGTGTGCTGGTTTGCCACATCAAAGGCACACAAAATATACGGAAGATGAAAAATCTGAAAAAGTTAAACTTGTACCTCTTTTACATCTTATTGCACTCATACCCCTTCAACTTTTATTTACAATATTTGTTTTTTGTTTTTTTTTAAATTTATTTTAGCAAAAGTCCATCAGATAGAAGAGACAAACATTGGCAATAAACAGGACGTTTATGACAATATTTACGTTTGTCAGAGTTTTTTGAATCCCGAACAGTATAAATGTTGCTCAATGGACAACATGGTGGAAGTTTTCCTCTTTTACATCATTCAGCTTGTAACATACCCCCCAAATTCAGGACTCTGGGCTGGTGAAGCCAACAACAAAACACATGCTAATGCATGACCTGGCTCTCCAGTCTCACCTCCTGCGATAGAGCACTATAGCTCTCAAGTAGAGCCAACCTGGTCCTTAATATATCAATGGGAGGCCCTCTTTTCCCAACATTCAGACTCCTAATCATTCTTCCATCCTCCAGACAGAGAGACAGTTCTTTCCTCTCCGTCTGTGCCACCCCTCCCACACACACATACTGGCCTCTGCCCCAGTGAGACCAGTCCTCATCTCCTCTGCACTGAAGGGCCCTTCAGACGTCTGCTGAGAAAGGGCAGAGGGGTGGGAAAGAAGACGGTGAAGGACACAAGAGCTAGAGGACCAAAACACAGAGATATGTGAACGGAGACAGACAGAAGGAGGTAGAGGAGATGCATATTGGATTGGGCCCCCAGAGGGTTATGGCTATAGTTCATGTTGCGTATTAATGTGTGAAGCGCTGGTATTCTCTGTCATGCTAATCCTGCAGCATTTCTTTGTTGTTTTGGCCGGTGTCTCCTCTCTTCCTTTGCTTTCTTCCCTTTATGGGCTTCCCTTCTGGACTGGATGATCAGAGGGAGTAATGGGGGGTAAACAGCTCTGTTGTCTAAAAGGATTACATTTGAATAACTAATACATTGTTAACATTAGCACGCATTAATTATTCAGCCCTGCAAAAGGTGCAAGCCACTCTCTAAACGGGCCTCTGTTGTGTTTTCAATACAGAAGGAATGCTTCCAGGAAGCCGGACACATGAAAGAGAAGAGACAATTAAAGCCTGCCATCATCAGCTTGGCGACCCCAAAGCCTAACTTTGCTTTGCCTGTCCAATAGTAGATGTTTTCTCTTCAGCAGACAAAAACAGTAAGTCTGCACTCTGTTTTCAGCTTCCTCCTGATTACTTTATCCATTTGAAATCTTGGACAGGAGGAGTAATTGTGAGAGTGGGTCGAGCCAGAATTTCCTGGAGGTAGCGTATCTCCTAAGTCTCAGTTGGTGGGGAGGGAGGTACAGAAGAGGAGGCTGTGTGGTGCGGTGGTGGAGAGGGGGGGGATCTCCTCCTGTGTGTTTATCCACAGTAATCAGGTGTCTGTGGAGCAGGAGTGGAGGCTTGGCAGTGGGGAGGCACTGCCACATTAGACAGGAATGAATAGCAATGCGCCAAGCCTGGCACTGCCACACTTGAGACAACATCCTTTTTGATTTGGTCAAAACTTTCAGCAGGGAGGGGAGAGAGATGTTTCGGTTTTGTTGTGTTGTGTATTTTTATAATTTTTTCCACTCCATTTTTGTTTCTCTGCATGAACTTTTCCGAGGTGGGGAGGGGGGTGACAAAAGACGCCGCTCTTGGTTGACAAAGAGGAGAATAGATGGTATGCGAACGACAAGCCACCATCTGCTCTGGAGGACAACCAAAATCTTGACACACTTCAGCAATCCCACAATCCCTTGCTCCAGGAGCGTTCCAGGCGGCCCATTCATACTCTCCCAGAGTCTGTGTGATTTCCCCCTTTTTCTCTCCTCCTCAATTAAGTCATTAATTCCTTTCTTCGCCTCCCTCTTAATGACCGCAGAGGCACAAACAAGCCCTGGTTGCTTCCTATTGAGGCCCTGTGATTGGGCATAATTGCTGAGAGGGTCTAAGTATGAAGAAGCGGGAACAAGAGAGGGGGGTAGGCATTGTTATTTTGGCAGCGCTGACAGAGAACAGCTCAGAAGAAGATATGTATTAGGAAGGACCCTTCCTCTCTTGACCTGCACCACATTAGTGTCATTGAACGCTGCAGATACTCAGTGGAGGGACAATGAAAATAAAGTGATCAAGACCAGACCCCGAGTATGCTATATAAAAGAAAACGCAAGAATTTAGCTGCGTGGAACACAAGGGACTGCATAAATTTCCATGTTAAACAGCAGGTCTTTGTCTACCTCCTAATTAATATCGCACATCATGTCTTCATCATGCAAGTTTCTAGACTGCCATGTGATGAATTCATCAGGGAGGAAGATGATTTTATTAGCAGTGAATGGCTCTAAAATGTATTCAAACCAAATCAGTGCAATATTTATTAATAGATTTATTATTAACGCTGTGAAAGAGGAATGTTTTCTCATTTTATTTGATGCATGGTGATGTAATCATGCACATAATTGATGGGACACAGTGTATCTTTCTGTGATCCAACAACAGTGCCTTCCAAAACCCTTGTAACTTTTACACACTTTGTCACGCAACAACAAACCTCTAGGTATTTTATGGGGATTTATGTGATAGGCCAACAGCAAACTACATATGGCTTTAATTCTTTTTACAAAAAATAAATACATATTTGGAAGGGATTTATATTGACCCCATTAAATAAATACCTACCACTTTCACTACAATGCTTTGGAGGCATTTTATTGGTAGCTTTGCATATATTTCCCCCTTATTCTCAGCAAATTGATCAGGACCCCTGAACATGACCTTTTATGTATTGTTTTAGTTTCTCAAAATAATCTACTGCAGGTTTGGCCTGTGTCTGGGCCATTGTAACACATCAAAATGTTTGTGTTCCTGCTGGAAGATGAACCTACATCCTGCGCTCAAGTCTTTTGTAGCCTCTTACACATTTTCCTCCAGGACTGCCCAGCATTTATCTCCATCCATCTTCCCATCAAGTTTGACCAGCTTCCCTGTCCCTGGAGTCTCAGAACTGTAAAGATGTGTTAAGGATTATGTGCAATGTTAATGTTCCAACACTAGCTTGCATGTAGGCCACAAAGTTTATTAAAGTGAACATTGTCCTAGTTTTTAATGTGTCCCCTACATGGCTTGTGACAAACTTTAAAAGTGACTTCTTATGGCTTTATTTCAATAACATTCTTCTCGCCATTTTTCCACAAAGAGCGGATCTGTGACATGCAGAACAAATAGTCAATAGTTTGAGTGTTACTAATACATAGACATCTTGGCTGTTTCTCTGATGAATGTCTTTGTAGGTTTGCAGATGTGTTACTCTCTTTATCTTCTCAGATTATGGATCTTCTCTGAAGTCTTCACAAAACAGTTGTATTCCTACTCAGATTACATAGATTATTTATTCATTATTGCGTGTTTATAATTCCATTCAATAATTTTGTATAGTGTTGAAAAGTTAATTTATTTCACTAACTCAATTCACTAAGTGAAAAACATTTTAATTTGTTTGTGGCTCAAGCAGGGAAGCTTATCCTTGCTGCAGTCCTGGACTCAAACCTGGTTCAGTTAGAGGATGATTTGGGATTGGTTGTGGCTGGTGCTGGCATGCTGCATCCAGCTTTGTAATGGTCTCTAGCTTGCGATGTCCACCAAGGATGCCCTCCAAAGGCAAGGGAGTCCAACATTCCTCCCCAAAATCAGCCGTCTTGTTTGGCTGATTGTGCATTATGTGGCCATCTGCAAAATACTGGTTGTGTGTGTGAGTCTGTTGGGGTGGGGCTAAAAGAGCTGAGAGATGTACAGGGAATTAGATGGTCTTTAATAACACATTTCAAGGGGACGGATAAATGCATTTTTGAAATATTCACAGATTGCTCCATTTTTAGATTTGGAGGCGTGGAAACAGAAAGAAAGAGAAACAGAGAGGGAACAGATAGAGTAAATCTCCAGATTAGAGATTAGCCATAGTAGCAGATTTAAAGGGGTTGTCTGGGTCTCTGCCAGCCTGCTAAGGCATCTATCTGGCTGCTGCTGGTCAGCCCTGCCATCACCCTTCTAAGTAGATCACTCAGCCCTTTACTGGCGATGCCATGTTAGCCCTGTTGCCATTGATAGTCACCTTTTTCTGTCTCTTCCTCCTGCAAAAGCATGCAATGATCCAAACTTCCGGGAGAATATGTTTTAGGTATTTTACAGTGCTCTAAATCACTGACAACCCAGTTTTCAAATTTTAGAAGGATTGGAAAGGCTGAAAATCCTCATGATGGAGGTATTTTTTCATGAGTACTGCAGAGAATAGATGTTTACGTGATGAAATGTGTGATGTTACTCTTGGCCTAATGATTATCCTTGATGTTTTATGGCCCTATAAGCAGTTCTTATTGGGAACTAATTCCTGTTTTAACATCGGTGTAAGTAATCTGCTCTAATCGGAAAATTCCCCAAAACACACTCACTCACTCACATGTATACACCCATAGTAAAATGGAGTGAATCATATTACTACTACACACACTTCATGGTGTAAATCTCATTGAGGCTAAGCTGCAGGGGTTGGGCAGCAGGGGTGCTGTTAGAGGGAAGAGGTTAAATATTATCGGTGGAAACTATTACCGCCTCAGACATTTAACCCCTCTATGTGTTTGTAATCGGGTTTGGGAGATGTTTAAACAGACAATTTGAGCATCTGTTAACTTTGCAAATCTCAAGAGCATATGAGTTTGTTATTACCAAGTGGGCACATTTTCTAGAATGCAAATCCCATAATGTCAGTGCCTTTAAAAATCCCATCCCATCCCATCCATTGAAAAAGTATTCATACCTCTTGAATTTTTCCATATTCTGTCAGATTATAGCTGCACACTCCAATGGAATTTATTTGGATAAAATAAAATCCATTGCATTGAATCTTTACTTGGATTCAGCAAAATTCAAGTCAAAGAAAAATAATTGCATTCAACATTTTTTATAAATAAAAACCTAATAAGTATGACATGCATTTGTATTTTGCCTCCATTAATCTGATGCACTTGCGTAAATTCCCAAGAAACCAATTCAAATATTTTTGATAATATTAGTTAACTAACGGCATCATGAGAACAAAGAACACAAAGTTGTTCAATCCATCATCAGCGCACATCATCCTGAACATGTGACCCCCACAGTGAAACATGGCAGTGGTAATGCCATGGTGTACAAATTATCTTCTTTTCCAGGGACAGGGAAGCTGGTCAGAGTTGATGAAGAGGGACTGTTGTAGAGCAAAACATACCCATGTGCCATCTTTAAATGTGTGAAGCTTGTATCGGAAAGGATTGCTGGAGCAATCGCAGGTGAAATGGTTCCATGAAGCTTAATACCAATACATGCCACACTATTGAGATCTCCATTTGAAAAAATAAATAAATAAATAAACAGTTGTTTATAAGTTTTTCTTCTGTTATAGACAAATGTAATTTTTTTTGGTATCAAAAATACCCAAAGTGTTTATATATCTGATACAAGACAGAATCAGAAAACTTAAAAGTTTCTTGCTGAGATTCACAAAATTAACAGACGCCTAATTTTTCAGTTTAAAGAGAACAAAAACTTATAAATAATAACTCCAACTACAAATGTGAAGCTTAAACCTATGTAGGGAAATTTAATTATATAGTCCTGAAATTCTCTGGAATCAGTCGCAGTTGTGACAGAGTCGACAGAGCCTTGAACAAAAACTGAGCAGCCATATCTTGCCCTACATTATTCTTCGCTAAGCTGCTTACAACCCAGTTGTGGCCTGATACGGAGATGAAATCTTGGAGAGGCGTGTCCCTGGACTCAGGAAGCGGTGGCCACTGATTTGAGAACAGAGCTCTTGGACGGAAGATGTGCTCTGGGGATATCACACACACCCCAAAAGATGGTGGGACACAATGAGAAATCACAGCTCTTTCACTTTCCGTCCATCTGCCCGCCACGGAGCGTGCTCGCTGTGTGCCACTTGGCTTAATTCTGTCCCATCAGCCACCACAAAAGCCCTCCGATCCAATCACAGGGATCAGACCTGGGCCAAGACCACGAGATGGGGAGCCAAGGAACAGACCAGAATCAACAACCCATTCTCTCAAGATCACACACACATACACACGCACACACACACGCAAGCACACTGAAAATATGGAGGGATGAAGAGATGCTGAGAAGAATACAGAGGAGAGGACGGAATCAGAGGTGTGGACAGACAAGAGTAGTTAAACCTTTTTCTTCAATTGCTCCAACTTTCTTCTGAGACGAAAAATAAAGATGTCAAGCACAAAAAAAGTTAGACCTTTGTGGTACTTTTTTTTAAACCTGGACAACTACAGATGGGAAAATGGTTCTCTCAAACACCACACATTCCATCTGTCTCCGATCATCTCTCTGCTTACCGCCTCTCTCTAGCTAACTGCTAATCGTGTAAAAGCAGGTCATAAGTAGCAGTGCATTAGAATAATGGAAATAGATGGCAGAGACCTACAGATGGCAACACAAGCCATCTTCCCCATTTGCATGGTTGTGTGCTCTGGGACAATTATGTCATTATCACAGACCTCTGCAAGTGTGTGTGGGTGAACATGTGTGTGTGTGTGCTGGGTGACAGGTTGGAAAATGAAGACACTTAGTGCCAAAGAAATCTGAACTCTCTTTGTGTTAGCTTTTAAAATTCCTCAACATTGTGTTCATGGTTTAATCCACCAGCTTCCATTGGTTTTGTTCCTCAAAACTGTAAAATGTTCTAACCAGGGGTGTCTATATAGAGGGTTTCTAGGATACTTTTGTTTAAACAACTGGAGGACATGAAGTGACTGAGAGGAGTTTCCAGAATTGAAAGAACAATAAAATAAAACTTAAAGGCCTTTCAAAGACTCTGTCTTGAGGATGGTAAGAGGGTGTCATTAGTTTTAATTGAACGAGTTAAAAGGTCAATCTGTGAGGTAGAAGTCATTATTTAAATATATAGATTTTTAAATTACGACTTCTAGAAAGCCAGATTACAGTTTGCAGATGCACCCAGGAAGAAATTCTGCAGATTTTGTCTTGTGGTCAAAATGTTACCAATGGGCTATGAAGACAGCTGTTACATTTGGAGGAAGATGGGAAGTTATAAGCTAGAGAAAACTATCAACTGTGAAACAAGGTAGCGGTTGCATGATGATGGAAGGGTGACCTACTACAGGAGGACGATGCTCTCACTAGATGGTATTGTGAGGAATTGATATATGGAAATAGGGACGTAAGATAAAGCAGAATGCAGTAATCTCATATGGGAAAAATGAGTGGGCAGAGCTGAAAAGGTGAGTGTGAGCAAGTTGGTCTACAAAGTTTGTACCAGTTTTGTTAAGAGGAATGGTTCAAAATTTCAGAAAATAATTTTCAGAAACATGTGAAAGGATATTTGAGTCAAGATATTATTCTTACAACCAGAATGATTTCCAAACAGCAATTTTTTTTCTTGAAAGTAGCAATATTACATATTAATGTAATTGTCTTCCTGTAAATATTTTTGCTTTCACAACTGTGCTTTCTTCCTAGTTAAAAGTGTTTAAGGACCTGAAATATCTATGCACCATAGATACTTCTATGGTGCATAGAAATATGCACCACAAATTTGGAACAAACTTCCAGAAAACTGTAAAACAGCTGAAACACTGACTTCCTTTAAATCTCGACTAAAAACCCACCTGTTTAGGATTGTATTTGAAATGTAATCAATTACATATTTATTGATGGAACTTTACTTAATGCCGTGTTTTGATTGTTGATTCTATGTTGCATTGTGTTTCTGTGTTTGATTTGATGTAAAACACTTTGAAATGCCTTGCTGCTGAAATGTGCTATACAAATAAAATTTGATTGTTTGATTGAAATATGCATCAGATTTTTTTATCTAAAAATCAGGTGCATATGCACCCAGGAAGAAATACAAGGGTACTTAATAATGATTATGTCTGATTCTTAATACATAATTATATGCCAAAAACAAAAGCTTCAAATTAAAGGAATCTTAAATGGAGCCTCTGTGTGAAATGCAATGTTTAAATTAAACCTTGATGACAAAGTACATAGATATATTTCAGTAAAGGCTGTACTAAAAGACCAAATGAGCCAGAGGCCTTCTTTAACAAAGCACTGCTTCTATTTTAACATCATGAATTTCAGTCTCTTTAGACATAAATCCGCTGCCAGCCAGGAAAGTCCCCTTTCTTCACAAGTTAAACTAAAGTCAAACGCAAGGGAATTCCCATCTCAGTCTCCCCCCACCCATTACCTTGTGACTTTTCCTGGCTAAATCGGGATGCAGACAAGACCTTTCCTCATTTCCAGTCTGAAAAAATACCGGAAAGACAAAAGAAAATAGAAGCCAACATCATCCCTCCTTCCTCCTTTTCACCTTTCACCCATGAACTAAATGTAGGTTGTCAAACATGACAGGACCTCTTTAGATACTCTGAAGTAAAGAAAACAGTGCATAAAGGAGAAAGAGATGACCTCTGTTGCAAACAAGTGTCTCCCACCTCCGCTGTACATGGCCAACACATCCTGAACTCATCAAGATGGGGAAGAGGACACCACCTGTTCGCCGTGCACAGTCACCTCTTCAGGCAACTGCTCTGTAGTCTGTGTCCGCTGCCTCTCTGCTTTGATGTAATCTAACTTAAACACTTCAAACATTTACAAAATTCTTACCATTTTACAAGCAGACAACATCAAAGAGAAAAGAGCATTAATATTCTTTGAATGTTCTTTAGGCACTTGGTATGAAAGAATGATCATTTCTAACTAAAAATGGATAAGGGAACACTTTTATTAACAAGCCTGCTCATTTATTCTAAGAATCGCAAGTATATCTAGATCAATCACCCAGAATTGTAGAGATTGCCAAGGTGATCTGCTAGTTGAGCAAAGGCTCTCTATGCATAATTTCTTCAAACACTTCTATACACTATCTACTTATTGTCTATATGAGATAGATAGAGCACTTCCTCTACTCATTAAGACAAGTAAGAGGCCGTCTACTTGTGGTGTTTTTAATCTCTAATGACATATTTGTTTATGACAGTGTCTGCTCTGTCTCTGTTTTAATTCAATCACATTAAAATATTAAAAATATCCCTAAAATTCTAAATGCTTTATAAGCAGAGTAACACATAGATAAGAGAGCGACAAAATTCTCTCTCGATGTCCACAAAGAACTTAAATTGATAGGATGAACAATTCCTAATTTCATGCTTAAACCGATTCAGTAGTAGGAAGTATACAGATATTATATACTCACCAACAGACTTACACTGTTATATAAAACAACAATTCCTGAGTTGCTAAGTTTGCCATTGTCCCCTTCTCTTTTCAATATAGCCTTAGATTATCAGGTTACATTGAAAAACACCTGCATCAGGGAACACATCAACACAAAAGTACTCGTGTCATCTTTTTGCAAACAATCACTTGGTTTACCTGGCAGGGTAAGAATCTGTTTTCCTACTCTCAAAATGTAAAGAGGTCACAACCAACACTACCCGACTGAACTGAAGATTTCATCACTACTGTCATGCTTCTTTTTCAATCTAGACTTGGGGCCTTTGGGAAGTGGCATCAGAGATTACCTGAATACTAAGAGCATCAGAGTGACATCATCATGTGACCATCTATGCAGATGATCTTGCCTAGCCAAGCCAATAGTCTCTATTCCATGCTTTTCATAAAAATAGAAACTATTTCAAGAAGTCCTGTTCAAGAACAACACTTCCTGTACTCAAAGATGGGGAAGCAAAGGTCCCACATATGTTGCCCTTCATGACAAGAGATTTTATTTCTATATCCCCTCTTTCTCTGCTTTGGTCTAGACATTTCGCACGTATAGCTAGCAAAATTCTCTGTCTCAGATGCAGATCTCACCAAATGTAACAGAGCATCACCATCTCTCTTGATGCCCACAAAGCATTTGATATGATAAGAGTAGTCATTCTGACTGCCACAATAAATTAATTCAGTTTCTGTGACACTGTTATAAAATTAATTAGTATATCATGTACACGTGCAGT
The DNA here is from genome assembly GCF_019740435.1 of Gambusia affinis. Classification (NCBI taxonomy): domain Eukaryota; kingdom Metazoa; phylum Chordata; class Actinopteri; order Cyprinodontiformes; family Poeciliidae; genus Gambusia; species Gambusia affinis. The sequence continues at coordinate 11,261,310 of NC_057889.1, forward strand.
CCTCCATTTCCACAAATGGAAATAAATCTTGACCAGATTCAATAAATTGCGGAGCTTGACAAGGTGAGCCACTGTCGCCTCGTCGAATGATTTGCAGATGATTTGTTGGTTTGCTGAAATGTTTATCTTACTTTGAAAACCTAAATCATCTACTTAGGACAGGATAGCCAACACTTTCTGCACTCATAAAGCTGGAGAAGAGGAGGCCACCTGCTGGACATGTACCATCTTATTTTTACAGCAGATGTGTCCATTATGTCTGGGCCTTCTCTGTCTCTGCTTTGATTTGATCTCACTAAAATACCTATTGAAATCACCACCAACCAGATGCTTTTCTCTCCACTTTCAACACAGCCAGAAACATACAAAGTACATGTTTTTCATAGTGGCAGCTGGATCACGGCACTGTCTGGATTTGAAAAAATTTGTATTGACATGACAAATCTGAGCAGTTATGAACATGAACAACAAGAGGCCATTAAATCCATCAGCAGAGTCTTCAGGCTGTTTCAGCAGCATCAGAGATGTTGGACAACATGCATTTATCTCACTAGCAGCGGGCATTGTGGAGAAAAGGTGTGAGGTCTTTTTTTTCCCTGTGAAACCTCTTAGCGTCCCATAATCAGGAGTGATAATGTGTCTCATTCTATGCTAATGTGTGTGTTTTACAGCAATCAGGCGACAGGTGATGATAGCACACGTTTTGAGATGTTCTGCTGTGTGCGTGCGCCGCCGGTGTGTGTGCTAACGTGCAAGGGTGGACGCAAGGCACCATTAGTGACTTCCCAGGTCCTCTTCAGGAATACAATGGGTGGCGAAATTGCTTTAATGGAAAAAGGCTAATGCGAGACGCTCACACACATACACACACACTTGAACACACCGCCTTAGCAAAATCACTCAAGCCAGTGAGAGGTAGAAAAAGGGGGGGATATTATCACTTACACTTGAAAAAATAGAAATGGAAGAGAGAAAATAGACAGTGAGGAGAGAGTTGGTGCTGCTCTTCTTCCACTTACTTCATGCTTCCACCCACTAGAGTCAGTATTTTCCAAAACAGAGGCGTAGATTCTTCAGGATCCTTTTTTTCTGGCTTTTCTACCTCCTTCAATTGTACCAGTGTTATTTGGAAAGATGTGAAAATCTAGATGGGATGGACATAAGGTATATTTATATAAAGGTATGTGCATTGCCAAAGTGTTCATACCCCTTCAACTTTCTTCACATTTTGTTCTGTTAAATCATAAATTTCAAGACATTTATGGAGTTTTTAGTGGATTAACCATCAAAAGTAGCTCATAATTTGAATACGAACTTTAACAATACATTATTTGTAAATATGAATGCATTTGTATTAAGCTCCCTTTTACTCTGATACCCCTAATAAAGACCAGTGCAACCAACTGCCATTTATACAATGTAGTCCTAACATATTTTTTTGAAAACATTACCAGACAAAGCACAATGAAGACAAAGTCATATGGTAGAGTTGTTATGAATAAAGGTTTGCACACAGTGTCCTGTTCAGTCAGTCTTCATTAAAACACTTTAGCAGGTAGCACACAATTTTCACTGAAAATATTATGCTGTGAGAAGACGGGGTGGAAACTCACCTTTCAGCAGGCTTAAGACCTTACAGTCTGAGCTACAGAGGAGTGGTTTAGATCAAAGCATATTCAGATGTTAAAATGACCCAGTTAAAGAATAGACCTACATCCAATTTTGAATCTGTCAAAGTGAAAATTCATGTTCAGCAACTCTTTCAGACCAATCTGATCTATTTTGCAAAGAAGAATGTGCAAACCTGACATATCTAGATGTGCAAGGCTGATAGAGAGATGCTCCAAAATGCTTGCAGTTGGAACTGTAGGAAAGGGTAGTTCTTCAAAGTACTGACTCAGGGGAGCCAAATACCAAGGAACAGCACCCATTTTATTGTTTTACTTGTAAAACAGTTCTGAAAACCACTTATAGTTCTCCTTCCATTAATGCACTTAATGGAAGTGGAATGCAGCATTCTAATGCAACGTTGCAGCAAAATACATAGAATTTTATTGATAACATTACAAAAATGTGAAAAAGTGGAAATCAATAAACTCCTAGCCACTGTATATGTGTACTCAGTGAGCAAGAACCTTCTAAAAGCTGCTGGCAGTTGGGAGCCAGGACATCACAATTTCCACTTTGAGTACAATTGACTGAAGAAAATTGGATGCATTAGCATAGTATCAACAAACAGATCATGTTCTTTTTTTCTTTGAAAGACAGGTCTGCACGCACACACATGCCCCCTCACTGCTCTGTAAGACAAGGCACGTTCCTCCTGTGCTACTAATGGTCTCATTTGTGCCCTGCTCAAGGCTGGCAAGGCCTGCAGCATCTGTTTGACTGCAGGCCATGCCATAAGGTGCCAGGACTCCAAGGATCCTCCACACCCCCTCAAGAACACCGCTCTTTGCCCTGCTTAACCTCACTCTGCAGCCCCCTTCTACCCTCTTCCCACCTCACTGTCATATGTTGCTCTCTACTTTTACCTTAGACGCCTTGAAATCGTGACGTCCATTAAACTCTGCGGCCTCAGTTCTTCGTGTCCCAAAGCTGGTCTATATTCCTCTTTGCCCCTGTCACTCATCACTGATGTACTACCACTTCTTTCTAGCCTCAGGCAGATGAAGGCACCCCACCTGGTTCCTTCTTTGGTTAATCTCTTCTTCCCCCTTGTGCCTTCTCCCATCCAGGTTTCTCAAACCCCTCTGTTTCCCCCTTTTTTTCCCACCTAATGCCCCCAGTGTAAAAATCTGTGAGATGTCATCTTCCTCCCTTAATCTGCTGTCCCTTTTCTCACCCCAACCACCCTTGCCACCCCCTCTAAATATCCTCTATTGCTCTTTCCCCTCAGGGTGACTGAGATGTCATCTGCCTGGTACTTAAACTTTAACTGTGTGTGTGTCTGTGTGTGAATCCAGTAAGAGAATGTGCAACATTGCCAGGAAGACTTGCCCCTTGGAGGAACAGACAGATAAGCGTCCAAAGTATAGCTCCAAGCACAGCATTTGAGTTGCATTCCCAGCAATGTCTCCTCCTTAACAAGCATTGCCCCCCAGGCAATGCTCTCCTCTCAGTGTGCTTGGAGATGCCAAGCACACTGAGACGAGAAAGTGATCTGGTAGCATCCTTTGGTAAAGCACAAAAGTAAGTAGGAAGGGGTATGAAGGAGACATGATCATAGGAAGTTAGTGAGAGGAGGGTGATCTTATGACAGAGGCGGTCTGTGGTGAACAAGTGGTGTGAAGCCACAGAAGGTTGGGTGTAGTCAAGCGTGAGGAAATATTTGAGACAGCAAGGACCCACTGAGATGACCGCAGAGCTAATGCTATGTTAGTGAGCCGCTAACGGCATGCCTGAGCCGCGCCGCACTGCCTTTCCACACAAATCATTGGGGCCAAGAGCACAACAAAAGGAGACACCTCGGGCCTGCGGGGAGGTATTACTAGTGACACATCTTTTGGGCCCCGGTTGGGACTCCTTTACCATCTGAGCCTCTTCTAGCATGACTCACACACAGGCATGTGGGTTATATAAAGAGACCCTTAAATCCAATGTGGCGGGGAAGGTGAGGTAGAACATTGCTCAGAGCAGGGAAAATAACTGGCACTTCAAGTTGAGGTAGAAAGAGGCAACTTCATGCAGTAAGACACCCTGGGTAATATGACTTGAAGCACATTGAGAGATCTCCAAGGGTTGGCAGGCATTTAGTCCAGACTTAAACAGCTACCATTTCCTGTCTTTATGTCATTCTAAGAAGAAAGTGCCTTAAAAATACCCCAAGAATTTTTTTTAGATTCATTTGTACTGTATATAATACACCAACACAAAAACCAAAAGTGTGTGATTGTATGAATAAAAAGGGTCTCCCCTGGGACAAACCTTTGTAGCACCACTTTTTACTGTAAAGGTCTACTGTAAGTGTTTTTCAACCACTTTAATATAACAAATCTTTTGCCCCATCTTCTTTTCAAATTAGCCCCAGCTCTAGGTTAATTGAACTTTCTTTAAAGTCTCCAGTTCCTTTTACACCCACTTATAGGTTTTCTTCCAAAATTGCCTCCAATGTGCTCCATCCATGTTCCTATCATTTCTAACCTTGCAACAATGACTGCTCCAGCTACACCTCTAAAATAAATTCAGATTTGTTTTAGTAAACTCCTTGAAAGCCTTGTATCCTCCTACTATAAGAACATTATGTACTGCTATGTATCGATCTGTCAGAAAATCCATTGACAATAATGGTCATAGTGGGAGAAAATGGCTTAAAAGGCCGAGTACCTTTGCAACACATGCTGTACACAGAAATGCAAACCAAAGCAAAAACACACAATTATTTCAGAAAACTTTCGAATAATTTATTCCAAGGATTAGGATTAAAGGTGTATATTATCTTTTCTAGTTGGGCTGCCATGTTCCTTGTGTGATAAAAAAGCAGATTTATCATTATTATCTGTGACACTGTAGGATTGACAAACATCATCCGGGTCCTGAAATTTGTCTGAATTGTGGCCAAAGAGATGTATTTCCTTCTCCATATCAATGTATGTGTTATATTATGTTTAATTGGATCAATTTTGAGGTTTATTTAATTAATCATCTGAAACAATTAGGTTTGTGTATCCACCACTTGTGAAAACAAAATTACTATTTAGAAAAACCGCAGTAAATCGTACCTAGCAATACTATTATTCTCAATCTAACAGATTTGTCATGCAGTTGCATGACAACGGAAAAAGTTTTATTCAGGGTTATTTCACAAACTATAGAGACTAGTTTGCTATTGCCTTATAAAAGAAACAACTTTCAAGTGGCCTATCAGTGAACCTGCCGTGTTGTCTTCAGGCAAAGATCAGATCACATTCAGCCTCCATACAGCTAACGAAGGACCACTGCAGGAGGAGGGACAAACTGGGTGATCTGTTCCAAAGATGATCAATTTATAGTTAATCTGTGGCTGAAACAGCAATGAGAAATGGATTGTAAGCTGACAGATGAAGTATTTAGCATGGTAACCTTATTACAAGAGGAGTGCTTTACATGTTCCATCCAATAAAAGGAGCTAAGTCAAGAGACAGAGCTGCTTTGTGCCATCTGATCAGATTAAAACGTGACACAGCCTTAAGGCAGAAGAGCAGTGAACCCACGTTAACACGTAGAATAACAGCAGTTAATTAAAGTCAGACCAGGAGGAGATTTAGTTAGACCTTTATTTTTACCTCCAGAGACCTTACCTATCATTAACTGGGAATAGTTTTTAAACATATTTGAAAGCTCTCTAGAGTTGTAGGGCCAAATCCACTCGGTTACTGTTGTTGCACCAGAGCGAACATTTGGATATTTTCTTAGATTTTGATATTACATCTTCTTTATAATGTATAGCAGGATCACTGGTCATATTATGGTTTAATATAAGTGTTATAGAGATGTGCAAAATAATTGTAAAACATTGACCTGTAAAGTAAAAGAAATTAAGTTAATTTCTCATAGTTGCACAATTCTGCTCAAAATATATTTATTATAAAACTATATTTTTGTGCTACAAAGGACTGTAGCTTTAAATCGATTATAGTGGCATGTTCCGTGTTCTCCTTAAAACATTTTTATTTATGTATTTATTTTTGTCAGAAGGCCTTACAAACTCAGTTAAGACCATCACACAATACTTGAATGAAAGGCCTATTTTACTCTGAGGTTCAATGATTTAATTGGATCGTTTTCAGTTCCCTAATGGACTCACTTATACAATACAGAATGTTCATATGATATTAAGTTGTGTCTGTTTTTATAAAGACTTTAAGAGTAATAAAGGGCCTCTTCATGCCTTTGGGATGTATCTTGCATACATGCTTCCTTCAAATTAACAAAGATTCACTGATAGGAAATAGTGAATCCAAAAGGTTAATGTACCTCTGCTTGTTTTTACCTTTTTCACACCACTGTTCACCTGTGTCTAGCTCTTTGCTGGTCCTGATGTGTTTGACCATGAAGCTTGTGTGCGTGCGTGGGTGTGTGTATTTGTCTGTTCTGTGGTAAGGGTGAGTGTGTGAGAGAGACTGTGTGAACAGGGGATGATGAAGAGGCATTGTGTCTCCTAATAATGACATCATGGCTCTGACAGAAGCTGGAGAAGATGCCCGAGGTTTCAGAGCAAAACTCTTCAGCTTGGTGCAAGTGTACATGTGTGTGTAGGCGTGTGCGTTTGCATGTGTGTGAGTCTGTCCCTGGGCTATCCGAGTCCTCCTGGACTTTGTGAATGAAAGTCAAACCGTAAAAGACAAAAAAACAAAACCTGACCACCAGCAATATGAAGCAGAGGGCAGGCCATTTGGCTGCTCCGCGCTCACTGGTGCTTCTGCGTGAAAGCGTTGGGGAGTTGCATTTAAGGGGAGACCGAGGTGGGAAAAGACCAGAGACAGAGAGAACCAGAGAGGAAGGGGGCATCGGGAAGTTTCAGAAGGGGTTCACAGGTCAATTCAGCCTGCAGGCCCTGCTGATGTTTGCAGGGCTCAGAACGTGAGGCCCGTGTTGCATCATGGTAGTCCTTGGCGTGTCCTCTTTATCTTCCCTCTGACCAGGCAGAAGATAAAAGAGATGTGTGGAGCCCATATCTTTGGGTTCCACACAAAAAGACACAACTAAAGCTCATGCACCTTGATTCTCTGTGTAAGGAGGGGAACAATAAAAAGATTCAAGCAGTTTCAAAGAGAGTTTTAGGATTCAGGATGATGTATTTTAGTCATATCATCTTCTCAAAGTAACATTTACTAATTTTAAAGATGACATCAGCAGACAAATGGGGAAATATTTTTTCTATATTTAACAAAAAAAAAAGAACGACTTATAATCGCACAACATGGAAGACACTCCTAAAAATATGTCCACATTTAAAACAGTTACTTAACCATCCACTTTTCTCATACTAAAAGCTACAAAAAGTGTTAAAACACATAGAACTGCTTTAAGTCTTTTAACCCTCAACCACACAATGTCAGAGAATGAATTAAATGTAGTCTTTATGAAGACCATAAAATGTGCTCAGAGGAATTTCTGCAGCCTCCATAAACTCACCGAAGGCACAGCCAGGCTGAGTAAGATTGACAGCTATCTGCAGAGAGCTGAAGTGAACCTCTCGCCCCGAGAGTGTGTGTAATGTGAGACAGGTCTTGTGACGAGCACTAATCAGCTCACACTCTTGACCCCCATGGCCGTAAAGCTGACACAAAGGAATACGCTACAGCACAGCTAACAACTCCACCTGTGAGTGTATAAATGTGTCATTTCAGGTAGAAGAGAAAAAGAAGGAACAAGTTCACATTCAGTGAAATTCAACTCCTAAAATTCCTGGGAAGCTACTGAAATTTCATGACGCTTTATAGAGAAACTCTCTTTTTCATCTTGATTTCAGGGTGTTGGTAGAGATTAATTAATTTGAGCAAATTTGATTTTTATTTTCAAAAATCATTACTGATGCTACTTTTTTCAGTTTTATTAACGATACATTTGATAGAGCGAACAGGGAAAAATTATGATGTATGCAACCAAAGTGGCTGAAAATGGGATCTGCAACAGTTTTAAGACCCCATCTGGTGAGATGCTGTAAAACAATTTACAGGGTTTCTGCAGAGTCTAAAATTAATGCCCCTAATCTTAGGCCTCAAGAACTCCTAAATACGCCCAGATCCTCGATGCTTGCTCACCTGTAGTTACATTTGAATTTTCATCCATTGCTTTTAAGAATGTTATTGTGAAATTTAGTGGTGGCATTCATTTATTTGTTCCATAACTTGTAGTTCTGGCTGAGGACTTAGGGTGTTATTCAAGGTATCCAGTAAGTTAAATGTAAGTTGTTAAGAACGTTATTAAATTATACTATTAGTCTGAAAGAGTCCTAGAAAAGTCTCAACTTTGACTTGGCAACACTGATCGTTGTGAATCAGACTACTTTTATGTTATTTAAACAATGCCTAAAACTAGGTGTGGGAAGCTCTCACACTTTTGGGTGTTTCTGGGAGTTTTAAGATCAGATCTTAGGTTGAAATCTCCCCTAATCTGTTTCTCCTGGGAAGATTGGATCAGTCAGTATACTGCACAGATTGTCTGGAAATGGCCTCACAGTGCTCTCCAGATTGATGTGAAGTAACAATTACTTGTCTAGTGTTTTGGCTGATGTCTTTCTTTGGCATTGTGTGACAAACCCACATGCTCCCGACAAGCAAACTGCAAAGACCCTGGCTTCAATGAAGGTAGTTATGCTTGGGGATCATGACTAAATCAACCAAGCTGCTACTTCCCATCCTAAGTCCTGTAGAAGCAGAGAGAATAACTCGCTGCTTCAGTTTTTTTTTTTGTTTTTTTTTGTTAAACCCTTAATTAATACATAGAAACATTTTAAATACAAAATAATCAAAATTACTCAAGGAAGATGTTCATGTTGCAGACATCTATGTGGATTTGTACAAGTTATAAAACAACTGAAAAGTAGCCTACTGCAATTTTAATAATTTGATTTATAACGCCTATTAAAAAAAACACCAAAGGAGCCTTAGACATGCTAATACATTTTATGCCTGGTGTCTCTTATCTTCCTCTCAACAATAGACAATAGATTCTCTGTAAGGTTTAAATCAGGTTTGCTGACCAATTAAGCACAGTTGCAGTAACAGCATGGACATTAAACCAAGTATAGGTTTAATGACAAAATCAGCATCTCCATAAAGCTTGTAAGCAGAGAACCATGCTTCATAATTTTTCTGATTGATGACTGTGCCAACTTCTGAATTAATAAAACACATTTGGCAAACACCATAATAAAAACCAAAAATTATCACTTACTGTGCAAACTTTAGCATGGATCCGAAGCAACTTGAATTCCACTCTTCCTCCAGCCACCAGGACCTTGATTTAAGAAAAAAAACATATGTTCATCTGAAAGAGGCCTTTAGACCACTGAGAAAAGTCCAGTTGATTTTGATTGCTTGTGAAACAGACAATCAAAAAAATTCAACAGTTGTAGGTCATGTACTGTAGAAGTCTGTGTGGTGGCTGTTGCAACTCCAGCTCCAGCCCATTGTCTTGAAAGGACATTGCATCACAATTCTCTCAAGGGTGCAGTGAACCCTGTCTGTTCTATATGCGCTCACTTTCTATGCCACACTTTTTCCTTTCACTTAACCTTCCATTAACAACTTTTGAAAACAGCACTCTGAAAGCCCAACATTTTTTAGCAATGGTATGGTATGGCTTGTGCTCATTGAGGATGACTGTCTGATGAGCAAATGTTAAGTCAGTAGTTTTACCATGTCTGTGAAAGTCATGTCTTACATATTAGGAATAATTTTTTAATGTTTAATATAATTTGTAAATTTTTTTGAGAAACAACAATGATCAACATTAAGAGACAAATTACTGAAATCTTCTGATTTCTATTCAGGTGCAACTAAATATACCTGATCGTATTCTCCTTTTATAATAGCTTTTAGCAGGTAAATAAATTAAAGCAGAAAAACACTAACCGAGTCCTAGAGGCATCACTTGACTGCTGGGTACAAACTACAGTGTTCTTCAGCTCACATTATGGCCGATGTGACGATCAGCTGGAGTGACAGCAGCTTTCTAGGAGCATCATCTGCAGCGGATAAGACAAGTTGTAGCCTGAAAACAAACAAAACACACCCACACATGCACACACACAGTGTGTCTACTCAAGAAGAACCACCAATGTTCACTTTAGTCATCCAGGTATGGTTTATTGTTCTCCAAAATGCACTGACACGACACAGAGCATGGACAAAAAGGAACCCAATAATAATAAAAATCAGCAGCAACAATGTCTCTAATAAAAAAAAATGATTAAAGCTAGCAACTTACAATGTATTTCACCATGTTTAGTGAAGAGCAGGAGAGTCATATTTACAGTGGAGACATGTTTCTGATTCCACTATTTTGAGAATCAACTCATAATGACAGAAGTGATACATGGTTAGGTCAGCAACCAGAAAAATGTAAACCAGCCACAGTAGAAATCAAAATCGTATTTAAACCTTTGTGGCAAATTGGTAAATGTGTTACTCCAGTGTCTGGCATTAAGATTTTGACTGGCAAGTGATTGACAAAGTTGAACATGATCAAGATTTTTCCAAGTTTACATTTTACCAAACACAGCATTCTTAAAAAGATATTTTTACAAGACAAAAGCCATTTATTATTCCACAGACTTTTCATTGCTTTTAATATATTACAGTGATTCTAATTCAACATGCACAAAATGCAAGGTAAAGAGCAAAGGGCAGAGATTTTTCTCTGAGAGTCATAAAAATATCTTCGAACTGTAAAAGGGCCATTTACAAATACGCGCTTGAGGCTTTCTCAGGATTCTGCACAGAGATGACTCTACTCCTGAGACGTTTCTCTGCACTAATCTATTAAATAATTTAACTATGACTAAATTCAACAACAAAATTCGACTTTCTCTGAGTGTTTTGCTTATGCACCTTTGCATAGAGTCCCTTAATGCCGCTGTTCGTAGGCTGGTTTTTAGACTTCGGTTTTTAAATGATAGCCGCACAGTTTCACGTCAGTCAGTCCGTGAGCTCCTTGAGTAATGAGAAAGAATAAATGGGATGATTATTTAAGCCTCTGTCAATAATGATGTCTTCTTGACACAGAGTTAATGTAGTGAAGATATTGTGGGACTGAATGAGTGGAAAAGCAACAGCATTGTAGTGAATTATTACCTCGTACCGTTGTACCGTTCCCTGCACAAAACGACTCACAATCAATGAGGTGAAGAGGGAAAACTTTACACTCATGATATGATACTTCGAACATGATTAAAGGTGTGTGAGAAAATGCATAATCTGATTTCGCTCTACAGTGGATGTAAAACGTCTACACAGTCCCAATAAAATGGGAGTTCTTTCTGATGAAAAAAAGAAAATAAATAAATAAAAAAATTTCAGTTATCTTTCCACCGTTAATTTGACATAGACCCAATATTATTCAACTGAAAATAAAAATTAATTTGTTAAAGGAAACCTGTAAAAAAACTTAAAAGCTGCAACAACCTGATGTTAAACATAAAACTAATACATTTTTGAAACATGACTGCCATCGGTTATAGTAAATCTGAAATAAAGTACAGCTTTATTTCCTGTTTTAAAATGATTTTCTTGTCATTCTTGTTATTATTCCTTTTGCATATTTTAGATAAAGTTCAGTTTACAAAGATATCAGTCAGGAAAAGCAAAAAAAAAAGCTTTATCTATATACACGTCATAGTTATAACGGTCATTAAACAAAGATGGGAACCTAAGACTAAAACCTTAATCTGGTCCGTACTAATTGTCCTTTGACAACAATCACCTCTCTATATGTCTGGACAGAGCAGTAAAGTGGTTAAAAAAAAGAAGTCAATTCTTGGATAGAAAATCTCAAGGTCTGGCTAAAATCTTCTTAGACCTTGTAGGAGGAGAAGAATAAGTTAAATACAACTTAAATATATTTATGTTTTGTACAAAATGCATGGAGCATTACTAAAGATCATAATACCCAAATTGAAACATGGTGGTAGAAACACCATCCTCTGGGCTTAGATGTCCACAGTCTTTCTGCTATAAAGCAGAAGATGAAGCAAGGTTTTGTTTTCCTGCATGACTTGTTTTCCAGTGTAATTCACAAAACAATTATTATTTTAATTCTCCTCTGGTATTAATAGAGGAGAATTAAGATTCTGAAATCAAAGAGCTCAGAAGGTCATCCGACAGAAAGTCTTTGATGTTTCTAGTAGTAGATGAAATATGTCATCTAAATCTTGCACATTTGGATAACTTTTGGAAAGACAAATATTAAATTAAGATGTAGCAGGCTATACGTCTCAAACTAAAAAACTAATACTGAATTAAACCATGTTTTAACAAATTATTAATTTAAGGGTATCTACATTTTGTCAACTTTTTCTTCTTTTACATGTTTCCCTCAAGCACATTTGTTTTATAGTTTAATTGTGTAGCATACTTGTTACATTAAAGGTGGAAAGAGTTTGAAACAATTCATCATGGTTTCATTTGTACACATAAACAAACCTGACATTTTCACGAGGGTGTGTAGAAAAAAAAAACAAAACAACTATCCCCTGTAGCATGTGGGAATTTGAATGTCTGGCTGTGCATCTATTTGGCCCAGTCCACAGTGGCAAAGAAGGGGTGGGACTTAATGTCATCAACTCCTCCCACGCCGGCTCCCAGTCTCTCCATTGGGTTATACTGGAGTAACTGGATCACAACAAACAAACAGAAAACAGCATTTAGATAGTAATTGGCAAAGGAAATTAAATGCAACAAGAAAAAATACACAATTTCAGCAAGTAATATATGTATATATACATACAACAGGAAATTCACTTTCATGGCTCCAACACGCATCATTTGTGTCATATTTATTATGCATTAAGTAGAGGGAAATCCAAGCTAACCACATTAATGTACATCTACAGATTAGCAGTTCTGAGGATTTGCAATTAGCTTTAAGACATCAGCATGGTGCCACCAACATTATTAAGGACATGTCCATCAAGAGGAGACCATGTTTCATTATCTGCCTTAATCTGTCTGGAAACATTCATACACTGATGATCCTTTAAGGTAGTCATTAAACCCAGTTTTTTATTTTCATACAAAAAGCATCCCACACCATTTCTTAGTTGTAATCATATTAAGCTTAAATATATATATATATATATGTATATTTACTTCAAGGTAATTAACAAAAAGCACTTGTTTCATAGAAATAAAAAAAATATCAGCAATTCTAGTCTGTTTTCTAAGCAGAAAATAATATTAAGCTAAACAACCAAAAGTATGACGAGGAGCGAGATTTGACAATATGAATTCACTAGGCTCGTCATTAGATACAGTTTGCTGGTGCCAGGTTACACTCTGCATTGTTTTAGATCTATTGTTTAGGTTATTCATCCATCAGATTGGTCCAAAAAGTTATTATTCCTATTGAGCTTTGAAGTGTTTCTGAAACCTCTGATCATTTATGTAAATTCTTTAAAAAAAATACTTCTTGAGAAATGTGAACTGTGGACACCGATGTTGAGAAAGTCTCTGCTTACTGCAACATGCTTTACAAGATTGTTTGCAAAAATCGCTTGTGTCAGATTTATGGGCTTTCCAGAAATGCGCAAATACAACAGTCCTAGCCACGTCCCTTGTAAATAAATATCCCTTGCAAGTCAAAGCAAAAGTGGTTGATTACATTAAATTTTTAGTATTAAAATTTATGTTAATCGAAATGAATGTGTTGAAGTCCTGGCCTTAAGAATTATATTATAGGATGATACTCAAGGAGGTTGTGGTGTTGAAGTTATCTTCAGTCAGGAACTGTGCCTGAGCTGCTGTTGGTGGTCGGTGCATGTATTTTTTTCAGGGTATTTAACACAGTATCCAAATGGTGTACTCAAAATCAAAACTCTTGAACCAAGCCACATTTTTCAAATCTGTTATTATCCAATTTTGGGGATAATTCCCTGATTGTAAGGAGTGTTTATTTGAGCTGTGGTTGCCTTTTTTCCATGAACCAGTCTATCCATTTTCCTTTGAAGGCCAAACAACTGCGGTTAAGTGATTGTTTTCTCTTTTTCCAACCATTCTCCATATAAACCTGAAAGATGACTAAATGAAAAAAATCCCAGCGCATTTCTGTTTTGGAAATTCTCATATAGTACCAACCATGTCACGTTTTTAAATCATTACGCTTAACTGATTTGCTATTTGTGTTAAGCAACTGAACCTCTGTGCCTAATGAAGTAGTGAATATAGATTCAACATTTCCCCCCAAAGAACAAACTAAAGGTAAAATCAATTATTAGAGTTGGGAAACCCTTGCTTTGTTGTAGGTGTTCCCTCTCACCTGCTCCAGCAGAGATCTGGCCTCCTCTGAAACACACTCTGGGATGTTGAGAGCTGTGTGACGGCCAATTCCTGCTGGATGGCAGCTCAGCAGCGACTGTGCACAGGGCAGCAGGAGTGGAAAGAGGAGAGGCAGATAACCATCAATGTAAAACACAGAATGCTCCGACACCCGCAGAGTCTAAGTCAGCAATAAAGCATCGGAGCTGGACAGACAGGAGGAGACCAGACAGTCAGAGCACCTGAAACAACACTGATCACGCAAACAGCAGGTTAATGATCTCACTGCTGTTGGTCTTTCTTGGAACTGTTGTGGGAGTCAGACGGAGGGAAAGTCACAGAAAGAGTAAAAACATTATTGTTTTTGGTCAGGTTGTACTTTATCCATGCTGAGCGTTTTAAGTTGTTTTTCAAAGTTTGACTTTTTAGCTGCAGAATATGAACCTTCCGTCAACATAATTGACAATAATAACTTATCTCTGCTTCAGCAACGAAAAAGCTACAAACGCTGGAGCAAAGCATCAAGTAAAAGCCATAAGTGATGTGTATTTTCCCCCAACAGTTAGGGCTGCTGCCTCTCTCTCTCTCTCTCTCTCTCCTGTGAAAGATGCTCCGGGACTTCTGGCTGCGCTCCTACCAGCAGTTAAGACTGCTTCAGGCCAGATCTTATCCTGCAAGGATCAAGAGACACCGTGTGCGCCTGTGTGTGTGTGTTCCTGCCAAGGCCGCACAAAGGCATAATCATCAAAGGAGACATCTGTGTAGCGGGGTTTCTTTCCTTTTTTTTTTTGCCACCCAGGTAAATATGTGTGTATTGTTAAAACATAACATTAATCCAACACGAACAGCAGATAGGTACACACACCGACGCAGAATTAGAATTTATTCAAAATAGGTAGACAATAAAAATAGAAAAGACACAACAGCTGCACTCAATGACTGCACTTGATGCTGTGGATATATTTGTTCTTCATAAAAAGGTTATATTTGGAATCTGCAAATGAGAATTTTGCACATTGTCTTTTTCACATTTTGACACAAATTTCAACATGTTTTAATTAGATTCAATGTGATAACACCACACAAAGTAATCAAGCACAGCAGTTTATTCAGTTTTCATCCATTAAACTATAGACTCTGATCAGATTTCATGTCCTGATAAAGAAAAGCATCTGAACAACATGATGCTGCCACCACCATGTCTCACAGCGGAGATGGTGTGTTAATGGTTAGTCCACACAAGTGACTTCTAAAGGCAACTGGATCTATTTGCTTTTTTTTCCCATTGCAATTGGAGTAAAGGAGGTTAATCAGTTTTGTTCACGCACATAAATTCTCAGTAATCTCAGTAAAGTTTGTTGCTGACAAAAAGGCTTGTTTCAATTTATGGAAACATTTCCTTTCCTCATACGCCTGTCTTGAAAAACAGTTCCTCTGATCTTTGACCAGACAAGCAGCAGCATCCTGAGAGCTGCCCAGGTCTTCACCTTTCATACTGATCTGAGGTCAGCGTGCCCCAAGCCCAGCGCTGCTCTGGGAGCCAGCAGAGAGGACCGGGGAGAGCTGACCCAGTGGCCCAGCAGATGGAGCTCAGGCTGGGGGAGAAAGTCACACCGACACCCCTTGGCACTCTCCGAGAACCGTAGTAAGAGACCGCAGCCAAGACGCACCTCACACACAAATCTCACCCACAGCCCTGAAAACCTCCCCCAACTAACTCCACCTTCTCAAACACACACCACCTGGCACAACCATAAAGAGTGTGTGAGAGCTGAAAGCCAAGACACCTACAGAAATCCCACAACACCTTACGAACACAGTCAATACTTTTTGACTCACCATGCCTGTCAGAAGCTCAAAGAGGATGGAGCCCAAACTCCACCAATCACAGGACGGCGTCTCCTCACTGATCCCTCCCACCTCTGAAGACAATGGCAAAAGAAGAGACAGAAATAATCAATAAAATAAAAGGGTATAAAAAAAATGTCATGTTGAGAAACTATACATTCGAAATAATTCAAAAGACAAAATGGTTCTAAGATGTGTTCCTTTCTGTATTTTCCTTTTCTAATGGCTTCAGTTTAAACTCTGCTTCTTGCCTTACTCTATATAATTTGAATAAAATATAAATAATAGACACAGTCTCTTTTTCTCTGTCTCAAACCTATTCACACACACACTCCAAGTGTGTCTCATCGAAGGGCAATTTGCATAATAAAAAGCAGTTAAATTGAGGAAACCGTCTGTGCTGCAACTTCACACCATCTGCATGACCTGACCCCGAACGTAAACACACTCTCATATAATACACACACACACACTAAGACATGGTAACAATCAAACACTATACGTGTCATTTTCTTTCATTAATTTTTTTTTACCTTAAGGTTTTGGATAAGATTGGTGTTTGATATTTTATAATACAGGCTGTTTTTTATAAATGGATTCATTTCTTAAAAATTGTATTTGCCATTCAAACATCAAAATGAGGAAGGTTTTAATTTGAAAAAGAAAAAAAATATTAGGTATATCTTTTTAGTTTGATCACATTTCTTTATTTATTCTTAATATATGTTTATGGTTCCATCAAAGTTTCATAAATGGTTTCTTTCTTGACGATGACAAAACTATGTTACATTGAAGTTGTAACGCCAGCAGTCAGGTCTTCCGAGCAAAAGAGAATACAAAACCTTCCAATAGGTGAACAATTCATAGAAGTCATAGCAGCCTGACAGCCGTCGTTACTGAAGGCTGCAGGACTCCGCAGCTGAATGATACTAAGAGTGACATTCATTCATAGCTGCTGTATGGTGGCTCCGCTGGGTACCAGATGGCCTCATGTGTTGCTCAGCTTGCCTCTTCCCCACTCTCCAGAGGGATGGGGGTGGAGGGGAGCTGGTCACCCAGAGGGCCGGGACCCAGGGTCACGGTTGTGTGTGGCCAGGGACCAGGCTCCTCAGATGGGGGTGCATTTTAGACAAAGACCCCTCGTTTCCTGGAGGCTGCCGGAAAACTCCGGGGCCCTGTGCAGCTCTCTTTGCAGCCAAGGTTGGAGAGGGCTACGGTACAACTTGAATGTCTCACACACACGGCTGCACGCACACACACAGAGCTAACTGAGCAACCAGTCTTTAGGGCTTCCCAGGACCACTGTTTTGACAGCCAAGGAGAGAAGATCGTCATTGAACGGACCAGTGATACCTGTGTAGTTATGAGCCGGAGGGGAGATGCTGGACATACACACGCGTGTGCGTCTCAGAGCAAGGTCGATGTCATCACAATGGATTAATGTCTAAGGAGCTGCAGGGGGAGTACAGTGGAGCTGGCTACACTTACTGCTCTGTCAGAGCGAGGAAGGGAGGAAACAGGATGGAGAAAAAGTGGGTAGAAAGGGGGAATTAGCAGCATCCATGAGCCCACTGTTGCAAGAGGGATTCATGGTATGTTACCTGCTGTTTTCTTGAACAATTAAGACTTTTACAGACCTAAAAGACATAACGTGCACAACAGCGCAAAGTTTCCAAAGCTGGAAACTTTGCGCTCTTCTCCTTCCCTTTCCACCCAATGGTGACCTTCTCTCCGGCGTTGTATCTTAATCACACTGCATCTCATTTCTCATGGACGCCATAAGGAACTTTCTCTCTTTTCCTCGTAGAACGACTTCCCTAAAAACTTAACTGACGGCTGTCACAGAAAGAGGAAGTAAACTACATGCAGGTGGGAAGTAATGAAAGCTTTCACAAAACACTTCTAAACAATACAAAGGACTTAACATAAGATATACAGAGGTGAAGACACAATAGGCAACACACACACACGCACACACCGTTCACCAAAGGCAACACAATAGACTTTGCTTTTAACACAGTAAAGTCTGCCAATTTAAACAAACTAAAATGAAATCAGATGAATAAAATGAGTAAAAAACACAAGAACATTTTTAACACAAAAATAGGTTAGCACCTGTCAAGCATTTAGACATTTTGTTGTGGTTTACTGGAAAAAGTAATCAAGGAAAAGATGTAATTTACAAGGAAGACATAAATTATTTTAGAGACAATCTAAAGTTAAACTATATAAACGGATACAAGTTTTTAAAATGTTTTAGCACTGTTGACCTTTATTAAAAAAAAGAGGGGGGAAGACGTGCAGCAAATGAACCAAGACTGGGAACTGAAACCAGGACAACCACATAGCCTATGAATATGATGCACCGGCACTACCAACTGAGCCACCCAGCACCAAGTAGACAAGTATTTTAAAACTATTGATACATTAATTAAATCATTTTTCTCTTATCAGCTCTGATTGATGATTGACAGGTTTTGACATATTTTCAACATAATTTTATAGCATACAGTAATATATTTTTAAGATGATTATTGCTGTTAATTAGAAGCCAATATTCTAATTCATTTTCTCAAAAAAATTAAATATTAATGTATTTCTATGAAATAATTTAGAATAATTTTAATTCATTACTAACATGTTAGTATCTTTCATTTCATCTGCAATGCATCTGGTGTCTCATTGTTCTAAAGCAATTCTGATTCTCCACTCTAACTCCAGACTATGGGACCTTGAATTACAAATGAAATGTAAACTTCATCTGAAAAGAGAACTTTGAACCTTTTAGCAGCAATCCAGTCCTTTCTTCTCCTAAACACATGTAAAATTGTTCTGACACTGTCTGAAGTTTAGAAGTGGCTTAACACAAGCATTGTGACAGGTGAAGTCCTCAATGTGTCTTAATATGTGTGACGCTCTTAAAGTGCTGACTTAAGCCTCACCCCACAGCCCAAGCTCTGTGACCGGGTTACCTTTTCACAGTCCTCCAAGGGCTCCATTTTTCATGTTGCTAATGTGCTGTTTTCTGCCATATTTTCCCTCCACTCATCTTTCCACTAACATGATTGAGTACACACATTCGCATGCCTTCAGCTTAAGTGATCTTTCTCAAAAACTATGTCAGTGACTGTGTAGGCCACAGCACTGACATATTTTTTTTAGCAATATTAACATTTTCTGAGAAATTTAATTATAGGCTTTCATTCCCTGTTAATCATCATCACAAGTAACTGAATTAATTACATCACCATCTACAATGAATGTATAAGCAATAGCGTTCACTTCTTGAATTAAATAATTGGAATAAATTCACTTTTCTATGATATTCATCCAACGTGAACAGGGAGAACACGAAAAATCCATTCAGAAAGAGTCCAGGCTGGGATTTGAACCCAGGACCTTCCTGCTGCAAGGCCACACTGCTACCAAGCGTGCCCCTTTGGAGCCTTTTTCTAAGCAAATGTAATAATCTGCACCTGTATTTAGTTGCTTAACAAGACAGTTTTGAGAATTCCTTGTTACATGGAAAGGATGATATAGGTTCCTGTAATTTTCAAAGAGCCTACTAAGCCCATCTTGTTTTAAATTTAAGACATACACAAGTAAAAGAAAATATATGATGTCAGTTACCTTTATAACCTAATCATGGATGTATGTTAGATCATGTAACAAGAACATTTTTGTTTTATTTTCCTAAATAAACCACACAAACCCTGTTTCAAGAAGAAAAGCTTCTCAGGAGTTTACAGGGAAGGAGTTTTTTTGTAGTTTTGTCATAGCAGAAAACAAGACTCCCTAGCTTAGCCAGAATTCATTTGTTAGAAAGAAGTGCAACTAATGAATAAGTAAATAAATACAATGAAATAAAGAAAAAAACGCACAAATGACCACACATGTAGCTAAATCTAATGACAGAAAAAATGTGGCATTTATAGGAGTTTCAAAGACCTGAAATTGAGATTTCTTTAATTCATCATGACTGGAGAGAAACCCTATAATAATAATCTAATAATTTATCTGTTCCTAACAAATTATTTTATGCGTCTTCACTGTGAAGTAAGAGAACATGCAGTTAAAAATAAAGCAGAAGTCCTGCCAGGTTATGCCTTCCTTGAACTGCCTTTCTAAACAATGAAATTGTTGGTCGGGCATCAAAAGAGGAACTAAACTTTATCTTCTTTTAGATCATGTTTGGCTGAGTAGGTAAAAGGATCCAAAACAAGGATGATGAAGTCCTCAGTAACTGTTCCCTCAAAGAGGAAGAAAACCGAATTTCCCTTTTCTTAGACGACCAAGACAATCAGTTTCAGCTTTGCTTCCTTATAAATGGAACAATAAACAATTCCCCTTTCTGCTAAAACTAGGTTGTCCTGCAGAAAAAAAAGTCAACACCTTTTCTTTCCTTATCAGTGAACAAAACATTAGCCATCTGAAGTTTATCTATAATGACACAACAGTGAGAAAATAAATAAGCACAAGAGCAGGATAAACAGATTAATTCCCCGTCGCCATATTTTCCAAGTACACTCCCGTGTTTTTTTGGGTGTGAATGAGTGTGTTTTAAAAAACATGTCGTCTTCCTTCCCACACACACATGCGCGCCTGCGTGTACACGCACACACATGGGGTGCTTCAGTCACAGCAGGCGCCCTGCTAGGTTTCTGGCAAACACTCATAAATCTGTCATCAGGAATGAAGCCATAGCAAGAGCTGACCCTGTCTGGATAAACAGCAATACATAACAAGGGCAGCAGAGACACACACTCACTAACCTCTGCATCGATGTGTGTGTTCTCCACTGTACTTAGATATAATGAGTGGATGTATGTATGGGTGTATGGACTAAAATATCTGTATGGGAAAGGCATTATTTTTGCAATATGGCGTCATCACCAAGTTTAAGGTAAACGTGAACAATGAGAATTGAGATAAAGAGAGGAAGTTGTCTGCGATTCAGTAGAATCAGTCACCCAGTCAATAAATGTCGTAGCGGTCTTTAAACTTTATGGTATCGCAACACTCCCCCTGCTGGGAAATAGTATGCATTGCATCCAATAATCCACTGGGGATCAAGCGTAACTATCAAGATGCTTCACACCTTATATGAGGGCTTTTTAATGTTTAGTGGGGCTGTTTGGATCCACAAGAGCTAGCAGTTTAAAATGGCTGCATATAGCAACATGACATTCATTTTGGATCCACAGAAGCTGTCAAATTAAAATCAAAACAAGTTAATTTAAACCGCAGCACTGCTTGGATGATACACATAAAATCCAACATTTAGAGGACAAGCATGGTTGGATCAAATGCACATGTTCAGAAATCAAACGTCATTCTTCACACTCAATTTACCAAAAGGCCGTCGTGAGGCACCATTCATACAGTTCAAAGCCCTTTTATTATTAAGCCAGAGTAAATGCTCCCATTTCATGCCATTTTCTGGGTTCCTTACAATCAGCTGGCTGAAACAAGGTTGCTACACTTTCTCTTTGTTTATAAGTAAGACAAATTTGGCTGCTCAGAAATATTCACAGAGGTAAAGAGCTCTTACATTCACAGTGTGGAAACTTAAAATATAATCACTTTTATTAAGACGAAGCCATTTTAAAACTCCTTTTTCTCAAGCCATGAGAAAGCTACTAAGCAACTAAAAGCAGCAACATTGATAGGACTGTAAAAATCAGAAGCAGTAGGAACGTATTGTGCTTTTTTCTTATAAATAAGTGGTTATGATATTAAATGTTTTTTGTTTTAATTTTTTGTGTAAAACAGACATAAGGGGACAACATGTTTTTTTTAGTCAAGATTTTGTAGTTAGAAACCCATGTGTAATTACCACTTAGACTCTAAGGTGCATAATCATAATATACAGGCTCCAAATGTGAGCTTTCCATCTTTCTCAAAAAGTGATCTACTGCAAGAAATGTAGCTTCTACACAAAATAAGGATTTAGCATTCCTGGTGAGAGTGGATAAATAAGACAGAGAAGCAGGAGGTAAAAGTGTGTGAAAGTGAATAAACAAGGAGTTTTCAGTTAGCCCAGAATCCAGAGTAATCTGCAGAAATAACGTAAACATAACAAGCAGTGCAATTTGTAGATGTACACACAAAGCAATATATTAATGAGGAAAAAAATAGCAACCAATTGAAGTCTCCTGAGAGGACAAAAATACTCCCTCACACACACAGAAGTGCTAAATAGGAACTTGAAGCTGTAGTCTAGCAGCAGTTTGTCTTGGGCAGCTTTTAAACAGCATGCCAGAGCTGCCACAAGTCAGCTGGGGGCGACGCACGGGTTCCAGGGCTGAATGCAGCCCAACGCCGCCCTCTACAGGACAACATAAGAACTACATAGAGATAAAGTGAATTTAGGAGATTGAATAGCCAAACATAAAACACCACCATTGTTTTGTTGTTTGTTACAGATTTTCATTAATAAATATTCAAGCTATATTAGATTGAATTTAGAAGTTCAGAGAAAACGTTTATCCAAAGTTCTCACAAGAGAAAAACAGATCTGTCTTTGGTTTGGTACAGAGGGAACGAGTATGCAATTCAATTTAGACGTCATATGAGTTTTACATCCTTGAAGGAAAGCCATCACCAGAAGTTCCAGTTTATGTGATGATTATAGTTTGAACTTTACAAAATCTTTTATTTAGTTTGAGGCAGAGCACAACTCTGCCTCAAACTAAATAATTGGCCAGTGATTAGAAAATCCAAATTTTCCTTTGTGATCAGCTGGTTAAATACTAAAAAAAGACTGATTTTGTTCATTAAATTCATCAAAAAAGAAAAATTTGAAGTCCAGAAATGAATCTTATACTTAAATCCACTTTTCTGTTTGACAAAGATCAGATAAGAGTAAGAGGCAGATGCTTTGAAGCAAAGATATTCTTGAAATTGCTTAATTTTCTAAAAGAACATTTAGAGAAAAAAAATCATATAGGCAGCTTACACCACAAAGATAACCAGAAATTTGTTATGACCAGAAGAATAAAATCTCTTTTATGTGTCTTATCAACCCAATGTTGCTGCAGAAATTAGATAATATGTGATTCACAGGTATTTAAAATAAAACAGATGCGTTTCTCCTCATGTTGTTAGTGCTGTTGTTCCTTATTATTTTCTTATTATTTTTGATTCTATAGCAAACATAATAAAAAACAGGCAAAGCAAGCAACCCAAATATTATTTTAAAAACTGATGTCTTTGCTTCATCAGAAATCTAAAAATTTATTATATGGTTAAGAGGGTCCAAAACTACGGTAATACTGATTCTATAAAAATCTAAATATTTACTTCACGCTTGAAAGGGTGAACCTTGAATGAATTGAATCAAGCTCTGAATGAGAGCTTGATGAGCAATAGAAAGTAGCCAAAAAAACTAAATTGTGCTTATGATGAGCAATTCATGAAGTGTTAAAACATTTTTGTCTCTCACCTGGTGCACAGTACATATTGGCCATTGCCTCCTTGTCACAGGATTCCTCCACATCACACCAACTACAAAAGTAGGTGAGCTGCACATGCCCTAAGGAGAGAAGAAAAAAAAAAAACACTCAACTTTCCAAACTACTCACAGACCTCTGAAGAGCTCCCTTCCTCTTTTCCTTTCTACCCCTCTACAGCTCTCTGTGAGCTTTTCAAGCAAACAGCCCTGGCGATTACTCCTGTTTAGCGGCTACCCGTTAACGCTATCATTAGAACTAATGGTGTCATTAGGTAGCCGTAGCCATTAGCCTAGGCTAGCCAGACTGATGCACCACACTAGGCCGCTGATGGGCCCTTTAGAACAATAATTACCACCAGGGAGACAAAAACAGCCACTCAGCTAATTAGACGCTTGTTGATAAAGAGGTGGAGAGAGATGATTGTAGGACGACAAAAGAAGTTGTTGGGGGACATTTTGACATCAGGCTAAAACAAGCCAGAGGAGCCTTCAGTCTAATAAACCAGTTTGTGATTAAGCAATAAAAGGTCATCGTTGGTTAACAAAATGGTAAGAAGTCACTTCGAAGATGAGAAGAAAGACTCACAGCTGCTGAATTTTCTTTTTCTTGCAATAAATAGGCAATATATATTGCTTTGCAAACTTATTCACACCACTGAAATGTTTTCAGATTTTCACATTTCTCCACCACAAACTTAGTTTACTTTATTTGGAGTTTAAGACACAAAATATGGCATAATAAAATTTTTTTACAAATCTGAAGCACCACAGACAGCTTATAAAACTACCCAACATCTCACTGATCACTGCTTAATCCATCACCCGGTTACAGAAAGAGAACCACAAGAAGTTCCCCTTTGCTGTTTGAAACAGGCCATGTGAACACACAATTCATCCACCTATTAAACATGGTAATAGCATCATTGTGCTTTGGGTTGCTTCTCTTTGGGCGGTATGGCTAAACTAATCGTAGTAGAACTCAGGATCCGTGGCAAGACTTGAAAATCTGATAGATTTGTAGGACTAAAGAGTTGACGCAGTAATTGGACTACTGTATGGGGTCCAGGTCAGGACAAGAGTAGCTAACATTTTGAATTCTCACACATCGTGGACACAACACAAACTGATCAAACTATTAGCTTCAAGTAAGCACTACAGATCAATATTTGCAAAAAAATAGGCCACCACAGAAAGCTTCTTGACACAGGCTGTTTCTCTGATGAACACAATGAACACTGTACAACCTCATCAGTCAGCTATTCTGATGTGAAACAAAATAAGCATTTACAATCTACCACAACCACCCATACAATTCTAGCCAATCAAGATCATTTCCCTACTACTTCATAAGTACTGCTTTGTGTTTATCTATCATATAAAATCTCAATCAAGCAATTTAAGTTTGTGGCTGTAAATAGAAAAATGTGAATATTTCTGACATGCATGGTGTGTTCAGTAACTTGCCATGCTTCTAATATAATACAGGTAATGGATATACTTTTATTTTTTCTGTACATTGTCAGTTATTCAAGTAATCTCAAGTTACACTGCTAAATAAAACCGTGAGCACAAATAAAAAAGGAAGCTTGTCAATGAATCAATAACCAATAAATCTAACCTTGATGGTCAAGCAGGATGTTATTGGGATTCAAGTCCCGGCAGATGATGCCCTCTTGATGCAGACAGTCCAAGGCCGTAACAATTTCTACTGCCCAACATCGCACAAACTCCTCTGGGATATGAGCTTGGGTGGCAGCCAACGACAGCTCGTCTAACTCTGCAAACAGCCGTGACACTTCTTTATCAAAGTCGCTGCCACCTGTGGCTTTATTGACTCCTGATGATTCACCATCAAGATCTAATAAACTCTCAACGACTGTGCAAGCCTGAGTACTGTTCATTGCTGAGATAGAGGTCGTGGTGGTGTCACTGAGGACTGGAGCAGAGTCTGTGTTTCCTGTCATACAAGGTTGAGGTTTCTCACTTAAAACCCCTATTTCTAGGTGATCACTGCTTTGACTGTCATCTTGATCAAAGACTTTGTCACATGCCTCAAGTCCAAATGCCAGGCTATCGTCCCATAGAGAAGTACATGCAAGACTATTGTCACAAGTTGCAGAGGCTGTAGAGAAAGATGAAAGTTCTTGTTCTAGGTGCTGCTCCGCCAGGTCCTCATGCTGGCTATGTAGCTGTAAGACATCAGGCTGAATGCACTTTTGAGAAGTGGCTGCAACTTCAAGGCCCAAACACACCCCTGAAGGTTCTGATTCCTCCTGTGTAAAGTCTGCAGTCCCACTTATTACAGGAAGATTGACCAACAAGTCTGGTGGATGACCCTCATCTTCGACTACTGCCTCTTTAAATGAGATGACAGGCACTGACTCATTAGACCCCTTATCACTACTGTCGAACCCCCACAGCTCCAAGCGTGGACCCTTTACTTCACGAGCCAGCTTTGGTAGCTCCTCTGTGACATCTGAACCTAGGTCAGACGTAGAAAACTGAGGGGGCTGCTTCTGAGAATGCCAGTGCTCTCCCAAATCGAGGCCAGTGACTTCGCTAGCGCTGTCTTTGCTGTCAATGCGGAAAAACTCCATTGGTGTGTGTTTGGACTGATCCAAAGAGGGAGGCTCTGTTGGGGATCGTAAAGGACTGAAACCCTCACAGTGATCTTGTCCTTCACTGCGGGTCTGGTCCGTTTCAAGGGTTTGGCCGCTCTTATCAGAAAACTCACTCAAGAAGCCGAGTTCCTGAGAGCCTCCGGGGGAAGAAAGGCTGTCATTGCTGAGAAGCGAACGGCTGTATGAAGACGCTGTTGCGGTTGCATTATGCACCTCCAAAGACAGCATTTCCTGTTCGCTCCTCTCATCGACCTCCTCTTCTAGTGCATCTGGTTCTACTTTTTCTTGTTCGTACTCATTGCAAAGAGTCAAATAGCTGTTTGTGCACTCCTCCTCAGAGGTCGCACCAGAGTCAGTCTGAGCTCCAATTTGGTACCGGAGCCCTGCAGGGACGGCACTTTTAACAGGAGACATGAAAGGGATTTCCCCTTTTTTCTGAAGGCCTAAAGCAAGATCTGAACCAGCATATGGCTCTGAATCACAGCTGGTAGAACCTGCATCCAGCTGTGGTATTATGTGGTGAGGAGAATGTACAGCCGTTGTGTGGCTCTTCTGGATGAAAGGAATGTCAAAGCTCTCCTCTGGACTGGAATTACGAAGGTACTTTCCGATGTGAGACCACAACTTCCCACCTGAAGAGAAAAGAAGACGACAGTTCAAATTAAAGAAACAAGGACTACACAAGAGGGAAGAAGAACAAAGAAGACAGGGTTTACTCTCCACTAAATCAAAACTTCCAACAAAATGTTTAATTAAGTCCATTTTTTTCTATTTCTGAAAAGCTCAAATCATTATATGCCTTTTTATATGCATACGTCCTGCTGAGTGGAACTGCTTATTTGCAATAATGGTTTTGAAGGTACTATTTTGTGAAACTTTAAACACAAAATAAGATCTATTTTCACATCTCCAGTTAGGTGGCAGCCAACGACAGCTCATGTTTAATTTCTTTTCTTTTGGAAGTAAAGAAGTTCACTAATGTGTTGTTTAACTGGTTTCAAAATTTGAGAATCCTTCATGAAATATTGAAAGAAAGATGGCTATTTGGTAAGACTGACACTTTCAACATTATCTTAATTTCTGTAAAACAGAAAATCTGAAGACTAAACAGAAGTTCACATCTTAAGTATTTACAAGATTCATAAAATTCCCAGGGATTTCAAAAATCCTATTCATTTCTTGATTCACCTTTCCAGAGTTAATGGTCCTTCTGACATTAATCTAATACAAATCAGAGAAAAGGAAGGAAAATAAAGAAGCTAAGGAAGAAAATATTAAACATTTTTACAATATAATACATCCATTCCTAAAAGGTGATGGAAATTCACTGTCTTAGAATCATTAGTTCAAAGTAAACAAATTCTTTGCTCTGAAATTTTGATTATTATCCCTAACAAAGCTTCACCATGCCTCCTATTTAAGAGTTGGCAATGGAAGCACCAAGCAGTTTTGAGAGATAAACTACAGGGGTCCTTCCATAAAGTATCTGTTGTGGGTGTGTCTAAAAGGACAGACACAACTTTTAGGGGGTTGGTGATCAAGCTATGACAGATGGAATCGGCGTCTGTTGTGCGTGGCCGAAAAGAACATGGAGTTCACAGTCATGATGATAATGTCAGGGCAGTTCGGTGCTTTCAGAAGTAAACCCATCCACATGTTGTCGGGTCTAATGTCACTTAGGTCATTGCCTGTCTCTTCACATTTGGTACATCGGGATCTTGCAATGGAAAAAAATACTGAATAACAAAACTGGAGACCAACTTTGCATTAGGGTGAGTATTTACTACTAATGTTAGCAAAATGTAATAATGGAGTACACCAGGCTAAAAGGGTTATGAGGGTGTTAAAAAATTTGACTGTATTTCCCTGTATTCACATAGCATGCATCCACATCCTAGAGTAAGTAGGTTGTAAGGAGGCCCAGGTGTTGCGATAGATAATGAAGCATGGCACCACCTGGTATTCAGAATAATGACCTGTGACACACACCCATCTCAATAAAACATCTGTCTGAAACAAGGGCACAGAGAGGGTAGGAGATCTGATGAACAAGGGACATAACAAGAAGCTGAGAAGATTAAGCCTATATGTAGAACGATTATGTCTCACCCTCAGCGTAGTGCAGCAGAAGGAAAACAGTGTCTTCAGAGATGATGAACTTTCTCAACTGCACCATGTGGGGCACGGAGAGAGGCATAATAGTCTTCTTAGCCTGCCCACAGTCACTGCTTTTCCTCAGTCCCTACAACAGAACATGTGTTGCACAACAAGATCAGACAAGGAACGGAAGGATTTCATTTGCTGTTGGGTTTTACCAAAAAATGAGAAACTGGCTAAGGAGAAACCTTCCATTAACAAAGTGTCATCTGCGCCCCAGGGCAACCCAAAGTCGTTGGATTCATCAAGCTATATGCGGCATCTGATTTAAAAGAGCACCACACATTAAGTTGGCTCTGTGAGAAAATGTGTGGGTTTCACCTGTATGTGTGTGAGCGTGTAGTCATTTGTGCGTTAGCATCTGGCACATGTCTCACACCTGAGAGCAGAGGAGCTGACAGAGACAGGCCCATTAGAATCAATTACACCGGTCACACACAGGGGCTTCTGGCACACTTCACACTCATAGCCAGGACAACGAGAATGCAGCAAAACATTCACAAACACCCACACTAGCACAGGAATGATACTAACTTTGAGGACGAAAGTCTCCTGCGTCCTCTTGTCAATGACCAGAAGAACCTGCAGCGAAAAAGCATCTTTACTTACTACTTGAAAACAAACAAAAAAACAACTTAGACTAAAAATCACTTTAAAGTTACAGTCCTGTTTTAAAATGACAGGAATGGGCAAAGACAAACAAGGGTTATAAAAACATCAACTATAGCATTGCTTATTGTGATCAATATGCTGAGAAGTGTATTTTATGATAATAACAAAAAGGTTTAAAAGGTCTTAAATTGATGATATTTGCAAACTAAAAAAACTGACTGAGATTCCCACTACTGGCCCTTTGAGAGCAATATGACTGAATCAGTGACCATGTGTGCTGTACATACTTTATTTTGAGAGCTGTGTTTATGTTTGCAGGGCTCCGGTTGCATACAGTCATTGTTGAAGTGCCAAAAAGTTTGTGGTGCATTTGTAAATTTTAATCGACACCTACTTTTATTCCAAAAACTAATAAATCTCACCAATCAGTATTTCATACCAATTTTCCTTGTCAAACTCCCATCCTTGTAAGCTAATTTTCAAAGATTTTTAGCTCATTTCTGAATATGGAACCTGAAAAATTACTGGTTGGATAAAAACAGATGGTTAGATGGTGAAATAATCAAACAAATGTATGAATTTAAGTATCTATCAATGTGTGAATATGTACAACTTTTAGAAAAAAACATGAATAAATGTACTTTTCTACATATGGGAAGTACTGAAAATTTTATCACTATATCATCAAGAAATGTACACATTCTCATAAAAAGTCTGATCATTTATCATTCTCCTTCGTTTTCAATCCTAAACATTTTTCTAAAAACATCTTCATTTTCTCACTCCATGATCCCTGCTTTCCTCCCTAACATCTCCATTCCTGCTCTGGTCTCTAAGCATCTCAGGGGAGAGCTTGAGCATATGTGTGTGACCCGGTGTGTGTGTTGTTCTCGCCAGGCGACCCTGACTGGGACCAAACAGGTGCGGGCTAAATGGATATGAATGGAGCTGTGAGTAAACAGAGTGGCAGTGCTAGCCAGGGTGCTAATATAATTAAGAAATAAACATCAGGGAAGAGAGGGGGAGATGGAGAGAAAGGGTGAGGGAGGGGCAGTAGGGTGAGGAGCTCCAGCCATCTGTCCCCTCTGTCCTCATTTAAAATAAAAACAGAGGACGTAGAAGGAGGAGACCAGGTCTATAATGCGTAAATTGTTTTTGCATTGCACTTGAGCAAGTTTCTGAAATACTGTGCGATATAACACGTGTTAGTGCAGTGTCAATG
The DNA here is from genome assembly GCF_019740435.1 of Gambusia affinis. Taxonomy (NCBI): domain Eukaryota; kingdom Metazoa; phylum Chordata; class Actinopteri; order Cyprinodontiformes; family Poeciliidae; genus Gambusia; species Gambusia affinis. The sequence goes on from NC_057889.1 coordinate 11,291,181, forward strand.
TTTTCCTTCGGGTTCTGTGTGTTTGTGTGTGTGTGTATGTACACAGGCTGAGCATCATCGATTCAATGTTGTGTGTCATTCTCCGAGCTCAGTGCCAAGTCATTTCATGGCTGAGTGGTGAAGTTGCTTCGCCGGCAGCTGTTTGAGAGGACCAACTACCCAAACTGACCTTGTGGTAGTCATAACTGACGCTAAACATACACACACTCAGCCCTTGCCATACATCTAGTAAATCTATTACATTTTACTGCCTCAGATAAAAGAGATGGGAGAATATGGGGTAGGACACAAGGAGGAGAAGTCTGAAGATGGATACCATCCGCATTCTTGGTTAGGGGTTATGATGAAACAAATGACCGCTAGCTCGACCTGACTGTTGTCATTTTAAAACAAATCTAACCTTAAATCATGCTGCGTTCAAAGACAGATTTATTTCCTAAGCAGAGAAACTTGACCTTATAAAAGACATATGATGCTCACTTCATGATTACATTTTGGAATTAAAGAACATCAAAACAAATCGAAATGAGTTTATGCAGGTTACAGATCTTGTAAGCTTACCTTGTTAATGACCCCTATCACTCTGTAAGCTATCAGCTCATCCGATGGACTCTGCTGCCCTCCTCTGATTGAAGAAGAACAGCACTGAGCTCCAAAGGCCTTGGCAAACAAAAAAAACAGCAACATTTTAGTTATAACGTTTAAATTCTAACTAATGAAAAGAAATGGGATATAAATTATATGTTTAACAGAATTTAATAAAAAAATAAACCTCTTGTATGAACCATGCTTGGAAGTAACCACTTACCACAGTCTGTGTTGATCCCTGACCCATACTGCTTCTCAGATGCAGACCTGAAATCTGCTCTGCACGCATCAGATACTCAGCAGTCTTCTTTTTCACCGCCTCTCGTCGTGAGGCACTTGGTTCACCTGAAAAGAGGTAATTGAAAATATTTCAATAAGTAGGATTTTTATGGCAAAGACAAAGTCAGTGAAAAAACCCTTTACTCTGAGGTAGTACACCTTGTTTTGTGTTTACACCATAGAGAGAGACATTTAAAAGCAAATGTCAAAAGAAACTGAGCAACTTTTAGAAACCCTCAAGAAGAACAGCACATTAAAATTTAAATTGAATATCTGGCACATTAAAGGTCATTACTGAAACTGTTTCAACTCTCAAGTCTACTTCCTGTAGACAAATGTTTCTGATGTCTCTGACCTTGTACTCCTTGAAGCAGCAAGTCAACCCCACTGCGGTAGTATAAAAATGCTGCGTGGAAGTCCTGCTCAGTTTCCTTTTGTACAGCAAAACCGATCAGTTCACTGGCTTTGTCGAGGTAATCCGACTTTACGTCCGTAGTGTTGACCCCGCTGGTTTTCCTTAGATTGCGGGAGAAGAGTGGTGTTCGACTTGGCCAGCTGACCTCTGGGTTAGGGGCTGAAGAGGCAGGGACGGGGGCAGGGGATGGGGTACGGCGTTCAAGCAGCGAGGGCAAACGAGGACTGCAGCTACTACTGATGTTGGTGGCTTCCCCCTGTGGCTGGTTTGGGGAGGTGCTACCTGAGGCCATGCCATCATCCAACTCAGCCAAAGAGTCTGTATCCACTGCCAGGGAGGTCAGGTCACTGTCACTAGAAGGGCCTGAAAGACAAGATACAAAATAGATTAGTAAAACAATGTTTAACAAATAGTAGGACAACATTTTTCCAAAACATCTACAGAATTTACCCCCATACTCAGATGTGACAGTCAACTCCTCTGCACCACTGATGTCTCTTTGTACTGAAAAAAGCACGACTGATGAGATTTCATACAACAAAAATAAAAACATTTTGGAAGAGTTTTATGTATACGCCTACCATCAGAACTACAGTCTGATAAACTATCAGCCAGGAAGTCAGAAAAGGGCTCAGCTGGTCCAATGAGATCTGAGCCGTCGTGGATCTCCCCACCCTAGCAAAAAAATAAATTGTAAATGATTAAATAAAGCTCAACTATTTGGTCTAATACTTACTTCTGCATAAACTGTCAAATACCTTGAAGAAATCTTGAATGTGTCGACTACTGTACAGAGCAGGAATGTTTGCAGAAAACTGCAGGAGATCCTCAGAGCACTGTCTTCTTTCCTCAATCACTGACTCATCGAATCGACCTTCATATGCACAAAAACACTTAAAAACACCGTTTTCTGACATTATGCATTAACTTGTATTTATAACATTACAGCTTTTTCACATGTACAATCACAAATAAATGTGCATTTGATTGAAATTTTACACAATACAAAGATAAAGTAGTTCACATATGGTGAAAGGAAAGAAATACATGGTTTTTAAAATATTTAACAAATAAAATTCTGAAAAGTGTACTGTCCATTTACATTTAGCCCCTTTTTCTTTAGTCCCTCAAAATAAATTACAGCAACAACAAACTGAAACAGAAACAGAATTGTTTAATTTCCTTTTCAAAAACAACTAAAGGCCACTAATAAGAGAAAAAAGACATTCAAGTGTATGTTCAAGGGATTCCAGATAATTTTTTGTGTTTTCAAAAATATTAAATTTTAACCATGTTGTTTATGATAGTTTTATAATTACAAGTCAACATCTGATGTAAGTGAGTAAAAATGGTTAGTATCTTACCGAATACTTTGGCTTTCGCAAAGGGTGGAAATAGCTCAGAATGGCTACATACATTCTTGTACAGCTGCCAGAGATTTTGATGTAGCTTCCGGAAATCACTGTATCTCTTCCATACTATTATCTGTGGCAAGAGAAACAAAGAGCATTTGCTGGAGACGCAGAGGAAGCCAACTAAAGAGAACCGATCAATATTATTATGTTTAAAAGTACCAGTTTATTGATTAAATAAAAGTCGTGCATGAATGCAATTTTAGCATGTCTGAATTGTTCAAATACAAATTATGAGTTGTTAACATCGATTTTGTGCATACTTTTGCCATTTCGTAATGAATTTAAGCAGCCACTCAAAGGACATTAGCAAATCTGGCTTATCTTAAACTTAAATGTATCTATTCATTTGCATTTTTTTTTCTATATAAACCTTCAAATTCAAGCTACATCACCAGATAAAGAAGTTCCATACAACAAAACACGTTAATCTTATGTTGAGGTGAAATTTTGGCTTTCAAAAATCTCACACTTTAAGTTGGTTCAAAAGGAAACTAAGCAGATCACCAGTGCTGACCTGAAAGACTGCTCAGTTATTGAAGAATGTAGTGCTTCGAGGCAAAACTTAGTCTCAGAGAAACAGATGTAATTGACATCATGCTTGCTGAATTAGCTCTGGACCCAGACAACGCTGAATTCCTCTCTGTTTTAAATGGATGCCTGTGCTTTTAATGCACATTAATGGATACACAATAAAGTGAGGCGATGAAGCTTTGCGGACATGATACAGAAAGCTACGTAGTTATGAGTGTGAACTGAATATTTCTGTTGTTGACAAAAAGAACTTGTAATAATTAGAAAGATGCAAAAAAAAATAAATTGCAAAAACATTCTCTATAAAAGCCTCAAAATGTTACATAAAACTATTGTAAGATAAACAATGTAGCTTTAGATGGTAAAATCTTGTTTTTGAAGTAAAAAAAAAAAAAAACACAAAAAAAACACCAAAAGAAAGCTTACTTTTACCTAGTCCCTGCCTGGTTTTCATTACTTACAGTTTTTTAAAATAGATACAAATAAATGCTATGATAAAAATAAACGACACAATTTGGTAGCAAAATATCTGTAAATGTTTTTTTCCGTAAATAGAAATACAAAAATATAAGCGTTTACCTCCTGGACATCTTCTGGGTTCTTCCGAGAGATTAACTGTAACGAGGAGCAAAAGCAGAATTAGGGATTTTTATCGTGATAGAGACTTTCTAGTCGGGCAGTTGCAAGGACGAGCGGGGTGGACAGCCCACAGTGTCACAATGACTTCATTATGAGACAGATGACGAAAGACTTGTGTATTAGAACGGGACATCTCCAAAATCTTGATAAGCAACATGGCAGCTAGAGGGAGACAAACAAACTCAACTCCTCTGTCAGCTGTTATTAAAACTATTGCTGATCTTTGATGCTTGAAAGAATAATGAATAAATGTCAGATTTAATTATTGAAAGGGTAGCTTTCAATATTTCAGAGAAAAGTTTGGCTTAACAAATTAGAAGTGAAAAAAAAAATAGAAAAATGTGAAGAAAAAAACAATCACAAAATTCTTTAAAACAAGAGAATACTTTGGCATTTCAAGAGCAATTTCCACTTTGGGTTCTTAAAGTCGGATTTAGTAGCTTAATGAAAAAAAATTCAGTTTGGCAGTGGGCTTTAGTTTCACAAAAGTGCTTCACTTCATGATGGGATGTTATTGCCGCGGTAACTTATGTAGTAAGTCTGGATTGAAATATGACAACAACAAATGAACAGGCGTGTTCATATTAATGTATCTTCTCACCATTGTTTAACACTTGACCTTATTTAAGAACAACAGAAGTTGCACATTTTAAAAATTATTTTGTAGTAAATTAAATTTGTTCTTGGTAGACATTTTTTTTAAAACATTTATTTTACAATAAATCATTCTCTGCATTTTCATGGTATTCTAAAATAATTGTGTAATCTTAATTATGATAATGTTGCATAATGTCCTTAGGTTTATTTTTACCCAAGCAAGCATGCCTGCTAGTACAGCAAATTATACTAGATTATGAATAATTGTTGTTCCTTTTTATTTTTTGTAAATCTTGTGTCTTTAGCGAGGAGAATTATGTTGTGTCAGCATGTTCTTGTGAAAAACACAGTTCCAGATACACACGTTATGGGACAACAGCCAAAGATTTAAGGAATATTATATTCCTATACTAATATGGTATTTAGAGAAACCATATTTTTGCTCCTATGGTTATTATTTCACCACATATCAGATATAGCATGTATGTTCATTACAGGGTGTATAGTTCTTCCTCTAGGTAAAGACGAAAGTGATTCTATTCTTAAGGCTGTGACTTACCTGAGGAGTCTATGATCTCAATTAAAGCAAATATACTGTGAAACATTATTGTGACAATCAAAAACACAACTGTTTTGTCCAGCTGTAGGTTAATCCAGTCACTGCGTGTTAACAATGTCTTAAATTTGATATGTAGCAGTCTGATTTGAAATAAATGTATTTTTCTTAAAAATTAGAAGCTAGCCGCTCAGAAATGCTACCCGATACTTAAAGCATTGAAATTAGGAAGGTAATATGAATTGTTACAATAGGAAAGTCGTCCTTCACTGCTTAAATTGCTGTTATCACTGCATGAAATCTTCATCTCATTGGCTTTGCTAGCACAGCTCATGCTAGCCAGCTAGCTAATAACATTTAGCATTTCCGGAGCTGTCACAAACACCAGCTTCGGTTTACTCACCCTGGCTGTGACTTTATACACAGTGTAGCCTTTCTGGTGCCGTGTAGGATCTGTCACTGTATAAAACCGAGCGAGTTCTCCTCTGTCCCGCTGTGATATCATTCTGATAGTGACAACATTGCCGAAGCTATCAGCCGGCTAGCCGTACACATTCGTTCTGTAATCACTTTCGGCGTGAAGTCTAAACTAGAGCGCCTCTTTGAGGAAAAACAACGGTACTAAGAACTGGAGAGGCATTGCTATATACAATAAATTAATTAATTAACTGAATGTAATGTTTTAACTTCGTTCTTTTCAAATATTAAAAAAGAATACAACACATCTGTGTTTTACATCAACCTTTTTATTTAAGTCAAACAAACATTTATGAATGCAGACTGCTGTAACTACATATAGATCAATTTACCGTGAAAGGGCGAGAAATGAAGAGGAATTAAAATTAAATGTGTGAGTGACATTTTCTGGAACTAAAATCTATTTACATTTCATTGCTCTTCATTACCATGAAAATCATTTTTGTGTGATATACTGTATGTATATATATATATATATATATATATATATATATATATATATATATATATATATATATATATATATATATATATATATATATATATATATACATAGAGAGAGAGAGAGAGAGAGAGAGAGAGAGAGAGTTAAAATTGCAGCTCCTGATATTCTGTTGTACTTTATGATTGAAATATAACTTGATCTGCTCATAAAAATTTCTTATACTTGCTAACACACCTATTGATCATAAACATTATTTAAGTTCATAATTGTCTATTTCATTCAATATTAATTGTTCTAAGTTGGCATATGAACCTGTTTCACATATAGCCATGCTACATTATAGCAATTGAAAGAAGCAGAAGGATGATTCCTCCAGCTTTCACCATCCAGGAAGTACAGAGTCTGCTTGCAGCATTTGTCTTTTTGCAAGCAGCAGTAGGTGTCTCCATTACATTTCTGACAGTGCCATATCTGTAAACCGATGAGTTGTACTGCAAAGGTAACAGAAGCTGTTAATACAAATCTTCTTACTGGTTGTGATTTTAAAATAAATGTGACATAACATGGTAGACTTTTATAAACATAAGATATATAAAATATGCTACATTACCAATAAAAGTAACCAGTGTAAAAAAATGTTAAAAATGAGGTGACAGACAAAATCCATTCTGATTACAACTGAACAAAAGTCAGTTGTATAACCATACCATTTGAATAGACAGACTGGGCCTATTTCCTTAAACTTATGACTGCTCAATCTGAAAAGAAAAATAAATGTCCCAAGGGAAAACACTGTTAACTTACATTGGTATCAGAGATGTATTGAACTTGTGGCAGGGCATTCATCAAGCTCTGATACTCAGCGATTCTGTCAGAAATAATTAAAGCAGCATTAAAAAAAAAGATAACAACTTTGAAACAAACGATTAACGTACACTGTAAACCATTAAACTTAGCAAAAATGGCAAGTGTTTAATTCCATTGTTCTTACTGATTAGTTGTGATGGATAGAAGCGTTGTATTTGGGCGGCTGGTGCATGAAGTAATATTGATAGCCGGGTAATAGAACAGGAAAGCCAAACACATCTCGTCAGAGGTGGACAAACCCATCTGAAATGTAAGTTTCCTTATTTTTAAAACACATTGATTAATGTAACAAAAATATGCTGGAATTATCTTAAAGTCTGGTACTGTAATATGCAACTGTATAATGCCATTATAGGCGCAACACAACAAATAACTTTGAAAAGTTTACTTTAGTCTTTCACTTTAAATTCTTAGTAATAGATTCCCAGCAGACAGAGTGAAAAATCACAAGTGTTCAGTCAGTTTATCAGAAAATCAAAAATATTCCATAAGACCAATAATAAAACGACAATGTTTATGACAGAAATGAGAGCCTACTCAAAGCATGTATCTGTGCTTTATGATAAATGCACACACTTATTCAGGTTTCTTTGGCAGGAATCCCAGCATCAGTGCATCACAAAAGCAAATCCTCCATTAATTTGTCTGTTTTTTTTTTCATTTCTTCCTTTGGAAATACTTCAAAGGTTCTCTACAGGGCTTATGTCAGCAAGCCCTGCTGGAAAATGAAACCAGCATCTCCATGACGTTTGTCAGCAGAGCATAACGTGAAAAAAAATGCCCTTGCTTAGAAAACAGAGTGGATTCACATCAGCAGATGACCTTGTTTTCGTAATCTTCAGTGACTGTGGAAATTTTAAATTGGACCTCAGACAGTTTGGATTTTCTGTCTGCCTATTCTTCAATTCGGGCTCCAGTGACTTTGTTTTCCAGAGATGTAGCCCATGTCTTTAATACGTGTGTGGAGCCTGGAAGCACTGATTATATATACAGTCCACACTAAAAGGTTATCTTCCACTCAACTTTCAATTAAAATTGACATCATTTCAGCAGTCTTCCATTTGATTGTACAGACCACAATAAGCTCATAACATGAGTCGTAAAAATTCTTCTGAATTTATAAGAAATCTTTTTTGAGAAGCTGAATTATGGATTTATTAGTTCTAAGTTTCACCAAAATGAACTCCAATAAAAACTTAAAATATGTAACACTGTATTTAATGAATTTATATGTTGTATCCACTTTTTGAATCAAATTAGTGAAATAAAAGAACCTAAAACGAACCTGTCCTTCCTAATTTTATTCAAAGGAGTAGAATCTAATAACAATCAACAGTTCAGGTTTCCGAACAGTAACAGTTCAGGTTACTGTTCATTCAGTACCTGAATCAACAGTTCAGGTCATTTACGGTTCAGTTCACCATAATTACATTTACTAGGGTACATTCTGTACATTTTTGGAAAGTGTTCTTGTTGTGTTTTGCCTTTTTTTTATTTATTTTTTTTATAGACATTTCCATTGTGGTTTTATTTTTGTTTAATTAATAAATAATGGCAGGTTAGAAATTGTGATGTCAAGTTTTGCACACCTAATATCAGATTTAAATCATTTATAATGTGGTAAAGACCACACTACTCTTCTGTTAAAAGATCTGACAGGGCATGATTTTTTAACGATCAATGTAAATAAAGATTTTGTAGCAATGTTGATGTGTTTTCGTTTCTGACTTTGAATTAGAAATTTCTTTTTTTATTTGTTTTTTGTAAACATCTGTTAATACAACAAAGCTGACCCACCATAGTGGATTGAGTACGATCTAAAGTATTGTAGACGCACTCCACAATGATTTCATCATCCTGAAATGAAAGAGACAAGTAATTTAGCATCATGAGAGCCCAGAGTGTTCAATCTTTTACTAAACATGTTCTTGGCTGAAAGAAGTTAATAAAGCTTACCGGTTTGATTGTCTTGATGTTTCCTAAATTGACAGTTTCTTGCATGTCAAAGTTGTAGTTTTCATTTACTCCCAAGAAATCTATTTGCTTTCCTTTTCTAGAAAGATCAGCCACATATATAAAGTTATGTTTGAAAACCAAATATTCTGTGCTTTAGAAATCAAATGTATTTTCTTTGGTATGATGTTATGCCTCAGGTTAAAGAGTGGGTGGCTGGTGTGAAGCAAGTACTCATCTTGTTTTTCTCACCTGAAATGGCCCACTCTGACTTTCCTGCCAGCCAAGTGAGTGTGCAAAAGCACTGAAAACACTTGAAGGTCAGGTATGGGGTCCACAAGCTGTGGGTGGAAATGAAAACTTGCATCAATACACTGTGCCTTGAAAAAGTAGTCACATTTTTTTGCGATTTATAATGTTAAAACCACAATATTCAATGATTTATGTTATTTTATTTTGACTTTATATGGTAATGAATTAGAGCTTGAAGGAAAAACCGTGCGTGGCTCTCAAAAATATCAAATAACAAATTGAGGTCTGTGGCTTGCTGCACCTTTAGCTGCACTCACGTCTTCAAGTCCTTTTGGGTTTTTTCTTCTAGCTTTCCACATCTCAAGACTGACCTGTCTAAATCTTGCATGATTTTACCACACATTGAATACTGTTTACAACATCGTCATTTGCGTGTATAACTACATTAAAACCTATGGAACAGTTTTGCAAAAAAGTCATCAAAGTATAATGGGCTGCAGTCATATCATATTTGCATAATTTAGGATTTTATTTTCAGTTCAGAGAACTTCAAATGATTTATAAACAACAGTTTCAATTATAAGTGAACAATAGATAAGGTACCTCCTCCCTTGGAGGAAGTTAATAAAGAAGAAAATGACATGAACAGAACTGTGAGGTTCAAATCAGAAAATCCTTCGCAATACATAATTTTCAATTTGTTAAAGCATAGCTGCTGGAATACATTGCCAGTCTGTCACCATTGGAGATGGCTTCACCTATTTCTCGTTTAAGTGGCAGCTTGAAGCATAGTTGGTCAGTAATCAGCACTGATCATTTATTTCTGCTTCAATTAATATTTTATTTTGTTTAACTGTTTTAATTTGTTGCTCTTATTGTAAAACTGTGTTTTTTATTTTTCTGATATTGTATTAATGTTCTTATTTTTCCGTGTTGTGTTGTTTGTTTTATGCGACTACAGATGGAAATGAGCAACTCCCAAAATCTGTTGTATTTATGGCAATGTTGTCCTCCCATTAATATGCAATGTCCCAATGTAATAAAATTAATTTAATTCAGACAGTGTTGCCTGAAATTCTCAATTGGATTTAGGTGCCCAGTTTGACTGGATTATCCTACATGAACATGAATAAAGAAAACTATTCCATTGTTGCTTCTGCTGTGTGTTAATGTTCTATTTATAAGGAATGTCAAAGCTTTTGCAGCATCATATTGATATACTGATGTATTTTGCTCCATCCATCTTCCAAGCATTTTCCTCTGTCTGTTGAAACAATATATCCACACCGCATAATCCGACCACCATTATGTTTTATAGTGATGATGCTGTATACAAGGTGTTGTACAGATGATATTAGTTACTTTGCTTTTAGGCTAGAAGGTTCAATTTAGGCCTCATTAAACAAAACATTATTCCACCTTTTCTCTTAGCCATTGAGGCTGCTTGTTGCAAACCATAAATGTATGCAGTTTTTGTCTTACCAGTCCTTCAAAAAGCTCGGATCCCAAAATTGTACATTTATGTTTATGGTAAGTGGCTGTATTAATTTAAAACGGTTCAAGAGTCATAGAATAAGTAACACAGTTGCTGTTTCATTTATTGTATACAGAGTCTCATACCTGTGAAAACAAAGACGTGTTGCAAATGCCATGCGAGCGGAACTCTGCTGCTTTTGGAGGGATGTCATACTTCATGTGACTCACTGGAAACACTCCTGTGGTTAGAATGCCCACGTCATGCTGTCGAAGTTTGTCTGTATAGTAAAGCCTCAGTCCTGAGCTGTCTATGATACCTATGCAACCAAAGGAAGAGATTTAAATTACTCCTAAAATGGCAAACAAAAAGCCTTTGTTCAAAAAGTACATTACCTTCTTTCTTTTGTGGGTTATTGTAATGGATTTCCAACCTGTAGTGTGTGTCACTTTGAGTTCCTCCTATGGGAATACCTGTATTCTCAGGAAGCTCATATGCCTAAGAATTTAGACAAATATGTTTTCAATGATCATAGGTCATTCAATGATAATGAGAGTAAAATATTTAGACATATTGGCATTAATATATACCAAAGAAGGTATAAACTTAATATCCAACAAAAATATACTTAGTCTGTAGGTCAAAGAATTATGTTTGGATCCTTTTTGTAAGTCTCTCCACCGTCTTTCCTGCTTAGGGCATTTTTAGGCTCACTAAAAATGCTCCTCCCTTTGTTTAATATTTTGTCACATTAGGCCTAATGTGAATAACCTTTAGCTTATCAAGGTAAAATTCTAGGAAAAAAAATCCTAGATTTTTTTCTAAAATGACATCTCTTAGTTTTAGAATTGTTTAAGAATATCTACAGATCATGTTCCCTTACTCTTCCTCCAATTGCCCATGAAGCCACCACTCCAAAGCAGGCGTCTCCAATGTCACCCATGTAGCATGGCTTATCATATGTTTCATTCACAAAAGAGGGACAGTGATACAGCAACATGTGATGGACGATTTCCTGGTGCTCAATCTCTGGCACAATCTAAAAGGTAAGAAATTGTTATTTAATGATTAACTCAAATTAAACAGTGTATTTACCATCACAGCAGCACAAGCCACCAGTAATATTTTGCAGCTTTGAAAGAGTAACAAACTTCAGTGTATTCGAATAGGATTTTATGGAATATAGCAACACTATGAAGTGAAAAAGATCTTTTTCAAAACCATTTCCTATAGAAATGAACACCGTGGCATGGATTTGTATAATCCCAATTGACTGATATTCCTACATAAATTATCAAAACCTAATATTTCAGTTGAGATATGAATATAAATGACTTAATTGTACCTAAAATTTATAACACTGATATGATATTTACTTTAAAAAAAGTGACATTACCTGATAAATATGATGTTTTGTGGGCAAGTTTTGAAGTTTCATTACTTTACAGTGATAGTAGGTTGTCTTGGGAGGGACAGTGACCTGCAAATTAGAAACAAAAAATAACACATTATTTTATTGTCATCAATAAAATTAAATTAAAATTATATATGTTCCATTAAAGTTTGTACACTTGGCAGTGTATCATGTAAACTCTTGTGATCAGTTGCCATTTTTGTTATTTCTCTCTCTCTCTTTTTTACTATGTGCTAAAAAAAAAAACAAGCTAGCAATTTCTGAAGTATCATTGAAAATCTTATTACCGAAATTCTATAGTTGCATTTAAATAGAATGCAATTATTAATTTGTGTATTGATCAGTTTCTTCCCCAATTTGCTGTCTTTCTTACTTACTTTGTCCACCTTCACACTGAGATATCTGGCATCAGGTGGGATGGTCTTTGGCTTGTAGTTGAGAAGATTTACTTCCTTGGTGCCTCTAAATTTCCCATGGTATCTGATGACATCTGTTGTACCGTAGGCGTAGATCAGTTTGATGGGCTGAGCCTGTTGGACAAGAGGTTTTACAACAAAATAAAAATAACAGAAAAACTTTTCAGAAATAAACATAAAAAAAATTGTTCTTTCTCTCACAAGAACAGTATTATATTTCACATGTTCTATAGAAAGACAGTTTTCTATTGTCTCAAATCTTTTGAGGCATTTTTTTTATGCTTCTTTTGTCTTCTTAAGCAGTTGGGCCGGGTAAGGGGTAAGCTCAACAAAGACAGCTGATTTTACATTGTGATATGTGAGAAACCTGAGCTGTACACCTAGACTTAGAATAGAAAAAAATAGGTTATAGAGAATCAACAGAGCAACATATTGTGCAACAGAAAGGATAAATGTTCTTTTCACCTTTAAGGTTAATGCAACAAAGTCTAGAATAGAAGTAAAATCTGATTTGACCCTGAAAATAAACCATACCAGGAGGATGTAGCTGTGAAAGCTCAGTGAATACAACAGCTTATTTAATATTTTGACATGCTGGCCTATAACTGTGCAGAATAAATTGTCTTACTGTGATATGGAAGTCCTTTTCATCACAGGTCTCTATTGGCCTTTGAAAAGTCATTATTGTTTTTCCATCATTTTCAGTCATGGAGAGCAGGGTGTAGCTCTGCTCCTCATCCTTTTCAGGCATTTCCTCCTCTAGCGAATAATAGTCCTAAAAGACAGAAGGAAAAAACATTTAAGGCACCAATAACTCCTGATTTCTGTTTTACATGAACAAAAGTCATATTAACACCTAATATTTAAAGTATCTGCTTACTGCAAAATAGCTTCCATCGGATCCAAGTCCCCCCATTACAATGTCTGCATCATCCATGCCTCCATGAGGACTAAAACCAAAGCCGACCCAGCCTGTGGTGTTGACTGTCAGTTGGAATGTTATGTTTCCTTGCACATTATCAAATCCCCACTTCAGGTAGACCAAACCGCCTTCGTCCAGGTACTCCATGAAAGGCAGGTTGTCGTCTGTGGCCCACGCTCCTGCCATCCAGGCCAGTAAGATGGAGACGAAACTCAGCAGGGCAGACATGATGTCTCTCTGAGGTTGGAAATCTAGACACTGAGCACAATGGCTGTGGAGCTGCCAAACGCCCTCCTACCCCTTTCAGTGACACACCTGCACTGTTAGATGAGCTCAAGTGATACGGGCAGAAAGTGCTTCGTCATTTTGCATTCCCCCTCTGTATAATTTCCAAGAAAACAAGCTGCAACTTTTGATGCTTATGCTCATTTATCTGTTTATATTAGATTCAAATCTCCACATCTCTGGGTTACATCAGAACACTGAAATTCTGTACACCTTTGTTAAAGGTCTCATTATTTCACATCAACAACTTGTGTCAATGACCTTTGTGTTCTTTTGGTCAGTGGATTATAATTTCTGGTTAAATGTTACCCATTCACAGCAGCAGCTCTTCACCATTTGATAATGACTAATTTTTACTGTTTTCCTGCTGGCAGTTCAAATAGAGTCAGGTGTTTGATATATGAGGAGGCGATGAGGAGATGGTGAAGCTGAAAGCTGCAGTATCTTTCCCATTTCCCTCCCTCCTCAAAATGGTTTCATATATCAAACACATAATTCAAAACAACCTCATTTTGTAGGAATGTGAATATTGCAGGGTCTCTAGTTACTGACCTTAAACTCACAAACCATATCAGTTAAGGGAGAAGAAGTAAAGTTTTACCAAATAATTTAAAGAAGGACTGATGATGATGATGATCCTTGAAGAAAATTATTTAAAAAGTGCAAGTGGACAAACTGCATTAAGGGACATAAAGTTGAAACTACAAATTTAAATTACAAGATCAGTTGGGATCGCAAAATTATTTATATTTGCTAAATTCAGATATATATTTTTAGTTCAGACATTTATATTCATAGCCTTATTAATTGGTAGAATTATTTTAACAATAAATGGTTAAATATGAAATTTTTGCTAAATAAAACTTGTCTTGCATTGTAATGTCAATTTCAGTCCAGCAGAGGGAGACGTTGGAATGAGAAACGACTCAAGATGAACATGGGTGAGGTCATTCCTCTAACTGCTGCAGTTGAACTATCTGAAATATGTACAGATAAATAAGAGTGGCTCCCATAAGATTAGTATAGCAACCATGACAATCACAAGTAATAGTCGGAGAGCACATAGATCTTTTAAAAGAGCATTATATTTTAAATGACTATAATACATATATATATATTAGAATTAATGTGTTCTATCCAGAATGATGTCTTACATATTTGACGTATACAATTCCATTATATAGCCTATCTACTTTTGTTATTGTAGTATTGACTGAAAAGAGGGTAAGGAAGTAGGGCTAAAGGGGTGCTTTAACATATAAATAAATATAGTTGTTTTCTTTTTTATATTTTTAATAAAGATATTTTACTTTTAAAATATATATTTTTTTATTTAACTAATTTCAGAGTTAAGTCTGTGGGGAGCCATATCGGACCTGGAATACCTTTCCGGTTTCTCTCCCTACTCAGGTCACTCCCTCCTCCGCGCTGTCAGCAACAGCTCCTTACGCGGTTCAAACTTAGCTCTTTCGCTCCGAATCTGCTCCGTCGTCACTTTTCTTTATTTCTCGACTGTTTTTTAGCTTTAAACTGTTTTTAATCGTTTGTTGAGGACTGTGACGCGAAGACTCGCGAAAGGGAGGACTTGTTGAGTTTTCTTCGCCAGCAGCAGTTGAAGAACAGCGGGGGGAGATGACCAGCTGAGGACTGGGAATCTTAAAAAAACACGGGGCCTGTTTCTGTAATGATTGATCAATGCTGCCACAATGACGTTAAAGGTAAGAATGTTAACTTTTTAGAGAGATTTAGACGTGTTGATCTCGGCCCTGTCCCCTGCTGTTTTCCCTGCCAGTTGTTTTTTTTGTGTTTGTACTAGCAATAGATTCGGGTTGTCAGAGTTGTAGTTTGTCAAGTGTTGTGAATATTTGTGAAACTATATTTCACATTGAACTCATTTTTAAGTATTCTGTAAACGCGTGGTTGCTTTAGGTGTATGGAGTAAAAGTGATACATCTACTTCTGGTAAACATGGAAAATGTGTATCGTCAAGAAACTGTCTTGTGACATTTTACAGCCTCCACAGTACGGGTCATTGCTACTTCCGCAGAATTCTGGGAAATGTAGTCTTCCGGGTTCAGCCGCAGGACAGCTATCTGAATTGAGGAGGAATAATTTTATAATCAAAACAATACAATTAAAAACTAAATAACTTTGCGCTGTTGTTTACATTTTATAAAATTATTTAATATATATTTATATCTCAATATTAAACGTTATTTTGATGCATTTCATTATTTATGAATTATGTGAGATATATTTAGATATAAAAGTAGAAAACAAAACATAAATTCTGTTGGATAAATAATACTTTTGCTTTTTAAAATTATTTTTGTTAATAAAATAAAATAAGCAGAGCTGATGTATAGAGATTATTTATTATGATATGCATTATTTTCAGTTCAGTCCTGTCTGGGAAGTTAAAATAATTTAATGAGTTACACATGTTTATTTTTGATAAAAATGCATAGAAAATCTATTATTTTAATAAGTAAAATAACAGTTCAGTTATCAATATTCTTACAGTCTAGGCACAGGTCACATTTTTAACCTGTATCAAATAAACCATAATTAGTTGTATTTTAAGCAAATACAAGAGGTCAAAGAAAATCAAAGAGATCAAATTGTTTTAAATTAAAATAGTAATTGTTCTTTCAGTAACTTGAATGATATGCCATATTCATTATAACATTAATAATGTTTAGAAAGTCAGTTATTGCAAGTTTATTTTTTATATGTTTAAACATAAATATGGACTAAGTTCCCATTAAATGTAGTGGTAGTTCCCAAGCTTTTTGTGTAGAATATTGTACATTTTGCCTTTGATAGCGTAACAAGTGGATGTTAGCTGACACAAGTTAGTCAGGCTGTGTGTTCTGTTACTATGCATGCATTTGAGTGCCAATTAAAGCTTTCCATAAATCTTGCCATAAAACTTGACTATAAATCACAGGAACGGCATAAGAGAAAAGTTGAGCTGTTACATGTATTTTTCCTGCTTTTCTGACATCAAGTTACTTGGGTTAACAGGTCTAAGATGGAAACACAACAACTCTTCTCTTCAATGACACTCTACAACTTATTCTGATGATTCATTCTGTGTTTCTAGGCCAAAAGCGGTATGTAGTCCTTCCAGCAAATTCTGCGTGTGCCTGGGGTCTCATCCGAGTAGTTCGGGCCAGGAGAGGGAGGCAGCAAGGACATAACCGAATCAGATTCAAAAAAACACCATATCTGGTTTCTTTCAATACAGAAGAGTTTGGGTTCTAGTTATGATTTTCTATGCATACCTCAACACAGCCCAATTTTAAAGCATATGATGCCAATATTTTTTAAAAGCTTGAAGCCTTAGCTTTATATCTAAAATATTAATTATGAACATTTTTCTTAAAAGCACAAAACACATGAAGTAACTTTCCAGTTTTTGCCTATGAGCTTTTTGGTTTCTGCACTTGATAAATACCTTATTTTTGACATGAAGCATTCTAAAAGTACCAAACTGTTCACATAGGAGGTAGAATAATTTTGTTATTCATAATAACAAATATGCAAATCATTTTCTCAAATATTTGAAAAGAAATAGCAACTTTTCCTCCAATGGTGAGGCCTTTTTGCAGTGACTTCCCTTGGTTATAATCCCAGTTTTTACTAAAACTGAAGCAGATTTCTGTTCTGCCTCACATTCCACCGCTGAAAGTTTTCTCTGCGTTCTTTTTTTTTTGTTTGTTTTATTTTTACTAATGAATTGTGGTGCATATACTTGCCTAAAAGAACTAGTTTGACCTGTTTGTCGTTACCCTTATTTTTCTTCACAGCTGTTTACTTGCCACAGGGGCCATTGAATGTCCTGACCATACATTAATGTTTAAGCAACAAAACCATCGATCATTCCTTTTTGTTTGTTCTCAGGCACAGGTTTTATATGACTTCGCCGCTGAGCCCGGCAACAATGAGCTGACAGTGAAAGAAGGCGAGACAATCACTATCACCAACAAGGTAAAAAAGAAAAAAGAAAAAGGGGAAATGAAGAAAAACTAAAACTATCTTGTTATTGTAGACAGGACCCAAGCTTTCATATATTTGTGTGTAAAAGTCACACTCGTTTTAGATTTATCAGCATTTTTACTGAGGAAGGAGTTTGTTTTGGATCATTTTGGTTTAAAATTAAATAATAATAAAAAATGATGTCCTGTATGAAGCTCTATACAATTTTGTCATTGAAAACTGACTCGGCTAAACAGAGCAAGATCACATGATCTCGTGTTGCTCAAGTGGTGTCTCGTAAAATACTTCCAAAGAAGAAAGAAGGGATGAGAGGGGAACAAATGACTGAACAAACATGATGTCATTAGAGTCAGTCGCCAACAGTTCAAAGCTTACTTATACTGTGCTGACCTACATAGTTTTCTAATCTAAGTCTGTCGGAACCAAATCAGGAAGAGTTGGTGTGTGTGTGTTTTTTTTTTTTTGTCATTGCCAAATAGTCTGTAGTTGGGAATTTTATAAATCTTCATGGAAGATCTAGAGCTTCCAAATGTTAGTCTTTCTTTTAAGTTATCTTCTGGAATCTCCTTAAAAGTCGAATGTAACTCACTTATATGACTCCATATAAACTTATGGTGCGTTGAAAAAACTGTTTCACCTGTCGTCGCATTACAACTACAAACTTTATTAGATTTTATTGGGATTTTGTGGTACAGACTAACACAAAGCACGACATTTGTTTTCAGCTGTAAGTGTGTTGAGCAACTTACAGCTGCAGGCTTTTATGATGCCTCAATAACCAGCTTTGGAAATCGATGGAAATTTAACCGTCTTTTTTTTTTTCATGTAGCTTAAGCTCATGCAGATCAGACGGGAAGTGTCTGTAAACATTGATTTTTCAAGTGCTGTGGCAGATACTTATTTAGATTTTGACGAGGACTTTGACTTCACCATTCTAATACAATCAATTGAAAAAACTTTGAAAGCAATGTTTAATTTTTTATTTTCGTTCATTTTTGTATTTTGCACTATGGTGTGCTTCTGTGTCACATAAAATCCCAAAACAATGTTTGGTTGTTGTGTGACAAAATGAAAATCAGGAGAGAAGATTTGTTATCTGGTTTGAAAATCAACTATTCATGCAAAGTAGTGTAGTTTAGGGTGATATACAATCTGTGCTTATTTGTACTAATATTCTGCTGACTCTCCTCTCATTCTAGAGTATTGGAGGAGGCTGGATTGAAGCACAGAACTCAAGAGGAGAAGTTGGACTGGTGCCTGAAGATTACATTGAGGTAAGTCAGAAAGCGCTGATAATGAAGAGAGTTGTGTGGTGAATAATTTAGGAGACATCTCACCTCACACACTATTTAACACTAACATATCCCCAGTTTAATTAAAAGCAAAAGTTGATAGTTGCATGTTGTAAGGTCAGGGTGAGAGGAGTGTGTGACCTCCCCATCAGATATCAGGATGCATATGCTAACTGTGGTGCTGTCCCTTCGCCTGACATTGAAATCACAACAGGATGTTCCTCCTTCAGGGTTCTGCTGATTAGGGTGTTTTTTGTGTGTGTTTGTGTGTGTTTCCAGCGTGATCCGGTTCTCTGACTGCATCCGTGGATATGATTCACTCTAAAGACATTCAGACTGTAAAAGTAAAGTCTGGGATGCCAACTGTTTAGCCTCCTCTGTAAAAACTTTCCTCAACAACTCCCAGAGTAACGCCTCTGTGTACACATGAAAGAGATTAATGGATTCAACTATTCTGACAGTCCAAACAAGCTTGCCTGACCTTTTGTTAACTCTCCAGCTGCTCCACAGCTGTTTAGATCTCATGCCCAACTCTTAAAATCTTCCAGATGATAATCCCAGTTAAAGTTCATGTTTTGACTATTGATAAAACACAGACTCTCTGTTACTCAAGTAGGAACTATTTGTGCCTTTTTAGTATGCTAAAGAACATAATACATAGTAAAATAAAAATAAGCTTTGCATTGTGGTTAAGTCGTAGAGCATATATGGAAGTCACCACCCTGTCACAATTTGTTAACAGAATCTGGAGAAGACAGACAAGAAGGCAATCACATACCTTTAGAAATTATTAAATTATGGTGAAATTACATTAATTTTTTTCCACCTGATGTAAGAAGGTTTTTTTCTTCTTTTTCATTTTGTAGCTCAAAAATGAATTTCCTGCATTTCCAGCAGCATCGACGGCACCCTCTTCAAATGCAGGAAACATCGCGTATCAGGACCTTTCTGTCTTTGATACATTTGCACCTGTATCAACAACTGCACAATACCAGGTAAAGTGCCAAGCTGGTGAAGATAATGTTGCTGACCTGACTTCTCGTTTACTCCCCAAGCTAAATACCACTGCTTAGCCTCCTCATATGTGGCGAAAAAACACAACAATAACAAGCAGACCACCTACCATGTTTCACCAACCACGTTTCTGCTTTTTAAGTGCTCTGAAGAGGTTTTCAAACCTTTTTGTCAAAAGACAACTGCAAACTAATTTCTTTTGGAAATTTTTTTTTCATAGACTTAAACAAAGTAGCACTTAAATTTGAAGTGAAAAGAAACATATTGGTTTTCTTGTCACAAAGGTGTGCATATGTATTCATATGTATTGTTAATCTTTCGGGGTCTGACCTTACCAGCTTTAGAGATTTTGCTTATTTTTCTTAAGCCCTGCCTGATTATTTGAACTCATAAATGTGCTTTGATCTAAATCTGATCGCCTCTAGACGTAAGATTAGTGTAATTGTCCTGATGGAAGCTGAACCTCCACCCTAGTCTCAGATGTTTTTGCAGTCATTAGCAGGTTTTCATGAGAATTACCATGTGTCTCATTTAGTCTTTTTCCCCCATTAGCTCTCACCTTTGATTAGTTGCTTCTCTTTTGCCACTTTAATACAAAGGCTCAATTTTCTCTAGATTCTCACACCTGAGCAGTGTAACTCTGCAGCTCCTACAGAGTTACTTCAGGCCTCTTCAATGGTTTTTTGATTGCGGTTGTCTGCCGTTTTTTAAAATTTTTTTAATTTAATATTATTTGTTTTATTTATTTATCTTTTTGTCTTTATGATGTTTTGTGACTTCATTTTCTTTTGAGGTGTCAGAATTAAAACATAAATACAAATGCACACCACTGTCCTCAGGTCTTTATATCTTAAAATGAACAACATTCATCCTGGTTATTCAAATCCACAATTATGGAACATTTTTGGGTTTGTCTGTCCAATAGAATAATTAGAAATTTAACATAACAAGCTCTAAAATACATTCTTTACATTTTGATGAGGCATTGTATGATGGAGTGGTGTTGAAGAACAAGCAAAAAAAAAAAAGCAGAAGTGTGTTTGATTCACAGTTTTGTCCAGTTGCAGAAGTGAGAGCAGCTGCAGTGAGAGATATAATTTCAAACTGACATATTTTTAAATGTAGTATTGCAGAACTGAGAGGAAATGTTTGAGTGGTCTCTTCTGTCTTTAGCAGCCAGAAGCTTCCACAAAAAAAGAGCACACTGCTGGATTGGTGAAAATGGTTGGGGCACAGTATGTGTAAGAGTCACTGCAGAAAATGTGTCAGTTTTTGCCACTCATTGCTTCTTATTTATTCAAGCGCCTACGTTGAGGCCTCACTTTAACCCACTCTCTGCTCAGTTTTAACCCTCACTGCAGGCATTTTGTTCTCATCTCACCTTCTATTCCCCTCAAGGTGGATTCTGGGGCTTTGAATCCCATGCCAGACACCCCAGACACCCCAGTTACCCCTTTCGTCCCATCCCCCGAGGAGGTAAATACCACTTGGGGGTTGTGAGCATGACAAGAGGCATTAGTTTGAGCCGTCTTGTCTTCACCAATTCTCACCTTGGTCATCTGATCTGCTTTGACACATTCACGTTCTGTCTAAAAAAGCATGATCTCTCACCTTCTTTTTTCACCTTGCACCGCTGAGCAAACAAATGGATGGTTCCAGATTACACAAATCATCATTCAGACTGGAAAATGTGAATCAGGATTCTTTATTAAATATGCATCGAATGCACTTTTATAGACTGATTCAAATTTCCACTTTTTGTAAAGCCAGACATTACCAATTTTATCTGATTCTGATTTTTCTCTCATTGATCTCAAAGTTTTACAGCAAAGACATCAACAGTCGGAAATCTGTTTTCTCCTTTTTGTTACTGGAAATCTCAGCTCAACTCCTCTAGGGCTGCAAAATAATATTGAAACTGTATTATAGCATCATCAATGTGTGCACTGTTAAATGTATCTACAGACTGTTTGCAATGCAGTATTTGCAATATAAGCATTTGCATGCCAATAATACATTTAGGCTGTTTGGTGAAATTCCCCGGCAGGAAGTGATCACACCTGGCAGTGGTGATAAAGCCCGAGTTCCTCAAAGTCTTGGAAGCTTTTTAATCACAGATAAGAATGACAGTGAGAAAAATATGTATTCATCTCAATTGACACCAATGTTTAACAAAACATCACAATTTCTAAAGACGTATTATGAAATTACAGCATTATATTTCTTTTATTAATCAAAATACATTATCATATTTAGCTTATTTCACAACAAAATTCACAAATTTTACAATTTATATTGCTTTGTTTATTGCAAAAGTAATATTTTCCATTTTCATTTTAGAATATCTTTCATTTGTTGATAAATTACACTAGACCATTGAAGCATTCTTTTTTATAACATATTTTATTACAACATTGGAATATTACAGCCTGGATATGTGAATGAGAGAGCTCGCTATGCTGCATCCTGCTACACAGCAAAATTAAACATGATGTATTTTAACAAAACAAAGAGAAAACAAGTACAAAACTGCCTGTTTTTGAGCTTACCATAAACTTTTATTAGCATTTAGCTTTCATAAAAGTAAGACGAGCCAGCTCTATGTCTATCCTGGGTGGTAAATATGGACCTACATTGACTCAAAATCTTCTGCCAGACTGGAAACGTTTTATTAAAGCAGACTTATTTCATGACAGATTAAATAAGTCTGTCAGAAATAACAGTAGGATAAAATAGAGCAACTTCCATGTAATAAACCCTTTTCTCTTCTGAGGTTTCCTTTCCTCACAGACTAAGATGAATTCATAATGTTGGCTGTCTAAATGCTAGTATACCACATGAAATGCCAGGCATACGTCTGTAGTAAACTTCTTCCTTTAGCCTTATATATCTAAAAATTAGTCAACTGTAATTCTGCTGTCGGTGGTCCAATTGACGGCTATGATATATTCACTCTATAGCAGTAGATCAGACCTTTTAATCAGGTCAGAAAATAATTAATCATTTTCTGATTAATTGTTAATCAGGAAATGAGACAATTCCAAGCAGCAAAAATGAAAGCATCCCAACTATTCATTCAGTGACGGCAAAATGTATTTATGATTCATAAAACGGTTTTGACATAAGCAATAATTCCTTGTTTTGATGTAAATACAATAAAACATTTTAAAAAAATTTAAAACAAAATCTTTTTTTTTCATAACTGCATTACGTAATTTTCTTCTTCCAGCAGTTTGCACTAAAGTCTACGTTCAGTCAGCAGAGTTTGGTTAGCAGTATTCAAATTTTAACCTACAAAGACGCACACACAGAGAAATCCGGTTGCATGCTTCTCTATGCAAGTTTTTGAAGCATGGCATGGAGTTTATCTCAGTGCTTATAAGTGCTGTGAAAACATAGTAACCTAAGCGTAGTGTATTAGGTTTGAGCATGTATCTTTCTGCAAATTTGCAACATTTCATCTAATTTAGATGAAAGCTCATTCAAAAAACAACATTTACAGACCAAGCTGTCATTGCTGGACCATTTCTTGATGTATGCTCCGCTGAAGGACGGGTCCGCACCACGTTTAAAAAGCATGTTGATTTAGGACTACTGTCGGCTTCACATGGAACAGACGGTGTCTGTTCTCTCTCCTCTCTGCCATCACAGTCTTCCCTCTCATCCCTCACTGCCTCTCTTGTATGTCTCTCTCAGGCCAGCAATGGTAATGACCCCTGGTCAGCGTGGAATGCAGACAATTCAGGGGGCACAAACAACAACTGGCCGTCTAATCCAGAGGGCACTCAGACTGGGAAGAGTGCTGCTGACCCCTGGGACAATCTATCACAGGGTCACCCTCAGGCTTACCAAGGTCCAGGTAAGAAACAGATTTTTTTAACAGCAGCTGCGTATGTTAGGGTTAGTGTTATGTTAGAATTATGTTTCCAGAGGAGCTTTAAGGTGTGTTTAGATGCTAGTTTGTTTTTGTTTTTTTTGTGTGTGTGCAGTTTAGACTTTATGTATTAAATGTTGATTTTTGTATTAAGTACCAGGATTTTGAACCTGCTAAGTCTGGTGGTAGGGGTGCTAGGGCAGTCCACCAGCAGCCCGTCATGTTTATGTGTTGAAAAATGTTAAGTTACAAACATTTGGAGGTGTACAAGCAAGGCATCATAATTCAGGAATAATAGTGTCTGAGGCCAAAGGACAGGTGCAGGAACGGCACAATTGGTGCACATAACCCCTCACCCAGTACAATGCATCAACTATAAACTTAGCCTAATCTGTCTTTACTGTCACCGTTACTGCTGTACAAATAGCCCTATTTAAAATAAACAATGCTCAGTCTGGTCTAAGGCAAGTAAAGCCTGGTGGCCCGCCAGGCTTATAATATACTGGGGAAAACTTTGATTGTTAAAACCACCTTGTGATATAAAATTTGATGTAGGGCAGAGAAAGAAATGCTGTGTTGTAAATATCAAGTTTCAACTGTATTTCATCATGGCTTTTGTTTTGTTTTCGTCGTACGATTGAAGTTAACTACATATTCCTGAAATGATTTAAAGTAAAACATAAAAACTATGATAATGCCGTCAGTTGCTTACATGTGCAGAAATATGACAGTTTGTCCCATCAAATTATTCTCCGAGTTAATTGTGTCACAAATCTGTCATAAAATGAACTTTTCTTAAGCTTTTACTGAAGACACAAATAGCCACTCAGATAGCTCATAATGAATTTTAGCAGATTTTACAATAACTTCCTCTAGAATAAAATCTATTTGTTGATATCTCATTAATGGACGATAAAATAAAATAAGATCTAGACTACAGGGGCAAATTATTTCCTTTATCTTAGCTCATGTGCAGCACAAATAACCAGAACAAATAAGTTATATTTGCTGTAAACTATGAGGAAATATAAGTTTTTAATTTAAATGGAAGACTAAAGTCTTGTGATACTCATGTGACTATAGAAGCTTATTCAGTAAAGTAAACCCAATAAAAAGTGTCTCCCATTGTGAACCAGGAAGATATAAATCTCTGACACCTCATCACTTTCAGATTTATATAACCTCAGAGAAGAAAAAGCTTTGTCTGTCAGAGATAAATTACAGGCTTCTCATATGGTGATAATGCTGTACCTGTTGCTGCATCTGGCAGCATACCTTTACAGTAAGTGAATTCAGCCAGTTGCTCCAACATTTGTTGGTTGGCACAGTTTTAAAGCCCAACTCACAACAGGTCTCAGTTTGTGTGTTTTGGTAAATATTTCTCATAATCTGCGGATCAGACCTATTAAATACACATTTGTTTAGGTTTCATGCTCTTTTTCATCAGAATAAAATATTCTGCCCTCCACAGCATGCAAACATTATATGCACTGGATTTATTTATTAATTATATCTTGCAAAATGTAGAAATGCACTTTTCAGGACTTAATGTAACATGTATTCTGTACAATACAGTAGAAAATTTAACTAAAGCGTTAGAGAGAAATTGTGTATTAAAATACCTGGTTGGATAAGTGTTCACATACTAAAGCTAATAGTCGAAGCACCTTTTGATTCAGTGCTACATGTTGACTTGGTGTTATTTGGTCTCTTTACTTTGCAAAAGGCCTATCCAAAATATCCAAACATCCTAAATATCCAAAATCTAGGATATTATAATAAATCTTTTCCACAAACCTCTGAGTCCTTGGCCTTGCAAATGAAACTACATTTATTCATGTATAGTCTCATTATGCATTTTTTTTTTCATCATTTTCATCATTGAAATAGTTGAAAAATGAGATTTTCAACTATCTGATAATATACTGAGATTTTCTGATAATATACTGAAATGTCATCTGGTTAGGAAATGCCATTCATGTCTGTGTAGGAGTGAATCTAACCCTGATGCTTTTCCTCTCCCGTGAAATGCTCCAGCTTTTCTGCAGCCTATCGAGTCATAATTTTGTTTTTGCCAGACTGGAAAAGTTAGCCTCACTAATGACTCACAGGGACAAATGACTCCACCTGGATTTTAAATTCTCCTGATGCTTTTTTAACAAAAAAGGAACAGAGGAAATGAGCTGCCATGAGAAAAATGAACAGACTTTCCCCTTTTCTTTCTCTTAGCCAAAGACATCTACCCATATCCTTACCTTATTGATTATACAGGTATCTGCTTCATTGCCCTATGGATGTTTTCTTGTTCTGGTGGGACAAAATGAATTACATTTATTTCTAAAGCATGTGCTTGAAGCTCAATACTGACACTAGATTAACAGCTGTGTCATTAGAAACTGCTGGACACGGTTTCTCCGTGATGTTTTAGAGGATTTTAATTGTCTGTTTTTTACTGCATGTTCTTATATTTCTAACAAACTGCAAAAGAAGTGCAAGATTAAGTTAGCTGCATCTTTTTGTGGCAGCAGTAACATGTTTGCATAATTTATTCACCTGTTAGTTTCAGTCCTTTATAAGTATTGAGGTTCAACATAGTAGATGAACATAATTCATAGCCGAAAAGGAAATATGCCTCCAAATAAATTGTGAAATTAACATGTGAAATGGATGTGGTGTAGTTTTAACCTGCTGGTTTGATGTGATGATTGAGGTGCTCAAATTATTTTTTAGAAAGCATGCTAAATATTTTCAAATGTGAAAAAAAGTTGTATCATTATTACTGCATTTCCTGAATTGAATGGGGAAATATTCTCTGACTCAAGGATTTCCCTTTAACTTAGAAAATTAATCCTGGAATGTACAGGACTGTTTACTTTACCATCACTGAGCTCTTGCTTTGTTTTCTTACTGAGCTTGGACATGTGTATTTTTTAATAGAATTAAATTTGGCCTAAAAAATGTAAACTCTGATTTTGACCCAAGAAAGTGAGACTCAAAGGATTCTCATCTAGTTGCTTTTGTCAGAGATGGGTGTCAACCTTTACATTGACCCAACTCATTTAATATAGCCCAGCTCAGTTTATCACAAATGTATGGCAACTGCAATATCCATGTATGTGACAATAATACTGCAAAGAAATATTTTTGGCTATTATAAGGTGTCACGAGTTCACACTCAGCATGCCAGCAATATTTTGAGAGTGTGAGATGCAAAAGACTCCATCATCTCAGTGCCCAGGATGTTGAAAGTCAGAAAAACATCTGGAGGGACAATAATGAAAATGAGATGAGAGAGGAAAATGTTTTCTTATTGCAAAGGGTATTATCGCTATATTTATCCGCAATATTGCCATCGCATGATTTTCTAATATCGTGCAACCCTATTTTAAGATTCGATTCCACCAATTTTGTTAAAAGGAAACAATTTTAAATATAACTACTGGAGAACAAATGTGACCTTGTCACTCTGAACCAACTTTCTCTCACAGCGGCAGAGGATGATGAGTGGGATGATGAATGGGATGACATGAAATCAACTGCAGGCTACACAGAATCAGAATCTGGGGAAGCTGGTGGAATACAGAGAGGAGGAACGCATGCTTCGTCAATGAAAATATCCCTCAATAAGTAAGTTTTATTAAGTCTTTTGTACATGAGGCTTCAAAATCATTTGTTATAAAGACTAATACAACAAAGCCCGTAAAAGGACTTTGATTCAAATTTTTAAATCATCTGAGTTTATATTGTAGCGATATGTTCTAATCATGAGACTTTTATTCCTATTTTTTTAACAGATTTCCAGGGTTCTCCAAGTCTGGTCCTGAGCTCTACCTTCTTTGCAAACAGATTGCAAAAGGGAAAGACAAGCTGTCAATATATGTATGTGAGCCCTAATGTTAGCCACGTTTCATAAAGATTACATCAACACTATCTGATTTAACCAACCCACAGCTGCACTCGTTATCTCATCTTTGACTTATTTCAAGAATATGCTGTGTTTAAGAACCTAGTACATTTAGCATCACTATCATAATGAGAATGTCACTTTCCTTTGACTGTTTTTGCAGTGCTTGGGTTCTCTTCTAAAGGTTTATGTGTTGCATTGCTCAGGTGGGTGAGGTTGGTCCTGTATGGTCTTACCCAGAAACCCAGATAGACTGCATCGTAGCTGATCCCAAGAAAGGGTCCAAGATGTACGGCCTCAAGAGCTACATAGAGTACCAAATCACACCCAATGTGAGTTTGCAGACTCTTCTCCACAATGCAAAATAAACTCTGCAATAAACTAGAGCGACTGCAAGAAGTCATCTGAAAATAATACATTTAATGTCTTAATTGGATGTTTTTTTTCTACTTGCTTAACATGTTTCTTGTTTGCAGACAACAAACCGACCTGTCAATCATCGATACAAGCACTTTGATTGGCTCTATGAGAGACTCCTGGACAAATTTGGGTCGGCCATCCCAATTCCCTCTTTGCCAGACAAGCAGGTGACAGGTCAGCTCATTTCTACGCTAGCTAGAATTGATTTAGAATAGTATGTTGGTATTTTAAATGCAAGCACCACAATAAATATTTGTTGTTGTTTTTTTATAAGGCCGTTTTGAGGAGGAGTTTATTAAGATGCGCATGGAGCGGTTGCAGGGTTGGATGTCCAGGATGTGCAGACACCCTGTTATTTCTGGCAGCGATGTGTTCCAGCTTTTCCTCACATACAAAGATGAAAAGGTACAATGTATTATATTTTCTAGGAAAATGCATGTTTAGATTGCAAAGCTTAACTGTTCAAACTGACTATATTTTGTCGAAGGAAACAAGCAAATGAGGATTGCAGTCCTCATTTTATTGTTTTTCTGAGGTACAGTGCTTTCAGTATACATATTCCTGGGATCTTGCTACAATCGCAAACTTGGTTGTTCACAGAATAGCATCTTTTTAAATTGTAAATAAAAATGATACATTGTTTTTAAAAGTTTTCCTAATGAAAATCTTTAAAGTCCAGTTATGCAGTTATAACTGGATGCATTCAGGAGAATGTCTCTATTAGTTCTGCATATTTAAGCCTGAAATTCTTCCCAATTCTTCTTTGCAAAATAGCTTATGCTATGACAGATTCAATGAGGAGCATCAATTTTCAAGTCTTGCCACAGATTCTCATTTATATTTAGGTCTGGACTTGGACTGGGCCATTCCAGCACACATACTTTTATGTAAGCCATCCTGTTGTAGCTCTGACTATCTAAGTGTTTCTATCTTGCTGGAAGGTAAAGTTACTGTTCCAATCTTTTCCAGGTTTGCCTTCTGTTTACCTTCAGTCATCTTACCAAACCATGATGCTGCCACCATATTTCACAGAGAAACATTTTTAGCTTCTCGTCACACTCTGTGTTCTATGTAATAATAATTTAATAATAATTTAAAGTTGTAGTTAAGTTAAATGTTCATCTCACCTAACCAGAGCACCTTCTTAAACATGTTTGTATGCCTTGTGGTAAACATTAAACTAGACTTCCTACTTGACTTCCTCTCACCACTGTCTTCCTTTTTGCCACTGTTCTATAAAGGTCAAGTTTTCTGTGCAACATATTCACAAGAATTATTCAGTATTACTATTGATTATTGTTTGAACAGAGCTGTGAGATGTTTAAAGCTTGGGATGTTGTCTCTCTCCTTGTTTGCTCTGTTCCTCATTCTTTGTGGTGCTACTTGTTTGCTAATGTTCTCAGAGGATCCTCAAAGATCTTAGCTGTAATATTACAAGGATGCAATTACACATTTGGTCATGAATTTTTAGATAATTACAAATTTTTTTCACACTTTTCAAATATTTTTCTTAAAAGTGATTGAAAATCATATATTATGGCTCATTTAAAATTATGCACATACTCGGAAAGTAGATCACCTACGTGAGACAATATACATCTCTAACATAGAACGACTTTTTAACTATACAGCTGGGAGAGTCTCAATCAGTTGTAATGTAACAAAATGTGAACATGTTCAAGAGATGACAGTACGTTTGCAAAGCACTATCTTTTGTTTGTGACAGGACTGGAAGACGGGGAAGAGAAAAGCGGAGAAAGATGAGACGGTTGGAGTGATGATCTTCACCACAATCGAGCCAGAAGCTGCAGACCTGGATCCTTTAGAAGTGTGAGTTAAACCCAACTGTCTGAAAAGAGAAAACTTCAAAGAAGCAGCCACTGATGTGCTCGGAGCACATATAGTTAACGCATGCCACATGCATTTCTCTTTTCCCAGGGAGCAGAAATGTGAGCAGTTCAGTAAGTTTACCAAAGCCATGGACGACAGCGTGAAGGAAATCCTCACTGTGGGAAACGAGCACTGGAAGAGATGCACAGGACGTACGTTCACGCAGCTGGGAATCTTAATTAGTGTTTGCTACAGTTCTGAAATTATTGCTTACAACAAAAATCTTATTGTCCTGAGTGTTTCCTCTTATCTTCTGCAGCTCTGCCAAAGGAATACCAGAGAATAGGAAAAGCCTTGCAGAACCTCTCTACTGTCTTCACAAGCAGTGGATACCAAGGTAGACACTCGCACTTCGGCAGCACACTCATGTTTTCCAGAAGACGCTCGTCAGTCTCAAGCTACTATTTTCAGATTACTTTTGTAACTCAGTAACTATATTAAAACAATCAGATGCAGGTTATCAAACAAATGGACAGAATCTGTTGGAAGACATATTTTTATCTGCTGCAGGTGAGTCGACTCTAACCGATGCCTTGACGGCGGCTGGAAAGACTTACGAGGAGATCGCCCAGCTGGTGGCAGAGCAGGTAAACTTTTCATCCTCTATCATATTGATTCATTTCGGAAAGTAGGTCACCTGATACAGCACGCATCTCTAACATAGAGCGACTTCTTCACTCTGCAGCTGGCACTGTCAATCCAAACCACAACGGCGTCTGTAACCTTTTATCTTCTGCTTTCTGTTGAACAGGCAAAATGTTGTCTAGAAAAAAATGGCATGGTTGATGACCTCAGTCCTAGTTTCTAGCATCTGTTTACGTTTCACTTCCATCAGTTGTGTTTGGATTATATCGGTGGTTTTAGCTTTAGCTTTATTTTTTTTATATCATGAACAAAGAAGTGGAAGACCTCTGGTGGTTGAAACATCTCAAAGCTTCTTAAGCTTGTATATCGTTCATTTCAGCTTACCGCATTTAAAAGCATTTCCTGAATACGCTGTGTTCAATGCCTTGTCAGATCTTACTGAAGCAGATTTTGAAAAGGCAGAAAATTAAAACTGATTGGGTATTTTTAGTAGCCTGTTTGATGTTCTGTGTAATAAAGTCAATTCTTGGCTTTTTTTTGATTGTTCCAGCAGCTTTTCGAGGAGGAATTCACTCGGTAAGCTTGTTTTGCTCCTGTGAGTTGCTGGCTATAGTTTAGTGACACATTTTATAGCCATACTCTTGATTCATCACAGGATCCAATGAAGCTGGTATGTTGATAATGACAAAGGTGAATTCCTCACATGGTCAAGGATTAGTGAGAAGTGTCAATGCCACACCTACTTGTGCACTGTAACCAGGTCATCCTGCTGGATATTTGTTTGATTTGTTATGCAGACCATAAATTTTCTCAGCCAGCTGAATGCCGATTTGAAGCCATGGGGTTGTTATCCAAGTCACTTTCCCTATGTTATCCCTTATCATGTTTTTCTCTTTATTTCCTGCTCCAGAGTTTGGTGTTTTTGCTCCTATTCTTTTTTACTTCTGTGAGTACCTTCCTGTTTCCTTTTTACATTTATCACTCTTGTGTTTTGTTTTTTTTTTAGCCTAAGAAAGATCTTCACTTCCTCATGGAGACCAATAATGAATATAAGGGTCTCCTTGGATGCTTCCCAGATACCATTGGGGTCCATAAGGTACATATTTCCCAATACACTCATAAACATCTTTGTAAAGGAGAAATCCTAGATCTGTTAGCACAGCAATATATGAATGGCCTATGCCATATTTCCAGATGTGGGCACAAATGTAGGCTGGTATATTAAAAAGTCTTCTGGTGTTGAATTTAGTCAGTTTAGTCTCCATTCATGTAAAGCCATGGAATCAGATTGGAACATCTTTAAAATGAAGATTAGAAGAGTCTAAAAAGAATAATATAGGAAGTTACTATAAGCAGTTGATTTTATGCTAATCTGCCTAAAAACATGCTTTGTCAGTAACTGCTGTGGAGTTTTAAGCTTCTCGTTGCAGAGAAGAAAGCAGTGGAAGTAGTTCATGGTGAATCTGAAGCAGCATGAGCAAACCTTGTTTTAAAACACAATTTGTACCAAAAAGAAGGGTGAGCAAGTGTTAAGGTGTTCAGTGAGTACAGTTGGAGTTTCTTGAGAACTCACAATATACACTGTAATATTGTGATAACCACAATATTTCCAAATACAGCTCTGGAAAAAATTAAGAGACCACTTAAAATGATCAATTTCTATAAATTTACTTTTTATAGGTATATGTTTGAGTAGAATTGACATTGTTCTTTTATTCTATGAACTACTGACAACATGTCTCTGAAATTCCAAGCAAATATTTAGTATTTATTTGCAAAGTTAATTTATTTGCAATGAACTAGAAGAAAATGAGAAATGGTCAAAATAATGAAAAAGATGCACTGCTTTCAGACCTCGAATAATGCAAAGGAAACAAGTTCATATTTATTTAGAAATAGAAATACTAATGTTTTAACTCAGGGAGAGTTCAGAAATCAATATTTTGTGGAATAACCATGAGATTTTCAGTAGGATTCAATGTAGTGGTCTCTTCATTTTTTCCAGAGCTGTATGTTGGTCTGAACATTAGGCACTCAAAAGGGGTTTATTGAATGCTTTACAAAGCCTGTGCTTGGTTTGTTTAATGTATTTACTATATATTTAATCCCTCCAGGCAGCTATAGACAAGGTGAAGGAAGGGGACAAGCTGGTGGCTGCCAACAAAATTACCACTCAGGACAAAGTAGCCATGTCGAAACGTCTCAGCACCATGTCTTACACTTTACAAGGTAGCGCTCTTTGTTTGCCATTGAAATCCAACAGTGCAGTTTATTGTCTTGTACTGTCTGAACTCACTAGTTTCCCCTCTTGTTTTTGTGACACAGCTGAAATGAACCACTTCCATAGCAACCGTATCTACGACTACAACCGGGTCATGCAGCAGTACCTGGAGGAGCAAGTCAAGTTTTACGAGACGGTAAAGACATTTCATTTTGAGTCTGTTACGCTTTGACATTTACATTGCTTTATTAACTAG
Organism: Gambusia affinis; assembly: GCF_019740435.1. NCBI lineage: Eukaryota > Metazoa > Chordata > Actinopteri > Cyprinodontiformes > Poeciliidae > Gambusia > Gambusia affinis. The sequence continues at coordinate 11,324,164 of NC_057889.1, forward strand.
GAAGCAGTTGCATAGAGTCTAGATTACAATAATAAACAAATAAGAAATGAGCGTTTTTAATAATGTAACCATTCTTCTCTGAATCTCCAGATTGCTGCAAAGCTGAGACAAGCTCATGGTCAGTTCACTACAATGTGAGAGCAGTCTCACACTACAGGACACAACGTTTAATCAAATCCTGCCAAAAGCGCTTTTGCTTGCGTTGCATCTTTACTCTCTCCCTCTACAATTAAAATTTCACTTCTGCATTTCTTGTACGCTGACCCCATCTCTTCTTTCCCTTCCTTTGCCAACAGTTGCAGCTTATTTTGTTGCTTTCTTCCACCGGCTTATGCACAAATAATGAGTGCAAGAGCTGGAAGTATTCAATGTTTAGGGTTTTCAGGAAAAGCAGTGTTGACGGATTAAATACAACACACTCTGTACAAGGTCCGCAGATTGTAACACAGGATGTCAACATCCTCGTTGCACTTTGAGCAGCCATGATTTCTTTCATTTTACACGAGTTAAACAGCATTAATGCCAACTTTGCAATTTGCAGTCATGCACTGAGGTTTCGTCTACAAAACCCAAAGTTGTTTTCTACTGTCACAATCACATGTAAAAAGCTTTACTACACATTTCTCAGCTGACTGCAGGTTTATTTGAGTCATTGCTTCTGCTTCATGTAAATGTTCATCAGCTTGCTGAGCCAAAGCAGAGGTTCAGCAAAGCCAAAGGCAGATTGTACGTCCTCTGCAATTTCACTGCTGGCAGTGCCTTACTCGATTTCATCCTGCGCTTCCTCAAAAGCTAACAGGAAACTCCACCTCCTTCCTGCATTACACACATTTTTTGCCCCCTTTTAGAAACTAGCGATGTTGTTTGGACCCACTGTTAAGCCTCACTTCACACTCTGTCAAGAAACAAAATGTGCAATGAGAAAAATAAAAAAAAAAAACAAAGTTGTGGTTCATTATTCTTTTTCATTCTTCTTTAATTACTGAAGTCTGAGTCATGTTCAAGTGTTCGGGTTTTGCAAAATTTCCTTTCCAACTGTTGCTCTGAAGAAACTGTCCTCATCTGAAGAGATTGTCACGTTTTAAGTTTGTCTTTCAATTTTTCAATCACCTTCTAATCTTGTTCACTCTTTGTACTTTTTGTCACATCATGTTTAAAAAAATACATACATAAATATATATATATATATTCTATTTGACCCGCCAGGTGCTTCTTCTCATTATATTTTATGTATAGAAGTATTTGCTATATAGTGTCATTGAAAGCACAGCATAATTTGTTTGATTTATTAAACTGATTTGTATTCATATTTGTGAGTGCGTATCTGTTTGAATTAATTCTTACATTGGTTTCTCATCGGTTTACTGAATTACACACTGAGGTCCTTGTTCATTTCAGGAGCTCCTGGCGTAGGCGTGGTAGAGCATAAAAATGAGCTGGTAGCTCATGTAAAAAGTGTGTTTTTGTGCTCTTCTGGTGACGGAAGTGAAAGGGCCCTTTTTCCAACCCCTGCTCTCAGCTATCACTGCTATCAGGTGCAGCTTGATATTTAGACCAAAGAGCGGCTTGACAAAATCAGACCGAGATGCAAATTATCAGGTCGATCAATTCAAAACATCTTTTGAGACATCTTGTTAGTCGTTTTGTACGTGTGGGTTTCAGTTCTAGATAGTTCTGGTGATATGGTTGAATGCGCGCCTCAATCTTGGCTTGAGTATCACGACATTTTGAGCCTACAAAGTCCATTTTGTTTACACGGCTGGAATGATTTTACAATAAAACCTTTGATTTTTGAAAACTAAGTGTTTTCGTGAATTTTAATATCACACAAAGATAACTTGGATGCAAATGATAATTTTATGTAATAAGGCAAAAAACAAACACAGTTGGCCATACATGAAAAACTAATTGTCTTCTAGAACTAAATACTGATTGACCATTGTCATCAAGCTTTTGCAGTAACTAGCAGCGAGTCTTTTTACATTGATCTGGATGAATTTTACCGTTTTTATTTATCTACACTGAAGATTTTTCAGTGGTTGTAAAAGATAATTTAACAACATCTACCAGACATATAAGTACACCTTAAAATATTCTGAATATTGTGAAAAAGTAAAAATAAATTTCACTAATTTCAGAATGTACATACATGTATGTTTCACTTGCTGAAATGCACATATGTATGTGTATGCATGAAATATTTCAAGATGTTATAATTCATTTTAATAATCATGGACTACAGATAATGAAAACTCACAACTTGGTGTCTCTGAAAATTAGAATATTGTGAAAAAGCTAAATATTAGAAAGTTATGGTGTCAAATCCTAATCAACTAGCTTAAATTTGATTGAAACCTACTTTGGATGCTTAGTAACCAAAAACAAGACCTGCAATGAACTGGAAGCTGCTACTAATCAACGTTGCTCTCGGCACTGAGTTTTAAATGTTCATTCACTGAGAGGATGCTGTCCAGGAAAGAAACACCTGCTTGTAAACCAATGCCATAAAGTTTTATGAAAGAAGACAAAGATTGTTAAGCAGCAATAACAATAAATATTTTTTTGGAGTTAATCGGAGAGTTTCAAATCTAAGAAGTACCAACTATCAAGCATGATATTAGTAGTATCATGCTAGGTTAGTCATATAAGACTCCAAGTTGGTTGATGACTATAAAAAATGTTTGGAGTGACATTATATTAGGGACATTCACCCAAACATTAGTGGGAATGTGGATTTTGGACAATGTGGCTCAGATAAAATCCACAATAAATTCAAATCTAAGCAAAATTAGAAATGATTTTTCTGAAATTAAGAATAACTAATATGTTCTTTAAAATTATAACTGTGACTGTATTCTCTTTAGTACCAAAATAAAGGAAGTTTATTTGTCATACACACTTAAAGTTTATGGATTAACCACATAGGTTTCAAAAACAAGCAAACAAAAAAAAAAAAAACAGAAATAGCTCAAACACACATCTGCATTCACAAGAGTGATCGGATTTACAGTAGGAGTTAATATAAACTCCTACTGTAGTTTACAGTAACTCCTCTGTCAGGACTCATCATACATATGTACCTCTACTTGGCAAAGTCAAAAACTGACAAGTTTTCCAAGCTAACATACAAAACTGTATAAAAGAAATGAACACTTTCCATAATTGTGGAAAAATCTATCATCTCTATGGTAAATTTTGTATCATGGGTCCTTTTTCATTTGCATAGTTTAAAAGGTTCCGAACAAAGTGCCTTTTTCAGAATCCACTCCTTGGGTTCAACTACCAATGGGGGAAAATGCTGAATACAATCAGCATAGTGTTCATATTTCCTCAGTCTCATCCTTTCATCTCTCTAAGCTTAGAGAGATGCTTAGTTCTTCTTTCTGCACCTTCGTCATTCAGGGTGACAAACGTGTGTGGAAGCTGCGTGGTCGGATCATCATGCTGACTTTGCGTAGAGAGTAATAATCCGAGTCTTTCCAAGAGTACCAGACAATCCCATCAGGACCCAGTGAGCCACGGCCTTTCGGTGTGTAATGGCCTCCCTGTGGAATTGGCAATGTGAAGTAAACACTTGTGTTTCTGAGAGTGTACTATTAGTAGGTTTCTGTTTGTGCTTACCCTATAGTAGACTCCATTAAGGTTGGCATAGAAGCACTGGTTGTACCACCAGCCGCCGTGAGAGATCTCAGCACAGATGTTGCCAGTGTCTGGAGTACTGAAGTGCTGCTTGTCATGGTACCAACCAAAGGAGTCCTGCACTGTGCCACTGAAACCTGACACATGGAGACGGTACTGATGCTCCTCATCTTCCACACTGAAACAAGCATAAGAAGAATCACAGAAGATTTTGCAAACCCATTAGAATACTTCGCAAGGGACTGCATTGTAGTTTTTTTCACCTGAAGCTCTGGTAGAGGACGTGTTTATGCTGGTTGCTCCAATCTTCCAGCTCTATGCGGAGGCTGTAGTCTCCCTGGGTGCTCATCTCATGGATGTGGTTGTTGCCCAACCAGAACTCTGAGTGCAGGTCACCAAATCCATCCCTGTAATCCCTCCAGCTGCGGTCAAAGCTCACAGAGCCATCAACTCGCCGCTGGATCACGGTCCAGCCACCACCTTAAGAAATGGAGACCCACAAAGATCAAGACCTCCAAAGATTTCTTAATTCCATGTTAGTTCAATCTGCAGCTTAGTGAAGCTGCAAAGGGGAAACTGTGGTAAGTTTGTTCAAACACTTGATAGATTCAAAGAGTGCAAATACCTTTTTTGTTTCTACTTTCTGTTTATGTGGAGTAAACCTGCAGGTTTTAAAAAGGTTTTTCAAAGGTTTTGCTCACCGTCTGTGTCCATGTCACAGTAAACCTCCACCGGCATGCTTGCCAGCAATGGCACCACGGTGTAGAGACCTGATCTCCTCACACCATTATAGTAGATGGAGGCACAGTCAATGGGACAATTCCCCACATGCTGGATCTCTGCGGGGATAGGGTGTGAGACAAGACTCAGGACAAACTGGGATCTTTGGCTCCCTCTGGTGGAGCATCACTACATGAACACGTACCTGGATGCAGGGCTTCTTGAGTATTCTGCAAATGATTGGGCCGGACTATATTGATGGAACAGTCTGAGCTTCTTTTGACTTTATCCATCAGAAGGGTCAGATTATGTAACTGGTTCTAGACAGAAAGATAATTTGGTAACAATTTTAGCCAATTCAGAAAAACGACCCAAAATAATACAAGGCATTACAGGTGGACATTGTACCTGCAGGTCTAGAATGAGGGTGCCCTGCAGATGCAGCAGAGAGCTGGCCTCAGCATAATGAACCTCCAGTTCATGGAAACGTTGTTCCAAAGAGATATTCAGGTGGAGCTTCTCTTCACTCTGATATATGAGTGAAGTATGTGTCAATATTGGACAAATGCACACAAAAACACAGTGAAACTGCTTAGCAGATTAGGATCACAAAGAGAAACTGTAAGTACGATGACTGAAATGTTTTATCCAGTTTATTATAACAATGAAACCTTATTGAAAATAACTATTATAGTAGTTATTGTATTTAGATCTGTGTGCTTGAACGTGGAACAAGATATTGTCAAATCCAGGGACAAACTTTAATGTCTTAACATTATAAAGTCTGAATTTTTACCTAAGTTTCTCATTAGATTACTTCATAAATCTAACAATACAGTCAATGTATTACATGAAACTATAAAAAAGAAGACTATCCTATTACAGTAAAATGCTAAATAAATAAAATAAACAATGCCAGACTATTTAACACTGTCACAAGAAACTTCTTAAATGTCTTACTTTTGAAATCACTTGTAACTGCCTGTTTTAGTTAGCTGTGCTGCAGCTTGTAGAAGGCCCCAGGCCAGGATTCAAGCCTGGAACCTTCATGCAGCAAGGTAACTGCAGCCACCATCTCTAACTCATAGATTCAAATTCAGCTGTGAAGCATACTGACAAAGACTAATAAAAATGCATAAATCAGGACCCTCAAACCCTGAAGATGTCCATCGACACACTAGTTCTTTCTAACATCCACTTGTGGTCACTGACTGATCCAGCTGAGCGCCTTTTTCTATATAAGCCCATCGCCTGAGAACACATGATGCAACACGTGGAGGAGGAGGCCAATCCTGTTAGTGACTAAGGTCAAGGACATTTTGGGTTGGAAGCCAGCTCGATTACATGATTAGTCTACAAATCATGGTATTTATTTCAATCTTGGGGTGGATAGAGGTAAAATTTTACACTTCTCGAGTGTAAGTCAAATTTTTACTATTCAAATATTTGAAACGAACATAAGTCCAAGAAATATACATAATTAACATCCTACCCAAAGTCCTTCCTTAATGTCTCACTCACTAACACTGTTATTCACATTTTCATATGTCACTGCAGACAAACGCAAAGCTGTTAAAAGGATCAGTCTTAATAGCTGACCCACATCTGCTTCAGTCACCTGCAGCTCGAGGACTTTGATGCGATGCCTGTGGTTCCTGAGTTCCTCCTGCAGCTCGGAGATGGTTTCCTTCAGAGCCACGATCTGCTGCTTCCTCTCCTCGTTCTCGTGGAGCCAGTAAGAAACCTCGTCAGAGCAGCGGAACATATCCGGGCATCTTCTCTCATCCAGCTGGGGCAGCGTGGCCACCAGCCGGCACATCCCATCCTCCATCAGCTGCCAGAGAAGAAGATTCAGATTAAAAAGATTCATTTTAATAATTTTTTTTTTTTTGTTTACTTAAAAAAAACCCATTTCTTATTGGGGGTTTCAAATAATAAGTCAATCAAATTAGTTATTGCTTAAAATGTTTAAGGCAAAACCTTGAAGCAACCCTGTGCTACTGACTTGAAGAAAGTGCTCTGAAAAAAATATTATGTGCCAATTTATCTATATAAGGTGGTCTGCCTTATTGGTGAGATCAAATCACCGTTAAGCTTTTATAAAAAGATTTTTTTTGTTTGTTTTTTCTACTCACACATCTATCTAGATTAAAAATGGTGATTATTCTATTCTATTCTATTCTGAATCAAATACAGCTACTATAATATGATTTTGCCAGATGTAGTCACACACGTGAACCAGATTGGTCTGAGTGTTTGTGTTTTATGCACTGCTGGCTGACATACAGTGTATATAAAAAGTTTGTGTTGTGATAAATGGCAATATGACTAATATTTTCAAGATTTTTTCCACCTTTAATATGTAATGTTATCTAGACAGTTGGATTAAAAATAAGATGAAATATTTGTTTATATTTCAAATAAAATTTGAAAAGCCTATATAGTGAATGTCATGCAGAAATGCTAGCACTCTTAAACTATGTTTAAGCCTGTTTTGAGTTTTGTTAGAGTATTTTGTCGATTTTGCTGGGTATCTTCTTCATTGATAATGTTTGCCCAGTCTGTGAGGGTTTGTCCTATTCACAGCCCTCTACAGATTTTTAATTGGAAGTTGTCATTGATTTGGATGCACGGTTTGGACCTTTGTTGTGCTAAAATAGGTTACCCTTCATCCTCAGTTTTCCAGAACCCTGAAGGTTTTGTGGTGGCACAAACAGTCCCAAAGTCATCTGTGTTGCCGTTATACTTCTTTGTCCATATCTATCAGTAACATGGAAGATTATTGGTACATATGTATATTACACAGCCACTACTATTGAGAAATCAGCTACTTTTCTGTTGCTTAAAACCTCTTGGGAGCCTAACCGTCTTTTGTACCACGCTCCTGTCTGACACCTTTTGATAGTGAGATCCCTCTAATGATTTGGCCAAATAGAAAAATTAACAAAGACACTTTAAGTGTGGCAGGTATGTGCTGACTTATTTTTAACATGAGTGTGACTAGTGATTAATTCTAGACACAGTCACATCTGCAGTTATGATAGGATATTTACACATCTGTAACCAGATTATTTAAGGTTTTTTTTTTTATCCCTTCAAAATCTTTCAGTTTTGGCAGTGTAATTTGTATAGTTAAAAGAAAAACTGCTGGAAATAATTTGCTTTGAACTTTTACATCAACCATATGCAAACATCGCCAATAAGCCAATTAAACAAGTGCAAAATGATACACAAAGAAACTTTCTTGCTTTTATGTTATTTCTCATCCATTTATTATGGCTGTCCGTCTCATAAAAATACTTGCAAAAATGATCTGTTGTGAATATATTTTTTTTATTTTGAATTTTGGATCAAGTTTCCAGATGTTCCTTCAGCAGTTTTCCAACTCCAAGTGCTGCACTTGCTTTTACCTTGAGACCCCACTGATGTGACCAATAAATTTGTGAATCTATCTAATTTGAGAGGTGAGGATTGTAAAACTTCACCTTCATTTTACATTTCTGCAGAGATTAAACTTTTTATGTGATGCTTTTGCACACCGTACTAATTTGACTTTAAATATTTTACAGTTTAGAATACCTCCTTGGCTGATGTATTATGTTTTCTCGTCATTTTCATATGCCATACATTAAATAATCTACCTCCACAACAAACACATTTGGTAAATAAATGTTATTATACTCTTTCAAAGAGAGCCTAAAAACAATGAAAAAAAGCAACAGCTAACTGTAATAAACATGTTCAGAAACATGACATTTTAGGGATTAGCACCTGGTTTGTGTACTCCCCACACTGTGAACCTCCACCGTTGCGTGAAGTTGAAGTGTTCAGGTTGTCTGCTTTGGCCTCTGGGAGCAGCAGGATGAGAAAGCAGAGAGAGAAGCCCACACTCCAGCTAAGGAGGCTGAATGAGATCAAACCCATCACTGTCACAGGGTCCGTCTGTCCCCCGCCTTTTCACTCAGGGTGGACTTAGGATGTGGAAGTATGCGCTTCAGCATTTGATGCTCTGCTGGCTTTCCCTGAATGAAAAAAAGGGAAGTTAAGCTGCATTTTAAGCCAAATTGAAAATCTGATTACACTTTAGGAAGATGATGTTGTAAGAAGTTATAAAAAAACAGGCCAGTATAACTTGTATCAGAGTACAAATATGACATTTCCAGGCTAAAGCTAAGAAAATAGTGCAGTACTCACCCCAGCTATACAGCACCTTCTAAACCCCTCATGGCTCTGTTTGGGCCAGGGGGTTCTCTCCATTTTTAGTTAAATTCTCCTCGTCTTTATCTCCTTCTGAGTTGCTTTCTCTTAGCCCATGTCTTCCTTGTTCCCTGTCGGTGTAGAGATCCTAGTCCAATAATCCACCTCTAAGAGGATTCACTACAACTGAGAAAAGGCAGGGAGCATGACAAATAGGGTGATAAAATTCTGACGTAAAGTGAGAAGTATAGAAACAAGATGAGAAAGTAATTTTTTGTATGTGAAAATTTATTTTATTTTAAACTTTAAATTGTCTATGCATAAAGGTAAACCAGCCTTTCTTAAGAAAAAAACATTGCTTCTGTTTTTCCTTTTTTCAAATGTCACACTCTGCAACAGAGTGTCACAATCTGTGCTTAATGGTGACTGTTTTATTTATTTTGCTTAATAATTCTTCATTTGCTTAAAAGAACAGATCAAGTAATTAATGTAAGAATAAAACAGTTCACATATTAGAAACTGTCTCAGGAGTTTTTGTTTTTCTTGAGCATCAACAGCAAAAACCCCTACATCAGCACACACAGCGAATAAACATAACCTACTGCACAAGCACAGTAATCCTGCACTAAGCTAGAGGTAATGACGACTAACGTGAGTAGGAGTATAAGGGGTGCTGATCCTATTACAGTACCCAAGCTGCACTTTACATTTTTATGCCCTTGTCTCTGACTCATTAACAGACTGCACATATTTTACAGGAAAAGAGTCTGAAGTCCCTTAAGACAAGAATATGTGCCAGTAGGTCTGAAAGGTTTGTAGGATCAAAATAGACACAATTGCCCTGGAAGAGAACTTGAACCAATGATGTGGTTCATCTTTCAGTATAAAAAACCCATGTCAGTAGTTTAAGCTGAAATGGTAGGTGGGTTGTAGGTGTCAAAATCATTGTACATATTTGCAGAGGTAAAAATTAACTGTTAAAAAATATTACAAACTAAATGTCACCAACATGGTTTGAAACTAATTAGATTAAAATTGCCTTTGCTCCACTACTTTTCCAATAAACTCTTGATCCCACCCAGAGCCGTAAAACCCAGTGATTGTAGAAGAAGTAGGAATGTCCTTTGGTACAAAACAAAATTTAGGAGTGTAGGTTCTTGCTGGGAACGCTGATATCCTCCCACGGATTTAAAGACACACATGCCAGGTTAATTAAGCCTCTTTAAGTTACCCTTTGGTGTAAGTGTGTTTGGATGGTTGTGTCTCACAGGCTTTCCCTGTGACGCACAATGACCTTTTTGGGTTGTACCCTACTGACCGCTGAACAAAGGGGTCATTGGGTTCTTTGTGGGAAGGAAAACTAGAATTCCAATAAAGCATGTTAAATGGAATTTATTCCAGACCTCTTGACCAGACCTTGAGAGATGAGAATTTGTAATACTGGCACCTCTGTTTTTCACTTCCTGTGGAGTAACTGTAATTGCCAAATCTACTTTCCCCACTGCATTGTAAACGTACCACATACAAACCAAATCACACGCATAAACCATCTGGAATAAAATGCAATTGAGAGAAGTGTGTGTGTGAGTGTGCGTGCGTGTGCGCGTGAGTGTGTGTGCGCACAGCCACAGGGTGGCGCCATTTGACAGTTTGCTGATCAGTTGGGTTTTGACTGCAATCATGTAATCATAAAATTTCCCACTTCACTAAATACACAAGCTTTAAAAATCCAAGCATTTAGACAAGAAAGGAAATCTCATCATTGAATGAATGATGCTTGAATGAATTTAATTTCTAAGAATTAGTCCTTTATTGACATTTAATGTATGAAGTGTTTAAAATATCCCTCTAAAAATTTGAGCACTCCTGTAAAGAGCCATTAAGTCCTCACTTCTCACTGATTCCTTGAATTTAAACATTATGTGAATTAATATAAATATTCATGCGTGTCTTGTATTAGAGTTTTTTTAATCCTCACTGAGGAAGAACACTGGCAAAATTCCATAAAACTAGAGAGTGGAGTTATTTCAGTGTCTTTGTTCATATATATATGTTATATATATGCTATGTATATGTATATGTTTTTGATTGTTAGAATTAAGCAAAGAATAAGATTCACAAAATGTAGTAGTATGCGAAAAACTACATACTATTGCATTTTGCTGCATAGCAATATTTAAATTGAGAAAACCTTCCAATTTCTTAGAAGATTGTAAGTGCATCATGAAACCCTCTAAAAGTACATTTAAGGCTTACAAAGTTTTGTCCATCAGAAAAAAAAAACTAAATGTCCTAACGCTTACAAATAAAGGAAAGATAGAAAAGAGGATTCAGTCAGTTTCCAGTATGAGACACTCATGAGTGTCAGCAGAATTATTGAGGGAAAAACTGCACTCATTCAGGCATTTCAATCTCATCCATGTCCACTGGTGGAAACAGTCCAGCACCTAGGAAGATTGCTTCTACATACATTTATAAAAAGAATGGGTCAATCTTAGAAGCTCAGTGACTTCCAGCGTTTTACCTCGATACAATACCACCTGTGCAAAACAGCCAGTTGTAAAATGTTCTCTTACTATAAGAATGTGGACATTACTGGATCAAAGTAGAAGGCCATGTAAAACCAAAGAGTGGGGTCAGTGGATGCTTAGGCACTGAGTAGGCAGAGGTCACCATCTCTACATAGAGTTGATAGTGACCTATCTCCAAACCTAATTGGAGTACAGTGTGTGGAGAGCTTCACGGGATGGGTTTTCCATGGGTTAACAGCTGGATCCACTCTTAAATCACCAGGTATAAAGTTGATGCAGTGTTTAAATTAGATCTCCACTAGAACAATGAAGATGAGTCCTCTAGAGCGATGATTCATGCTTGGCTGTATAACAGTTCATAAATCAGAGAGTTGCCAGCAGAATACTACACACTTGACAGGATTGTGTCTAGATTAAAGCTTAGTGCCGTGGAGATCAGGTCATGAGGATGTTTATCAGGAGTTAGTCTTGACCCTTAAGTTCCTGTGAAAAGAATATCATCATTCCAAGACATTTTAGAAAATATCACGTTCATGTCTTTGCGGAAACAGTTTGGTGATGGCCACATCCTGTTCCAACATTAACTAATCAAGGCTTATAAAAATATGGATGAGGTAGTTTGGTCTTGACCTCAATCCAAGTCATTTCTTCATGTCCAACATTAGTGTCTGACCCTACCAATGAGCTTAAGATCTTGCTCCTACACCTTGTGGAAAGAATGTCCATAAGACCTGAAGCTGTTATACCTCAAAAGAGTGCACAGGCATCCTATTAAAACACCATTTGATTGGAAATAATATAAAACAAAAAAAAAAAGCTTAATGAAAACAGTGGGTCATGATTAGAGTTTAAGGGGTCTGCAAAAACTTGCCTTCATTTTGAAAGATATACGATCTAGGTGTGATTTTTCTTTTCAACCTTACTGATTGATCACAGTCACTCCTTCCTCTCCTGCTTTTAAGGTTGCTTTTAATGAAATTGTGATAGATGCACACATGGGACAACTTATGTGGCAAACTGTGGAATATTTGTGGTCACCCTGCAACTTGAGAGTTTCCTTTCCCCCCTTTTAGGAATCAGAGCTGACAGAGAGCTGTGGGATATTATGACAGTGTTTATGAGTGTCCCCTATGCTCCACATCTCCTATACAGTCCAAAAATAAACCTGGGTTGTTCTGCTACATTAAGTTCAAGTGTTGATTACTTACCTGAAAGGCAGTAGATATATTTACTCCAACCCTTTTCTTCCATTACATAAGATGCAAAAAACATATCTATAAAAGACACCCCCCACTTATATAGTTGTAATGATCTGTTTCTTTTTCATGGCAGTTATTTAACACTATTAGAATCAATATTCTCTTTCATTATTCTCCATGAGTAAATAAGCAAGAACGCAGCATTTGATAAACTACTTTTCTAGCTGAAATTGACTCCAAAATCAATACATGCTGATGGTGCAAAAAAAAAAGGGCAGAAATGCATGTGTTGCAATAAAAATAAGAGTGGAATCTAAAGTTTAATTAAAAGGTCATCACAAATTTACTTTGCCTCTCACTCATTCTCATAAAAATCGATACTTAATCATAGATATTTGAGCAGTTATCAAAAGTAGCAATGTTTTTGTGTTCTTGGTTTATATAACAATTTGTCTTTTTAAGCAAGTGAATAAATATACAACATTAATTATGTGTTTGTTGTACAATGGATTTTGGTATGATACTGAGAGTTGAGCAGTGTCGCTCATGTCTTTTGGAGCCTTAAGAACTAAGATATCAGTTCGACTTCCTGGTCAACAATATCTCACCAAAAGCATGCATGTAGTCTTTCTTGGTTGTGAGCTCAGAATTTCTCCCCACCAAAGATTTTGTAGTAGACTCATTGCTTCGTCACCAGCAGGGAAGGATGCTAGTGATTAGCCAACTAGTGCATCCAGGTGGATTCAGAGATGTTGCCGAGCAGCTGGTCAAAAACAGAAACACAATAGTCTCTTACTTGCGGATATACTTGCAGCTGTAAACAATCCACAGTATTACTCAGGAAGCAAACATTTGTAGAGAAACACAGCCGTATTGCGGTTTTATTTGAGACAGGTCTAAGTCATGCCCAGCAAATGGGCCTGTTGAGCCGCCTGCAGGCACACCAAATTCCATACAGCCTCACTTAGTCAGTTGGCTGCCTCCTCAGCATTTTATTATGCTGCTTCTCTTCCACAACGTGCAATTATATATCAAAGAGTATTTTAATCTTATTAAAAAACAGTAAATGAAAATCTCTTGCACATGGCACCGAAACCAAACGTTTCTTGTCTAAAGCACGACAGACTGTCGTAAATGTGCAGATTTCCACTGTTCTCAAGCTAACAAGCTGATATTAAACAGATACTTACTTAAGTGAGTTTCCTACATTAAATCAATGGAAGCAGCTCTTTGACGGGGGGAAAAAAAAAAAACAGACCTGTGAAGGTGTTCTCAGTAAAGGAGTGATTTGTATAAAACTCATCAAAAAGTGATGCATGTTACTCCAGACACAGGACATAATGTCTTTTTGAGACACATACTAGTGACAACACAGTGAAGTCTTTATTTTTTTCTTTTCTAGTTAATTCTGAATTATTCATAAAGTCTGAATCTCTGTTTATCATTTGTCATGGGGTAAAAACGTTGATTCCTCCATGCTGACAGGAAACTAAAAGCAGTTCAGGTTGACTGATGTGACATTTTGACAGACACGGTGCAGGCGGCGATGGTTGAGTAACAAGACACCTGAAGGGTTGATAAGAGTGGTAGGTGTGCTGCTGGAGGTGCAGAGCAACAAGAACAGACTCCATAAGGAATGCAATATTTAAGCTCTTTTTCTCTGACTAACAATACAATGTCTTTTGGTCGCTTCCAGCAATGTATCTGAAGGTTAACCTTGTGTAACAACAGATCCATTTCAACCTTCTCTTGAAATAACCATTATATCAGGAAAAGCACTCCTGGAACCAGCACTCCATGTGTCTTTGTGCCACAGACTCCCATTAAAAACAATTTTTTTTCCCTTACTATCTATGGACTGAGGGAAAATGGATGATAAACAAAATAGACTGGGGCACAAGAACCAGACAGAAGAATAAATCAAGATACAAGCAAAATGGCAAACTCCCACTCCAAAAAACATACCAAGAAAGACTTAAGAGCTACAAAAAAAAAACAATAACTAACACCTGCAACTCTGATCACATTATGAATACATGAAATTACTTCCAGGACAGTTCACAAGCACTAGAGGTCATAAAATTAATAAATTTAATGAATATTAAACATCAAAAGTGATCAATTAAAACACAAAATGTCTCGAGTGTCATGATAGTTCCAGCATTTACACATCTAAAATTGTTGCAGTATCACCTTGAACAATAAGTTTCATCATGCAGTCTTCATGTTAAGTTTAGTTTTTTACGCTTTGTGTTTGCTTTCAGGTATTTTTCAGGTAATTTCAGTGTGTGATATCCATCTGTGCTTATTCTCTGTGTCTTCATCCTTCACCTATCAAGAAATACAGTTTCAACACTGACAGGTCTGTGGTTATGCAGCCCTTTTAGCAACAACCTGTAATCTGATTTCTGTTCTGACATACATACATTCGGTACTCAGCAGTGTCTCACTTTCATTGGTTGATTTTTTGGTGGAATTTTTTTATTACTTTTGTCAATTTCAAGTTATTTCAGCGATCAACAAGCGGTACCAGCAATTTTGTCCACACGTGCATAAAAGTGGTAAATGGAAAGTCACTTCCAAACAATGAAGGTTGTAAATATCAGAAATGAATCACGACTCTACAGGGGTTTTTTTATTGTTATTCCAGAAATAAACTGTTATTTCACTGCCCTCTGATGCAGTTGCTTAATAAAGTGTCTGATCAGAGCCGTGCTTTAAAGGTTGGCATTTTCATCAGGGGAAAAAAAAAGGAAAACAAGGTGCTTATCAAGCCCAGACGGAAAAGATTCTTCAGCAAATTAGACATAAAGGGCTTAAAACGCAGGTCAGACTTGAACTGAGTGGTTTTGCTTTTAGCCTTCAATTATAACTGAAATGGCTTCAATAAAAACTCTCAAAAAAACACAAAAGCTGAATTATTTTTGTGAATTCTCCTTTGGCGGAAACATTTTACACAGATTAAATATAAACAGACTTATGAAGCTTTGAGTATCTACAGTCACAGGCTTTTCTTGCACCATTTTATGGATGGATGTTTGTTTGTGAGTACGCTTCGCTGTAATAAATTCTGAGAGACACGACTCTTAATCTGCTCTATTCATCACTCTGCTCCCTGTGGTATCATGTGAATCTTATTACCCCAGTGCTGAACATAGATAAACTCAAAGAGAGCTACAGGAGGTGGATAACACAAAGTACTAAACATGATTTCTCCAGCAAATTCTAACATGTAATGGCACACATCTCTCTCATTATCTGTAAAGCTACCTAGCGTACCAGGGCTTATGTTGTTTACACAGAATGTGATAAACGTCCCACGTTTCAAGCTCATTTTAAAAGGTGCAGTGCATCCAAATCATCTACTCAAATGAAGTCCAGATTATTCCAGCAAATCTTTTCCTGAAATCCACTGATGTCTAATACCTACCTGAACTTTCCCGTCACAGTAAAGTAAAACACTTCCATCATCTGTGTTTGTTGTTGAATACAGAACAGAAAAATTAGAAAGAATAAATGGTTAAAATATGCATTAGTTGGAGGTGCTCTATCAATTTAATTAGAGAAAGTGCATTTTCAATCTGATCACAGTGTTTATTTTTTCGTTGTATGTTATGATGCTTGGGGTAAAGGGAACGTTGCAGCATTTCTCAGTTCTCAGGGGGCAGCACCAACACATCCAATGCGACATCCAGTGTAAGCATCCACAATCAACTAAGTGTGGGAGGAAACAGAACCAACCAGAGAAAACCCCAGCATACATAACTACAGGCAATTAGAAGAAAAAGCCACCCTCACACTGCCTACCATGAACATATGTGTTAATTGCAGAAAGTTAGGTGTAATTCACTATATGAGGAAAGCTCGATTCCTGACAGAACAAACAAACACTCAAGATGAACTTATACTTACGTTTGCACTGGAATAAGTCTTTAAGGTCTGTACCGCAAAACTCCAAAAAATCAATAATTGCTGATTTCTAAAATGAGACTTTTATCATCTTTTACTGATGAAGCAGAGTTTTCAGTTATAAAATAGATTTTTAATGCTTTGTATCAGAAAAAAGATCAGGAATTGTTTCTTGATGTTTTTTATTCTTTTCAGAGGTGTTCACGCATCCAATAAACAGTGATGTGGATTTTCTGTCTGGAGTCATTTTTTTTCTGTGAATAACCTTGATGTTTATTAAGAAATGCCACGCAGCAGCCCTGCAGTTAGCTCTAAGCCAAATATCTGCCTTCATATTGTTTTTCTGCCCAGAGAAATAAAAGCAGACAAAGTGTAAGTGCTAAAAGCAATTTTTTTTTTCATCTGGTTTCTCAGGGATGAAAAATTATAAGTACACCATTGTTTTTTGTTTTTTTGGTGGGGGAGAATTACATGAGTAAGGTCAAGAATACATTATGAAATACTCATGAAAAGATGAAAGCAGATGTTAGTAATTCAAAATAAAATCAAAGTCTTTTCTTTTTTAAAGGTAAACCTCGTTATTTTTCTTTGTTGGTAGAACAAGAAAAACAAACAATGAGTGGAACAATCAATAACATGGCTTGAAATTACTCAGTAACATTTGCACATTAACAACCAGTGGGAACAGGTTTTATAAAAGCTGTGTGATTGCTGCGCTGGAGCAATTTGCTAACACAATGATTAAAGTTTCAAAACAATAAGTAGAAACAGATATTAAAATTGTTTTGTTGAAAAATCTTTAAAACACACAACTCAAGTTGACATTCCCAATATGTCCTTCCTTGTGATTAACATTCATACAATTGCAAAGAACCCAACAGCTATATCTAAGATTACGAGGGGGAAAAACCCTCCAAAAAACATAACATACTGTTTAGAGATAAAGTATGAACTGTTGTGGTGACAATTTACCAGAAATTTTTATATTTGACCTCTTTCATTTGACAATGCAATACTTTTAAAACAATGTTCCTCTAGATGAGGCTGCATGCTCTTAATAAACAGCTTTGTGAAAAACAGAAAAAATACTCTCCCTGTTGATTACACAAAGCTGATTGTAATAACCTGAAGAAATAAAGGAAGTTTTTATCACTTGTCAAAGGCAAATGAAAAAACTTATCATCATTGGCCTCAAGATTGTACATAAAAAATTTGAGCGCCTTTAAGATTTAGCAATGGAATAATTAATAAAGGACGTTAGCTGTAATTTGTTTAAAAAGAAAATAGTTTTTGATAATAAAAATAAGTGATTACTTTTATTTGATATCATATATCTTCTTGTTTGGACTTTTAATAACTATGTGCAGTAAATATGCAAATGAAAATCTGATTTTAAAAATCGACCAAATAGCAAATATGCAGTTCTTTCTGGCATGACAATGATTTTGTTTTTTACAGTGATTATTATATGAAAATAATTTATGTTCAGTGTACGTTTTTTATTTTTATTTTGCTCTGAAAGAAACACCCAGCACAGGAACCAGTCGCACTTGAGTAGTTTTGTGTAATCAAGTGTCACATAACTGTATGCATTGTGGATGAAATGTTTAATCACACAAAGAATGATTTCAGTTTTTCTTCACTGAATTATAGCAGCTGCACTGGCAACTTTGGCTTTTCTGCAGGGCCTCAACAAACCACGGAATATACTGCTAATTATTACAGCATTGTGAGAGTCAAAGCCCTCTATTATTACACAAATGTGAGAAGAGAATCTGTACTGAACGATTTGTAATTGAGACTGTGTCCAGAAACACTTTGACTCAAAGCCACGACTTCATCTGTAGCTGACCAAAGAGATTACAGTGTCAGAAAACGTATGAGGTTTATCCTTTTGGGGTAATTTTATTGCAGGACTTACGTTTAACCAGGGAAAGAACATGGAGACATGTAAAAATTAATGGGGAAACTACCTACAAATACATAAAATAACTTAAATAATTATTTTTAAAAAGTCTGTTTAAGTTTACAATCACCAAATTATAAAAATGTTCACCTGCATGACAAGCTATTTAAAAACACAGACATATACATAACGGCATGGTCCAAATCAAAAGACCGTGCAAAGACGAGCTCTTATTAGAAATACAGCAAAGTGTGTTCATTTTAAGTAGCGCACGTAAATAGATTTAATTTCAGATAAATTCATCACTCGAAGACGACAAAGCAACATTTTGGGTAAAGAATAACTCAAATTGCTCTCCTTTGAAATAATCACTTAGCCGTCTCATCACTGCTCTCTTTTGAACAGTTAAATGTCAATGAATTAAAAATTAGGGCTCAGCACAAAGTAGCTTTACTGCTTTCCATGTTGCTTGTAGCTCAGGGCCTGACTTTATCACAAGAAATACTTTATGGCTCAATTTATGTTGGCACAATAAAAAGAGAAAGAAAAACTACTTAGTCCTTAGTTGTTACTGATCTTAAAAGTGACTTTCCTGCTATGAATGGAAATATCACATTGGTGCAGAGTTACTTTGTTCAAAGAACAACACTCAGACGTAAAGGTCGTGCTTTTCTTTAGGAACAAACTGGGTCTCAGGTGTGTTCAGTCCTGCTGATTACCCTTTGACAGCTCTGCAGACCTGAATGCAGATTAACAAGGAGTGGGAGGAAGCAAATGTCCTGTGAGAAACGACAGAATGTCCTGTTATTCTGTTTTTCTCTGAAACAGGCTTTGCTGTAAATCTTTAAACTGTCAGACAGGGAGAGAAAAAGATGTGTTTCTGCCAAATAAAAGATGCTTTCTTGTTGTAATTGTCTTATTCAGTAATTAGAACACTTAACCACTTAATAACAACATTTTCACAATTTCTTTTGCCCTTAATGGTTTTGATAGACATACTACTACAAGAATTCCAAAATATGCATTTTGACTTTACATAACAATAAGGAAAATATTTTAAAAAATTATGCCTGCAGAGATGACATGTATCTTGGTTAGCATCTTTTAGCTCACATTTAGAAAGTATTCTGGGGTTTTTTTGTTTTGTTTTTTTCATTATTGAGGTTTCTTTTGACTGGACTGCTGATTACCACTGATTGCATCACCATGTCGAAGATATAAACGTAGAGCAGGTCAACTCATAAAAATAATGATCCTCCACACGTAAAAAAATAAATAACAGTAACAAAAAACAGGAGGCTGTGACTTAGACTCACAAATATAAAATAAGTAAGTCAAGGAAGTTCATTAACATTTAGGCAGAAGAACATACGTTGTGAGCTCGTGCTGAGAATGCAACATGCCGCCACAAAGTGCATCTAGCTTGAGTTGACCTGGTATCCATGGCAACAACACATGCATTTGCAGAGAGGAGAGAGTCCCCTTCTAGCTCAGATGAAGGTGAAATAATAAATAAATACAGCAGGAGACTAGAAAGGATGTTTGCATCGGTCTGCAGAATCTTGCAGTTTCTATGACTGACAGTGAATAATGAATTGCCATAATCCCTCAGACAGTGCATGAAAGAATATCCTCCCACTTCTGCTCTTAAGGCTAAAGCTCCCTCCGCCTGCTCTTCTCACAGCGATGTACTCTCTTCTTGTAATAACATAATGTTAATGAGTAGAGGAATGAGTGCTTCTGTGTGTGGGGTGTGTTTTATCTCCATTCAGCAGTTTTGTTTAATAAAATGTAATAAAATAGGATTCTCCTGCCTTTATCTGCCAGCACTGCGCAGTAATGGGGAATTCCCTCAGCTCACAGCAGGAGATATTAATTACTATTTAAATGGGAATCCCATGGAAGAGCAGTGCATGAATAAACAAGTTATTAAGCAGAGACATTCTCATTGTAGTCAAAGTGACAAGAGCATAATTTGCAAAGCAATAAAGATCAACTAAATTAACATGGCATAACAACAATTTCAGATTGAACAGGAGTATCCTCTTCAATAAATAAGAATAGAATAGAATAGAATAGAATAGAATAGAATAGAATAGAATAGAATAGAATAGAATAGAATAGAATAGAATAGAATAGAATAGAAGTACTTTATTCATCCCAGCAGGGAAATTAATTCGCAGTTGCAGCATAGAGGCAAGACACAGTAACAACTACCACAGAGTAGTAGTTGTAGATAAAATAAAATATAAAATGCTATAAATTGTAAAATTGTAAAGTGCTGTAAAATATAAAATGCAACTTAAGAGTAGTCCTTGCAGAGATTCAAAAAAATGCAGATATGTATATGTAAATATATGTACAGCAAGTGTGCCACACTGCAGTTGTGCAAAATCTAAAATAAGTGATCTCCTAGTGCAACCTTCATTTTAGAGAAAGATAAATATTTTACCAAATGTCCTCAGATCACTTCCTCTCACGGCTTCCTCTTTGTACCAAAGGATTCAGTTCACTCTTCCAACATATCCAATTTTCTGCAACGTGGTTAGATTTGTGGAACAATCCATCCATCCATCCATTTTCTAGCACCCTTGGTCCCTAATGGGGTCTGGAGGGTTGTTAGTGTCTATCTCCAGCTAACGTTCAGGGCGAGCCGCGGGGTCACCATGGACAGGTCGCCAGTCTGTCGCAGGGCAACACGGAGACATACAGGACACACAACCATTCACACACACACTCACACCTAGGGAGAATTTAGAGAAACAAATTAACCTGACAGTCATGTTTTTGGACTGTGGGAGGAAGCCGGAGAACCCGGAGAGAACCCACGCATGCACAGGGAGAACATGCAAACTCCATGCAGAAAGACCCCGGGCCGGGAATCAAACCCAGGACCTTCTTGCTGCAAGGTGACAGTGCTTTGTGGAACAATCATAAATTCTAATTAAAGCAAAATTATGGTGTGTATTCTGCCAGATGTGTTATGTTAATCTGCTCTCAGCTCAATTGTTTGCAAAATAGAAACATTGGAAAAGGTTTCAGCTCTGACTTAGATGTCATGTTTCATAATAATGCAATAATGTGCTGGTTTATATACTCCCTTTACTCAGACCAAGATATTTACTTTAAAGGCGGAGTAGAATATTAATGTAGTTTTGGTAACTTCGATATCTACGAGAGATATTTGGCAAAATTATTTGGCAAATTATTCCCACTTGGGTAGATAGGGAGGGGGTTTAAGAATATCAGACCACACAAACAGTTTTCAACAATGTCAAAGAGTGACTTATGAAATTTTATTCTAGTATTTTTTTTACTCTATTGCTATATGCTTTTGCCTTATTGCACATAATACTGCACTCTTTAACATGGAAAAATAAAAATGCTAAAATGAGCCCAAAAGAACTCAAGTTATCAGTTAAGTTGGAAAACATGAAACACACATTGTCAAAGTTGATGTTAATTTAACTCATAAGAGCAGCAGGTTCATCTATGATGAATGAGTTTAAATGTGGTTGTTATTTATATCTCTGTCTAAACACATAAGCTCTGCATTCTTTCTGTTTATGTAATGTTTGAACAGCATGGAGAGAGAGTTCAAATAGATCTATATCCAGTCTGTGCTATCAGACATAAAGAAAGTCTGTTTTACTTTTTAGGGAGCTGTTTGAAATTCAGGAACATGATGTAGCTTTATTATAAGCTACATCATAATGTAGCTTATAATAAAGCTTCATGATGTAGCTTTATTATAAGCTACATCATAATGTAGCTTATAATAAAGCTTCATGATGTAGCTTTATTATAAGCTACATCATGATGCTCTTGAAGAAAGAAAGAAAATCTTCCAAATTTCTTATCAATATTTATAGATCTTCTTGTTCTGTTTACTTTAAACATGTCGCAAGAGTGGAAATTATCAGAAGAAATTCTATATTGTCATTGATACATGGGAACAAACTTTTGTTTCCAGGGTTAAAAATCTTTTTTTTTTTTACTTTTTTCTTTTACCAGCTTCTCTTCTTTCAGCAAAACCTTTACTAAAAAATTGATGACACCTTGGCCAGAGAAGTAAAGTAAGTGGAGAAATATCTTGGAAAATTACAAGGTGAAGGTTCCCAATCAAGAATTTAATGCAATCCCTTTAAAAATACATCGAGTTCTGAAAAGAAACTCACCTCTTCTGACCAATACAATAAAACAGTCAGTTTTTTCTCAGCTCAAGTGTGTGACAGGAAATACAAATCAAGATTAGATACCTGTTTTTTTCTTATCCTGAATTCCCATGGAGAGCTTTTTTCCAGGAGAGCTTAGAACCGTGTCTTCCATTGAACTACTATTGAGCCAGTTTGTGTAGAAACACCATTTTCAGCTGATTTTCATTTTTATATCTGTGTGTAGTGCATTAAATTAACTATGTTTTAAATATACAGCATTTTCATAACAACTGGATGCAATATAGGCTACTTAATTTTGCTACATATATGTCTGGGAAATAGATAATACCCCCAGTACATATAAACATATACATAAAAAAATCTACTATTGTTCATGAAAAATCCAATACTGATGATGATGAAAGCACATCTGACTTATGAAATATTTGTAAATGTTTTGAAAAACTCATATTTACATAATTGACTGATGTTATATGCAATTTGGATTTTCTTAACAGTGTTTCTTATCCAGTTTAAGATGAGGGCAACAAAAGAAGGGAGAGTGAACATTTTGTACTTAGGATTTAAATATCTTTCCTGGAATCTGCACAGACAGGAACATTGCTTAAGGTGCCATAAAGGACGTATCAGCCTCTCTACTGAAGGAAAAGGAGAAATATTTCCAAGAATCTTTTGAACCAGATACAAATAGTTTGTAGATGTGCCTTTAGAAAGGATGCACACCTTTAGCACAGACTCTGAGCCAAGTGTTTTTTTTTTTTTTTTTTAATCAGTCAGACCTTTGTTGTTCCTATGAGAAGGAAGCCACAAGCAGGAAACTTGTTTGGGCAGATATTCTTGTTGTCAGCTCCACAGTGTGGAAGACATGCTGTGTTTTCCTCAAACTGCATATCAGGTTTCCATCTGAATACTTCAAATGGAAAACCTAGCTCGTAACAATATAAACAAATGTATTGTCAGAGAGGTTTTTCTTGAGCACCACTTCACCTTAATCCTTAGAGAAATTGTTACAACGTGAAACACTCCTGCTGAAATCTCATTTTATAGAAGCAGAGGAGCCATTTTTTGCTTCCTCTTGAGTAGATTGCTGCTGAGGACCAGGAGTCAAGGAAAGGACATCCTCCTTAAAAAGTGCACCTTGGATGAAATGTGGAGAGAGCTCTATGGTAAATGTGTGGGGGCAGCAGCGTGAGGCAATGGGGTGTTCTGGTCCAGTTGTCCAGTTGCCCAGCAACACAAGCTGTAGTTTTTAAGGCAATTGATGTTTGTGACACATGCAGTTAAGATAAAAACATGTGAAGGAATTAATTGAAACTTTAATCAACATTAAACCTTAAAAATAAACCACCTTCTAAAGTATAGTAATGGTGATGCAACTTGGAGTTTTTGTGCAGCTTTGGTATTTTTGATTTTGTTTTGTTTCACTGTGTACTTTCAAGCATAGAGAGCTGTTCTGCACTGACAAGAGCTGCTGTTTATCTGCCAAATGCAGCACCAGGTTTAATGGACTGTGAGGAAGCCAAACAGAGCAACAGTACTTTACTAGAAAAAGCATTAAAAAGTCCAACAAAAAATTGTATGTCTGCCAACTGATTGTCTTCTATTTCTCGGTTATCACTGTTTTTTTTTGGCTTGTTGGTTCTTTAGTTGTGTGATAAATTACATCTCAGATCATAAATCTAAAGAAAACATTTGCGAATTGCCTTAAAGTTTTGAAATAATTTTTTATCTTAAAGTATTCTTCCAACCAAACATCCATTGTTCAAACTGGCAGGGCCACATGGGGGTACCTATCTCCAGGTTACTGAGAGTCACGGTTCACCATGAACATGTTGCCAGTCCATCACAGTACAACAAAACTTGCAAGTTATGTCTATTTAATAATTTTGGCGTAGTTAAAATTGCTATTTGATGGAGACTGTGTGTGTGCATTTGTTTAATAAGCGGAAATTTTCCAATATCTGCCCGATATTTTTCATGACAAGACTTTAATCGCAGTTCTGACCTATGATATGAAGACAACAACAGTGGAATAGAGATGATTGTTTATTCTGAGACTATTGAAGGTAAACACCATGCACTAACATCTGGTCGGTCTGTATCTGCTCACTGTCAGTTTAATTTCCACCCAGATGGCGCCTCCTTCCTCATGTGGATGAAGTACATAGTGGAGAACGCTGAAGATGAACTGCAGCCAAATATAATTTAGCTATTTCTGTCCATTGTCTGCACTCCTGCGATTAGGGCGAAAATATCTGCTGTGATGTTACATTCACATAATTATCCCTTTAATTTCTGGTCTTTGCAGGAGCTCAAGCTGGGAACAGAAAGCTGCCTTCAACCTGTTTTTAAATGCAGTAAGTGACAGAAAAAATAGACATTTTCATTTTATTCTTGATATTAAAGGCAGAATAGAATGCTGTTCTCGTTTTATTATGACAGTTGTAAGAACTATAACATTTTATTGAGGGATTGTTCTTCTTTTCCAAATTGAGGACATTTTGACATCTGAATGCCTGTGAACTGAACCCTCAAGTTCTCTTCCCACTTACGTCTGTCCTGTATGCCTGTATGATCTGATCTGGATGATTCAAATGCTTTCACAAAAACATAATAATAGAGCTGACTCCACCAGTACTGCATACTTCATGCAGCAGAAAAGACTGGGTTATTCAACAGATAATGAGCAGTTGGGTTGCTGCGAGTTGAAGTCTCAAAGGGAAAGGAACAACCTCAAAGTCAAGTGATTGGAAGAGAGGGAGGACTTCTGAGCAGGATTTTATTTTTTTGTTCAAGGCAAACCACATGATAATGTCCTTAGGAAAGATCTCGTTATGCAAAAGCACCACTATGCAATGATAGGCACCACAGACGTTTAAGAATATATCTGTTATCTCATAACTGCTCAATTACAAAGCTATGACGGATTTTGTGGTTGAATGTCATTTGTGGTGTTAAAAAAGTAACTTCAGGAACTTTAAATGTTAATTTCCTTGTCAGTGACTCATCTGTCTGTTCTCACACATTGATTCCTGATTGGTCTGGGTTTTTTGGGGGGTTTTTGTCTCTGACAGAGAAACAAAATCTTAAAGCCGCCAGTGACATTCAGGTCACAGCGAAAAAAATGCCACCATCTGTGAATGTCAGTGGTAATAATAGTTCATGTAATTTCATCACACAAAGTACTGTTATTTAAAAGGTTCATCTCAAGGTTTGTATGAGTGTGTGCAATTACAAATTTCTAGTCTGGTGACAGAAAATGTCTTCAAAAATATTTTTTCATGCTCCTTCAACATGTGACATTACAACAACAAACCTTTATTTTACTTTTTGACCCACCTGTGGGAATCCTATATTGGAAATCTCTCTGAATGGCTTTTCTACAGCAGGAGTTGGAAGCTGGTCTCAGTCGATGAGAAGCAAATAAAAACAGAGTAATCATGGAAGCATTCCTGTTGGAGGTTGCAAAACAGAACAGTGATCAACAGTGAGACATAAAGTGAGTTACATTTTTCCAAAGTTGTCAAAAACTTGAGCTTGAAAGGAAACAAGGGCTATTAGAAATCAATTTTAAAAATTTTAAATCACAAAATTATTTTAATTGTAATTTTTTTTTACCTGCTCAACAATAAATTAATCATGGGATAATTGGAACAAGGAATTTGACTTTTTAGGTAGCAGCATAAAGTTATTTTGCATTATTATCAAAAAGGCAAAAATTTTTAGTAGGTGTTGAAACATTTCACTGAGAATCTTTGACAAGAGATGACGTGTCTAGTATGACTGAGTTGAACAGAGGTTTGCAACAATAAGTTGGCAAAGGTTTTTGATATGAGAAGTTATACAGACAGAAAATACAATACAGTTAAAGTTTTTGATATGAGACGTTATACAGACAGAAAATACAATACAGTCAAAGATTGTTCTACAGAGTCTTGAATGGCAGAATACAAAAGTTTGTTACACCTTTAAGATTTTATTTCAAAATGATCTGTATTATCTTCCTTCCACTTCACTGTGATTTGATCAATTAATCAAATGACTGCAACGTCATGGACATAAAGTGGCTAAATGGGACATGGAACATCATCATTTTGACAAATGTAAACTATGTGTTCAGACGTATCTGTGCTGTTTTTGAGTTAACTTTTTTAAACATCCTAGTGCAGATGTGGTGCCTACAGAGGTAGACTTTGATGGGAATTGAATTGCTGCTGATTCCAGTTTCTTCTGTGCTTTTATCACGTCAACGAAACAAGATCTTGGAAAAGCTTAGAAACAACCATGGCAACAAGAACCTCTCCCAAGAAAGATCCAGTAAAATCTCATCTTTTTTTGCAGATAAGATTAAAGTGTCAGATCTGTTTGAAGATGCACCATGTGAACATCGTTAATATTTTAGTTTTATAGACTCACTTCATGTGAGGGTGCTGGAAAGCATCTGCCTCACTCAGGTGAAACACAAACAGAGACTAACACGATTTTAGTTTTGTTATGCTTTAATTCTGAAGACCACTGACTTCACTGTCTTTGAGGTCGACTTCCCAAGGACTAAATTCATGGATGACTTCAGCTGGAGGGAATTCCCTGATCCCTGATCCTCCACCTCAATGGTGCAAACTATCAGGTTGATGCTGGTTTTGTTTTGCCTTATTTTGTTTTGTATACTTTATATATGTAGTTGGTAGTCAGCTGCATGTGGTGTTTGTCAAATAAGTTTTTTAGCTAATTTTATAGCTATATTTTTGTATGTTGTGTTTATGGTAAACTCTCCCAAATTTAATCAGTTATATGCTCTATGGCTATTTAAGCCAGGATGAAATTGAGTTCACTGAGATGGACTTTTGATTGATTTTTCTTTTTTCTTTTTTTTTAAAAAAAAAAAAAAAAAAAAAAAAAAGCTAAAGCTCTGCCTGACCTATTGATGCAGTGATCTTGTGCCATAATCTTTAAATGGTGAAACCTTTCCCAACACTAAAAAAAATCAAAGGAAAACACATTAAGAGCTCAGAGAAACTGGTATAGCCTGTCTTTGCATTGCTTTAATCTCATTTGCCAAGTTTCATCCTGTTTGCAGGTTCTACTACAACAATAATCCTACACCTCCATACACTGAATCACACATGGATAATATGTCATGACATTCTGCCTTTTCCAACAAGTCTGCAGCTATCTTCTTTAACCACATTGTATCATAAAACCAGTACCAACTCAGTCAGCAGGGTTCCCTGTCAGGTTTCACATTAATCTTAATTAAACCGCACTGCTGCGGTGTGCCACAGTGAATACAGCAGGCAGGGCGACGTGGACTTTTCAGTAGGCGGTAAAGAACAAAGGGAAAGAAAAGCAACATTTTCCTTCATCAAAATCTTGACTATATGCCGGTACAAATGAGCAGGAGTAACATCACAGAGGCAGGGGCTTCGGATATGTTTCAGAAAATTAAAGCTGGGAGAAATGTTAGATATGTCTAAGATTTTTAATATAAACAGTTTCAAAGTTTGGCACTGAAAAAATATATATTATATTTCTTTTACAGTTACAAATGGTGAATAACAGAATCATAGCTACATATTTATGCTAAAATCTGTTGCACAGTTCTAATTATTTATTCTTTGAAAACATAAATTTCTGAAATAAGTGACCAATTTATGTTACTTAAAGCAAACATCAGGTGAATCATTAGCTCTGTTTCACTTATTGTCCGGTCAGCCATAAAACTGGACAGACGTATCAGAAAAAAGGCTATTTTTTTTGTCTTTTCGTGGCCATAAGAGTGATCAGAGGGTCAGCAGTGTACCAGCTGGCAAACGTTGTCTATTATGAGCAAATGAAGCAGAAAGAGAGACGTGACCATTTCATTTCTCTGAGTTTCCACTCAGGGGACAAGAAGAAACATCAGTACAGGAGTGAACTGATGTTTTCCTTCATGCAGTGCTTAAAGCTTTCACTCAGTGTTCTAAATAAAAGCTGTTTCCTGTTCTCTACATCAAGTAGTGGCTAATATATCTTGACTATTCATCTCTTACTTAAAAACATCATCTGACTGATTTTTGCCAGCAGTTAAATGAAGTAAACTCTTAAAACCGATTTCATAAGACTATCTCTCAAAACAACAGAGTTGTAAATGGCAAAATAGCTTACTATGTCACTTGCATCATTTATGTTTTTATATCTCTTTCATATTTTTTATGCACATGTTAGTTCTTTGTCATACTGTCACAATGGCTGCTCTGTAGAGGAAAAGTAGAACCAAGAATAAAGTCATAGTTAGATGAAATGTTCTCAACACAATCTTCAGTCTCATTTTTCTACAGGTTTTATCATTTAGGGACCAAATCTGGACTCCATAGCCCATCAGAAACTTGTTAACTCAGTGTTTGCAGAAATACACAAGGGAAAGGCAGCACTTAGGTTTTCATGTGCCTTTTCAGCTCTGGAAGCAAATTCCAAGCAAACCTAAGAATTTGCTGGCTCCTTTAATCAGAAGCAAAGAGCACGATTGTTTCTGCAACTTTAATTCAATGATTTTCTTTACTGTATTTTCTAAAATTTAGTTTCTTGTTTTACTGTAAAGCTTTTTTATTTACTTTATTGCTGGTGCTGCACCTGAAGAGGTCCCTTTAAATCAGAGGTGTCCAAAGTCAATCCTGGATGCTTTAGTTCCCCTGAATCAAGTGATAATTCAGGTTTTGTCACATTGAAGTCGAAGTAGTCGGACCATTTGAATCAGCTGTGTTGAAACAGACACTCCTAAAACTTGCAGATATTGTGCAGTTTGTACAATTGAAAAATAAAAAAAAACCATTACATTTTAATTGACCAGAGAACAAAAAGAAAAAAAAATTGGTGTCAAATTGTAATAGTAATTGTTATTTCATATACAAATGGAGCCACTAAAGGGACTCCATTTGTATATGGAAGAACTGAAAATCAAAAAGAATAAAAATAAAAGTAAAATATAGAACCTGGTTGCTTTTATTTTATTTACATATTATTTACACAGTTTGATAGTGCAAAAATAAAAGAAAAAAAAGAAAACATAAAATGTCCAGGAACCCATGGGGAATACTAAGGAACTTGCTTTGCAGAGTCCTCTGGATTTTCATCCAGTCATGTTTCCTATCACCTCCATCCATTAACGGTGTGTGCTTCTGTGTAGAGAGAGCAAGGAACAATATTGAACTGGACAGAAAGAGCATCCCTGCACTTTAATAATATTCTTTTTGCTTGTCTAAAAATTATGTGATGTTGAAATCTAATCACAGATATCCCACAGGTATTTTTTATTAAGATATTAATCTTTGCACAATTAAAGTATTTGCCAACAGACCTTTGAGCCTCATTTAGTCTACCAGAGGAAACAAGAATAAAATCTTATTTAAACCATTTTGTCACCTTGTTTCAGATACATACTCTGACATTGTGTAATTATTAATGTAATTGATTATTATATCATTGATATGTTTATGTCTATTTTCTCACAGCTTGCAGAACAAACTGCTCTAAAATGTCTTCACAGGCTTTTATAAACCCAGTACAACTGGGAATATGTTCATGTACAGCCTAATTATTTAGACCGAGAAGCTTGTGTTTGAGCACATAAACATAACATGTTTAATTTGCTTTATTACTGTCTTTAATCAACTTTCATTAGCATGCAGGAACTGAAAAAGTCACTATAGGAGCAAAATAGCTTAACTTATCAGAAAATAGTGACTAGCTTCCAGACAAGAAAATGACAGTTTAATAAAGTGAGGAAGAAATCAACATGAGATATTGAAACTATCTGTTTGAGAGCCAACTGTGCATTTTAATGGCTTCTAAACCCACTGTGGAAAGATTGTGCAATTAAAAGGGACCACTGAAGCCTGACAGATGAGAAAAGTTTTTGCACAATGCAACTTGGGTAATTTACAGATATTTAATGTGAATTCTACATCAAACTCTTTTAGAAGTGACTTGCATAATTTACACTGAGTTTAGAGTACACTGAATTTGCTTGCTGATACATTTATTACACAGTTGCACCAAAAACTGATCAGTCCATACCGAGGTAAGACCTGAAGGTAAAGATCTAGTATAAATAGACGTGTGCTCTTGCCTCTCCAGAGATCTGAACAATTTTTGAGACAGCAGAAGTTTATAAAAGTGCAATTTCATGTTAAATTTAGAAGCAACCTACATTTTTCTTTTGGAATTTTGTAAGAATTTTGCCAATAAATTTAATTTGTGGTGGGAGATGAATCATTTTAAATTCAGTAGTCTGAAAATGTACACTTTTTGCCCCGCAGAGCATCTTTTCCCAACCCTAGCCCTCAAGACACACCGTCTTGTGTGTTTTTGACGTTTCCTTTATTTAACACGCCTGATTCACTTGTTTGCAGTTCAGCAAAAGCTTGATAATCAACCATCACCTGAAATCAGATTTGCTGAAACAGGGAAACAACTGTAACATGCAGAGCAGTGTGTAAAAACACCCCATAGAGGACCCGACACCGTGGATTTACTGATAACTCTCTGCAGGACGAGCAAAGTGCAGCCTCTGTGGAAACGATTCAGTTAGATTCAGCAGGACCGGGAGCAGAGACGTAACTTATTTCTCCACCGTCAAATCCCCAGAGTCTTTACAATGCAAGCTTGCAGCTGAGGCAGTGGACATAAAAGTGTATAATTAAATGAAACCTCAAAAATGTTTTGTTCGCTGATTTTGTGCTTCATCTGTTTCCTGAACCTTCTGAAAAACACAACTCCTGACAGATTTTGGCAAGACAATTGTGCAATATTTTTTTTAAAAACCTTGCACTCGAACAGAGAACAATAGGACAGAGGGTTGGTTTTTTTTAGACGTTAGTGAGATGCACATAGATTTTGCCAACGTGTTTGTGAAAAAAATGAATAGCTACAACAGTTTGGAATCAGATCAGCACATTAAGATCATCCCACTGATTTTAAAGATGACAGAAGCCTTAAACAACTTTGCTTTCCTACAGACCCTCATGGACTCAGTAGAATGGTTTTTAGTAATTTATTCATGGAAATCTTGTATGAAATTCAACATCAGCATCATTACTCTTTTGTTGCTCTGCCTTTACAAAATTACCTTGGTAGTATGGAACATTAATGCAGCAATGTCACCCATAACAAGGTTACTGTTTTTATGTAACACGAACCATATGTTCCTGGTGTCAGTAAGCTGCCCTGCAGGCAAACTGTGAACCATTCAATATGAGACATGTTGAGAGTTGTTCCCTAATAAGGCACTGTAAGATTAAAGGCAATAATAATAATAATAATAATAATAATAATAATAATAATAATAATAATAATAATAATAATAATAATAATAATAATAATAATAATAATAAAAAGCATCTCAGGGAAACAGATTTTCTTTGGAAATTGATGATTATAAATTTAGTGCACACAGATTTGGACTTAGAACTGATTATCCTGATTTGGTTGTGAAAAGAGTTCAGTGTCAGGAGCAAAGTAATAGGCAAACAAAAGTAGCAAAAAAATAAAAATTCAAGATTCTGCCCTTTTCCTAAACTCCAGAGAGACTGGGAAACTTTTAATAAAGGATAGATCCATCAGTAGTTTAAATTGGAATTTTTTTAAGCTGTTTTCTCCCGTTTTGTCTGTGAGCGATGGAATTACTGTTAGAACATTTTATCTTCAAATTTGTCTTTTTATTTAATTGAGTCATTACTGGATAGACCTTAGTGAGACTAAATACGTTTTCTCAATTTTTGTAACTATTGCTAAAAAAAATCAACTTTAAACCACTTCAGTTATTTCTAATTAAAGTAAAAACTGGGAATCGGGAAGCAAGAGTCTTTTGATCAGTTTGGATAAATTGTGAAAGTGATTATAACACTGAGCTAGTCATGTAATTAATGTTTTATCAAAGCTCATCAACACTACTGCACAGAAAGCTAAAAAGAAAAAGAGAGAGAGAATTTATGTATTCTCTGTGTAACTTCACATCTGAAGTCGACGCTGGGATTGAAAGAGGTGAGGTAAGACCAGAGAAAATTTCAAGCGAAATGTCTGTGAGAAAGAAGACATTTATACAGCTGAAGACTTAATCTACCAGAGGAAACAAATTAGGAGGTGGCTGTAAAAATCAATACTGGAGCAGGCTGGATTTCATGGTATGGGGCTTGAACTTGTCTGTGGGCAGCAAGAGGAATAAAATTGGATGATATTTACTAAGACATTAAACTCCTTCAGTGTGAAATAAATACAACGTTAGGAGCAAATCCTTCCTTGAGAATACTTTATAAATATTATTTGGCTCAGCTTACGGTTCATATTGGGTGAAAAGCGGCTGTTTACTTGAGCTCTACAACAGCCTGAAGAGATATAATTTGACATCACAAAAAAGCACACACATTTGAATCAAACACAACAGCGAATTCGACAAAGAGAATTTGTGTTGTGTTGCTCTAAATAATTTCTATCCAACTGCAAGAAGCGTTAGCTTAAAATGCTGCTAGATTTAAAGGAAAAACATTGAAACCCAGACGACCTGTAGATAGTTTTGAATTAACTTAAAATGTCTGAGGCATTTAATCTGACTAAAATGGAAAAAACATAAAAGTCACAATATTGTACCTCAGAAGATTTTCCTTAATAAATAAACGTATTAAAGCAGTGAACCTCAGCTCTGGAGTCTTACCATTCAATTACCACAAGTACATTATGTAAATGAGCAGTCAATATTGATCAATACAGTGGGCACTTCAGTACTAACACACACTATCCTACTGTTTCTCTGCCTTATATGATCATCTTCAAGGGCAGAACAGACTTTAACCCAATTGAAATCCTTGCCAGCCCCTGTGTTCTCTATTTTTTCTGAGAGAACACACCTACATGCCACAAACAAAAGAAAAGTCACATCATAAGCAGCCCAGACTGTCTCACTAATTCGGATGGATTTAATTAATGCGCCAAACCTGTGCTTTGGAGCATGTAGTGCTGTGCCCTGGGGTCTGCTTCCTCCCACTGATAAGCTGGTTGTCGCCTGCAGGTTCAACATCTCTCCGTGACGGGGGCAGCACCCATTTAAATCACTGGTCCAACAAGGACATCGTGGCACTACGCTTTCTGCTTTAAACAGCAGAAAACTGTCCTTGAGAGGGAAAATAAAGCAACAAGGGTGGGCAGACCTCAGGAGGAAAATGTCAGTCTTCTCTACAAGGTGCTTTTGTGTAAAATGATGATGCAAAATTGCCAGCTGTTTCATTCTGCAGTCTGTATTGTGGCCGTTGTCAGTGTACAGTGTGATGTTCGCTATTTTAGTTTTACTCCAGATGGACCTTCTAAAAGGTTTTGGTTGTGTTAGATTCATCCACAGAACAAAATCTTGAAAACGCTCAAGAAATGTCACAATGGTTTTCTCAGTGTTGAATCATGAACTTAAAACTTTACTGAATCTACAACACCATGCTGTGGGTGTGTATAAAAGGGTGGTATTATGTATTTTTCAGGCACAACCCCCCCACACACCCCACACACACACACACACACACACACACACATATATATATATATATATATATATATATATATATATATATATATATATATATATGACATAAAATTTTACAATTTGACACCTTGAAGTTTGACCACTGTCTTTTTAAGAAGCAGCCACTCTGATTTGTTTTCCTTAAAAATACAATTAAAATAAAGCCATGTATACTTTCCTTCTACTTCACAATTATGTTTTTCATATTTATTTATTTATTTATTTATTTATTTATTTTGCTTAAAATCACAATAACCGAGTGAAGTTTTCAATGAGACAAAATGTGAAAAAACTTAAGGGGCATGAATACTTTTGCAAACCACCTCAAACTTTCAAGAAAATAATCATGATCATTCGTTGCGCTCTGAATGGTGACATTTAGAAATTTTCCATAAGGTGTTTCAGCGCTAGAAACCTTAGAGGTTTCTCTCTCCCTCTCTCTTCCGCTCTCTCTATCTCTCTATTCCTCTCTCACACACACTTTCTTTCCCAGAGCACTGCAGCGCACCCGTCGTTATTTTACTCTGAACAAAGTGTTTGCTCTCACGCCAACAAACCGCGCTTCCCTCAAACACCTGGATGTGCACCGTGGATAGGAGCCTCTCCCCCCAGCTCCTTTTACGCCCAGTCTTAGCTCGCGTTTGTGCCGACAGACGTGATGCGCTGGATGTATTTTCTCCGGAGATTGTGAAGCAGGGAGCAGATCAGCACTCCGAAGCCATGTGGACAGCGGACACGTCCTCTGGAGCGAACACGGGAGGCAAAGGCAGACTTTAGGCAAAGAGCGGTGCTGCGCTTTTCTGGAAAATAACGCCTTCTAGGAAACCGACAGAGACGAGATGGTAGAGAAGTAAGTAGCCTACGTTGACACCAAGGTGATTATAAATTGTCTGCGTGAATAATGAATGATAACAGTTAATTTATGCCATTTTTGTGTATTTTATCTCTGTTTTCTGAGATGCTTTTTATTGTCAAACGTTGTTCCATAAAAAATATGTTTTTTTAAACCATCTGAATCGTGACAACAGTGCTTACCTTAGTCATGTAACTTATAAAATAAGAATGCTAGCGAAAGCTTAGGAGGTATGAAGTGAGTACTACTCTGTAGAAGCAGTTTCCTTTAAAAAAAAAAAAAAAAAAAAGGCCAGCACGACCTCTTGGGGGGTGTTGTGTAATCACCTAAGAGTAGCAAACGTTTGAGAAACATCATTGTGACAAATATTGTTAAATATTTAATGATTTTTTTGTTGTTGTTGTAGCTCATGCTCCAAGCACAGAAATACTAAAAAAAATGAATGTAGCCATGCAG
Organism: Gambusia affinis; assembly: GCF_019740435.1. NCBI lineage: Eukaryota > Metazoa > Chordata > Actinopteri > Cyprinodontiformes > Poeciliidae > Gambusia > Gambusia affinis. The sequence continues at coordinate 11,359,291 of NC_057889.1, forward strand.
AGAAAGTGCTGTATGTGCAACATTAAAATATAATAGCCTAGTGTCAGGCAGGCTGAGTTTATTCCACAAAGATTTCCTGTGTGTTTGATTTTTATACAAGGACACAAAAACATGTAAATGTGAGGCTCCTGATTGCTACAGATCACTGGGAGCTGAACAAGAGGTGCAGATCCAGTAATTCTAATGGTACAACCATAAAAATTGACACCTCATAAATTGCTCAGTAAAGAGAAACAGCCGGCTATCTGTAGAAATCTCACGTTTCGTTTGGGGTTTTGCAAAGTCTCCCCGCTAAAAACTTCCAAGAATTCCCTAAAAACCAACAACAGTATGGCACCAGTACAGCTCTGGTGAACCAATGCAAAAACACAGCACACATACTGGACAAGTCAAGGAAGCAATTGCCACTTGCCACCTTCTGACTCTTCTGTATTAAGATTATATTTTGGACACAGTAACTGCAGTGAACTATGGTCAAGTGGGGAGAGAAATAAAATATTGTATTATCAGGAGGATAGATATGTCAAACAATGTTGTACTACTCCAAAGATCTGAGCCAGAGGAACCAGGTCGATGCTTAATAAACCTTCTCCTATATGGAGCCTTGGGGAACTCCATATAGGAGCTTTGTTTGACCTGATTTAAAAATGACCAAAAAGCAGCCCCAGTTTGCCAAATAAGGCCTTAGTACTGTTTAGCACACTACAATCTCAGGTACAGGAATGCCGATCAGGAAGGATTGGAAAGGAGCTAAATGCAAGGCAAACCTGTAAGAATACATTCTAGAGGCTGGCAAGGAGAAGGGGCTGGAGTGGGCAAGTCTTAACTAGCAAAGTCATGTGTTAGAGAGGCGCAGTCAAAGTTCGGTCCTCTTTTAAAGGCTGATGTCAAACAAAACAAACTTCATCCAAGCTTCAACCAAACCTGCAGCAACAAAAGCAAAAAAAATAAAAAATGATAGAAAAGAAACGTGCCTGTAAAGTAAAAGGTTAATGGAAGCTGTATTAATTTAGAGAATTTTATTTGTAAAATATTTCAAAACCAATTGTCGTTTTGCTTCTACTTCACATTCACGTGCCGCACATAATATCCCAAAAAACATGTGCTCTAAATAGAAATGTTGTAGAATTCATTTCATAGCCTGCATGTGCTAGTCTTTTGAATTAGTGCCATGAGTTTTTGTTTGTTAAAGTCTTGATTCAAATGTGAAAAATATGTCAGATAGTTAGATCATTGAGACAGAAGCTTGAATAATAATCAACAACTAATGGGGACTGCCGACTTCACCTGGATGCACTGGTGAAAGCTTTAATTATGTATTTATTAGTAAGACATTCAGACATGTGCAGCTTGAGTTAGTAATAAAATAATTAGTGTATTGCTGTGTAAGGCTGAGAGTTAATGCAGTAAATGTTGGTTAAAGAAAAGCTTGTGGATGCTGAGCAGCTTCTCTAACTCATGCGCCTTCTTAAAAGTTGACAAAAATTTAATTGAAAAATAAATATTCTCTTCATTATTCCCTCTATTAAATCTCCATGGATAGGCAAAGGCTTTTTCCTCATAAAAAACAGCAGAAGTTTTATTCTTCACATTAAAAAACAATATTTTCTTCACAGAAAACTTGTTCTTCCCCTAAAGAAACATAGTAAAAATGTTTGTGGGTAGAAGGTGAAAGAAATTCTAGTGAAAAATGCAGCATAGTTACTATTTTATACAACCTGTCTACAGAGCCTCATGTTTTTTGCATGGCTGTACAAGCTGGTTGTGCTGCACATGCACTTCTCCTCAAAAAGCAATTTTTTCTGTTGCCCTGAGAAAGTTGGAGAAACACAATGAAAATATTGCTAAAAAAGTGTAAAGTCCTTGACTAAGAGAAAATAAGAGTTACTTGAACAGCTTCAGGAGCATTAGCTCTTTGTCACAATCTATTGCAAAATTGAAGGAATAAAAATAGTAAGAAAGAGGAAATCAAAGAAGTACAATGAAATGAAAACAGTGAAGCAATCAGTCATCTTCTTACTGGTGAAGTTTTAATATTAAAATTTCAAACAGTTGGCCTGCAGTGGCAATAATCCAACAAAATATTTAATTAGCTTTTGATACAAAGTCAAATGCATTACGTATCACCACATAATTTGTTAGCTAAGCTCTTTTTAACAGAAGCATGTATAATTTTTAGCTCTTTTAGTGTGGAACACCTCAGATAATGATCATCTCCATGCTTCCAGTGGCCGCACCTGACCTCCTTGACCCAAAGGCTGCCGTCCACAATTCCAAGCCTCGCCTGTCCTTCTCCACAAAACCAGTGGTGCTGAACACTCCCGAGGATGAGTGCGACACCCGGACCACAGTCATGAGGTGGAAAACTGTTTCGGCCATTTTCTTCCTGGTGGTGCTGTACCTCATCATTGGGGCAACAGTGTTCCAGGCTCTGGAGCAGCCTCACGAAAGCTACCAGAAATCGGTCATTCTGAAAGAGAAACTGGAGTTCTTGGCCTTGCACAGCTGCATAAATTCAACGGAGCTGGAGGATCTTGTCAAGGCAGGTGTAATATATTTTTTTCTGCTGACTTATAGTGACTGACAAAATGAACTTTCTTTTGAAATGTGCATTGCGTCACAGGTTTATTCCCATGTTTTGTGTTTTCCATGGCAAACTGTTGCTAAAAAGGTGAATGGTTTATTGAAACACTGGTTATACGAAGTTTTATCAGAGCACATGCAGTATATATTTTGTTTTGCCACAGAAACAACAATTACCACAGCTGGAGGTTGGTCGTGGAATGAATCACCTTGTATACTAAAAAATAAACCTCCAAGAAGGTTGTTTGGTTGTTTCTCACTGTCTGAATGTGGTTTGTTTCCTGTTTACGGAATTTTGCTTATTTTAGATACTTTGTGGAATAACATATGATAAATGTTTAAACTTCCTGCAGTTTGTTGTGGTAATTTAAATAGTTGTTGGGCATGATTAACGTGAATCTAATCGATCAGATTCTGCTGTTAGTATTTTTTTATAATTGATAGAAATTTTAGTCAGTGACGGAATCAGTAAAGCACTTGAGCACGATTTGTAATGTGATCAAGTGGCGCAATTTCTGCTTTAATTTTGTGGAAGCTAAAATGTTGTGGCTTTGCTATTAAGATGTGGTTCATGAAGACTTACAAATTCATGTACAGATACAATCAGAATGTCTTAGTGCAAGTAAACTGGCAGTCATCTACATCATGCAGCTATAATGGGACAAAAAAAAAGTATTTCTACTGTCATCACAGTCGTCGCATTCTAGATGATATGTATTTTTCTTCACATGCCTCAGCTCACCAATCTGAATGCTGGGTGAATAGTCAAAGTAAAAAAAATAGAAACCTTCTGGATTAAGACCATGAAGTTTGAAGTGCAGTCCTGCTGGCAGGTGCCCTCCTTGGTTAGGGAAAACACTGCATAGGCTCCTTGATAGCGAAATGTGTTAAAACCAATAGCAGTCACAAGAGCTAACTTACATAGTGAGCATATTGACAGCTATGCCCTGTCAAAATGCATAGATGTACAATGGCAAGGTGACAAAACAATTTCTCAGCTACAGTGATATGTTTGTTGTCCAGAGTTTTAAAATCATTCACAAAGCTGATTTTTATTTTTTTTTTTTTACTTTTTGAATCTCTTTAGAGTTTAGTTTGAGATGTTTTGCTTCACCTAGTAGCTATCTGGGTGAACTCATAATCTGCTATGATGGTCCTTCATCATAAGAACTGCAACATTTGAACGTAGGAAAAGGACTGCTTTCATTTTCTGTCTCAAAATAGTTTTACAGGCATTGAATTGCAACATATAATTTGTAGAATAAATGCAGTTTGTGTTCAAGTCAACTGAACAGGTGTACCTAGCAAAGTCGCCAGTGAGTTTAGGCCACAAGGTGACAGAAATCAAGAATCGAATGCAAGTTCCTTGAACCACTATGATTACATTTAGTTTTTTTAATCCATAAAAAATATCTTTTAACAATCAAAGCTTGGAAATGACTGTTTTCTACCTTAAATCTGCTTGATACAAGAAGATGTCAATGTAACCTGCTACATTAAATGTAGGGAAAGTCTAACCTTTTCCAGACTCATGAAAAAGGTGAAGGTGAAAGATGAACATCTTCATCTTTAAGATGTTCATTTAAAGATTAACATCTTTTTAAATGTTCATGCTTGAACATTTAAAGAGATGTTCAAGCATGAAATGCTGTGTATTTTTTTAGTGATGTTTTCAGTTTGAATGCATCATCTCAAATGCAAAGTTTATTTACCTTTTATCTAAAGAAGATGCAAATATGAGCCAATTTGAAGCCCTAACTATAATAACATAGCATTAACATTATATGCTGTAAAGTTCAGGTACAAAAATTGTCATAATGAAGATTTTTTTCCCTTACCAGTAATCTTGTGATGATTGTTAAACACATTAAACCAAGATTGAAAATAATGCAACTGAACTCTGCTGACACTGTATTACTCAACACATGAACATTTACTACGCTGAGCCAATCTAGTTAAATGATCCTGTTTTTAATTAAGAGGACTTGATGAAAAGTCATAATTTTATAGGTTAGTTTTTCTCGAAAGATTCAATTTTGTCCTTGAAAGTGGTTTTTTATGTTTTACATTTTTCAAGATTTCTACATAATTTAGACTGAAAATAATAGATAAAAAGATAGCCTAGTTTAAAAAAATGAGAAAATTCACAATAAATGGTAGTTTTGTTGTTGTTGTTGAAACAAAGGGTGTTTTCTTAGAATCCACTAAGTGGCAGTTTCAGTTTCTATCAATGTTAAAACAGTTTTGTTTAACTGGCATGGAGACAATCAGGTGTGTTTAGAAGCAGGAAGTTAAATATTATTTAAAAGGATGAGGACAGGTATCTAAGCAGGAGTAAATGAGATTTCTAAGTTCGTGGAAAGATTTCATGAGGCTGGAAAAGGTTAGACTTTCCCTTCTAAAGAGTTTGGATTCCATTAACATACAGAGTAAAGATTAATGTTTATGAATTCACCACATTGAACAACAGTAATCTGCACGGCAGGGCTGCAGGGAGACAAATACTGCATTATACAAAGAACACTGCTGCATCTGCAGATGATCTGGTAAACAGTCAACATAACACACAGGATTGGTTTTCCATTCTTGGAGAGACACTAAAATCTCCAAGAATCTACAATAGCTCCATTGTAGCTACATTGTAGCTCACACTAATGTTTCAATTTGTCATGAAATAAACTCTTTTAAAACAAGTTGAATGTTAGTAAGTGGCATCATGTATCTATTTAGGCAATCTGGTCTCATCCGCTTCATGCCTGTTTGTCTCTTCGCTGTTGTCTGTGCTTTATTTCTTAAAGTGTCTGGATTCCCAAGAAAAGCTGCTCCATGTTTTTTCTTCTGTTTTCATATGAAAAACAAAACATTTCACGTTGTACCTGAAAAGCAGCTCATTAACATCATTTAATTGCAGTCACCTTGAAAAGATCTGCAACGTTTATATTGAGCTTAAAGAAAGTCTATAAGGAGCTTTGTAGGGATGCTGAAAATCTTTCACTGACATGAATTTTGGTCATTGTCTGTGCTGAGATTCTGACAGTGTCATACTATTATCGATTAAATTGTCAAGTTGAGAAGGAATTTGACCTAAATTCAGACTGACCTTATTAATTATCAATAAATTATTACATTTCAATGAGATCCTAGATGGTGTTATAATTTTACTTTACATTTGAACTACAGCTTGAAATTTTTTATGTGCAATTTGGAGGTGTGAACACTTCCAAATGTGTGAAGACGTCCTAGCAATAAGAACAATCTGATGGGGAATAATGAAAACCACAAAATATACCAAATATGATACCTGATTAGCAGCACTGAGAGGGATTCAAGCACATGAAGCAACAGGATAATCAATCAGAATCCTACAACGATACAGAAACAAGAGAATCAAACCACAAGTTGAATAAAAAATCAAACTAACACAAATCAAACTCAAAGCCTCTCATGTCTCAGAACCAAGAAGTTGAATAAAACATCAAACTAACACAAATCAAACTCAAAGCCTCTCATGTCTCAGAACCAAGAGAACATTAGAAATTGCAGAATATTTCTGTATATAAAGTGTAGTTCTTTTCTACTTTTCAACTCTGATCTCAAGATCAAGAATTATTTTGTGTTATTTTGAATTCTACACCATACATTCTTTGACATTCGCTCAAGCCCAACTGAACATTGGCTTTCAATTACTAAAAACTTTTCACTTTTGAAGCTCAAAGCATAGCGAGATACATACATTTGATCAAAAAAACATATCTATCTTTTAAGATCAGGTATTTAGACTTTTCTTAATAGTCTCCCTGTTTAACACAGCTGTTCCCCATGAAAAAAATTATTGTTTTCAAATTTGGTTAAATCTAGCCTTTATTATTTTCAGGTTGTCAAGTCTAATTGTGTTGTTTTAAATTAGTATTTTCGATTGGTCATTAAATTCCATATGAAAACTTTGTCGTGTAATACAGATAACATATTCTAGGACAGACCACCTCTGTTAATTATGGTTCAAAATCAGTACTTTTTTATGTTGGAAGCACGTTTTCTTTTCATACTGTCAGGCTAATTGCAAGACAGCTTTTCACTTTCAATCAAAGATTACTCTGATCCTTTTGTTGTTTCACAAGAATGTTACAGCATTCGTCAGCTCTGCCTATCATCTATTAGTGAGCAGGTCAGTGACTGAGTTAAGCAACCTTTCAAGCAACTACTTTTCCTCTGATGATTTATTGATGCACGGTTTCAACCCAGGTGCCATTTATTCACTCTTTTACTTTGCACAAACACAACTTTTTTCAAAAGCTAGTCAGCAGAGGATGAAGGAGAAGTGTGCTCTCAAAGGGAGTAATTAAAAAGGTAAGCTATATCAAAAAAGAGGCTTTGACGATTCAGATTCTCTCAATTGTTTGGTTTAGCTCGCCGACAGCCTGCTTGACGTCCACATAATTTTGCCTTATTATGGGCAGCTTTGTGTGCAAATGGCAGAGCAGGGAAGAAATGATAAGCTCACTTGGTGCTAAACAAAAGGGAATGACTGAGCCTTCCCTCGCCAAAGGATTTCTTTGGAGGAACAATGGATGCGATGTTTTATCTTTTAACCTCATTTACGTTTGTTTTTAGGCTTTGAACAGCTGAGAACATTCATGGCACATAATTTCCATTCTCTTAATCAGAAGAACAATACATGGACAAAATAAGCATAGATGCTTAATTTTTTTTTGCATTCGTAGACTAAAACGACTTGTATCATGATGGCTCTCAGTTTCTTTCTGGTCTGTTCAGATTTATCAAACTTAGAGTTCAAAATTTAAAATGATGCCTGAGGCCATGGTTCCTAAACAAACTAATGTTCCCCAAAGGTCTCAGATCCTACCTCAAAAGTCACTCATTGATGAATTATATATAAACTGAACTATAAATGCTGATCTGCACCTTCTTCAGGTACACCAGTTCAATTGGAGGTCAATGCAATTGGAGGTCATTTAGCAGAAATCATAGGAACTAAGAGGTCTAAATGCAATGAAGAGGTCTTGGTCAAAATTAAAGAAAGCACCAGAATGAGGGAGGTAGAGGATTTAAGGTACTTTCGATGTGGCATGATTGTTGGTGCCACACCGCTAAACTGCTGAAATTTTTTTGCACAACTTTTCTCTAATTTACAGAGAAAAATCTGTAAATAAAAAAAAAAAGACAAAAACACATTGAATCTTGAAGCCTATGGGCCACTGCAGCAGAAAACCACATTGGATTCCACTCCAGAACTCAGCTATGTTTAGAAAACTCAGGCAACAATTTACAGTTTCAGTAACATATTTTGAAAATGTCAGATGAGTTTCTATCTAACAGCATTCAGACAGGAAGGTCAGATGTTTCCCTAAAGTATAGAGCGTTGTTGCTGACTGTGTCCATCCTTGTATGTGCACCTCTTCTAATGGACACTTCCAGCAAGAAAACGCACAATCACATAAAGCTCAAATCATCTGCAATTGAATTGGCAATGAGTTAATTCAGCAGATCCCAGTCCAACACATCACCTTTGAGTTATGATGGTGTTAGAGATTTCCATCCAGGATGTGAAGCTGACAAATCTGCTGCAAGTTTGAAATGCTGCCATGTGAACATGGAACAAAATCTCAGAGAAATCTTTCAGACATGTTCCTCTGTGCAAAAAAAAAAAAAATCAAGATTTTTCTGAAGCCAGAAGGGAGTCCGACCTTTTTACTAGCAAGGTGTACCTTTTGAAGTGGCTGGTAAGTGCAACGTTATACAGCCAGAGTAATTTTGGTCTAGCTGTCTGTCTTCCCTCTGACTGATTTCTGAACTGTAAAAGAGCTTTTTCTCATTTGCTGTCTTTTTAATTCCACTTTAATACTCTCATCTTCAATGTCTTATGCAGAGGCAGCTTCCCTGTTGTGAATGAAAGAAGGCTCCGTGTAACTAATGATGATGAATAATTATAAACACTGTACACCCTGTTACATTTTAGTGACCCTAAATATTGTGTATGAACATCATTAATGGAAAATTACTGTTCTATTCCAGGAGGTCAATTCATATTAAATTCAGTTAATGGAGATTATTCCATCTGCTGCTCCCTCCTGATCAAAGGCGCAAAGGAGATTTAATATTTTACAGGCTTTGAGTTTTTTTTTTTTAAAGCCTCATAAACAGGATATAAATATTTTAAAATGTTCTCCCACAATTATAAGCATTAGAGTCAAAGGTCTGACAGCAGCTCTCCTGACATCTCAAAGCTTTTAGTTTTTTTCTGTCTCAGTGATTCTGTAAAGATCATAAGACCCAGCTGAGTCAACCTTTTGTCTTAAATGTACTGTACTGTTTCAACCCAAACACAGGGTCAGTTGTAAATAACAAAAGGTGAGCCCAAGTCCATCCAGCTCTTAAAATAATTACTAGTAAAGCATGTCTTTATGTTATGCAATAATGTTAAAGACAAAGATTATTAAAGATTAAAATAAGAAGCACAGAAATTCAAGTGCTATATTCCTGTTATTTTTGTTTAAACAGAAAGATCTGAGCCTGAAAAATACAATAAAATCAGATCATGATATGTGTGATATTGAGTTCACATTCGAAAACATTAAAGGATTGTTGATTAGGGCAAGACTCAAAAAGTACTATTAAATGTTGGCATTAAATTAGGACTTAGAGTAAATATTATACTTTTAAATTCTTAACCTAAGGTAATGTGCTGTTGTTGGTCAAAAGTATTTATTGGTATGTATTTATTGAGAAAACTTAACTTGAACTTTCCTCTCAAAGACCTGAGTCATGGTTTAGATGTAGGAAAAATGACTCATGAATATCTCTTATTCAAATTTCAGCGTTTTGAGGAAAATTTGTTCTTTAAAACTAAGTTAGATGAAGCAAACAGATTAGAGAAATATAAAGGAAACTGTATTTTTAAGGATTTGTCTGAGGTTTATTTAAACTGCGAGAGAGCAAGAGGGGTCAAAACTGTCAGCAGAAATGAAAACAGCTAAACTGAGTTCATCTTACCTTGTTTAGCATTCATGCATTTAACAGCAGGGTGCAGGAAGTCACCAATTCACACAGAGTTAAGATGTTCAGTCTTTCACTCAAACACAATAGACAAAGCATGGATTTTAGAGTGAGGAAGCTCTTTGCATTTTAGTGTTCACATTAGAGACCACATGTTGATTAAAGGCTTTTTAAAAGGTAAAGTGGGTGTGAAACTTGGCTTTGGAAAACACGAAAATGTAAATAAGAATTCATCAAAACTGAGAACATTTATTGCTTTCTTGAGTTTTACTCCCAACAGTCTTGACAGGTTCTTTGTGAATAGGATTGCAACTTAAAAAGAAAATCTTCAAAAGGTGACAGATGCTATTATCTTTTCTCCACTCTTAATTGGCTTCGTTGGATGTTTACCTCAGCTGTCATTTATTGCACCACTAATGTTGTATTCTTCTTCTGGGCTTCTGAACTTGTATTGTGTTAAACTCCCATCGAGAGCCACCATCTTTACGTTGAAAGTGCTCTCCTTTTGTCTCCAGCAAGTGGTTTCGGCAGTTCGTGCTGGAGTGAATCCATCAGGAAATTTGTCCAATCAGACGAGCCTGTGGGACCTCAGTTCCTCCTTCTTCTTTGCCGGGACTGTTATCACCACAATCGGTAGGAAGAATGGTTTCTTTATAAAGAGAAAATAGCATCTGTTCTTTTCTGAGTCCTGAAAATTTAAAAAAAAAATCAAATAAACATACGTTCCCCTTTTAGAGAGTAGAAGCAATGGCAGAATAACTGTGTAATTTCAAGGACCATTTTGGCATGAAATTGCACCTGCACACAAATTATAGTCACATCAGCTCCTGTCCAAGACTGCACAATGACTGCACTCCAGCAACAGTTGCAAAAAACTCATTTCCTCTACAAGATTGCGCTTTGATTTGCTCTTTCACTTCCACCCCAGACTGAATGGAACCTATTTAACATCAGTAAGACAACGAAAACAATATATTCAACATAAGTGACAGATGAATGACAGAGCCACAAGAACATCAAACGTCTCTTTCAATCTAGCCTGAGTTTGGTCATTCATTTATCCAACTGAGATTTCCACTAAGTTGCTCTTTGGCAGGTCTAAAATGTTATCAGTTCTTGCAACAGAGCTAATATCCTGTTCATTCACAGCAACAGAAGTTAAATGCAGGACTCAAATTATAATTATAGCACATTACCCTTTATCTGAATGCCACAGGCTGAAAGTCCACCATGCTTCCCATCTTTTTTTTACACAATTTGTCCCCTCTTTGTGTCATCTGCAGCTGTAAGAGCTTACTAATCAGAAAAAAAGTAACAGCTCACACAAGCACCCTTCTTACAGACTCTTGCACATACACACCCACACACACACATGCATTCTGACAGCTCTTCTGGCTTTTCCAATTGGACCTTGACAGATCACTGTGTCTGTTCAGTGGGTTGTTGGGCTCCATTTCACATCTCCAGCACCCTGTCAAAGCTCAGTCTCTAATGAGGAAATTAAATGCACTAAAGTGTAATGAACTGATTTGGCTATCAGCTTGGAATAAGAGTGTGCTTGTATTTTCACATGAATGGCCACAATGTGTAGGCAGAGCATGCTCTCGATGAGCACTGTAGTATCAAACTATACAGCCCACATGCAGCCCATACTCTCACCAGACTCATTTCCAATTTTCCAGTGTGTGTTGCACAATGGAGAAGTCATGTTTCTTTGTTGAAACCAGTCACAACAGGATTACACACATTCACAGGCTTCTACCTCATCTGCTTGGTGGGCACCTGCAGCTCATTAAATATAGGCTTTGTCAGCGATCATTACTGAGATACACATTTTCACATAAAAAACTGAATTGCTATAAATGTATATTTTGATCTTTGCAAAGGCCACAGCGCATCAAAAGTATGCACAGGCAACCCCCATTTCACATTTTGCATTTATGTTATGGTTTAACACAAAGTTATGCATAATGTGCAAGAGAAAGTAAAATGGTTTTTCAAAAACGTCTGAGAAGAGTAGCATGCATATAGTCAGCCTCCTTCTGTCCTGACAGCCACAAATTAAGATGTGCAGGTTTAGTTAGGATACAATACCCTAAGCTTTAAACATATAGTGAAATAATGAAGAACTGTGCAATCCATTGTATATAAATGAAAAGAGTATTGTACAATTGCAATACCACAAAGACGTGGCCACCACCTAAAATGGCAGGAAAGGTCAGCTTTAATCAGAGAAGTGTCCAAAAATCTGGAGAATCTAAAGAAATCCACAGCTCAGATGAAACAATCTGTTGACTGGACAACCATTGGCTGTGCCCTTTAGAAAAGAGTGATAGGAAGAAAGCTAATGGTAAAAGAAAATGATAAACACTAATTCTCTTTGTGCTGGTGTTTTACATAAACTACCAATAAAATGCATTGTTTGTGCTTGTAACGTGACAAGTTGTAAAAGAATTTCAAGCAGTGATAAACATTTTTGCAAGTCACTTTGTAGGCAAAGAGTAATTTCTGCACTGCTGTTTTTTTTTTTGTTTTTAGCTCGCTGACCCAGAGGAAAAAGCTCCATGGCTTCATTTCAAAGAACAGAGATCTGTTTGACTTTCTGTTTTTATAGAAATGTCCACATAAGGCCGAATTGCATGAATGAAGTAAGGGTTGTAGCAGTGGGCAAAAGCTTTGATTTTTCTGCAGAAACCTCCCTCCCAGGTGGTGATTTGTGTGCTTTGTCTTTGCAGCCTGTTGGTGTAAACGGCACATAATTGCTGTGCTGTCTGTGGGCAATCATAATTTTTCCTGATTGTTCCGTTGCCTTCGTGCTGTTATGTAAATAAATCAGACACAGAGGCCATCTCTGAAGCCAGTGTGTCATTTTGTCAGAGAAATCCCGGAGATGTAATTTTTGTTTTCGTTTGTTTAGATCAGCTTGAGATTATTGAACATCTGTTAAAATCTGGGGATCTCTTTGTCTTTGCAGATAATTCCCATTGAATTACCAGAACTAATGAAAATCCCCTCTCTCTTTCATCCCTACTGTAAAATCAGAAAATTAAATATGAATGAGGCATTTGTTGCTGCTCCTGTTATTTCCCTCCTCTCTCCTGGAGCTGAATATGTGATTGATCTCACTGTGTCAGATCACCTGGGATCGCTGTGTTAAATCTGTCTGACTTACAATCCATTTACTTTCCACGCTATCTGGATCAATACCAACACTCAAAGGAATCTATTATTTCTAGTTTGTAATAACAGGAATGAGCAGTTTTTACATGCTCGTCTCCCTTTGATAGCAAAATAAACCTTTTGTGGATTGCAGTAATGTAATGATTTGGTTATTATAAGCCCTAATTAAGATAAAAATCCCTTTGTGTAAAATTATTGGGATTTCCAGAAATAAAACCTAATCGGAAACAACAACAACAATAAAAAAAACACCATATCCTTCATTAAATGATTTAAATATCTCATAAAATAGTTAAATTACCTATTAGTGAAGATATCAGACTTACCTTTTTTTCTGGTCTTCCATGTTCATTATACGAGTATTTCCTCTTACCATGGACAGTCAAAACTCTTCTTGTATATGAATCACTACATGGTGACATGATTGAATGACGGATGTCGACATCAGCCTTTTTGCTGAGAAAATCATATTTATTATTAATGGAGCATCTATAGTAAGGTGTGAAACTCACCAGTGTATTCAGATGAACTAGTTCTGCTTTAATAGAAAAGGATCAAGGCAGATAAAAGTGTTGTAAAAATGTCTAATTTTTCAGACAGACAAGTGCCTGAACTAGAAAAACACCAGAAAGTTGAATTTGCCATTGCTGAACAAAAAGAGAAAATAAAGGGATGTGATAAATGTGATTTTTTTTAAAGGCTGTAATTCTATCATTCAATGGGGTGGAGATGATGGAGGATTTGACTGTGTCTGTAATTTTTTTGTGATGCAAAGAGATACACTTATATAGCTTAAGGTTTTTGTTTTTTTGAAGTCATTTTTCTGTTTCAACATTTTGTTCTTGGCAGCTCGGTTTCAGTTCACTAAATATGGGAGCGGGGTTGAACTGTATTTTGTTCTGTTTGTTTTTAAATTAGACTCGGCCGGGAGAGCTTTACAAAATCTCTGCATAGTGAATTTCTTACTTGGAACACTCCAACCAAATTTCACTGTTGCTTTCCTGTCCATGAATACCAGATTCTTGACACTAGGAATGAAAAGAAGACAATTATGAATTGAATTAGAATTTGTCCCCTCTAGTTCTGTCACGATAACAAATTATCCCAGAAGTTTTTACGATAAATCATAATGTCTTGTTTTGAGACCATTTTCAAGTAGTATAATGGTAATGGCATAATAACGCAAAAGCACAATCTGAAAGATCGAGAAAGTTTTAATTTCAATGAACATTTAATACAGGAACTGGAAGACATTTAAAATATCCAAAATAAATAAACAAGACAACAGAAACAACAAATAAAATAAATTATGAAGTCTCTGGAAACAAAATTGGCTAGTTTAGACCCAAGCACCAGACTCAAGACTGTTTTTATCTAGTTTTTGGAAGAAAAAGAGAGAAAAGAGAAAAACGATAAATTGTTCAAATGAAAATTGAGTTTGTTTTAATTTAATATGTGATTATTTGATCTATTTCTTATTACGACAGGCCTAGTCTCCTGTTTATCATTTCCCTGCTCCCCTTGAATTAATCATAGAATTACTGAGATATGATTGACAATTTCTCTCACATTAGGTGTCATTCCGGTCCAGCCCAAGACTAGAGAGTCATCAGAAGGCTCCCTGTAGCCTACATGTATGAATAAAAGAAAGTAAAATTTAGTTCATTAAGCAGCTGTTGACTAATGAAACCGACAGTGCACACTATGTGATGCCTGGAGTCAAGTTTATGCAAGGAAAAAAATCTCTGAAGCTTCTTTTTAACTTGTTACTGTAAAGCTGCACTTTATAAGCAGGTTTGAAGAGGAGAAGTCATGAACAGATCTGTACTTTTGTCTCATCTGAAAGTGCTAAAAGTCAGCAGAAGGTTCACTTTCTCTTTTCATATTCCATTCGTTTTGCTTTGAAATTGCAGGTCTGAGTATTAAATTAGAGTGAGTCAGAGGCTCTTACACACTTCTGTCTTCCACCGCTGGAATTTCATCAAGCTGATTTTTATCTGAATTTGTCTGAATTCCTAATGTGCTTCATTCAGACTTTGTGGGTCAGTTTTCCTGTCTACCAAATTTCATTAAGCTAAAACAGTAACTAATAGAGGTTATTATTATCGTTATTATTTTTATTTATTGTTTTGTTTTTTGTTTAAATCATGTGCTAGGTAACCAGCTTGTGACTGAATTGACTTTAAAATTATACAAGACGCAAATTGAACACATGCATGTTCAGCATATTCTGCTCTTTCTTTCTGTGCATGTACAGCCTCTGGAGCTCCAACATTCATATCTATGCAGTATTTTGTTCTCTAAAATATGCAAATGCATTTACAAACTTCTTGATTTTGAGCAAATCAAATTTGTTCAGCAAGAAAACAGGTCTTGTACCAAATGAATTAATGGCAGAGTAGGAGATCTGTGTAGTTTTGCTTCCATGCAGCCAATGCTGGCAGTAAGAGGTACACAGTGATTAGGCAGCAATAAACTGTGAAAATAACATGTTCTGACTTGAATTGGAATTGTTTTTGTTCATTTTCCACCCGTCTCTCCGTTTTACCAGGATTTGGGAACATCTCTCCCCACACAGAAGGAGGACGTATCTTCTGCATCCTCTACGCTCTGCTGGGCATTCCCCTGTTTGGATTCCTGTTGGCCGGTGTTGGCGACCAGTTGGGAACTATTTTTGGGAAGGGCATCGCCAAAGTCGAGAAGATGATTGTGGTGAGCAACATTGGGAATTTTCTTTTTTGCTGTATCTGTAATCTAGATATTGTTTGTCTGAGAGGATGGGAAGAGGATAAAGATTTGAAATGAGGCCTGATTTATTCAAGTGCATGCTATTCCCTGCTGTCCTCGCCCACTCTTCGACGAGAAAACTAAACCAGCCATATGAGCAGCAGTTGGAGAGGAAACCACTTCCCAGTGAGATTCTTTTATAACCCTCACCATGCTTTATACTTCATCACTCAGCTCACCACCAAAAACTACAGTGGCTTCACAGTAAATGTGTCTTTATTTAAGAAATAGGAAGCCCTTATTCTTCAACCAAACCCACAGCTCAGGAAGCAACCAACTTCCCAGATTGAGCGAGATGGTCGGTAGCGTATGGGATGTTTGACAAGCCGGTCAGACAGACAGACAAACAGATTGATTAATTGATCTTTGATAGACTTGCTGGCTGGGGGATCCCTACAACAAGCCTGTGGACAAAAACAGCAGGAGGGCAGGACATGCCACTATTCTCAGCGCTGTGAAAGGCAACGATGTCTGATAAGAACAACCTTCTGATTGCAGATATGTCACAACTGTTTCATCCCTGAGCTGGTGCTTACTGTTGTGGGGAAAATAAAGACTTTCAATTAGAAACTGGGGCCACAGCCAATTAATCTCAGGCACTACTCCAAAGTCATTTGACTGGAGATTGATGGCAGATTATACTCTCCCCAATTAAAGCCCAACATTTTACAGACATTTTCTGCACGTGCAGTTATTCAAAAAGACGATCTCAGCTTTCTGTTTTGGAGCCAAACCAGTGGCTGTGGCAATTTCTTTTAACACCCAGATACTTGACAGCAACAGGTTAATTATGTTACTGATTCATTGCATGCTCTGTCACTCCCTCTGGAGCAGGGAAGGTTGGAGGGTCATTCAGACAATAGAAACAGATGGATTACTACTGTCACTGCTGTTGGGGGATAATGCTTTACAGCAACTCAGCTTTATCAGTCCCCCTTGGAAAAATAGTAATGCTTGGTTTTCAACAAATTTTAGCATAGCACATTATCTTTAAAATTTACTGTATTCCAAATTTTTGCACAAGGCACCAAGGAGGGATCAAAAGCTCTGATCCGAGGTCTGTATGCTCTTTATGCTGTTCTTAGGTCTTACATAACTGGGGAGGAAAGGGGCATGATGCTATCAGCATGAAAGCAGCTGAAGGAAGTCATCTCAAGTGGAAATGCTACCCCAGACATCAGTTGCATGCAGAATATGTTTCAACTCGCAGCAGCTGTGAAAGAAAAGAAAGACTCCCGATTTCACATTAAATTAGAATTTTTGCCAATCAGACTTACTTCTGAGCTCATTCAAACATCTACTACCATGAAGGCAACTGAAATAACAAACTGAGACCATTGTTTTTGTAGCAGATGACAGGTATGAGGAGACATGCTGTATCTCATCCTGTTAGGAGGATTCTTCCATCTAGCAAGGAAAGCATACCGCATTAATTCTGCAGTGTTGGATTTAGGATATAGTAAAACAAAACTTTATTTCTAGAAATACTTAAACTACGTGCATGAGTAATGGTGAAGCAAATATAACCTATTAAGACAAGATTCATTTTCAAATAACTTGAAAGAACAAAAAAGTTCAATGGGTGTGGCATTTTGAAACCCTTTTCTGCTCTGGTAAAATGTTCAAACCATCAATCACCTTGCCTCTCTCTCTGGGGTGTTCGAGTGTGAAACTTCTCAATAGTTTCCGTTTTCTTATCCTTTTTATCAGAAGTGGAAAGTCAGCCAGACAAAGATCCGTGTCATCTCCACCCTGCTCTTCATCTTATTCGGGTGCCTCATCTTCGTGGCCCTGCCAGCTGTCATTTTCAAACACATCGAAGGCTGGAGCACGCTCGAGTCCATCTACTTTGTCGTCATCACCCTCACCACCATTGGCTTCGGAGACTTCGTGGCCGGAGAAAAAGGTCATCTGACCGAGGGTATGTGATTTCGTTTCGCAGCGTGTCTTTCATTTGTCTGACTGACACCTCTATTAAAGTCAGTGTATTTATAGCAAAGCTGGACAGCTTGACTCAGTGGATGGGCTAAGTAGCAATGAATCTCCCACCAGCCAGTTTTTGCGATCCTTATACTTCATCACTGACTACAAATGGCCGCTTTATGTTCAGTTCTCCCATCTGTTAAATCTAAGATTCCTTCTGAATTTGTTACTCATCCCCTAAATGGTTCTTCAAATTTCAATGTGATGAGTATAGGCTTGTTTGGATTGAGATAGCAGAGTCATCAAATCAAACTAAAAAAATAAGTGCAATAAAATGTGCTTTTATTTACAACTGTGACTCTACATCCAGGGTATGGTAAGCTCACTGTACCACATAAACAAGCAAATAGGCAAAATCCAAAGCTACGTTATCCCAAGCCACATATGGTTCAGTTTAAAATTTGTGCTTTAGGATTGCAGGAAAATTTTGTTTAGTTACATTGAGACCCAAACAATTTTTCTTTCTCCATTTACACCATTGAAAGGAAGGACAAGGTGCTGGAACAGCTGCTGGACAACGTGAAATCCTGTTTCTTGTGTCACATATTGGCTCAAAAATGCTTCGGCATCGCTGACAGTCTGCTCACAGTGTTCTACATTTACAGTAATACCTCATGTGCTGAAAACTTTGTAGTACCAAAATTAATTGAAAATTCCAAAATTCCGTTAAAAGCAATGATGTGAGCCTCATTATAAGAACGATTACATTACAAAACACTGGTATCATTGTTCTGCAAGAGATGCACCTAGAAAATGTCTCTTGATCACAATCACCCAAATTTTAACTTGATAATCCCTGACTAGTGGAAAGTTAAAAAATAGAAGACTTTTCCAGTCAGTGAAGCACCGTACTAAGTTCTAACAGCATGCAACATGACTCTTTTCCACTGTAAGACGAAGTCAGAGGAAGGATAGAAACTGTTTTAAAGGAAGTACATACCTAATGTCAATATAAGCTTTAAGCAGCTTTACTATTTTGATCCTAAATTCTGCATCTATGTCAGTGCTACTTCAATGAATAAAAGCAAAGAACATGTTGATACAGTTGAATATTTGAAAATAAATGCATTTTAGGGGATTATTTACTAGATACAAAATATTTTTTTTAAGTTCTAATAGCAGTCTAGAGTACAACAGAAATATGTCCTTCAAAAATAATTGGTTTTCGAATGCTGTTAAAGTTTTTAAAAGAGAGTTCAACAGGTTAAAAAGATGAAGAGTTGGATTTTAACTAATTAAAAGGCATTTCCACTTGAAACATTCAGTCTTGCTGTGTAAATCATCCATCTGAAACAGAGATAGGTTGGAGGTTTATATGACATTCTGAATATTTGTTTGAATAGTAATTTTTAGTTACAAGATCCTATTCATATCAAATCAGTACAAAAACCTCACCAAAAAAGGTTTGGAGGAATTGATTAATTGTACACTGCATGGACCTTTTCTCCTGATATTAAAACCTGAAGCTGGTGACTTTAATATTTTAATGAGTTTTTAGAAATCAGAGCTCAAAAATATTTTTTTCAAATGATCTCATTCAGCTCATTCTGCGTTGCAAAGTCTAAGTTGTCCTTCTGTATGTCATTAAGCCCTCTAATCAAAAGTCTACAGCAGTTTATGTCTCTTAAAATGAGCTTTTACTCTTAAATAAGACATGCTAAGATGATCATGCTATGTAATAATCAGACTTTCTTTGATGAGTTTTCAAGTACTGATGGAGTGACTTGGTTGGATTACAGCTCCTCGTAAGGTTCACCAATTTGTCGATTAGCAAAATTTACAAATATGTTCTTATATGGGACCAAGTTGATAGGGATATATTTGATAAATGAATTAGTCAATTAAAGAAATATTGTTAGCTGATACTAAAATTTACTAATATTTAAGATTGACCAGAAGAATACAAAACAGAAACAAATCGCGGAGGATTCATGGAATATCACAGAGAATAACAGAAAGAAAGAGGTGAAAGAAACAAAGTGGGGAGAACTAATGGAAGGGAGACCAGGAAATTTAAGTGGAAAATATAATAAACAGAAAGGAACACTAATCCAAAGAAATGAGTCCAAATGCACTGACAGTAATAAATGCATAAAGGGACTAATGCAACTAAAAAAACAACAAAGAAGATATGTTTATACAAACAACAAAGAAAATCAACCCAAATTATGTCCAAGATTCAAACACATCATGATAAGTATGAAGCTTTAACTACATATGGTCACGCTAATGCAGTAAGTGAACCTGGCAGGACGGAATGGGAGCCAAAACTGGAGAGGATAAAAGAGAGTCACTAGGTGTGTCTTCATTAAAGTTTGCACATACGGGCGTGTGTGTGTGCGTGTGTGTGTGTGTGCAGTAGGCAGTTAGTTCAAGTTGACCTGCTTGGCAGATAACAAGGAAGAGGCAGATGGGAAAAATCACAAACACTTAGCTGCTAGATTAAACATCCCTGAGAAGCCCTAGTGATTATCGATTAGATTACAGCACCTGCATCAGCCTGCAGTAGTTACAGTAAACTAATTAGCTTGGGAACCTCTTAGTTAAACATGCCCTGTAATGGGCACCCATATATCACTTTAAACTTCTTTTGCTCTGTAGCTTTTATGAATATGGTATTGTTGGGATTTACATACAGATGCATGTACAAGTACAGCTCAGAAAGTTCCACACTCTTCATTCATTTTTGAAGAATTCACATCCTCTGTTTTCGTTGCTTGTAGCTTATTCTAACAAACTGGCTGATGGTCGTCCTTATTAGATCTACACTGAATGGACCGATTTTTTGCCCAGTTTTCAGAAAACATTAACTTCTTTAGAAGATGTTTGAGGAATTTCATTGTTCTCAATTTTGATACTGAAAACACTCTTAAGATATTAATTTTTTTCTGTGAGAATACATTTTTAGTTTTAAAAATTAAATGTTATATGGTACCCTGTTTTATATGAGAGTTTTATACATGTTAGTCCATCATTCTCTTGCGATAAAGTTCTAATGAAGTTCTAATATCCAAGACAGATGACTTCTCTACAAGACTGACAAACCAACTCTCATTAAGTTGTCCAATTTATTTACATCAAGTAATTTAAAAGATCAAACAGAGTGCTCCACTGTATCCCACTTGTTGTGTTGATTGTCTTACAGGTGGTTCAGAGAATCTCGAGTACCTCGACTACTACAAGCCGGTGGTGTGGTTCTGGATCCTGGTGGGCTTGGCGTACTTTGCAGCAGTGCTCAGCATGATTGGAGACTGGTTCAGAGTCATCTCTAAGAAAACTAAAGAGGAGGTATGTGCTGTTGTGGCTCAAGTATAAGAAATATATCTGAAGATCAAAATGTTGCTTCTTGCTGAGGGTAGTGGCGGCTCAGGAGTCTTTGTACCTGATGAAGCTCTATAGATGTACAGACAATTTACAATTTCCTGTAAATAAGTGAAAACATAAAGATTTCATTGCTAAATAAAGTCATTTTTTTTCTTACTGTGATGTGCACATCCAGGTATGCATGAGCCTCCCAACAACTGTGTCGTATATTTCTCCAGATAATCAGTCTGTGTTTTGCTAATCAAGATAAAAGTTAAGGACTTGTAGTTGGCTGATTACCCAACTCTGAGTTTCTATAAATCCATCTGAATCAGGTTTCCCTCAAACAACAAGTTGATTCAGACTCATGCTGCACATGTGGAAGTTTAAACACTGACAAATAATCAGAGATAAAGTCAGACTGGAGCTGCAGTAAGACTCTCTCTGCTTCATTTGACTGGGAAAAATATGGAGGACAAATATTTGGAGAGCAGTTACTGATTTAGAGCAGTCGGTGGACTTCATGAGATGCTTCATATCTTGGTCTGACTAGTGATCTGCCTGCTTATATTGTCTGTAATGTCCAAAGTATCATTAATCAAATTGTTGGTTTTTGAAGTATTCATTTTTGGAAAATGTATATTATTTTTCATTAATGCGCACCTTATGTTTCCATAGTTACAAATGATGTCAGTTTGCCCATGGCAGCTTCTATTTATTTGGACTATGAATTCAGGTGATGTTCTTTATGACAAAGTATTACAGCCAGGCTACAGCGGGTTTTTTGTTTGTTTGTTTGTTTGTTTGTTTGTTTGTATAAACAATAAAAAGACTGATAGTGATCTACATAATATATGAAAAACATGATGATATCTGACAATTAAAGAATTCAATGTTATGCTGCTGTTTTGTGCTGACCTCTAAACATCTCTTCACAGTCACATCGGCAGTGTGCCTAATATGTTATGTATAGAGATATTTACAGTAAGCCTCAGACCACAGTGACCCCATTGTTTACGCCCCTAAAGCCATGAATCTGAAAGCGATGTGGATTCATCCTGTCCTTGCTCTGTGAAGTAAATACAGTCTCACACTGGACGTCTGCTGGAGCTGAGTAATAGAATACCTGGCTGTTACAGCAGGTTTATAACTCACATGAAAAAAAAAAAAAACAAGTAAATAAATAAAAGCCACACATCCGCATACACACATCTGCTCTCCTCCTGAATTCAGACTCCTGCCCATCTTATTTTCTTTGACATAAATAAGACAGAGCGGTGGCTATTTGGAAGTATGCAGCTTTTTCCATCCTTGCTGGCATATAAAGTGTACGTCTGAGGAGGCTGGGAGCTGTGCAGAGAATCCAATCATTGGGAGAGGAGGTTTTCATTGGGAGGTTGCTGGAAGGAACGAGCGTCGATGACGAGCAGGCAGAGAAAACGAGTAGACAGAAGGTGTTTTTTCTTTGTTTCCCAATGTGCAGACACATGTGCCATAAATTTCAATTCAAGTGCCTCTTCACCCCACTCTTCACCTCAAAGGCTGCTAAATAAATACGGACCCTAGAGAAGGAAGGCTGATGCAATATTAAGGTGAAACCTTTCAATAACCATGGATGCACTTGCTGTCTGTGTCTATAATACATACTGTGTGCACCTTAGACTTTTACAAATCTGTATCAGAAAACTGGCTTGTCTTATTCACTGATACGCCCTGGTCAGTAAGAGATACAGAATAATAAAACTAGATGTGATGACTGGGTGATAGTGACTGTAAAAGTCACAATCAAGGCATTCTAGGCCTTAGACATAAACCCGGTGGGCACTACCCCCAATATAAATATTGTATTATTATGAATATTGCACAACATCCCTGATAGATCTGTGCATGAATTGAATCGGATAGCAAGGAGCTGCAATTCTAAGAAAAACCTGTTTATTGCACCAGTCTCAAAAAAATCATCCTTGGATATTGATTTCTTCCTTCCTGCTTTCACAAATCTTCACATCTGCAGTCGGCCACTTTGATAAATGAACAATAAGAGAGAACAACAGCATGCAAGGTTATAAAGTTCCTCCATGTGGTTTGCTAATTGGAGCACGAGCAAGGCATGTGGGAGAGTGCTGGAGGGAAGAGCTTTTCTACAGCTGTCTGAGGAGATTAATGGACGTGCCATTTATGATCTCAGCGAACGTTTTCGTCAGCTGCGCACATTAAAGAGGCTGAAGTTATTAGACGTGGTCAGCCTGACAATCAATGCATGACTTTTGTTCTCTTAATACATTTCTGGGTTAAATGCTTCAGGGTTTTAAATGTTTCGACATGATTTCATCCATTAGCAGATAGTCCACGTTTGCTTAGATCACAGAACAACACTCTAAGAGTCTTGAATGTTAATAGTTCACTCAAAGCATCTGAGGTTTAGTCACAGCCTTAACTAGTTCAATTTACTGGGTACATTGAACTAGTTATAGCTCATTTTCTTACAGTCATATTCAATATGATGAGGCTGTTCTGTCAGATTAAAAGTTCCTTTTGAAAATATATTTGATTTTTTTTTTACCACCCACTTGTATTTTGTATTAAAACAAGATGTCTTAAGTGTACTTGGACCTTTGACTGCAGATGTAAAACAATTATATATCGTATCTGGTTTACAAAGATGGATCATTTTAAATTGCTTTGTATTGTGAACTCTGACATGCTGACAAAATGTCATTTCTGATGATCTTGGTTCTTTCACACAGTGCTCCATCCATCATGATGAAAATGCACACGTAATCAATAAATTGTGCCCAGATTGCTTGATGAAGTTGCTCTTGGAGGATGTTTTGCTGCCAGCCTTTGTTCGTGCCAGTAAACCCTCTCTCTTCAAAAGCAGTCTATTTCTTTGCATAAAGCTTTAATTTTGGCTGTATAGTACATATAGTAGCTCTCATCTTTACCAAATAAATATTTTTTCAAACCCTCATAAGTAGGATAATATTTTGGACAACATAGCATGCCTTTTTTCTGAATTATAGTCTGTCCTTAATCTTTTCTGAGACAGTGGGGAATTCTTTGGGCAGAAACCATTCTGGTGCTTCTTGGGCACTCTTAATCATCTTGAAGTTTTCTTTCCTGTAACTGAACTTCTCATTTCCACATTCTTGATGACTGAGAAAACTGTTGTTTTTAGGTGTAATGTTCTTAGCGGTTTGAATAGTTATGAGTCCATTTTGATGGAAATGACAATAAATTCAAAACTGAGTGAAGAAAAGTCTAAAACCAGGTTGTTTTTGTACCCCTGGCTTACAAAATCCTTATTTGTTTTGGTGCAACATGATGACAGACATTTTTTGTGCCTTGATTTTAGATAAAGTAAAATGCACAGTTCTGGTAAAAACAACATGGTGAAAGAGATAATGAGCTTTAGCCTTTACTGAAACAAGAGTTTGTGGCACAAACACCCACACCATGTACAAACAAAGTCACTAAAATCCAAATTCTTCCAAATTTTGATACCCAGTTTGAACATGTAGATTTTTAAATGTATCTAAGTTAAGTTGCTACCATGTATATGGCTGATTCATATTCGAATCGGTATTCAAATATTCAGTATTTAATACCGAATATTCAAATATTCGGTAGATTTGTACATGTATAACTCAGTACTTTCAATTTATAGTTGAAAGTTAAACATAAAATTGCGGCCTGTGAGTGTGTTTTGGCTGAAGTAGATGTTTGACTCGACCAGCAATGGATCTTTCCTTAGGGTTAAATCTGTTTCTAATGTGAGCAACAGAGAAAGAGCCATTTGGACATAAATCTTCATTTTGTCTCTGCAGGTCGGGGAGTTTCGTGCCCATGCTGCTGAGTGGACGGCAAATGTTTCAGCAGAGTTCAAAGAGACCCGCAGGCGACTTAGTGTCGACATCTATGATAGGTTCCAGCGGGCCGCGTCCATCAAGCGCAAGCTGTCGTCCGAGCTTGGAATTAACGCCACCATGAACCAGGAGATGACCCCTGGGAAGAGGACGCTGTCAGCCAACCTGTGCGAGGACAAAGACACGTACCCCTCCTTGACGCTTTCTCTAAGTCCCGTCCCAGGGGCTCTCACCAGGAACGGCAGCTTGTATCTGAACGGCCTCAGTCCAGATTACGCTGATCGACAGGAAATTGCCATAATCGAAAACCTCAAATGAGTATCAGTACAATGAAGGAGATTCACCGTATTGAGCATTGCAGCTGTGAGACTGAAAACAAACTCGAGGCTTCAATGATCATTGACTGATGCCAGACATTGATGAGGTACCTGAATGAAGCAGATTGTTTTCCCGTGATTTAACCACCTAAGCACAGAAATGTCATCAAGCTGTTCACTTTTGTCCATGTTTATCTCTTGCACAGAAAAAGGAAAACAAATTGCATTGAATCTATAGAAGAAGTCAGACTTTATTGAAGATGTGTTTGTACCTGAGCCAAATGGAACGAGATTGAATTTAATGCGCAAGTTCAAACACTGCTGAAGCTGGAAGGAAATAAAAGTCCACCCTGAAGCTGCAGGCAGCACACTAGTCTTCTTTTCCCACAGTATTCCCTGGGAAAGACAAAACGTCAGAAGCAATAGAGGGATCTGCACTCACCTCGTGACAACCATCCTAAAACTGGGATTGGATCAATGATCCCAATAGTTAAAAACACCAAATTATCAATCATGGGTCTATCCTGTGGCTCTTTACAGGCAGAAATCCTGGAAGGAATGTTCCTTTTCTCGTCGCTCATCTTCTGTTTACTTTATTTGCCTTGCATTTGCCACTTAATCAACCCTTTACTAAAGAGACGAATGTTGACATTTTGCTTTCTCCATGAACTATTTATCCTGAGTGATAATTCACTGGTGCCTTATTGAAAACACTGGACATATGAGGGCAACAAAAGACTCATGTCCATCTTCTCATGTGTTAATTTTGATCACAGTAGTAATAAGGACATTTTTGAAATGCATCGTGGACACTTAAAGAATTTTTTAAAATACTTATATAGGACATTTATAAATGAAAGCGGAGAACATAATGTTTTAAAGGTGAATGTCTTTTTGACACACTAAATAGTTCCATACTGTAAAGTGTTTCAGCCATCAAACTCCAACCTTCCCCTGAGTCAAAGTACCATCTGTTTATGTCTTGGGTCTGAATAGAGCATCAGCAGGGCTTTATGAGTTATTTGTCTTAGTCTTCAAGATTTTCCGAATGAGTAATCACACTTCCGCCATAATATTAAAACACACAGCAATGTGTGTCATCACATATTGTTTTCCATAGAAATTAATGCATACAGAGTGCCTTGCAAAAGTATATTTACACCTTGAACTTTGTCTTATTAGAACATACTTTAAAAAAATGCTTTACAAATAAAAAGACAAATCTGTGGCGTGTACTAGAGTAAAGGGGGCTGAATACAAATGCTTACCATGCATCATTTTCCTTCCATCATTCCTACTAAAATATATTTAACTTTGAGTTTGGAATTTGAGAAAACGTGCAACAGCTTAAGAGGTAAGAATGCTCTTGCAAGGCTCTGTACGGTGCTGTAGCAGTAAAATCCAGGGACATTTCAGGCACATTTGTTGCTCTGTTTGACTGAATTTGTCTGCGAATATTTCTCTGGTTAAAGTAGATGGAGTATTAATGTTTTGCTAATACCGAATGTACACCACACGAAACCTTTCATTTAGCCTGTTGCATGTTACAGCACCGACTCAATAGCCAATAATTCAGCAGCAAATGAGGTTCTGCACTTAGGAATGGATGAACTGAATGAATGATGCCTCATTGTGGCTTTCTTAGTGAGAAAATTTGTGCATCTGTCTTTTAGGCCCACTGGGTGATCACTGCAGCAAATCATGCTTTCTCTGATTGTCCAAATTTTTTCTTTTGACACTTTTGTTTTTAGCCTTTCTTTGACATCCCTCTGTGTTGGCCAGCAAGTTTATACTCTGACAGCAAATACTTCAAAAAATGATTTTATGTGTTACTTGATATCATTTATAGAAAAGTCACATAATGTGTTAAAGACAGCAGAAAAATTATTGCTATTATTGGATTACTCAATTGACAGCAGACAAATAGATTCGCATGGCAGAGGGGAGGTCAAAAAGGAAAGGGGGGGGGGGGAAAAAGGGACCAAACTTACAACAAATGAGGAAACACAAGAACCAGGATGAGAGCAAAAATCAAGACTTAAATACTGGGGAATGTGATCACTGAAGTGAACACAGATGGGTCTAATTAGCAGAATGGATGTCAGCTGTGAGGGGAACATGCAGAGGTAACTGAGGTAAAACAATGGAAATGAGAGTACACTGGAAACCAGGTTGGAGTACCAGGAACCAGAAAGAGGGCACAATCCAGTAAAATGAATTAAGATTAACAACAAAAAATAGAAAAAGTCACACAGAAATTTAGAAACAGGTGCAACAGGAACGTGATTTAAATACACAGAGAGCTCATGGAAATGTTGATAAAGTCTTATTTTAGCCAATTATTATTCTCTAAAGGGAATAACTATAACCAAAGACTGCAACTCAGCAGAAAATAAATACAAACAGAATATAAAACTGAGGGGTTAACTAAATAAGGAAAGTGAAGAAATTGCTAATGTACAGCAATCTCAGAACGTTACATGAATAGCTTCAATCTATTCGAAGTTCATTTGCTAAAGAGAGAATGATCGTCCACAGTATAAAAACATTTATGTAAATGGATTATGCATAACCACCCAGACGCTTTCTGGCAATAAGTTAAATATATGTTTTTTGATGTCTGGAACAAGAGATACAGATTTTTGTTTCCACAACAACATAAAGGTCACACCATACATTCTATATGTCTAATAAAAATTTATTAGTATTAATACCACACAAAGGTCAGCAAATACTGTGTAGCCAATAAAATTTTTCAAACTGAGTTTTTTATACATCAAGTCCAAAAACATTGAATGATTCTCAAATAAATGTAATTTTCCAACCATTCTGCATTTGTAGATAATCATAAATGCTGACATTACTTACTAATATAAAGTCCCAGTTTCAAATAAATAGACTAAACTTGTGAATTTATAGTAGGTGTGTGCAACATGGCATATTTAAAGTCAAAGTTTTGCCCCTATTTTTCTTAGGTTGTCCTTAGCAAGAGCACTGATTTGTGCAGAGTGTAACATGGGTCCTCTAAGGCAGGAGCTGTCATGTGTTATCATATCATATCTTCACTTAAGGCCCATACATAACCTAGAAGAACAGAGATATTTGTTCTCTCTCCCAAATTAAATTTGGATCTCTTCCAGCTTCTGGACAGTATTTATTTATTTTTTTTCTCATATATATCTTCCCATGTACAAACCTTCTTGTTAAGTATTGAACATCCTGAAAGAAGTGTGTCATTGCTACCTCCAGCAAAAGAACAAATTTCTCTGTTCTTGCAGTATCTGTGTTGGCGTTAAGACTTTAGATTATGAAAATAAGAAGAGGAGGTGAAATATCATAATATTTTGTTATTAAAAGTGTTTTATAGCTTATTTAAATTTAAGGTATAGATTTGAAGTGAAAGACACTTTAAAGCTGAGTTGCCTTAGGGAAATCTATACACGTCTTGGTTCAGAAATCAAAGGAATCAAAAAAGTCATCATGTTGCTTTTTGTCAGTCAATTCTGTGATTGAGAAGCTGTCAGTGAGGAAGAAAGTCACAGCATGTTGATGGTGAGTTGTTACATAAGGCATCAGACCATGTGAGGACACATTCAAAGAAAGGTGTTGAATATTATGATGATATACATGTGCATTGTGATGGTGTGTGTGAATTTGACAAAAACTTGAAATATGTGATATTTGCACCCACGGATGGGTTTTGGTTTAATATTGCAACATTTTCTTCTCTTTAGGTAGCCATTTTACAGTAATTAGGTCTGACTCTCATAAAGCATGTTGAATGTATCTACCTATTCACGAGAAAAGCCTCATTCTGAATGTAAACATCTGTGTCTTTTAACTGTGAAAACATGCCTTTTTGAAGCCCTGGCTCACATGCATTGTGTTATACAGCAATTATTTTCCATCTAGTCATAGTAATCTTTAATCTTTAAACATTTTTACAATGTTCTCAAAGTCCCATTACAGACTTAAACCTGGCTAGAGTATTTGCATGAGAATCTTGTAAATCTTTTGCCCAACCTGTGGAGCCTCATTCACACACAGTCAAGTTTTTCGAAACAACATGATTTCACCAATTGTTGCATGCTACTTTCAATGAATTTATAAACACTGGAGGTATTATGTACTATGCCAGGCTTTGCATTGACTCTTAAAAAGGATGATTCTTGTTTGTTTCCTGTATGTTAATACGTTGATGTTGCTATGTCACTTTAAAGTCATGACACTTTTCAGAATGTTTAGAATAAAATATTTTACTGTATATGCAAAAAAAAATCATCATTTTTGCCCTATTGAATAAATGTCATATTTTAGTAAGAAAATCTTCATATCTTTAACATAGATGGACATCAGCCTTTTTATCATGTTTTTTAAGAAGAGAAATAATTGTAAAACACTTTTCTGACACAAATAGAGCTCTATGGAGTGATGCCTCCCTGCAACTGAAAGATACTTGATCTTTGTTCATGTTATGAACAAAATGAATTATGACTCTAGCATTGCATCAGAGAGGCAACAGATGTGTTTATAGATATAACATGTCTGCAGAAAATGTGCTCTTGTATTTGGGATGCTTCTAGATCTTATGTGTGAGTTCAAAATGTGGGCAGACATTCAGTTTCCTTTAAGAAATTTAATTAAAAGCTGTTCTCTCCACACAGTCCATATCTAAATCAATGATCTTAGGAACCAGCAGGAGCAAGTTTCTTCTAAGTATTTGAGCCAAATGAATGACATTTGTTTGAGCTAGTAATAGCCTGTGAGCCATTAGCTTAGGGTGACTTTTTAGGCCCAAATATGCTGCAACAAAACAAAGGGTAGACAACCTTAAGTCAAATATAGTCTCCTTACAATGTTTTTAAAGAAATATCCACAAATAGATTGAATATGTGCAGGAAATTGATGATTTAAGCTGCGTTCATTAATTTGTTAAACAGGCACTGCACCACTCCTGACAAAAAGTATTCTAATGACAAAGTTGTTAAACCGATTTCTGCAAATGTGGATACCAAAAACTGTATTCAAGTAACAGTATATTTTTACTCAAGTAGAAGTACAAAGTGGTCATCCAAAAACAGAATCAAATAAAAGCAAAAGTTTTCACTAAAAAAGTTGCCTGACTGCCGATTAACTGCTGGAACTGTTTGATGTAATTTATGAAAGTTATGTTATCAGGCCAGGTAAAAAAAATAATCAAATAAATCTTGAAGTTTGGAGAATAAAATAAAAATTATTACATCTTAACACTATTACATAACAATAAAATTATGAAGAGGTAAAACACTTTTCCAAAGCTTTTATAAACATATAAAGCTCATGAAGCTTCATATATTGTACATTTCCTACATTCCTATATTTTAGAATCATGTTACATACTTTCATTCACTTTCAAAAAGTTGCTTAAGTAAATGCAACCAAGTAAACGTAACAAACTCCCATGAGGCTTGTGTGATTCAGAGTAGCAGTGCTGGTCAAAATGTTTTTTGTCAACTGTGAAAAGCAGCAAGAAGGTTCAATTTTGTTGTCTTACGAAAAAGGAACGTGTGTAGCTTAAAAATGAAGAAAACTGCTGACTTTATTGCTGCTAAGGTCCACACTGCAATCACAATTACTCTATATTAGACTTTATTGGATGTAATAAAGTCTAATACTTATTATTTTACTTATTTGTCTTTCTTGGTGCTCTGTTGTTGTTTTCCAAAATGCAGTTTGTAAATACGCAGCATTGTGCTCACTGTGATGTGTTCCCATCTCTAAGCTGTCTTGTTAGCTCATTTATTGACTCTTCTCTGTCTGCCGCTGGAGAAAAACACCATAACAATGTTCTCATCATTGCACATAACCACTAATGAACAAAAATGGCCCAATAGTCCTGCCATGAGCAGACAGGGTAAAAGGGTCCAAAGACAAGCTCACAGATGAAACACAGCCATAATAACTGAAGGAAAGGTGCTTTCTGTTGATTACTTTCATTATAAAAAGTCATGACTGGAGCAAAACCAGTTTGTGAATGTTTTTTTGTTTGTTTGTTTTTTTATTAGAAGAACGGATTGATTGTTGTAATACTAATATATATATATCTATTTCCATTTATTTTAGAGAAGAGTATAAACATTTATCCACACGCTAAATCTGTCAGGAGTACCAATAATCAGTATAAAAACACTAGAATTAAAAAGGATCAAATAAAACTATCCAGATCAGTCCTGAAACCTTTTTTTTATTGGAATGAATGCCGCTTCTTTTAAAATAACATGCATTTCCATGCAGCTCCACAGCAAATCACACAAGAGACCTAAAACTCTATAAACACAGTGACCGAGACTGCAACACAATGCCTTTGGGTTGAGTCACGAGCTACAAACTGTTCTCCCTGCTTCACAAGTACAGCACAGGGAGAGCAGGTTACCGCTTAGTCACAGCCTCCACACATTCAATTATTATGCGTTTCTTTATGTCATGTGGCTATTTCTTTCTGGACAGAAAAGTTCTTGGCTATTGTCAATTATTAAATCTGTCGTTGACCTTGCTGGTGTGTAATTTTTCGATCATCTGTCACCGGTTTCCTAGTGTTCTGGGTGCAGAAATGCAGGATGCAATCTGTAACATAAAGCCCAATCTGAGCGTATTGTTCATAATTGATACAAACTGACAGTTGCTGCTACAGACACTGAACGTCACCTTCTACCCTCGTCCTCAGACAGACAGGGCCATAAGCACATCTTAAAATGATGAAGAACTCTTGACTTTGAAATAGCCCAAGCACAGTTCATGATCCAGATTGAAGACTTGTTTTTTTCTTAATGCCAGTGATGTACAGCTTTAAGTATTGCTAGGATTCCCTGCAGATGTACAAATCCTTTTCACAGCTTCTTCTGAAATACTGGACAGACATGATAAGGCATTATGGATCTACCAAAGTGGCCGCCTGGTTGGAGGTCTGTTGGTTCGTTAGTAATTGTCTGCAGTGATGTCAGAGACGAACTGTGACTCAGCCACCAACCACAACATCTCAGAGCGGAGAGGTACACGGTGAGAGCGACGGGGGAGGTTACCTCACACTCTGACTGATGAGGAGCTGCATGTGTCTGTGTGGCGGTAATTTAGTCGACATCCTCTACAGATTGTCCCGGTTCTCTGAGTATTGAGTTGACCTTGTGATGTTGTCTCCTGTTGAGTTTTTAGATTCAGGTTCTTTGCACCACTGAAGTACCACAGAGCAGAGCTACTGTGATCGCAACATCCATCTGAATTAATTGCAGACTATTGACTGGTGGTGTGCTTTCAAAGAAAACCCCATTCAAGAATTGATTTTCTGTTCAATCGAGGGGTCTCGAAAGTGCAACCATTTGAGGCCCTTAGAATAGTTGTGTCTGAGCCCCAACTGCAAACTGATAAATGTACAAATTTAGCCCAACAGTTTTTAACATTTTAGCGTGATAGTTTCCCTGAAAAAATAAAATCCATTGAAAATTTTAGGTACAACACAAATATCATTAAACACGTGTTTTTGTTTTCACTTTAATTTCTCATTAATTGGGAGCGGACCATTCATTTTTTAAAAAGAGGGAGTCATAGTCACGTTTTTCACAATACATTTCACATTTTGATTAGCATTGCATTTTTTTTTTTGTTTTGTTTTGGATCTACAATCATATATAGACAAATAAAAATTGAGCAGTAATCAGAATACTTTGTTTGTTTCATTAAAAATGTTTCATTCTTATTTCACTTACTGAGCTATTTAAAGCTTTAAAAATTGTGATTATCTTTATAAGCGCTTTTTAAATAAGAAAAAGCTGTCCTTGTTTGTTTTGTCATGAATCTCAATAAAGTTTTGAAACCACTGGTTTAATATATAATATATATAAAATATATATTTAATATATATTTTCAGTTTTAAGATCATCAAATGAAAAATAAAGAGCTTTCCACTGAGCAATACATTCGTACAACTAACTAATAGGAGCCAAATTCTAGGCGGTTCAGTGATCGAGTATTTTCAACAAATTTTTAGCATAGTCATACATTAGCCAGATGCGTGTGCCAATTAAAACCAGCTGGAAGACAAATAAAACAGTAACATGTCTTTTAAAATCAATTATTTGTTCAGACAGACATTACAATCTGATTAAAGACCAGCATGTCTTGCACATCGTAATGTTTGTGCTTGCACCCTTTCAATTGCATGACTCAGGCAAACATTGAATCAGTGCAATGAGTGGTAACACATTAGACTAAATACTTATTGTGCTCGTGGTTGGGTGATCGGATGTTGTTTCTTTTCATGAAAACAAACATCTGCACGTGCATTTTAGTGCGTGTAACAAAAATATATTTTGCAAATTTGGCACATACCAGACTTGCGCATACAGCGTTGTGCATAAGTATTCATTCCCTTCTGACCTTATTGGGCAAATGTAAAACTTGTTGTTTGTAATTAATTCTGCAGTACTAAACCCTGTCTTTTAGTTGCTTCATAACAGATTCCTGTGTTTACTTCAAAATGTTATTTTTTTCAAACATTCACAGTAGCTATAACCAGCCTGCCTGTGTATGGCCCACGCTCCCAAAAATGTACTCAGATAATATCTTGATATGTTTTATTTTTTTCAAAATTATTTGATTTGGGGTTTTGTCAGCTGAGAAATTTTCACTACCACCAAAACTCAGAGAAAGCAGGCACTGTGCTTCAGGAGTCCTCTTCATTTCAGGCTCTCATTTTTGAGTTTTTATACCTTTCTTGTAAAGCATAGAATTGTTTTCAAAATGTGATTTAAAACTCAGCCTTGGGCATCAGATTAATTCTTGTGAATTTCTGTTACACAGTCTGACTTTCTGTGAAATGTAATCCTTGCACATTAAAACTCAATTTGGAGAAAGCATTATAAATTATTATTTCTTCGCAGTGCAGCTGCTGCTACGCTTTTAATATGATCAGATCTACTCGCCTTAGCAGCCTTGCACTGCCAAGCTTCCTGGTTTTCAGAGACTTGCAGCAATATTTAATTTTGTTTCACTGAAAGAAAGAGAAAAGTATCTCGTTCTTTATTTACATTCTGAATGGAGCTACATAAAACAGCTATCAAACCTAATATTTACACTTTAACCTTTCACTGATTCTTACTGCATTTTTCCTTTTGTGTCGAGGCTGTAGCAGATAGGATATCCTCTCACACTGGGAGGATAAATGACATCCTGACCTTTACTGCTTCAGTTCTCCCAGTGGTGCATGAAAAGATATATTTAGAAACAGGTGTCCCTGAATCCAATAAGCTGGCATTTAACAAATACTAAACATGTGATATCTATGTTTATTATTGATCCATATTCTGGTTAAAAGCTACTGATGTTATTGAGATGATAAAGCATTTTAGGCTTATCTCCTTTTGCCCAGAGCATTAAATCTGGCTTTATTCTTGGAAGGATTTCTGCCACATTAAATACATTTGTGATTTCACAGCACAGATGTAGGGATGCTGCTGTAGCCCTGAATTCATGATAACTTAAGGCTGGAGGAATCTGTCTGCATTTAGATATTCAACAAAATAAATAAACAAACAGTGGACACTTTTTTTACTATTTATTTGAGAAGACTTTATAAATGGGAAGCTTTTCAAATGTATTTAAAAGTATTTTCATCCATTTAAACAAAACCCATTTTCTTAAAGAAACAAAATGTACAGAACAAACATTGTTGCTGTGAATAATTCAGCCTTACGTGTTTGAGCTGTGCATTCCTTTGGTGGTTCATAATCCATAATGGATATTAATGAGTCTAAAACAAGCATCGCTGTTAAAAATGGTTGTCTTCAGACCCAAACCTGTGCATTAACAGCTTATAATCCATATTGTTCTTTTTGTTTAATTGTTCTGCATGTTGGCCATGCAGAACATGGTATTCTGTTCCTATCACCTCAATTAAATGACATGCCAGCTCAGCAATCGTACAGATGACATAAAAATCTGCTAATGCAAACCTCAAACACTCTGCAAAGTGCACAAACACAGCGGAGGAGTTAATTTTGTTGCATGTACACAACTGAGTAGAGTGCTGCAGTGGTTGCAGTGTAGTCCGCTCTTCATGCTGAAAGGAAAACCTTGGATCTTGCTCCATTTGTCAGAGTGGTGCTGGCAGGTAACAGTGGACCTGTTGTCACCCTGGGTTCCCTTCATGACCTGCTTTGCGTTTTTTTTTTATTGATTTATCCATAAGGCCTATGGGGTTTTCAACATATTGCTCTGTTTTTCTTTTTTGTTTTGTTTTGTTTTTTGTTTCTTTCAAAAATAATTGTGAAACAAAACGTAGATGGAAAACCCCAGCTGGTTGTACTTCAAGTTAATTAGTCCTGCATAGCGATACTCTGTAGGCTAACTCTTAACTTTGAGTCACCTTCCCAGACGTTCGTTTGATGTACGAGTAAATATTTTCCAGTTAAATCACCTTTAACAAGGAAAGTGCAAAATAATTAAAAACTGAGAGACTGATTGTTGCATTGAACTATTTGCCACGTGCCACATAAATGTGATTGATTCTTAGCTTGGCATTCTGTTATACGGCTGCCATAAAAGCAGAAATCATTAAATATGTCTGCTATATTGAGCTGCTTGGAAGAAAAACACAAAGCAACCTATTAGAAAAGGTAATTGCAAAGTTACATCAAGATCCTGCGAGATCCTAATGCTGTGCAATATCAACAATTAAAAATTGTTGCTAAAAGGAAATGTTTGCAATATTTCTCACCCTAAGAAATATAACTTTTTAGGGTGTTGTAAGCGGAGCTTGCACTGAGTGTTCAGCTTTCAATAAAATATTCTGGATGACAAATTTGAATCATAATCATAATTGCTGATTTTTTTTTTTTTTTTTTTTTTTTGCTTGTTGTGTTTTGTCTTTAACCACACAGCAAGCTGTGAAAGTGGTGAAAGAAGTTATATAACTGTCTTTATATCTTTCAGCAACTTTATTTCAAACGCCAAAGAGATCAGCCTTTGATTAGCAGAGGAAAACGTTGAAGGAAATCTCACAGGATATCTCAGGAATCAACTCAACAGTCCTACTTCTGTGAAAAGCATCAGGACAAAATGGTGTCCGGTCACACGGAAACAATGGAAACTGAATGAACTCTGAGGGACTAAAAGAGCTCCCATAAGTGGTAACACATCAAATTTTAGCGTTCGTTTTCTATTTATGTTTTATTATCTTCCTGCAAATATTCACAACTACAGATGGAGGTAGTGCTTTGAAGGGAGTGAAATGTGTTTTTAATACAGATTTCCTGTTTACTTCCCAGCAAGCTTTGTCGTTTTCAGGAAACAATTTGAGTTTTGTTTTCACCTCATGCTAATTTGAAAATCAAATATTCAAAAAAGAAAATCAAATGAGCATAAAATGTCGGGAAAAGTCTTTGATTGAAAGGCATTTTAACTGCTTTTGCTATTCCTTGTCATTGTTACAGCATAACAGTTTGTAATCCAAAAACTCCCAACCAAAGTGATTGTGTAACTTCACCATGATAATTAAATATACATTTCTTCCTTTCAGTTATTCCTTGTGTAGCATAGAGGGACACCAAAGATGTTAGATGATTTCCAGAAACATATGTTTTCTTGTTTTATGCCTACAGACCTAGATTAACACCCTGAAGAGACAGATTATTCTTTTCTCCTGGGAATAAATTGTGGAACCATCCTTCCTGAAGAAAAAGCCTTTTCAATTGACAATCTCAGAGACGCAAAAGTGTGCAGTCAGAGCTCTCAAGTTCAACAAGAACATGCTGTCTAGGGGACTACCTGATCAGTTTCTACCACAGGAAATGTTGGATAAAACATTTTCAGTCCTGTCTTTTTTCCTGCCATCCAGAAGAAAGACTTTCTGTGTTTTCCATTCTGAAGTGTGGAATATTTCACTAAAACATCCTCCATCCCAGCTGTGGTTTGAACTCTGTGAACTGATGGTCCCCAAGGCTGACTCAAACAACGATGCGCCAATATTTCCAAACATCCAAAGATGTGGCAGAGGGACTGGAACACACTGACAACAGATAACCTCTACATAGAAGAACCAAAGTATTCTGCGAAACAGGTGGACCAATCGCAATGACTGTGAAATTCACCCCTGGACGAACTGTAGCCTTCTTTCCTCATTTTTCCCTCTTCATATTCCTTTTGAGAGCTAGATAATAAGAAAAGTGTAGTCTGTCAGAGATAAACAAAATCTGAGAATGACTGTCAGCTTTTAGAGCTTGAGTTAGTTCTTGCAAAAACTTTTCAATTTCTGATCAGAAGAAAGTAGATTGTGTTTGACATCGCTTGGTTTGTTAGTACATTTTGCTGAGTAAAAAACTGAAACTATAGTTTAGTTTGATTATTTGTGAACTTATGCTTTGTTTCCAGATCTTCTGGTAATTTTTACCTTTGGTTTTAGGTGATATGTTCTTTCTTTGTGACAGAAAACTTACACTAAGAAATAGACTAACTCCTGAACTTTCTGAATAACAATAGATTAATCAATAGGAAAGAAAAAGGTTTCAGTCTGATTGGTGTCATTTGGTGTTCATCTGTCTGTATTTTGATTATATTCTTGTTTGTTTATTTCAGCTGAGATGTTGTCTTTGTATTTCATTCATTCATATTCAAACTTCGTGTGTTCTCACTTTGCCAGCGTTTTTCCTTTGGCTATAGTTTATACTTCCTCCTCACCTTCCTCCATGCTTATTAGTCTCTTTCCCTCAGCCTGCCTGTTTGCTCTCTGCTCTTCCTTCACACCTACAACCAATTCCAATCAGCCATCTGTTTCTCTTCCAGTAACCAAGACTCCCAGTCTGTAAGCCCCTCTCCTTCAGTCATTCACTGATAGAGCCTACTTTTGCCTATTTTAGTTCTTCCTTGTGACTGCTCTATGCTTGTTTCCCCTCTTGTTTTTTTGTAAGTCATCTCATTTTGATTCATATTAAACATTCATTGCTACAAAGATGTTCTCTGTACCTGGGGAATTTACTAATCTCAACATAAAAGATTAGAAGATTGTTTTCTTAATTATGAAATATGAGACAGATCTACCTATTAATGCATAGGTGATGTGGTAAAATACCGCTAATCTAAACCTAATCTTTTCTTTCTAACATTCTTCTCAGTAACTACACATGCTGTTGTTGTGTGTACCAATTCATTTCTGCTTTTTTTGTTGTTGTTGTTGTTGCTCAAGTTTCCATTTAATCAATGTAAAACAGAAAGTTGGAGATGTTTTTGTAAACTTTGTTTCTTTTACATCCTGTAGTTTCTGCATTTCTCCTTCATGCATTTAGGTCCCTGTAATTCAAATCATGTCAAATGTCATTCTGTCAGATTCCATTTCTTTTCCTATGGGAAAACTATCAGTGAGAGCAGTAGATCACCCCTGCTCTAGTACCCTTACAAAATGATCTCAAAAATGAAGAGAAGTGTTTGACACATTAATGTAGTCCAATTCGGTTTGCAGGTTGATGTGGTTACATAAAAATACTTACGAGAAGCTCATCACATTCATCTGATGTGATGAGCTTCGTCTCATGTCGAAGGAACTACAGTCCATATGTGGAAAAAAAAAAATACTGCAACACTGGCAGAACCTTAAAGCATTTCTCTGGACCTACTCACACATAAATTCTCACTCAGATCTATGGGACAAATGATCAAACAAAGCAGAGAGCAAACACGGGGAGATTAAGTAGCTTAAATAAAAGTGCAAACAGTAATTAATCAGACTAAGTGTTAACATGGAGTCCAATTTGTTCATGACCACTCAACTGAGAAGACATGACCGAATGGAAGATCTATCAAATTAAACCCTGACTCTTTAAAGAGTAAAACTAGCATAAAACCCTTGATTGAACAGTTTTTGCCAGCATGTTTGTTTTTTTGTTTTTTTAACAATAACACATTTTCATGGTCATGGTTCAACCTTGCAGGTTACCTTTTGTGAATGAATGGGACTGTTTTCACTAGTTTGCTCAAGGCAGCAACATAGCAGCCAAACCTTTCCCAGGGGTCACAGAGTGACAAATAACCATGCTGAAAATAGCTCCCTGAACATTTATAATTAATCCTGGAGACTGGGGAGCAGAACTGTTTCTTATAAATGATGCTTTGTCACTTTAAAGACCTTCACCAACATGCGTGCATGACTTTAGTTAAGCCCGTCATGGCAGAAACAACTTTCTAAATATTAAATCTGGCATCACTGTGGATTTCCATGCACGGGCTGCGGTTTATTTATATCAACTTGGCCAGAATCAAAGAGAAGAGCATCTGTAGTCATGGTAACAGAGTCGTCTACAGTGTCACCTTATCACATTGACTCCACTTTGAGTCTGCTTGACATTGTTGAATCATGTCGGCCTTCCCATCACAAGCTCTGTTTGCCATTTCTGAAACTTTTGATAACATAGTTTCAAAATGTTGGATCTCAACATGTTATACCTAAGCTATATTTTATACAAAAATGAATATAAGTACAATATGCAAGTGTTGGAACTGATTTTGCATATTAAATATTTACATTTAATTGCAGATTTCAGCCAAAAAGCAACTGATGCAGATATTTATCATACAGTCTTATCCACTGAATTTGGCGACTTTCCCCCACTTTGATTGGCAAAATTACTGACACCCAAGCAAAAATAAATTACCATATGTTTATGTGGTGTTTAATATGATGTGACACAGATGCCTGTTTTACTTCAAAGGGGTAAAACAAGAGAACATGCCATTCAAGTGCAGTTAATGATATTCCTAAATACTGACATGACTACAATTAAACAACTCCTCACCTAAATCCACCTTTTTCTAAAATAAGGGCAATAAATAAAAGTGTTGACAAACAAGACTTAATTAGTAATCCAGGAGTTCCTGTTTCCTTGGGGAATAAATACAGACAATGAGGTCAATTTTTTCTAGGCACTCTTCAAAGGAAGAAAAATACTAAAAATGTCTAAAACAACTGAAACAGAGAAGTGAGACGAAGAGCGGTGTCTTTGAGTCACAAAGTCTTCATAACAATCATTACACACCATGTCCATGCTGAGTTGTTGTTGAGGATGGAGGCCATGAGAAGGTTTCTGTCCTACTATCACAAGCACAAAAGATGTGAAGGCTGTTCAACTCTACCGAGACTTTAACTGGAATGTAGAGGTTGGCCAAGATGAGACTAAAGTTAAGCATTTTAGCAGGAAAAACTCCAGGTTAGATCTGTTGAATGAAGGATGAATTTGGAAAAGGACCAGGCTCATAAGGATGGCAGAGGACCTTCAATGCTGTGGGTCTGCAAGCCCTTATAACTTGTTTAAAGTGGATGGCATCATGAACTCTGAGTATTACTCCAGATTTTAAATAAAACTTGACAAACATTAAATGATCCAAAATATACGATTTAGCATAAAAGTGGTTTTTAGCTGTCTCAATTTTTACAGTTAAAGCCTATGGAAAAATAGTATTTCATAACATCAAACTCAGCAAATTTCTAAAATCAAAGTTGTATTATTTTTTTTGGTTGAGAGATTATGCTAATTTAACTATAGTAGAATTTATTTAAAGACTTTTTCACACAGCTCTAGCTCTAAACCAGTGAGGCGGAGGCTGTTTAACTTCAGTAAACATAGAGCAGATTGGTTCTGATTAGCAGAAACAGATGGCTGAAGTCAGTGGGTAGTTTTGCATACTGATTGACTTAGTGCATTGTTTTTGGATTTTTTTCATAAACATAAAAGAAAGAATCAAACGGATATATTTCAAAATAAGTCTTGACCCTACATGCAAAATGAAAAAAAAAAACACATTTAAACATAGCAAAGACATCTGCACCAAAATATGCTTCCTTTGGGTCCTTTCTATCATTGCTCTCCATGTATTAACTTCCACCTCTAAATGTGTTGTGTGTAGTTTTTTTTTTTGAGTTTTTTTTTCAGGAAGGAAACATCTGCTGATGTGTCTTTTCCCACTAGAAGCTATGTTTACTTTCATGTGAAGTTTCTTCTCTCTAATATGGAAAAGTACTCTCAGCAGGCTCACAACATGCATTAAAGGGAGGGAACAGGACAACTCTTCCCTACAAATTTAAAACCTGCTGCCATGCTGGACAGCTGCTCACCTTCAGAGCCAAACAATCAGCTGCAGCTATTGTGAAAAATACGAGGTAAGCCCCCCTCGCAGGCTATTTTCCCTCCCTGATAACGTCAGGCCGTTTTCCTTCCTGCTAACAGCAACAACAATGTTTCCCTGAAGCGTTGCTCGTAACTAATCACACATCTGATCTGTAAATACTTTACCTGCCCTTTCTGGGTCGGGAAGGAGATTTGGTCACAACGTAAAAAAGGAAAACATGAGAAGAGTTTCACACTTCAGCGTCGACAGTGACAAAATGCAAACACACATGCTTTAAGAGCCAAAGTCATTTAGTTTATCATCAAGATGTGTTTTAACACTTCAATAAGAACATGAATGAATAAGTCAGCAATAGGTGATTATTTT
This sequence comes from Gambusia affinis, assembly GCF_019740435.1. NCBI lineage: Eukaryota > Metazoa > Chordata > Actinopteri > Cyprinodontiformes > Poeciliidae > Gambusia > Gambusia affinis. The sequence continues at coordinate 11,400,833 of NC_057889.1, forward strand.
ATTTTATGTTTTTACAAACAGTAAACTTCCTCAACCTGTGAAGAGGCTTTTAAATTAATTTCCTCATCATTGATTTTGCCTCAGAAAAAGCTTGTTTCACCCCACAAGCTATCTCTGGGATTAAGGTTCCGGGACTGGGCTGGCAGCTTCATTATGTTAATCTTGTCGGTCTGAATCCAAGATGCTGCTCGCTCACTGGTGCGATGGTACTTCCTCTTCTGGATAAAGCAAAATTACCTCTTCAAGTATTGTGATATATTAAAAGGGAATCCTGATGGGAATTTAAAAAAATTCTGTGGTATTTCTATTAAAGCTAGTTAATTAGGTCCCTTTTGCACTGTGTAGTTTTTTTAACAACTGGACTTTGCCAAGGCTCCTTACTGATGATATTTGCTTTATTAAGTTGTTTTCTAATCGTTACAGTATTCACTTATTAAGAACTGACTTTCTTTGGTCCCCCTAAAGCAGATACTTCTGGTTATTCTTTAACTGAATTAGTTTTCTGTTTTCTTCCTCATCTTCCTTGTTTTAGTTTCTGTTTGAAGGCATTTTGAACATTTTTAACTGTGAATGGTTTTCTGCATTTCCCAATATTTTTAGCTCTCTCTGATCAACATCACAAGTACCCTGTTGTTCAGAACAATTTTACAAACAGGATTCACTCAGAATACACAATTACTAATATTTACTGTACAAAACTGGTTGCATTTATCCTTTAATAAAGGATCCAAGTTAAAACTGTTGGGTATATTGGTTCTTTTAATTGAAATTCTTCCTTACATCGGAAGCATTTGATCACCTGGTCAATATTCTTAATCGCTGCAAGGTGCCTCGTGAATTTAACACTTACTCATCAGCTACCAAATATCTTTGCGCTGAATATCAAAACACAGAGTCCTACCAATTTGTCTCTACACCTCCTCCTCGTCTGCAGAGGTACATTTGTGTGTGAGCTGAAGCTCGCTGCAACAGAGGAGCTTCCGCACATATTGTCACAGTGATTCCCTGGAGCTTCGGTGTAATTGGTGTGAAAATTTGGTAAGAAATGTGTGTTGTGTGATATGTCAGTACCCAGTAGCATTAATCTTCTTTTGGCCCCTTTAGAGGCTGAATAAACTAAGGTCAGTGTCTTTAATTAGGGTCCTTTTTGGGATGATAAGGACAAACCGCCCACCATTCGATTCTTCAACCTAAACGTGAGAATTAGAAGTCACGGTCCCACCCAGAAAACTCCTCTTCTGCCACCGAGTGGTCCAGAGGAAATTTATCAAAGTTGATGTAGCAGGGACCCTGAAAAAGAAGAAAGATTTTTTTTTTGAATTAACAATCACATATGAGTCTTGGCCAATTTGGAAAAAAAAATATTTTGTTTAACCTGCACAATCCTTATGAATGGCGAAACATTTGTTTTGAAATCCAGAATGTATTGAAAATAAATTAAAGGCTCACAATGACTCATTTTGTAATTAAAAAAATCTGAAAATCCAGTTCCAGGTAGGCTCAGCTTTCAGATCACATCACAACCGTCAAATAGTTTTAATACTTGAGACTCCCTTAAAAATCACTTATAACTTCATATTTTACTAGTTCAAACACCAAATGCATCTAAAGATGCATTAGTATAGACAGTGGAAACTGTCTTAGTACTACTGCAGAAGTCAACATCCAATCCAGTCAGCGCACCTGGATTGGCTGCAGATATTGTGTCAAGTAGCATTGTGCCTAAACATTTCAGCTTCCCACGCTGCATTTTCTATTGGCCAATTTAAATGTGGTCTATGGAAGAAATCAGCTAACAGGCAGATTTTCTGTGAACACTTTCCACAGATAAATCTGCAAATAGCTCATCCTTGAATGCTGAACATTGCTTAATCTCATGCAAAGCTATGCACTGATGAAGTCACCCTTTCAGGCAGAATGCTTGGAGTGGGCTCTCCAACATGAGAGCCTGGCCTCCTTTCTCATCAGGTCAGCTAATAATTATTTGACCACTGAGATGGGCAGGTGAACATTGTGGAGAAAGAGAAAACAACACTGTTACATCCCTGCTGTGTTCAATGTTTTTCTGAAACCAGGATTTTGATCAGGGAATGAGAGGTGAACCAGAAAACGAGTACGATGTAGTTTTGATTCAATTTTGGTCCAAACTACTGAATAGAAGCAGATATTAATGTATATATCTCTGTTTTATGTGTTGAAGTATTAAAGGAACTTTTTCAAAAATTTGCAGTATTGTGTGTACTTCTGGTTTAATTTTAATACAAGCGACTGGATGTTCCAATAAATAATAAATTGTTTATCTCTGCAACTTTCACTACGAGCAGCAGCTCACTGAATTTGAGGGTACTCTGCAATATCTTACCCTTCCCATTCAGAATAACAACTTCAGTGGAAATCTTTGTTTAATTTCCAGCTGAGAAACTAGAACTGGAATGTGTGAGTACAAAGAGAATCCACTCTTACTCTGTCCTGATGCAAAAGCAGACAGAGCCATTTTACACCTTTTATCACAACAGACATGCAATTTACAAAGCTGTGGTGCATCAGGAGCAAAAAAATAAGCTTCACAGGATTTGATATTTCACAACATAAGCCTCAGATCTTCAGAGCCATGTGAAAACATTTTCAGATATATCAGCAAATGTGGCAAGATAAGAAACAGTGTGACAGCAGCCTCAGGCTACTCTACACTGCGTACACTACGTTTTGCCTCAAATATATATATTTTTTTCTGACAAGGTATATTTTAAGCCTTTTCTTATTATCTTAATGTTGCCAGAGGTCCAACTTTTGTAAGCTGAAACCTTTACGGTACCAATTGGTGGATTACATTTCTTTGATATCTTTTCACCCTTCTCATTACATTTTACATGTAATAAAAGGTTTCAGTCCAACATTAAAGTTGCTTTGTCCAAAACTGCTGGAAACATAGTGAGGCTCCAAGTCACCATCACTAACACAATATAATTAAAAATGACAGCAAATAATTTCTAGTTAACTGAAATAAATCTACTATCTTATATATTTCAATTGTCTATGAAATACCTTCTGTTTCATATAAACATAAAAAAAGCCTTTTATGATGTTTTCGCTTGCCTTGCGGATGAGTCGTATGGTTGGAGCGTCCAGCTGACCCATACGCAGCTTGTGCCAGTTCATGCTGCTGTACCACCTTAAAAAAAGACAAATTAGAGAAATATTTGATTTGATTCATTGTGAGAATTAATTTAAATTGATGATACCCTGACTCTCATATGGTCATGGCATAAAGAAAGAAGCATGTTTGTCTGTGTTTGCTCATAAATTATGCAGTTATGCAAATTCGTATATCCTAATGCAATTTTGTAATATATGCCAACGTTTTTAACACATTATATGGGTTGACTAAGTGTAAATGCAGCCACTGCTCTATGAATAGTGATGCGAACCCAGACCTGGCATTTACAAGCACATTTTGTTTTCCAGAACAAAAGCTCCATAAAGCTCTACTCAGTGTCTAATGCACAGAGTAGGCTGTAGGGGATGACACATGAACACATGAAGGATTTTTAGACTCTGCCTCATGAGGACGACGTGTTGCCATGGTTACCTGTGATGCCGGACGTCTTTGATTCCATTCTTGGTATTTCCTAACCTCTGACCTGGCCGAGGCCTACGAAGAGCGTACAAAGAGACAGTCAATCAAAAAACTGCATGAGCTCATACAGCACCAAACAGAACACAACTAAATGCATCTTTACAATCGTTCTCTTGATTTTGTTCAATTCAGCTCCGTTATTGTGAAATAATAACTTTAAATTTTCCTAATTTAAAGAACCACCTTGCTTTGCCATTACGTAGTTATTTTTCTGCTTACCTGCACAGTTTGCTGATGATTGACTTTGCTGCCTCACTCAGGTAAAGTGGAAACTTGAGTTCTCCATCCAAAATTTTGGAATAAATCTTCTGAGGCTCCGAGCTTGAAAATGGAGGACTGGAGGTTTAAAGGCAGAACAGAGAGTTTAATGTTTAATTCAAACACTCAAATCAACGCACAAGATGGCATCAATCCTATGTTTCTGCTGCCATCTGCTGGTAAATATTTCTGTTTATGAAAGTGTCAGAAAATAATTTTGGTATGAAAACAAACTGGGCATTTTTTTCTTTCCACACCTTCTTCAAATAAACTCTCTGTAGCTATATATAATTCCCATTCAGGAGGATCAAACATGTAAAAGTCACATGAGACAAAAATTGACCTTCATGGTTTACAGCAATTATCTGCAATGGCTCTTAATAACTTGGTAAAAATGATAAAATACCTAATAGTTTTAAATATAGATAACACATGATGGTTTTAGCAATTTTTTCAGTTTTTTCCATGGAATAATTGCAATGAAGTTCCACAATGACACTAGAAGCACTTATCTGGCATGTTTTTTTAAATTACTGGTACTTTTTTTTAGAAACCATGTCATTGGATTTCATTGTTTCTTTTTTTGTTTTTTGACATAATTTTCCTCAAAAATCAACATCTCACAGAAGAAATATATCCATCATCTTTTTCCAAAAGTTTTCCTTTTTTTTATTTCAAAACTCAAAATTAGAAATAAAATGGGGGTTCTTTAAAAATGACTAAGCATATCCTATAGTTATCAAAAATCACAATGGTTATTTGGATTATAAAGGTTGCAGAATCCAGATCTATACATGTAATGAGCTTCTTCCCATAATGAAACATGGTAGAGGCAGTATCTTGCTCAGAGAATGTTTTTTTGGTCAGAGTTAAAAGGGAACAGCATTACTAGAAGAAAACTTGCTATAGATTGCAAAAGACTTGACGTCGAGACCGAGGTTCTCCTTCCAGCAAGACAATGAAAACGAATCTAAATATACAGTCAGAAGAACGATGGAATAGTTAGATTAAATGCATACCACATGTTTTAGTCTTTTTTGTACACAATTCTTAAAATCTTGTATCGTTTTCATTCAAATGTGCAATTATGCTCTAATCTTTCTTGCTAAGTTTCTTCATCAAAATACCCAGTGGCTGTAATGTTAAACAATGGAAAAAAAGTTGAAGAGGTATGAATACTTTTTCAATCTGAGAGAAGTAGTGGGACATAATTTGCTCTGAGGCATGGACCCCGTCAAATGTAGTTAGTTACCTTCCCACCAAAAGTTCAAAGATCAGAATGCCAAGTGACCAAAAGTCAACTGCAAAGTCATGACCCTGGTTCTTGATAATCTCTGGAGCCATGTACTCAGGCGTGCCCACAAAGGAGTAGGTTTTCTCACCACGCACCAGTTCCTTCGCAAAACCAAAGTCAACCTGAGAAACAAAATCCAGAGTCAGCAGAATCTCCTCTAAAGCAAACCGTGGAAGAAATTTAAAGAGTTTAATGAGCACTCAAGGTCCAAGGACCCACCAGTTTGATATAGCCTTTCATGTCCAGCATCAGGTTTTCAGGCTTAAGGTCTCTGTACATGATGCTCTTCTTGTGGAGGTAAGCGTAGGCCTCCACCACGCAGGCAGTGCAAAACACAGCAACGTGTTCATCAAATCGCCCCCTGTCATTACAGAAATGAAAAAGATTTTAAAAAGAACTGCACTTCAGTAACCTTGGTGGCAGTCGTAATATTCTTTCCTTCACAAGTTTTAACCTAAGTTGTTTACTGCTCTCTTTTATTGAAAAACCGTTGGCTACAAACAAGTAAACAAAATGGGTTTCATACTTTTAGTATGTTATTTTTGCGTGTCTGTTTTTGATTGATGTCATAAACATACAATTAATCCTAATTAAACTCAATTAAATTGTTAGAGATCCTGAAGAAAATCTTACATAAACATCGTTCTTTCAGTTCTGTCTTATCAGATTTATCAGATGTTATTCATTCATTCACTGTGCTGCTTTTTTATTTCACCAGGTTTTCATTTTGCTTACACTTCTTTGAGCTTGGTCCAGATCTCGCCACCACCACAGAACTCCATCACCATGTAGATGTACCTTGTATCTTTAAATGCGGCATGAAGTCTACAAACGGCAGAGAGAGAAATTATTTGTGTTCGGTTTTGTGGTTGTACAATGTCAACAAAAAAAAAATTGGAGACAGCATATTGGATGACACTTACTTCACAATGAAGTCACACTGGATCGCTTTCAGGATCTTCTTCTCAAACAACATGTGTTCCTCCTGTCTCTTGGAAACAATTTGCTTCTTGCTGACTCGCTTCATGGCGTAGTATTTCCCATGAGTCACTGTGGTCATCTGAGCTCAACAAAAAGACGACATAATTTTTTAGCAAACTTGAAGCCACTAGAACTCATCATTTCCATCATGATGCCACTTCTGTAAAAGTTGGTTCATGCACACATCCATAAGATGAATTGGCAACACCTACCAGCTGCACACGACCAAATCCTCCAACTCCAAGTGTGACAGGATCTCCTTGATAGCGTCCCTCCTGATATAAAACAGGAACCAGATCCTTAAACTTCAGACTGGAGCTCGGACTAAAACAGAAAGAAACATATTTTCCACTTTTTGTAAGTAATTTATAGCATTTATGTTTGCTTCCAACATAAATTTTGGAGAGTGAAGTCAAGCCAAGAGAGTGAAGTCTGTATTTGTTTTTTACAGATATAATCAGGAATTATGCAATCAAAGAATTAAACCTAATCAAATATTTCATGAACAACTCACGTGAAAGTAATTAAGGTGACCACCACCATATTATCGAGTACAACAGTCCGTTACCACAGAGACGAAGCATAGACTTAGTGGAATCACGTTATGGCTGACAAAGAGTCACACGAACGTCTTTGTCAACCTTTTCTCCTGCTTGTATATCGAGAGATTTGACCTCTCATATATAGTTTTAAAAATTAAATCTATATGACAGTGAAGAAAAAAACTTGTGTTGCATTAGAAAGAATAGAATAGAATATGGACAGAATATATATTTTTGAAGAACGAACAAAATTTTAAATGTATGAAAAGAATAGGTAAAACAAAAAAACATTCCTTTTGATCAAAAAAGAACTAATGAGTTACATTATGCCTCGTGTGATGTCATCACTCTTGTTTTGGAGTGTGGATTTTGTCTCAACTAAATATTTACAAAATAAATCTACAAAACAATAAATCTGACCATGATGTGTTATTCTAACTGTGATAAGCTATATTTGAAATTATCTTGAGTGAATTTACAGAAAGGCTTGCCAAAGAGCTTTAATTTAATGCAAAAAAAAATAGATTATTCTGAGTTTCTGAACTTTGGTTTTGACATCATTAAAGTCTCTTTAAAACATGGTAAAGATGTTAACAGAGCTGTTTATTTACTAGATGATACATATGGGCTTCTACGTGTTCTTCCAGCCTGCAGACACCAAAATCTTTGAGGCGTTAGTTTTCTTTCACTGTAACTCACCCTGGCTTTTCTGGACCTTGCGCCTCTTGCATCACTTTGGAGCTAAAAGCAAAAAATAAATAGATAAATAAAACAAGACGGAAAAGGAGCAATAAAGAAGCTGGGAAAATATTTCCACAGTACACTGTTGGGATCTCAGTGGAAAATAGTCACTTACTCGTCAAACAGCTCGAGGTGCTCTCCTGGGATTGTCTCCTCAAAAACCCTGGGAAAAAAACAGTATAGTCATGTCAACAAGTGGCAAATCACTCTCTAAAAATAAATGATGCCAAGGTAACAGAAACAAAGAGGAAATGCCCGTCCAAAGCGTGACTGACTCACTCCTTGTCAATAGAGAAGCATGTAACAGGGCCATCAGCAGTGCAGGTAGCAGTTCTCAAAATCTCTCTGTGAAAACAGAAACAAACAAGCATTTAAAAGTCTATCCATTATCAATATAATTTCTGAATAAGTTTTCAAAAAGTCAAACAACAAATACCAAAAAAACTATTTTGTCATCCAAACAAAATCCTTTTGGGGGCAAAATAAAAATCTGATGGCTCATTTTAGATAAGTGATGGCAGTAATATTCCTTCCATGTGGCTAAAACAATACAATTATTATTAATGGTGGATTATTTACGTCATGCAACATGCATTCAACATCAGAGTTAAATGCATTTTAACTGTGTGTCTCAGTCTCCAAAATGCAAAACAAACTCTGCAGATTTTGACAGAAAAATGGTAAATAGGGCAGCATTCAAGGCAGATACACATCTTCACATCTCTTTCCAAGGTAAAGTACATTTCCTCAGGCAGTTGCTGCATTTGTATGCTTACCGTATGAGGGCCTGCTCCCCGAAGTGCTCCCCTTTCCCCATCCTGCGAATCTGCTTCTGGAGTCCATTCACATTCTTGCTCACCAGGACCTGTGAAGGCAACACAACTAAGAGCAATGGAGAAACATTTATGTGTCGGTTTACACACATATCGTAACATTAAATTACCTCTCCTTTGAGAATTATGTAGAAAGTGTTTCCTTCTGTTCCTTCTTGAACTATAATCTCTTTGTCCTGAAACTTAACCTGTAAAAAAAAGAATAAAAGATTTATGTAACAATTATTGTATGATCAGTTGTTTTGACTAATAATATAAAGTAAATATCAAACATCAGATCACTGTGAGTTTAAGAAATGTTGTTCAATAAAGTTCATGTTTGTCGGAAGAGGTTAATCTCATAAAGTTACGCACCTCCTCCATGGAGTCGATAATTTTGGACAACTGCGCGTCATTCAGATCCTTGAGAGTACGAGACCTGTGGCATGTTTTTAAAATAGTAGAATCACTGCTAATTCTGTTTCTAAACTAAAAAAATAAAAAATAGGACCACCTCAGAACAATTCAACAGATCACACATCAGCTGCAGGACAATGAAACTCACGTCTTGAGGAAACCCATGAGCTGCTCCCGTTTCTTCTTGGACTTGTTAGTTATAATCGTTCTGTACGTCTGTCGCTCCATGCACCACAGATGCACATGTGTCTTAGCTGATTAATGATGTGTACACAAAACAAGGTCAAAACTTCTAAAAATGAATAATCAAAACACAGTTTTTTTTAGGTGTTTCTCTCAATACATAATTTTTTTTCTCTTCTCTCCTAGTTGGTCGGTAGAAGCTTCCAGCGCTGCATGGTTAAGGCAATTTCTTTGAAGGGTTTGTTGCTATGGGACATTTAATCTAAATTTGAGGAAAAACAAAGCGACACCTTCCAGTGAATAGCTGTTAACAAGCTGTTTGGTACAAAGAAATAATTCTGTTCATCAAACCGAATCAAGCAGTCGCATGTTGTTCTGGTTCTGAGGCTTGGAGTTCGTCCAAGATTACTTTCTCCTCTCAGATTACAATTAGAGATCAAGAACAAAATCAGGCCATTAAATCACTTTGTTGTTTTGGTTGTTTCTTTTGATGAATTAATCATTAATGAATTGATTTTAGTTTGACAAGTAATATATTTAGGGCTTGATTCTATTAAGAATGAGCTTGCAAAGGCTTCCTGTTCTTTAAATAAAATGTTTATTACATACGTTTTGCTCTCAATGAATTAAAAATGCTAAGATAAACTCCAAAGATATTTGATTGGAGATTTCAGGAGTTTATCATTATAAATTAATATATAAATTTTGAGATTGTGAGACTGTTTGGTTAATAACTTTAATATAAATTAAACATACATAAAGGTGCCAAAACCAGAGGCATGTAAACATTTCCTTCTTCTTCATATTTCATTCAATGTCATTTGATTTTGACCAAAATGTATGAAAAATTCTACAATCCAAACACATCCTTCAAAACTGTTTACATTTATTATCATATTATGATGGAGTTATTGAAGCCATTTGTCCATCGCATTAAAATCTACAAGAAAGATGCCAAACTGATTGATGTTCAGGGTAAACGTAAACCGCTACAATGCTGCATAAAATCACAAAATTAACAGTTTTTATGTGAGATTAGAGACAAATCATCACATACTAATGCATCAGTATATTGAAGAATCTGACCTTTGACTGTCGCTGTCCTTTTGCAGTTGTAGAGGATGGCTAACTCTCCGAAAATGTCTCCTTTTGTCAGAGTCCTCAGGTCCCGACCTGACTGAGTCACGATGAGTTCACCAGCTGAAAAGAGCAAATATCTCTGACATTGCTTTCTGGATAAGTTAAGAGGAATGTTCAGTTTTTAATTTCAAGTTTAACATTATCATGACACACAGAGAGAGGCTCACATCTGGACATTACCCCACCTGCCACTATGTACATGCTGTCTCCTTCTGATCCCTCCTTAATGACTTCTTCGCTAGGTTTGTAGTGCGATGACATTAAGAGATCCACCATCATGGTTATTTGCTCATCGTCCAGGCGGCTCAGGAAATCGTTCTTCTGGATGGCTTGAACAATAAGACTTGTCTCACTGCAGAAAACAAACAAAAAGTCACCTTGAATGTAAGATCACAGATCTCATTGAGCGATCCAGTCACCAAACATCCTGACACACTAGGCGTACTGGGGTCTGATAAATGCAAAAGAGGATTGGAATTTTTACCAAATCATTTACTTTCCCTTAGCATTACTTTATGCAGAAGTATTCATTATTTAAAAAAATGAAGAAGGGATAAAAAAAAAAAAAATGACCCAGTTTGACCCCAGGAGTCCTGGAGGGTTAGCGTTGTCGAAAGCACTGAGCAGGGTTATTCCTGACCTGGCAGTCTTCTTAACCATGTTGCGTGAAATTTCCAGTTTTTCTGGAATTGGTTCAGGGGCCATAACAGCGGCTCGACTCTTCCTGAATTCAGGCTCTGCTTCATTACCAGGCTGGGAGGGAAACTCTACGGAGGGGCAGACAGACAAAAACAAACAAAAGATCAGAGACCATCATCAAAAATCTCTTTAACCAACTGAGGAGGTGCATCAGGTGTGTCGGTGATACCCATGTGGGCCTCATACCAAGATCATGGTACTGGGTCTGCAGCTCCTGCAAAAGTTTTTCTTTGTCTTTCAGTCGTTGCTCTGTGAAATGGGAGTAAGGATGCTTGTTTACTGTACAACATAGTTATTTATTATTTTACTAGAGAGAGCACATCAATAGAAGAAAACAGTCAGACAAAAATACTTTCTATTTCAAGCAGCAGGAATAGCAGGAGTCATCCCTTAAGATCCCATTGGAGAAACCTTTCTACCTTCCTGTAGAAGGTGGCTGTGCTGCAGTGCTAATGCAAACTTCTACACAACTACCAACGTGTAAATGATATCTCAGCTTCGCTTTTTTACATTTTATTCTATACCAGTGTTAAATGTACAAGCAGCTCTAAAAATATACATTGCTTTTATGTACTGCTGCTTTCCATTAGTGCTGAAATGGGTCAGTAAGTTCATAGATCTGTGAGTTCAAATTATAACACATCAAAAATATGTAGGTACAATAATTAATCAAAGAATTTATAGGAATTTTTAATCCCACCCTACACAAAAACTCTACACAGTTTCTCAGTAAACATTATTTTAATATATATAAATATATATTATTATACATTGCAATATTCAACCACGTGCTCTGAAGCATGTTATAACAAAAGAAATACACTGTTTGCATGTACTGCTAGCAGTAGTTATATTATTCACTCAGCTTAGTGAAGATAACCAGAACAAAGCACTCATTCATAACAGGCCATTGTAATATTATACTATAATGCCAAATCCTGTTAATTACATTAGCAAAAAGGTATGAAGTTATTAACTTCGCAGCAGCAATTTTTCATATTGTACAAGTATGTGGAGACAGTGGGCAGGTTACTGCATCAACTCATTGACTTTACCACTTTGCATACGATTTAATTTAATTAAGTTCATACAGAATGCAGATTAACCAAGATGTGATATAGTGTTTGCTGTACTCACCCAGGTCCTTATTTTGCCTTTGCAGTTCCTGGTTGAGCCGACATTGTTTTTCCAGCTGCTGCTTCAGCTCTTCCAGCTGTTTCTCCATAGCTACAGAGAGAAGATAAGTCCTAATAATTAATGTAGCAAATTATCTGAAATAATGACAAAATACACATAAGTTGTCTTCTTATAGAAATACATAAGGTACAGTCCTATGAAAAAATAAAATTAGGATACCTCATTAAGTAACTAGTTCTTAATTGCTGTTGCTAATTACCATAAATCTGTGTCTAATTAAGGGCTTTTGGAAAGAGACTGATTTTCTCCCGTAAAGCACCAAAATTAACCTTGTTATGTCCATGTATCTGTGTATATGGTTTAATTTATTTTACTTGTGTGTAACCAAATCATTAGTTGTTGCAGATTTCTGCCCAGGCCCCTCTTGCAAATGAGATCCGGATCTCAAAGGAGTTTTACCCAGCAAAATAAAGGAAAGACAGAAAAAGAAAAAAATTAAATAAAAGTTGTAAAAAAATTAAGTTACACTTCAGCAGTCTCTTTCTGATTGAGAAAACTGCACATATACATGACCAGTGCCAAGAGCCTGCGATATATCCCACTTTCTGCCTTCTTTTAGCATCTTGCATGCTGCTTTCAGGGTTAACTCGCTTGGACACTAACACCTCAGCATTTTGGTAAGTTTTTTTGAATTTCTGTCTTGTGGACTATTTTCTTTCTGAAAGTCTTACGCACATCTTCCAAACGTGCCGTGGTGCTGACACTTACTTTAGGGAGCTCAACAAACTTAGTGTCTGAGATTTTAAACTTAAAATGCTGAGTAATAATGAGTACATATATAATATGTCCGATTGTAATTTCAGTCATTTTGGGAGGAGTAATTTATTCGCCATCAGAAAGAACCATTTTTCTTTTTTATTGTACTTTTATAGTGACTGAAATTTTCAGAAGTGAAAAATCTTAGATTAAATTGCAGACTGCCAAAGAGTGTCCTAAAAGTATATAAGGGGGGGAGAGGTGTTTGGACTGTCAATGTCCTGGATATTTTCAACAAATCACCAGCGCTGCCTGTGAAACAACATGAGGTCTGCTGAATAATGCAAGCTACTGCTGGACAGTCAACAGGGTGCATCCTGTTGGCTTTTACTGGAGATCCTTTGGAGTTCTTATCAGTGACCAGTGTTGGGTAGTAACGGATTACATGTAACGACGTTACGTAATTTAATTACAAAAAAAGAGTAACTGTAATTCGTTACAGTTACAATGAGAAAATATGTAATCCAGTTTAGGGTGACCAGACGTCCTCTTTTTCCCGGACATGTCCTACTTTTCAGACCTAAAAAAATGTCCGGGGGGAATTTAAAAATCGTCCGGGATTTTGGTCAACTGCCTCAAAACACATTACATAGCTTACAGTGCATTGTGATTACATTGCCACTCCGTTCCACTACTCCATTCCAGGTTTCTTTGTATGGCAAAGAAATCGGTAGCACATGTGTGTCCGCCGATACTCCCCCCCCCACCCCACCCCACCCCCACAGAAAAAAGGCATACCAACGCAATGTATATTTTACACCCGGCTAGCGGAGCTGCTGCTTACCTTACAGGCAGTAAACACACTGTAAGGAATACAGCAGCTCGCGCGCAAAAATCCCCTGCACTACGGTGTCCCGGCAGGACAAACATCTCGGAATTGTGGTAATACCAGCAATTACAGAAAACAATAGTACCCTCTTCTGTAACATTTATGCTCTGCTTTACATTTACATCTGTGAATATGAAAATGTTTTACGAATATTTGATGCATGACAAATGTTGGAATCTATTCTTTCCCATGAGACATTGTATGCAATGTAGGGTGACCAGACGTCCTCTTTTTCCCGGACATGTCCTAATTTTCAGACCTAAAAAAATGTCCGGGGGGAATTTAAAAATCGTCCGGGATTTGGTCAACTGCCTCAAAACACATTGCATAGCTTACAGTGCATTGTGATTACATTGCCACTCCGTTCCGCTACTCCATTCCAGGTTTCTTTGTATGGCAAAGAAATCGGTAGCATTTCTACCCCCCCTCCAGCACATGTGTGTCCGCCGATTCTACCCCCCCAGCACGTGTGTCCGCCGATTCTAGTGATCTTTTAAGGTTCCCACTCAGTTCTCAAAAATTAAATGTTGAACATGGGTCAATACTCATTGAAATCTCAAAGTAATCAAAAGTAATCAAAAGTAATTAGTTACATTACTTTTTAAAAGTAATCGAAAAAGTTACACTACGATTACATTTTAAACAAGGTAACTTGTAACTGTAACTGATTACATTTTTAAAGTAACTTACCCAACACTGACAGTGACAAACACTGCAAAGAAGTAGAGAGAAGTAGAGAACTTGCATTGTGGGTAACTATGAGTTTATCATTACTTTTTTAATTTCATGCTGGTGCAGAAATATGGCACTGTAAAGGGCTGCCTATAAAAGTTATTATTTATGTTTAAGTGAAACTAGCCATCTAGCTCCTCTGCTTTTTCTTTCCTCCAACAGAAATCAGCTGTTTACACAAGCTCTGGAAATGTGGTTCCTTCCCAGATATTAGAAGGATGATTATGTCACTATTAACAGGAACTCCATGGGATATTGTTTCAAACAATAGGTGATTGGTTCCCTGACCAATAAACTGAAGATGGGACTCTGTAAAAACCAACATGTTTGCTCTTGCTCACGGCGCACTTCACGTGACCCCGAAGATATTGCTGCCTCACCCTGAACATTGGACGGCTCTGAGATTAGACGAGGAGTCAAAGCAAATCATAAAGCTGTAGGGCAGCAGAGCAGCACACTTTGAGGGGAGGTCTCTCGGAAGATGGCGAGAAGTTAGATAACTCATAAAAATCACACGTTTTAAGCTTCGACTCAGTGACAGAGGAAGCACAGCTACATAAACCTGCTGGTGCAGAGCCAACAGACGTGTGTAAAAACAAAACTGTCCCTACTTCCTGCAAATTACAAGGATTTGCCTTTAAGCATACGGCACAAGCACACAAGAGAGCTGTGCACAAACACATTTTGTGAGCTTTCTAGGAACTTAATGCTATAAAGAAGTACAGCCAAGGGACAGATTGAGGCGATAACCTTCAGTTCACACATTAAATGAAAACCACCAGCCAGGTGTAATCGAGACAGACTCTATAAATTTTTGCAGTTTGTGCATTCACAGATTTATTTTTTATTTATTCTTGTTTTTGTTTTTGTTTTTTTTTAGACTCACCATATGATGGCAATATAAGCAATCTTAATGTAGGAAGTGATCTGTGCTGGAAATGATACTTGGAGGTGTTGGGATGGAAAATGCATTCTTTAGCTGTGCAGCAGGAAGATGATGCCAGCTATCATTATACTGATCCAACCATTGCACTGTACACTTCCTGCTGCTTTATCAATAATTCATGGGAATGTGTAACTACAGCTGGATTCTCAGAAGGCACACTGAAATAGTCGGTTATAATTAACATCCCTTCTATATAAGGTCTATATTAGACCTTATATAGAAGGTTTGATTGCAGTGAATAGAAACTGGAATAAAAATAATTAATTTTTAACATCTAAATATTCAGATGTTTCCAGATTGTACACAACTAAAAGAAGTCATGAAGAACTGCAGCATGGTCAAACAGACAGACTTACCTGCAGGAGGTGTAGATCAGTACTGAAGCTGAGCACCTGTCCAGCCTATTCAGGCCGCATGGATCAAAGGAGCCAAACGATCAACTTGGCCTGCGCCCAGAATAACCGCTTCAGCTGTGGAGAAGTTTCAGCTTCTGAACCTGCTTGACTCCTAGACGGTCTACAGTCTGCAGCCCCTCTGGCATTCCACCTATTCCTTCTTTTATTTTTTATTTTTCTACCCTTGCACACTTTTTCGAGCCCTCATTGCAAAGTCTGTGTTTCACTCCACTCCAGCTTTCTCTCATTCTTTCCCCCTTTCCTTCTCTTTCCATATCTGTCAATCTCAGCAGCTATAGTGTTGAATCATTAACCCGTAACCTGAGGCTCCGCCCATCACACCAGGCAGGTACAGCAGGGAGGAGAAAGATGGTCTGGAGAGAAAGTTGAAGATAAAAAGTAAATAAAAAATCATGCTGATGAGTGATTGAACTGAGGTTCAATCATTCAAAAAAATGAGGTCAAATCATATCTAAAGTATAAAAAAAACCTGATTTATATGACATTAATTGACAAAATGTTATTTTGTTAGTGCACTTTATAAAGAATTGAAACATGAGAACCATAGGGAATGACAAAAGAGGATGGGTAGGTGAATAGAAATCAATTTTATGTATTTTTATTATAGAAAAAGCTTTCTTTTACTTACTGTAACCATTGCTTTATATCGTTAAAATGAGAATATGAAAATGTTCTGCTATGAATATGAAAATGCATGACACATGCAACATATTTGCATAAATTTCTCTCGGTTCATCTAACCTAGGAAGAGATTAGAAAAACCTCTTACTATATTAGATGGGTTAGGAATAACCAAATTATTTGTATTTGCAAAATGGCAGAATGACAAGGGAGATTTTTTTTATTATTATCATTATTTAAAAGTTTATATATATATATATATATTTCATTAGTAGTTGGTAGAATTTCCTTGGGTCCATTTTTTTCCCCTTTCGCTTCAGACTTTACTGCTGAGCACAACCAACAACTTCCTGGATGGGTTTGCAATGCAACTGACTGAGCTATAACTGGAGTCTCTGTCTTATTGGCAATTTCAAGAAAACAATTGCTAGAAAGTCAGTCACTAATCCTGGGTAAAGGCAGACAGGTTGTATAGCTGGCGGAGCTACACATGTACAACTGAATGTCTTCTGCAAAGATATAGGACTTGTCTAAGAAGGGTTAAATAATTCAAATTAATGTAAGGATATTCAAAAATAAAACAATAGATTCAGAACTGAAACTTGTGGAGTCCCACAAAGATGTAGAGACAGTGTCAAAGAAGATATTTTTTATCCTTACTGAGACTGTCTTAATGGACAAAATATAATATTATGTTGCTACCCCATACTTACGTGGTCTCAGTTTCAGATGGCTTTTTTTCTCCATTTTGACCAAACAGTTCAATTTCAGTTTCCTAAAACAAAATTTGTCTTTAAAAGTTAATCTGTTTGTCCATGAGTGACTTTGCAAAGTTTCATTTGTTTTTATATGATGTTTCTGGGATCAGAAACAGACTTCTCTCAGTCTATGTCTGTACTCATTTCAGTATGTATTACTTAACCTATTAGAAGCTTACAAAGCCAGAACATAACCATCTGTATTTTACGAAATTGTTTAAAGACCTTCAGTGTATAAACCTATTAGACTTTAAGGTAAGAAAGAAAATGTCCTTTTTTTCTTCTAACATTTAGCAAGCAGAAATAATTTTGGTAATCCTAATCTAAAACAGGATGTTTTTATGCTAAACAGTGAAAAAATAACTCATGATGTCCTTTAATGTAGTCTATAGAAATATCAGTTTTTCACTTTGTTCATGGAAACTTTTGAAAACAACCACTCCTTTCTCAGTATTCTCATATTAAGTTATTTTTCCTCCTTACACCCACACAGTAGGAGCAGTGGATGGTATTTGGAGGTGAGGGCAATCAGTTCAACTCTCAGATTCCAATCTACAGGAGTTAGAAAGTGGTTGTTTGTTTCTATTTTTTCCACAAAGTAAATGCTACTGCAGACCTCATTTTGTTTCCAGACCACAACTGAATCTAAACGAGGGTTTGGAGTGGGTAGGATTGTGACAGAGGGCGTGGGGCTTTATTGTTCCTGGTTAATTATTGATGTGTTTCGGGTTAATCAGCTACTTTAATGACTCTACCGCACCGAGATTAAAGGCCTGGGATCTAATCGGTGAAACCGGAGGTGGCTCGCTGTCAGGATCGCCGTGTGTTGTGACATTTCTACATAAAGATGAACCTCGTGATATGTGTTAATTAAAACCATCTTAATTATTTGTTGATGCAGATCTTAGTCACTTAACTTTTAATGGAGAAAAATGTTTGATGCCATTTAGTGCCTTAAACCTTTTGCACATTTTGACAGGTTACAACCACAGATAGTCCATCTAAAACCTGATCATCATTTCTGTGTTTCTACATTTATTGAGATACTTATTTATTATTATTTTATTCGACTATTTGACTTGCATTTGAGAGTTGCTATTTATTTTATTTTGTTTTGCTTTCTTCGTGCTCAATGACAATAAAAGGAATTTTGATTCTGAAAGTGAATTGACTGTTATTGGGATTTGAAGAGTAGTACTTAATTATGAAGTGGACAAAAATGCTACATTGCTTTCGAATATCTTTGTACAAATAAGATGTGAAAATGTGAGCTGTGACTACATGAAAAATTGAAGAGGCATGAAGACTGTTGCAAGGCAACCAATGTAAATTAACCAGATAAAATGTAAATTCTTTAGATGCCATTCTTTATTTGTTTCCATAAGATTCAGTACATAACATAGAGCAAATTATTTACATATTTGTGCACTTACATGTATGTGTCTTATGAATAACAATAAAAGGTATGATTGTGTTTATAGCTCTGACAAGTGAAACAAGGGCAACAATGTCATTCAAAAACATAAAAACCTATTTTAAACATACAATGAAATGTCAAGGTCCACGACATTTCATTGTCGTGGACCTTGACAATTAACAATTTTAGCTGCAATAATTTATTCATGGCCATAAATGATGCATGAAATCACTTCTCACTAAGAGTCACCTAAAATATAAAATAATGGAGGCATCTGTGATGAATCTAACTTCATTTCCACCTGGATTTTTATCACATTAAAGTAGGGTCCATTCATCATAAGTGCTACAGTAGATACAATCGTGAAACATGTCTGTGCTGCCACAAGAAATAAATTCGAAACAAGATCTCTCAAAATGCCGTCAGGAACAAGCAGATTTACACAGACCAAAATCTTTCTCATTCATCTGTCGCTTTTTCATTGTTGACCGATGTGCAATCGGTCGACAAATGGCAAATCGTAGCAAAATAAAACTTTTTAATACTTCACATTCTTCCTGACAGAATATGCGAACATTTTAAGTGCACAGAAAGATCAAGTGTGTATCTTATATAATTTTTACTCATTTAAGTTTTTATGTGCTCTGAACTGCAAACAAGCAAACAGTACATAATTTAAGCTATTTAAAATACCTTGATGAGGAAGCAATGCATCAGTCTTAAAATTCTTTATATTAATGCCAGAAAGTAATGAAAGTAGAGCAGTTCCATCTTAAACATTCTTTTTTTCTATGCAATTTGTTTAAAAAGGCTTTTTTTTTTTTTTTTTTTTGGCACACATTACTTTGTTCTGCGTCCTGGGTGGATTTTGGTGAAAGGGAAACAGGAAGCAATTAACATTCCAAAAATCATTAAAAAGTCATTTAGAAATATTTCTTTCACTTGTGCAAAAGCTTTTCACATGCTTCAGGACTTCATACCTAAACACTTGAAAAGTGGCTTTCCCTGCAAAGAATTTTAAATTAGTTTGTTTTGCTCCCGTCTGAGGTAGATCAGCAGGGCTGCGATGATGTCGAAACGTTTGGGTGGACGGCCAAAAGCATGCAAGGAAAAAATAACCACACAAAAACAATACTTTTCAGTGACTTTTTTTCCCCTCTATTCAAGATCAAGCTTCACTGACTGACATCGCTGATTGGGTTTTCTCCAACGTCACCATGTTGTTATTTGGACTCATCTTTTGCCATGCCGCAGGCTCTCTTGATGTCCTTCGGGTGTTCAAAGACTGCCTGGACAAACTGACCGAACAGGCGCTCCATGTAGCTCTCCCCGAGAGGAAACAGACCCTCCAAGAAGGCAATATGTCCGCCGTGAGTCGTCAGTAGCAGGGCAACGTTTGGCAGCGTCTGGACTATGGAGACCGGGAACGCTGCAAAAGCCACAGAGACATTCAAATAGGTAAGAGACATTGGTATGTTGCAAAGTTAGTAGGTCTGTGAGGATCTGACCTTCCTGTCATCTACTTACTACTCTGTGGAGAGAAAGGGTCGTCAGCAGCATTGAGACACAGGATGGGCACGGCAGTTTGGGGGAGCTTCTTGGCTGGGCTGGCATCATGGTAGTAATCGACACACGACTTGTAGCCGAACACATGTGAAGTGAAACGCTCGTCGAACTCCCGGATCGTTCGTGCCTGGAACAGAGAAAAGAATTAGACGACAGAGGACAGGAAAATAAATGCTCAATTCATGCTTTTATTTGCATTCCTCTCTTATTTCCATTTCATACCTGTAAACACATCATTTCATAGCAATCTACTTAAATCATGGCAAATCAGTTTTTTTCTGTTATGGAGATAAAGTGTCATAAAGATGTTCAAATCTCAGGTATATCCTGAATCAGCTGCATAGCACTCTAGACCCTTTTACTTTGGTTCTGGTTCTTTGCACCAACAGACTCAAAAAGATAGATAAGAGCCCCTTTTCAAACCAAAATAACTGAGTGACCCCAGGTCATAAATATAAGACATTAGAGTCAACAGACTGCAAGTAAATATAGAAAATAACTTAAAAATGTTTCTTGTCAAAGCTGGTACAAAACCTTTCACGCAGAAAGTCGGCCCCATTTGCTCTTCATCTCTAATTCATTCACAAATTAACTTCTTTCATTTGTTAAAGAAGTGTAGGTTAAAAACCTACACTGGCAAAATCCTCCATACAGTGGTGTATGGAGGATTAACACCACTGTAGCGGTTTAATCCGGTTGTGAACGATTAAGATGGACAAGTTGTGATTGCAATTGCCCCCCATTGACCACTAGAGGTCGGACTAGAGAACAATGTCGCGGTATGAGCTTCTTTGTCAGATCTTCATTACTTAACACTGAAGCCACTTAGTCTCATCTGATCAAAACCCTTACCAGACTCCTCTCTTATGTAAAATGAACACAAAGTTCTTGCCTGGTCTTGTTTTTGACAATTGCTTTTAAATTATTGCACTCAGAGTGACTGAAATAAGCTTATTAGAAATTCTGATCAAGTTAAAAAGTTTTGTACTATTTAAAAACATTTCAGTTATATTTGTTCATTATCAAATTCAAAGAGTTTTTCTTTATGTGTAGATTTGATTTTCTCAACAAGGCAAATCAAAGAGCCGTACCTTCAGGACATAGTCGACATCCACCACTTTCTCCAGAATCTTCCTGTGCCTGTACAAAATAAGGCAACATTTAGTTTTCTAATAAAATCTCACTCTACACACTTAACTGAGGTTAACTTGAATGTACAACAAATTGTGCAACCTGGTGACTTTTTGGCGCAGGCCATCAGTGAGGTGTTTGTTGAAGAGAAGCCAGTTGAGAGGCTCCTCCATCGAGTCGGACGACTTCAGTGCATCCCAGGCGACGGAGATGGTGATGCCTGCCACCATTCCCGACTCTGTGCGCTTGCGGGCCAGATAGTTCAACAATATCATTCTGCAGAGAAGAAGAGCCGGAAAATAATTAGGATTAGGTCAAAGAGATGCACTGAGCTAGTCATCAACCACTCACCCTCCAAGAGACACACCAGCACCCAGAACTGGAGCCTGAGGGTACAGGCCTTTCACATGCTTCACAACTTGCTCCAAATCTGAAGTGTTAGCAGCGCAGTAGGTGACTGGGGTCTGAAAGAGGCCCGGATTCAAAGGAGAAGTGTTGGATTCACAGCTAAAAGGAGGGCCTTTATTCATCGTTATCATCATTACTGGCAACTCCTACACTGCAGTTGCTCTAGAAACACCCAGAGATGGTCATTCAACATTACTAAAACCAGTGTGCTTATAACAAACATCTAAATCCGCAAAATGGTATCTTTTATTTTTTTATATTTAACTCACTAAAATGGGTAGGTATTGACAAAAAAAGAAAACATAATGTACAATTCACTAAATCATTCTTGAAATTAATTATATTTTCTAACCAAGAGAGTGAACTTTTGAAAAGGAAGATAAATACATATTGTTTTAGAAAAAAATATATTTATGGCACATATTACAATTTAAAAAATATCTTCTGAATAAAAACATTTTATGCAAGTAGAACTACTTCAGATCAATCACATTTAAGAGCTACAAAAATGGTTAAATCTGCAGTACTGATCTCTAAAACAGTGTCTCTTTGAGGTTCATATTACATACCAACAACTCTTCCCCTCCAACTCCTCTGTTGTTGAAGACCACACATCTGGAAAAAGAAGAGAAGAGACTACTTTTCAAAATTACATTCCATTAAAATAAGGCAAACATCTTGATTTTTCCGAAGTCACAAAATGGCTACACACAAGTTGGAACAATGATTAAAAAGAGACGGCTCAGATTTAAACATGTGGTCAAAGAGACTTGAGGAAACGCATGTTTAACTTTCTTTATTTAGATGTGGTATGAAAACAACCTAATGCCCGCTGTTGAATATGTCAACTCTTTGAAAGATCAAAACGTTTCAAATAAAAATCTGGTGGACTCAAGATTGTTTTCTCATTCTTTTGAGTACGGTAAATGGATTCACATAAATATTGGCTTTTTTCTGAGTAAGATTATGCTACTAAGCAGCTAATTGAAAGCTTTTAGCGCATCTTTTTCAGCTGCACCAAAGAGTGTATGGTGTATCTATCCCTAATTCTTCTTTTTTATAAACAGCAGAAGCAAAGCTGACCTGTAACCCCGTCTTGTTGCCTGGCTAACAGCATGAAGCACGTAGGGCTGCTGGCTGTTCCCAGTCAATCCTGGGAGGATGAGCACAGTAGGTCGCGCGCTAGATTCAGGGTAGGTCGCACTGGTATGATTGTCAACCCAGTCCAAGGAGATCTGACCACCATCTGGTGTACGAATCAACTCACTGAAAAGAAATGAAAGCAAAATAAATTATCAAAAGCAAAAAAAAGGAAATCACATAAATAAAAGGCTTCCTCTTACTTGCGATAAGAGACATGGGGTCTGGATTTAAGAAGCGCACAGACCAGGGTCTGCACCCGTCCTCCCCAGCACCAGGGAGTGGGACAGAAGCGCTCAGCTACCACAGGACAGTGCTTTTTGAGGAATACACTAAAAGCTTCACTACATATCAAGGCAGGAGTCTGAAAAGAAAGATAATAAATAATCTCTGAAATAAACAGAAAAGGTGTTGACATTAAAATCAAATAGGATTGTATGCAGCCATCAAGCATTATTTAGCCGTAGCATATAGGGTCTTAGTGTTGATCAAATGTAAGTAGTTGTAAAAGTAATCTGCACTTCTTAATTTTGAAATATACCAGACTAAAGAATTGCATAACTGAGTTTTTCATTATTTATGGAAAACACTATTAAAACAGCATCCTGTAAAGTGTGCATATTTATACTACATGAGCTCCATAAAAAATAATTTTTAATTTTTTTAAAAAATAAGCAAATAATACATAACAAAGCAAAGTGTATTTAGTGGTGTCATAAATTAATAATATTCATTATTTTGAAGAATGAATTGATAAAATAAATTAAAGCATGTTAGCCGAGGTAAAAAAAAAAAAAAAAACTGAATACAGTTTTGTATTCAGATTGTATTCAGATTCAAATGCAGTTTGAATAAAGCCTATTTAACACTGCAATAATGAAAGGGCATTTAAAAGAAAACGAACGAATTGAAAGAAAACAATTTTTAAAAAATAGCAATGGATAAACTCACATTTTTAGGGAAAACACCGAAATGAATAAATAAAAATAGAATAAGTAATAAACCGTATATAATGCAGTTAATGTCACCTACGCCAGCGCTGTGACTGACCTCACACTTGCGGCCCCACAGATAGTATAGAGCAGCGGTCACTGAGCAGATGAACACCGTGTACGGCCTGGAAACAGACTCCCAGTATGTTCTCCACGGCTCCACACTGGATAAATACATGCCAGTGACCTATGGCTATCCTCCAGCACAAACCTAAACCCGCAGTGCCGACAGCGCTCGACACAACAAAGACCTGACAGAAAATGATTAAAGTAACCTCGGGGAACCTGCCTTCATCCCCACCAGCTACCGATCAAAGGTCTCGATTTTCCTCAACCCCGGCAAGTCCCATCAGTTGCGACAGCGGCGAAGTCCACCAGCGGCCTTTATTGACCGGTATGTTGTCCGGGAAATGCCGCTTCCTGACTGTCAGGCAATTACCGAAGATTGTGTTTGAGTTTGAACCAACCAGAGTCTGCCTCTGACGGCGAGACGTTTAGATCCCGCCTTCTGGTCTTCTTCTATCGGCATCAAACTCAAAAGGTGCTTCAGCGCCACCTCCAGCGGTGTGGCGCTTTGCTGTAAGTGCAGCTTCAGAGGCTGTGAAAGATTATCTATCGTAGCTAGATCGCTTAACTACTTAAAAACGTTTAAATTCCATTTCTTTTTCTTCTTCTTTATTTTAAGCCAAGTAAAGTGGCTAAAATTAAACTAATAACATCTCAGTATTGGCAAAATGTTCCAACATTCACTGGGTAACTTGATCTGACTTTGACTTGAGTTTTTCAGTTTCTAAAAACTCAAAATCAAAGTGTAGGTAATATTTATGTTAATAAATATTATTATTATATAATATAATATATATATATATATATATAAACATCTCAACATCTCTGAACTGTTGAGATGTTTATATACCTTTGTCTCGTAAATATATATTATATTATATATATATAATATAATATATGCAAAATATTTATGCTAATATTTTTTTGGCAACGAATGATATGGCTTTACTTTATCTTACAAACACAGACAATTGAATGAATGGGACCATATGTGCACCCTTATTTTTGCTGTTCCACATACGTCTGAACTGTTGAGATGTTTAAATCCAACCCATTACCTTTGTCTCGTAAATACTGATTCCTTGGAGTTTGTCTTTTTCTGCCAATATACTGCAATTGAAAATCGTTACCCTTCCAGGGAGTAAAATAAGTTATTCCTCCTTTGAAATGCTCATAAAAAAAACTATATAGGCACCCTTCTGTCAAAATTTAATCTGGGGATGACTGATGAGTGATCAATGACCCTAATTAATTGCTTTGAATTTCCAGTCACATGAATTCCCCCCTCCCCCAATCCTGTCACATGATGCCCCTTCCCCCCAGGATGTTTCATGACCTCAGCATGCTTACATGGATTTAAGAAAACTTACATGATCTTACCACAAAGAAGATTTGAGTAAAGAGCTCTAATGTTTTTCAAAATCAATGTGCATAATCGTTTAATACACAGCCTCCTGCTATTTTGAAGAATTGATTTCCTGAAGACTTTATATTTCAGTTGGCCAGTGGGGGGAGATTGAACCCATGACCATGGCATTATAAGTACCCTACTCTCACTAGCTGTGCTAACCAGCCACACATAATTTTGAGTTTTTATCAATGTAGGAAAAACGTACATGATCTGGACAAAAGCAGTAAAATTCAAAATAAAAATGATTAACAGTTTAATTTAAAGCCTCCTGCTATTTTGAAGTGTTGACCTTATGAAACATTGGCCAGTGTGGGGATTGAACCCATGACCTTGGCATTCTTAACAAGAGGCTCTGACCAGTTGAGCTAACCAGCCATACATAATGTTGATTTTTCATTGATATAAGAACCACTGAAATGATCTTACCACAATGAAGATTTGAGTAAAGAGATAATATTCTAATCTTTTTCAAAATCAATGTGCATAATGGTTTAATATACAGCCTCATGCTAATTTGAAGAGATGAATTTATTAAGACATTATATTTCTGTTGGCTAGTTGAACCCATGATCTTAGCTTTATAAGTACCCTTCTCTGACAAGCAGAGCTAACCAGCAACACATAATGGTGAGTTTTAATCAATGTTAGAATAACTTACATGATCTTTACAAAAAGCAGTGAAATTCTAAAGTTTTTCCAAAATCAACATGAATTAAGGTTTAATTTAAAGCCTCCTGCTATTTTGAAGATTTGACTTTATGAAACACATTATGTTTTCATTGGCCAATGTGGGGCTTGAACCCATGACCTAGGCTTTATGAGTTTCACTCTCCAACCAACTGAGCTAACCAGCCACACATAATCTTGTGTCTTCATCAATATAAGAAAAACACACAATCTTACTACAATGAAGATTTGAAGAAATGCTGTTATGTTTTTCAAAATCAACATGCTTAAAGGTGTATTTTCCAGCAATATTTTATTTTGAAGTGTTGATTTTATTTTCCAGCCATTTTTATTTTGAAGTGTTGATTTTAATTTCCACCCTTTTTTATTTTGAAGTATTTTGCCAGCATATTTTGCTGGCAAGGGGGTTGGCAGTCAAATACACAAGACTGGGAATTTTATGGAACAACCTTCACCAATAACCTCATTTCTTTTAACATGTTTTTTTTTTTGTGTATAAGCAAATAATTTATATGAAAATAAATGAATGAATATATGGTCATATTTACTTTGATATTAGATTTATTTAATGTTAAAACAAACCTTATAGAAGTACATGCAAATACTTTTTGTTACAAACATGTGTAAAAGCAACTTTAAAAATAAGCTTCTAACTCACATTTCACTGTAGAAACAGAAACAAAACAATTCCTTAAATTAAATTCAGATTCTCATTAATCAGGAATTGCTGCTTCAGGCTCTACCATAAAATAATCATCTGCCATGAAATCCATTCTTTATGATAATTTGAACATAAGTTTACATGTCATGTACTTGCTGGTCTTTGACCTTACAAAGAAGCTCGAAACATATTTTTTAAATCATCTATTTGAGGGGGATTCCTGCGACTACTTCAGACTCAATACCACATTCATCATTTCCACGTCTTATTTTGAAGAAACCTGTATGCGGAAAGCAACATGCAGACATTATTTCCAATTCTTACTGTAGTAGAATGCTATGAAATTTGAATTTCTGTTGTAGAATATGAATAAAAAAAACGTTACATATTCACTTTTA
This sequence comes from Gambusia affinis, assembly GCF_019740435.1. Classification (NCBI taxonomy): domain Eukaryota; kingdom Metazoa; phylum Chordata; class Actinopteri; order Cyprinodontiformes; family Poeciliidae; genus Gambusia; species Gambusia affinis. Next base: position 11,427,669 of record NC_057889.1, read on the forward strand.
CCTTTGTCTCCCCAGTCATTGTTCCAGGAGTTTGCAGCCAGCCAGTAGGGGGTGCCATTCTCCTCCCCCCAGCCTAGGATCTTTATGGCATGACCTCCCAGCATTTCTCCAGTCACATGCTGATACACGCCTGTTACAACAAGAAAGAGTTCCTTAACTTTCATGCTCAAGGAAGAGCATAAATACTCTTCTAAGTGTCAATTCGAAGAAGACAGAAATATTTGGAAAATCAGTTGTGACTCAGTGGTTTAGATTAATATAACAAGCAGGATCAGACTGAACAGGACTTCAGCAGATAACTGGTCTGCTTATCTGTCTCTGTATCCACAGCCTGAGCAAAGAAATGTGGTGAATTCACCTTGCTATGTTGTTAAGACACTTAGGAAAGAAGAAGACAAATACTTAAATAAAAAAAGCTATAGTGTTAATCATAAAATGAAGTTAAACACCTCAAAAATCAAATTAAAGGAAAAAATGTGAACAGTTTTGTTTGTAGAGTGGAGATAGTGAACAGCTGGGACAGCGAATGCCTCACCAGATTTGTACTGCAGGAAATCCTCATAGACACTAAAAGCTGCCTCCACAGGCCCGTTCTTATACAGCTCTGTCATGATCTGCTGCTGCTCTGAAGGGATGCTGTACGAGCGCAGGCCTAAAGGGGTGCAGACAAAGCTTAGAATCCAACACAAGATAAACCAAAGCCAGCAAAACTGTTTTTAAAATGCCTCTACCAAAGTGTTTGTCCTTTGGGTAAGACAGAGTATATCCATCCGTGCATTGCTGCACACATTTAGGGGTTTCTTTTTCGCCTTGGCACGGAGGACGAGTTCCATTTACGTGATGTTCACAGGGGGCAATGGTGTAGGGTCTGCAACCTGTAACACGCACAAGGCTGCTAAGTTTTTTGGCTCTCAAAAGATGCAGTTTGAGTGTGGGATGTACTCACCAACTTTGGAGTCATACAGGCCTCCTGTCACAAGGCCAGCCTTTGTCCAGAACTCCCAAGCAGCTGAGGGATAACCACCAAAACACCTGCAAGCAAACAAACCCACAATATATGTTACTTTAAAAAGTCTTCCAAAAGGGCGCAAGAATGCAAGAATAAGAAGGAAACACAAAAAATGGTTTGAATGTATTATCTTTTCTCCTTGATCTGGATTAAGCTACCAAACTGTTTACAATGCAACTGAGCAATCTTCTCCAAAAAACCCTTCACCATTAAAAATGTCAATCAAGTCTCAAAATGCCAAGTACTGATATCATTTGGAGGTTATTTTTTCAGTCTTTGGAACAAACATGCAAAGGCAAAAATTTGCACTTACAATTAACAATTCAAACATTACATTTTAAGAAAGATTTTGCTTGCTTTTTTGCTGTTTTCATTTGAAAAATTGAGCCACTGTTGTCATTTCTCAAGCATAGTTATCTTCGGAGATTTACGAATCTAGAAGTGCCCTTTTATGTGGAGAAATTTCTTTGTGCTTTTGCTCACCCCATTCCACAATCATCACAGCAGGTGAGCAGATCTTCAGCAGAGATCTCCAAAGTGACCTTTCCACCACTTTGGATACACAGACGGTCAGATATTGCTTCCACTGCCCCAAAAGCCTGTAGAAAAAAAAGATAAGTAACAAAATGTTGTGAAATAAAATAAATTTTTTGTTAAGTATTTGTAGGGGTGTTTTTTTACCCAGCAGGATCCACAGGAGCCCTGGTCTCTGATCTGATTGAGGGTGGGACAGTTGGGCCACTGCTGGCGTGGGTCAAAGCTGTCTGGAAGGTTTATACCTTCAATGTTGTGAACCCTAAACGAAAGAGGAGATAGTCTGTAACACCCTGCAGATGATAAACTTGTTGATTATTACCTGCTTTGTCATGTTAGAGTTTGAACACTCACATCTCACACCCTGAAATATGAAACACTGTTGAAACTTACACTTCTGGCAGTTTGGGTCCGTTGAGGATGGTGCCACAAAGCCCTCTCACATAGCTGATGTCAACATTCTGGAAGTTGTGGCCGGCCTAAACAAGAGTGAAGTAATACAGCTGTATTATTACCACAGTCTGTGGCCGTGACACTTTCATCTTGGAGAAAAAAACGAAAACTGAGTAGTCTCACTGTCCAGGTGGTGTTGGCTTTGTTAATAAGGTGGATCAGTTCTGAGGAGAAGGGAGAGGGATTAGGTCGAGCCCAGGCAACGGACCCCGTCACCGCGATACAGAGCAGGAAGAAAGGATGCATCCTGAATAACAGATGACATTATTAGTAAATGGGAGAAACATTATTAAAACACCTGAAATCATAAGAACTGTGATAATTGTAGCTGTAATTACACAGTTTACTGTTCCACGTGATGCTAGCTGTTGTGCTTATTTTCTCTGATTAAAACCAGAAACATTTAGTTCATTTTGTATATGACACCATTTCAAAGAAATAATTGGATAATTTTCCCAACTTCGAATTCTTAAATTCTGAGATAAACCAGTGCTATAAGTATTAATATAAATAAAAATTATTTCAATATTTTATCTAGTACAATTCTAGTTACAAGGGCAAAAAAAAAGACATCTTAAATCAATGTCTTCCTACCTGTGTTGCCGTTTCAAAGTTGAAAGCTTCTCTTCACTGCTATCAAAGTCTTTTATATGAGATGCAAAGTCATAGAATCACATGTTCATGCAATAAATGTACCATAACTGTTTGTCTCATGTGACCAGAAAAACTCCAAAGGTTTACTGTTGCTCTAGGAATTAGAATACAGGTGGGAATAAAAACAGAAATATGCAAACCCATGCAAGTCCCTCTTTATTTTGGTAAACAGAAGAGTAATTCACAGGGAACTCTATGGATCTAGGTCTTCTCCTTTAAAATTTATACCTCTGAAAGATGTTGATTTACTTATACAAAAAAAGCAAATCTAAATAAACCTCATAAAACAACAAAAACATACAATAATTTGCCACAGCTTGCCTGATAGTGGCCATGAGATTGAATGACGATCACCTGCCTTCCATAAATCTGAAGCAGCTTCGAATGCTTAACTTTTGCTTTACAATTATCGTTATGTCAGTTTAAAGTCACCCATGACTTACGTTTAGCATTATATTAACAAGGTGTCAGGCGCCTAAAAAATAGTTGTAAACTTGATTTATTATATTCCTTGCTGCTGTGAAAAATGTTTTGCTGTTACAGATTTCTTGCTGTGGTGTCTGGTAATAAGTTTTAAATTGTAAAAAAAAAAAAAAAAAAAAAAAAAAAAAAAAGCAAGGATCTGCTTAGCTGAAATTTCTGCATACTGGAGGATTTTAAAGCATGAATAGCCTGTTTAAAGTAATACCACATGTCAGATTTAAGCTCAGACTTGGACTAGGCCACTCCAACATCTTACTTTTTGAGTCATTGAGATACTAAAGGTCACTGTCCTCCTATAAATGGAGGACAGTGTGCTTTAGCTTGAAGTTGCCCGCTATTTTTTATTTTTCAGGTTCCATTTGCCTCATAAGACTATGAAAATGTTTGTAAGTACTTGGATTATTCAGACTTTTTTTTTTTTTTTAGCAAATATGAGATAGGCCTTTGTGTTAATTTTGATCAGCCATAATTTAAATGTTGGGACTGTCTCAAGAAAACATAAAACAGGAACAGTGACCTGAACTTTGGGAAAGGAAGTGTGTAATATGTCACCCTTGCTACAGTTGCTACTCTGACGGTGAAACAGAGTAGCAACTGAAAACATTATTGGCTCAAGTTTGCATAAATTTGACTACTTCTTCATCCATTCAAAAAAATTGCTACCACATGCATTATTTATTTGTAGGTTCATTTTAAAAAGGTTCTCCATCTTTGACTCAAATAAAATGAAACAGAAGTGCAAGCTTACTCTGATTTCACACAGATTGCACCCTTTAGATTCTTTATTTCTTCAAATATTTTATTTTTATATTTGTATCATGTTCAAATAAATTTCATTTCATTTCATTTCAAAATATGTACAAATGAAAATGACATTACATAGCAATGTTTGTAGTCCTCCTTTGGTTCTGTACAAGGTCACTCTGTGCTAGCCTTTCTACTCACCAAAGCTGTTAAGGACACTTTGCCAACAAATTCCTCTTGTTCAAAATCTATTTTACTTTATTCCATTTCTTTTAGTTCATGAGTGATAAAATTAGCAGAAAGATCTTTCCCATATATTGCTGAATAAATTCAAAACTGAATGAAACACGAAATGTTCTAAATCGGTTATAGGAATATGTCCATGTGATCCAACAGTGCAAATGCTGATGTACTTTCAAGAGTTTCTCACAGTGAGGATTCAACAAGAACACAAAAAGCTAAAATTTCAGAAAACAAAAATCAGTGAAACTTCACAAAGGTTGATAGTTGTTGTCTAAAATCCAAAAATTGTCCTTTTGCGGTAAACACAAAATGGATGAGAACGCAGAATTTTTTTTTTTTAGATCAGGCTGCAAAAAGAATCCCAAAGTTCAATAAGCCTGTGGTTCTTTAATAGCCAGTGTGGGACTCCAATGTGGGAAGACATTCCTTAGATTTCCCAAGGAAGAGAAGGACTAGATGTCCAGGAAAAGACAGGGGTTGTCTAATCAGGAAGAGAGTCACTGCATGTCACCTGTGCCCTGCGCCTGGGCAGCTGTCGTACTGAGATACTGCCAACTCAGCGCGGCCAGCAGCATGGCAGCCGACAGGTACATAGGAGACAGGTGGTGGTTCCTGCAGCTGAGGTCAGGTTGAGGAAGGGCAGACTTCTCCTGGATTACAGCCAGGATGTGAAGCGTCTTGTCCCGCGTCGGATCGGTGAGGGAGACCTTCTGTAAAATCTGCCAAAAGAGAGAGGAATTTGGGTCAACAGGTTCATGAGGCAGAAGCCGGCAGAGAAAAGACTGAGAGAACCTACAAACCTCTTGACTGTACTGGGCGATGATGGTCTGCACAGCTCTCATGTTGGTGGCTTCCATCATTAGGGTGACAGCCTGTCCCTTTCTGATCTTCACCACACCCTGAAACACCATCGGGTTGTTGTAGCATGTTGAGAGGGTAGCTATTGCCATCACCTGGTTGACAGAGGGATTACATCTTTTCAGCCGACAAAATCAAAATTATCATCTAAAAAGATGTTTTAATGCAAGCGAAAAATACTTTTAACATACATATACAGAAAAAAAACAGTATGTATTTGGGTGTCTGATTTCACTACTACTGTGAAACCAATGAGAAAAACATCAATAACTCTTTGTATTTGATTCTGGGATTTTCCTAGCGCTAAAATAGCCATAAATAAGGAGGGCAGATGTAATTAAACACTGTTGCAGACAAGAAGTCTGTAAATTATTTAAAAAGTGAATATTTTTTATGAAGAAATATGAGAAATATATTTCCAGATATATATTTCTGGAAATATATATCTAGAAATATATAACAGTTTCCAGATGTCGCAGAAATCAGCATAAAGTGTCAGTCCCAGTGAACTCCCCACTACATTGACAACTACTTTATAATGCAGTAGCCATATTACTATAAACCAGTGATAGTGCTTACTACTGGTTTTAATTCATACCAACTATTTTGACAGTTCAATTCCAAATCTACAAACACAGTTTTTGTTGTCAAACCTTTCCTTTAGTTTAAAGTAACTTTAATGAGAATATATGCTGCACAGAGAGTGAAACACCTGGACATTAAGTGAAATCATCACATTATTTGAGTAGAAGACCAAATGGTCTTTACTTGTGGAATGGCGCAGAAATTGAAGACGCTTTGGTTGCGCAGCCGAGACAGGTAGGCGATGACGTCGGGGACGTGACGCAGAGCGTCGGTGACCAGCAGGTTAAGGCAGGACAGAGCCGACTCCAGCTTCTCGGGCTGGGCTAGATCCTCCAGACGACTCGCAAACTGGCTCCACGCCTGCACAGCGACACAAAAGAGATGTCATTTACAACATTTCCTGCGCTCAACGTGTCCCTTGGTAAAAACTGAAAAGATCCACAGCTCAGGTAGGAGTATCTGGAATGAAGTCATATCAAGTCCTGTTTGCAGCTTGTTACAAGCCAGGTATGAAAAACACCAAAATATGTACAACATGGTGCTCTGGTTAGATGACTGACTTTTTTTTTTTTTTTTTTTAAACCTACATGCAAATTGCAAAGTGTAACAGTGGGCAAAAATTAATCATATATATGTATAACGATTCTTATAAACGCTTTATTTCAATTCAGTGGGAATCTTTTGTAAATGACTCTCATTTCTGAAGCCACTAAAACTGCCACAACTGCAAGGCTAATAAACTCAATCTAACTTGACGTTTTTGTTGTTGTTGATACCTCTTTTGGCCAGAAGGCCCGTCCCTCCTGAGTATCTTCCAGATAGTCTCGGATGATGTTTGTTTTCTGCAGGAATAGGCCCATTGAGTTTGCCAGCTCCGTGTCCCGTCCCACTTCTGGATCCTCCAGCTGGGAGGCAGAGAAGAGCCGCGACAGACCGATGCCGACGAGACCGGCAACGTAGTGGCAATACTGCACAGATCAAAAGACACACAACAAGGTTGTTATCACTATAACAAGGTACTAATAATACCATTGTGGCTAATAGGTCACCTTACGTTGCCCCTGGATTAGTCGTTAGTTCTCAGATTATTACACATTTACAATATAGTGACAAACACTTAATAAATCTATTGTAACTATTTTCCTAGAATGGAAAAAAAATGTGTGTGGAATTCAAAACATGCAAGATTAAAGATTAGGCAATGATCAGCTGCCAGCACAAACAGTCTATTACAATCATTGAGTAGAACCTTTATAATAAAATCAAACATGCGTAGGAATCCATTCAAAGTCATTTATTTTGCTGTTTTGCTTCTAACATAACTGTGGCACATGGATAACTCTTACCAGGTCCCACTCTTTCATGGATCCCACCTTCTTCTCCAGAAATTCTGCCATCCCGACACCCATCCGGTGGCAGATATCAGAGATGACGTCTCTGTATTCCTGCGCAAGGTTTCTAAATTCCAGTGATATCTGGGTTCAAACAATCACAGTTACTCTTAATAAACTGCATTAATGTAAATGTACATCAACTCATGTAGAAATCCCTCTGCAGTGGTTTTAATGGCTTTCTTTGTGCATGTATGGGTGCCGCTGACCGTAGGGAAATCCTCCAGAACTTGACGGTCCTTCTCATGGCTCTCAGTGAAGCACCACTCCTCCTGGTACAGGTACGTGTGGAAATTGTTAAGCATGGGCGCCTTCTTCTCCAAAGGGATGGTCATGTCGTCCTCAACTGTGTCCAGTGCACGAAGCACCAGGTAGAAGATGCAAACCGCATGTCTGGATCAAAATCAATGAAAAACTTGCAAGATTACTACAAATGTGAATGTGTTCTATTGGAATTTTATTTGACAGACCAAAACAATCATTGATAAACTGTTTGTTAGTTTTGACAAGAAACAAACAGACTAGTTAGACATTTTCCTTCAATATTTACATAATTTCCAAACTATTTAAATAAATGATCAAACCAGTCCTTGAGAAAGTTATATTGGGTAATCCTGAACTGATGTTTTGCTGCAGCCAAATAGGATTTTACAAAGCAATGTGCAAAGTACACTCTAATGACTGGTATTTAGGATAGCAAATAACTGAAGAAGTTATTGATTTATTGGGGCTGTTGACGGTTTTATAAAAGTTAAACTGACGCAACGCGTCCCTCAGGAGGAGCTGACAAACACAACATTGCTTTTGCAGACATACAAAGGAGCTGCATATGTCTCCACATGCCTGAAGTTTTATACTGAAGGACTCAATATGGCTGAAATACACGCAAATCTACCTCCGCGTTTCTTTACGTTATTTTAAGGGAAGATTCAAGCTGCAGCCATCATGCCATGGAACATTTTGCAGACACACCTCTCCTCACCTGCAGCCAGCTCAGCTCTGACTCACCTCAGCTCTCCGTCCAGCGCCTGAATCACGGCCGCAAAGCTCCTGCTGGTCTGATTCAGATATACGTAGCAGGTCCGCAGACTGTCGCTCATGGACTCCTGGCAGGAGAGACAAAGAAATGCTGTTTGTCGGTAGAAACCCGCGGTTTTGAGGGCACTACTGGGTCTGGTTGCCTCCTGCAGGCCCCTGTCCCCGCGCCTCCTCCAGCCCTGCAGGACCGACCGAGGGGGAGAGGAGCCGCAGCCTCGCGGCGCCACCGAGAGGGAGCGCTTCAACACGGACAGAGAGGCCGGACATTTGCAGCAGGCTCCGGCCATGCGAAAACCCTGACGGGAAGAGCCCGAGCCTGCAGTTAGGAGACGACACGGTCCATGTGGAGGACACGCTGCTTCGGGGAGTAACAAACTCCGAGTCCATGTAGAGGACAAGCTAGCGGAGAGAGGGGTCGAAGCGCGTTGTAAAATCTTTTGGAGGGCGTGAGGTCGCACCGCAGGTCTATAAGCAAGCCTATAGCAGCATTAGCAGAGCGGACCTGACGCAGAGCGTTTGTAGATCTGTTGTTATGATCAGACACACGTCCCCACCCCCTCAACCCACAACACGAGCAGCTGCAACGTTGTTTCCTAATCCAGCTTCATGAAATATTACCATTTAGATCAATTTAGATCCAACGCTAGTCAAAACAATATATAGGATGCACTGCTGCAGGGTTGTAGTATATGTTTTTTAATCGATTTAAAGCAAATATAGGCTTAAAATAAACATTGTCCAACCAACTGGTATTTTCGCAAATAAAATGTGGGAAAGCGATGCTTAGTTTTAGCGCTGTTGCTATGACTGAAAGAACGTGTGCATTGTTGCAGTACACAATGCACTGCAAAACGAGTGTTTATTTCTGCAAAACGAATCGTGACAAACAGATCAAAAAGCAGAAGTAAGAGGGACAGTGTTTTGCTGACACCTAGTGGAAGACCGTGGGAACTACATCCGTTTGTATTTTCTTGAAAAGCAGTGCAGTAAATAAGGTAAAATAGGCTTAAATGAAACACAGGGCACTAAAGAAAAAGTTCTCGTGTTGTATTTTCAGGTGCAACTCAATAAATTCTTTGAGGTTTTAAGTAAGCCAGGATGTGTAGGCAGGTGCTAATTATTTTTTTTTTTTCAAATTATTTCAGCATCTTCATAAAGCTTACCAGCTGAGCAAAGCAATAAGAGCCCTAAAGTTTCATGGTAAGCAGCTGACTTTTATTGTTAGCCTAAAATAGACGGTCACCCTTTCAAACAGACAAATTTATGCTATGTTTAGATAAATGTCAACCAAAGTTCCTCACATTTTCAAGGCCTTAACAGTGGAATGCAGTGGCGTACCTTTCCGTGATCACTGTTCCACATTTATCTTTGGTATTGTTAATAAAGGGAGTCAGAGTGGCTTTTTGCTCTAGCTTGAAATAAAGGCCACCCAATCAGTGCGGGTTGGGTGGGTTAAGATTAAATCGGATCACTACATTTGCCAGGATACATTTAGAAGGATGCAGCACTTTTTGGAGCAACAGTCTCTGCATTGCAGTGACATCTATTGTGTGCTGAAATGTCAGCAACAAAAATTGGAGTCTGTTTTAAGACATTTTTGCAGGCTGATTTTCTTTTCAGGTCACATTGGTATTTAAACTGTGAGATTATCATCTCCCTTTAGTGGTGAACCCTCCAAGCTCATTATGCAATTTAAATCCTACGTCAGTGGTCACCTCTGCCTGGTAAGAGCACAGATCTGATTTGACAAAGTCCTATTAGTTGCTTGCTTCCACTCTCGACGGCGCAATTAACAGCACTGCAAAGCAGCAGGCCTACATTCTAACAGGCCTGTATGTTCATTTTATTATGATTTGCATATTTTTTTGTAGCTGTTCTGAAAAGCAGAACATGACGTGCTGCATAATTCCCATGATATATCCAGCCTCTTCATAGTGCAGCGTCTGTCTCAGTACTGAGCTTGCTGAACGTATTTTACTCACATAATCCAACTTTGGCATGACAGCTCTGCATCCTCCCATCTTAAACTTAAACAGATTAAATATCTCCTCCGGATGTCCCAGTGATTTCAGGATGTCCATGTTGCCTCAGGTTGTCCCGGTCTTACTCTGGCAGACTGATGTGCAGTACTGAACAGATGCTCTCCATCGGCGCTTTCCTCGCTGAGATGCAGCTGTCCAAAGACCACCATTAGATGAATGATGTTTTCTGTCTCAAGCGCGTCATATGGACTGACGCTTACGATTGGCTGGCTCGTCATGGGTATACAGCGAAAGGTCCAATGAGCGACCAGAGCGTCTGGCGTGATGCCCCGCCTCAATGAAGTGTCATCTGAGCGCACCTTTTGATTGGCCCGTTGGTCATCCGAAAGAAAAACCATACCTGCGCAATAATATTTAAATCGACGGAACTAGGCCTGTATGGCAGGGCATTAAAACATATATTTAAACCACACTGTGGCATAGACACTTTGTATCTTTGCAACGTTATAGTAGCAGCAGCATAACTCTGGAAACACTTAAGCGTATGTAATACTAACACTATCAACATTATTTATTTTATTTAGTGTGCTCCTTTCTGGATAGTCAAAAAATATTGAGTCTGGATCCCTTCAGTGTCCTATTTTCTGTAAAAAAGCAGAGGTTAGGGATATTTTGGCTGTTGACTTTGTTGAATTAATGGGAAAGTATTTGGTTTGGGCAACTCTTTTATTGACTAATGAATTAATTAATAGATTCAGATCCTCCCAAGAAAGAATATTTGCAGGAAGCAATTGTTTGCCCAATTTAATGTATCTAAAGAAAACACTAAAAGTTTTCAGATGTAATTTTTCATCTTAAAATGCTATGTTGGGTTTATATTACAGATATCCATAATTCCATCTTTTCGAGTTAAAAATAAATTATTCCACATACCACAAATTCAAATATCTCTAACTTTCCCACATTACATTATTTCTGCTAACCATTTGTTTTTTCTTCACAGTTCCAGATATCGACAAGAAAATTGCTTTTCTCCAGACTTAAGACTCTGGAAATGAATATTGTTGAATACACATGAACATATTTAATAGATGTTGTTTGTGGCTAGAAATGATGTCAATTTGATCAGTTAAGGTTTTATTATTATTATTATTATTATTATTATTATTATTATTATTATTATTATTATTATTATTATTATTATTATTATTATTATTATTATTATTATTATTATTATTATTATTATTATATACATTTTAAAAGTACTTCATTAGTTTTACTGCTTGCAATGATTCAGGAATCCACATGTGTTGAAAACAACTTGCTGTGTGGTATCAAAATGTGGAAAAATGAGATTTAAGTAAATTTGGCAAAAGAGCCGGCTTGGGTGTTTCCCAAATTCATTACCTTCTGAGTGTTTATTTTCAGCTATCTCTGGGGTTTACAGAAAATGGTCTACAAGAGAGAAAATATACAGTGAGCAGCTGTTGTTTGAAACAATAAGTCAGTAGTCAGATGAGAATGGACTAATCATTTTGATATGACACAAAAGCAACAGCAGTTTAAATAACCACTTGTTAAGGTCAATGTGGGTATTATTTACCAACGCAGAATAAACAACTCATCAAACCCTGAAGCAGAAGATCACACCAGGTGTCACTCCTGTTAGGTAAGAACAGCAAACTGAAGGGACAATTTACACAAGCTCAACATTTGATGACAAAGTGAGAAGAAACTTTGGGGATTTGATGGGTATCAATTTCAAATGACACGGTCAGATTTGGGATCTATGTAAGAATATAAATCCATCCTGCAGGCAGTTTGTAGGGAATTAGCTCTGCTATAGAGCAGACACTCCTATATAGGTTAATAATGTAGGAACAACCAGATGTTTTGGGCAACGTTTTGACTGTGCCAAAAAAAAAAAAAAAAAAAAAAAAAAAAAACCTAACAGAATGTATCTAATTGAGTGAGTGGTAAATATGTATTTATTGTAGAAGTCCTGTCTTGCTATTATGTTATAAATTAGTTTGCCCGGTCATTGATACTAATTGTTATTTCAAAAGTGTCCACACACTGATAAACTGTGAAATATGGAGAAAAATTCAACCAAATTTAAACATGAGTAAATGCATTATTTGCTTTTAAAAATTTGGCATAAAGGGCTGAAAAATAATATTCTGCTTTCTAAATAAATGCTAATATTCAGGTAGAGTCTTGCCTCTAACTGTGGACTGAAGCTTGTTGACACCGAGATAAGCTGAGCTCCCTGATTATCACGTAGCACATAAACAAGCCACTGGATTACAGACAGCTCTGATGTCCAAACATGTAGGGGCCAGACATTCGAAATCAGTTGTTTGCTTCCCATTGTTTTGACTTCCTCCTTTACATGCTCTCTTACACAATGCCTGCATAAACCAGCACAAACACAGAGTAGGTATACAATGTTGCTAAACTGTACATGAAAATATGAAACACACAAACATAAGAGAAAGGACAACAACTGTTATCTTTAACACAGTTTGACCTAAATTTCAAAAATGAATAAATAAATTAAATGAGAGGGTTTAAAAAAAACAATCCTAATGCACATACACACATGATGGTACATGTAAATATGTTTCCATTAAAATAACGCCACAACCTGCAGTGTATGGTTATTCAGAAAAATGCTGCTGGCTGCATTACATTCAGACGACTCAATTCCACAGAACGTCACTCAGTGCCTTTTTAGGAGTTGGGATGATAATCACACCCATTCAGAAGTCTATGATTCTGTATTGGAGTAATTGGTTTACTTGGCAATCATGGATGATTAGTTCAGTGTAAATTCAACAAGCCCAAACCTGCCTGATCAGAGAAAGAGTCTGCCAATAGAAGTGAGCGACAAGTTGTGTCCTGGTTCTGAAAGACTCTGGTAGGCAGGATATGGGGGAAAGCAGGACATGACAACTGATACAAATACAAGCAATAAAATTCATTCATGATTAATATCTATCACAGTATGAATATTGAACTGAACAAGGTTGCTGTTAATCAGAAGGTTAGACAAAATGGTCCTCTTCTCCCTTACCTAGTTTGATCAAATGCAATACATGAAAAAGAACATTCACAACATATATAACCTTATCCACTTACTTAATGGTACACTTTGCAAGTACCTGTTAACTTCCCTTTTCCTTCAAAACTGCCTTAGTTTTTTTTTTATTATTTCAACAAAATGTCATAAATATCCCTCCATGTTTTATTCCATATTGAGTTCCATTAGTGCCAAAAATAAGTTTATGTCTGTAAGTAGTGTACGTAGCGCTCTTGTACAAAGCATCATGTCTAAGTGTATGTAAAGTGTATATGTATTGTGTCTATTAACTGTGTTGCATCTATATGCCACACTTAATGTAGTATTCTGACCTACAGCAATTCAAGATAAAGACTCATGCTCTAGACATTCTATATTTTCCATGTCAGGGTTTAAGTTCAAGACCAATAAAATCCTTTCAAAACAAAATCCAGAAATAAAACTATTACTGAATGTATTTATGTATGCGGAACACTTGTGAATTCTGCAAACTATTACTGAGAGTAATTATTTTATGTATGCGGAACACTTGTGAATACTTCAAATTTATCTTTATACGTTTCAGTTTCCCAGAAGTGTGATATTTATAGCAAATGGGAGCTCATCCAGATAGACTGCTGCATAGAAACAATGCTTTATTCATATTAAAGGATCAAAAGTGTGTCAAAAACATATACCTCATGACGTGGTGGATCTTATGTTGGAAAAAAAGCTATTAAATACTTTAAAGTACTTTTTTGTCTGTCTGTTTGTTTGTTTGTTAAATGTTAATGGGGCCTTTGATTTGGCGTAAAAATTCCCAACAGATCAGAATAACAGTCTAAGTAATCCACTCATGCAAAGAATTCAAATACAATTATTCTACACTTGAAGTTATGGATTTGGTTGCAAATAATTAACGAAGTAATTGCCATCTTTTATTATTTCCACTCTTGACCTAAGCACCCTAGCACATCTAGTTGTTTTGTCCTATTTGCTTTTAAAATAAAAATAGTCCATATTTTTAAAATGTAATGAGTAACAGTGGTTTTATTGTAATAATATATTTATTTATTACAGATCCTTATTTTTAAACTATATATATGTATAAACTACCAGTCAGGTCTAATGCATTACCACTTAACACTGAAACATATTACAGATGTGATTACCAAAGTTAAACACAATCCGTCACATGATCTTTATAATTAATTGTAGGCTCTATAAATTGCTGCAAAGCAAATTGTGTGATTGCTGGTTTCAAGTCATTTTCGCCACATCTAGATGTGTAAGTGCATCAACTTAATTGGTGGATTTTTGCATTTGTGTAAACAAGCATTTGAAGAGGTGCATCTAATAATGTCTTTGCACAAAATGAAATGACCGTAGGCAGCAGCAGTCTGTTTCTGAAGTTGTGTACAGGCTTAGACATATTCCTAAAATGAAAATTATACCTTTGTGCCCACAGGGTCCCGGGTTACCTGCATACCTTTAGCTTTACATTTCAGACAGTTCTGAGGGAGAAGTCTTTGTGAGTGCTTGTGCTTCATTCACATTATTTGTATTGTAAAAAAAATTACAATAAAAAGAAAGAAACCAAAATCAAAACTAACCATATAACTGGGGTCCTTAATTGTGTATTTTATCTACACATTACAAATTCATGGATACCTATCTCCACCACCAGCCTGAGAAAAGTGGTAGTGTAGTGATAAGAAATATCTCATCATTATGTATTGAACAATTTGGTTAACTAGCACTAATTAACAAAAGAATGCCACCTGGAAGTAATTTACAAGACAATTTGTTAACAAAATCAGAATTTGGATTCAATTCAAAACTGTGAAATTCAATTCCAATACAATCTAATGATGTAATCATATCAAATACAGTCTGAACCCATCCTAAATATAATATTGCATAGTCAAATTAATTTAATTGTATCATTTGAAGCCGAGGGGTAAAAAGTTGCTTATGAAAGGAAGGCGATGTAACTGATTTGAATCGTTGACAATGCAGCAATTCTTCCTCTTGAGCAAAGAAGCGACAAAGCACTTAGCCAGGAATACTTTCTATGTTAAGAAAAAATAAAGAGACTACACAGAGTCAATGCTTCTGACCAGAAAAGATACACAGAAAAACACAGAAGCATTGACCCGGAAGGAATTTCTGCAGTAAAGAAAAAAACGACAGTTCATGTAAGCAAAACATTTCTATCATAAACACATAAGGATAAATCACTTCTCACCTCTGGCCATTCATAAGTCAACAAGTGAAAATGCCAGCACCCAACACAGTTGTTGGTTTACATAAATTAAGTCAGCATTCAAGGTTGAGACGATGTGGGGCAGTGATGCCAGACCTTTGCATAAAGTCTGGCATTTTTACATACAAGCAACTTCTTTTGCAAACGGCAAACAAGATTTAAAACATCTGGGAACATCGACCTTAACACATTTATCTGATTAACGTCAACGTACCAGTCTTTTCATCTTTCTTACATAATAATCTTTCAGCATTAACAATAGGAAAGAGGTTGATAGCTCCCTTTCTTACTCTTGTCATTATTTCTGAATCTTTTTTTATGCTTTTAAATACTGTGCAAACTGTACATTATCACTATGTTATCCCTCGATCCAAACAGGTTTAAGTCAGCTGATGCAGTGCTGTGAATACTTGGCGTGGTGAGTCAGAAGTAGTCTGATCTCAAACTCTTTCGCCATATTGGACCTTTCAAAAAACACACGGAGATGACAAAAAGATGCCTTAGTCTTGTCTTTGGTGAAAGTTTTATTAATGGCAGCAAAGGTTGCATCAACAGCTTTGTATAGGAACTGCCAAGTCAAAACTAATTTCAACAGTAAAAAACAATAGCTTACACGTGGTAAATGGCAGTCCAGAAAAATACACAGATAAATTCAAAAGCAATGAGCTGGCATTTTACGAGAAAGAAAACAGCGAGAGTACAAATATGGAAGCGAAAGCTCTTCCACTGACTTTGTCATGAAAGAAACTATGTCAAACATAAACTCATTCAGCCAATCATTTTTTTAACAGAAAGACATGACACAGTGTTAAGGTAAAGTTGCACCGATAACTGCAAAGCATTCACAATGACAACTAGAGAAAGGAAAGCCTGCAGAGTGAAGAAAAAAATGCATAAGTCCTGCTGCAGCCAAAGCTCAATGCATACTTATAAAAGAAGTGTCAGCAGCACCGAGAAAGTAATTAAGCTGTCTTTCAAACCTTTTGCTGAGGGAGATCAATCGTGCCTTTTTTGTTTTATGACTTTGTGTATAATGAAAACAAAATGGATTTCAGTGTTCAAGACTGCTATAGATCACAGTATGTTTTTTTTTTTTCCACAATAAGACATCAACTTACAGCCAGATCTTGCCTAACATGTTTCTCAGCATATTTTTGTTTATACAGCAGAACCTCTTTGTACTGTTCAGTCTGTACATGTTTTGTTCCATTTTAATGAGACAAGATGGCAAATGGAAAGTAAGTAGTGTTAACTAAAGTCTACTGTCTTTGGCACCTTTTGTTTCTGCCCCTATTCCCCTGAGGAGATATTATTTTTATTTTAGGAAAAATAATTTTGTGGTTTTACTTTCAGGACAAAATTTTTTCTTAAATTATTTTACAGCAAACAAAACTCACAATCGAATTTCTTTAAACCGTCCCACTGGATAGTCTTCGTATGCAGCATTTACCTCAAGGGCTCAAAGCTGAATCGCAGCCAACCTCCATCATGAACATCCATTCATCATTGTGACATGTCACGGTTTATCTTCTCTTTACATTTTTTTTTCTTTCATGAGGAATGAATAAAAAAAACAAGTTTCTGTCCCCATGAAAGAAACATGTGGTTTTGATTTGCTCTTTCTGCACAGCATTGTGAACTATTCACCTCACTCCATAAAAACAGGGCCGCCACACACAGATGATAAAAGTGTGGTGGAGACACGCTCACAGAGTGACTATAGAAACAGTTTCCAGAAGGTTTTTGTAGGGCTGTGAGTGTTCATAAGAGGTGGAGCTTTGGGCTGGCAGAAGTAAAGTAATTGGCATAGTTGTCACTTCATTTAGCAGAAGACCTGGAAGCGACTCAGCGTTTGCAAGCAGCAACAGAACCTGAGAGTAATACTTCAGTAGATGAAGAGCAGCATGGACATCCCCATGTGAGTAACCTAAATATCTGAGTTTAGTAAAACAATAGATCTGTCTTTGTAATATTTATGCTGAAAAAGCCCTTAACTCTGCTAATCTTCGCTTTCACCTGTGTCCTCTTGTCAGCCCACAGCCTCGTTGCCATAATTTAAGACTTTCTGAACATATTCTTCTCGCCGGCTCTGTTCATCAAAATTATATGTGTGTGTTTTCATCCGGTTTAGTCGTAAGCGGCATCTGATACTTGGATGTGATGATCAACTTCCACTCCGTAGGAGAAAATGCTTGATGGACTGGTCGGACTCAGCTGCACATTCAGACAGACTGATGTGAGTACACTCTAATCTGAATGTGCGGTGAAAAACTATTTTCATTGTGTGTTTGTTGGTCGGCGTGGTGTGTTTTTGTCAGAAAAACAATTGCAGAAATATTGTAACGTTTTCATTCCTGTTGATTTAGGGAAAGAATTGGAGCATTCCTTGACACATGAAGATAATGTGTATAAACAAAGAAACAGTTTTATTTCTTTGAAGTTATTTAAAATTGCTATGCTTAAGGCTGCATTCTGTTTTTTTTAATGTACTTCTGTTTTAAATAAGCAAAGCTTAGCCTAAATGATTTAACTTGAGACTTACTTATTGACCAAACCAGTATACAACTGTCTTCGCCCTCACCTTTAAATAAATATCCCGACACCATTTTGCTGACTTCATTTAGGCAGATGTTTTCACTTACGTCTGCTGCTCTAAGAGAGGAAGCGAGCTAATGAATTTTCTAAGATGTGGCCAACGAGGAACATGGTTTCCTGTAAAATTACTTTTACCCCATGATTTTTTTTTCACCTTTCGTCATTTTACAATCATAAAAGTTGTAAGTCACTCACTTAAGACTTTAATGGAGGTCTTAAGACTTTAATGGAGGTCTTAAGTGAGTGACCAAGCTATGGGGGATGGAGAACATTTGTAGATTTCAGTTTTTAAAGTTTTAACACAGGTTCTCGACTGGGTTTCAGTCTGAGCTTGTCTTAACTAATCTGACATGTGAATATGCTTTGATTTAAAGATGTGGGCTTTCAAACCCCGGGAGCCATTTGCAAGGAATCTTATGAGTTTATGGTAATTTTTCTTTTCTGATCCCATGTACAAAAAGTGGGCGCTAGTATTTGTTTGCATTTTTTAAGAAACATTTTGATGCATTTGTATACTGAGGTCAGCTGCAAGGTTTCTTGAAACTTTTTGTGTAATTATGCATCATAAACACGCATGTAAAATCCAGTAGGCATAATACAAACTATCAACTAACTAATCATTTAGTGATTAAATAAAAAACAAAAAAGAGAAACTGATATTTACATATAAAACACAAATAATAATGAAAGGCATTTATTAAATAAATTATGCGATTTCCAAATTTAGCATGAAAGTTGTGGGACTGAATAAAATATTTGAAAATCAGAATCAATTAATTTATTATGTATTCCAAGTACATTTTTGTACAATTCAAAAGAAACTGTACACTTTTCTGAAATACAGTCACTCTGCCATGTTTTGTTTGTGGCTGACTGTAGAACAGCAGAAGTGTGGAAGTGATGATGAAAATATTTAATGAAGCGATGAGAAACAAAAAAACAAACGTACAAAATCTACCGGAGGCTCAGGTAGAAAATAAATCATAAATCTGAAGATATAACCGGGTGACTCGAGGGGCAAAGAGCCGAACAGGAAGTAACTGGAGGAACAAACACATCGTGACTGAGAAAGAGGTAAATAAGTACTGCGAGGTAGAGTGTTTGAGCGAAGAGCTGAGCTGTTTGACTAGTAGGGTGCAGGTGTGAGGAGAGAGACCAGACAGCAGAAAGAGGAGAGCAAGAAAGAAACATGGCACAAGTGGTGAGGGAGAGTACACTGGGGAACAGGAAATAAATTTAACACTAAAGAATAACTATGGTATACTGAATAAACAAACTAGAGGGACTAAGAATAACTAGAACAAATAAACATGACTAGAAAGACTAATAAGGACTGAACTAAAGAGCCAAAACAAGATTAGACTAAGGAACACAGAATGATGAAATAAATCAAATTCCAAAACAATTGAATAAACCGGGATCCTGACATCCAAATCAATTCAACAAAGTATTTTAATTTGCAATCCTTTTATTTTAAGGAGGGTAACAGTAATGCAATCTGCCCAAATTCTAATTAGCTTCAATTATCAGTACTTCCTGGTTTTTTTATTGCAGCAAACTATCTCTATAGTGAGAGTGTCTTCAGGCATTTAATGCATTCAGTTGTTTGATAAATCCTGTTGACTGTGATCCCTGCACAGTTTTAAGTGGTTGATCTTCAATCTTTTAGCCATGTTAGCGTGAACTCCAAGTCTTTTCAAAATTTTTGAAGACAGTGAAAGACGTGTGGATTATGTAGCGCTAAAGTAATAAGTAATGCGATCACTCATAGGTGATGAGTGATTGATGTAACTACGCCCACATATTTTCAGCAGCAGGCAGGGTGTGCCTTCTCGTCATGCAGTAAAACAACCTGCACATTAATTACAAATGCATGAAAACGAAAGATAACAGAAAAATTGAAAAACTGATTAAACCGGTAATTTCGGATGTAGTAGCAGGTCCTCCTTTTCTAATATAGCCCTTATTAACTAACTATTTGGCTCATAACAAAAACTCCCACTGGTTTTCGTGATGAAGTTTGTTCCATAATTTTCTCTATTGTACCTCGGTTCCCTTTATAGGTTTGTTTATGCTGAAATTAATTTGCACACAGTTGGACCGTGTTTTCCTTATTAGAAGACAGTTGGATGAGTTGGATTTTATTTTTGATTTATTTGGATAAAGGGGACCAAGTACATGTGAATGCCTACCACGCATTTTAGATCTTGTACAATCATCTGTAATCTGAAATTTAGTTTTCTTCTGAGGTTAGCGATGTTTAATTGGCAACTTAGGTGACACAAAATGCTTTGATGCCAGTAAAAAACAGATTGCACCCAAAGAAGGAACACTCTCACAAACTCAGCAAGATAAATATGCTGATAAATAAGCTTCAGGCCAACTGACAACATGGTTGCATAAATTACTATTTTGTTTTTCAGGACTAGCAGTACTTCCACTTGGTTGTTCGACGCCTGTGTGAACAGGTGGAAGATCAATTGCAAGAACACACTGGAGCTATTGGAGCTGACGAGTCTCTGGGCCGACACAGAAAGTTCTGTGCAGAAAGTTTTAGAGTGTCTCAAAACCAGACGGGGCGACGTCTTCCTAGACCACATGGTGAACAGCAAGTTTATAGCCTTTCACAAAGACATCACGGATGAATATGGCAGGGAAGACAAGCAGCACTCGTGGGCGGTCATCGAAAAACAAGAAGAGGTCATTATGTATGGGCCTTATTATCCTAACTACAGCAGCGGAGAACACAGTGAGGACATCATCATCACACAAACTCAAGAGCTTCTGGAGGCAGAGGACTTCCCTCAAGGCTGGACAGTGTATATTTTCACCATGAACAGTCCTTGTTTGGCAAGAAATTCGGACCCATGCATGCTAAACCTCGTTCATAGGGCCCGAGACTGGTGGGGCATGTTTGCTGTAAAGACTTATATTGGCTATGTGAGAAGTTGGGGCTTTAAAGGAAACAAAGAAAATGTCTTTAAGGAAGTCAATTACAGACAAGTGGAAATTATAACTCAAAGTGTGGACTATGGGAGCTACGTTGAATTAGTTGATAAGATCGATGATCTCAGTCCTTTGTGTGAAACTGTGTTTATTGTTGCTAAGGACTTTCTGAAAGGTGAGAAGCTCAACATTCCTTTGATAACCACAGAAGAAAAACAAGAACAAAAGAGTTACTTCAAAAATATGAATGGTATACTTGAGTCCAAACAGGAAGAGGAGAAAAAGCTGCTTACAAAGGAGCTGAATGCACTTGTGGAAGCAGCAGAGCCCTTGCTTTTAGGTGAAAATCAAGGCTTAGAGGACCATTTGGAGAAAGGAAAGATGTTTTCACTCAGTTACACTTTCAGCTCAGAGGTATGTGAAGACCTCCAGGCAGAAATGAGAGTCAGGTTTCAACAGTGCTGGAGGGAGACAGTACAGGACAGGTGTGCTGAGTTTGTCAGGGAAAAGCTGACTGATGAGTTTAATCAACTCACTGTTCGGCTTTTTGCTGAGGACATTCACAGGCTTACGCAAGCATATTTGCAAATCGGAAAATTGAAGTTTTAAAATTCTTAGGAAAACTGAAGGTTTGGAAAGATTATGGGAATAGCAGTGATGGGAATCCTTGCCATGCATTGAAAACTATCAAAAATCTCACCCGTCACTTAGATTACGACAAAATGCTTTCTCTTTATTACATTTGCTTACAATATATCACAAATAACAAAGTACATGATTATAGTGGAGTGATGTTTTTACAGAAGCTTGTACATTACTCATTCTTGTAATTACAAATGGTAGTATGCCACATTTACACTGGTTACCTCTCGCTAGCAGCAGATTAGAAAACATTGCAAATATTCTGTACAGTTTATCCATTAATAACCATAATATATAGGACGTGAATTTTAATGTAGATTCCAGCAAAAATTTCAAAGGCCCCCTTGTGCTTCAGGCTAGAAGATGCAGATCCGATCCTAAGCCAGCAGAGGGAGCTATGTGCCTGCTGCCACACTCTCATTCAGAATAATCAGCATTTACGCTGGTTAGGTAGTTTGTCTTTATGACTTTTTCAGACGTGACGTGCAATTAAGGAATTACAGCCAATGAGCCACGACGGAGTAAAACTGTAGATCACTAAACTGTAGATCACTTTCGCTGAGGTAATACTTACGGTGAGGAGTGACGGATGAGACAGACTAGGAGGAATTTACAGGAATAGTTTGTACTCATTTATTTTTGCCTCTGTTGTTTTGCGCAGAGTTTTGCTGAGTGTTTCACAATTTCTAACTAACTTTTTTTTTCCTTTTAAAAGACGCTTAGGTGTTCTTGGATGCTGTGCATCTTAAAGGATTTTTGCTGTTACTTCTTTACTTATAAACAATTGTTATGACGCACAACCGCAGCAACCGTTTTCCTGATAGATGAGCCAGGGTTCCTCCTCTCTTGAAAAGACTTAAAAACTGTGAAGTTTGCTTTTATAATTTCCAAGGTCTGGCTGTGAAATCAAATAGAGTACCTCTGAACTTCATTTTAACATTTTATCCATGGCTGAACGCACACTTTTTCAAACATTTAAAGACATATTGTACAACGTTTTTGGATTCAAAACAGCTTGTGGTTTAATAAAATTGTCATTGTGGGTCTGAAGGAATATTCGTATTCTTATCCAAGAGTCCTTACAAATCCAAGAATGATTTACTTTACTCCAGATGTGAGTGAAGCTGTGAAACATCACTTCTCCATACTCTGAAAAACGTTGACTTTAACATCTTTTTTGTTTTACTTATAAAATCTAAAGAAAATATTACCTTTAGAGACAAATGCCAAATGTTTTTGCTTTCATGTTCTTCCCCAATGTAAGCTAAACTTGGGTTTTTGTCCTGCCTTTTTTGTCAGTGTGCCTGTTATTTAAAACTCTTCTGTACATGTAGGCAAGGTTAAGCTGAAAGCAATTTTCTTGTAGCCATCCTCTGACTCACTTTTTTTTTTTTTATTGACTGCACATAGGTCCTTAAATCGAGTTTCTGTTACCTTAATGAAAGATGGATTTATTTTACACATCATTTGCAGGAATCCAAGAAAATATTACGGTTGCTGCCCTTTTTATCAGTTAAAACAATTTCAGACCATCTCTATGATTGTTGAGGTTAATGATCTGTCCAAATACTTATTTTTCCTTTTCTCAGAATATAAAATCTTAAATGTTTTCACATCTTCTGCTGCTAATACAACATTATACTAATTTATCATTAGCACAGTCTCCCAATTGGATCATTTGAAAGTTTGCCAGGAATTAAATATTTTTCTTCCACTATTTTTCTGTAAACTGACGCTGATAACACTTGGTGTAGCACCTCTGTGGTGTAACCTTTGTCACAAAGTTGTCCACTTATGTTCTGTTTTTGTGTTGTGGATGTCCATAACATCCAGAGAAAAATGTCCAAAGCTATGAAGGCAATACTTACACTTATGTCTCTCATGTTTCTCATAAGTGTCATGTACTGTTTCAGTATCTTTTAGGCAGTTTGTGCTTCCATACTGGCTTTGTAAGAAAACGTTTGAGTTCGAAAAAAGTTCCTTTATAATCCCAGTTTAATTGTACTTTGTCCCAAGTCGGTGTCTTCTCATCATGTCTTGGTGTGCAGTCATGACACTGATGCCACCGATTGGAGAAAACGGTGCAGCTAGCAGTTGCTGGAGAGTTTTGTTAGGATGCTGTACGTAGGTAGTTTTTTGAGATGCAGAGCTGTAGGCCTCCTAAGCCATGATTAGGTTGTTCCAAGGCTCTGTTTTGGAGCTGGAGGACCCACCGTGTCCACCTGGAGACATCTTCAGAGGAATAGCGCCTCCCTGAGCTGCCATGTAGGCGGGTAGGGCTGAAATCTGAGGAGAAACGTACAAATGGTGAGAAACATGTGATAGACTGAGAATCATATCAGAATCTGCTTGGCAGTGTTGCCTCTGACTGGCCAAAAGCTATAGTCATGCAGTTGTCAAAGTGGCTTACTTGTGTGTGCAGGCCGTGGTGTGTGTATAAGTTGTGATTTTCTGGCTCTGTCTTTATCTGGCGAGGCTCCACTGCAGTGCTGGAGGTGGATGTTGTGGAGGAAGAGGATGAGGAGGAGGAGCGGGGAGTGCTGCTTGGAGTAACTGGAGCCCCCTCAGTGCCTGGAGGTTCGACAGAGTACAGCAGAACAGTGAATGTGATTCATATCTACGACTGTTTACTCTTGAGTTTCTCACTTTGTGAAATCAAACCAGACTAAAATGTTCCGGTTTTAGATCAATGAGGACGATCTAAACAGTGATTTCTGTTAGCTAAATGTAATAAGAATTATATATTTTTAGAGAACTATTTAGATATTTCTTCCAGTTAGAAATTGTTGAGATTACTGTGCCTTTAAATAAGCCCAGGTAATAATGTGATGTCTTCACAAGCTTCTGATAGGTTCATTCACAACATTTATAGGAGTGGCATTTTGTATTTTCCAGGCACACAGTGACATTTTATAGCACAATCAGGTTTCAGTTGTTATAAAAATGCTTTATATATATATCAAACATAACAAATAAAATTGGACTTTGCAATTTGATACCTTGAAATTTGCCTCTTGTCTCGGTAAGAAGCTACCTTTAGCACATCATCACAACAGGGCTACTCCAACCAACATTTATAACCATTCTTAGGAGATGGACTGAATTGAACTGAACTGAAAAGTATTTTTGTATGATGAGTTCAGCAGAAATGCAGTTCCACCAGGTATTTGCTGGCTAGTTTGGAGGACTCTCCCAGATCTGCTGGCTTCACCATTTCCTCCAGTCGGTGGCGTCAGTGTTATAACTGCACATCAAGACACTGCGAGAAGAGAACAGCTTGGGACAATGTACAGAAAAAGTCTGGTAATCCTAATTGACCTAAAACATGAACATTTAGTCTGGTTCAAATTTAGAAAAATGCTTGTGTGTCTTTTTACACGGGCTTAGTTAACATCTGGTGTAACTGTATAACCTTGAAAAAGTATTGTGATCTTAGACAGAATATAGCAGCTCGTTAGTTTATTTTTGGTGAAGTCTCATATCAGTCCTTGTACGTTTGAAGCTGACCTGTTTGGGACTTGTTTAGGTTCTTAGGTTTGCGTTTGCGGGTCTGGATCCCCTCTTTCTTCATAGCGAGAGGCCGGGGGACCTGAAGAGATGAGAAGAGACGGAATGAATTTATCTAAGCAGAGCATTCTTACAAATCCTTAAAATAATTAGCAGATTTTACATACGGTGTCTGGCAATGGTATTCTTACCCAATGAACCAACATTTTGTCACTTTACTTCACAAACGTCAGTTATTTTGGAGAGATTTTATGTGACTAAGCAACAGAAAGTCAACCCTCTTGAGTAAAGAACCATCTTTCATTGTGGACACAAATGTGTATTCATAACATCCAGATTTTGACGGGTCTGTCTTAACCAGCTTTCCACCATTGCACATCAAAACAGTAAAATATTGCAAAGAAGTTCAAGCTCAGAAAAAACTAAGGACCAGTATCCCCAGAGAATGATCTGACCCCACCATGTTTCACCATGGGAATGGTTATGATTAGGGTAATGGGAAGTGTTAGTTCGCCATCACTCACAGTGTTTTTAACCTTAAGGCCAAAAAACTGATAAGAACTCTTCTTCCGTATGTTTGTTTTTCTACTTAATAGTTAGTTGGCTTGTAGACATAGTTGGCTGCAAAAGAATTTAATATCAGGGTAAACAGGGTTGAAAACAAACCAGAAGTATTATGGGTGAAACAGTTTGAAAAGCATTTTCCATCCACTTAAAAATTATGCACTGCTTTCTGTTAGTATGTCCTATAAAATCCGAACAAATACCTTTCAGTTTAGGTTGTAAAGTGACAAAGTGTGAAAAAGCATGGCAATGGAAGGCATTATGTTTTTTGCTTTTTTCCATTATTATTATCGATGTGCTCCTCTTACCCCGTGGAGTTTCATGTAGAGCCCACAGGCGTTGCAGACGGGTTCTCCCTCTGCGTTTCGTCGCCACAGGGTGGTGGTGGTGGTGTGACAGTTTGTGCAGGACAGGCCCACCCTCCTTGAGGCAGACTGCAACAGGCAAAACGCGTCACTCATCAAACAAAGATACTGAGGGAAAATGAGCGAGAAGATGAAGAGGGAGAACATTTATTCTGTGATCACCCACCAGCCGTCTTTGGGGTTTAATGAGCGGCCTGTTGATGCCGTTCATCTTGTGGTACAAGCCGCATGCGTTGCACAAGTAGTGGCCGGTGCCATCGCGCCTCCAGAGGGGCGTTGACATTGCACCGCAGTTCACACATTCTCGTCCCTCAGCAAAGTCATCAAACAAATCTGAAGGGATGTTAAAAAGACAATGCGAGTCAGAAAGGTCATTTTCTTTGGAGGGGAAATGGAGGTATTGCAGTGGCACACATAAACCAGTAGGAGGCCTCTCTATGCCCCCCACATAACAGCAGCCTGGATGGAATCCCTCCTTATCACTGCTCCCCTTAAGATAAAAACCTGGCTGGAAATAGAGATGGTATATAGAGCTCCATCAAATTCAAACGTCCATCACATCTCCTTCTCCCTGGGCCTCTCAGATAGCCAAACATCTGATAAATGTAATCTCCAGCCTCTCATTTGCCAAATAACAGAGTGTCTCCCAGGAACCACTTAGCCATTTAGAAAAAGGAGATATCAATTTACAGAATGGAGGAGACAGCTTGGATTTTCTCTGCTCGCACCATCTTCATACCACCAGCAAGAACACTTTGATGTGTTGTAGAAATTAGTAAGACAGTGAATTTTAAACCACATTTAAACCACTACATAAAGACTTTTTAACTGCACACTTCAAGGTGCATTATTGCCCCTCTTTCAGATGGAATAAATCAGGCCTGTATCTATCCCTCCCTCCTCTGGCTGTGCAGCAGAGCTTGTACGAGGGGCCTCCTCAAGGCTGAGAGCCAAAGCATAGCCGGCAGGGCGAGTTAACCTTGGGCTATAGGCAGCACATGTAGCCAACACAACACTGCGAAAACAGAACAATGCACAGCAGAAATCCTCTATCTGAATGGATGCCTTTTTGCATTTGATAGCGTACGTGTCAGAGAGCGTCTTTATCAGGTCGCAGCTTAAAAACATCCACACAAACACTTCAGGAGGCCAAAGGTGAAAGTGGAAATAAACAGCTACACAGTGTTACAGAGTAGAAGTTACTGCCATGCAGACAAATTACTG
Organism: Gambusia affinis; assembly: GCF_019740435.1. Lineage (NCBI taxonomy): Eukaryota > Metazoa > Chordata > Actinopteri > Cyprinodontiformes > Poeciliidae > Gambusia > Gambusia affinis. The sequence goes on from NC_057889.1 coordinate 11,454,813, forward strand.
AGTTACATAAAAAGTTTTGAACATCTCATTTTGATGAATCTTAGATTGGAAATGAATGACGGTAATTATAAATTGGATGATTGGATGCACATTTTAGGAAGAAAAACACCTCAAATATTTTACTGGGTATATGCAGCCAACATTTTTTACATTTTTGGTTAATATTTAAACATCATAATCAACTGTGTTATGTTGAATTATACATCAAGGAGAGTTAAATTTAGTACCAAGAAGCTTCTCCTTCAATTTTAAAACATCGTTTTACAATTTTTTAAAGTGATATGATATTTTCAAGAAAGAATAAAAACAACTCTGAAAAACCAGAATGGGCGATTTCTTATCCTGTGCTTCAGCAATTAAAAATATACAGTAAAACATACATTATTTTTCAATATTACAACCCGAGTTTTTAGGTGTTACGCAGAGTAAATATTTCTAACACTGTTTACGCATTAACTCAATACTAATACTACCTACTACTAATAATAAGTAATATTGCAATTAATAAATTTTTGGTTAATGCATAATAGAAAGACGTTGTTAGTCTTATCTTTCTATTATTTTACTTTCATATAAATTTATATAATTGGTCATAGTCAATATATGAAGATTGCTTATTATAATTCATGTATTGTGTAATTTGATTTGCTTTATTTGACTTTCCTTTTAACTTGGATGAAATAAAAAAGAAACAACTAATAACAACCCCACATGTTTTTCTCCTATTGTTTCTTTTTAGATATGTTTTAAGAATAATATAGAGCACATATTACAGCTATATTGTATCTTTTTACACTCTCAACTAAATCTCATTTGAGGATGACATAACTTTGATATTAAAATTAGTTTTATACATACATATATATATATATATATATATATATATATATATATATATATATATATATATATATATATATATATATATATATATATATATATATATATATATATATATATATATATATATATATATATATAAGGTCCTAAATAATATCTGTGTTATGCGTTTCTGAAACAAAAACACATTGTTTCATTTTAGGAAAAATATATAAAGATTCCTTTTATAAATAATTATTTACTGCTTTTAGTATGAAAGGTGCTTTATCAATAAAGTTGATTGACTGATTGGTTGATTAATCCTTGCTTTTACATCAAATTATATACTTAATTTCAATATTTCAAGGATCAGAGAAATAACAAACATATTTTGTTCCATGCAAAGGTCACTGAATTCATCTACTTCCATGTTTACTCAGCAGATAGACTTTTTTTCCTCCTTTTTCTCCCCTGAACAACAATAGGAAACATTCAGAACCTTCCCACTGAATGCTTCTCAATCAGACTGAGATTTGATGTCATTTGTTGTGACTGAAGCCATTAGTGTGTGCCGGGGGAAAGCAACAGCTGCAAAGATAAACAAGATTGTCACTTTTTTTAACGAGTGTGACTGTAATGAGATGAACGGTTCAGAGTGGATCAATGTAGTTATCTCTCACACTGTTACCTAGCTGATCTTTTACTCTTTAAGCTCACGGCAGGGTGGCCTTGTAAGATGGAACCTTAAATAATCCCAGCTCACTTGCTTAAACGCTAACAGACAGAATAGAGCAAATACAATCCAGAAAGGAATGACGGGATGAAGAGCTGCAGTGGATTAGAATATTAGCAGATGCTTAAAGCGTTACTCAATGCCGTCAAAGAGGTTTGAGTTATTCAACTCTGGAACTGAAGCAATACAGCAGTAAAACAAATAAATGGGAATAATTTGCCCCTTTATAACCCAACGGCGGGGGGGGGAGGCGGAGAAACGAAGTGTAAAGAAGATTAGATATTAAAAACTGACAACACCAATCTTGAACTTTCTGTCGTATACTCCACAATCCCACATAGCGCAAAATAGGATTTTTTTTTTTTTATTTTGAACATTCTCAAAGTTTAACATAAAGGTTTAAATAAAATTATTAGTTGTATTTTCATGTCTATTCTCTTCACTTTCTAATCGACCTGATGTGATCTGAAACGTCACATTAAATAAATTCCACAAACCCTAAACTCCATGAGCAGCGACTGTCAGCCTCGTTCAATGTTGCTTTTTAAAAAGATTCAGAGTATTATATCTATTAAGTTTAATAAACTATTCAGGTGCACGCCTTTGCTCTGAAAATAAAAGTTTAATATTCAGAGCTATTTTTAATATCATGTCTAGTATTTTTAATGCGTGAAAAAAAACTCATCTGCACTACAAATATATTTAAATCACAGATTAAAATGTTCATTTTGCTGCACAATCTTTTTATTTTGTCCTCATTTTAATTGCAAGTTTCTTTGCTCAATTGATTTTTTCCAACTCTTTTTTTGTATCAATTACAGCGACCATCATCTGTTGTTTTACATTTTGTATTAATCAGTCAGCCATTTTTCCTTTCTGAAAAAAAAACATTTCTGCACAAAAGTCAACTATCCAAACAGATTTTAATTTCTAAATGTTTTTTTTCCACTTTGTTTTGTTTTAAATACTGTTATTTAACTAATTTCTATGAAAGGTTCATATTTATATGTGGAAATAAAATACATTTTTAACGAAACTTATAGATTTAAAATTATTTTTAACCATAAATTATATTTTGTTTTTATATTGATAGTATTTCCTATGAGACACAAATGTACAAAATACATTTTAATTTAAACTTTATTATTTTGGGGGAAAGGAGGGATTGTTTGTTTGTTGATTTTTTTTCCCCCCACATTAAAAACGCCTAAAAAGCATCAGCATTCAGAATATGTCCATACAATTTACTATTATTTAAATATATTGTTGTGCTATTTTTCTGGTGCTCACCTATGTTTGGGTGTCGTGTCGTGCCAGGAGAAGCGCCGGTCTGCAGACCGTGCAGCACCGGACTGTCGAAGGGGGACGCCGGCCACGTTCCTCCGACGTTAGGGCTCATGTAGGCCGAATAGGGACTGGGGTACGAGCCGCCAAGGCCCCGCGGACCATAGTGGTCCCTTCCGTTGGCAGAGATGTTCAGCGGGCTGGTGTAAGAGACCGCCTCCCTGGCCGAGGCCACACCGGACGACAACGGCGGACTGGTGGAGAAGGAGAAGCGCGGAGACACCGGGGAGTGGTTGTAGGAAGGCACCGGGTCTGCACCCGGCTGCGCCCAGACGGAGTGGCTCGAAACCGGGTTGCCCTGCTGCGAGGCGCCGGGCGTCTGGAGGTACTGCAGCGCGGGGATCATCGGGGTGACGACCCGGGTGGTGGGCACGTAAACCGGAGAGGTGGCCGCCGAGGCGTTGTGGAGAAAGCCGGCCTCATAGGAAGAGGATCCGTGGTTGGTAGTCATAATGCCCTGGTACATATCCCCAGGAGCTGGTCATCCGCGGAGGTAAATCTGGAGAAACCTGCAAATCACCGCAATGCGCGTTATCTTGCTTATTAACGCCCCTGTTGTGGTTCAGATCTGATCTGCTGACGTCCAGCGAAGTGACCACTTTATTGAGAAAATTAAAATCGGTCTGAAAGCAGGAAGACGATAGGCTGCATGAGAGAGGAGGAGGTGGAGGAAGAGACTATCCAACTAAATCAAGATCCAGCTGTTATCTGCTCTCTCTCTCTCGCTCTCTCTCTCGCTCTCTCTCTCTCTCTCTCTCTCTCTCTCTCGCTCAAACACTCACTTTAATCCAAATTATGCTCATTCATGCCACATTTTTTTTCTCTTAGTATTACGCGGAAATGATTTCCCTCTATTTATTTATTTATTTATTTATTTATTTATTTATTTATTTATTTATTTATTTATTTGTTACGTTATTCGTGTTTAAGGTTTTGTTAAGACACGAGGGTCTTCTTAAACTTCCAATATCCCTTCTTAATATATAACAGCCTTTGAGTTTCTATTGTCAAGGGTTTTGACAACAATACTTACAAAAAAAATTATAATAATAATAATTAAGGAATTTAGAAAACGAAGTACAGTATTTTTTCTTAGACGTTTGTGAGAATTTGTATCAAATAGCAGGTTGCCCTACAAATGTTTAAGTTTGTAAAAAAAAAAAAAAAAAGTGATTTCATGCATATTTACTGCCTCATCTTCGCTTGTCTCTCCCTTGAGGTGGACTGAGTATTTGTTTATTTATTTATTTAGTCGTTCTCTGTCTGATTAGTATTTTTGCATATTTGTAACTTAAAAAATGTTAATATTTTGAGCAAAAAGTAATGGAATATTTTCTTTAGGGATTAGAAAAAGATTAACAAATGCTTTTGTTTTTAACCTATGACCAACATGTTTTAATCTCACTTGTGACCGAAATACCAGTAAAGTTTGGATTTTCTGCGCTCTTGCCCGGATGTTTTTTTGATCAGCACTCAGATCGGCAGATTTTTGTGTTTGTTGTGTAAATAGATAATACAACATGATATGATGGGGACGGGGGTAATTACGTCTTTCTTCGATTTTCTAAATTCTGAAACTGATCTAAATCTTTCGTTCGTTCGTTACAGTCGCATTTGACATTGAGCTCATCTTCTTGTCCAAAACATTGACATATTTTGGACTACCTTTCATAAGTTATTCAAGTTTGTAATGTTGTACGTTGAAATGTGTAACACGTCATTATAGTTAAACGTCATAAAGTGTTAAAAATAGGAGTAATTCCGTAATCGCATGTCTTCAAAATTATTATTCACTCAAAGACTAAAATTCCAAAGCCAATGACTGTTATATTAGTATTTTACATTTAGCAAAATAAACAAACATTATCAGTAATCAAGTCGATTTAAACCTTTAATTTTGCTTGGAAATGACAAATTTTGAGAGAGACCACGCATGATTCTCTCTCTCTTCATGTCACTGTGAAGAATGGCGCTGTTGTAGTCGGAAGTGTCCGGCGGCAGCGGCGGCAGCGGCGGCTGCCCTTATGAGGACAGATTTATACCTGTCATCGACACCAGAAAACGTAAACACACGGGGCCATTTCATTGTGCGGCCACTTCCCGCTGACAGCTTCATGCTGAATTATGGAACCACTGCGGAGGCCCGAAGAGTCCTGCATGGTGTTTCCAATACAGTGTGGGTCGGACTCAATGGAATAACGCCAGAATACAGGGGGAGGGACACCAATTAATGCTCCGCGTCGTTGAAAAACACTTACGATTGTTTAAAGCGTGGTGAAAGCATTGCAGTAAAAGTAAAAGTCCTGCTTTCATTAAAGGATAGGCCTAATTATTAAAATTTTAGAATAAACAAAGTTGCTGTGAATAAAGTTGAAGAATCTATCTATCTATCTATCTATCTATCTATCTATCTATCTATCTATCTATCTATCTATCTATCTATCTATCTATCTATCTATCTATCTATCTATCTATCTATCTATCTATCTATCTATCTATCTATCTATCTATCTATCTATCTATCATCTAAACGATGAATATTAATCCATATGTATTTCAGTATTGATTCAATCAATCCACCCTTTCCTATAGGAGCAAAAGGCGAACAGGGCAATATTGCCTCCATGGAAATGGGGAACTGCCATCAATGTGTAACTGCGGGCTGATAACACAAGCACCAATTGCTGACTAATAATATCAAGGTGTGGCTCCGTGTGGCCTCAGACGGCACAAAGTGGCATCAAAGTCACGTTTATTCGTGATTTTATGGCCCCAATCCTGTACAGAGATTTGCTCACATTCGAGGGAGAGCTAAAGATTTGTAGTTTATATATATATATATATATATATATATATATATATATATATATATATATATATATATATATATATATATATATATATATATATATACAAGGCAAACAAATATATATATATATTATATATATATATATATATATCTGTGCTGTGCTGGGTGGATTGTTACTGTCCGGACTGTTGGAGTGCAGGGTGAAAGGTTCACAAAAACAGTCTGAAATCAAGCATCCTCTCTCCCCTGTTGTTATACTGTAAAATGTGTTTTTTGGTTTGTGTGCCGCTGCACATGCCAGACTGCAGTGCTGACAGTGACAGAGGCCAGAGCTTATTGGAAATGTGTGCGTGTTCATGTGTGTGTTTCAAACAATGATTCAGTGCTCAGTGTGTGTTTTCTGTCAGTGTGTATGAATGAGGAGGTGTCGGGTGAGGGACTAGATAGAGATGCTGGTATGTGCGGCACACTGTTGCTGTGAGGAAGGTGTGTGTGTATGCATGTATGTGTGTGTTTGAGCCAGGCACCAGGAAAACTGTCCCCGTCCTGGCTGGGGCAAAGACTCAATCACTCGGGGTCGGTGACTTACTTTGGCCCTTCTTCCTTACACACAGACGCTCACCATCACACACACACACACACTCTCAAGGAGAAAGAAGCCTGTAGACTCCTGGCTCCAGGAAGAACACTTCAAATGGAAAAGCAGGAAAACCCAGGAAGAGAAACGATATGAGGCCAGTGAAACACACACACACACATTCACACAGACGTCACTCCGTTGTATTCGAGGTGTTCCTCACTGGCATTTTCCTTTGCAAAGTAAGCAGAAAATCTGAGTTCTTTCAGCTAAAGGCCTTTCATCTTCCCTACGTCTGTTCCTGCTGATGTCACCTGTTTGTCTTGTTACAGCAGATCAGGCTGATGTTCCCTCATGTGACTAAAGAGTGAAAATCAATTCAAACACAGCTCAGAAGTCTGCATTTACCTGACGAGTTATGCTCAGTTTCACAGCTTTGTTGCTCAGAATACTCTTTCGAGTTTGACTGTTTGCAAGTGTAGGACTATGTCTAAAAGTTCATACTAAATTGGTAGCTTGTTTATATAACATCGACTCACAAATAATCTTATCAGGAGGCATTTTACAAGGCAAACAAATCCAGTTTATACACAGAAAAATATAGTCAATCCAATGAGACAGATTTAATGTCAGCTGCATACGTTCCAGTTGTGGTCATAAAGCAATACATTCAATTTCCAAGTATATAGTGGAAACAGCCAGAGCACATCACAGTGTTACCTTTCCCACAATGGAAGGAGAAGGATTTGGAGAGTGAAAGAGTATGCATGTATGGTCTTCCTTAACAAGATTGTCCTATGTTCCCATTTCTACTTTTGATTTTATTTTCTTTGAGATATGTAGTGCCGTCTTTTCCTTTCTGTATCACAATACAATGATCTGTCAACAAATTACAGTAAAAGAGTAAGTATAATTTTGTTTGTTTTGCTGTTTGTACGAATTGCTCTGAGAAATACACTTTCTGTTTTGCAAATGAAAAGGATGATTTGAGAAAAGCAGCGAAGTGACTGAGAAAAACAAACCATCAGCAGAACCTGGCTTGGTGTTAGCAACCAAGACACAAAAAATTTACTAAAGTGTGAATATATTTGTTAGTTATCATAGCCTATTTAAAGTCAAGAGCTCAATCCAACTGTGTATGAAACTATCGATAGCTTTGCATGGACCTCTGTTCAGTAACGCATATGGTGTTATTCATCTTTCTTCTTTAAACAAAGACGATTTGTACTCCATCTTCATGTGACACGAAATCAAGGCTTTTTGATTTCACGTTATTCATTTTGAACTTTTTTATATTTATTTTTGATAAGGTTGTTGGGTCTGGATTTGAGTGTTATTTTAAAGGATTTTGTGGATTAGGGCGTGTTTGTGTAGGTAAGGTTAAACAGAGTCACACAGACACTGGTTTTCTTAGAGAGAGACTTGGACATCAGCAAGACTATCATCTCTTTTTCATACACACACATACACACACACACACACACACCCACCCACCCACATACATTATTAACCAGAGGTGTATTTTTGAACAAATTATTAACTCCTCCGGTAAAGGATCTCTCAAGTGAGAGGCTGAAGAACTAATTTGGACTCTATTTACACAATTTCTAGAACAAAACAAATACAAATACATTAAGCAGCATTTATCTACAGATGATAAAAATCAAATAATCAAAATCATTTTTGTTTTCATCAAGCAAAAGTTATCAACAAAAGATTGATTTCTAGGTAAGGAGAAAGTTAGAGCACCCTTCAGTGGCTAGTGGTACCAAGGCCAGATACGGGTCATTCAGATTGGTTTGGGATCGTTGTCATCTGTGAGATGTTTGAGGGGTTTCTGGTTTCAGGTGGCCCTACTTCATCAACATTTGGGCTTTGACTGGGCCCAGGACTTCCCATTTCTCAATTCTCAGCTGAAATTTGATCGGCATACAGGTATGTTTACTGTCATTGTCCATGTCTTTTTTTTATTTATTTTTTTTTACAGATGGTATAGCATTTTCCTGCTACAGCAAGCATTCCCAAACCCTTGTCTATGTTTGCCGGTTTTCTCTTTGCACATCTCCCATGAAAGCCAAGCTTCTCTGGTCTCATCTTGATTGCACAGGTATGGACTTTCATATCAACAACAAAAAGGACCTGCTGTATTGCGACATTTTAAGCTTTTTGGAGACTTCTTTCAGCAACTTATGCTCTGATTTTAGGGGTTTAATTTTTTTTTTTGATGTCCTGCATTGGAAGACTATTTTTCAGGCAGTGATATGGCTGAGTTCAAATTCTTTAGAGACCTCTTTAAATGTGTACCAGATTTATATGCCACCACAGTCTTCTTTCTGAAGGTCCCAGACAGCTATTTTGTTCTCTCTTTCGTTTCAACATTAAGGAGCAGACCAATCTTGCCCTGATTAAGATTTATTCAGGATACTACTCTTTGAAATCGCTGAATAACTGGGTTTTAATCATGTGCTAATTTGATCCATCAGTGTGTGATTTTAACAAAAGAATAAATATAGGGGTGTCCAAGTTCATTGCTACCAAATAATAGGTTGATTTTTATTACCAAAAAATGTTTGCCTTTCCATCAGCTTTTATGATCTCCAATGTTACAATTGATAATTTGTTTTCATTATTTCCAACTACGACAGAAAAACTAAACAAAAACAAATTTTGTTTTTTTAGATCCCAGATATGAAAAGTACTCTGAAAGTTTTGTGAATGAGTCTCTACTATGTGCTTCAACAGTATCATAAGTGCCAGTTTTAAATCTCATGCCCCGTGACACTAAGTGCATGAGTGCAAGCAATAGCAAGAGTATATTTAGCAGTGCGGACCAAGGGATCCCGGGACCTCTCCCTGTGATAAGCTGTGACCAAAGTCCGCTGGCTAGAGAAGGCCGAAAGAGCAAATAGGGAACGCACACACACATACGGAGTGTTTAATAAACGCATACATGGGACTTAGCTGCAGTGTGATGTGGCAGGCAAAGGTAAGGCTGCTTGTTTGTACACGAGGGGCAAATTAGGGGCAAGATCCAGGTTAGGTAAAGGTGAAGTGATGTCATCAAAACAATGGGTTCTGGAGGTGATGAGGAGTTCAGGCAGAGTTCATGCAAAGGTGGTCCGAGAAGCTTCTGGGGGACATCAAGGAGATGCTCCGAAAGGTGGAGATGGTCAAAAACCTGTCTCGTTCTGTCAGTCAAAAAGCAGGAAAAAACAAAAACACTTTGAGGAAGCAGAAGGAGAAAAGGTGCCGCAACTGCACCCAACTGCACCAAGTCTGATAACAGCAGGAATCTTTTTGTTTGGACAGAGAGAGGAGGGATGATGTGTGAGAGGAGTTTAATAAATTGAGTAAGAAAAAAAAAGAAAAAAAGAAGAAGTTGAAGGTGAATCAAGAAACAGAGCAACTCTGAGAAGAAGGATGCCACCAGACAGGAGGAGCAGTGGAAAACAAAAGAGGCTCCACACTCTCCTCTGTCTTATCTGTCTGAGGGTCTTATCCACTGTTGGCTCTGTTAGTGTAACCCCTCTCCCTCCCTTCCAGCACGGCCGCTCTCCTTCCACCTCATCCCTCCATCTCCATGTCCCCCCTTCAGCCCCATCCAACCAGCCCTCCACTGCTTGCTGTGGACCCCCGTTATCAGGCCAGGGCTGACGTCAGGGGGGGCCGGAGACAGAGGCTGATAGCGTGGCAGAGGCTGCCTCCGCAAAGGCTGTGGGAACCACCGGCCCAGCCCAGTTCGACCCAGTGGCCCTGCACGTCCACCACCAGAACAGACGGAGGCAAGCAATAACAGCAAATCCATGACAGCATACACTCCATGTCAATTTATGGTTTCTTTGTTGTTGTTTTTACTGTCGCACTAAAATAGAAAGCCAAAATATCAATTGTTTGCAGCGCTAGCAGCACAGTTCATGTTTTACATTTTGGAAATCGCTGCAAAAATAAGACAAAACAAAAACTTTCATCAAAACTCAGAGTTTAATATTAAATACAACAAATGCTTTCATCAGCATTTTTCTTAAAGTAACCAACTGGATTTGCTATCTTCTACTATTTTTGTCACAATAATTTGCTTTCAATAATAGCTACAAGTTTGAGAACTCTAATGAATTTGAAAAAAATAACTGTGAAACTTTGTGTCATTTTGATAATACCGGAGAATCAATTCTTCATTCATTTAAGGTGAAACTGTGTTTTTATCACTTACGAATCATTTGTCATATTTATTTGGCATCCATTGTGAAGATGCTTAAAAGCCCTATAATATAATATAATATGATTATGTCATCCATTACTGCAGAGGCATAAGTTGTTTTTTATTGTTTTTTCTTTTTTCTTTTCTTTTTTTTTTTCTTTTCTTTTTTTTTACAAAATGAACGCTGGAGCAAATGTTAATCCCCTTTTTTACAAGCTCTTTTTTGTGCAGAAAATGTAGTCTTCTTTTCAATCTCTCATGAGGTTGGAGCCCAAACTCTCTAGATCAAATGGGAAAAGGTTGATCGATGCTGATTTGCTCCAGCAAATTGTTGGATCAAATTCCCACTGACAGATGACGACTCCTAATGACTTTCTCCCTAACAAGTTTCCCAGACCCATTGGAAAAGAATCAGGCCCAAAGCATCACAGATCCTCTATCATACTTAACAGTAGTCATGATTTTTCATATGTCCACTCTTTTCTTAAGGTCAGACCCACCTCAGTCTTAGTCTTATCTGTCCAAAGCAGACAGTTCCTGTTAAAGTCAAAGAAGAGTTTAGCAAACTGCTTCCAAACAACAGGTTGAGAACATGATATTTTTGTTACCATCTTTCCTATATTAACAAGATAAATCTGGGTCCTTGTCCAGATTTATATGTCACAGTTCCTGTTGTTTTAGAATTTTCAGTTATTGCTCTGTGATGCTAAATTGATCACCAAACTATTTTTTGTGTTGTCATTTTAGGACTTATTAAGATCAACACTAATATGCTTTACTCAAATGGGATGTTTTCCTCTCTTTCCAACTTAGAAGCGTGGGTTTTTGCATCTATATTTATTTACCTGGGAAACAGTGGGTCATTTATTACTCATTCAAAGTTTACTGATACTGATCAACAGTAAACATTAAGCGTAAATTCTAAAATACTTTGATTATATTTATTTTAATGGGATGGTTAGTAGTACCCACAGTGCCTCTGATGATTTGTAACTTCGTCAAGTGTGGCTTTAAGTGATCCTGCCTATGGAATATTGAATAAAGGTTAAGTAAAAAAACAATAAAATGATATGTGAACATATTTTTTTTTTACTTTTTTTATTTGTTTACATTTAGGCTTTTTCGTTGCTCATTTTTACTACAATAACCCAACAAACGTGTTTGTGTTGGTCCAGGAAAACCCAACATATTTGAACCTCACGGAATAAAAACAAGAAATACATTTCTTCAGACTGTTTTAAGATCACTATTAACCCCAAATAGTTGACTTGGTATTGTCATGGCAGAAAGCTGGAGAGAAGTAAAGTGAAAGAACATGAGTTTGTTGGTGCAGGTCAACAGGTGCAAGTTGTGAAGTGTGGGGAGTGAATGCAACATGGATGGCTGCAACAGATGAAGTTTCACATCATTAAGTGCAGGTGCTGTACTCTCAAAACACACTCATGCACACCCAAAACACACTTATGCACACACACACACACACAAAGATATCTCATGTCATCTAAACCTTGTTAATTTTCGTACTTCGACATCAATAATCCCAACGAAAACGCTTAATGCGCCTTTGTTCCTCTGTCTAATTCTGGTTTGGCTCATTTACACTCCAGGGGAGCAAGGTGAACCATCAATCTGTCCTTTGCTCAAGCATATATTTCCACTCTTCTTAAGTGTGTCACAGATGTTTTCGGTGATGGATTTGTCGGATGGGGAGTGGAGACACGCTTATCAGTGTGTTGTCCTCGATAAGCGAAGGAGATTTGTAACCGTTGTAGTTGGTCAGTCTTGGGTTTGTGCATGTTTGTGTCTTACGTTGACCTCTTCCCCGTCAAGCTAGAAGGAGGAAGAAACAAGCGGCCTTGACAGAGAACAAGGAGGGGTGAGATCTTAAATAAGAATCTGTGAAAGAAGGAAGCCCTTGTTTCTGAGCTCGTTATGACTTCCAGTCTTGCTCTCATTTCTCTGAGTCACACTCCTTACACCAGATGTCTTGTTATACTTTCAGTGTACTGTGTTTTGTTTGGTTGGCATATGATAAACCATCACAAAGTACATGTGCAGGTTAAGGTTTTAGTGTTTGCTTTAGTTTGTTTGCAATTACAAAACTGAAAAGTTTGACATCCGTCTGTTATGTTTGCTCATTCTGATCTGCAAAATAGCCATAGGTCGGTCAAATTGGATGGAAAGCATCTGAACAGCAATTTTCAGGGTTTGTTACATAATCTCAGTAGGATTCAGGTCTGTTCTTTGACTTGGTTGTTCTAACAAATGAATATGCTTTGATTAAAATCTGTTCTTTGTAGCTGTTTTGTACGTCTGCCAGTATTTGGTCGTCCCACAGGAAAGCAAACCTCCACCCAAGTCTTAAGTATTATTCAGGACCTTACAGGTTTTTTTTACAAAACAATTCTGAACTTTGCATTATTTTTATGTTTGTCAATCCCGCAATACCTCTGTTAAATACATTAAAGTGCTTAGTTGTCAAGTTCAAAGCGTATTGATACAATTACAAAGAACCGTATGTGTGGCTATTAAACAAATATCACAATGTGGTTAAAGGTGAATGGCTGAGTAAAAACGTTTAGACTTACTCTGCACCCTGGCTGCTGAACATTTATCAGTTAGAAATTATAGAAACAGGTGTATTAAAATACTTAAATTTGAAGGTTTTGTCTCAATACAATGATGCATTTTCATAAGATGACTCAATTCAGGCTTTAGAGGAACTAAATGTTTGTTTCTTCATGCTCAGGCAGGTTCAGAGAGAGTGATGTGCAACTTAGAGATCTATTCCTGACCTGTGCCATGCAGGTGTGTGACACAGATGTGAGAAGATACACAGGGCCCATTCTGGGCAGCCGACGAGGTTTGTTGGTATTTTACTGCGATTTTCTGTCCATCGCTGCTCTGAGATGAAGCAATAATTTGTCTGAAAGATGTTGAGTCTCAAACACACGGCTCTTTGGGGGTACAGTCAATCGACACCAAGGAAAATGTACTTTGCTCCCTTATTAGCTGCTTTGCAAATGCCAGTACCTTGTCAAATGTTGGTATTTTCTGCTTCCCAAGCAACATTTGCTTTTTAATATTAAAACATGCTGTACAAAAAAAAAAACAACTAATAAAGTAAATTTTTTGTGATTAACTTAAAGTTATAGGCCACGAATTAGGGAATCTGATTTAGAGATCAATTGACCTAACATGCAAATTTGTGGATTGTTAAATCTTATTTAACCAGGTTTAACAAATCTGGTTAAATAAATTTTATGAATAAATGCATGGATGAAAATGTGGGTGTTTGTATGAGAAGGATGTCCAAGTTGAAACATGCACCCAGCTTTCAGTGACCGACAGATCTCTTCAGCGCTCAGGCATTATGCCTGCTCCATTATTCTCTTCCTCAACTCATTCAGCCTAAATGAAAATTGTTGAAATAGCAGAAGAAAGCAGAGTATTAGCAAGAAATATTTAAGATTTAATTACCGGGGGAAATTCTGCTGTGTTGTGTATACTGAGAAAATAAGTTTGTATATTTCCAAGTCTTTTTTTTCCATGCTGAGTGACTCAAGTTTCCTCATCTCTGCCCTCTGGCTGACATTATAGGAGATGGGCTCATTAGGCGTTTTAATTGGTCCAGAGCAGCTGCTGTATGTGAACTGGTTTGTGGGCTGGCTACCCGCCAATCTTAAATAAGGTAACCTTGCGGAAAAGCTACACAGACTGAGCAACAGATCAAACAGGTCAAAGAAAATTTTAAACTAGATGAAAAAACCTTGCATTCTATGCTTTGAATGCCTTTTTCAGAGTTTTTTCCACCTACTGTGTATTTCTTTTTATGAGAGTATTTTTGTGAAACTTTCTATCTAAAATCGCAAATTTTAAAATACATCTACTCCCTCCACCTGACAGCTTGTTGGCCTTTGTAATAAAAAAATATCTTCTTTGACTAAATCATTTGTTCAAAAGACTTTTTATCATTAAACAAGCACCTCTGTGGTTCAGTTTTTCAAATGTGAATGACATATCTTAAGCTTAATTACATTGAAGTTGCTTTTCTTGCTGAAATTTAGAAATTAGACCAATGCCTTAAGAGCATCTTGTCGAATCCACCTTTAGCTCGTTTTCTCTTGTGTGCGTGTATGTGTGAAACCCGGTGTGTGTGCATGCGTGTGCGTGTGTGCTGTGGGGTCTATAGCTTGTGGAGAATCCATCAAAGCTTATCATTATAAGTAAACATGACAGAGTGGACAAAATGTCTTGTGCGCCGCCAGACTTGCTATCTGACCACGAGCCATATCTGCGATGATGGACTGATGTGGCGCTGGCCTGGACTAACCGGAGTCTGAGGGTTTAGAGTGGGAGGCAGCATGCACTCATACACACATGCACACGGGGACACTTGAAAACACACTTCAAAAGGCACAGATATGCAAAAAGTCAGGGGCACTTCTATTACCTTATATCTTCAACATCTTAAAGGAATATTGCTGTTTCAGTGGATGAAAAGTTGATTCACTGCTCAGTCGTAAATGGACAGACACTGAAATAATACATTTGGAGTTTATAGCTGTTATTTACTGGCAAATGTTTATTAAGGTTCAGAGTTTATGTATTTTTCAAACACAAGGAGGATTTTATTCCCTAAAAAGTAATCATTACTGTACATGACAAGCCTCTTTTTATGGCAGGTGAGATCAGAGGAGAGTTAAGTAGCCCTGATGGAGATTTATTAGTAACGTTACTCTCGCTCGTGGTTTCTTTATAGACTGTCTCTGAAGGAAGATTATCACAACCTAAAGGGGATTTTGAAAAGTATATGGATTCAGTATGTTTTTAGACATATTTTCCATCCGTCCGATGTGAGGCATCTCGCATGTGTGTGAAGTGTTGAGGTCAGCCTGCATGTTCCTTTACTTGTTACAACACCCCTGATAAGAAAGGTAAACAACCCTGCACTGTTTGCTTCCCTGCAGCAGTCACATGATCAAGAAACTCCGATGATAGCCTCAATGTGAGCTTGAAAAGGTACAATTTTGCAGACACAGTCTAATCCGTGTTCTGGGTGGGGGCCCCTGTATGTCCATTTGAACTAAAACTCCAGCATTGATAACCTCTTTCCTGCTCTTTAATTTCTGGGTCAAAAGTCATGGCTGCAGTGCTTCAGCTGACATGTCAGATTGACAGTAGGTGTAGTGGCACTGGATGGTATACAGCATGGGGATGTCTGATGCCATGTTGCTGTTCTGTCTGTAATCAATGAGTATGTGTGTTCAAGAGGTCATTTAACTCATTGTAACAAAGAAGGTGGTCCTTAATATGATTTGGACTAACCCAGACCACCAAGGTAGAGTTGACTTTCTCTTTTACATCTAGATTGTGAAACCTTAAAACATTGTTACAAAATTTAAGAAATGTATTTTATTTCTAACTCTACAGGCCTCTGATTTGTTTTACTATTCATTGCAAAGGGGAAAGGACTAATTGGACATAATGGAGTTAAGTTTTCTTTTTTCTTCATTTACCTGCAATTAATGTCAGTGTAATTAAAGATTTGTAATGTGATAGTGTTGGATTGTGAGGGATTAGATGGTGTTGACGATAGTATCAACTCACAAAGCGCTTCCTGTCCATCGCTGCTCTTGCTCAGACTGATGTTATTTTTCTCATTTTCCTTTTCGCCTCATATGCTAGTTTCAGTAATATTTCCCTTCTTTTTCTTTAGTTTCATAGGTTCATGTTAATCCCCTCCATATTTCCAAGCTTCAGGAGCATTTCTCCACTTTTTTTCCTCCTTTGATTATACTTATGGATTGAAATATTTTTTGGAAGGGAAATTAGCGTCCTTGAAATTTAAAGTCGAAGGTCTGTTGTACCTGACTTAAGTGTTGAATGTTCTGAGTCCAAAACATTGTTGCATGTTTTACTTTAAGGTGAATGCCAAATTATCATCAGTAACTAATAATTAATACGTTATAATATCAGTTTTTATACTGTGAAAGTCCAATTCCTAAACATAACTGAATCATTTCATTCTGATTTTTATTATTAAATTAAATTACATTAACACTTATAAGCATAACTAATACAGAATAAATGATACATATACTGACCTTTTCTTTCAGTATCATAATCACACAGTAAAAGGTCAACTTTTAGTTTTAGGGTATTTATTCACTAGGGAAACAATCACAGATATATCTTTACATTACCCAAGCATCATTAGTCCTCCTGTAATGTTTTCAACACCTCTCTCTTGTCTTTAGGGCAGCTTTGAATCATCAGCTACAACATTTCATAAAGTCAGAGCAAACACAGAAAAGTCTCTTTGTCCATTCCTTTTTTGTTCAGTGTCTTTGTGTCATTTAGTGGGCCTGCCTTATGTACTCCTCTCTTCAGGTTATCCTGAAGGTCTTCGAAAGGATTTAGGTCTGGGGAGTCAGAATGCCATGAAAAAGGTTGATTTTGTGTCTGGTATGCTTTTTCTGTGTTCGTTTGACCTTTCGTTTTGGACGTTGAACGATTCTAGTAATGGCTCATTTTCAGTTCACTTGCAGAGGCCACCAATTTTTAGTTTAAAATGTCCAAATATTTGGGGGGGGCTTTATGAAAGAAGACATCACAAATTCTTCACATAATGTTTTATTTAATTAAAAACACACACATGACCACACAAAGACATTTTTTCCATTTAATAAACGCACTTGAGAAGGGTTGGATTTTTCCATGTGAAATTATGCAACAGAAAAACCTCAATTTATTCTTCTGCGTGACTTTTCAGACATCTTTACCAGGGCCCGTAACAAATGTGGAAAGTTACTGTATTGTGTTTTCTTGTTTTAAGATCTTAATTTAATTGTTTTTCTTTGGGTTTACATTATCTGCTAACCTTAGGGCTAAATAATATTTTCAAAGTCTAAACCAAGTTGCTATTGTTGCTATTATTCCCTTCTAATCTTATAAACAACAGCAGGACAGATAAAGACGCTAACTATCAGAAAGTAGGCTGTAATTTTGAATAAACCATGGCGATGCAAACATAAATAGCTCAGCGTTAAGAAAATTGTGATTATAATAAAATCTCAATAACACAAATATGGACATCTCATTTTGAACTTCTGCTATCTCAGATTCTTCAGTGCTCTGCTTATTTATGTTGAAGCTGTGTTGTAAGTGGGACGCTCAGTTCTCTGTTGTTTATCTTCGTGATTAACTCTGTTTTAAAGATTTCTTGCCCTAATTGGTTTGTGACCCAACCACTCTATCACCATCAATCATCTGACTGTAAACTCTGAGACAAAACACAAGATTGTTTTCCCCCCATAATACAGCAGCACTTATTTAACATGTTTTGGCTTATTATGAATGAATTATGACCCCATAGTCTCTATCAATTATCATTTGTGTGACATCTCCTTTTTCAGTGTTTAGGTCTTTCTCCTTCTTGTTGCCACTGTGTACTTGACGTTATCAGTGGCTGTAGTCTAAGCTGGAACTTTTGACGTCGGAGCAAAATGATTTTAAATCAATCCAAGGACCGAGCTGGGTCAGACTTCTGTGTCAGTTTAAACAGATAGAGACAAGATATCATCTTTAGTTGCACTGACTTACCAAAACAAAGCTTTTAGTCTACGCTCTTGGGAGAATGTCCAAACATGGGGCCAGACAAAAGGTCCCATGTTGACATGTTGACAATAAAATGTGAACAATTTTATTAAGAAATTGCTGAAAATGGCATACACTGATCAAAGAACGTGTTGAAATTAAATCTGTAAAGCTGGTGCAACATGTATATTTGAGTACATTACACTTGGGTAGATTTTAATCAGTATTTTTGAGTATTAAGTATGCATAAAAGACTCTTACAGAAAGATGCATTTTACCAGTACCTACTAAGTTAGTTCAATTCTATCTACTCAAAATGATCATGTTGATCAGGTTTGTCCATGTTAAAATAAAACAAATGTAATTTTTTTTCCCTATCAACCTTGGTTAAGATGATAATTAACAAGGTTAAGTAGATCAACTTGAAAGGTATGACTCTAGCATTAGTACTGAGGAGAAGCTAGCTAGATAAATCTTTTAATTTTAAACAAACCAAGTAGGCTAATTTGACTAATATTGTGGGATGCAAATAATGTTTAGTTAATTTACAACTACTTAATCCATACCAATTTATCATGTTAAACTTGCTAGTAGGAATACTAATGCTGTTACCTCTGTTACATCTCTTTCTGGAAAAATAAAATGCTAGGAATAAACCCAATCATCCTTCATTTCTGCACCAAAATTGTGTTTGCTATGTCTTATCACATTTTTTATTATTTTTTTTATTACTATGAAAAGAGCAAAGCCAGGGAGGAGACATGAGACCAGAGGCCAGCAGCAGGGATGATGATGCATCATCTTATCGGTTAAGTAGTGATTATAACTTGCTTTGAAAAGTATATCTATTGCAAGGAAAAATTAGTCACAGGGTCGGATTTTTGCATTTCAATAAATAGACTTTGAAGACTGTAAACATCAATTGCATAGATTTCTGCAAAGTTTGTGTTAATCTGAGCATAATTTTTGACTATATTCTGTTGACTCGTGCGCTTACATTTCACTGTTCATATCAGTGTTGTTTATTTTGTATTAATAAACAACATGGTTGTTTCATTCAAAAGGTTACATGAATGTATGTATTTGTAAAACGTATATACAGAAACGCATTTATTTATATTAGACAAAAAACATCCCCGTCAAAATTCCTGTACAGTTGGATCTGCTCCAACATGTTTTAAGATCAGACAAAGAAAAGCTGGGTGGATACAAAAGGCAGTTTTCAAATAAATGTATTTATTAAAGGAGAAAAGAGCTTTCTAAATCTAAATTGCTCTGATGGCATCACTGTGGCAGAATCGTGGCCCACTTTTCTTTGCTGAGTAGTTTGAATTCAGCAAAGAAAGACATATTGGATGTTTTTGACTATGAGAATTAAACAAACTCAAAACCTTTACCACAGGAACTTAATCACATTTATGTTCAGAAATTGAACAGGTTACGCCAAAACCTTCAGCTTGTTTCAGATTATTTCTAAATTATTCAGAAGTGAACCTGCTGGGATGCTTTTGATCATTGTCATAGTACAGAGTAGATCGGTTTCAGCAAGTCGTCCAAATACTGCAGTAGTGAAGGAGCCCAAGATTGTCACCTGTTAGCACAGGTGTCAAACTCCAGTCCTCAAGGGCCGGTGTCCTGTAAAGTTTAGATGTGCCTCTGCTGCACCACACCTGAATAGAATAATTAGGTCATTAGCAAGGCTCTGGAGAACTGATCTACACAAGATGGAGGTAATTAAGCCATTTCATTCCAGTGTTTTATACCTGTGGCACATCTAAAAACTATGGGACAGCAGCCCTTGAGGAATGGAGTTTAACACCCGCCTTATAGCCAACAGGTTTAATCCAGATATGATGTCTTTTTTAAAAAAAAATGCTGTGTTAGTTTTATGCTTGAAGTAACAAGAAGCACATGTCCAAAAGGTTCCACAATAGGTCAGCAATGGTTTTTGCCTTGAAAATCTGCTATGGATGATATTCAGTCTATTACTGGGTACTGTATTTGAGGAGAAGGCATGCAGTGCTAAGGAAGTTTTTTTGTGATCTCCTGGACTCAGCAATGCCGTCTTGGAGTAAATTTGATAGACTGCACTGTTTCATGTTTTCTCCATTTGTGGATAATGAGTGTCACTGTGATTTGCCTGAGAGGAAAAGCCTTGGAAATGCTCAGAACACTTCCTAGAACAACAGATGATTTTGTTCCTCAGCAGTTCTTGAATTACTTTCGATCAGGGCATGATGTCTTGCTTTTGGAAAACCTTTAGACTATTACATGTTGTCAGACAGATTCTGACAACAAGTTATAGTGACTTCCCAATTCTAGGTCTGGTCGATCCATGCTGGGTGTGGCCAGTGAATCTGAACTCAGCTTTTTGATTATTGTTTGATGATGTGGACACTGTAAATCTGTAAAGACAAACAGAAAAAATCTGGAAGTGAGTAAATATCATTTTACTGTGCATCCATGGATGCATTAGAGCTGATTATGGGCCGCAACGTTGATATATGTGAATTGTGAAATCCCTTCATGTCAGGGGGACTAAATACAAACATACCAAACAGATAATGATGGTCTGTTTGATGTGCACATTTATGACTCATGTGAGCTTAAAGTTTATGCCACTTTTTGGCATTTTGAGTGCTTGAATTATGTGACCATGTGATTCATCTCGGACTCAACATGATGTCTTTTAATTTCTTCTCTGGAACCAGAGAAATTACAACTTTAACTGAAAAAGGCCGCGTTTTGAACTATCCAATTTTCCAGTCCCACAGTGGTTCTGTGGATCTGGGACAATGACACCCAGAACCACAACGTCCCTGCCAACACAAACCCTGCTTCTGAACAGAACCACCTCTCTCCCCACAATCCTTTGCTCTGAGTAGGGCAAGGAGAGGAGGTGGGGGTCCGAGGGGAGGCCGACGAAAGTCTGAACAGGCCAGGGGAACGACACACCGGCGCCATGGCGATCCCTAAGACAACTTATCTCCTCTCTCTCAGTGATAGCGCCTGTCAAAATAACAGCCAAGATACACACCCAGCAAGGAACTGGTTAACTTGTAGGCCGTCCAGCTAGAATGCCGGGGTCTTTGTCTTTCCTGCACGGCTCACTTGGGCTTGATAATGTCACTGCTGTCTTGGCACCCAATTATATTTAACAGTAATAGGCTACATATAGTTACAAATGACCCTCAGCATCAATATCTTCTTTTATTAAGAAAAAATAATTTTATTGTATTATTTTATTTTATTACGAAGAGGTGGGACATTTGTACGTAATATATAAAATGAAAATATATTAATGGCTAGATTATGCTTTAAAGTACAGCATCTGACTGGTGGTTGTACATTCAAGTCTTCTAGTAATTGTAGCTCTCAGATTTGAAGCTTCTCAGTGATAATAGCCAGATATGTTCACATCATGCAACACTGGGGCAAGATTGCAAATGGAGAAAAAAAAAAGAAAGATAAACAAAACAAGCCTAACAAATAAAAAATTCTGATTTGTGAATATGTGTTTTTGTTTTCATCAGTTGCATTACTGCAGAGTGGATTAACTGGATAGCTGGATTTGAACACGACAGATCTTTTGGCGCCCTCTTGTGGTTGTTCTGCTCCTGTTTTAAATGTCATCAGAAAGTGCCACAATTTAATTTATTATAAAGTTATTTTTAAATATACACATACGTGTACTCATTTATTTAAGTAAAGATAGAAATGCTAAATCAATGTCATTATTGCCATTTATTTAACCGACACATCGAATATGACAACATCAATGAAAAAAATAAAAGTGAAAAAAATAAATTGCTATTCAAATCCACACATTTCTATTCAAACTTGGTGAATGTAGAGTCATTTAAGAATTTATTCTATTTCTAGATTCGGTGTTTATTCTGTCAGCTGTTTTGATCAAATCCAATAGGTCAAATCAACACAAGATAAAGATAAAATAATGATTTTAACAGATTATACACACAAAAGGGACGATCTTCCCCCTACAAAAAATTTTCCACTTCCTTTAAATCTCAACTAAAAACCCAGTTGTTTAGAGTTGTATTTGAAACGTAATCAATTGCAAATTTATTGATGGAATCTGACTTGATGTTGTGTTTTTATTGTTGATTCTATGTTGCATTGTGTTTTTGTGTTTGATTTGATGTAAAGCACTTTGAAATGCCTTGCTGCTGAAATGTGCTATACAAATAAAATTTGATTGATTGATTGATTGATTGATTATCAGTAACATTGTAAATGAATATTTCAAAACTTAAACACAACAGTGTATTAAATAAGTATTTGAAACTGGTAAATAATTATACCTTCATTATTTTATTTATCAGACAATAAAACGTGTGCAATGATCAACTGATTATTACAATAATAATAAAATAAGAAGTAGTCGTATGCTTTTAACACAATCAGCACAATATTTATTTGTTTGTAAATTTAGATAATTATGGATAAATGGATACATTTATTTTAGGTTTTTTGTTTGTTTGTTTTTGTTTTTGTTATCATTATCGTTTCACGCCAAGTTTTCTGTTTTTACTTCCTTGTTCAGATGGGCTATTGTAGGGGAACAAATTGTAGGGGAACAAGTGTATGCCTATACTTATTTCCATTTTTCTTGTGTGGTAATTTTCTGATTTTCTGAAAACATTTTATGCTGTTGCTAAATAATCAATTGTTCAAAGATGAAAAGAACAAGTTCCCTGACCGGGAATCGAACCCGGGCCGCGGCGGTGAGAGCGCCGAATCCTAACCACTAGACCACCAGGGAAGATGTTCAATGAGTTCGCACAACGTCTTATTGGCTCTTCTACGATGAAAGTGTTATCAATGGTTGTTTGCACTTGTTCTATGACTGCTTAACTTATACAAAAAATGCCCTATTGCCTCATTTATAGAAAAGAAGCGCAAGGGAAATGTAATTCTAAACAAAAGGGACGCTCTTCCCCCTATTTTCTGGCACTGACGACGCCAGAGGGCGTTGCAAAGAAGGAGAGGCTTCATGTAGCTCTTCGAAGATGCTCGCCTGGTGTGTGAGCTGCTTCAGCTGCCTGTTTTCAAAATCAATTTTGCACTTGATGGAGTCATTGCACAAAGACGTTACAGCCCACTGCTGAGAGAGGTTGCAGGAGCAGGAATGTCTCAGGGTAAGCAAACGGTTATAAACCGCAATTTCGTTCCTACCTTCAATAGCAGGTTGCTATAGTGTGTAAACAAAGTGGCTAGCCGCTGTAGCTGCGTTAGCAGCAGCTGTGTGTGGTCAGCTGGAAAAAAGCTGGACCTTGTTCGATGCGTCTTTGTTTGCTTAAATCTGCCGGTTGCTCCGGCGGTTTTTTGACAATAGCAGACCGGGCTGTTTTGCGGTTTGCTGTCGCTGCTTCGACTGGTCAAGATAAGTAAGCTATTTAGCTAAATTTAACAACGCAGTTTCAAATATTACGTTTCCTCATAGGTCAGCCATCTACCTGTTATATAAGACTTGAAAGCTACACATGGATCAACTTCTGTCCTCTTTTTTTAAGTATGTCTTCAATCGTTTCATTAATTTTAGCGTCGTGATAATTCTCTTGTATCTCAGTGTGGCTGTTTACATCAATTGGATTCCCAGTGCTCAGTGCTAATAATAGACAAGCAGACTCTTACAATTAAGCCGTATTACATAATGAAAACGCATGTTTATGGTAGGAAGTCGGGAGCAGATGTGCTTGTGAAAGGAGCATTTTCTCCCTTTATGCTAATTAACCTGACACGAAGATCATTATGGGATGCTTTCATCGCCCTCCACACAAGCTGACTGACTTATTGGATGCGTTATTAGGTTTTTGCAGTCCTATGGAGTGCTGCAGACTGAGAGCTTTTCTGATTTCCTTCCTTCTCTCATATGCAGGACAAAAAGAAGTGTAAGAGACCACTGTGGGATCCTCATCTAGCTTGGCTGTGTGTGGATGTTTGTATGGATGAGTTTACTGTAACTGCATACAGATTTTAAGCCTGATGGAAAAAAGAGACAGAAAGCAGGGATATTTTGACAGGTAAGACACTCTGGGTTTGTTTGTCTATATTAAATGTCTCTTGCTTTGCAGTGTATTGGACCAATGTTTGTATTTGAGCTTATGCCTAAATGACCAGGCAGAGGTAGTCATGCTGGTGCTATCAGTGAGGAACGGAGCCGGTCCAAGGCATTAGAGAACTAAGCCGCATCTCTGTGCCCACACCCTTCCATAGAGCCTTCAAAAACCCTTACATTCACAGACAATATAAACCTCTCACCATTATAATAATTTTATATAATTTACTCATTGTGTATTGTATGGAAATGTAGTTTTATAACTTCTCTCTATATATATACAGTACAGACCAAAAGTTTTGACACACCTTCTAATTGAATTGAGTTGGAAGGTGTGTCCAAACTTTTGGTATGTACTGTGTGTATATATATATATATATATATATATATGTGTGTGTGTGTGTGTGTGTATATATGTTTCAGTTGGACATTGCTCAGATCTGAGGTCTTATTCTCATATATATATTTGGAGTCAACTGGCACAAACAATGATTATGACCACAAATCATGGAAATGTGGTACAATGTAAAGCAATTAATATGCAATTAAATTAGGTATTTCGGCCTTCTGCAATTCTTACACCCATAAAAATGTCTTAAAGGCAGTTAGTTGATTATAGGGATGAAATGAAAGCAGAAAAGTCAAGTCAAAGTTTATTTATATAGCACAGAAAAGAACAAAGTGTCAACATGAGGGTACAAAATAGAGCTGTGCCAGGAATTGATATTGAGCGATTCATACGTTTTCTAATCAATACTTTTAAGTAAAAAAAAATAATTTAAGATTTAAATGGGCTAACTTTTGGTAAACATATAATGTGAATTTTCTTCATTTAATAGTAATTTTGCAGAACTTTAATTTATTGCCACCCACTACTGTAGAGCTGGGGTCTCTTCTAATGCAAACATTTACTGTTTGCAAAGTAAACTTCAATGGGTAGTTAATAATTTTCCATACAAGTCTGTAAACACAATGAATAAAACTTGTTTGGCCCCTCTGTTATGAGTCTGAGTTTGAGTCGTAGCCTTGTATATAGAAAATATTTTATGTTTATTTAGAGCTTTCACTTTTTAAAACACCTTATCCCAGTTGCTACTTATGAAACAAATACTGTAAGCCCAACAGATTAATTTTCACAAGTGTCACATTATGGCTTTCTATGTAATGCTCCACTTGTTGTAAAAAAAAAAAAAAAAAAAAAACTTTATTGAAAGTTAAGTTTGGGTTTATTTAAAATATAATGGAGATGGTAAATATAGAAAATAGAAAGGAAGAGGGATGGGGTAAAACATTAGGAGAAAGGGAGTGAAGACAAGAGAAGTGAAAAAAGGATGAAGAGAATACAAGAAAAAAAACATACAATTCTCTTTCTACACCTGCAGAAAGAGAGAAAAAAAGCAGAGTCCTGAGAAACAACATATCTATTTATAACAACACAACATCTAAATAACACGTGCAAGTACTAATCAATACAAAAGGCATTTAGAGACAACTGCAGTCCTAGATAGTGTATCTGTAAAAACCTGAATCCAAATATTATAAGGACAGCCTTATAGTCAAACAGAAAATGGAGATTAAATTTGTTCAGCCCCCCAAAAAATCAAACAACAGAAAGCATCAAATTGTGAAAGAAATAGCTTGATGGCATCTGCACATTCAGAATGAACAGTTTGGCTTATTCACAAGTAAGCAAGGAGTCCGAGATTTCTCGCTTCATCTGCAACAAAAGCTAAATCCTTCTGAGCTACTTTCAGTTTCTCAGCTACATTCTTATGCAGCTCATCTAGGTTTAAACCTGCGTGACTCTCTTTTATTTCTCTCGTTTGGAGAACCCAGCACGCTAGCTCTTAGTACTAGAATTTATTGTAGCAGGCACAATCTTATACTCGAATATTAAAAGCACCTTCTGGTTGTACTGTCAAAACATATTTATTGATTTGAAAGTCTTCTGCATTTCTGTTCATCATCTGTTCTAAACACTGAGGCGCATTGAATAATTGTGCATTCTCATCTCTGCTCTACACCTACCTTACAAGACCTCTATTTAATCAGTAGTGCGTCAGAGTTTCACACAGAGAGGCACTGGCTGTTGACTGTAAAATTGGATTTTGGCAGTGTTGTGAAACATGATATTGGGAAATGAGTGGAAAAAGGCTTATCACAGTTACGGAGTATGGAGGGATAAACACTTGTGAAGCTATCAGCAAATTGCAGCTCTTAGTCTGTGACGTCTGTGCAGGTGAGGTGCTTCACCCAGCTGCATGCAATTTAGACATTAGATTACTGTGAAATCTGTCACCAGTTATTATTTATTCAAATTCCATCCAGTTTATTTATATAGAACCAATTCACAACAAATGTTGTCTCAGGACACTTTGCAAAAAAAAATCTATTCAATCATGCATGCATTCTAATTGATCCTTATAGATCAAAACGTTTTTGTCTAAGGAAATTCAGCAGATTGCATCGAGTCATGGACTTGAAGCATTCGCTCCTCTTGGACCAGGTTGTTAGCTTTTTTCTGTGCAACCTGCAGGTATACAGTATGTTTCTACATCCTGTGTTTCAGTGGATGTGAGCACCATATATACGGTAATCACAAATCAACTTTTATACCTATGGAACGAGTGGATCATAAAGAAATGTGTTCAGTTGCTTCCTAAATGGAAAAAAAAAAAAAAGTAGATTTAAACACAATCAATGCCCAGATGGTAAGGACAGCATTAGGGTTTTTTCAGAGTGGGTATGTGATTCAATTGTGTCTTATGGGCTTGTTTCCCTTGCATTATGGCTCCGGTTTCATGTTCTGATTGGGCTGACGATCTGGCTCAAATAAGACATCTGTCATGTCTTTTCTGCTGGAAATATTAGACTTTAATTATTGGATCAGCATTGCATTGGTTCTTAATGGGATTTTGACTCTACGTACTATTAGAAGAGGTCTACCTGTATGTGCACTAAGCAGATCTAAAGAACATGCAACAGATCACCTCTAATAGTTACCCTTAGGTGTCTGATGTCTCGCATGCAGTTCAACATGGAGTTCTCTCAAACAGAGGTGTTTTACATGCCTATTTCAATAGCTATCATCAAGCAGTCACTTTGTGATTTTAATTCAGAATCTGCTTTGAATCACAAAGCAGATTCAAAGCTGAGCTTTTAGATTTAACTGTCTTCCTGGACAGAGTGATATTTAATGTTACTGCTACAATGTTTACCTCTTCCTTAACTCCTGCTGTTTTGTGCTTTGCACTTTGTTTGTTATTTTTTTATTTTTTTGGTAGAAAATGGTGGTGAGTGGAGCGGGATGTTTCATACCAATTTGGATTTAGGGTTGTTTATCACGGGACGCTAGCGACTTCAGAGGGAGTGCTGCAGAGTCAAGTGGCCCGCGGTGTGTTTGGGAAGAGAATCAATATGTTCAGAGCAAAAATAACAACCATGCTGTAACAACCACATCCCCTCCTATTTGAAGTGTGTGCCACTTTGCTTCCTGACATATCAAGCAAAGGGCTGCCCAGCATTTCGTTGTTCAAGGAGAAGTCATTAGGTGCTGAACTGCTTTGTTCCAGTTATGCTCACTATTATGACTCAAAATAAGGTTTTTGTTGATGTAGTTGATCACTGTCTGACAAACGCTTGTTTATTCATAGGGGCCTGACGTGTTAAAACGTCATGCATGATTTCTGTAAATGGTGTGTAATCATCACTTCAGTGCAGCAAAGTTAAAACAAAGTTGTGAATGTAATACATTTTTGTTCTAATAAGCAATGAAACTCATGTCAGTCATCAAGAAACATGAGTTTCTTGATTACACGTCAAGAAACTCATGTAATCTTAACGTGTAAGTGTCCTAAAGAGATCCTACATGTTCTGAGCTGAGGATTAATCAGTCTTACTTGATTGCTGCTCTAAAAGTGGGTGTCTTAAAGTCCTTCTGCAATAAACTAATGTCAAAGTCCTACTGTAGAGTAATGTACAAAGATTTGTCGTATGATACAGTTTACTAATTAGACTTTTGGTTGTTTGTTTCTATGTTATTTGTATTGTAATTCAGTATTTTTCTGGAGAAATTAATATTAAAACATTACACATTTAGTCAGGAACAGTGAGACAGGGAGCTATAAGAACATGGGATAATATTTGATGTCAACCTCCTGTGGCTCCTGTAAGTATTACGCTCACTTGCATTTTTTTTTTTTTTGTCAAACGAGAAGGCTTTGTTCAGATTTTGTACAGAATTGGAATTATATCTGAATTTTAAGTTGTATGTACTAACTGTGGTCACCAACCAAAAGATTTAAGTTACATGTTTGGTTGATTCAACAAGCAAGACTTTGCTTAATCTCAGGGCTTTTGAATCTGTTCCTACCCAGACTCTGGTTTGTAGAACAGTACCAGTACAACAGAATGCAACACGTAAAAGAAGAAAAACAGAGTCTGGAAATGAAAGGAATCCTTTTGATCTGTGGAGTATGAGAAATACCCCTGAGG
This sequence comes from Gambusia affinis, assembly GCF_019740435.1. Lineage (NCBI taxonomy): Eukaryota > Metazoa > Chordata > Actinopteri > Cyprinodontiformes > Poeciliidae > Gambusia > Gambusia affinis. Next base: position 11,483,465 of record NC_057889.1, read on the forward strand.
GAAACAGATGCTGCTACTGATGAGTTTCTGGAGATTCATGCTGTGTCTAAGACTGCAAAGAGGAGCGACCTTAGTTCCCTTTGTCTGTAGTCTTATCGACCCAATCTCATCCATCCCATTAAAGCACTTCAATACTTAAGATCCTGTTGTTGTGATGTTCCTTTATTTGCTCTTCACCTGGGGCTGTGCTTGAAATGATCTCAGTTCCTCCTATAAGTAGGCTTATCTTTTCTTGAGATATCTTCTTATAGAGCATGTAGTGCTTTTGCAAAAGTATCCACACCAATTGAAGTTTTTCACATTTCTATTACATTCCAATTACAAGCTTCAATTTAACTTAATGTGATCCGTCAACACAAAGTGGGGTATAACTGTGAGGTGGAGAAAAAAAAAAGATGCCCGCTTTACAAATTGTTTGATAAATAAAAATAAAAAACGAGGCGTGCATTTTTATTCACCTCCCCCTAAACTGGGTTCCAGATGTTTTGGGTGCGTGTCCTCCAGCTTCACACATCTCGAGACCATTCACATTTACACAATAGCTCAAGATCGTTCACATCGAACGGAGAACATCTCTAAACACCAATTTCAGCCTAGATTGAACTTTGACTAGGCCATTCTAATTCATGAAGGCACATTGATCTAGACTCGTCTTGCTTTGAGGTGAATTTCCATCTCAAGTATTTTACTGCATCTAGCAGCTTTTCATCCAGTGCTCAGCTCAATTCCTCTTCCCATTCCTCTCTTTCCCAGTTGAAGAAAAAGGATCCCAGAGCATGATCTTGCCAACACCATGTTTCACTGTAGAGACGTTCAGAGTTGGTTTTTCACAACCATGAAGTTGAGAAAGACATGTTTGCATTCATAGCTTGTGGCAATCTGCAAGCTTTTTCTGGTTTTCTTTCAACCATCAGTTTCATGTTGAAACATCAAAGCCAGATTTTTGCACAACTAACATTTATGCTCTTCAGAGGGTGCAGATACACTTGCAAGGCACTGTACATAACTTGCGGCTCACCACTAACCCTAGCTACCAGTGTACTTCACAGTAGTAGGCTTCCATAATGTACCCCCCTCATTTGCTGCCCATCAATGATTGAACAGGAAGTAGGAGGAGTCTGAGAAGATGATATGGCTGACACTGCAAAAAACTCAAAACCCACTCTCTCGACTGTTTATCGCAAATGTGCTTTCTTTAAAAAAGGATCTAGATTATGGTTTCCTATTAAAGAATGCAACATTTGTAAAAAAAAGTATTTTTTCCTTTTCCTTTTTTTTTTGTGTGTGTGTGTTTTTGCTCTCATCAGGCTGAAAAGGCGAAAGCAGCTGAAGCCGACCCAACCAGAAAAGAGCCAGAATGAGCCGAATCTGGCAATCATGTCCTCCTGTGACACGGATCCCAACAAGAAGACGGATCTGCTCAGAGTAACGGATAAACCACCTGCAGGTCTGAGTGAGGCGTGGCAAGAGAGAGCTGATTCTTCTTCAGATATCAATGAAAAGCATACATAGTCATTTATTACTGTCAAATTTCACTCACTGGGTTTGAGCAGAAGTAAGATAAATTTATCTAGGTTAGAATTTGTTGGCTAATGTATATGTTGGTCTACTTTCATATATTTCTTGTTTTGAGCATGATAAAGAAACCTGCATTTGATAATTACATCTAACACGATATATTTAACCACTGCAGACATCTAATCATTGGTGTTTCTGTTTAGAAACAGAGTTAGATGTTCACAATGACTGTGAGCATTACAAACATTCCTCTTTTGTTTAAAATGTTTCCTGTTCTCTGAGAGATGCAGACGCCCCACAAAATAGGGAATTGTTTGCATTGGAGCAACCTCAGCAGTTTTAAATGGGAAGTTGCATAATCATTTTCCTGGTTTGTTTAAGAGTCAGTTAGCCATGTTCACAAAGCCTGCATACAATAAGATTTGCTTTTAATTAGTTAATCCTGAAAGAAATGTTAAAACTCCTCATAATCTGTTTGCACTTTTTTGACAATGAGCATATGAACTCTTTAGCCCACTATTTGGAATAAGCAAGATTCACTGTGAATGCTTGTAAATAAGTCTTTGGATTGATAAACCGAACAGTAAAAGTAATACATCATATAAAGGTATCACCAAGGCACACTGTTTTAAAATTAACCAAACTTGCCCTACTCAGGCGGTTGTCCTCCTTAAGTATAACAAATGTATGACAAAGCAGTCCCACAGTATGATGCTGCCACCACAGTTGGTACAGTTTGAAAGGCTCCCTTCGACAAATCCCAACAAACATCTCATTTTTGTATCTTTCTTGCCTGAACATGCACTATAGCTCAATTAAATTTTTGTGTTAAAATATTTGAAATATATTTTTACATTTATTAGATTTGTAGAGGTCATTTTTTTCAGGATATTAATTCTCCCTAAATGTAGTATATCATGATGGGGTTGGCCTGTACACACAGGCTGAATTTACGTTGTGGTATTACAGTGTCAGCTCTGTGCAGACTCGGTGAAGTGCAGAGGTCAGAGGAGTGGCTGTTCAGGCACATGCAGCAAAAGTTACAGCAGTCTTAGTCATGCGCAGTGTTTCAGTCAATTGTGCACTAAAAGCTTCTGCGTCCTGGCAAGAGGAAAATGCTGACTGTGGGAATGATCTGCAACAGGAGTCTGATTGTGTGTCTACTTACAATAACTGCTGCAGCCTGTGCTGAATAATAATAATGGAGAGAAAAAAATAACTGGTACTGAAACACAAGTAACTCAATGGCTGTGAAGACTCTTCACTGAACCACAGATTCTCTCTGAGATTTGAGTTGTGACTTTGACAAGTGTGTCCACACATTCCTGAAAAAATCATAAAATCATGCATCTATAATTAAGGCCTTGAAATGTTTTTACTTAATTTACAAAACGTAAGTTGGCCTTACGTATGTTAATCACCGGTTCTAAATTTTGTTGTGGCACGACTATTTAATGTCATATATTCTATGTAGCTAATTATTCTCACGGGACTCGAAACCTATTAAAATTAAAAGATGACTTAAGATCTAGATCTACCAAGGTATGAATAATTTGCTCAATTTCATCCTCATGTGACATGATATTGTCCTCCACATGTTTGCTCTGTCTCTTTCAGCTTATCTTTTTATTTTCCCCTTGCAGTTATGCTTCACGTTTCACAGAAACCCTACTAATATACTTTGAAGTTTGTGTTTTTAAAATGTGATGAGGTTTAAGAAGCGTGAATACTGCAGTGTAGGGAATAGTTGCAATCCAATGAGGAGATTTCTAATATTTAACATTTTCTATAATCTATAATTCTTCTTCCACTTTCAGGTGATGGTTGTAAAAGTAGCAATCAGGCAAAAATGGAGAAAAAGAAGCCCCCGGGAACAGTAGAGTTTATTGTGAGTAGCCCAACACTCACATGACAATTTGGAAAACAAGATGCTAATCTATTTATTTTGCATTATTTTAAGCTGTGTGTGTGTTTAGAAAGTCTGTAGAAGCTAGGTTTCACATAAAGGCTGACCTGTGGTTACAGGTGGGACCTGATGATTCTATCAACAGCATCGCACTTAAATTCAACATCACCCCAAACAAGCTGGTGCAGCTGAACAAGCTCTTCGCCCGCAGCGTCTACCCTGGCCAGGTGAGAGGACTGAAACTGTCCGGTTGGGCTGATTTGCATCATCATTATAGATTAGCAGACTATTTATTAACTGTCCACCGTCATTACAGAAGCTGTTTGTTCCCGATGTGAGTCAAACAGAAACAGACCCGAAATCGCTGGCGGCTTCTGACGCCTCTTTCGCTAACTGTGTTTCTGACAAGCCATTACAGGTGAGTCAAAATCAGTCTGGAATGTTTCTGTAAGGCTATTTGACCTTATAATACCTCAACAGTGTGCTGTGGCATTTATCAGTGTCAAATTTTAACACTTAAGTTGTGCACATATTATTGGATTTGTCCTTAAACTTGTTCCAGGATTGCACTCAAAGCTGCCGGTCAGCGAAGTCCATCCGTCGAGAGTTCTCACCAAATTCTGAGGATGAGAGCCCGGCAACGGTTAAATTCATTAAGATGAGCTGCAAGTACTTCACCGATGGCATGGTGAGAAGCTTGGATGCTTTGCTGATGTCTGGTTAAAATGTAGATTAAATCTTGAAAGACTCCTTCTAAAATGTAGAAAGTTATTCTTTTATTGTTTTTCTTGCATTTAATTCACGTCCTTAGATGTTGATAAATGATTTGTCTTCTTTTGCTCAAGCTACTGTGTATACCTTACCTTAATGTATGCTATATTTAAGTGATAATTAAATGTGTAAATTTTCATTTTGTCTTTTTTTATGGATGAAAGAAAAACCCTGAGGCTGATATGTTAAGCAGGAAATTTTAGTGTGGAATTTGGTCTAAGCATTTTCCAAGTTTGGACAAAGCTGGAGAAGGATGCTAAGTTTGGAAAAAAAAAAAAATTTGTACTCTCAGACTTCATTCCCGATCATAGTTTAAAAGTTGCTTTCATCCATTATGATTAGTTTTTGCAGAGTTTATATTTGAAGTAAGACCACAGCAGAAATATTTACCATGAATTTAATATGAGCGTTAGTGTTAATGCTTAAAAATTATCCTAAAAAGAATGCCAGTACTGAAATGGTCCCATCAGGCAGTAACATTAAGGGATAAAAGTGCAGTAGTCACTAATATATTTCTTGCAAAGTGTACAGAAACCGTCTCCAAGGCTCCCTAAATGCAGTAGTTGTCCTACTAGATAAAGTCATGACTGCTGCTTTCCCTGTGTTAGGGTGTTGTGGGCGGTGTGTTAATTGTAACGCCCAACAACATCATGTTCGACCCTCACAAGTCGGACCCCTTGGTGATCGAGAACGGCTGTGAGGAGTACGGCCTCATCTGCCCCATGGAGGAGGTGGTCTCCGTGGCGCTGTACGACGACGTGTCGCGCATGCAGCTCAAAGACGCTTTGCCATCGTAAGAGCTGACGCTCCACATTTCTGCCGTTTTCTTGCCATCCTTCCTGGCCTTCACTTTTGCTCCTTTTTTCCTTATCCTGAGTCCAGCTCAGCTTTCTCTTGTCCTCAGCTGTTTTTTTTTTTCTGACATTCTATTCAGAACGCTACATTTCCAAATCCCATCCACCCTACTGTGAGCGTTTTCCTTTGTTAAAAATGTGTCTTTTGTTTGAGATTTTTGTTACCTCACATCATATTTGTTATTTTCATTTGGGTGCAGTTTTTAATTTAAGTTGGTCATGTTTTTGTTTTTGTTTTGTTTTTTCCCTGTACTTTTTTTCCCCCCTCCCTTTCTTCCATCCTGTTTCCCGTCTATGTGATGTCCCGTATCCTCACAGAGACCTACCCCAGGATCTGTGTCCTGTCTACAGGCCTGGTGAGTGGGAGCAGCTGCCATCGGAGCGGGACCTGAACCCCTTTAGTCGTTACGAGGCTCTGGTTCCAAAACAACCCATATTTTTGGATGACATTGAGTCTACCCTTTCTGAAACTGGTAAGACGTCATCAAATATGGATTTATTTTTTTTTCCCATCTATATACCCCCATAGCATTAGTAGCATGCCAAAATCGACTGGTCAGATATGCTCAAAGGACTCAAAACCTTTATCGTAGTTGTACAGGGTTTTGTTTTAACATATTCCCTATTTCCAGTGAGTACCGAGGGGGAACAGACAGAAAAGTCTCCATCGGATGAGGGATTTACCGATCTGGAGCCTACTATCAACTGGAACACCGCGGAGACACAGGGGAGCTCATCTACAACACACTGCAGAGACAATTATGAACATGTAGGACCAAATTGTCTCAACCTGCAGGAGCCCCGAGACTATTCAGCACTCAGTCGAGCTAAAGGGAGGCTGGATGATGAAGAGGACGAAGGTGTTGCTCAGAACAGCTCCATAGAGGACGGAGTGTCAGTCTTATCTGCCTTAGAGACCGAGAAACAGGGTAGCTTGCAGATTAAACCCTTGAGCCAGCAGGTAGCTGAAACCAAAGATACGCACCCCGAAGGCGCCGAAGAGCTGCTAAATAGAGTAGAAGATAAAACACTCAGGAGGCTGAGCCTGCAGGAGGCTTCAGAGGTAGAGAGAAGAAGCCCAGACAGACTAGCAGAGGGCGACAGAGTCAGTGAGGAGGTGAGACAAAAGAAGAACCAGGAATCTGAGATGAGGTCATGGCTGCTGAAGAGGATGCAGGTTCCAATAGCAGGTACATCAGAGTGTTGGTTATTAATGGTATTTATATGCTGAATATATTACACCTCAAACATTCAGTGTCAGAGAACTGTGAAAAGTTAGAATAAAACTGTGTCATTAAGTTTTAATTTCTTTTTTCTTTTTCATTTTTTTGTCTTATTTTTGGCAGACATGCTTTTACCATCGGAGGAGAAGAGCAAAAATCCACCCATGTTCCTGTGCTTCAAGGTTGGGAAGCCAATGAGGAAGTCCTTCACCACCAGCATGACCTCCAGTCCCGCGCCCTCAGTCAGAATCCGGGAGAGGCAGCCAGAATACTGGTTTGCTGTTCCTCAGGAGAGGTGATGTTAACCCCCCAAAAAACCATCAGAAATGACTTCAAAATAAAGAAATGGTAATGTTTGTTGTTTTTTTTCTCAAGGATAATCTGTTAAGAGGTGTGTCGTGTGTGTCTGTGTTTCAGGGTGGACAGTCTCTACTCTTTTTTCGTCCAGTGGTCTCCTGATGTGTACGGGAAGGAAGCCCGTGAGCAGGGCTTTGTTGTGGTGGAGAAAGATGAGCTGGACATGATCGACAACTTCTTCAGTGACCCTGCGTCTTGCAGTTGGGAGGTGAAGATTTTTTGCTACCATCACCCCAGTTTGTGTGTGTGTGTGTGTGTGTGTGTGTGTGTGTGTGTGTGTGTATACGTATGTTGTGTTTTTTAATCTCTTTACTTTTGTCTTTTTTCCTGCTGCGTATTCTAGATCATCACCATTGACGAAGCCAAACGCAGGCAGAGCTTTAGCAGCTGTGACAGAGACTCTACGGTGGACGCTTTGCCCATGCTTATTGATAACAGTGATCTGCTCCAAGATACACACATTGAGAAGGTAAGTTGTGTAGGACATGCAGCAGGTCTCCTGCCAACAAATCCTTTCGCTCTTTTTTTTTAAATTGAGATTTAATTTTAGTTTGATAAAACGTGACAAAAAAAACAAAAAAAAACAATTTATGTTTAAACAATAGATTTCGCTCTGGTTACAGCATAACAGGCCGGTTTTATGTTTAAAATGTGATAGAAAGAAATATAAACATATTAAGTCCTACCCTAGATACTTATGCAAGTATTCATTCCTTAATTCACAGTCTAATAGTTGATTATTTTGTTTCTTTCAGCTTGCCTGTCGCCTGCCAGCCCGCGTGCAGGGTTATCTATGGAGGCTGGTCTACAGCACTGAGAAACATGGCACCAGTCTGAAGACTCTGTACAGGAACTTGTTAGATGTCGACAGTCCCGTGCTGCTGGTTGTCAAAGATATGGATGAGCAAGTAAATAACAAGACATATTGCACAAGATAAAACCGTTTAGCTTTGGCGCCTCATAGTGGTGAAAGATATATAGACTTCACAAACCCCAAGTCATGTCATTTGTTAATATTTCTATCAGAAAGGTAATTTTGTTTTTTTATGTCTTGTTACAGATATTTGGAGCTTTTTCAACCCACCCCTTCAGAGTCAGTGAACATTTCTATGGCACTGGAGAGACATTCCTTTATAGCTTCTGTCCTGAAATTAAAGTTTGTGCTTAATTAGCTCCGTAAACACATCCCAAAAATCTGTACTCACTTTAGAGTATTTTAATTCTGACATAATTTGGCATAATTTCAGGTGTACCGCTGGACGGGGGAGAATTCTTACTTTGTGAAAGGCAACACTGACTCTCTGCAGATGGGAGGAGGAGGGTGTGTACAGCAACCACATTATTCCCTTTGCTGACACTTGACTGTTGAACAGAAAAATGCATTTTTGCTGCTCCCTGACCTTTTTTTTGTCCTCTCCACTGTAGCGGCCATCTGGGTCTCTGGCTGGACGGGGAGTTGTACCGAGGCACTACCACCAAATGCGCCACCTTCAACAATCAGCCACTTTCCACCCAGCAGGACTTCAACATCCACAGTCTAGAGGTGTGGACCTTTGAGTAGCCTCATCTGCCCAAGCTCCTGACAAATCTACACATCGTGAGCCATTAGAAAAACACTCCCAGGTCTGTTATGCATCACTTGGAGCCACTCATGAATGAGACTGAGTGTCATGTGAGACAGACACAAGCAGCAAAGGCGTCTGTGTTCTGCAGGGAGCCTCGTCACGAGTTTACATCCAGTTGCTTTTACAAGAGGAGGTGCGACAAAATGCCCTGAGCTCATTTGCTGCCTTACAAATAGAACAGAGGCTCCAGCTTCCTCTGTGTGAAGGCTGCCTGGCAGTCAAAGCTGCTCTTTGACTGTGAGGCTAAAACCTAAAGAGGCCAAAGTGCTCACATTAATGTTCACGTTATTTCCAACAACACTAGATGAAGGTCCATGAAAAGGAATATGGACGCCTCAGAATGCTCTGGGGTTATCCTTACAGAAATTATAACAGTGTTGACAATATTTGTATGTTTGACAATGTACATACTTATGTACTGAAGAAATTTGGAATGATGATCTTTTTTTGTTGTTATTGCTGCAGTTTACTCAAAACTTGAAGGAAAGTGACAATTGCCAGGGTTAATTTTGACCCATTCAACATCAAATAGCTAATTTGTCTCCATCTGAAGCATTCGCTTCTCCTTTGGTGATAACTTTTTCTCTTGTGGTGAATCTGAGATGGCAAGAGTGAGATACAATTCACTTCCCAAATGAAGAAATATGATCCAAAAAAAACTCTTACGGCCAGAAACAAGTTTGCAATGACCAAATTTAATGTTTTGTTCCTGACCTTATATTTTTTAAGAATATTTTTGCATTTTATTTTTATATTCTTTTTTTTTTTATGAGAAAACTGCTCCTTTTTTAGTATTATTTTTTTACAATGGTTTATTTCTGTTCTTGAGTAATTTTATGTTAAAACTTTTGTTGTTTTTTTTGTTTTTTACTTGGTCATTGTTGTTGAGCCAATTTAACATGATACCACTTTGCACTACAGGATGCAGGCAATGCTGCCTTTGTGGCCCCTAGTAATGAGCATTACTTTAATATTACTGTTAAATTGTTACAAAATCTAGTTGAATCATTAACCAGAGAAGGGAAGTCCAAATACGCCTCACTCTCTACATTAGCTAATGTTGATGGAAAAAGGGATAAACTGTTATTGCACTCTGATGTGGCACTAACTACACAATCAAATCTGCTAACACAGAAATGAAGCTTCTTTTGATATCTGATTCAGGCTTGTAGTGCATGAATACAACACCACTACCTGCCATACTCTGTTCACTAATGCCAGAAAAATGCTTCATATTAAAATTGAGCGATATTACTTTAAGTTGGTTGGTGTTGTAACTGTGAATGCTCTCCCAAGTATTATTTCTTGTGAATCCAAAACTGCTGCACTCTGTGATGTCTCTAAGAAGCTATTTATTGTTGTTATTGCCACCACATTTAAATTTAAATAAATGTTAAACATATAACATAAAAATAGCATTGAGTGCTCATGATTTCAGTTTTTTTTTTTTTTTTTCCACTGCTGAAAACGGAACATGTGTACTGGAACATGATGTTATAGCCTGTAGATAATTGGGTGTCAAACTAATTTTCGTTTTGAGCCTTATGCAGATCACAACTGTCCTCAAAGGGCCGGTTGTGCCAGAATGTATTTATAAAACCCAATAACAAACTGTTAAAATATTGATAAATAGTTGTCTCTCTATTCAGTGAGTACTTCAAATTAAATAATATGGAACATCTTTTCACATAGGTGTAATTTGGCAGCATACAGATAAAAACTGCTACAATTGTTCTTTTGAAGTTTTGACTCATTTCTCTCTATAGTCTGGAGGGCCGCAAAAACTTGGATTTGGCTCCTGGCCTTGAGTTTGACACGTGCTGTAGAACGTCATCTCAACAAAGACAGTTTTTAGAAAAGATGCATCACTGCAGATTAAAAACAGATTTAGCTCACTTTAACTTTAAAAAGAGGTGTGAAGGAGTTTGGGGGATTCATGAGATTGACAGATTGAGTACGTTAACTAAGTATACTTTTGTTTTACGCTTAAGGTCTTTCTAAATTATCTTAACCTAACTTCATCGGCATTTACCTTTTAGGAAAACTGCCGAGTGATGTCCCCTCGCAAAAGTTGACGATCTTTGGTAGGCATGTAATGCGGAACAAAAACAAATATGTTGAAAGGAAACTCGAACCCAGAGGGAAGATGGAAGGAAAGACTTCTAGAGAGTATGATGAATCGTGTATTTTCTGCCATTTTGCGCACAATAGAGACGAAGAAACGACTATTCTTAAGCAGGTAAGGAGTTTTTGTTGGGTTTAAAGAGGAGAAACTCTTGGGTGAGAGTTTCAGATTTATGATTTGAAACTAGTCACGTTCCGTTGTGTCAGTACGTGACAAGTAATAATAAAAATAATCCCGTCCGGGATTTTTATTGGTCTATCTACAATAACTCTTTGAAGAATTTTAATTAATATGAGTTACAACAATAATCAATAAAGTATTTTTGAATTTGAATTGATTTATAAATTTAAAATTTTTTAAATGGATATCACGTCTGAATGCGTTATATTTGGGTAAGTGGGTATTATTTGTGTTTTGAATATTTAAAAGTAAAAAAAAAAAAAAAGTGAATAGAACTTGTCTGACGTATTAACAGATCTCAAAGAGCAAACGTTTTTGTCGCTTAAACAAACTATAGTTCCTGAATTTATTTCCAAGTTTTTGGCAGTTAAATGCATCCGGAAGTTTCATTATCCTCAAATGGAGAAAGCAGGAAGGAATGGTCAACTATTCCAGAAGTGACAATCTCTAAATACATTTAAAAAATACTCAACAGCAGGGCTCTGAAGCATCCAGGAAGTAAAACGAACCCAGATCAACATCTCATTTAAGGCATCATGACCTTAAATGAAATAATTTCACTCTTCTGCAGGACGAAGAGTTTGTTTGCTTCAGAGATATTGATCCTGTTGCTCCTCATCACTACCTGGTTATTCCTAGAGACCACATTGTCAGCTGCAAATCACTGAACAGAACCCACATTGACCTCGGTCAGTGACATCCTCTTCTTACACTAGTTCTATTATGTTTTTATATCTAGAGCTCATAGCAGACAGCAATAACAAACCATGTGTTTAACAGTTAAAAGGATGGCCAAATTTGGGAAAGAAGTCCTCCTGGACCAGGGGGTCACTGATATGGAGAATGTAAGGTGGGTGAGAAATCTAACAAGTGTGTTTATTTCTCACTTATGGCCAGCAAACTTTCTCTAGCCTTTCTTCGGTCTGTTTTTTTGTTTTTTTTTCTCGTTTTTACATGCGCTCCTCCTTTTTGATTCTCTTTTTAGGACTTTTTCCCTTTTTTCTTTCCATGAGGCCTGCTGTCTTTTACCCTGTAATCCTTCCTAATGTTCTTTTTTGACTTTTGTGTTTTCTTTTTCTTGTTTTTGCAGGTTTCAGACAGAAAATTGCATATTTTTCTGTTCACCAGTTATTGGAAGCAGTTGTCATTAAGGATTAATCAAATACTGTACTCAATTGGAAGTGTTTTTATTTGTGTTTTAAAGTGGAAATTGAAACTGAAGACGAATGCTGAAATTCTGAGTCGGCTACAATACAAGACATTAGAAGTGATGAAAAACTTGTAGCAACTCTGTTTAATCTGTAACTTCACCCACATATTGTGAGACTGCGGCAAAACGAAACTGAGCTTGGCACTGATGTGTGTTTGTTCTTCAGGTTGGGGTTCCATCAGCCTCCCTTCATCTCAGTAGAACACCTTCACCTCCATGTGCTTGCCCCGGCTAGCCAGATCTCAACTACTATGCAGTACAAGTTCACCCCAGAAACTGACCGTTTTATTACTGTGAGATTGGCTAACAAATTTTCTTCCTATTTTTTTTTAAAAATACTATTGTAATGTTTTCTTCACTTAAAGAAACAAAAAACATTAATTGAATCAGCAGTAACATGAATCAGCTGTAACGTGAATCAGATATAACGACGTGTGTCCTTTCTCTACTCTTTCTCCAGGAAAGGTCTCTAAGGGAGCGTTTAAAGAAAGTGCCTCCACTTACCTTTGCAAGTTTTAGAAAACATTTGGGATTTTAGGTCTTAGGTTTTGAGCCTCTAATGATCATGCAGCTGTGGTACAAAAAGAAACTCAGCCTGGACAGAGACTTTTTATAAGCACTGACTGTTAAGACAGAAAAGCTGAATTTCAGTGTGCTGTTATTCCAGTGTGCATGCAAACTCCAGGCTGGCTGGAACTCCAACCCAGTACCTTCTCACTACAAGGCAAGTACTCTACCAATTGCACCATTGTACTGTTATTTTTATTATTTTTTATTTTTTTAATCATTTTATCTTTATTTTTAGTCACATTTACACGTTAAGGAGACAATAAACCATACTGTGGCATATAAATTATGAAATTTAGACTATTGTTTACTGAGGTCTATGTAAAGCGATTTGTTATTTTATTTTATTTATAATTAATACCAAATGAACTGTTAGATAACTAATAGGCTATAAGCGTTAAAAGGTGATTTTTGACTTGTTTGAAAAATGGTCTTGATATATAAAAAAGATGCGTACTTCTTTTAAAATGTGTTTTTTATCAGTGAAAGGAAAAAGATTGTAATTGTAATTGTAAAAAAAAGCTTCCTGTATTTATTCTTGGATTTATTTTAAAGTTATAAATGTCCATTTAAGCTTGTAAAGCGATAAAACAATTGTTTATAGGATAAAAATTCTCAATATTTGTTTCACCTCAAAATAGTTTTTGTCCACATCATTGGAGTCAAGGGTTAAAATTTTGTGTCCGTTGTGTTTCTTTAAAGATGTATAGCATATGAGCCAACATATGTTGTAATTTAAGTGCTGAAATCAAACTCATCCGCTTGATGTATTTTTATTTCGTCAGTGTGCTTTTGATTCCTTGCTTGTATGACAATTTATAATGAACATAATGAAGTTTACATACCTCTAAAAATGTAATTTTTTTTATGATGATCAAGACAAAATATTTCAGCATTTTTTTCCACATTTATTGTGACATACATCCCACAAAAAAACTAAATATAAACCAACATGTTAGAGCAAAACAAAAATAATACATATGCAAATGCTGCAATAACCTGATTGTGTACTGTAAGTGTGTCAGGACAGTTAATAAATGTGGAAAATGAGGAAGAAGACTGCAAAAATGGGATGTTTATCATTGATGAGAAGATAAAAAGGGGAGAGAGAGATTGCAAGAATCTTTAGCAAGGATTTCCTATATGTGATAATGGTCTCTATTCTCCATACTGGACTGAGAGGTAGGGTTGAAAGACAAACATTTTCCTTCAAAGAAAACATCCAGGCCTGGCTAATATCTTCCAAAACAATGTGGAAGAATGAGTTGTTGTCAGATAGGAGAACTGGAACATATTGGGACAAAAACAATGCAGCAAATCACCAATAGACCCATGTTGACCTTCCAGCTGAAAAATAGGTCCAAAGCAGAGCTAGGACAGGATGACTTTAATCACAGCATATTCATGTGTGTGGGTGGCCCAGTGAACTTAGTAAGAGTTATGTTACAAACAAAATGTGGCATAAAGGCGAAATGTCATCATGTAGATGAAAAGAGCTAGTGCTTTCTTTGATTTAAATACAAATTTTTTTTAAGCTACTTTATTATTATGAGATTAGGATTTATATCAATAGTTCCTTCTGCCTGTCATGGCTGGTGCTGACGTTGCATTCTTAACATTCTACGTTAACGTGAAAGCGTCGCTGCTGTGGTGAAGTCCCGCCCCTCCCATCGTCAACAACTGGATTCCAGCTATCTGTATTTTCGACAGCTAGCATCGCTAGCCCGCTAACGATGGTTGCGTTCATAAAGAAGTAACGTAACCTCGACTGACTTGGGTTTGTTTCTTTTGATCTGAGACGGGTTCCGGTCACGGCCCGTGTCGTCTATGCAAGCTACTGGACCAGCGGCCACAGAGAGACTCGCTGGCGTACCGTCCTTTAGGCTTCTCCGAAACAAGATTAGCTGCTATCGCTAGCTGGCTCGCTGACAGCTGGTTAGCTGCGTGCCTTTAACAACGACGTAGCAAGGATTTATTTGATAAAACAATGAGTCGTCTCTGACACTGGTGAGTCATCGTAGTAGTTTAATATGTTCTATATATTTTTTAAAAATGTTGTGTTTAATGCAACCGCGCTAACCATCAGCTTGTTTGTAGCCACACATAGAGAGCCACGCCTGGACCATTTAAATCACTGCGCCGCATGACACTGGGAACTTATTTCGGCTTCAACGCGCCTACTACTGTACAATGTTTGTGTTCAGGATATTTAAGGCATTTCTACTTTTTTGGTTCACAGAGAGTACTGAGGCCTTGTTGGTTGTCACTTAGGAGTTATCCGAGCCCATTTCTCGCAAGGTGGGTCTCGGTTGACTCTGCATTGGTGCTATTGAAGATACGCTCGTCCGTGCACGCTGGTTTGGTTTTACCAGAGCTGCCAGTATGATGCCGGTGAGTATGATCGCCTTTTAATAATGTTGATTTGTGTGCTTAATTATACAGAAATCCCACGTGCTTTCACTTGGTAGGTGAAATTTTTCCAAAGACTCATTTAAAATAAATTGCTTATTTAAATGACAAAAATGATAGCATTTAAAACATTTAGATTTTGGGGTCATTCCTGTCTCTGATCAAACCCGTTAATACTTTGTTTTTATTTACCTGAAATAAGTCTTTTTTTAATTGACTTAGAATTGTTAAATTCTTGAATTCAGCTAAAAGGCCAAGTTCCGTACTGTAAAATATTTTTACAATGGAATGCAATTTATTGTTAATTTCTCAAATTAAGACATTTTACACTTCACATAAACCTAAAACACAGCTGTGGAATAAAAACCAAAATAATTTTTATGGCAAATCCAAAATGGGTTTATTAAAACGGAAAGCTTCAGCGTTTTGGTCATAAACTATACCATGTTTTGTAGTGGTGTAAAGGTATTGCAATTTAACTTTTAATAAATGCCAAATTGGAAGTTTCATAAGAAAATACAGTATGTTTTGCACAATTTTCTAATTATAATATAAAGTATATTAAAGACATCTTATAATTTTTTTTAATTAAAATGTTGCTTGTTTAATAGAACCTTGTTCAGATAAAACTCTAGCAATATCCGATTACTTTTTATTACTATATTTCATATTATTTAACTCAGCATTCACTTTTTCATACATTTTGCCAAATAAAAGAAACATTTATCACCTCTATTGCTATTGGCTCCTTTCCACTTTATACCAAAACTTATTTAAACCAAAAAAGGCACTGACGTACCTAAAGGAGTGTTTGTTTTTTACTTGTTATATTTTTCTGTACCCTGTGTTGACCTGGTTTTATTGTTGTATATGGTGTAGAATATAATATCTGAATTGCAACTCTAGTACTAAGGCTTTGTTGTTGTCTGTCAGTGCTGAGAAAGCAGTGATGTATTTTGTGGAAAATTCATCAATTACAAATGACCTCCTTCTATCATGACATTATGGATTATGCAGAATCCATAATGTCATGATAGAAGGAGGTAATTTGTATTTGGTTTGTGACCTAAGAGTTGCAGGAAACAAACACAGTGAGCCTTTTAAAGCTTCAGGTGTACAAAGTCGCTCCACATTTGTTCCAGTGGTGACCTCCTCCGGTCCAAATGCAGCCACTGCCTCGGTGAACAGTTGCATGCTGTGGCACCAACCAGATATTGACGGAGTCAAAGAGTTTGTCCAGCAGAGAGGGACTCGGTTCTCTCGTGTGACTCGGCCAGCCAATGAGACCTCAGTAGATCTAGGTCTGTGCGACTGCATCAACTAACGCTCTGTTGTTGGGGGGGCGGGGGGGGGCTTTTGAGCTGAGTGGATTGTCAAGAGGCATTAATCTCACACTGTGAAACTGAGCAAAGCTTGATTTAGAGGAAAAAGTAAACATTGTTTTTTTTTTACACTCACTTTTTTAAATTAGTTGCTTAAAAGCAACACCAGGCGAGCCGCCACCCTAAAAGTGCTTGTCATAAAATGTAAAATATTCATAGTCAAATATGGAGGGTTGTGATTGTTTGTTCTTTTAATCAAACCCAATATGAGTAGATGGATAGAGTCAGGTATTGATTTATTTAGCAACTTTCAGTTGTTTAAGATGCCTGTTTCTAGTTTACTGCTTGAATAAAATACATTTTTGATTATGCTTTCAAAGTTTTGTCCTAATGGACATTAGTCAGGCTTCACTCTGAAGCGGTCCCTTATGAAGGGCAGATAAGACGTTGTTGGACTTTGACATCTGTAAGCTGAGGCTTTTCTTTTATTCTTTTTGAAGACCTTGGCAAATCTGCTTCATGTTCTAAATGTGAAATATTAAGACTTGCTGCATATTAACAAACAAACCTGCACGAATGCTCAGGAACGATTTCCTAATCAGCTAAAGCAAGCTTTAAATCTGCTTATTCAATGTGGAAAGATCCCGTTGCCATGTTGTTTTGGTCAAAGCAAAATAAAAAAAGAAAATGTTTATTCAGGTTTATGTTGCATGTGTTTCAATTTTTCATTCATACTGAGGCTCTTTTTTTAGTATTGTTTGTGTTTAAGTACTGAGAATAGTGACATCCAGATTCAAAAAGCCCTTTCATCAAAGCACACGTTTATTGATGCTTACTCACGAGAGAAGCTTTTTTAAAACCTTTTGATTCAGTGATATCACAAAGAAACGGTCACAAGTCATCCAAAGATGGAAATCGAATCTATTCAGTTTAAACGTGTGTGTCTTTAATACTTGGAAACGACCACGGCCTTATAGCTTGGTCAGCATACAGCCACTCCTGCTGTTTACCACTGCCTCATGCAACACTGACGGAGCCCTGAATATTTTTCCTTGCCACAAGTTTCTTACCCTCACTGGCGTCATAATAACCTATGTTAACACTATCGAACCTCATTGCTCTGCCTCAGTATTTTGCTGCAATGCAATACACGCCTTTCATTCAAAGCAGAACATTTTCTTTGGCATCATTCAAGTTCTAAAAGAATATTTGATGTTTTTCTTTTTTGTTCTCTCTTTTATTTGAAGTAGAGGGGAAAAAAATCTTGAAGCAGTTGGAAAATATACTTAGTAAATTGTTGCGATAAAGCTCAGATGGTTTTGACAGTATAGTTCTTGTGTTCTGATGTCGCTGTTTTATCTTGCTTTAGGAAAGTTTTATTTTGAAACTGGTTTTTGTGAAGCACTTTTGTGAAAGTGTAACATTCTCCTGCTTATGTTCCACTTTATTGTGAGTAAGTGCTGGATAAGATTTGAGTGAGTGATTGGTTGTTTTGTCCATTCACCATTTTTCTTGCGTTTTTTGCAATCTTGATCATTTTGTACCAGACTAAAGAAGCTTTCTGCCATGGGACATTTGGTACTGACCATGCATCATTTTGTACCTGCCCTGACTACCAATTGATGAAACAAGGAGAGTTGAGACAGAGGCTCTGGCTTTGGGTTTATAAAGGTTATTGCCTCCTCCTCTATTCTGGGCAGAACATATTAATATTTACTAAAAGTATTTTTTATATTTTAAGAGAGGCTTCTGTAAGCAACTGTGGTTATGAGTTTAACTAAGACTTATTTTGGTTTGACTGGAGGTTATTATCTGTCATGTTTGGTCATTTAATAGCCCCAAAAGGGGTTTAGAATTGCAATTAGGGAAAACAGAGTTCAATATAAAAAACCTCAAAGTGTTATGCCATAAATTTAAGTAATACTTATGGTTTTGTGAATTTTTGTTTATTTCCATAAATCATCAAAACACAAAACTACAATGCGAGTAAACGGATTTATAAAGGTTACAGAGAGAAACTACTATGTTCATTACGTGAATATAGTGGTGAAAATAGGGTGACTTGGCCTGAGGCCTTTATCATTTGCTGGATCATCCTGTTCATGTTTAATACGTGTGGGGGGTTTTTGTTTTGTTTTTTTTTATCTTTGAACCCAGTGAACATCAATCTGAATCATGTTTAGATCAACTAAAGGTTTAGCTTTTCAGTAAGATTCTATGTCATTCTTTCACTTGAGGTTGTGGAAAATAGTTTTAATTTACAATTCTGCCGAGGTCTTTGACTAATAACCAGGTTTTAGAATGTTTCTTCAGCCATGAAAAGACCGATCCCGTCCTTTTTTTGTTTTTTTCCCCCATGACGCCACAGTAGCCAGCACCACATCCCAGCCACAATCTTCTGTCAGAAAGTCTTTTCGTTATCCTCCTCTGCCCTCTCTCCCTCTTTTTCATTCCCTTTCTCTTACTGTTAGTTACACTCTTGCTCACTCTCCCCCCGTCCGTCCATCTATCCCTCCCTCCCCGAACTGTACATCCAGCTCGTGTTTTTTTTTTTTTTCCTCCCAAGTCTCCTCTGCAGCACTTTTCTGATGCACGCACCGCTGTCGGCTTTAGAGGTCTGCTCGCGATGGCATAACGATTAAGTCCTACGACTGCAAAAGCAGCAGCAGCGCCATGATGAGGAGGTTTGTGAATATAATGCTGCGTGGCCTTGTTAGCCTCTCCAAGGAGAGCCCTATCTGGGCAAAGGAACACCAGCCGCTGCCAAAAAAGAAGATCAAGAGGAAACGGAGGGCGGTGAAGAGAAACAAGAGTATGGGCAGACGCAACTTAGTGAGGGCGGTTGGTATTTCTCCAGTGGTCCTTTACCAGGATCACTGGAGTTCCCATTTTCTGAGCTGCTGTTATACCTATGCAGATCTTTGAATATTTTTTTTTCTGTCATGCTTTTTATTCTTGTGAGTGGATGAGTTAAGTTTAAATTTGCAACTTGTTTTCCTGATAAGCCTGAGTAATTGTAGGTTGGTTTGGAGGCAGACAATTAGAATTACATTATTAATTGTTGGCTTTACGCAAAGTATTCTAAAACATAAAAACAAGAAGGAATGTGCTCAATTCTCCCTCAAGAAGGGGATGAATTTTTTTCTAATAGATGCATAGGTTCATTCTTTTTCCCAATATTGGCGTCATCATCTGAAAACAGTTTTGCCAGTAAGGTGTCACCACCCTTACCTTATTTGCAATAGTTCACATCAGCACAGTTAAGTAGCATCATAATAGATGTTGGTTTTTTTTTTATTTTATTTTTTTATCCTACTTGTAAAAGATAGCCAAACTAAAATATTTGCATGTGTTGCAGAACCTTTGGTCTTCTGGTCGCATTAGTCAGGCTTCAAAGAACAAGTGATCATGCTGGTTAATTTAGCCCGCTGCTGAAAATGTCAATGAATCAGATGTCTGCATCATTGAAATTCTGAGTCATTTGTCTCAGAAAATCTCCTGGAGTTACAGTTTAAAGGTAGCTCAGTGACTGGACTGTAAATTATATATGACAGAGCTGCATAGCTGTAACCGGACACTGGAGCCCTTTTCACAAATATAAATGTGAATTACTTTATTTTCAATGTAAACACTGAGTTTGTTTAAGGCATAGCTCTAGATTTATTTTATGTGAGACTTGTCACATTAAACTGAAAGGTATATCTCCAATCCTTTTTGCTTCATGTTACCAGTGACATTAAGCCAACATGTAGGGTGTTCTCACTACTCCAGCAAGAAAAACAAGCATATGTGCCCAAAGATTGAGAAAGTTTATATCTGTCATGTTAGAGCACCTTGATTACGTATTGCCAATTCCTACCCTTAAACTGCCTTGTTGGTCTTTTGCAGCCATTTATACAGACCTGGTTATGGTTTTCTCTTCTTTGCTTATTGGTTTTGAAAAATGATGCAGACTTGTGATTTAGTCTGTTTCTTAACGATGAGCTGAAGGACAGCTTCCTCGACTTGGCTTGCAGTGATGAAGGCAGAGTGGGAAGTGTTTTCCTCTGTTATGGAGGTCCATGTGTTTTTGAGGAGGAGGTCAGAGATGGTCTGTCAGTGACCTGAGTGTCTGACATCATGGACCTATGTAACCTTTATTTTACCAGGAATGCCTCATTGAGATTAAAACCCTGGTCAAGACTGACAGAAGCACACACACAATAAATAAGCAATAGTGAAACATAAACTACCACAGATCACTTTGCGGGTAATGTGCTCACTGGGATCATCATATTCTTCAGATTTATTGGCTTTATTAATCTATTGAGACGGTCTATTTAAACCAGTCAGATTTTTGTGGCACAATTTAGCAGTTTTTATTTGAGCTCTTAAGCCTATTATACGGTATTAGACAGACTAAAATGCAATAATCTTTCTTTTAGTGAACACAATTAATCGTTCTAGTCCTTGACCCAAGCACCTGTTAACTTGGGAACATCTTTAAAGCTAAAGTAAACATTTGTTGTTTGAGGACAAAAGGCAACATCTTGTTAATTTTAGAAACCAGATGGGACTGCTTTTAATTTAAAAGTACAGCAGTGAAGTAGAGTAGCTTCTGCACAAAAAGTCGATGTTTTCATAACAAACATAAATTCATAGTTAAAGTAGTAATGGGCACCACTACAAAAGAAAGTATTATTTTTCTTTTTTCTTTTTCTTTTTTTTTATCACTTAAGAATAAAATATGTAACTATCATTTGCTATATGGATACATTGTCATCTCACCTACCAAGGTAGGATAACCAGTTTAGATGCCTGTTTTTTTTTCTCCCTGTTTTCGATGATATACTTGTAACATTGGGGTTGCAAAGATAAATAAACATGGTGTCACTGTCTTCTAAATGACCCCAAAAGCCCTTTTTTAAGAACTTTTGTTGTGACTTATCTTTATAAATCCAGGAAGAGACATTATTCTGCTTTCACTACCAGCCTAAACTGCATGTTCATCACAGTATTGGGCCTTAATCTATGTAAACAGAAAAGTGGCAGGCACAGTCACGTGCATATCAGCAGCTCAACCTATCAGTCACGGATGGTCTGCAGCATAACGCAGCATCAGCACAGAGGGCTTTGTACGTCACTGAGTGTTTAAAGCCCCAACCTTCAACCACACCTTTAGACAGCGATGGACTCTTTGTTTATTTCCTTCATTATCCGTTTATGTTTTCTAAATTTTGTTCACCGGGTTATTTATCCCTTCCGTGTGCCTTTCAGATGATATTGACGGTGTACCTCAGCGATGGGGAGCAGACCGCGGCCGAGGTCCCCATCACACCCGAGACCACGTGCCGCGACGTCGTCGAGTTTTGCAAAGAGCCCGGCGAGAGCGGCTGCCACCTGGCTGAGGTCTGGCGAGGCAACGGTGAGTTCCACCTGGGATATGGGATATCTGTCGTAATCTACACAGACTTTAAGTAGTGCATCAAAATAATTTAATGAAGCCCATTATTGCTGAATCTGACACTTTTCTTTCATGCACAGGAATTAAATATTTGTTGTCATATTCCAGAAGCATACTCAAATCTAAAGAAGGTGTTAAGCTGAGTTATGCATGAGTTACTTGAGTAAAAAAGACAGAACATGGAAAAAGAGGAAGATATTATTACAACATAAGATAATGGGCTTCAAGTTCAGGTTACAGTTCATAGGACTGTCACAACTTCCCTCCCTCCAGATATTCTTCAGCCGTCATACTATCCTGACACACTGGAGCCAGCAGTTTTTGATCACAGCTCCTTGTTTTCTTCTACATCCAAACAAAGGGTGTTATTAAGCCCAAGTTATGCAATAAGATTCAGTTGACATTTAATAATCCATCACTCCCCCCCCCTAAAATCTTTCTGGTGTTTTTTTTGTTTTTTGGAGGTTTTTTTGCATGTTTTATTCCACTCTTTTGTTTTTGCAAACACTGGGCTGTCACGTTGACATCCAAAATACTTAAAACTCTTGGAGATATCCACAAATCTCCTCCTACACCTTTGTTATTTGTAGGCAGATTAAAGCCCAGCTAATTAACATCTTCCTGCTTTCAATCATTTTTCTGCAGAAAGAGCGATCCCATTTGAACACATGATGTATGAACATCTGCAGAAGTGGGGGCCACGAAAACAAGAAGTCAAGTTCTTTCTCCGCCATGAAGATTCTCCCACCGAGAGCAGTGACCAAGGTGTGTGTAGGGAAAGTCCCGACTCCAAGTTGGCTCTTTATGACTGACACTGCTGTCATCATAAGTTTGTGACACTCTGGGTCTGCTTTATAGATTTTGTTGTTTTGTGGTGTTTCACGTCAAAGCCTGAGTGCTGATAAAAATCAAAATGGCCCCAACAGGGACAGTTTTGTTTTTTTTCCACTTTTGTTAGAAAATGTTTGACAACCAGATTGTCCTTGGGCGTGTTTTTCTTTAAGCCAGTTTCCAACCATTTAAACGATGAGAGTTTACTTGGGGTGGGTTGGACCCGTTTTCACTCTCAAATATATTTTTCAGCTGCACATGTTTGAAGCTTTGCCAAATAAACCAGAAATAATCCTACATTTAAATCCCATCTGTCCAAGATCACCACAAAATATTTTAGTTTAAAGCTCATTAGGTATGTTAAAGATGTGCACACACATTAAGCCAAAGCCATGTCAAATTAGTATATTATTAAATTTTTGTCTGTGCAAACATTAATCCGATTGCAATAATTGTTCTTAATTAATTTCATTTCATGAAATGCATAATTAAATGATGCATGCAAAATATTTACTGTTCATAATGTTTAAAAATATTGAATTGTATTTTGTGTTAGTATTTTGTCCTGTTGTCATTCAGCCTTACCCATCAGTGAGTGGGTGGAGCTACTGTTGCAAAAGTATAATTAATTTGTGATTTTCATTCATTTATGATCAGTCAGTTTTAAAAAAGTAATTGTGTATTTAATAATTTTTCATATTTGGTAAACATGGCTTTGTCATATATTCGGTGTATTAATTCTACTTTTGTAGGTTGCCAGATTTAAAGTAATGCAGATATATTGTGCGTCCTAAAAATATACTGTGAACAGTTGGCAAAAACATGGAGTTGACAGGACAAAAAAAAACAGAAAATGAAGAAGTTTTCAAAGAGTACAGGAATGTTATTTCCACCTTAGTTTGAATCTTTTTTTTTTTTACCTTTTTTCTCCCAAATAAAGGTTTACCCATATCCATTTTTTTCCATTGAGCTTTTCTCAGTTAGTCAGTCTGTTCCACTCATTGTTATCTTTCAGAGCTGCTGTTTTGTCTGCACCTACCTGCACACTTGTTTGTGTTTTTGTCCGTTTCTTTTCTTGGTTAGTGACGATTGCTGTTGCCCGTTTGTTTTGCAGGGAGTCAGCAGTCTCAGGATCAAACTGGTCGCAGAACTGGCAACGCTGGAGAGAAGCACAATGAGAATGGGGTGAGAAATAAAGCTTATAATTTACTGTCTCTTTAGTCACCTATTATTATGTACTGTTAAGTATATGTAGCTCATAAACATACCTACAGTTCCAGAGTGTTTTTGATAACACTTCAGTCTGAAGTATGTTTTTGCAGACAGTTATTTCTACCTTCTATCTTGGGAGTAAAAGGAAAAATAATAGTGAATTCATGATTCTGCCGTCATGTCCTTTGGACTCTCAGGATGTATCCACTTGGAGATGCGAATGACTCCCATTAAGAGCTCCCTCTGGCACGACATCCTCTTTCTGCCCGACCATCTGTCCCAGATTTTGCACCTAAGTGTTGCGGTCAAGGAAATGTAACTAATTGTACCTTTAGGGTTAAGACAAGAAGCCAGTGTATCTAGTGAGATGAGAGGTTTGGAGTTTTGTTGTTTTTTTCTTTCTTTCTTTCTTTTTCAAAGACAGCTTATTTGATACCAGAGGAGCTCATAGCTGCACCATTTTCACTGTTCTTTCTTTGACGGATGAAAATATTATCAATATGAATGAAAAGTATTTAGATGGCAAATCATTTCCTTCTGTTTTGTCATTATTTTAGAGAAATTTGTAATCTACAATTGTCTTTGCAGTAAAAAGTGATTACTCTTGGTTATCCAGTGTTTTCAGTAGAACTGCACAGTACCGGTATATTGAAATGC
Source organism: Gambusia affinis (assembly GCF_019740435.1). NCBI lineage: Eukaryota > Metazoa > Chordata > Actinopteri > Cyprinodontiformes > Poeciliidae > Gambusia > Gambusia affinis. The sequence goes on from NC_057889.1 coordinate 11,507,675, forward strand.
AGTATACACTATTGTGTACACAATCGCATATCCAACCAATACTTTGATGTAATATTCTGCACAGCAAGTTGGATGCTTTCATAGTCTGATATTTACATTCACATTAAATAGACTGAGCCTGACTCGCGTTTAAATAGACCAAGCTTTTCCACTTTTAGGTCAGTTGTGACTTTCAACATTATTTGTGTTTGTAAAGTGTGTGATAGATAGATAGATAATTTAAAAAAGAGGTCTGATAAACTTTGGCTTACTGATAAAACAGAAGTATTTACAATCATTAAAAGGAGCATCCTGACAGTCACAGCTCATCTATGTCAGTTTTTCCCATGTGTCAGATTCACAAGACTTTACCACACTTCCTTCTAGATGATATAATTGTTCCAAAGAACATAATAACTCATATTCTAAAGCCTAACCTGGTCATGTTCTAGTACGACTGAGATAAGCACACATACATTTCTTTGCAACTTCAAGACTTTGTGTAAAAATGCTGAATCCCAGATAAGTAGAAATGAGCATTTTATCTTGATTCCTCTTCTCAAAAGTCTCTCTCTCTTTAAGACGCACTACCAACATCATACATCTGTCATAACACAAACCAGTGGATGAAATTAACTCTGTCAAAGAACAGGAGTGCCATGGATGTCTCTCAGAAACCTCTTGACTGTCAGAACTCATCTATGTCAGTTTCTCCCATGTGTCAGATTCACAGGACTTTACCACACTGCCTTCTGGATGATATAATTGTCACAAATAGGACAATTTCTTTGGCTTTCTTCGGCATTTCCACAGGCTGCTGCTCTGCGGATCACGTCTATCCATTGAGGGAGGCTGCTGTTTACAACAGACTTGCATGAAGGGAATAAATATAGATTTCAATTTATCTCTTACAAATCTTGTCCTCAAAGAAGCTTAGCAGATGGTTAACTATCTTGACAGATCAAATAAAAAGTAAAATAAACACCTTTTGAGACATAAGGTGGTTTTGAATTGGTTTATTTTGTGGGTTCTGGTATAAATACATGGTTTTATTCAAGAGTTTGTTTTGGCAGAATAATCAAAAGGCTTGCATGCGCTTCAAATTTCTTTCTCGGATGAATTGTTATTGATGCAGATTTGCTTGAGTGAGTTTGAGTGTAGCTTCCTTTGCATCCTTCCTTCTTTCTCTTCTAGACAGCCATTCATGTGAATCCTTTGATAAATGCCACGTTGGGACAGACTGGCTGAGTTGTGCTGGCGACAATGCAGTGACATTGGGGCATGTCTGAGTTTAGTGTTGCTGCTTCCCTGCACAATATTTCAGAGAAATGGAACTGTAGAAAGGAAAATCACTCTGGAAAAGAAGCAGTGTTTTATTCTGATGAGATGAGTCGCATTAATCTCCATTAATCAAGTAAGTCCATTCCCATCTAGCTATTTTAGCTCCTACAATACAAATACTTTCACAGTAATCCTCCTGCTAATCTCTTTAGCAGCAAGCTGAACTCTTTCTGTGCTAGTATTCCACATTAAAAGGAGGCCACCTTCAGATGTCTGACACTATCTGAACTGAAGACAAAGTCTGGGAGAGTTTCAAGCATGTCAGGAAGGCAGTTTAGAAAAGCTTGGAGTTCACTAAGAATGCTCCTTCACTCAAAGGCAGCTGCATCTTTGGATGATGTTCAGAGGTTTGGTTTGGAGGAAAACAGAAGTGAAGGCATAACAAAAATCTGCCTTGTTTTGAAAGCGTTTAGGTATTTGGTATTGTTTTTGTGGATAAAGAGGAGGACTGGGATGGGTGTGGTGGTGAAAGCTACCGTTATTAATATTTCAGCAGCTTCTACAGATAGTTGTTCATGGATGTTGTTACCTAAATGTTTTATTGGAGTGGGTTGTAGTTACATTGCAAACCCTACATGTTATTTATGACTCATTGAATTTTCTTTTCCTTCACAATTTTGTGAATTTGCATTAAAAACCAGAAACATAAAAAAATTATAGAATGTCACAAAAAAAGGTACGGTAATTGAGTTAATTGTTGAAATATTTTATTAACTGCAACTGACTTATACTCTCCAGTCTTTATTGGTTTCATTTATTTGGAAGTTTTAAATTTTTTTTACATTTGTGAAGTTTGTCAGTGTAAACTCCTGTTTGTCCTGTAAACTCAGCATCATGTGAACTGTTATTATGCAGTTTCTCCTCAGATCCCTTTGTGTCAGAAATGCTGCCTGTTCTGAGATAAGAGACGCTAAATTTGGAGGAGGTCTGTGAACTGAGGTGCATAAACAAAGAAGAGAGGAATTTCTCCAGTAGTTAAAATGACTATAAAAAATCCTACCAATTGGCAGCCTATAAAATATGTCACAGGGTGCTGATTTAGTAGATTATAAGCAGTGTTTACGATGTTGACCTCAGAGTAAAATGTTTGTAGATTCCAGCCTGCTGGTTGGAAGGTTTTCCCTGCAGCTTTGGCTTCTCTCAATATTCTGAAATATCCAAGTTAGATATTGGATATTCTAACTATCCTATATCCACCTAGATCTAACTTGGTGGTTAGATTTTCAAAAGCGTTTTTTTTATTCATCCAGTGTTTATCACTTTTGAGCAAAAAACTGTTGAAATAATCTGTCTGCCCACTCAGTATATTCACAGAATAGATATTGAAACACAACTTATACTCCTGTATTCACAGTAACTGCTACATCATATCAACAGTGAACCATTTTTCAGGTAAAGTTTTGTTTCTGATTTTCAGCTTTTCTAAAGCTTTAACCTGCAAATTATTAATTATGAACTAGAATTCAATGTTCAAAGTATGTTTTTCACTACTGTCATACTGTGAGCTGTGTTTTGTTATATGGAGACATAAAGTCACACCATAGAAATCTTATTTTAAAATGAAGATAAGATCATTTGGATTCGACATTTCAAAACTGTCATTAACGTTTAGTAACAGTTAGCATGGGTATCATTACTTCAGTCTGAGTGTTTCCCAGTGAGGTTTATAAACCTCAGTAGTACAAAAAATATCTTAAATTGGATACAGTATCTTTCTGTCAGTAGCTTCTACACTGACCAGTGTTGTGTTTATCATGACCTGGTAGCATTTACTGAACAAAAAAACAATTACTTTTAAGTTTCCAACCAACTGGCTAACTCAAAATTGTCCAATTCTGATTAAAAGCCATTTTTCCTTCGCACCTCTACATGGGAAGATACCATTGCAGGTATTCACCCCACTCTTATTATTTAAAAACCATTATCTGTACATGTGTCAAACTCCCAGCTGTGGACAGTATTGAGGAAACAATATGAAGGTCAACATCTGATGTGGTCGAGCTGTGGACGGCTGTAGAGTGAAGGACTTTCCTTTTGCTGTAAGAAATGTCTCCTGGAGACTTAGTGTGGTGTATTTGACTGGTTGAAGCTCTGCTGTGTAATTGTGATGCCCTCTCTGTCATATGAACTGTTATTAAGCTCTTGACACTAAATGGCACATTGGCCTCATCGTCTCACTGAGTCTTCATTACATATAATCTCTGAAGAGAGACTCTCTGTTGTGCCAAATTGAGTCGGATATCTCTTTAATATTTATACAAACAGAATATTTTGTGTAACTTGTCAGTTTGTATTTTACTCTGGCACTTTCTAAAAATTATTTTATATAATATGCTTTGCTTATGTAACTTGGATGCCACATGTATTATTCTGCACTTGGGGATTTTTTTTTTTTTTTAATTTATTTTTTTTTTACGTTTGTCGTTGATGTGCAGACTTATGGGACATTCACCTGAGTGGTGGCTTTAGGACACACCGCCACGTCACACTATGTCTCAGTGGCAGCTTTCAGCTCTTCCAGCTTTTTGCTCCGAGCTGTTAAACCTTGATGTTGTGGCTGGACGAAAAGCCGGGTGTCCGCTAAAGTAAAGCATCCTACTCATCAAAGCTCCTGGGAAGAAGCAAAATCTCCGGTCATGAACTTTCCTGAATCCGGCAGCTCTGCGTAATGGAAATTTAAGCTCTAAAATTTAAGCCTATTTTTGCTTTATTTATTTATATTTACTCAGCAGACAGTTGTGTTTATAAGAAAGCAGGATGGTTCTGCACAATTAGTCCCATCAGTTCTTTTAACCTGACTGGAAATATTTAACCGCCCTCTGTGCTGTGTGTATATCAGCACTTTTTGTAACATCTCCGTGTGTGTCAACATTGGGATCACTGTGTTTAGATTTTAGTGTCTTGACCAGTGTGTGTGTGTGTGTGTGTGTGTGTGTGTGTGTGTGTTTTGTAGGTGGGGAATCAGCGTGTGGAGCTCACGCTGTCAGAGCTGCAGGAGATGGCCACCCGGCAGCAGCAACAGATCGAGGCTCAGCAGCAGATGCTTGTTGCAAAGGTAAAACTGTTTTTTTTTCAATCTATTTTTCAGAACATGTTTGTGTTTACTGTATCTATTTTGGGCTGGAAAGATAAAGTCACACTGTTTGCATTTCATGTCTCTTCTAAATTGAATTTGTCTAATATTACATTAACACCCACATAATGTCAAAACGAATCAGAATCAACTTTATTGGCCCAAACTGTGCACAAACAAGGGATTTAATTTTGGTTTTCTGGAACTCTCAGCATAAAGAGTATAAATGTATAACTTTTGAAGAGAAAAAAAAAAGGGATAAAAAATAAAATGTACATCTAGTTGAAACCGTCTTACTTATTTTATAAAGAAAGAAAAAGGGTAGAATTTAGTTTTGCAAACCAGAACTATACGCTGTTTGAGCAAAAATATTACAGGTATACTTTCTGTTTTTCCACTTAAACCTCAAAAAAGCCTAATTCCATGTGAAAACACCTATACCAGGAAAAGACAACTTATCAGTGTAAATTTTCTTGACAGAATGTTTTAAAGAAATGATGACTGTTAATGATTCGTAATACTTTATCTTTACCTCAGTATGGGGAGGACTCAGATTGCTCATCCATGTTTGTGTATTTGGTGCTTTTTCCATCGTTTGGGCTCAACAGCTGCAGTATCTCTTAAAAACCGCAATTACTTAATGAAAGCACAAGAAATTTTTCTATGGTGTTTTTTTGTCTTTTTTTAGATTTGCATTTGACCTAATGGGTAGATAAAGACAGTTGTTTCAGGGAAAAGCATGATCTGGTGACTAAGCGTGAGTTTCTCAGTCAAATTTTTTATATTTAATACTTCAGTATTAAATATAAAATACTTGCAATAGGAAACTTGCAAGTAAAGAAGCGTTGTCACAATACTTGAGGATTTGTATAATTTTTAGTTGTTGTATTGAATATAGCTTAAAGTACTGTTGAAAATACATACATATATATATATATATATAAAATACCCCAAATCATTGACACTCTGTTATATTTAGGTTTAAAGTCATCTTTTAATTTGACCAATATGTTTCTTCTGACTGGAAGAAATACTGCTATTTTGGAATGTCCTGGTTCAGAGTCCTGACTTGGATCTTACAGAAAATCTGAATAAAGAGCTAAAAATGAGGGTCATGGCAAGGAGGCCTTCAATGCTAAAAGACTTGGACCTCATCAATCACTCATTAAGCAGTGCAGCAAATGGCCCGAGACCAGGAATTGAACCCAGGTCTGTGTTCTTAGCGCATGGTTCACAAACTGAGCCACCAAGCTTCTTTTATGTTTTCAATCAATTTGAGGATTATCCAAATATTCCAATATGATGCAGATTATTCATTCTTTGAGTTGATCTGTAATGCTTAGCTGATGGATCTCTCTGATTGTTGGAAAGCCAGGTGACAGCTACTCTCTTTCATTCAGTGCAGTTAACTTCAGGACACAGAAGTCCAGTGAACTGCTTATGTGTTTGTGTCATGTAAAGATTCTCCTGTGACCTTAAATGGGGGCCAAGCTGTTACATAACCAGTTAGATGGACTGTACCGTGACTTTTGACAAAGAGACTTTAAGTGCATGTAGAAACATAAAATTCATTAAGGCATTTCAGGAGTAAATGTTATGTTAACCCATGGAAGCCTTTTTATGACTGTTGATGTTAGTAGGCCTGTCACAATAGTCAATTGTAATAAATTAAATAAATTAAAACAAACTCAATAACTGCCATTCACATTCTCTTTCTACCAGCTGGATGATAAAAGTCTTCAGTGTTTTGGTGTTTTGGTCTCAACTATCCCTTTTTTTTTTTTTAGGGACAATTTTGTTTACAAAGACTTAAAAATTAATTTTATTTGTTGTTTTATTTATTTTGGATATTTAAAACATTTTCCAGTTCCAGTGTTAAATGTTCATTAGAATTTAAACTTTATTGATCTTTGAGATTGTGTTCTTGCATTATTATTTTTGCCATTATCGTTATATTACTTAAACATGGTCTCGAAACAACAGTATTATCTTTTATCGCAACAACTGCTGGGACAATTTATTGTCCAGCAAAATTAGTTATTGTGACAGGCCTATATTTTGCTCCATCTGTTGTGTTTGAGTCACCGAGACGTTCTGCTCAGTCTCTGTAATTGGAGAAACAGAACTAGACACAATCTTACGCTGACTTGCGTGTTTGTGGTTTTGCTGATCAGTCATGCAGGATAAAGGCCACCGTAGACCCCCAGATAACATAACAGTGTATTGCCTTTTGTTGTGAAGTGTGAAAAGTAGGCCCCACTCGAAGCCCTGCAGTCATTTGGAAACTCGGGCTTGTCGGTTCTTATTTTAGGACCCTAACTGGAGCAATTCTCACTTGGGTAGAAATGAAGTCATCTGACCCTTTCTTCAGCCCTCCTGACACAATGAAGCATCTAGTTTAATACACATTCTAGACCTGTTTAGCCTTTAAAAGTGTGTCTTCCTCTTTCTGTGTTAGATTGTATCTTGAGGGTTTTATTTGCCTGCAAGAGTAATTTGTTTTGTTGGAGCAGAGGTCAATGTTATGTCCTTCTGATATTAGATAGTTTAAAAAAAGAAAGCCTCCACATCATACTTCCTGGTAAAATAATTATCTCTGTGTGTCGTTTTTAATATTACAGATAAAAAAATACTAAATCCAATTATTTATTTTTCAGGAGCAACGTTTGCGTTACCTGAAGCAGCAGGAAAGGCGGCAGCAGCAAACCGTGTCTGAGAGCGAGAAGCTGCAGAGGCTCAAGGAGCGCGTGGAGAGCCAGGAGGCGAAGCTCAAAAAGATCAGAGCCATGAGAGGCCAGGTGGACTACAGCAAGGTCATCAACGGCAACTTGTGTATGTAAAATTACCAAATGTACTCTGACTTTTTCTTCCAAGTTTTTAAGCCAGTATCCTGGTAGTAATACTACATAAATCAGTAATTGCAATGATTTTGAAAAAAGATGAACTATGGAAATATTTATTTGTATGCTTTCCAGAAAGCATTTTTTTCCCCTAGCTGATGACTATTAGCATATACATAGATAGTATTTATGTTTGATTTTGTTGGGTTTTTGTTTTGACATCCAGCGGCAGAGATCGAACAAGTCACCAGTTTGTTTCAAGAGAAGCAGTCTGAGTTGCAGGCGGCCGTGCTGAGGGTGGAGCAGCTCAGCCTGCAGCTGGAGGACCTGCGAAGAGGAAAGCTCAACGGCATACAGACCGGCCTGGGTGGCCAAGTGACCGGCGCAGCGGCTTTGGAGCTCAGAAAGCTTTACCAAGAACTTCAGGTAATGCTCTGCATGTTCTCACCGCTTACAAGATGTTTACTTTGCTTCAGGCTGCAGTGATGAAGGCGTTTATGCTCCTCAGATTCGGAACAAGCTGAACCAGGAGCAGAACAGCAAGCTGCAGCAGCAGAAGGAGCTTCTGAACAAGCGCAACATGGAAGTGACGCTCATGGACAAGCGGATCAGCGAGCTGCGGGAACGCCTCTACAAGAAAAAAGCTGAGGCACGTCAAAAAGAAAATCTCCCTGTAAGACTAGGAACACTCATTCCATCTCTTGAGTTTTTGTCTTTTTATCCTTCAGGCATCATCATGGATATTTTTTCCCGTTTCTGCTGCCGTCTTTTCTTTTTCTCCTTTACAAGAATCTTTTAAACCCTCCCAGCTCTGCAAAGACACTTACAGTGCAGCACATTACTCTAGACTACAAAAATATAAAAACAGAAAAAAAACTCTCTCTCTCTCAAAAGATGTAAACATTTTAAAGAACTGTCTCCAAACATATGATTGGAAAATTAAGTCATATTAATAAAAAATGACATCAAGCAGTCAGACTGACATTTTAAGTCAAAAATTAAAATTCTCAAATTTCTTGAATGTTTGGTAGTTTTGAGAAGGGCCGATGTTTTTAAGATTTATGCAGAAAAAATACTAAACAGTATATTTTGAATGCATTTTTTAAGGTGGATATTTTCTCAAGTTTTAAAAGTTGGTCAATTAAACTGATGCCTGGGAGTTAAAAATCTCTCCAGTCAAATATAAAATGAAACATCATTTCTGCAGGTTTCCTCAAGTGCTCTGAAAGTATCCATAGCTCTCCATCATAATGTCTGAAATGTGTCTGACGCTCTAACTTACAGCTCAATAGAGCCAATGGGCCTCCCTCCCCCCAACCGGCCCCTGGTACTCTGGGTCGGGTTGCTGCTGTTGGGCCCTACATCCAGGTTCCAGTACCAAGCCGACAGGATGGGGGCTACACCTTACCGCCTGACCCTCTGAAGCCTCAAACACTAGGTGTGAATAACCAAGCCAACCAGAGTCGTCCTAAATCAGGTGGGCTGAACTTCATTGAATCAGAAATAACAATATTTCCAGGGGAAAAAAAAAAAAAACTGTACAAGATTTTATTTCACCTGGTATCAGAAGCAAAATTTCTTGCTAAAACAGTGACTTAAAAATAAATTTACTGTTAAGATATCAGGAATTCAGCATGCACTTTGGACAAACCAGCTCTTTTACTTCTTCACATTGAACACTTCCTGCATGAACTGAAGCCGTTTCTTCCCAATCTGAACTGTTAGATAGCAGCTTTGACTTGACCTCTGTAACTTCTGTTTCCCTCCTCTCTAACCTTCACTCTCTTCCTGTGTCGTGTGAACTCTCTTTGTCTGTCCTGGTCTCTCCTCGTGTCGATTCTGTCATGTCCATGTAATGTCTCTGTTTCGATTGGGGGTTGGCCTTTTGGGCAGACGGTGTGCGAAAGCCTCCCGGTCCTTGGAAAGTGTCTGATTTAGACATCGTTGTGGACCCGGTACCCCTGTCCTTTCCAGAGTCACACCCGGGCCCCGGAGCCTCCAGTGGCTCTGACGGCACGTCCCGTGAGTGCTCAGAGCTGCATATGCAAAGGAGGGGCAACAACTGAACCTTTTCTCTTGATTGTAGCACAGGATCCTCAGTATGCATTCTGTATTTTACTCCTGATTAGAAAAAAAAAGAGTTATTTGGAATCCTTGAAATCCTCCTCAGAAACTAATTTGTGGTTTTATATTAAAGTTATTGCGGTATGATGAGTTGTTCCAATATTTGCTGACCAGCAAAACAGTACAATGCTTGAGTTCAGTATTTATGCCCCTTTACATTATTACAATATTAACTCAATACAACCACAAACTTTAATAAAGTTTGTAAGAAGTTTGTGTGATAGACCAACAAAAAGCAGCGCATAACTGTGAAGAAGAACAATAATCAGCGAAGCAGCCAAGAGCTTAATGGTAACTCTGGAGGAGCTGCAGAGAGCCACCGCCCAGGTGGGAGAATATAAAGCTAGGGCAAAACTACAAGGCAGACATTTTATAGTCTGCAAAATACTTTAGACTGGAGCAGAAGCTCAACTTAACATATAACCAGAGCTATAATTGAAGCATATTTTTTGTTACAATATTGCAGGCTAACAGCTGTAATGACAAATTATTATTTTTTTGGCAAAGTATTGATCCACACAGTCTTGTTTTGTTTTTTATTTTCCCTCAGATTTTAATTGGTAAAAGTCTGTCCTTTTCTTGAATGTCACATTTACGCACTGCTGTGTGTTGGTCTTTTCTTAAATTGACATATACACTGTAGTTTGTTGTAATGGGACAAAATTAAGAACTTTAAGGGGTATTAATACTTTTGTACAGCTCTGTACATTTTAGTTATTTGCTACATTATTAACAGTTAAACTTCACGTTAAAATAATTTAAAAATAAATGTTTGTAGTTATTAGAGAGACTATGATCAAAGCACTGCTGATCCCGTGCCTGTTGTTTACAGTTTTGAGAAGGTTTGACGAGTTGAGTGCCTCGTTTGTTTTCATGTACAGATCAGCCAATGATCTTTATTTACCTCAGTTTCATAACATTCCTTGATGGCCTGTTGTAGCACTAACCTTCATGCAAATATTGTGACATCTAAAACACTAGGAAGCATTTGCCGTTGTCAAACACTTTGCATGCACAAGATGTTGACTTGAATCTGTAAGTTTTCTTTATCATTAGGAATTGTGATTCAAGTATCAAAAATGCCTTTATCACTTTATTAAGGAAAAAAAGGATGTTTCAATTTGACCATTTAAAGTTTTGCTTAATAAAGTGAAAATTATTGCTTCCCATTCAATTTATTGAAGGTTGCAACAGCATGATATGGCTCATACTGCCTCGGCTTTGTTAGCTATATTGTTGGTAAAGTTAGCCTCCACTTGATCTAAGACCTATTAGAAATCCGGTAACGTCTGATGAAATCTCTTAGACACGTCATTGATCTTCAGGATTATGGTTTCCCGACTTTGTCGTCTTCATCTACTTCTGCTGCTCTGTTTTTCTTTTTCTGTTTTTCCATTTGCCTTTTCCTTGCTGTCTAAAAGACACACCTTTGTAAAAGAGATTTTTTTTCCCCCTCAAATCTAATGAAAATATTTACTATTTCAGCCTGAATGCACGACTTACTTCAAGTGCAGCAACTACATTCTATTCTATTCTACTAATGCATGCAAATCCATTGTCATTGCTGCAAAGTTGGGCCTCAGGATTTTTTTGTCCTATTGATCAGTCTTCCTTTCTAGAATATCTGTTTTAGCCCTGTTTTTGATCAATATCTATTCAGATGGATTCTAGGCCATCTAGACATCTGAAATATTAAGTTGAAGGACTTTCCCAGAAATGATTTAGGTTCAGATATATTATCACTGGATCGGTGTATACCTCTCAATATCAGAAGCAAACATAGGGTTCCCTCCATCTTAAAAACATGAAATCTAATTTGATCAGTTTATGTTAATTTTGGATGCTTTTGAAAAGGGAAAATTCAAAAAGAAGACTTAATTCCTTTTTCCATGATCTAAGAAGACAAAACATTCTTAAAATATTTTGTGTATTTCTTTATTCATTTATTTTAATTTCACACACTTTCTTGTCAAGTAATTGATTTAAGTTAATCGACTCATTTAAATATAAAAGAGCTGTTTCACATTTGTCTTTGTCACTAAGCTTTTCAGATCAGGGTTTTAAACTCGACTTATGGTTTAGATTCCAAACAAAGAAAGACACTGAGAAAACATCTTAGCGTTTTCAAAGATGAAATAAATTAAGGAACCTGTTTTTAGTGGATAATAATCCATTCTGGATTTGAGAATGTTTTTAATGGATCCGATTCATGTTGGCTCAGAGCTCAAAACCAGGGAAAATATCCCGTCATCGGACTGCTGAATCAAAAGCCAACACCCCACCAAGTGGTTCTGATTTCTGGAACATACAGATTAAAAACCTTGACGACCATGAAAATAGTTTTACCTTATCTGCCACTTCATGATTTCTGGTTAATAGGATCAACATGTAAAAATCCTGACTCCTTCATCTGAATTGGTAACATGTTTACATTCCCTCACTGACATTCCTGACAGCCCTGACCAAACATTTCACACAAATCATTAAAGTCAGATTAGTGGTCGCTTTGCTTAGTGGCATTTGTCACTATGGTTAGTGGTGAGAAGTATTTTTATTAATATTATGTAACATACTTACTGTGTCCTGGTTTTGTCATAGCTAATGACACTGGTTGGCCCACCATAGGCAAGTCCAGCACAACTTTGAAACCTCCTGAGAGACGAGACTCAGGGGCCGACAGTCAGGGCAAGAGCCCCACCTCAGGCTCCCCCGTCACCCCAAATGCAGAAAAGGTAAGCTGTCTCGTTTAATCTTCTCTAATTAATCTTCTGAATCTTGATTAACGACAGCCAATTCAATTGTGCTTTTTAAACCTGTGAGGACCATAATATCTCATCATTCATTTCTGAACAAATTTACCATCAGCCTATTGGGATAAAATTGTCAAATCAGACTTTAAACTGTAGAAAAATTCACAATATCAGATCTAAATATTTAAAAGAAATCAAGCAAATCGTACCTGAGTCATACAACTATACTGTTGTATAGTTGTATGACTAATTATTTTTAAACATAATCAAAGAAGTTTGTGTTTTAAGTTTTATTTTTGCTAAATTATTGTCAACCAAATCAGCTACACAAGAAGTTCTGTTTTGCCTTTTAATTTTCAAGCTTCATTTTGTTTTAAATGTTTAGTTTTTCTCCCATCCAAACAAAATTTTGTTACATATTACAGTTTAGAATGGATCAAATCACGATTTCATTGCCTGCAATATCCTAAGAAAGAATGTTCTATTTCAAACACAATAAATTCAAACTCTGCATGCTAATAATATTTACTTTATTTATAAAGATAATAGCCAGTAAAGTGTTTGCTTTATCAATATTGTCATTCAGAAACTGCAACTATGATACAGGATGCTTCCAATCAAATAACTTGTCAAGCTGATTTATTTTTAAAAACTGAATATATGTGTTAAATAAACCCACTGCAAATGGTATCTTATTCTACAGAACCTTGACATTTGATCCATCCATCCATCCATCCATTATCTGAACACCCTTCTTCCCTAAAGGGGTCGGGAGGGTTGCTGGTGCCTATCTCCAGCTGCGTCCCGGGCGAGAGGCGGGGTACACTCTGGACAGGTTGCCAGTCTGTCGCAGGGCAACTGACATTTGATCCTTCATGAAAAACATTCTTGTCTGTTTGCTGCTTTTCCTCAGGTGCTAGATCCAAAACTTGCTGTGTCCTCCCCTGCCATAACCAAGCCGCAGCCGCCGCCATACGGATCCCACCTCACCTCCGCAAATACAGCCAGCTCCTTGGAGCGCCGCAAAGATGCACCGCCCCCGCGGCCCCTTCCAACCCCCCCGGCGCCCGCGTGGCCCCGTGTGCCGTCCTCCACCGGCTCCTCCTCTCAGCAGATCCAGCAGCGGATCTCTGTGCCGCCGAGTCCCACCTTCCAGCCCAACGTTCCGCTCTTCCCTCCCGCGCTGAGCGAGCGTCTGGATCATCCACCCGCCGTGGCAGTGCGCCCCTTCATCCCGGACAGAGGAACGCGGCCTCAGTCGCCCCGCAAGGGCCCACCTACCGTGAACTCGAGCTCCATTTATCACATGTATCTGCAGCATGCTGCTCCAAAGAGCCAACCGCCGAAGCCTGCTGTTAAAGCAGGTAAGACTTTAGAACCTTTGTACAAAAACTCAAAATCTAACCAAGTATTTCCAGTCTAGTTTCTAGTGCAAATATCTTGGTGCACTTGAAATAATACACAAGTAAATTACAAGTAACTTTTCAGCAAGAAATAGGAGCTTGTTGTAAGACAATTACTCCTTAATGTTGATAAAACTAGTACTTTTTTGTGCTTTTGCAGTGTAATATATAAAAAAAAGCTGATTGGAATCCCTGTTTGCTTTTATTCCACCTTCTCTTTTTACATCTAGTCTATGGGAAGCCTGTTCTCTCCTCCAGCTCGACACCAGCATCCCCCCTGCCTTACGTTCAGGCAGGTGGAGCATTCCCGGCGCTCCAAGGCCTAGCCGGCAGTGACGACTCTGTGGACGGAGAACTTGATGATCCGGAGAGCTTCCAACCATCGGCACCTCCTCCCAGTGTGGAGAATATTCCACGGCCACTCAGTCCCACGAAGCTTACGCCTATGGTTCATTCCCCACTCCGTTACCAGAGCGACGCAGACCTGGAAGTGCTCCGTAAAAAGCTAGCCAACGCTCCAAGACCACTGAAAAAGCGGAGCTCTATCACAGAACCCGAGGGCCCCAGCGGACCCAACATCCAGAAACTTCTTTACCAGAGGTTTAACACATTGGCTGGAGGCATAGAAGGAAATGGTGGGGGTGGATCAGGTGGGAATAATGGCGCTGGTAATGGAACGCCGTTTTATCAGCCGGCTATTCCACCCGGATACCTGGGAGGCGATTCGCTGGCTGACACAAACAACGGCAACCTCCTCCCTGAGACGCAGCTACCGCCACCACCAGGAGGGGAGGAACCAGGCTCTGAGGCTTCCTCTACCAACGACGCCAATGACAACGAACCCAAGGCACCAGAAGGAGCTGCGGATCCAGGTGAGGAGGAGGAACCGGAGGACGACAACAACAACAACGCAGGAGGCTCTGAGGCATCTCTGCCCAGCCCGGTGCCAGAAGTCAGCAGTCCAGAGGAGAGCGGGACAGTCTCTCAACCGCTGGTGAGCCACTGCAGAGGTGTTTTCTTTTTTTAATACGTTATATTTTTTCTTAACTTAAAAGACATTTCTGTTTTTGTTAAAGGAGAAACGCACAAACCTGAAAAAACCCGACTCTGAGCGCACCGGTCATGGCTTCAGAGTCAAGTTTAATCCTTTAGCCCTGCTGCTTGATGCGTCACTAGAGGGAGAGTTTGATCTGGTTCAGAGGATCATCTATGAGGTATGTGCTTCAGATCAATGTTTTATGTACATTTCATTCATAGAGCTGTGCAAAAATATTCACACCCCAAGAACATTTTACTTTAAAGGTGGAATTTGGGATTATGTGAAATCAAAGTGTTGCTATGATTCTTTCATGCATGTTTGAGAAATCCTCTAATCTCCCGTGGCAACCATTCAGGATGGGAAAACTGTCGCTCTCGATGAGTGCCGCATTTTCAACACAGCTCTTCCCTGAAGCTGCAGTTTCCCAGCTGAGCTTCTGCCTCACAGAGCATCCCAGTAGCTGCCCCACTCAGCTCCTTCAGACTAGCAACAGCAATTAGGAAACACCTGGTAGAGCTGCCCTCCTGCTTACCATACTGTTAATGGGATACCAGAAAAATATTGTTGCAATTCCAACTGAAGGTTGTTACTTGATTGTGCTATAAAATGGCAAAAGGTGCCCAGGAAATGCATAATACTGCCCCTTTAAAATCAAAATCCTCAGTGTGTTTATGGGAAGAAGATGAGGAAGTTCATCATTTTTAGGGCGGTGTACAAGCCTCATGTTTCTCCTTTCCTCCAGGTGGAGAATCCCAGCACTCCCAACGACGAGGGCATCACACCTCTGCACAACGCAGTGTGTGCAGGACACCACCACATCGTCAAGTTCCTGCTAGATTTCGGTGTGAATGTCAATGCGGCAGACAGCGACGGATGGTGAGTCCTGTAGAGTCGACACCATGGACCTTACCAGAGGGGCCGCTTTTCATTGGCTGATGCTCATTCTACGTGGTCACGTGGGTGGCCGTCTCACAAACACTAGCTTCTCGTTAGCTAAGTACAGCATAATAGCAGTTCTGATACAACTTCTACACCTTGAAGCCTGTCTGCTACACAGTCTTATGTTAGCTAAACAGATCAATAAACAGATCAATATGCATGACACACACTAAAGATTTTATTTTAGCAGAAAAGGCTTTGTACTAAACTGTTACTCGTGTTAGCCACTCTAGCACAAAGTACAGCTGGTCAATCAACCATCGCTGTGTTCAGGGAAGCGCTGATTAATAATCCAGAAATAAATATCAAGCCTGGAAACTTGATATCGTAACGGACTGGATGTTATGTTTTTAACGTAATCTTTGCTCGTCTTGCGGGCGCAGGCGGTTGATACGGATAACAAGTGTGCTTAAACCACAAGAGAGACAGACTAAAAGGTGCGAATGGTTTTGAGTTGATCACCTGTTCGGGTTATTTTACCTTTGTTTACATTTGCTGTGGCTCATTACAGCCGCTGTAGTTTCTAAACGTTGGACTAATTACCCTGTTTGTTTATGATTATACGTCATTCATAACAAACATCAAATAGAACAAATAGATTTCATAAAATTTTAACAAACAAATGGCTTCTTTACCTTAACAGAGCTCTTTGGTTCCTCTTATAAGTCTGTAGCTTCTCATATTGAGGTCATCAAACCAAATTTCAGATCTATCGTAACTGACTGACTGACACCTGCTGGCCTCAGGTTTGCAACCAGCTTGTGACTGAGAAACCAGTAACCTCCTCCCAGATGATGACATGAACTTGTTATTTCCTCTGTCCATTATAGTAGCTGATATATTGTGAAAATCCGGTAGAAATGATGCACTAATGGAGTCATGTTTACATAGAAACAATGCGCTACGAGGCTTTGCTTGTGAGACTTGCGGTCACGTGGGTCGGTTGTGGGCGGAGCTTGGTAAGGTCCATAATGCTTTAATCATGACTACTTCTCGCGTCTCCCTTCTTTAACTGTTTGTGTTCATCTGAGCAGGACTCCTCTTCACTGCGCCGCCTCCTGCAACAGCGTTCATCTCTGCAAACTGTTGGTGGAGTCAGGAGCCGCCATCTTTGCAAGCACCATTAGTGATGTGGAGACGGCAGCAGACAAATGTGAGGAAATGGAGGAGGGCTACATCCAGTGTTCCCAGTTTTTATACGGTGAGAAAGGGCCCCAGAGAGGAAAGTTCTGGTCTTATAATCCCATCGCTGCTTCATCTCCTTCAAATCTGACACAAACTGTTCTGCACTCTCCTTTGTAGGTGTTCAGGAGAAGCTGGGTGTAATGAACAAGGGCACGGTGTACGCTCTGTGGGACTTTGAAGCCCAGAGTCCAGATGAGTTGTCGTTCAAGGAGGGAGACGCCATCACAATCCTGCGGCGGCAGGACGAAAATGAAACGGAGTGGTGGTGGTCACGGCTGGAGGACAAGGAGGGCTACGTGCCCCGCAACCTGCTCGGGGTACAGCAGGCTTAATATTCTTCTCTTCTAAATTACACTCCTATAAACTATTTTAGTTTTTTGGAATTTCAGAATTTACCCCTTTCAATTTCCTTGGAAGAAATATTTTATGTACAGTTGCATATTGTTTCAACTTTGTAACTATATTGAGTTCTGCTTTACTTTGAGATTGATTTAGATTTCCGTTTGTCTCTGCAGCTTTGTCCTCGTATTAAGCCTCGTCAGCGCTCCCTGGCGTAACGTCCCCCGCCTGGACCGGAGACGCACCAGAGGAGCCCGGTGCTCCGACTCCTCCCTGTGGCCATAATCTTCCCCAGCCTTGTGCGTTCACAAAATCCTTCCCTCCTATGCAGAGGGAACTGAACTTTGACACACCTACTCACGTCTGCACACACAAAGACAAGCACTCCAAAGTCTGTTAACTGTCTCCATCCTTATTTCCTCCTTCCTTCCTCCTCCCACCTCTCTCATTGTTCTAACAGACGACTATTTGAAGATTCAAACACTACCCCTGGTCTGTATTTCTTGCAGTGTTCACACTTCAGTAATCTCCTTCAAGTCATATTGATGGCACTGGTTTACATGATACTGTATAATAGCTGGAGGTTTATCCTTTAAGTCTGGTTTGGGTTTAAGGACTTTCTTTTTCTTGTTCTGCTCCACCTGAATAAACACTATTTCAGAAAATCTAACCACCAAAGATGAAATATAGTTAAAAGTTTCAATTCATATTCTCTGCAACAGCTTGAAGAAAAGCTGAAGAGGGGGTTGATCAGTTTCTTTGCTGCTGTTGGTAATTATTAATGGTTCCCAGCCGTAAAAGTCACTCTGGATGATCTCACGGAGCTGAAATTGAAATTTTATAGGGAAAATGAGAAAGTAAATCCTCAGTATTGCTCACACAAGCTAGTTTAATGAATACGGACTGACATCTCATGCATTATACAACTGATATCATACACATCAGTAACGTTTTTCTTTTCTTTGTTGAAATTAATGTGCAAAATCTGGACGCAGAATTTCTCTGGCGAGAACACTAATGAATTATAAGTGAGCCTTTGAACTATATTTTCTTTGTATTATGTGATCTCTGTGTAAAACAGATGGTAAATTAAGAGGTTCAGTATGTAAAGTCTCTGAAATTAGCACATCCCAAAGACAATGCTATGAAAGTGGGCAACAATCAGTATTTTGCTTTGCCAGAAAATGTTGTGCATGCAACTGTAGAGTGTGTGTTAATGCGTATAACACGATTAATAGCTGCATTTGCACAGAGAAGGGAAGAATTTTGCATCAAATGGTGCTGAGGCGCCATGTGGTGTCATTTATATGCAGAGTCCTCCACAATTCATTGGTGCCCCTGATACAGATGCATCTAAAAGCCTTAAAATACATTATTGTTACCACTCTTTGCCGCAGTTATCTTAAAGTGAGCTTTTTTTTTTCTTTTCTTTTTTTTCCCCCCTGTCCCGTCCCACTTTACTGTATGTGTTCACATTAAGTTATCATCCAGCCTTGTCTATCATAGTTCCATTAAGTTTATTATTAATAATATAATTAATATTTACTTTGTCCTACTGTGAAAAAGAGCAAGTTCTGGTAAGGAGTGTTATTTTACTTTTTCTGTTTTACAGAGATGAACACACATCTGTATGTAGCTTACTTGAGTGACATGTTCTTTTATCTTTTCCATTTTGAGGAGGGGCTGAGAGAACTTCACTTGTCAAGTCATATTTATACCCCAGAAAAACAGAATGTTTATTTAGAGTCCTTGACACTGATCAATGTAAAAAATACTAGACTTCTTTTGTCACATTTCTTTTAGAGGACTGTTGGTAAACATGAATTTTGTTTCTGTAACTCATATGAAAGACAGTACTGCGCTGCAGCAATTAGTATAGTATTTAAACAAAATGCAAACGATAAAGTTAAATATAAATAGACTAAAACAAGAAAAACGGCGCAACAAACAAGCTGATGGGAATTGAAAATGAACATAAAGTAATTTGAAGGAGGTTTGAAAACCCAGTAGAACAAATATCAGGTGGCAAAACTGTTTGGATTTTTCAAAATTTTCAGAAGGGATTATGTTTATAGAATAAAATTCTAAGGCTTTCACATCTCTACCAAGGGTGCCAATGACTGAGGGAACATCGTTTAATTAGTAATGGGTTTTAAATTTCTTTTTCTTTAAAAAAAACAAAAGTACAATAAAACCATATAAAATGCAAAGAAAAAAGATTGGATTAGAAAATTATTAATTTAGGCTTCCTAACGGTTTACTAAATATATCAATGCATCTTGAGGTGTTTTATAGGCCAGTTTTCTTCAAGAAAACATCTCTACAAAACTAGCTTCAAAGGAAAAGTACAGGTAAGGTAAATAGCTAGTTTTTTTGGCTCTGAAATGTTGTATTTCCTACACATGCAAATACACAACCCATCAGAAAGGAGTGCAGGAAATAAACATTGGTTATATACACATATTTTAATCTAAACTAAGTTCAAGGAACCAGACCCTGTAGCATTATCTCTCACTACCATCTTCCTAAGACCTGACTCTCACCATTTCAAAAACAGTTATTAAATATCTTTCTTCCCTTATTAGACAGCTTACACTCTATTTCTGAATATAATTTATATATTATCTTTGTTTCTCTATTAAAATCTTTTTTTTTGTTTGTTTTCCACCCTAGCTGGATTTTACAGTGTCATCTCTGGCTAATTTCTTATGATTTAACCAACTCCACTGAAATATCTCAGGACTGACAAAGTGCTGCAGACTCATTTCATCTCCGCTCTGGTATAGCATTTAACAAATTGCAGTCTGTTGCTCTGTGTTGCAGATAAGTCTGGGCCATCATCATATAACTCCTCTGTCCTTTGGTTTGTGCCATAAATACCTTTAAATTAGGGTGTGAATATTAGAATTGATCCTATTTGTTTGAGCTTTACGTTGCTGAAATGCTAATAAAATCTATTTGCTCTGTTTATTTGTGGTGCTTTTTTTTTCATTTAAAAATTAGAAAGCTGCTTGAAGTGAAGTTCGTTATGCTGATCTTTGTTTTAAGTTGTCAGACTGCATATAAATATTTCAGAAGTTTTCAGTTATGACAGACAAGTCATGCACAACATATTAGATGTAGGAAATGCAGGAATGTTTACGATCTGACTTGAAGGAAGGGTTTAGGTTCATCTCTTGATCAGACATTATTTCTGAATGGTTAAGGCTGTTATTCGAGATGTTTTCCTTCAGCAAATATTGAAATGTTAAGTGGCCTTGCTTCACACACATTTTTATTGGCTACGATTTTTAACATACAACTCCGCCAGTTCTTAAAGCTTAGGGGGAAAAAGTTCTGGCACTGGACAAACAAGGTGGTTTTGTCAGTATAAATAGAAGAGTTTTTAACAAAGTAAGTCTGAGGTTGTTTTTACAGCTCAGATTAAAAACATGCAATTTGTTTTTGTGCCACCAGAGAGCAGTAAATCATCTGTCCATAGCCACTCCAGTCTTCAAAGTTACAGCTTCTCATGAAAAGCAGGTCGATTTTAAAACGTCTGGCAATAAAAATAATAATAATAAAAAAAAATAAAAAACATGGGAGTACTAAAGTATACCTTGTAGCATACAGGTTTTTCTCAACCTAAATGAAAAAAAAAATACATTGTAACTTCAGAAACCTTTGTGTAGTTTTGCTTGTTTTGTTTTTGGTAAATTGGAAGAACTTGACCATATAAAATTAGTAATATCTCTACATTTATTGCGAGGGACTATTTCATTGCTTATATGTTGGTGTTAATTACATTTTGAGCTTACTAACACTTAAATGTGTGAAAATTAATTATGTGCATATAAACTGCTGTTTACTACTCAACTGTTCACAGAAATGTATGGAAACATTTGACATTTTCAGCATTGGAACATACAGAGGAGGGGTCTATTACAATCTCTCCAGTTTTTCTGGATTAGGTATGGGAATTAAGATGGCCATGGCAGTGGGGTGGTTTTGTGACTGATGACTCGTTCCTGTGTTAATTTGGCAATATGGTACGGATCATTATGCTTCAAAAGACCTGCTAGTAAGTTGTTTTCAGTTTATTCCTAAGTTTTTGATGAAAAGGGCCCACGAGGGACAACACAGTATCACTGATCCTCCATTAGTACTTAATAGTGGGAATGAGATACTTTTCTAAATCTTTCAGGCCAAATCCACCCAGTAAAGCTGAACTTTAATTTCGTCTGATAAAAACAAACCGTTTTCATTGCATTCAGTAATTGCAGACAAATTTCAAGTTTAATTTCGTCACCAAACTAAAAGTATTACAACCAAGTTGAAATTTTAGAGATTTAAGGTTTGCAAGAAGAATGTTTCAGTCGTTACTTTATGGGCAATTGAATATGCTGTTACATTGAGAAAACATTCATTATTGTGTATATATATATAGAGAGAGAGAAAGAAAAAGAGAGTCTTATCTTACATCAATTCCTTGTCTGTGTGCACAAACTTGGCGAATATATCTTATATTTGTGACTGAAGCCCGGCACTACAACACCCATGAGGCACAGGGGTAAACATTGAACGACGCGTGCGCATTACCTGGTCGAGTAAACCGATGAGCTTACGCGTAGCTCGGACCAACCAGTCAAGAAGAATCATTTGCAGCCGTCTGAGTCCAGCGCTTTCTGTCCTCTTGTGTGTTTATTTTATTTTATTTTTTTTGTGTACCTGATGAACTCACGGACACAGAAAATTAGAGGAATGTCGAGGTAAGTGCGGTGTGCTGTTTCCATAATAAAATAATCACCGCAAGGCATGCAGGAAAGCCGGAACCGGGCCGTTTTGTTTGGTCGCCGTGTTGTTGGTGACCTCCTCACCGCCGCCCGGTGACGCCAGCCGGTGAACTGTGGGGTAATGCTGAGGCGAGTTCACTTAGGAACGAAAATATTTACCAGACAGGAATAAACAGGGGCAGGCAGGAGTCACGTCTGTGTTTGCATATATTTTGTTTGGGTTTAGCCCACTTTTTGTCTTCTTTGGTAAACTGACCTGTCTGAACAAGTGAGGTTAGAAACAGGATGAAAGATCGTCCAGGAAGGTAGTAAGAGTCTCTAATGGTTTCATAGCTTATTCACTCTGAAAACTACTTTAAATGCACCGAAGTTAAATATTACCTGCGCCCTGCTTGGACTTTGAGATGGTTACTTGAAATTTATCTGAATCGTCACTGTTGCTTATGAATATTCATTGGAAATAGAAACTGCACTATTATTTTACCAAAATGTCCATACTTGTTCTATAGATGAATATGGGATGATTCTCGCAAACTCTGTTATTGTTTAATGATTTTTGTCGAAGAGTTAAATGTCATTTATTTATTTACCTATTTGTATTATTTCATTTTTACTTTACCTATTTACCTAACTTTCCAATCGCATTATCAGATGTTTCTTGGTCTTTTTTAAGATGTCATAATTAATAATTCCTTTCAAACTATGGTTCAAAACATTTTGAATTAAATAAAAACATTTTCCTTAAATATCCTGTTAATGTGATTACGATTCAATGATTCACTCACTGTCTGCATTTATCTTGTTTTTTTAGCCATATAAATGAGTTTATGATGCTATTTTTTGATACGTCATCATAGTATTAATTGTTTCCTTATTAAAGTCTTGAAGCTTGAACCTTTCATAAATTAACCACCCTGTCAAACATTTAATACTTTGCCATTATGACAAAGTAACTACCTCTGTCTTGTGAAATAAATCATCTCATGGAGTTAAACAGTCACAGGTTGCTCAGAGTCCACAGCTGAGATTATCTGTAGTCTTATACTGAGTTGGACATTATTCAGGAAAGATTTACATTCCAGAGCATTAAAAAGCTCTACATGGTTGAAGGGCCTGTATGTGCTTGTAAGAGGGCTTTACCGCTGTGGTATCATCTGCAGACATGTTTTGACTGTAAACACTGGAGAAGTCTGACGTTATTTTGTCCACAGCTTTAATGCTCAGAGAGGGAGGTGAGCAGGTAAAGATCAGCACTGACAGGCCTGGACATTTAAACTGAGAACCTTGTTTTTCTGAATACCTTGCAGATGATTAGTTCATGTTGAAACTGCGCTTTTGCTAAGCCTTAAGCTATTTTGTTGGCAGCTAAGAAATTACATAACAAAATGGTACATTTGCACATTTTAAATCAGAAGCAGTTTTTATTATAATGCACTTCTGCCATTATGTGTTCATTATCCCGTATGTGGTTATACTTTGAGGCCGAGGGTTTTAAATGGGTGCGTTTCCTTCCATTAAGCGCTTAATGTGTCTTTGGGCTCGTCTCATAAAAACAAACAAAATACAAAAAAACATTCCATGAACTGTTGTGCCAACTTATTTTTTTTTGTTTAGTTTGTTGACTTAGTTGCTTGGTGTCAGCTAACATCAATCAGCTTTGTGCAATCTCGAGCACATCAGATGACACATCGTGGCATCACTTCCTCTCTAGAAGCACAGCGTTCAACCGTAGCAGCTGCCCTCATGTTTTTTTGCATTGTGTTTTTGTTAATTTGTGTTCCTCTTGTTCTTCAAACTTACATAGACCATACGGCTCATTTTTAGTTGCTGCAGTTTGTGATGATCCCACTTGAAGCGTGAAGTAAGTTGATAATAATTGAATAAATCCCTGATGCAGGGTGATGGATTAAGCTGTCTCATATAAAAACCTCTAATCGAGTATGTGAGCCAGAGACCAAAGGTGGCACTCCATTAACAGTGGCAGTCCATTGTATGCCTGTCAGCACGTGTACCACCAACACATGGGGGGCTCATTTAATGATCGATGTTAAGTTTCACTGGCCTCACAATGTTACAGTATAGCTGCCTTCCTGGTTAGTTCACCATAGAGCAACTAAATACCTGCCATAAAGACAGAGGAAAGGAGTAGCTGTGTAACACTGCTGAGCTCCACAGACCTCCATTCGTCTGCATTGTTTCCAGATTTGCTTATGCCATCAACACATATTGGCCACAGCAACTGATAGCTTAAACGGAGTCAGGAGACCGTTAAACTGACTGCAGGTGTTGTTTGTGATGTAAAGTTTCTTGGGGATAAATAGACATTCTTTGACCTTTTCATCAGCCATCTGTCTATATAAAACACCTGCTAACATCCTCATTTCATTTCGTTAAACTAAATCAATAGCTGTTCTCTTCGACTGTTCCTTCTGTATGCTTACAGAAGGAACAGTCGAAGAGAACAGCTATTGATTTAGTAGCACAAGTAAGCTACCTGCAACTGTGGCTTATATTGCACAGTGTATGAGCCAAATCAATCAGAAATTGTATTTCAGTAGTTTGACTTCCCTTCTAACAGAGCTGTATAATATATCTGATTTGTCATGGCATTGTCAATGTCTGCAATATTTAGATATTTAGATATTTAGATTGCTCTGGTACAATATTTGGCAGGGTCCTATATTTCCTGCATTGCATATAGGTAGAAGTTGCAAGGACTCTAACTATCCTATAAACTATATACATTTATAGTGGCTAATTTGTGAAAACCAAATGAGAATATAAAAGATAATGTTGAAAAATAAATGAGAAAATGTGTTTGTCATCGCATTTGTCAGCATAAGCATGTCAATTGAATAATTTTCAGACATTGTGCAGCACTACCTTCCAAACATGACATAAAGCATTAAACAACTAACTGTTGACAGACTTGTGTAGTTTGAGCAGTGTCCTCAAACTATCATTTTGATGCGTATGTTAGGATTGCGCAGTTAAACCTTAATGTGTAAAACATGGATGGATTATGTGTAGACGGGTGAGATTTTTTTGCTGCTTCCATTCACTTCTACTTACTTATTTAAGTAAGTAGTTATTCATTAGTGAGGTAATGATCAGGAATATTGACTGTGCTGTGTGTTTTTCAATCCCCGAAAAGGGTACTCGTTTGCTATGTCGCCAAGCTTCTTAATAGCGTTTATCTTGACACCCTCTGTATCACTGGACAAATTACTACTAAAATTTATATGCAGTGAGTGGGGACTTAAATCTGGAGACTTTCAGTCTCTGCTTTCTTCTTGTGTGACGCTTTGAGATCTGAGTTTGGTGTACTGTGTATAACATCATTCTTAATCACTCTTTTACGTGTCTTCTCTTTATGTAATACATGATTGAAAAGGAAAAGCTATTTTAGCTCACACGTGAGTGTTACACTTAAACTGTGTTTGAAAAGGCAATAGGCCAGGACTGTGTTACTTTAAATCATGTGCTGGGGAGTCCTGTTTAACCTGTTGCAATCCACTGTGTGTGTCAGTGTCTGATCTTTTTGTTTAAGCATTTAGTGGATATCACCTGAATGAAAATATGCTGGCTTTCAGTAGTTAAAGCTGCAAATCCGGTAGGTAAATATACCTCATTAACGTTTCTGGGGTTAAATATTAACTACCACTGCATGTATGTGTGCAGTTTTCCAGTCTCTTGTATTGAGGTGTTCAGTTTCTGTGAGGTGTTATGGTTTTCTCTAACCACAATCTTTTTGCTTTATTTGTCTGATCTGTAGCATATAGTATTTATTGCAGTGGAGTTTTAGAGAATTTATCACAGTTTTGTCACATTTTTAATATATTGATCACATCACTATCAGCAGCTGTTTTATCACAACCACAGCAACCTCCTCCACAATTATTCCAGTTGTTTTTTTATGGATGATGACGCATAGGATAACACCTGGATTTGTTTGGCAGTAGTAGAGGAGTTCCAGATGTAGTCTCTGTTTCATGTCCCCCCACCAAGCACACTCAGCATGATTTGTGGTGGATCGTGTGGCATCGGTGTGAACCTGCATTACTCCGCGGGCCCGTCACAACAATAGGCCTGTATGACTGTTTGAATGTGCCATTCTTTGAGCGGTGTGCTTCACTAGGGCCAGACAATAGCGTCATTTAGCATCCCATCTCCGTTTAGGCCTGCTCTGTCACCATGGTACCCCCTGCCATACCACACTCTACCCCCCAGTCTGCCCTGCCTTTGCACTTGTTCTTGTTATTGGGGCAGCTGTTTTCTAGACAACCATTGTTGGCCACACCCAAGACCCAGCCTCATATTTGGAGGATTGCTGAGGCTATGTGGGCATAACTTAGGGAAACACAGCATGCACTAGCAACATTTTTGCTTTTAGGTGATTCGGACATGTCTGACACCATTAAATGAGTTTCGAGAGCTGCTATTTTCAAAATTTTGCTGTGCCTTCTTGCACAGTACAATAAAGGAATTTTAATTCTATTTGATGACAAAAATACAGAAAATTGGACTATTTATTGTAAAGAAAACAAAAACATTGCCACTAACAACATAAAGGAGTTGCATATGTATTTGTGATTTTTTTTTTTGCTTTTAAGTAAAAAGATAGTTATGGAGTTAAGGAAGAAAGGAAATATATAATATTTTATTATTATTATTATTATTATTATTATTATTATTATTATTATTATTATTATTATTATTATTATTATTATTATTAACAGATCACAAGACGAGGCATGCCCCGATCCAGGTGGCTTACTACTCAAAACAAACAATTTTACTCCAGGAATTCCTTCATTTTTCCCCTGTTGATTTAAAGGTTTTTCTTGAAATGACTCTTAAGACAAAAATCCTGAAAATTTAATTTATTTAGATAATATAATCACTGCTTGTTTTAACAATTTCTTTTTAAAATTAAGTAATAATTTTACACAACCATTTTCATAATAAACTATAATTAACATATCCATCTGCGGGTTAGTTTAGAAGCCCACAGAGCAAGAGCACACTGGTTGTCCTTCTTTGAGACTGTTGACTCTTGACCCTCCAGATTGTTGAGAGGTGAAAAGGCAGCACACACAGTGCCTAGCAAAGCCACTCGGTGCTGGCAGATGTTTCATTAATGGGCTTTAGCCTGAGTGACTTCATAGGTCATAGTAATGGATTCTTCATGGGAAGTCCTATGCCCAGTTTTAACTTTGAAAATGCATCTTAGTGCTTGTGAGCCACATCCTTAATTACAGAAGAAACACATTCATAGCAGATGTTATGCTGTGTTAGACTTGATATCCTGTCATTGAGTGTTGGATGAATACAAACCTGATGTCATTGTCGGTGTTGATGCCAACATTTGCATCATCCTTCGTGCTCTATAACACCTGCAGTTATTAAGTATGTCAGGGTTTTAGGCTCCGTCCCAGTTTCTGTTTGTGCAGTTCCACAGTTTAGCTCCCTCTCCAACGTGAAGATCGTCGATCTTCACGTTGCCTTGCCTTCTGGTTTTATATCTAGAACTGGGTGACCTATCTGATTTTATTTTGGGCAATCTGAACTTGTTGTAGCCATACCCACGAGAGTACTGGCAGTACCAGTTGTGCTACTTGCAATGCATGCAGAGAGATGGAGCCTTTCAAAATTTTTCACAACTCTTCAACTGTTTTAATTTGGGATTTTATGTGATTAACCCCACTGGGGTCTGCCACCTGTGGCTGCAGAGCCACAAGTGGCTCTCTGGATCTTCCGCAATGGCTCTTTAAAACTTTGACGGATAAAGAAACAACTAAACTTTACAAATAGATGTTAAAGTAAAATGTTTTTCAGTTTCTATTTGTAGAATAATTGCATTTAGCTTTCACACATGACACTAAAAGTTCCAGTCATATTTATTTAGATCTGTCTATTGTTATTAGGCTGGAAATAATGTGCAAATATCCCATATAAGAAAATGTAGCCATCATCGTTTAGAAAAGTTTAATTTTGTTTAAAAGCTAAATATAGGAATAAAATGATTGTTCTTTAAAAATCAGAACAAATTTCCTTTATTAGATATTTATCAAAAATCAGATAAATATCTAATCAATGTGATATGAGTTGTAATTTTTCAAAAACTCAGGTAATATTTGCGGCTCTAAACCAGCTGGACTGGTGGCAGAAATTACTCTGGGTTGTAAAGGTTGCAGAACCATCTGGTAGACCAACTCACAATTATTTGTGACTAGTTTTGAAATCAACAAAATGTGGCCTGCATTAGTATTGAGCCCCCTTTGCTCTTTTTCCAGTGGGATCATAAAAAGTCATTAAACTGCCCTGTTTTCAATTTCCCACAAGCGATGTAGGAGACACGGCAAACATGTGAAAGAAGGGGCTCTGGTGAAATGAGGTCAGACTTGATGGCAGCATCATGCCATGGGATTGCAGTCAAAGTCCAGATGGAGGTCCTGTTGATAATCTTCGACAACACTGGAAAGTTGAAGCTCTCTGTCTCATCCAACAGGGCTACAACTTACAGGGAGAACATTAATTATGCTGAGTTTTGTGGTGCTCTTTAACAAAGAATGCAAACATTGAACTGTTTAAATGAATTTATATTTTTCTAGGTACTATAGTTTCCTTTTTAGTTAAAATCCACCTTACCTGTAATATATATGTAATAAACCACGAACTGACTAGGTGGACAAGCTGAGAAATGGCTCACCGACTCTTCTTTGTGTTTCATGTTGTGACAAAACCAGGAAGTCTCAGATTTTATGACTGATTTCATCCTACCACATTAAATCTCATCAGTGGCTCATGGTTTACCACAATATGGAGTGACGACTCTATTTTGGGTGCTGGTCTCTCCTCTTCTGAGGCCTGTTATTTGGACTAATTGTCTCAAGCTGTTAGTCTGTCATGTAACAGAGAATGCATTTATACTTTTGTTGTGGTTCAGCCTTAAGTATTTGGATCAGTTAATTGTTTTCTATATGTACAGTTTTATTTGTTTAATTAACTGGTTGCTTGTTTTTAGCGGTTTAGGTTGGAAAATTACTTCTCTTTTGGCAGTCGGGACAAAATGAGGTAAACCTTAGCTTATCATGACAATGAGGATCAAAATTAATCCCGTTGGAGGATCAGCTACAAGATGTGGAAAGAGTGCAGCAATGGAGGCCGTTCAAACAAAGGGCGCATGAGGGTCCTGTGTGTGCACGTGTGAGGGGAGTCCCTTAACCAAGAGTTTGCTTTTAGAGGAAGGGAGGAGGTTTAATAGGTCTAGAGGGATTCATGTTTCACTTCATGCTCGCCTCCTGTGCCCCTTTGTCTAGGTCATATAATAACTGGTAAGTTCTGCAGCAGAAATATTGGAAAGTTGGACTTTCCCCTGTGGGTCTGTGAGCTGCTGTCTGTCTTTTTTTTTTTTCTCAAACATTTATTGTTTTTGAAGGAAAGCTTCCAGCTGGTTGGCTGCCAGCATTTTGCTTGACAGCACATTCGATCTGTTCAGACTGCTACTTGAAGTTCTGAAACTTCAAGTAGCAAGTTCTGAAACTCAATTACTGAAAGCTGACACGTGTTCAACATTTCAAAGGGTCAGTTATACCACACGCAACAACACACCTTGATTATTTGCATGAAATGTTCAACAGATAGCAGATTTTTTAACAAAATAACACGTTTCACGTTAAACTTCGACAATTACAACGTGTCTCAGGACGTACAACTGACTCCTAGAACTTCTTGGGATGCACATTTAATCTGGTCTGGAGATGAAATCTGGATCTTATATGAGCATTAGATGAAGCTCCTGTGATTAGCACACAAATCTAAGTTGTCTAATTGTAAGCCTCCAGGGTGGATTTATAATCAAAACATCATGTGGGTTTTTAAATTATGCCATGCATCATTTTTCTTTTTTCTTTTTTTTAAATTTTTTTTTATTGTTTCCTTTGACTGGATTAGGTCTGACGCCAACACGTGCCTTCTCTGTACACAAAGCTAACTGTGTGTATCTGGCTCTGATAAGCAGATGGATATCATATTCATAAAACAGCCTGTGCCAGACCATGGCATGCTTAAAATTGTTGCCGCACCCTGCGGAAAGTTGGACTCATGTTCTAACTTGTAGATCACTTATACGAGCAATGCATGGAAAAATATGTTTAGCCTATGTCCTTCTGCCTGCCTTCACTCATAACTTGATCATCTCAAATGTATCATTGATTTACATGAACTCAAGATCTTTTTTTCAATAGAAATCAGTCACGTCTTTATTGTTTTTAGCATCAAATCTGTATAACTGGACTATTCTTTTTGGTTGTTTATCGCTTACATTGAATTGTTGATAGTATATTTGCTAGTTAATTTAATTTCCTTTAACAACCACTAATGGTAGTCATGCTCATTTTAAATGAATTAGAAGAATTGGTAATTGTTTAAAAAAGAGAGGTCTTTGTTAGACAGATTGTTGCCTGTTAGAGTCCAAACTCATTGCTTTACTTTCAGACTTCAGCTGCTCTCTTCACTCTTCCTGAAACTGAGGATTTTCAGGTACAAAATGTTTTCTCCTTATCTGTGAGTTCATCCTCCAGATGCTTTGGGTTTCTTGAACTCAGCTTTAAGCTGCTGGTAAGAGAAACCGGTTCCCACACTTCATCATATCTGTGTGATTAGCATTCCTTTGGCTTAACTATTATAGCACCAATGTAGTCTGACGACAGTATCTACGTCAGGAGCATAATGTTCCTTATGAGGCAAAGTATTTACCTGGTTATTCGTTTCTTCTCTTTGTACTTGTATGTATTAATAGATGTTTCACATCACCTAATGAACTTTATTACCATATAAAGGCGATCTAAGAGAATAGTTGGTGTTGTTGGTGTTTTTTCCATTGATGTGGAGGAATACTAGCCCAGTCATTGCAAAATTGCTTAATTTTAGCCACATTGGAGAGTTTCTCTGGGCATCAAATGCCTGTTGAATGTCATAACACATTTACTAGGACTAGGCCCTGTCCAAAACTCTCATCTTGTTTTTGTTAACAAGTCAGAGTAGGACATTCTGGTTTGCTTCAGATCATTGACCATCTGAGCTACATGACTTTCGGCATCAAGCAGCAAAGCTTTAGAACCTAGAACGGTTTGGAGCATGATGGCTCCAAACCATTATACTATTACCATCATATTTGCCTCTCAGTGAGAGGTCTAAAGAGATCCACGGCTTCCAAAAGTTCCACCTTTGTCTCACCATTCCACAAAATATTTTCCCAATATGTATGGTGCTCATCAAGATGTTTTCTGGCTAATGTGAGATAGACCTGTTGTTTGCTTTTCTTGGCAGTGGTTTTGGTTTGGAACAGGTCCATAATTTGAAACAGAAGTAAATGAGCGCTGGAGTGCTTTAGATCTTGTTCTGGGTTCTTCTTTGACCTCCTGACTGAGTCCTTGGAGTAATTTTGGTTGGCCAGCCACTCCTTATGTTTTCTCCATATGTTTATAATGCCTCTCACTGTGGTTTACTAGAGCCTTAGACATGGCTTTTTAACCCTTTCCAGACTAATAGATGTCAATGACTTGGTCTCTCATCTGTTCTGGATTTTTTATTTTTTTTTTCATCGTGGGACATGATCTGTTACTACGGTCTTTTAGCCAACTTCATGTTGTCAAACAGGTTCTGTTTAAGAGAAACGATTCTGTAGATCTGGCAGCAGCAAAGCTGGGGCGTTACCAATGAAATTGAAGTTAATGATTTAGTTAATAAGTTGATTTGTGTTATAACAAGTGACACATTTATTTTTCTCTTAACAGGGATGGTTGATTTGCATTGCTTTTTCTCCAAATTAATGAAATCCACATTTTGTATTTACTCAGGATACTTCTGATATTAATATTTATTAGCTTTGAAAATGAAAAAAATAAGAAAAGTGTACTTTTACAGCAATACTATCCACTTTAAAATGTTTTGAGAGGTCTATCTTAATCTTATGCAACCCCACAAATAGCCATTTGAAAAGAATAATGTTCTATTAAACTGTACCTTGAGCATTTAGAATGTAATACATATATTACATTTATTGCAGCATACAGCTGCTTTGAGCACAGAGGTGTTTGCTTCTAACGTTTGCGTTTTGCAGCTGATTGCTGAGACACTGCAGGGCAGAAGCTGCCAGGTCAATCCTGTTAAACACCAGGTGTCCTTGTTAAACTCCTGCAAACATCCTTTTTTTTTTTCTTCTGTCCATGTTTTGGTTTAAGTTTTCCTTTGCAATGCTCAGTGTTAGCAAAATGTTTCATCTTCTGTTTCCATATTGTTTCTTTGTTCTGCTGAGATTATGACCACAGATAAGCAGCTTGTTTTCCAGACACCTTGCAATACACTTTATGACAGCTTTGTTTCACACAGGACTTTGCTTCTGTCATAAATCCAGCTGGCCAAGAGCCAGTTTCACATCTGTGTTAACTGAGTAAGATGAGGCCAGACGAGGCCTCAGACCCTGTTCACTTAGATCTAGTCTGGTGGATGAACTCTCTGATCACCTTTGTGTGTCAGTAGCTAATAGCCGAACAGTACTTTGAAGCTGTCTTCACCCTCAGAGCAGACTGAGCACTGATTGGATTATATTGGATTAACACTACTCTATTTGATTTTGTTTGTGTGTATGTATCCTAGCTTCTCTCTAGTACTTACTTTATGCTTCTCTATTTGTGAAAACCCTAGCCACCAGTTTCTCACTGCTGGCCTACATCTGGACAGATCAGCAAGTTAATCTCTGCCTTTTAACCCCCAAACTCTGTCAATCTGCCATAAGCAGTTTCTCTGCAGCTGCTTAATGTTGTCATATTTTTCTGCCACATCCTTCAATTTGTTTTACCAAGCCCTTTAGTCCAGAGTATACCAGACTTGTTTGAAAAGTAGATATATGTATAGTTGCAAAGTTAAATGTTCAAATGTTGATAATAGATGGAGAAGCTCTTAATCAGTTTTTGAGGTTTCTTTGCTGATACAGATGTTTTCTGATCCAGAACTGACTACTTTTACTTTAACATTTAGTGTTGTTTTCTGTTTTGGTGTTGCATAAGCTCCTATTAGCAAATCAGTTTCTCACAGCCTCAGGGTCAAAGTTTTTCTTTTTTGGGATTTTACATCGTAAACCAGAACAAAGTAACATATTTGAAAAGTGTGGTGTGCATTTGTCTTCATCTCTCCTGAATTAATGTTTTATTGAATCACCACAGTCTAGTGATATGGCTCCAAGTCTTTTTGGGGTATGTACTACAATATTTGCACATCTACAGACTGGAATACTTATCCAATTCTCTCTGCAAAACAGCTCAAGTCAAACTAAAAGGAGAGCATCAGTGTTCATTATATCCAAGCCATGCCACAGATTTTTTTTTATTATTGTATTTAAGCCTAGATTTCTCCTACCACAAAACATGCTTTGATCAAAATCACTTCCATTGTAGCTCTGGCTCTGTATGTTCAGTGTTAGTCAACCTCCATCCAAGTCTTTTGCCTCTATGAAAAGGTTTTCTTCCTGGACTGTCCTTTATTTACTTCAATCAAAATTCCCATTAACTCTGACCAGATTTTCTGTCCCTGCTGAAGAAGAAACATCCCCACAGCATAATACTGCTACCACCATACCTTACAGTGGTAAAGGTGTGTTCAGGGTGTTCAGGGTTAGTTTCTTGCCACTTTTTGATCGTAGGCCAATAAGCTGATTTTTCACAATTCTGCCAAATGCATCTACTAATGCATAAATATCTATTTATTTACTGTAAGTTTATTGTAAATGTGCTTTACTGCGATAGGTAAAGGTAAAGGTTTGACTGTAAGCTCAAACCTTTACAGTAAAATCAACCCGCTCAATAACAACTATCAGAATCGTAGCATCTGAAGCTTTGGCTTGATTCGGTGCCCATATCGGATCAAATGGATCTTCAGTTATGCAGATTCTTACTTCTTATTTACTAAAAAGTCACATCCCTTGGGCGTGCTGTGGTGGTGCAGGGGACAGCGCGACCCACATTTGGAGGCCTTCAGTCCTCGACGCGGCGGTCGCGGGTTCGATTTCCGAACCCGGCTGACATTTGCTGCATGTCTTCCCCCTCTTCTTCCCCCTTTCCTGTCAGCCTACTTTCGAATAAGGGAGACTAGAGCCCACAAAATACCCCCTGGCGGGAAAAAAAAAAAAGGTAAAATGTCACATCCCAGTACCAATAATAATATTGTAACTACTCTTATATAAGATCTTTTTGGACTTGAGGTCCACTTCTACCTCTTTACAACACTCATCTTTTTTGCATTAAGACAATACATAAATGCTATGTTAAACACAAGCTCGGTGAGATAAGTGACAGTGTAATTGTAAATACTTTAGTTATGATGTGTAAATTGAAAACACTCCTCCCTGCCTTTTACAGAATTCCCTTAACATAACTTGCCTTGTTGGCTGCACCCACTTAGAAACCAATTTTTTTGCTTGGTTGTTTTCTTTCACACTTCAGCTCTCCCTCTTTCTGAATTTCTGACCCATAAAGTGCTATCATCAGATGTTGCACTACCTTTTTTTG
Organism: Gambusia affinis; assembly: GCF_019740435.1. Classification (NCBI taxonomy): domain Eukaryota; kingdom Metazoa; phylum Chordata; class Actinopteri; order Cyprinodontiformes; family Poeciliidae; genus Gambusia; species Gambusia affinis. The sequence goes on from NC_057889.1 coordinate 11,542,028, forward strand.
TTTACACTTGCTTGGCTGCACTTGAGCGGATGCAGAGAGTTGTGTGGGCCTTCAGGGATGGATCTGATTCAGAGGGTAATTACAAGCTTTCTGAAGGGTGGGTAAAGACCAGAGGGACCCTCGCCAATCCTGGCATTTAATTTGTCAATGATGGGGTCTCCTTCAAGGGAAGGGCTGCGTGGTTGGAATTTATAGATACAGCCCCACCCATACAGAAATGTGTGGATACTGTGCAGTGCTATTACCCTTTGCAAAACCCTCCCCCTTCATTTCAGTTTGAAGCACTTTATTTAGATTTTTGGGGGGATGTTAATCACAAGCTACATCACAATAAATATAATTTAAGGTGCTAGGTTTTAATTTTCACTTTTATTTATGTTAATTGGTATTCTTTGCTTTAAATTTCAGCAAGTCTTACTTATTTATTTTAATTTCAAAAATATGGGGCTCCTACTTCCTAGGAAAAGTGTGAGATTTGATTTAAGCATTATTTAGGCAAATGTAAAAAATTAAATGGTTCACAAAAAGTTTTATTTCGATCCATTAATGCATATTCCACAAAGTCTGTCTTCTGTTGAAATATCTGCTGTAAATTTACATTGAACTTATGTATTTAAAAAAAAAAAAAAACGAGTGAAAAAGTGAGATTGAAACTTTTGGTTGTTTGGGTTTGGAAAAATCTGAAATTCTGACTTTGAAGATGTATAGGAATAATGATACAAACTATTAATCACTGCAACAACATTGTTAGGAAACATTTTCTTACATCTGAACTTTTTAGGAATCACACAGTCAACGTCAAATTACTGCCTACTTTCTACTACTGTTTACTTTCTAATTAATTGTGAGAAAGTACTTTTCTAAAAGCAATATAATCTGATTGTGTCTCTCCTCGCCTTATTAGAAATATTTTAGGTGTCTTTAATCACTACCAAGAATTTTAAGTAAAGAACGTTTCTTACTTCAGTTTCTGCCCTACTATGCCTCAAGCTGGAGGTTGTCATGTATTTTGTCAATCAAGCTTAACGACTACTACTGCAGCTTTTAAAAGATCATCAACATTCTGCAACTCTCTTTTAAAAACTGTGTGATGGAAAAATATTCAGAAGTGTAAAAGTTTGATATTTTATCCAGGATAAAACCAATGATGTCAGCTAGTTTGTTCAGATATGCTTCTGTTGTTTTAACTTCAAATTAATACAGCAAACAAATGTAGGACAATATTAGTAGCCGTGGAAGCTGTCATCACCCTCAGTATGCGCCCATCTGCTGGTGTACCAGGTGAGCATGAGGTCAACAAAACATGAGTGGTAGCACTTTACTGACAGAGGAGAAACGTCCCACCAGAACAGAAGTCCTCCATGGGAACAGGACCTGTCTGTTATTCCAGCTGCATGCCATTCTTTTCAGAGGCAGCTGTCCAGGACTGTACAGCTTCCACTGTTATCCATTCATGACTGCACCGGCTCGGCTTGCCAATGATGTCTGTTATACCAGCGCAGCAGAGATAAACTGTTTCACACGGGCTCGGCTGCATGGATCAAAGCTACCAGCTTAAACAGGAAAATTTGCTGCGTTTTTTCAGTGGGTGCAAAATTGTACCAGCCAACTTCAATGCGTGACTTGGAAATGCTTCAGACGTCTTGAAGATGAAGGCAATGCCATAAGCAGGCGTCTCCAAGTGATGGGAAAATGCAGCTGTTGTGAGGTTTTGAACTTTTAGCATCCTGGAAACATGAAAAGTAACATTAATAAGTAACTCGGATCATATCTTCTCGTATCAGAATTATTTTTCTTCAGTTGTATTTGTCTTGTAGTTCACAACACTTTTATTCCATGTCCAAAGCTGAAAAGGTGTGAAAGTTGCAGAAGGATGATGTTGCATCTAGAGCACCAAACTTGGGCATTGATTCATGAATGTGTCTGTAAATGAATAAATTTGGTAAATGGCTGTTTTTGACCATTTCAAGTTGAAAAATGTCAAATTCTGGTAGGTTTCACCTAGGCATCAGCATTCCATTTTCTCCCAATAACAATGTTACCAGGATACTATCAGTTAGGTATGAAGTTGTTTAAAACAAAGTAGCTGTGAATGGAAACATCTGACTGTTCAGCATGTAATCAGTCTTGTTTGGTTCTTGACGATTTATCAGCTCTACAATAATGTAGCTGTCATAACATTATTTACTATAACTACCACAACAACATGTTGTTTCTCCTTTGAACCTTTTAAATTTAAACTATTACTTTTCCTGTGGTGGCTGGAATTGTAACTCATTTGACACAGATCCTAACCAAAAGCTGCCGCTGTTGGGGCTTATCAAGGACACATGTGCAGGAAAAGCATTTAAAAGAGCTGAAAAACAGTTTTTTTATGTCTTTGTTTCAAACAATTGCCAGTCTCTCACTGTGACTGGCTTCCATATTGCAGTTCCCATTAACTAAGCTCTAAAAGCTCTTTTTGTATTGAAAATGTGTTTTTATCAAAGTTACAAAATAGGCTGATGGTAATTTATTAGTGATATGGTTTCCCGTTTTGAGTCATGTTGTAGCATTTATGTTCTATAGCAATGCTTGATCCATCTTTTAATATAAAAAATAGGTGACTGAATGATGGATGACTTAACTTTTGCCAACAGCTGGCAGGAGGCATTTATGGCCTGAATCAGATAGACAACGGCTGTTCTTTTATGAGAACATGTCTGATTGTCTTTTCTCCTACTGCATGAAAAAAGATGAGTAAGTAATAATTATTGCTGATGATTGAGCAAAGGGTCTTACTTTGGAAAAGATAGATGAAGGAATGACCAACATGTTACAGTGGAAATACAGTTTTTTGCAGTTTCCACTGGATTTTTGTTAGTCAGCAATTAGCTGAGATGTGTGTGCTGTAAATCATGTGGGAGTGTCAAGAATTGCTTAGATAAAAAAAGCCTTTTCATTGTGCTGAAAATATGCTGCATTTTTGGGATCATGTGGATTTTATACACACAAATGCGTTTTTGGGACCAGAAGGATGTTAAGGTAGAGAATAATAGCAGCTTTTCTTTATTATTGCTCTCCTTTCCTTCCTCAGACTTTCATCACTGCTTGTGCGTTTCCAGTTTATACACACATTTGCGCTGCAGGTTTTACACCTTAGTCTTGTTCTCATCTTGCAGCTTTCCAGCAAGACTTCACTAAACAAGCTGCCCAAAGCCCCGTCTAAAGGTGGGGGAGGGAGGTAGTGAGCTGGGCGGCGGCCACTCCTCGGCTGCATCCTATTAGAACTGGGAGTGTTGAAAAGGGGTGTGGCTTGAAGCCAGTAACATCTGTGCCTGTCCCCTTTGCCCCCGAAGCATTCTGCAGAGAAAGGGAGTGGAGAAGGAGGCTGGGGAGGGAGAAGATCTCCTAAGAAGTTCTCGCTGGCCAGCTGTCTGTTTTGCAAGATCTTAAATCGTTGCCATCTTTTAAGGCAGGTTTATCCTATTTGCCCCCTAGTTAACAGAGAAAACCATCTCCCATCTATTTAGGATTTTCATTTTGATAGATTTTTTTTATATATATATATTTTTATTTATGTATATTATATTTTGGCAGCTTCTTGAAGAGCGCTTATTACTGATGACTTTGAACCTGTGTGGATTACATACCTTGCGAAAGGAAATGCTCTTCTGTGTGCTGCGTACAAGTTTTATTTATGTCAAGCCTGCAGAGAGCTGGATGCTGCAGTGAGCTCAGGATATAAAGGGAATGCCCAGAGCACACCAGAGGCAAACTCTCTTCAGGACGGGGTAAGACGAGCCCTATAAATCCGTCTCTTATACCCTATAATCAAATGAATGCAAGGAAACGGAGAGCCGGAGCAGAAGCCGGCTATCTGCTGACTGGAATGTGTGTGCGGACTGCATGTGACCAGCAGATAGTTCTAGGCTATCAGTCCGTGAGTGTGCCTAAGAGGAGTTGTGGCTGCTGGTTTGATTTATCTCCCACTCCCCTCCACCACCAGAGCATCAGCTGGATTCCTCTTACCGATACGTAGGTGATTGTGTCATGTCTGTCTAATTGAGAGGTGCTGGTGCTGGGAGCGGTGTTGCTGTAGTAACCGGAGAGAGGGGGGGAGGATGACACGGCACTCCTGTTAGGGCCCCGGGCGCATTTCTCGGTGGGAGAGTTGTGCCGTGCGCGCAGGGAATGCCCCGTAATGACAAGACTGCTCTGGTGATGGGGGGAGGTGGTGGTAGAAGTATGTGCTCTCTTGTACCGGCGGCTGCCTCCCACCAGTTTTCTCTCCCATTATCAGCATCGAGTGAGTGTCAAAGAGAGGGAGGATGGCATACTTTTTTTTTTTCCATGACTGGGGACGGGCGGGGTGGAAAAAATCAGGTCAATGAGAGAAAGAGAGAAAGTCACCTTGAGTGGAGACAGGTCCACTCGTCCTCCCCTCTCATTTCCAGCTCCTGCCCACACTTCTCCAGTTCTGCTCCCAGGAGGCTGCGTGCACTCCACATCACACGCATCACAAAGGGACTGACAGCCAGTCTTTGTGATTCAGTTGGATTGTGCGGTGCCTCAGAGTGATGAAGCAGGATTTTTTACCCTGTAATCCTTAATGGTGCTGTTACTTGTTTTTGTCTGCTGAATTAGAGGGGCAATCCTATTTTCTTCCTCTATAAGCATCCAGAAGAGATTAAAAAGGAGGGTAATGTGCATTGGAAAGGGGCTTACATTAAATCACCCACCCAGCTTGCACCGGTCCCCCACTGCTCCCGTTACCATAGCAACTGAGGAAGAGGCAGGGATTTTTTTTAAGCTCATCCTGCCTCTCTGGGTATCATAGGAAACATTGCAATGCTCCTCATGCTTTTTTATTGACGATCTGTCGAGTTGCATATTTTATTAATGAGGAATAGATTTGTCTGTATTGTTTGACTGTGCGCAGCTGTGCACACAGTAGTGTTTACTGTTCCCTCCTCAGAAAGAGATTGAGATGTTAGCTGTTGTTGGTTTACTTATCTCAGTCTTTCAAAGTCTGTAATCTATACACAGGCTCATCAACTGTTTGTTCTGATCTTTCATCAAGTTTTCCTCTTTCCTTTCATTCGCGTCTGCTTCACGATGAAGCCAGTCATTTCTATTGATGACAGAAGCACACATTTTCCAGATAATAATATATTACAAAGTTCTCTTATTGCTGGTCGTCTAGGAGATACGTTACATTGTACTACCCACATTTATTGGCACCATAAATTGTGGGAAAAGCCTTAAAATTGATCCATCTGTTATTTCAACTTCATATCTGGAGCATTTTGAAAAGTACAACCCTTAATTTGATAATTGTTTTTAGCTAAATTTTAGTTACCACTCCTCATATACAATAAATATGTCAGAAACATTTCTAATTTATACTGTAAAACTTAGCCAGTTTTGGTGCTGTGAGCCATTTATTATTCCAAGAACTCATAAATGTTGTTGAAATCCATGGCATCTGGACTCTTTGAAACACAAGGACATCTTAAATAAAAATCTGGTGCCATCTACCAGAAAACTGAAAATACATTGCCAGTTTCTTGGCAGTCTTGTGTTTTTCTTTATAAATTGTTCTTTTCCTTGATTATCTGAAACACCCCCCTAATAGTAGCATCCAGATAAGAAAGTGAAGAACTCTGTTTCATCTATTTTCTTTTTTGCTCCAAATGCTATCTCCACTTGAAGGTCTGACCTCTGAAAGAATGCTAACTTGGGTGGGGGGGCTTTGGATTGTCTCTCTGCACAACTGGTTTGACAACCTTGTCTGCGAAAAAAGCAGCAGCCTTTTGACCTGCATTTTAATCTCTGTCCTCTCTACATTTTACACTCACCTTTTCTTTTTTTTTTTTTTTTTGCACAAATTTTTGTCTGTTAGGCTACATTTATCGGAAGTAACAAATGAAATGTTTTTCTATAGATGTTATTTATAATGTGAATAGGGAAGCTACCATTTTAATACTTCTCCTTATGGATAAAAAGTTCAGTAGACTCAGATGTTCTGCATTTCCAAGGCAGCAAATATGTTCACATATTTTGAAAGATCCTTTGTTGACCTTTCTGCTATAAGTAAAACATGTCAATAGCTCTGATTGTAAACGTTTGTTGCTTCAGCACTCATTGTGACATGAATCTTCTGGAGTGGGTTAGCTTGCTTCTCAGTCTTTATCTCCCACCTCTTCCTACTTGGAGATAACTTTTTACCTCTGGCTGCTGGAAACAGGCTCGTTTGCAGCAGATCTCATCCATCCTGTGATCATGGTTCCGTGTGCAGAGGAAATGTGTAAAGATCATGAGGTTTCTGTAATGAGGAAAGATAGAGTAAAAATTGGATTACCCTTCTGTAAGAGGGCTAATAGAATTTACTATTTTTGAAATGGCAAACTTATCTTTTTAATGGAGACAAAGTGCAAAAACCATATTCATTTCTATTTCGGACTTTAATCTGTTACATTGAGTCTCATGATTATCTTGGCAGCATTTTTTCTTCCCTCTGACAAGGTTGTACTGAAGCTTATTTTGTGGTGCAGAATACTGCGACCTTACAGTTAGTTTGGGCTCAGACTAACTTTGTAACACTTCAAAGTCCCAAATAAGTAGAACTTTTCTAACCCTCCACCATGTCGTCAAAATGAATCCATTGCTAGAAGAAATGCTTCCTTTGTCTGCTCCTGTGCTGGTATCCCCCTTCTTCACTCATACTGCATCCCTGTATGTTAATCCTGTAATCTGAGAGCCCTGCCAGCTCCCTCAGCCATGTGACATTAATGCTCCGGAGGCTATACCACAGCCACATTTCAACAATCATGTAATTCAAATGCACAGTAGCACCTTGCTGTCGGAGGCGAACTGCTCTGCTGTTGCACCACTGTTGATCGGACAATTCTGCCAACTCGGCTATGACAGAGATGTGATTGATTTTAATCTGATAACATTACAGCCTCTGATCCATATCGTGGTTCAGAGTGTCCAAGTCTGTCTTTGTTCACACATTGTGTTCTTTGCGCACCATTAACTAATTGGCGAAAAACATAATTGCATGTGAACCAGCTGTGCTGAACAAATAGGCAACATGTGGCATTAAAAACAGCTTCTTTTTTTTGTTATTTATTGTAGGGACATCAGTTTGCTTTTCATGTATAAAATGCACGGAGCACTTTGAGGGTTTGAAATGTACATTTGGGAGTTAAGTGCAGCTATAACAATGTCTCTTGCTGTTTGTCTGCTCTGTTTTTCTGCTTTGGTGATGTATTCATAAAATGTATATGATTAATCAGAGCTCAGGTTAATATCTGCGGCTCCAAATACCTTCCTGGTCTGCCTTGTAAGACAGCTTCAGTTGTAAAATTATATTGGTTTATTATTGCTGCATATGGACAATTTGTCATTATAGAAAGGATATTTTCAGTGGGTTATAGCATGATCCGACTTTTTTCCCTTCCAACAACAAAATGCAATTTTCATTCAAACCCTCTAAATTATAATCTGAGATTGGGTGTGGGAAGCGTATCCCTACAGAGATTCAGCAAACAGAATTTTTGTAAAGTTTTTGTAGGGCTTTGGTCTGCTGATCCTTATTTTTGCCAATTTTAAGGTCATAGATCAGAATTTATTGGGCAAGAATGTGTGCACAAACTAGGAATCTGACTTTGGTTTCAAGAACTCAAAGTATAGAAAGTATAAAAATGGAAACTTTACAGGGAATAAAATAAAAGCAAGAGTATTTACATGTAATTCTGATTTCTATAAGAGAAAATATTGGAACAACAATGAAAATGTATTTATCCCATCCTTCCTGTCATAAACAGTCATTAATTACTTATATTATGAGTACAAGTGATCTTACACGTAATATGGGTATACTGTATGTGTAATGGCCGATTGACTTTAAAACAAAGACAAAATGATTGTAGAGTTGACATTTTAAACTGTCTTTAGTGTCTGATGGTAGCAATTAATGCTGTTTGTGTTGGTAGCATTATTAATAGCCAAGTCTCCTTTTGTATTCCCTTGAGAAGGTGTAGCCCTACTTTAACTCTGACATTTCCAAAGGGTTGCGAACATCATCAAATCAGCATGTCCATAAAAACACAAAAAGGATAAAACAAAGAAGTAGTTTTGTCTGTTAGTCTCCCCTTTCTCTTTCAAAAGTCTTGCTCTCTCCCGCTTTTTCACAGCCTGAACAATTTTTGCTTAAATTGCTTCTTGTATATCTGCACTTTCACTGACTTGCAGAGTTCTTAACCAATTTCCTCAAATCTGGAATTTAATTTCAGTTTTTTTCAAGCCTAGGTTAAGTATTAAAAAAAGAAAATAAGTTTTCTTCTCATTGCCAAAAGGTTGTGTTCTTCCGTCTTTATTTTCTTAAAATGCTTCTCCCTTTGCCATAAATTCATATTAAACTATGGTGTTTTATTTTCTTTAAATAAGCATAAAGGAATGTGAACTCTGGAAAGTTGAATCTGGAGAAGTCTGGCTTTTTGCATTAAGACTATGTTGGAACCCTTGATGAATGGACTTAGCTGAATGGACCACCTAAGTGATGATTTTTTATTTTTTTTTAGTTACTGCATCTCCGCTTAATAAATCTAAAAGATTTTTGTTTCACTCAAGAACATTTTACAGATGTAAATTGTTTCAAAATGTTGTCAGAACATAACAGATATTGTGTTGAGTTATTTCAGATATAAAGCAATGCCATTGTGTAATACATTTATTGATTATAGCTTATTCTACTACTTCTTTTCTATCTGAAGCTACAGTGAACTGTTTATCTGCAGAATTTACAGCCAACATAAATTTGAGATATAATCTGAACAGATTTAAGTTGTTGTATGTTTAAGAAAATTAAAATTAATCAGTCAAAAACTGCTGAGAGATGCCAGCTGGTGCAAAAGAAGGTATTTCACACATCTGTTTCCAATACACAGCTGTCCACTGTGTTCTCTTTCCAAGGTTGAATTCCTGCATCAAGTCGACCACATGCGCTCAAAGAACCATCAGCCCCAAAATGACCTTTTACTATTTTTAAATTAAACATAAATCAACCTAATTGTGTTTTTTTTTTTTTGACTCTGATACAATTAGTCTATTTGTTTTACATATATATATATATATATATATATATATATATATATATATATATATATATATATATATATATATATATGCCTTTTATGAAGACATTCGTGGTGCGTGCTAATTTGGCTTTTATGTCACTGACACGTGTAGCATTAAATAAATCCAGCCTTGTTATTTTTATAACAGGAAGGCACATCCCCTTAAGAACCACATTTGTCTTCAGTTATTAACAGGAGATTGAGTCTAAAAAAATGGTCTGAATGAAATGGGGGGGGGGAGGCAAAATCTGGAGGGAGGCAGCTCTATGAAAAGTGTCAAGCCGTCTTTGATTTTTTGCTCTTCATTCTTCTCGTCACATGGCTGTTAACGTGAGTGTCTCTGTGTTTAGTTTACAATGTACTTCTCAACTTCTGCCTTTCCTCCAGCCGACCTGACAGCTTTGAGAGTTTTAATAGGAGGCTCTTGTGCAGGCACCATGCACAGCTTCTCTCACAATTCACAAACACTGGGGTTCTTTTTACAGTCTGGACCTCAGCCAGGTCATCTGCCAAACCACATGGTCAAGAAAACAATAAAACCATCCAAAGACAGAAATGTCTCTCAAACAAACAGAGAAGTTGTCTGAACATGGGCAGGCGGGGTCTTGTTAAATGGGCACGAATTAAGGAGCACAAGAATTGTTCCGTAAGCAGGGGCCGACTAACATTCATGATACTCCTCGTGCGGCCCGGTCCCAGAGTTGATTTATGGTGGAATAAACGGCATTCTTCTTGATTATGGAAAATGCAGCTGTTGCATGGCATCACCATCGACTTTCAGACTTTTCACATTTCAAACATGCCTATTGACGTGGATCATTTCTGGAACACGCTGTTCGTCCTGCCAAGTTGTAATGCTTGGACAGCTAGTGGTCATTTCAGAAAGCTTTGCTGAAAATTCATGAAAATGCTAAGATGAGCTGTAATCCCACCCAGTCAGAGCAGGTGGCAGCCGAAGGTTGGTTGTGTGGATGTTGTTCAGGGTCACAGGGCTCACCTGGCTTGTAGAAGAATGTCTTCCAGCTTCAACAAACATGTTTTTTGTTGGAAACCTTGATCAACTGTCAGGCAACCTCTGGGGTTAATGTCTGAGCACTCGGGTCTCCCAGGTTAAACAGTGACAAACACAGGCTCTGCAGTTACACTGTCTCTGTGTGTTTAGACCTACCTTGTACCAGTTCCTGTGGCTTAATATGGCTGACAACTTTACACAAAGCTTACAGCAGGCTTTAGCTAATGGAAAAGATGGGTTGTGTTTTGGACTAATATGGTCAAAGAGAGCTTTGAATATCTTCTTGCCTTCATGCCAGAATAGATGGTGAGTCTGAAGCCAAGCAGCTGCTGTTGAGACCTCCGGTAGTCCATTCTGAAACGTCGAAGATGTGTCAAAATAAATACACACTAGTCAGGGTGTAAGAAAGAGGAAGCTGCTGTGTACTTCAGCCCACATGTGGTCATCTTGTTGGAGGCAGAGTATGAGTAGTGTGTATATTAGAAAAGTCTCTACAAACCTGGATTATTTTTGGAGTACATAGGCCTCCAAAGAGCAGTGGTTAAATGTACCCATGTGTAAAGTTGCTAATAAAACGTCCTGTTACATTTAATCTTTAGTTTTAACCGATTACACACAACGTAGCAAAAGCAGGACTTTGTGTCCTAAGCCACAATTATTCCTAGTGCTACTAAAGTAATATAACAGATTATTACTGTTACTATTATGTGTATTTGTTATTTTTATGAGCCTTGCTTTTATTTAGAGAAAGCAAGGCTTGATACAGTTTCAATACATTTCAGTTAAGACAAAAAAAAAAAACAATCTGTAGTAAATCTTTTTTTGTTGAACATAAAATGTTCAAATGGGTTGCAACATTTAAAAAAAGACACTGGTACAGAACTGACTGGATATTTGGTTTGAGTTGGTCAATGACTGAAATCATTATACACCAAAGGAATTATTAGAAATAGTCAATGTATCATGATGAGACTGCATGCTGCTGCTGTGAAGACTCCATGATGCCTGGGTCAACAAGTCTGGGTTAATTTTGGTGAATAAGACTTCATGTAATGTTTAGTCAGAAAGCTAGACTAAAACTAAATAAAAAGTAATTTAGAATGATGACAACTATGTTGGAAACTTGACCAAAGGGGAGATTAAATCCAATTACAGTTTTAATCCTTTGTGAAAATCTTTGTATACCCCAGTATACATGGGTACCAGTAATCACCCATGACCAACGTTGTAGCATTTTGATCATGTAAACTAACCAGTATGGAGTTACAAAATTTGTGTGTTAACCTGATTTATCTATATATTCATCTGCAAAATCATCTGAAGAAATTGCCTCCCTAATTACTAATAAGTAATTGACAATTAATTTACAATTTATTTATACAAATTAGCAGTTAGGCAGGAAAAGAGTTTCAACTGGAAGTTTGTTTTTTTTCCCCTCAAATCCGCATTTATGATGATGTTTGGAATAACTTAATTTGTAAGGAAACAGTTTGTAGCAGAGCTGTTAGCTTACATTATATGCCCAGACACACTAGACATGGCAGAACGCTGAGAGACCATTAGAAAATATGGGCTACTCTTTTTTCATGAGTGACAGGGATAAAGCCACCAATACATGAAAACAGGAGTTTCTATATTACTGGTTTTGCTAAAAATTTTTGTAGGATTTGGGAAGCTGCTTCCAGACATTGAGATGTACAGTACAGCGTTATGCATGTAACCAACATAACCTCAGTTTTTATGGCCCAGCTGACCATGCAGGGCTTTTTAAGTGGGATTTTAGGAGCTAAAACAGAGTCTTGCAGACAGGAAGACTAGAGTGTCTGGGTAATGCAGAACAACAAGGCAATGAGGAAAGAGCAGGGTTTTTATGCAGGCTTGAAAAGCTTGGAAATGTCTGGAATTTGCCTTTAGCTTTTTCTATGTGTGAAAAATCTATGGATCCATGGAATAAGTCAGATTTTTCTAAACTTTTCTTCTTTCCCACCTTTTCTAAACACAGAAATCCAGTAATGTGTAATAGGTGGTGTAAGAAGTGTGGTGGTTTTACAACAATCTATAAACATTCATGGTTTATAGAGTGTCTCATTATTTGTGGTAAGTACTGATGATGAGAAAACACTCCTCATGCAGATTCAGGTTAAGTTTTATAATATTGCAATAAAGCTTTTGAATCTTTAAAACTTTTGAAAATCATTTCAATAGTATAGACACAATGTAAATATATTACTTAAAATTATCTTAGGATTGAAAACAAAAAAGGTTCTTGGATATTTAATGTCTGTTGCTGATTATTCTAGCAATACCACTTGGATTTACAAGATTTACAATTTACAGATTAGACCAAGTGATTCATTCTTAATGAAATTGAATTTGCCCTAGGACAACTAACTGTAGCTCTATGTTCCTACCTCAGCTCTTTGAGTACACTGTCCCGCAGTTTCCTGATTACAGTAGAGGACATGACTCGAGCAGACTAAATTTAGAAATGAATCCCACAGTTTGTGATCCATACAGTCTGGAGGTAGAGCCTGACGTGTAGTAAATCTTTGTAAAAGGTGAATGCGGTTGTGCTCAGCAGAAATCTGGTCACCAGGAAAAGGCAACCAGAAATTCCTGTAGGTCAGAGTCAGCGCTCCCTCCGTGGTTTATGATGCCTCACTTCACAGCGAGGAGGGCAGTTGCTGGGCTGCCATGATATGCTGACATTCTAGCTGTGTTTCCAGACAGTGGAGATGTTTCATGAATTTAATAGGAACCAGCAGGTTAATGATCCTTTTTGTGTGTTTCCTTGTTTGTTTTCACCGTTTTCAGTAGGGTGCTCATCTGAAGTTTGAGAGGAATGACAAATGGAATCGTCGTTCAAAAACTAACTTGTTATCATGGAGGGAGAGATGTTGAGGAATTGTCATTAATCTTTAAAGTTTCATGCATATTGTTGTTTTCAAGACTTTTGGTCTTATATATATATATATGTATATATATATATATATATATATATATATATATATATATATATATGTATATATATATATGTATATGAAATGTAACTCCCAAAGCACCTTTGAAGAAAGTCGAAATTCATCATCTAAGTATTGGTGTTTTATAAGCACTTTAGGTTGGCACAAATTCTTTCACTTTTTACCACACATTAGGATTTTCTCCTATCTCCATGTTATATATAAGACTATAAACCACTGTGTGTCACTGCTTTGTTCTTTGTGTTAAGAAAATACCATCTATTAATAATTTAATGGCTGATTATTTTCTAAAAGTTTTGTATTTCAACCAATTTTCATTTATTTTGCTTCTGATTCCATTGTGAACCTTTTGATTTCAATCAAATGTAGCAGATTCTGAAAGAACTAATACAGAACTGATACGGATTGATATGTCACATTAAGTCACATAATCATGTTTCCTTATAGTAGAGGACTAGGAACACATGATGGAAACAGGCTTGAAATCGTTTGTACAAATTTCCCTCTTCGAAAACCTCAAGTACCAAATTAACTAAACTGCAAAGATTCAAAGTGATGAAGGGACACAAAGTCCAAACCACTCAAAACACATGATAATGATTAGCATATGGCAGACTATGTAAATGTTCCAGAGTTTGTTTTATTTTTTTATAATAAAACTTTGTGGAATCTGCTCATCCTCATTCTGTAACGTTATTCATTTATGACAACTGATGTTTGTATTTTTACCCTCCATAAACATGCAGGCGGATGGTGCCACTGTTCAGCAAGGAATGCAGATATTTTAAATATGCAGCTGTTAGAGGTCATGTTTTGGTCTGTAAAAACATTGACTCTACTTCTGAAAAATAATATCCTTTACCTCTCAGCAAGACGCCCCCTCATCAGAAATAGTCAACCTTGTAGCTGAACACTGAAGACAACAATGAAGAAAGTGGAAAGGGAGGGCTAAATGCACTAATTCAGGCAAATTATGGCCACCTCCTCAAAAATCCCTAATAACTAGGCTTTATTGTATAAACAGTGGAGCTGCCTTTTTATCATATTAAGTTACACCATTAAGCAAAACCACAGGCAAAGATTTAGGCTTTACATTTGTGAACTTCATCTCTTTTAAAGACTTTGCTTTCTCAGTCATTAAAGAGTTTTCGATTCAGTTGTTGGGGATTTTCTGTTGAGGACAAAAGATTATAGTCTTTGAACGGAGTGTTGATCAAATAGTACATCTTAAGCCAATTTAATTATTGGATTTCTTCTGTGACCACGATCCTTCAGCATTCTCACATTTAATTAAACAAATCTATGGCACTTCTGTAACTTTCCTGCATCTGAAATAGTTTTTATTCATTTCAGGCAAGTTTTGAAGACTCTTTGCTCTGATACGTTATTCTAGCATTCTCTTCATTATTGTTGATTTTACACATTTTGTGTCAGTTTTTGCAAAGGCCTATATTTAAACAGTACAGGTCGAAACCTTACTCTGTCCTCTCTTTGTGTCCACAGTGTGCTCTGATGGAGGCCGGTCTGTAAGGTGGAGGAGGCCGTAAAGAGGTCCAGACGGAGCCTCCTATCCTCCCTACCTGATCAGCGCTACACGGCTAATAGCCATGGCTCCCCGGAAGCGCGGGGGCGGCGGTAGCCGGGGCGGCCTCTCTTTCGTCTTCTGCTGTTTTAACAGCAACGATCACCCAGAGATCACCTACAAGCTGCGGGAGGACTTTGCCTTGCAGAGCATGGAGCCGTCTCTGCCGATGCCAGGATATGACGAGCTGGATAACATGTTCTCAGAGCTGGTGGTAAGCTATCGCATTTGTGCTGTCTTGATTTTGTGATTGTGTTTTTTTGCTGCATGCAACATGAATTCCCTTATTTATTGTTCTCTGCAAAGCTAAATCCATTCATATATTTATGTCTAAGGAGACATACTTTGGTTCAAACAGCACAGAAAATTTCAGATATATTCACAAAAGGATCTGATATAAATGATAAAATTTTAACATTTAAATTTCAGCTTCAGATTTCAAAATATTCTCTTGCCTTTTTAGAAATTAGTTATTGAAGTATTATGTTTTCATAACTTACAGTAACAATATCTTGAGAGTAACCAGGCCAGCATGCTTTCCTTTATTTCTTATTGTCACTTCTAATTTGTCCAGTCACCCTCTCTTTCCTGGCCCTGAGTCCTCTCTCACAGCGGCCACAGTCGTCTCTTTGCACATCAATAGGCCTCATTCAGGGGCTCTGTATGTCTCAGTCCGCTACATCTGCTAATTGCTTGTTTTTGTCTGCCGTTCTATATGAAGACATAATTGAGTAAGTTTAGTGTGAAGACAAGGAGGCTTTCTGTTGCTTTGTTTACTAAAAGACAAACAGCCACATGCTTTTTTTTTCCTCAGCCACTCACTGGCCTTTTTGTTTACATCCTAAATGGGTCCACTAAGAAGGGAAAAAAATATTAACAGTGGGAGAAAAATTGCTGATATGTTTGTCATTACTTTGTAACGCCTCTCAGTAAGGGGTATGTGAGTTTTCCGTTTTGGGTGACTTTTTCCAAACAGGACAATAATCCAGAACATACGGCATAATCAACACAGATGCCAAATTAACCTTCCTCCATGAGCTTATTAGTCACCCAGCTTTAATCCCACAACAATCTGGACAAAAGGAGATGATGGAAAGAGGAATATTCAAAGATCCCTAAAGCCTTTTATCTCACAGCAGAAGTGTTGTTTTATGTGGAAAGGTATTAACAGGGAGGGTATTAATAGAGGGACCAATGGTTGACCAAACCATTGACCAAAATGGAGATTATTTATTGGTTATTTCTTCATATCAGATTTTCCCCTCACAGAACAAATCTACCCAAATGAAATGTTTTTTGTTTTTTGTCCCTAAAACTTTCAGTGTGAGTTTGTACTACTGGAATAAAACACATTTATTTTTAAGCTTCTGTTACTATTAATGGCAGCAAATTAGTATTTATCTGTATGTATCCAACTTGAAAATCCTAGAGTTTATTAAACCTGTTGCCCTTTAAGCCTAACACTCAGAGTATGCAAGCCCCTGTGTTATAGGATCAATCAACACTGATTGATTACAGTTAAGCTGATTAATGTACATATTGATTGGCCGGTCTTGAACACTTTCACAAAATCTAAGCTGCATGCTGGTTGGAACAGATGAACTCATTTATCTCTTTGTTCTTTAACTATCTACCAAACCACATCCAAACTTATTTTTTATGCTCCTTTACATCTTTCCTCTTGTCCTAAGTTGCTTAAGAGCTTTGTCATGCCTTTTATCATTTTCTTCACATGAAGCTAATTAGATGCACTTATCTCCAGCTGAAAGCCCATGTTAAACCTCACATATTTTGCTGATACGTCCCTCTTTCCCCAAATTGGCTCTGGTATTCAGTCCGAAGCCTTCCCGTCAGCACCCTTTTTATCCATGCCTCTGCGAACGTCACACATTGTGACACATGTTGTCTCCAGATGTTTGTTACCACATGGCAAACACGCGAACCGCGCCTTATCTTTTTACACCGTTATTCGCATGTTTGAAGCCTGAAAGAGATCCAATTTACTTCACAACCACACTGAATTTACGGCGACAGACACAAGTCGACCCAAAACTGATCCGCAGCTAAAATGAGATCCGTTTGAGCCTTTCTTGGCGAGCATTTTTGTTTTGGAGGAAAACAGAATTGATTTATGTAGATGTTTCCAAATTTGCAAACACAGTGAGGCACAGTAATCAATAGCAGATCATTAGTATTTCTATCCTGCTGTTAAGGAGGAATTTTGAATTGTTCTCATTTTGCAGGATGAGCTGGACCTTACAGAGAAACACAGGGAAGCCATGTTTGCCCTGCCTGCAGAGAAGAAATGGCAAATTTACTGCAGCAAGAAGAAGGTAACAGTTTTTACAGGGCTTCTACATGGTCTACAAATTCTCCAGACCTTTACTTCTTATCCCATCTTATTTATATCCTTCCATTTTGTGTCATTTCTTTGTGTTGTTTATTACCTGAGTCCCTCCTTCCTTGTTCATTTCATCCCATCCTTTTGTGTCATTTCTTCCTTCCTTGTGAGCGTTCTTGCTTCCTCCTTCATATCATTCCTTTTCCCACCGTCTTTTCCCATCTTTTTATTTCTTCTTGTGTTCCTTTGTCATGATTCTCCTTGTTTCCTTCCTTCCTTGCATACAAACTTCCACCCTCTCTTCCACACTTCTTTTGTCCCTTATTTGAGTCCTAACTCCCTTTCTGCTTTCCTCCATTCCCAACAGTCTGTTTCTTGAATTTAAAGCCTTACATAAAAATATCATCCTGATGTTCATAGTAAAATATTCCATATTTTAAAATGAACATAAAGGACTGAGAACTCTAGAAAGTTGATTCTGTGAAAACCTGAAAGTTTTACTTGAATCATGCATAGGAACTATGTTTTCACAACATTATTTTCTGTTTGAATACTTTCATTTTGACTCACTATATTTCCTAAACCATCTCTAAAGGTGTCCTAATTCTGACCTTTATCTCCTGGATGTTTTATTTATACTTCATGAAGGTTTGCACTTCCTGTAAAAACCCTGTCTGTCAAAACCAAATGATTAATAACATTCTTCTTAAATGTGAAATGTGTCACTATGATTCGCCAAATGACTGAAAATGATTTCTAGCTTTTATGGAACTCGCAAGAAGACAATTTTTATCTGTGTCAGACCTTTGACTTGTCACTTTTTTCTACCCAGCTGTTTTTTAAAAATCATCTGTAAAAGTCATAAATAACTATATTCAAGCTGTCCAAGCATGTGCTTTCAGATTTTAAGGAATATTCCTCCCAGGAGGAAGATGACTAGGTCAACATCACTCTTGCGACTGTTTATGATCAAGCTTGTGCAAAAATTGGGAACCTTAATAAAGCCTTTCTGTATTTCATTACAATGATGCCAAACCACATTCTTTCTGTGTCAGAACATCTTTTTTCTTAGTGAAGACAACAGAGTCCAGATTGTCACACTGCATGGAAAGTAAATGTGGCTTCTTTTTTTTTCTTTTTGTAAAACTATGAAATCTGATTAAAGAAGCCTCCAACTGTTAAACGGTTGAAATCTAGTGGGGAAAACTGAGAAAATGTTTTGCTTTTTTAAACCACATTAGCTTGCATCCATCGCTGAAAAATGTGATGAGACAATGTGGTGAAGCCAAATCCAATTAGATCATAGTACTAATTGTTAATTTATGTTCTCTCATCGTGTCATGGAACTGATAAAAGTACCAGACTGAATCATCTGAGTCTCCAAGCACCATCTATTAAAGTCTATTATTATCACATGATAATTATTTCTCATTATGACATTTGTTATGATAATAAGTAATACAATTGTATTAATGAGTTTATTTCCATTTGAAAGCTAAATATCTAAATACGTCTACTCCTAGATTATCATCTGTAGCATAAAGGTATTGCTAATAATGTTTTTCTCTCAGGGTTAGATCACTGTATCTTTGCTCAAAACCTCACTATAAATAACAGCCATACACACAATGAAGTCACTTAATTTGTCTATTTTGGTTCTTTTTTCGTTGCTTGATAATGCACTTGGATAGTAAGAGAGGCTGTTGTTGTTTGAGCCACTAACCAGGCTCAAAAAAGCCTTCAATGTTCTGATGTTATCCTTGCAGAGATGACACCTGTCCCCTCAGAGTTTCCACATAGCCATAACATTCCCGACTGCTCTGGAACCGCGTCATGTTTCATTAAGCTCTTTGTTCCTGATAAAAGGCGCCTCAGCTGTTCCTCTTTCCCCTACACATGAATTTTTACCCTCATCATGCAAGAAAACACAGATGCCTGTTCCCGTGTCACTCGGTGGAAGTGACGCTCCCACTGAATGTGCCCTCACATTTATGCAGCATGAGGTATGAGCATGTAGGATATCCTGTCCTGACTAGTTGGCCGTCTGGGCATGCAGATGTACTAATCTTTTCCTACATTTGCAGAGGAGAGATGATTAATCTGAAGGATGGACATTTAGTGCATCAGTGTGTACATTAAAAGTCTTCAGTCTAGGAATGAAGTATTTTGATCTTCTCTTGATCCTTAAGTAGACAGTTCTACAAAATACCTCTTGAAATTTTTTGCATTATGATCACAAACTTCAATGTTTGATTACATGGGAAGAAAAGCATGATTCTGCCACCACCGTGTCTCACGTGAGATGTTCAGGGTGCCTTATACAGCATTGCTTTTAGAAATAAAAAAAAATAATCATGTATTGTCTTTGTTCTATTTCACAATTTGGAACCGCTTTCTGTTGGTCAGTTGGTTAAAAATACCAATAAAATACATTGAATTTTTAGCTTTAGCATGACAAGAAGTCTGCGACAGACTGGCAACCTGTCCAGGGTGAACCCCGCCTCTCGCCCGGAACGTTAGCTGGAGATAGGCACCAGCAACCCTCCCGACCCCATTAGGGACAAAGGGTGATTAGAAAATGGATGAATGGATGGATGGATGACAAGAAGTAAAAAGTTCAAAGAACAAGAAACTCTTTTAAAAACAGACTCCGGTCTTCAGGAAGGATTGGTTTGCTGGTGCAGTGAACAGGGGAATGTTTATACGGATCAAAGCCTTATGTGTGAGCTTCGACCTGCATAAGGGGGCTGCGAGCTAAGACAGTAATGCACAAGTATTGCTGACTCTGCACTAGTCTCTGGCTCTAGCCCAGACAGATACAAACTGAACCATCAGAGCTCAGAGGGGAAGGGTGTGTTAGAGGGGGGAAGAAGCCAAAGGAAGTACTTGGCTGTCCAAGCCAAACAGGAAGGTTCACTTCCACAGGTGCAGCTCTTTTATGAGCGCAGTGGGGGTGGGGTGCATCAGCGATGAGGAGGAAAGTGGTGTCACAAACTGGGCCCACTAAAAGCCCACCAGAGATGAAGGTGCCCTTTTTGTTTTTTCTGACTTTAGAAGCCCATCTGGATGCTGAGGAGATAATTCTGTCAGAGCCGTAGCTGTTTGCTTTGGCCAGACACCTGAACCGATGAAATCATTCTGTCAAGAATCAATCTTCTCTCTGCCTTTTTGTCAGCACTCTTCAAGGCTACATCCTCTGCCAAGAGGAAGATTCACTGATCCGGTTGCTAGAGGAGACTTTGCTCTTGGGTTTCAGGTTTCATCCAACTCTAGAGAAGGCTAAGCTGTAACTTCTTTTTCAAGCAGGCTGTTCTACTAAAAACAGAAACTCACTCCTGTTTCCCAAAGCATCTTTGATCTTTATTTTCCTAAACGTGGAGAAAATAAATCCCCCTCTACACTCACTCCCCACTTCATCCTGAAGAAACTGAAGTTATAAAGCAGGCTGCTGACATCCGAGTTACAAGATCAACAGTGAAAGGAAAGTGGCCCCACTTCTGTGGCTGCTCCTCTAATAGACTGGACCGTATCCAGATCCCGCCCGGTCAAGCTGGCACTGGATCCTGAGTGTACCCAGCAGGCTCTGGTTCGACTGTTGCTGCACACTCCGCGCAGACTGGCCAAGTCTCCGCGGTCCGCTTTAATAACGGACGCTCAATTAGTTTCTGACGGTCACAGTTCATTTGTACCTAATGGAGCAAAGTTAAACTGGGAGTCACAAGGCCTTTTATGTTCAAGCCAAGTTCAGGAGAAAGTAACTGTCTCCTCATGAAAAATTATGCTTTTTTGTACTTGTGAAACAAACATGGCTGTGTGGAGATTAATCTCACTATAAATCAGGCTGTGTCCCTAATCTATGGTTTTAACAATCATTTGTTAATCTCCAGATTTTCTCAAGCAGCTGTCCTGTCTTTTTTGGCACCTACTGAAGCGCTGGAAGATAAAATAGGTTGAATATCTGTGTTGTCCTACTTAGGAGTTCTTCGGTTTTAGCTATTTCTGTCTGCTCCCTGAGCGCTGCATGGCGCTTTAGTTGGTGTCTTTTAGAGCTTATTGATCTGACAAATGATGGAGAGTAGGAGTAGAGAGCAAGAAGCTCCAGTTCTACTTTGAAGATGGTCTTTGATGTTCATAAAGATCAAACGCGTGACAAGAACCAGATGAAAGCTCGTCCTTTTCTGTGACTTTCTGCTGCGTTTCGAAGTCACGTCTCAAAGATCTGCTCTCACCCAATTCCCATTCTCACTCCAAATTGGTCCTCTTTAATCTTCACATTATATTATTGTGTGATTTCTTTTAAAATTCTTCAGTAAATCACAGATAATTGTATGTTTCCAAAATAATTTGCTTCTCTCTTTTTTGTTTCTTTTTAGGAGCAAGAAGAAAACAAAAGCGCAACTAGTTGGCCAGAGTATTATATTGATCAGCTCAACTCAATGGCAGCTGTAAGTAATAATTATTGACTAAAATTAAAAAGACTAAAATTCTTCTTTTTGGTTATAAACTGTTCGTAAAAAAAAATGTGTATTTCATCTGATATATTTAGTTTTTTAACGCAATTGGAAAATGTAACTTCAGTGCCCTCCATGCTTTTTGACACCCCTGGTGGAGATGTATGAAAAACAATGGATAAAATAAATGTAAAAAAATTATTGCAGAATCACACCAAATAATTTGGAGAAATTTAGCCTTTTAATTTAAGTATTTTTTTAAAGAAATGCAAACACTGGTGCAACAATTATTGCCCATTAATTATTTTATTAATCCCAGTTTGATCAGAGTATCTTAGAAACTTCCGTTATTTTTTATTACATCACTTCTCATTTCTCTCACGAGCTTTTCAAAATGAGAAAGACATGAGAACATGCTATTCAAGAAAGGAAATGACAGCAGGAAAATAATGCCCAAAACAAAATGAAATATAGCCTAAACCTGCACAGAGCAATAAATAAAAAGTTCACACACTGCTGATAGTGTGAGTGAGAAGAGTGAGATCCTAGCGTCACCATGACAACAGTTTATTTGAAGGCCTTTGTACAAATCGTTACCAGGGGTGCCGCTAAATATGGAAGCTGCTATACTTTCACATGCAACAGGTAGGTGGCTCTTTGAAACATAGGCATGAACTTGAACATTGATGGGGTTTCATGTGTTATTGAACAGAGAAAGACCCTTCTCGCTCTGGAGAAGGAAGATGAGGAAGAAAGAAATAAAACCATAGAGAGCCTGAAGACGGCTCTGAGGACACAACCTATGAGGTGAGAATATTTGCACTTTTGTGGTCTTTATGGTTAATGCCATCTGTGATTGTATCTTCTTTCACTTGCCCTTTTCTAACCCTCTCTGTCATTCTGTTCGGTTTCTCATCACTGTATGGAAATGAGTCCTTTAAAAAGTGAAAGGTCAATGTACAAAAGAAAGTTTATTTCTCTAATCGGCTGCATCAAAGCTCAATCTCAAGGTATCTGCTCATGTGCGTGTTCTTGGAGTTACCTTGCCTTTTATATTCCAGGTTTGTGACCCGTTTTATCGACCTGGATGGCCTGACGTGCATCCTGAACTTCCTGAAGAGCATGGACTACGACACCACAGAATCGCAGATCCACACGTCGCTGATCGGCTGCATCAAGGCTCTGATGAACAACTCGCAGGGGCGTGCCCACGTCCTCGCGCACTCCGAGAGCATCAACATCATCGCCCAGAGCCTGGCCACGGAAAACATTAAGACTAAGGTGGCAGTGCTGGAAATAATGGGTGCTGTTTGCCTTGTGCCTGGTGGACACAAAAAGATTCTGGAGGCCATGCTGCACTATCAACGCTTTGCCTGTGAGAGAACGCGATTCCAGGTGGGTCATTGCTGATTTTCTTTCTTTTTTTTTTATGGTTCAATGCAGCAATGTTTTTGGAAGATATTAAATGCTGGTTATGGTCCATCGTTCCCCAGACACTTATAAATGAGCTGGACAGGAGCACGGGGAGATACAGGGACGAGGTCAACCTGAAAACAGCCATCATGTCCTTTATTAACGCTGTGCTGAGTCAAGGAGCTGGAGAGGTACACTGTTGAGTCATTGCACTCATTTTATACTGGAGCATTTTTATTTAACAACTCATAAGATTTTAGTCACTTTATTTGTTTTTCTCCTGAACAGACTAGTTTGGAATTTCGTATCCATCTCCGATATGAATTTCTTATGCTGGGAATTCAGCCTGTGATCGATAAGCTGCGATCACATGAAAACTCCACTTTAGACAGGTAAGATTCTGCCTCTCTCTTTAAAATGTGCAGTTTCAATTAAAAAATTATTAGTAATAAACAGTTTAGAATTTAAATAGAAATTTTGATGAAAACCTAAAAAGTTTTTCACATCAGGTTCCTTGGAAATGTGGAAACCAAATCCTTATTGAGAATCCATCAGCTTAAGCTGTAACGTGACTTCCCAGTAACCCTATTAGATACTGCATAAATATAAACAGTCCATGCAGGATAAGTACTTGAATGCCTCCTATTTGCAGCCTTTCAATATAATGAAATCGTTTTCTGTGACCCTCTCAGGCATTTAGACTACTTTGAGATGCTGCGGAACGAGGATGAGCTGGCTTTATCGAAACGGTTCGAGTCGGTGAGGAAGAGAGCCGCCTACTCCTGCAAGTCTGCGTAAAGCGTTTTCTACACATTCAATATCCTGTCATGGTTTTTCTCTTTTAGGTACATATAGACACCAAAAGTGCCACACAAGTTTTCGATCTCATCCGCAAGAAGATGAACCTCACTGATGCATACCCGCACTTTATGTCTGTACTTCATCACTGTCTGCTAATGCCACGTAAGTGTTTCTGTGAAAGGTAGGATTACACAGAGATAGTACCTATTTCTGTAGTATTTTTTTTTTCATTAGGCTGCAAACAGCAGTCCAAAGGCAGTAGTATTACTCCCATACAGCGCATAGTGCTTGTACACTCCAGTTTGGTGCCAAAAAAGATAAGAGTGTTGACTTTGTCCAGATTAGATGGTACAGAAAATTGGATAAGCACATTCCCAGCCTAACCGAACACTATGCTCCTTTGGACCGTGATATTTACTTTGTCCAAGGGTTTTTGTAAAAAGGTTCCCACATCATGCATGAAAGAGCCTCTAAACAAATAAGTGTTTTATCTGATGTGTATTTTCTTTACTAATCAACTAACTTCAGTCAACTTGCTAAAAGAAATAGAAAAAACCTCTACTAGGCTTGCTCTGCAGACTGGAAAAGTTGGATGCTAATATTTTCCACAGTCTGAGTATTTATGGTACTTACATCTAAGAGATCCACCGGTCCATAAATCCAGCACCAATCCACCATTCTATTGTTTTATGTGTCCATCTATATATACACCCATCCACCAGTCTTTCTTACTGTCTGTATTTGTTTCAGGTTCTCTATTAAAAACTATATTCCGCTGTGAATTCATTGGAAAGTTTTGTATTTTGGCTTTAAATATGTGAATATGGGAAATGAGTCTTAAAAAGTCCTGAAAGTAGATGTCTACAACCCTTGGCTATTATTATTAAAAAAAAGAATAAATCATTTGTAATATAATTCTCTGAAATAACACTGGACAGAAATATAAATGTATCACTTGTCTTTCCTACCATTTTGTCATGAGCTGAACTCAATCTAATCAAAACTTTTTTATACACAATAAACATATTTCTCTAAATTAATTTGTCTAAATCTGTTTGTAAGCACTTCTCATTTTGCAGATATTATCCATCCCACTTCACAGGTGTGACATAGTGAGATGCTGATTAGACAGCATAATTATTGCACAGGTGTGCCTCAGACTGGCCACAATAAATGGCCAATCTGAAATTTGTGATTTTGCTTTACTGGGTGGGTCAGAAAACCAGTCGGTATGTGGTGTGACCACCATTTGCCTCAGACAGTCCAACACATTTGTGTCACATAGAGTTTGTTCAGGTTATTGATTCCACTCCTCTTCAATGGCTGTGCAAAGTTGCTGGATATCGATAGAAACTGCAGCACGCTGATCCAGAGGATCCCGAAACTGCTCAATAGCTAACATGTCTGGTACAAATGCTGGCCACGCAAGAACTGGGATGTTTTCAGCTTTGATTAATTGTATATAGATCCTGACACAATTGAAATGGTTTCTGACAGTTTCTGCAGAAATTATTTGGTTATATAAAATGTTTGAAGTATTTGTCCAGGTTGCTTGTCTCAGACAATTTTGGAGGTGAATTTTCTGGATGTGGAAGTCCTGTGCTGCTGTCGTTACAAGTTTTGATTATGGTAGTGAAGTGAACATTCAGTTCACAGTCAATGGCTCTGGTGGGCATTCCTGTGCTTCCTCAAAACCTGTGACATCTGTGGCATTGCACTGTGAGATAAAGCTGCCCATTTCAGAGTGGCCAATTATTGTGGGCAGTCTGAGACGCCTCTCTGCAATAATCATGCTGTCTAATCAGCATCTTGATACGCCACACATGCAAGGTGAGATGGATTAATTGGAGGAACAGAAAATGACTAACATAGATGTTGGGAGATTATTGAACAATATTTTAGAAAAATGGGTTTATTGCGTACATAGAAAAAGTTGTGGACGTTTGAGTTCAATTCATGACAAACTTAAATGTGTTGCATTTTATATTTTTGTTCATCGGAATATAAGGCATTTTTTCTGTGATGCCGTTAAAGAGTAAGAAATGGTCCAGGACTCTAACTGAAAGCTCCTTGTCTTCATTTCCAGACAAGAGAAGCGGAAACACGGTACAATACTGGCTGCTGTTGGACCGGATTGTCCAGCAGATGGTCCTACAGAACGATAAAGGTCACGACCCAGACATCGCACCGCTGGAGAACTTTAACGTAAAGAATGTGGTCAGGATGTAAGTGCTCCGCTCATCATTTAACACGTAGAAATAAATGGGGACATGGAAGGAATTACATGACTGTGGGAGTGAGGAATGCACAAGAGTGCTGTGCTCGCTGACAAGCTGAAAGTCACAAAGTTTACAATGTTTGCTCCGGAGGGTTTCTTTTTAGAGTTCATCTGCGGGCTGCGATTAATTATCCGTTGTCATTTTGCTGCACAGGCTGGTCAATGAAAACGAGGTCAAACAGTGGAAAGAGCAGGCAGAGAAAATGAGGAAAGGTGCGTGCATTCCATGACTTCAAATCCAGATTGAACGAACTTGATATTAAGATTATTTCTCCACAACAGAACACCATGAGCTGCAGCAAAAGTTTGAGAAAAAAGAACGTGAATGTGATGCAAAGACACAGGAGAAAGAGGAGATGATGCAGACGCTCAACAAGATGAAAGAGAAGCTGGAAAAGGAGAGCAACGAACACAAGAATGTCAAACAGCAAGTGGCCGAACTTACAGCGCAACTGCATGAACTCAGCACCGTATGTTTATTTCACTGTAAAATAAAGTGAAAAATTAGGTTTTTGTTTAAAAAAAAAAACTCCTTTTACGTCAATAACATAAGGTTAATTAATATTCTGTCGTTTCCATAGATGTGCAACACGAGAGACTTGCATTTTAACCCTCCTTTGTGTCTTCAATCTGTCCCTGCAGAGACGGGCAGCAGCTGTCGTTCCTGGAGGTCCTCCTCTGCCCCCCGGACCCCCTGGCAGCCCTCTGCCTCCTCCACCGATGCCGCCATCATTTGCAGGTTTGTGCCCCCCACCTCCTCCTCCTGGTGGTGCCATGCCTCCTCCACCTCCTCCACCCCCTCCACCCGGTGGCCCTCCGCCTCCCCCTGGACGCGCACCCATGGGGGGCATCCCTCCACCACCAGGAGCCCCCCTGGGACCATCTTTGAAGAAGAAGAACATTCCTCAGCCATGCAATCCTCTCAAGTCTTTCAACTGGTCCAAGTTGGCTGAGGTGGGAGCAGTAAAGAGATTCAATGCCAAATTTTTTGTAAATAAAATGGGGTAAAATGTATAATTTCCTCTGCACAGAATAAGCTGGAGGGTACTGTGTGGATGGATGTGGACGATGCCAGAGTTTTTAAAGTCCTGGATCTGGTGGACATAGAGAAGACATTCTCAGCATATCAGAGACAGCAGGTATGATTCAGGTTCAACTTTAATTAGACACGAACAGCAGATTTTTCTTTTTAATGTTCAGATTTTTGTTCTGCCATTTTCCACTTTTTCTTCATCTAAGTTCCATAACTTTGATGCTTGAATCTTTCTGACCTTTTATATTTAAATTGATCATATGGTCTGTGTGATTGTATGTGCATGAGTTTAATCAGCCCAATCAGCTTCCTGTTTTCTTTTTGTTTGTTTTTTTTCTTGCGTTGTTTGAACTTAGTCACTTTTTATTACACGAGGAAAACACTGTTAAATGTATTTTTTGGAGGATTTAAGGTGACAGACCAATACAAATGGTACATTATTGCAAAGTGGAAGGAAAAGTATAATTTTTACTCAACTCTTAAAAAAAACTGAAAAACTGTGCCATACATTTGCATTCAGCCAGCCTGAGTAAATGCTTTGTAAAAGCACTTTTCAAGACAGTAATAACTGCAGTCTTTTGGGAAATGTCTCTGCCAGCTTTTTTGTACAGCTAGTCTGTCTGTCCTTCTTTATATCCAAAATGGCTCTATCTCTGTTGAACCAGATGGAAAGTGTCTGGAAATATCTATTTTTTTTTTGCCCAAAAAATCTAAATTTATGTCAAAAAATGTTCTTTGAATTATATATCAGCTGGGCAATCCTAGAAAGGATTAGGAAAGGATAGAAAGGTGTTGTAGTACTGCCCTCTATTTCTGAAGGTTTTTTATTGATTACACAAACTTAACAGTGTTCTGTGTGTTTTACATTTGAATTGATTGTTTTCGGTTTTGTCTTTTTTTGCTGTGTGAAAATGCATGAATGAACTGTTTAGAATTGGCTTCCTTTTGTTTTAATTTCTGCACACTTTACATTATTGGTTTGTGGTATTTTTTTTATATATAAGAAATGCTCTCATGCATTTAAGCATGTTTAATACACTCAACATTACATTGAGATTGCATGTAGAATGTCAGAACATGGGCTGAGTTTTGTTTTAGAAGTCAATTATCAGCCTGATTAAATTTCACAGTGGCCCAACATGGAGACAGCCGACAGACGTTAATGTGCGCAGCATGTGACAACAAGCACACATTGATCAATTGAACCACTCATCCCGTCTCACTGCTGCTCACCTCACTACTGATTCATTGTCACTGAAGCGCTGAATGAGCTCTGATTCGTTTGCTGTCTGCTCTTATGGGCTGCAATCACGTAACTGCTTTACTCATTCTAATGAATGCTTCCATCTTCCCTGCTTCCTGCTGCATTTTAGGACTTCTTAATGATCAATAACAGCAAACAGGTGAGTTGATTTTTCTCTACAGTAAGTTTATTGTCTCATCCAGGTGTTTGTCTGTGTTCTGTCTCTAGTGTTGAGTATTTGGGTTATTTGTTGTCCGTCTGTCATGTTTGTGATGTTATGAGCTCATTGTGTGTCTCCTGCAAAGCCTTAGAGCCTCTTTTATGTTTTGTTGTGTCTCTTCTCACTGGCTAAATACTGCCCAGTTGTTTGTGGGACTTAGAATTAAAAAGTCACTGGTTTATCATGGTTTAGAACCACACCTACCACCTCTGCAACAAAACGTTTTCTCACAATCTGGAAGTTTGCGAAAAATATTGGAGGTTTCTGCATCTCTACATCCAGTTTCAGCTTTGCTTTGGAGGAAGGAAACACCATTAGTGTTGTCACCAGCCTGTCACTGTTAATATTTGGCATTTTTTATTTGCACCGCATCCGAGCTTGCATCTGTTCTGGCTCTTCCTAAAAATTGCAGTTTGGAGGTTTTTGTACTTAACCTTAGCTTGGAGCATTTTATAAGCCACAGACTTGAACATAGTACTGAGTTTTCCTATTCTTTTTTTTCCTGGGAAAGTGAGAATTAATCACTTCAGCATCCTTGTTGGCAAAGCAGTGGCGGGACCCCCCCATGCATAGCAGTTGCAGAGTCTGTGGAGCTTTCTGCTTCACATTTTCCGTTTTCGTAGCCGCACCGGACCCCAAGAACTACTCATCATGACTAAGCAGCCACTGCTGCTACCAGGCCATTCACACCAGAGCCAGATATGCTACCAGCACGATAATGAACCACCTCAGAAGTTTAGTGCATGCTAAACAAAGTCTGGGATCTAACATCTCAACTCTTATAATCCAGCATAATGGGGAGCGCACTGTGTTCTTGGTGCACCATAGCACAGAAGACCCCTCTTAAGCCATCTACTTTCTGCCAGATCTCTAGTATTTTTCTGATCTTGTGGTGTAGTCTTAGTCTGGTGGAAAAGGGGCTTAATCAGTGTTTTGCTTCAGTGTCTCTCCTGCCGAAATAGTTTACTATAGCTCTAATCTTAACTCTAAACAGAAAGAAGCAGAAGACGACACCTTGAGCTCTAAGAAAGTCAAGGAGCTATCAGTCATTGATGGTCGTCGGGCTCAAAACTGCAACATCCTGCTCTCACGGTGAGTTCAGACGAAACCGTCACACTGAGCGGAAACAAAGCGTGTTTTCAACTGACTCACTTGTTGTGTACTGCAGACTGAAGCTCTCAAATGAGGAGATTAAGAGAGCCATTCTTACCATGGATGAGCATGAGGACCTTCCTAAAGACATGCTGGAGCAGGTATGGACATGGAAGCACAGACGTATCGAGCAAGAAACGCCCGTATTGTATTGTACACATTTGCTGCCTTACTGCCAGATTGTAAATATCCTCATTTTGCTCGATCAGTTGCTGAAGTTTGTTCCTGAGAAGAGCGATGTGGATCTCCTGGAGGAGCACAAGCATGAGCTGGATCGCATGGCCAAACCTGACCGCTTCCTCTATGAGATGAGCAGGTAATTACATTTGCTGCCTACAGGATCCTCTTAACTTGAGAGCCGGGAGCTTCAGGTTGGTGTGGCTCAAACAATAGTCTTTGTTGCAGAGACGACAAATAAATAAAACAACACATGGATTTCTACTTAGGAGCGAACAATACCTGAGTGTGAATCTCAACTTCTAAATTTGGGGGATGATTAAATAGAAACAACAATGTAGTAAGAGTATTTTTATCCCCAGTTTGCAATTGTAGTTATGTAAGCTGTAAAAAAAACAAAGAACATATAACATGTAATAGCTATAGTATATACACATTGTTTCAAACAGATGTTAAGAAAGGCTAAAAGGGATTACTAAAATAAAAAGTTTTGTATTTTTATTTTAAGAATCTGTCAACTTTTCATAGAGACATGAAAGAACTACGCATGTCACCGTGGTTGTCACAAGCTTCGTATTCTGTAGTTTATTGCTCTTACGAACCCTGGCAAAAATACTTGCACTACCACAAATCTTATGTCATCAAGTGAGATGAATAGTTTTGGTTTTATAAAGGGTCTGTTTTGTGGCTTTTCAGTAAATCTATTTATTTCCCTCTTCATATTTAATTTTGCCTGCTCTTCATCTTCCTTTCAGAATAAACCACTACCAGCAGAGGCTTCAGTCGTTGTACTTCAAGAAGAAGTTTGCAGAGAGGATTGCTGAGATCAAACCCAAAATTGAAGGTGAGCAAAGCTTTAGAATGAGATTTAACTTGACTCGGTCTTATTAATTGGCATCCCTGGTAAAGAAGTGCCTTTAGAATTAATTCATCTCTTATTGCAGTAGCATAAACCTAAAATAAAAAGTTGGTTGGGAGTGATGCAAGAAAAACACCTGGGTTATCTTGCACTGGGACTATAACTGAAACTCTGTATATCAGTAAGATGACACTAAGCCCCTTTTCAGATTTTTTTTTAATGGTGTTGTATATATGTGTTCTTTATAGCTTGTGATTAACTAAAAGAAATAAAATCGACCCACCAATATTCTGCCATGAGGCCCCTCTAGTGGTAGCTGTAAATCTGTAACTACTATGACGTATATGTGTAATCGCTAAGGGGTTAAATAGTAAGTAGAGTGAACGATGAGTGATGCTGTGGGCCTCTTTCTCTTTCAAAGGCCCTTAGAATGTTGTTAGCATACATCCCATCATTGACTCTATGAAATACCAGGGCATTTGGAGTGAAAAAATCTGGTGGCCTCTGCCAAACAAAACATAAAAAGACAGTGGTGGGGGTTTTCTGGATTAAAATGTGGCCAAATTGACACAAAAACTGTTCACCGGAAACAAAATCAACATAATTATGTGTGTCCATCTCAGTCCTCCAAACTGAAGTAGGACAGAAAATGGCATCAGAAAGGATCCATGAACCTGGACTATCTCTCCTGAACAGAAATCCCCTCTCTCTGTAAGATGCAACCTTGTGAAATGTTATAGAAGACCAAGTGCTGTCCTATTTGCAAATGGGGCTGTATAAAGTGCTAACAGCTGGAGAAAATAAATGTGCGCAATATAACGGTGGGATCTTTTTCAGTGTGGGATCATAATACTTCAATAAAAACTATGATTTGTTTTAGGCTTTTTCCATATTTTTACCAGGGCTGCCAGTAAAAATGTCTGGATTTTTTTTTATTAATCCACACTCCTGTCATTTTGAAGCAAGCTTCCCATTTCTTTGTTTTAGGTCTTACTAAGGCTTCCAAGGAGATATTACACAGTAGAAACCTGAAGCAGCTGTTGGAGGTGGTGCTTGCTTTTGGAAACTACATGAACAAGGGTCAGAGAGGCAACGCTTACGGCTTTAAAGTGTCTTCACTCAACAAGATCGCCGATACCAAATCCAGTATTGACAAGTAAGTTTGTCAGCCATACCACTGACGATATCGAAGTATGATAAGGAACTGAGAAAGTTTTATTCTTCTGGTAAAGCTCCATCAAATACAGCACACTTACTCACTCCTTTGTGCCTCTTCAACTCAGAAATATAACTCTGCTGCACTACCTGATCACCATCCTAGAGAAGAAATACCCTAAAGTCCTCAAGTTCCAGGATGATCTGCAGAGTGTCTCAGAGGCAGCTAAAGTCAAGTATGTAAAAAAATATATATACATTTGATTTTCTTTTGGCTAAATTGTTCATAAAAATGTTTTTTGGACTACTGGTGAACGCTCAATAGTTTTGTCAAGGATTAATGTCTTCCATCCTATCGCCACACCACTTTGATTTTTTGTATTTAGACAAAGTTTGAGTTGCATTGTTGAGTCATCTTTTGACAGTTACATTAGTATGGTGCTCTATGTCCTCACCAATACAAGTAATGGTGTGTTTAACACACCATTACAAGTAAGACACACAAAGATTGTGTAGAAAACTTAGACTTTCAACTTCCTCCATTCACCATGATTATGTTTTACTGCATGGATTACTAATTTAAAGAGTTTTTGTGACAGAGTATTAGTTGTAAAAAAAAAATTAAACAAAGCATAAATTATACCTTTAATGTATAAAGAAAAATTTGAGATTTTTTTTTCACTTTTGTCACTGACATCATTTAAATCTCTGGGTATGGTCCTCATCCATTAAGTTTCAGATCTAATACCTTTTGATTTCTTTTTTTCTATTAAGGATATAGTTAAGGAAGCATTCAATCTTCACAGTCTGCTATTAAACTGGTTTTAAAGATGATCACTCCACTCTGTGGGCAATTATCCACTTTCTCTGTTTTACAGCATGACAGAGCTGGAGAAAGACATTGGCAACCTGCGCAGTGGCTTAAAAAGTGTTGAGAGTGTGAGTCAAACATTCATCTCACTATTACAGCAGTTACATAATGTTAAATACACGTTTAAATTTTACACGTTGTCAATTGACGTTTTTTTTTATTTTTATTATTGTTATTGTTTTACGATTACAGGAGCTGGACTTCCAGAAGAATCGCCCGCAGGAAGTAGGTGACAAGTTTGTGTCAGTGGTGAGCCAGTTCATCACCGTGGCCAGCTTCAGCTTCTCCGACGTGGAAGATTCTCTCGCCGAAGCCAAGGAACTGGTGAGTCGATCAGAAAGGGTTGATTTCTGGAGAAAACCACATGTGAGCTGACAGGAGTGCATCACTGTCACTCCAAGACCTTGGGGCTGAAAGCTCTCTTCTGGTTTCCTCTCGGCGCAGCTGTTTCTACACGTCTCGTTGACCCCCATCAGTCACTTCTGTAGGAAAGCGAACAGCAGGGGGGGGGGAGCGTCTCGGCTTCCTGCTGCAGGAGCCCTCTCACTTTTTATTGGGTCCAAGAAACGGGAGCACAAGTCTAGGATCATTTCACGCTGTGGGATTACACCTGCCAGCTGCATAAACATGATATTTCATGGATGCTTTTTCTTCCTTAAAGTGAAGCGCCAGTGTTAAATAACACAAAAGAAACTTTAGTTTATTGGGTTGATTAAAGTATTACTGCTTAATGCCTGAGCATGTTTTTCCTTTTTATCTGAGATTATGACATCATACTACTGGATTTCTATCTGTTTACATAAAAGTGCATTTAAAGTATCAATATGCTGCACTTTATTCAGTTCTTTAAGATGTTAGAAAGACGACCAAAATGATGAAGTGACTGCTTTAAAATCCGTTAAGAGCATCTTTGATCTCTCTTATGGTTTTCCTGTCAGAGCTGCTGTAAACATCTCATTTTTAAAGGTATATATTCTCAGCGTGACCTCGCATCTGGACCTTCTCCTTTCAAACACCCAACAAACACATTGCCTTAATTTGGGCTCTGGTTCCAGCCCCCAAACTCTGCTCTAATCAGTAGCCAGTCATATCTAAGCTAACTTGGGCTTCAAAGCTCCCGACTTCTGCTGCCGTGCTCCGATTTCAAAGAAGCCGAAGACTTAACGAGTCGCCTATAAAACGGTAAAAGACAGAGGAAGACGTGCTTCTGCTGACTCACGCAGTAAATCTAATCCTTTGTGCCCCTCTGTGTTCCTCTTCGCTTTGGTCCTGCAGTTCCTGAGGGCAGTGAAGCACTTTGGGGAGGATGCCAGCAAGATGCAGCCAGATGAGTTCTTTGGCATCTTTGACCAGTTCCTGCAGTCGTTCACAGAGGCTCAGCAGGAAAACGAGAACATAAGGAAACGCAAGGAAGAGGAGGAGCGCAGGGCCAAAATGGAAGCTCAGGTGTGTGACATTGTTGACTGCAAAGGTTTGTTTATGAACCATTTACATTTTCACTCAGAAGTCTGAATGCACATTTGTATTTTTATGACAGTATCGATTTCTTTCAAGGGTGAAAAGTTCAGCAACCAGGTGCACAAGTTTTAATTTTTATAAACTTTCTCTTATGCAAGGGTCAAACTATATATAGAGAGTCAGTTTAAATCTTTAAAAGCCCCCAGACTAACATAATTAAGAGAACACCAAGTTGCCAAATTGCTGCGCATAAACAGATACATTGGCAGCAATAATTACAATAATTACAGGAAGAGAGGAGGAAAGAAACCTGTTCATCAAGTCAGCTGTTGCTAATTTAGGTTCAGCAGATGACTGAAATCAAATGAAACTGTTCTACAGGTTTTATGCGCAGGTAAACCAACACTATATTAGATCTAAAGCCCTGCTGTGCTGGAAGGTTAATGAGAATCCACTTGGAGAGATTTCTAAATGAACTGCTTGTTCCTGTGTGTCACCAGCTGAAAGAACAGAGAGAGAAAGAACGCAAGGCCCGGAAAGCAAAAGCAAACGGAGAGGAAGACGGCGGCGAGTTTGACGACCTGGTGTCTGCGTTGCGGTCAGGCGAAGTGTTTGACAAGGACCTGTCCAAGATGAAACGCAACCGCAAACGGATCAACAACCAGAGCACGGACTCGAGCAGGGAGCGGCCGGTCACGAAGCTCAACATCTAAAACGTCCGTCTCTGCTGGCTTGTTTTTCCTCTTCAGCATCGGTCTCCCGCTGGGTCAAACTGACCTCCACATTCCTCTGCACCTTCATCCACCACCACCCAGATAGGCCTGAATAAATCATGACCTCGTTGCAGAGCCATGCACTACACAACACATTCAGTAACTTGTATTTTTTTTTTTTTTATCTTATTCTGTTAGATTGCCATACGAGAGGGGGTGGAAACCAAACGCTGATAAGACTTTGACCAAATCAGATCAGTTTGTTCAGACGAAGCTGGAGACCAGCCTCCCTCCAGGTGTGGGAGATGCTTGGGGTTGTTTGATAAGATCCCTTTTCATGCTGCTTTTCTACATCTGAATCTATGCACAAACTGAAACGTGCAGCTTTTAGACTCATTCGGAGCCAGGAGAGGCCATTTTGTACGGACTGGTTTCATAGACAGAAAGGCAGCCAGGTTCAGCTACCTGAGGTGTCCCAGACAGACTGGATGCTCTGCTGCTGCAGAAACATCACAGGACTGAGACTCTGCGCTATTGGGACACAAACTGAAAGTAATAGAGAAGCAGGGATTTTTCTATTCATTACTGATGGGGAGCATTTATTATATATACGTGTGTGTATATGTTTCATTTGAACATTCTCCTGTTAAGAGCTGGCCTTGACTGTGTTAGTTTTTCTTTGTTGGGTGGGGTACTCTCACAACCTGCAGCCTCTCAACATGTGTGAACACTCATGTCATAAACAGCATATATCCAAATATAAGGGTGTGTGCTTACACACACACACACACACGCACACACACACACACATAGAAATGTATAATTCTTATGCTAAATGCCATTTTAAGAACAGAAAACAATTCTTGAAATATATTTCCCTACACATAATGAGAGTTGCCCCACTTTAATGTCTTTATTTGAACAAATTAAGTATGTTTTCAGCACACTGGCTGGATTTACACTGCATTTAAAAACCCATGTATAGGGTAACTACGTATTTGAATTTCAGCTTTGTGAATCGATCCAGCGTCAAAACATCCCCACTCAAGTTTTATAATTTAAATACTGCCTTCCATTTGATCGGATATTAATAAGAATAATAATAAATGGTAGAAATTACGTTTGAGTTTTGTGTTTATTCAACTTCAAAAAAATATTTGGTTAAAAATCTGTAGCTGAACATCACACGCCACAAAATCTTTGATGCTCATATCAACCTGACCTCTGGCTCCAT
Organism: Gambusia affinis; assembly: GCF_019740435.1. Classification (NCBI taxonomy): domain Eukaryota; kingdom Metazoa; phylum Chordata; class Actinopteri; order Cyprinodontiformes; family Poeciliidae; genus Gambusia; species Gambusia affinis. The sequence continues at coordinate 11,578,127 of NC_057889.1, forward strand.
CTACTGGTCGATTCACTGCATTTTCTAATTTTCACCAAGATTTAACTTTTTCTTTTTGTTGCCAAATTGCTTTTTGTCACTTTATTTTAGTGACAAATCCACACATTTGCTGCTTGTATCGTCTTGGTGCATGCCTGTAATATTCCAAACGCTTTCACCATGAAGGAAGTGAAATCCCCTCTGTCGACGACAACGTTCACTTCAGCAGAAACCCGTGGGTCAGCTCGTCTTGCGGCTCCTGGACGAAGCGTGAAACTCCGGTGTAGAAAGCACGGCCGGCTACTTCCACCACAACTGCCCTGAAGTCTCCGCATCTGGTCTCCTGAAGAGAAACGGAAACGTTAAGAGTTCATCTCGGACTGCTGGGGAGAACGGTTTGTGGGGGTCGACGCAGGAGTCGACATCGGCTCATAAATCAGGTTAAAGCTCAGCTTAAGAGTCAGAACTGATGGTTTTAAATAAGAGTAAAGAGAGCTTTGTTTTGCTCATGTAGTGAACTTTTAGTCAAAGATAGTAAGAGCCAAAAATGAGGAAAAAAAATTTAAAATGTGATTTTAGATCCATTTGAATCCGTCCAATGTTATTTCAAGTTGCTGGTAACCTTTGACTGGACGGGACAAAAAGAGAGCTGAAAGCTACTATATAGACTTTTTTCTTTATTTATTTATTTTGGATTTATGCTAACTTAAATATCTAGAACCAACAGGCCATTTACAGCATTGATTTAGCGTGAATATTCTAGACATTTTTTGTGGTTAAACATGAAACGGTTTAAGTTCTTAAAGTATTAATTTAGTTAAACATTGTACATTTGTCTTTCCTCTTTACAACTATGCACTTAATTGTTTTTTGCCAACCACATAAAATGCTAATGACGATTGTGGTTATAATGTGACAAGATGTAGAATTGCTAGGATGTGAATAGTTTTGCATAGAACTGTATCTAGATCAAGATTTCTCATACCTCAACAGCTTTTCCTGTAAACTGGGATCCGGTGGCGCCGCTCTGAAACGTCCTGGTCTGGTTCAGCTGGATGAGACCTTTGTGGTACTGAAGAGCAACTCGAGCTGTAACACCCGAACCAGTAGGGCTTCGGTCCACCTGGTGGCAGACGGGGGCAGCACAGATTATATGTTTAATAATGCGTGTTTTAACTCACTGCAGAGGTGGGAGTTTAAATATCACATCTGCAAAAACCAGAGACTGAGGGATGGAGAATGGAAAAATAAGATTGGTGGATGGAAAAATGGATGACGTGAAGTCGGTTTTTCCAGATTGTGCAGGGACCCTGAACATGCCTGAGCTTCGGCGAACACGCAGATGTTGGCGGTGGGCTCAGGTGAGAACTGGTCTCTGCCGTCTGTGAGGATGGTGCCGTAAAGGAACGCCAGGTCGTCGCTAACTGGATGGTGCAGCTTCACCTACCAAGGAAAAGAGAAAGGAGAATGTGGACAGACAGGTATGTGGACAATCTTGTAAATAGCATGCACATGAAAAGAAAGCACTCTTTCTATTATCATCCCTGTGGCTGACTAGACTTGTTTCCTTTTGAAGTGTAAAAGGAGAAAGTTTCCTACCTGGGATTTAATAGCTCTGGTCACCGCCGTTGCTGCGTCCACCAGATCCCGAGTCCTGGACTGCTTCACATCCAGACCAAACCTCTGTGCATCAACAAAGGCGTAAAAAGCGCCTCCGTAGCTGATGTCCACCATCACCTCACCAAACCCCTCTACTGTCACCGTCACATCTGGTGGAAAGTCATTTATTCAGTCCAGTGAGGTATAAAACCACCTGACCACAATTTGAGTGTAAATAAAAAAACAACTTCCCACCTGTTGCAAAGGCAAACGCCGGCACACTCAGAAACCTCACCGCTCCTGTTTTACCAGCAGAGTACTCCACAAAGGCCTTCACCAGCCCACAGGGGCAGTGGATGTTCACCTGTGTCTCCGGCGACAGCGGCTCCTTCACCAGCTTGTAGTCCACGGCGAAGCGACCCAGGGCGATGACGGCATGTCCGCACATCGTGCTGTAGCCCTCGTTGTGCATGAACAGCACCCCCAGGTCGGCCTCGGGCGTCTCGCTGTCCACGATCAAGGCCCCGTACATGTCGTAGTGACCCCGGGGTTCGAACATCAGCACCTTCCTGAGGTGGTCCAGGTGTTCGCGGGCGTACCTGCGCTTTGAGAGCACACTGTCACCTCTGACCTCTGGGTAGCCGGCGACAATGATGCGGAGAGGTTCCCCTCCTGTGTGCATGTCGACCACAGAGAGCTCGACTCCCTCATGAGGAGGAAGCTGCAGCTCCATCTCTGAACTGCTCAAAGAAATAAAAATGCACATAAGCCTTCAGCATAATTTGGACCTGATAAAAGTTTAGTTCAATGCCTCCTCACACCGCAGGAGGAAGGGAAATAATACATGATATCACCAAATAATAGAGTCCACCCTTATGCAGTTTATCTCAGTGTAATTCCAGATGTTCTGTGAAACCTTCAGAGGTCAGAGAACAGTAGTGGACATACAGCTTCCTGAATACCAAGGGACACATAGAGGGCAGCTGAAAAGTTCTGCAGAAGTTTAAAGCAAGGTTCAAATCTTGGAATATTGGCCTGTCTTGGAATAATATTCCAAGATTTGAACATCCCACAAAGCCTTGTTAAGGAGTTTAGTTCAGATGAAAGTATATTTAGGACACTCTGTACTTTCTGTTTGAGCTTGAGCTGCTTTGCCAGAAGAATCTGTAAACATTTCCACCTCTAGATGTGCAAAGCTGGTGGACATACACAGAAAAAAACCTAAAGCTGTAATCGAAGCAAAAGGCAGCTTTAAAAAATGCAGACTAAACTTTTTGCTATTGCTATTTGTATCATAGAATAAATTCAATGTAAAACATGCGTATTTTACATTGACTTAACCCAAACAAAATACATTAAAATTTGGCGTTGACCAAAAGTGAAAATGTTAAGGGGAGTGAAGCCATAATTATTAAGCGAGTGAGCAGGCATTATGGATTGGTCTTTTGCAGAAGCTTGCATGATTTGTTTTTATTTTTATTAAAAGCCTGCTCAACAACAATAAAACCAAAGCAAGAAACAGGTTTAAAGTTGTAGTAGCGACCAACAACACAGAAGCAGAGACAGTCATTTACATAAAACATAAAAACAAATGAGCAAAATGTTTACCTGATTTAAAAAAAAAAAAGAGTTTCTTTGATTCTTGCAAAACTTAATAACTGTTTTTTTCGTCTTCCAGTTATTTTGTTACCAACACAAGACGGACCAGAGAGGATGAAAAAAAAAAAAGTATCAATAGCGCCACCTGTTGTTCTGGATGACTAAAAGAGGTTTCAGATGGGATGTTGTGGTCACGGGTCAAGTGTAAATGAACAAAAAAAAGATTTTAACACAAATAATAACCAAAGCTGGGAGTGATACCCCAATGATATTTTTACAAATAAAATAACTGAAGGTGATCTAGGTTTTTAAAATAAATCCAATTAAACCTTTACAGTGAAAATAAAATTAAAGTAATAAATAATAAAAATAAACCTTAAATGTGCTGGGTGTGTGAAATAAAAAGCAGACCACCATATTTTATTTCACATTTAAAACGGGGAAAATTATACTTTTACACAGAAGATACTGAAGGAAGACATTTTTATTCAACTGCAATTTGAAATAAATAATAAAACTATGACAAACAATATTCTAGGCCATATCACAACCTTTCATATTTACATGCATAGTTTTAAAAAATATATATTAAAAAGAAAAAAATACTTTGGCCTAAACCGCTGAAAACTCCCACTTTGCTGTGCTGAGAGTTTTAGCTGCTCATCTTTAGCAAAAACAGAGTCCAGAATTGTTTATAACTTTCATGAGATAAACATGTGTCACATAGGAGACTAAACAACAGATGGTGAGCAGGAATCTGTTTTCATTATTCATTTCACAGCTGACAGGTTCCCTCAGATGCATGCAAGGTCGCTAAATAGATCTAACATAGGACAGATGTACCAAATCGGCCAGCATGCTGACAACTTCACAGCCCACACTAACTTAATCTGAAGTCACTTAAAACTAAATGGCAATTATTTAAATAACCTATCTGTAATAAGCATACCTGAACAAGTTTGGTTGCATGTCAGAATAAATAGGGACTTTAATACAGTTCTGTTTCAATACCTAAATTATACATTACAATGCTGCAATCCTTTCTATGTGCATGGGTAAATCTGTTTGTTGAACACTTTAGTAGTTAAATGTGTAGATCACTAATATTTCTAATATACTGTATGTTTTCCACCCTTTAGATTTCCACGCTCTACTAGTCTGTGTCAGAACTTCTAAATGACACTAGTGTGGGGTCAAAATAAAGGTCAACCCTAACCAGTTTGTTTAACCTTGATCAGTGCACCTCGATGGGAGGCTTTACTTTATAAGGCACATACAGTTACCTGACTCGTAGGCGTGGTAGCTTCAGTGAGGGATGAGGAGATACTGGGGAGACATTAGACAAAGTGATTGATCCATTGTGCATGTGCAAATGTTGAGCATGATCCGATCTTACGGAGAGAACAAAGAGTCCGAGCTGCTCCAGTCTTCTCTGAGACACAAGCAGATGAACGACAAAAATCTGCACATTGACATTGGTACAGTAAATAGTTCAAGAAGTCATGCTACGCTTTGGTTTTTTTGACATCTCAATAAAACTGGATTATAAACGGTCTCTGGCATGGTTTGCTCACAGCTTGTTCAAAGCAACTATGAAATAACTCTTCTTCTTTACAAAAAAAAAAGTATTTTTTTAATAGTGGACCGCTGAAAGGGTCGGGGGGATGCCAAGTTCAAACAGTCTTATGTTAATAAAGTAACCAGATATAAAGTCATGAGAAAAGGATTTCTCTGTTTCATGCCACTGGAGTCATTATTCCTTCTAATAACACTGTAAACAATCAATTAAGATGGAATTTCCTCCTTCCAGCCATTGGTTATTGTCTCTAACCAGGTCATGGTCCTTTGTACCAGTTTGGGTTGCGTTTGTAAACATGCAAATCTGAGCACCAGACATTTGCAAAACTAAGCATCTTAAACTGAAATGGTGACATCGCCATATATCAAACACTAATCATTGTTTTCTATAAAAGAAAGGAGTTTTTTATGTTTTCTAATTATTATGTCCATTTTAACTAAAGTGATGGTTGAGCATCCTTTTAAGAAAACACCGTCTCTGGAGTAACATGCATAAAAGCTGCAGAGCAGATTATGTGGTGCTTTAAAATGCATAAGAAGTTCCAACAATCAGCTGTATTTTTACTTGTTCTTTTTGTTCATAATTTTTTTCTGTGCCTTTTTGGCATCACAAAGAGCATACAATTCTGAGAAAAATCCCTGGGATTTGATGCATAGGTTATATAAAGTAATATTAGCATGCGGTCACGTTATTAGTGTTTAAAATGCCTTCCAGTCCAGCAGAAATATGCAGGTTGCTGATAAAAAAAATATACAGATGTTGAGTCACAAAGATTCCTCTTCTGCTTTCGGTGCCACGACCCTAGAGGCCATGACCATGTCGTGACCTTTTATCCTCGCCTTCGAAGAAGTCGGAGGCAGCGAGAGTCTCCTTTTGGATGACAGCAACCTGAGGACTTCGCTCACTTGCGACTCGAGGAGAGACAGTCGGCTGCTCAGTTTCCTAATGTCTCCTTTCAGCTCCAGCTTGGCCTCGTGCAGCGTCGTCTGGAGGGATTGTTCAGACGCCGGCTGGAGGAAGGAGTGCCTCAGGGACACCTCCGTGTAAACCCCCAGGCTGTGCTCGAAGGGACTCCTGTCCAGTGGGCTCTTTTCCATTGGGCTCCGCTCAAAGGAGCTCCGGGAGTCTCCAGCTCGGTCGATGCGCAGGTCACTCTTTGTGATGCCGCTGTCGCAGGAGTCGGTTTTGTGCAGGATGCTCGTTTCCTCTCCTGCGTCTCCTGCCGTGTTGCTCCCCGTCTGTCCACCGCTTTCTGATTCCTGGGTCTTTTTGGAAGCTGCAGGCTCCTCTGAGGCCTGTGGTGCTTTCGGACACTCCTCCGCTTTCTGCGTGTCCTTTTCCTGCTCAACGGCAGGAAGCGCCGGTTCAGCAGATACAGCGCTCTTGAATCTCGCCCACCCTCGCCCCCCTCTGCTGCTGGCTCCCCCTGCACCCGTCCCACCACTCTGTGCAGGTTTTAAACTCCTCTGACTAGGCCTCAACTCCATGGTTACTTGGGTGCATAACTGCTCTGACTTTCCAGAGTCATTGCACTCTTGGTGAGGAGAAGTTGTGCTGCCTCTCCTGCTTCCACTTCCTGCATCCGAGCGTGGCGTGGTGCCGTGTTCCTGCTGCTGATTGCAGGAGTTTGAGTCAGTGTGACGGTGGTGGTGCGTCTCCATCTGGATGCAGTTTTGGTCGGAGTAAGGGTGCGTCTCTCCTGGCGCTTGAGAGTCTCTTTGCTGCCTGAACCTCTGGAACAGCTTGCGTACAGGGTGATCCTCAGGAATGGAGAGGGCCACCTCACTCCTCTGCCGCTCCTGCTCTCTTTTCACGTCAGCGATCTTCCTGAAGATTACCTGCAGGGGAGAGGAAAGCAGTCAACAAAGGCAATCTGTGAGCATTAATATGAATTTTGACAGATGCAGCTGTGACGAGATAGTGAGTCCAAGATTAATCCAATTATTATTTGTTTTTGTTTCTGTTTTTTTTTTTACAAATCCAAATATGTAGTGGGCAGTAACTATAGAGCCAGTCTTGTCTCAAGGTCGTCTTTGTGGAGCAGACAACTAACAGTCACCCCCATATATCTGAGTGGTGTGTCTTAGCAACTCTTCTGGAGTTACTAAAGGCCTCTTAGGTTTTTCCATAACTCTGATGTCAGCTACTTATTTCTACTGAGCACCATGTACTGTTTTCTTACTGAGCAAAGGACCTAAATTATTTGGAGGTCACTTCCTTTCTCTATTTATTTTTCATGCTACATCTCACGGTATTTTTTATTTATTTATTTATTTATTTATTTATTTATGTTTTAGTGAATCAGCAGGTTTTGTCCTCACAAAAGCAAACTAAACACATCTAAAAGGTTTATGGGTAAAAGTTAAGCCTGTGCAAACAACAACAACAAACAAAAAGCGCTTAAAGCACCTTGAATTAATAATATATGATATAAAATCTATATAATACAATCAAAGGGTCATGAATCTTTTAACATGCAGCTATTTGTTTGGATTCCGAGCTGCTTCACTGTGCCTGTGATTTTATTCAATATAACAATTAAGGAACTCAAGGTTATTTTGACTTGTCTGCTTTTGACTTGTTATGAAATAGCTCCTTGATGTATTTATGACTGAATCGTCTCAAAATGTTTCAGTAGCCTCCATATAAGCAGAGACCTGAATCGACTTTAAGAAAAAATCCGTGAATATTTCATGAGATGTTGATTAAACAGGGTAATGTTACAGGATCATCTGAGCAACTTACCCTAAAAATCAGAAAGTAAAACATCTTACATCTTCTAGGATCATAGCAGAATAAATAGTGCAAGGTCAGTCTGGAAAACCAGTGCTTCCTGTGCCATGTCTTTTTTTTTTTTTACCCGTTTCCGTAGGTTGCAGGTCAAGATGAGATTGCGGGAGAAGGAGTTGGCAAATGCGGTGTAAAAGTCCAACACCCTCATCAGAGCTTCTCTCCTGATGACGTGCAGGTCGCAGTAGGTCAGCGCTCGCACGTTGGCACAGGCCCTGGCCGGCGTGGTCTCCTTCCAGAAGACGTCTCCGAACACATCCCCTTTTCCTGGACAGATCCAGGCGTCGTCAGTTTACAAGTAAAAAGACCAAACATGTTTTCATGTGGAACCATGTTTTCTCTTCTCCAAAATTAACAGTGTAGCACCCGGCAGAAAGCGCTATATATTTATATATATCGAAGAGGCTGAGCTGCCTGTTGTGATAGAAATGGCATGAAAATTTTGTTTTTTATAATTCCGTATTGAAAATAAGATGTTAGCTCTGGAGGAGCTGCACAGATCCACAGCTCAGGGGGGAGAATCTGTAGAAAGCAAAATTATTATTAATAAACTTCACAAACCTAGCCTTTATGAAAAAAATGGTTGGATGAAAGTCATCGCTGAAAGAAAACTGCAAGAAAATTAAAAGTTTGGCCCAAGTCATGTACAGAATTCAGTAACTTAGTCTTGACCAATTAGATTCAGTTTGACCTATATTGGTAGAAATGTTAGTTTCTAGGTGAGTACGGTGCTTACATTCTCCTAAAAGACTTGAAGCTGAAATTGCAGCAAGATATGGTGAATCAAGGGAGCGGGGCATACATGCACGCCACACTTTTCAGATTTCTATTTTATTTTCCTCCTACTTCGTCAAAATTAATTGTTTATGCAACATGACAGAAAGTGGTGAAGCTCAGTGGGAGTACTCGTTAACAATGTAACGGCAAGATCAAAAGTGGATGTTTACTGGTGTAAATATGACATAATGAAATCTCTGTCTAAGTTTATCACTTCAACATAGGTCCAAATAAAAACCCAGCATGGAGTTCGTCAACAAATTACCGAGTATTGCGATGACCTCATCGTCCTGGATGACTTCAAGGGAGCCGGAGACGACAAAGCAGAGCGTGTCGACGCTTTCTCCGATGTGGAAGATGAGGTCTCCCGGCGCGCAGTGCGTCGTCTGAAACTCCACGGCCAGGGAGCGTAAGCAGCCGTCGCTCGCCAGACGAAACGCCGGATGGTCGTTGAACACCTGCCTGTTGAGGTGCACACAGATGTCGGCACGCATGTCTTTAGGACAGATGGAGAGAACCTTCGGGAGAGATGGAGGAAAAAAAGGACTGTTGTTAAGATTAAGTAAAAAAAACAAAAAGGCAATTATTGCGAATGGGTAAAGATTATAAAGATTAAAGAATTAAGAAATTAAAAAATGCCAAAGATTAAAGATTAAATCTCATGGTAAAGATTCTTACCACAGAGTAATTACTGATGTTTTGTTTTGGTCTCATCAAAAGTGACATAGATGGTTAAAACTGTTATAATGGCTGCTTTTATGTGGTTCCTTAACCACAGTGTTTGTAACTAAATCAACTGGCAATATTTAGGAACCCTCATTATAGGTTACCATCATTTTACATGAGATGGAGCTAGCTGCAGAAATGTTAAACATTTTAAAGCAATCTTTATCAGATTTTGTACTAAGATGCTTCTGGTTTGGTCAAATAAACATTCTCAACTTAATGTAAGCAAGACCTGTAAGGGTTTCACAGGTAAAATGTTCAAGGAAGGAGAACACCACCAAGCCAGAGCTGCAGGATATTAGAGTGTTTTTAAATGCACTTAGTCCGAATTTTTAAGTCTCTTTATAAATGTAGCACACTTATTTATTTCACTTGATGACAAATAGAAAATTAGGCCTATATAGTAATATATAATACACAGACTGTAGCACTTCAATAACTAACAAAATCCTCATTAATAAGAGATACAGTACGTGCAAGCCTTTTAGGCAAAATTGATTTTTCTTGCAAATAAAAAGACAACCTCTAGGTACATTTTGGGAGAGAGCAAGAGAAAAGATGATGTTAACAGTTTGTATTGATTTTTTTCTTCTTTTTTTTGCTTCTTCTTGACTCAGCTTTGAATAGACATACCATTTTTTCTTTTTTGCTGCCTAAAAGGATTAAATAGTTGCTGTCGGTGCTGCGAGTGTCAGCCTGGGTACCTTGTCTGTGTCGATGCCTTTAGACATGGCCCAGGTGGAGACGATGAAGTCCATGACCCGCTCGCTCAGACCTTTGGGAACCTGATAAAGCTTGAGGAAGTCGCGCACATTGTTGAGCATCTCATGGTATCGGTTTGTGTTGGTGTACATCTGCTGGAAGATGGTGGTCACGTTTCCAAAGATGGTGGCATAGAGCAGCGCTGAGAGGGAAAATCAATGCACACATCACTGCTATGGAATGATTTCTCATCAGCTTTTTGCATACTGGCTAAAAGAAACGCGTGTCTCTGCCATATCTAGTTTTGTACCACAGAGAAACACAGGATTACGATCTAAGAGGGTACAAGTACCAGGATACACCAAAGTATACATTTAAACTATACTCCTGTTACATTTACTTCATACTTCTAAATGAATAAATGCACTTGAATTAAACCCTGGATTTTATATAGTTTTCAGTCAGAGATTATGCTGTGGCAATGAAACATATATTTAAGAGCTTCTGAGAAATACTTACTAGTTGACAAAAATGTGTGGCATGTCAGCTAAACAGTTCTTTCATTCCATGTTAAAAAAAACTGTTTTTCAATTCTTTACACTTCATAGTTATCTATTTTACTTTTATAGCAATCACTCTGGGCACATTTCACTTAAGATAACTGAAGATTTAAAACTGTATAACCACACACGTAAATCCAGTGAGTGCAGTATTAAGTCTTTATGATATAATTTCCACTGAATGTTTCTTCGGTGAAGAGTGCTGCGCTGCTGTGACCTCAAAGAGTCAGTCAGTATCTCATATAGGGACGTTTTACCCACTCAAGGAGAAAACTTTCCACTCATCACAGCAGGAGCACAGAGGTTAGGATGCATATCTTTCGTGATGGCTCATTGTCCACTTCCTTCCCCGCGGCCTGCAGGCAACTCTCCCTCTCTGCAATTGTTTCCATGGTTAATAATCGTATCTGTAGCAGGAACTTCATCAGCTGCAACTGAAGCGGACACGGCATTGTTTTTTGACGGGGTCCCAGTCCGATCGGGCCACCAACAGAGCGGTGGGTGTTTAATGTGGGATGCACAAACCTCGGAGAGTGGCTGTCACTTTCTGAGTCCTCACTGGTTTTGTTGCATCACTTTTCATGCTGTTTTACTGGAGTCATTTAAAGGTTAAAGGTACAATGCTACTCAATGGATGGTGAAATTAAAGTAAAGCAGTATGCTGGCACCCGTTTATGTTGCAATTTTTCTCAGTCGCTTTGGTGGATCGCTCTAATATGGGGTTTAATGTTTCTCCAACCTCCGCAAGATTTAGTCTCTGTGCTTCTTAGGAGCAGTTTATGATTCCTTACAACAAACTGCAAATCCTTTTGGACTTGCACCAAACACTTCCATGCAATATCTTCTGTTTTATAAAATTACAATTTTCTTATGTCACGTCAGTCAAAAAGAACTACACTTATGGATGATAAACAGTCATTCACTCTAAAACTAGTAGTCTTCATTACTTGGGTCATTATAGTAGCTGTCAAAAGCCATCAATTTTATGCTTTTCTCCATCATTCTTTCCTCAATATTTATCCCAAATTTAATTAGATTTTCTCTTAGTTAAACCTCAATTTTCACTGATTATACTATTTAATATAGTATAATTATTTAATGTTGTGCACAACTTTGGTCAAAGGGCCTTTCTTATGTTTGCTTTAAATGTATATATCTGTAAAATGCTGTGACCAAATTAGAACTGTGAGGAACATATGCAGTAAAATGTAAAAGATACACATGCAGTGTCTGATATTCATTTTCCTCACTGTAGATTGTAGATGCACTGTAGATTTCAAATATCTGCACAAATAGTCCATGGCACTGTGTTGAAGGTTTGCAGCAACTGTCACCAAGATCTGACTTTTCTTGCATTGGGACACACTTTTAGATGAAAACATAAGAAAGCCGTCTGACAGCCTCATTTATAAACAATACTGTCAGGGCTTTTCATTTTGACGACGCTTGACATTTTCATTGACAAGAATGCTGGCTCTTGAGGAGTGAAGCATCTATTTTGAGTAAGTGACACACTTTTGCAGATAAATGTGGATGCTGGTGAAGGTGAGAATGATATCACCTCATTTCTGTAAGCGAACCAAATGCTCATAGGGTTACATAAGCAAAGAAATAAAACTTATAGAGCGGCGTATATGCTGAGTTAGATACGAGTGACGTTACGCAACAGCACAGAACATGATCTGTGGTGTGATGAACTGCATTGTGCCTGCATCCGCTTTCATGCTGTTCTAAAGGTTGGAGGTCAGCTCTGTGTGGAAAAAAAAATAGCTGTTGTTTTTGATCACAGGAGAGACTTACAAAATAAAATCTGATTGAATTCCTTGTTTGAAAATAGTTTGAAAAAGACTCAAATGAGAAATGTAGCACAGAGACGATGGTTTTGTTTGAGATGGAGGAACCTTCAGACAGACAGGCTGTGATGGGCGCTGAACATGTCACTTCTTATTATCAACAAAATGACTCTTAAAAACTCAGCTGGGGTTCAAAGCTCCAGTGAAAGAGGAGAACACTGTAATTCTCTTTGTTGAAATAAGATCTATTAAAATTTCTGGAAAGTTTTTTTGTCAGGTTAGTATAATTATATATATAAATGTATTTTTTTTTTTTACTTATTCTTAAAGCTTTGTACATTTGTGTCACTTATATTCAACAAGCACGCCTCAGTGTTTATGCATGAGCTGATTACAACTGCAGATCAATATAAATAGGTTAAATAAAACAATCTGAGCACACAGTTCATGTAGTTTAGGCATAAATTATCCACATGGTGATAAGATGATTGTATGAAGATATACAACCTTCCCTGTCTAACATATGCACCATATGTTGCTTTACTGACAGCTGTTACGTAGCCAGCAGGACTGCAGAGAGCACACTGCCGTGTGCAAGCAAGTGTGTCCAGACTGTTTAATCTCTTTATAAGATTCTGCTCGCTCATTACGAATGGATGAATGCGTGAATGGGATAAAAACAGCATCAACGAATGCACGTTTGAAACAAGACATTTACGTGCATGTAATAGCATGTTAAGTTTGGCCGTTAGTTGATGATTTTCAACCATTTTCCAGGTAATTTAAGAAAAAAAATTTATTGCAGATTTTTCTTCACACAAACCAGGATTAAAACTACTGTTACAGTCTAAGCACACAAATCCCGAACTTTCTTTAGCAAGTTATAGAGGAACCAGACACGTTTTTGTAGACAAAAATGAAGGTTCTGGCATCATTTTTGGTGGATATTTGAGCTTTATTCTTGTGGGAATAGAATTTAAATTAGGTGATTTCCTGCCGCAGACCTGATTTTCTTAAAAGTCTAGTCCACAAATTTTTAATTGATCTGAATCTCAGTCTTTGGAGAGACTGTCCAGGAAGCTTTCAAACATGTGGTTAGGATCACTGCTGGAACACACACTTCCAGTCATATTCAATAAATTACAGTCTTATTTGTCAGATCAAAAGTGCCTTTGAAAATAACAATCTTTAAATCGGTATTAAAATTAAATTTTTAATTAAGCCCACATTTCAACTTTTATAAATAGTTTTCTTATTATTATTATTATTATTATTGGTCTGATGTAATATTCTAATTTTAAATGCTTTCACCAGCATCATAAAGGCTTTAAAACTCCAAACAGTGTGTAATTAATCTATTCATTGTGATAAATTCCTTAAATGACTGGACCTATTCTAACTTATTGAATCGGTCTGTGTATCTAAATTTGAAACATCTCACACAAACTGGCACCGAGAGATGAAACGAAATGGATTAGGATGTTCAGGAACAACACAGGAACCATCAAGTTTCAAGCCTATAAATAAGTGGAAACTGCCGGGAAGCCAGACTCATGCTTTTACAAAACAGATATTGAACAATTTGAGCTATTTCGAAGAGCGTTGGAAGGTCAGGGTGAGGCTTTCACACCGTAAAACTTACGTAATCATATGCTAAGCATAGTGAAGGCAGTGTCATGCTTTTGGGACTCTTAGGCTTTAAGATGCACTGTTACAATATATAAAGACAGTAAGATGGAAGAAGGAAGGAAGGCTGAATCCAGATTCTTATATTTGACCACAAAGCAACAGCTAGACGGGAAGCCAGAGGACAGTTGGCCAGAAAATCACCCAACTGAAAGGAGCGCTACTACTTAGGGTTGAATTATTGGTCAAATATCCAGCCAAAATAATGTCAGATGTTTGCTACTGTCTACCAAACAATGTACAATTTGCTACACATTCAAGATATTTGATATCTTGACCAAATATAATGTTTGTATATTTGAGCCTGTGAGAATGAGAGAAACAGTTCATGATGAGGATGGCTATAAACTGCTGAGTTGTATGCTTTGTGTTTTTCTAAAGGTTTATCATTTTTCTAAATGAAATATCTGCAGATGTTGTTTCTAGACTTCTCCTCTGACAAGTTTAAACATTTTGTCTCTGCCTCTGCTGATTGTTTATAGCTCCACAACGTTATATCACCCGTTACTTCCTTGACGTCGTCTCAGTATCTCCACTTACAGTCACTCAGATCAAGCTACGGTAATGATGGTACTGTAAGACCATTGCGTAACATTAGACCTATTAGATTTAGTTCCACTTCAGCTGACACATTACATCCCATAACGATCTATATGAAGGAGTAAATATATTCCTGAGGAATTTCTGCAAACTTTAAAAGACTGTGGACAAATGAGTACTTACAGCCCACCATCATCATAGCCACGGAGAAAATCTTCTCTCCATCTGTTGTTGGCGCAATATTGCCAAATCCAATGGTGGTGAGACTCGTCATGGTGAAATAGAGAGAGGAAACATACAGGGTGTCTTTGCCGGGCCCGCCTTCCCAACGACCCGTGCCGCTGGCGTTGTACCGGTAAGGCTTTCCGATGCTCAGGGCCAGCTGGTAGAGCCAGCTGTCCGTCTTGATGCTGTTGGTGGTCTCGTCGATGACCTCGTAATCCCCGATGCTGTACCAGATGCAGGCGAGCCAGTGGGCCACCAGGCCAAAGACACACACCAGGAGGACCAGGACGGCCGCCCCGTACTCCAGGTAGTGATCCAGCTTCCGGGCCACTCGGCCCAAGCGCAGCAGGCGGATCACCTTCAGGGAGCTGAAAAGGCTGCTGAGACCCTGCAGGGCAAAAACACACAATTATTCTAAAGGTTTGATCTGTTCTGGAGAGAAGAAAATGAATGTCTACTTTAATTTACTCTGAGGCCTTCCCTTGTTCTCTTTAATAAATCACTTTATTCAAGATATTAAATTATTTACAGAAACTGTAAACCCAACAGAAGCAAATTTTGCACATCAGTGTTTAAAAATGAGTTATCAAACAGAAGCCTATTATCCTGGCAAACAGGGAGCAACAGATGTTAATGTAGCCACCTGGTGAATATAATGAATATACTATTGACCCTCTTGTTAGCTCTGTTTAGTGTCCATCAACACCAGTTGGCAAAACATATATGCTTCTTTCATCCAGTCTGCCAACATAAAGGGCTGAGTCACTCATCTGTTCCTGCTGTCTCATTCTTCTCATGTGTTTCTAAATAGCACACAAGTGTTTCTGGCCTAACAGTGAGAAGTAGGTTCTGTATAAAGAAGAGGAAAATATTTAAACCTTTTCCTCATTAAAGGTAAAAATATTAACCGTCCCCTGTAACTGCAACAGCTAATTTGGTAATAAGTCTTTTTGCTTTAAAAACAAAAATTATGAGCTTTTTAATGCAAGTCCGGACAAACTGGAAAAAAGGACTTACTGGAAGAACAGAGTCTTCCACGCGAGTTGTGTTTCTGTGGAAATTTGAAAAGTCACGGAGATGACTTGCTGGGGAGGCATGAGGAGTGACGTCCTACAACAGAAAATAATAAATAAAATATGTATAAATATCCATGACGAGATTATCTTAGAAAGAATTAAACATTAAAATTCTCCAGCAAACAACCGTAACAGCAATTTTATTTTGATTAGAAAGCAAACATTCATGCTTTAAAGCTAATGAAATACACTTTTAGAACTTTGCACTTCTCAATATATTTTTCTTGAATATTTTTATTGTGTAAATATTTTACTTGTTAAAAATGTTGTCTTAAATTCTTTAATGTTCTGAAAGGTATTGAAAATAACATTAAAAAATATATACTAAATAATAAAATGTATAACGAAAACATTTGCTTTGTAAAATCAAAGTTCCATATTATTATGAAAATCTGATCATTAAAACTGAATTTAAAAAATTTAATGCTCTGTGTAAAATTTCCAATCTCTAAACAGGTAAGATCACCTGAGCTGACCCTTGAACCCTGAAATCTGACTCGGTAAACCAGGTCATTTTCTTTTCAAACCTGACTTAAAATTCAATATGGCTGTTTAAAACATGATAAAAGCTGCGGTAATAGGCTGTGTACTGCTTCAGAAGTTACCTCCTCTACATTTTCAAAGGCATTGATGATGTCGTAGGGCAGGCAAGACAGCAGGTCGATGACGAACCACGTCTTCAG
The DNA here is from genome assembly GCF_019740435.1 of Gambusia affinis. NCBI lineage: Eukaryota > Metazoa > Chordata > Actinopteri > Cyprinodontiformes > Poeciliidae > Gambusia > Gambusia affinis. The sequence continues at coordinate 11,594,441 of NC_057889.1, forward strand.
GTAATTCATCCGGATCAGCTTTGCGTCCGAGATGACTTCTCCAGCCGGGCCTACGAAGGTTGTGTGGAAGTTGAGCACAATGTCGATCAGGAAGATGACGTCGACCACGCTGTCCACCACCAGCCAGGCCAGGTTGTTGTGCTTGGTCCTGAAGGAAACGTTGTAGGGAACCATGATGGCCGTGTAGAACGTGAGGATGAGGATGACCCAGTCCCATGTGGTCTTAAAGGTGCAGTAGTGGAGGATGATGTGAGGAGGCGTCTTGGGCGCTTCTTGTTTATACTGAGGGAGGATGTCTGAACCCAACTGGAGAGCCTGTCATTGAGAGGAAACACAGGATCATGTGTTAAATGCAGGCGGTGCAGAATTATTTTGTCTCGTATTCAAGTGGGACTTTTCTGTTCACCTCAACCAGTCGGGAAGGCTTGTGGCTGACCTCAGGCTTGTTCAGAGGCGCTAACTGCTGCACCAGGTTACGATTGTTGGTCAATGCCCTTGTGAGCCTGGCAAATTTGGTCCAACCTAAGGAATAAGAGTTTCATCAAGGCAAATGTACTTGAACATGATCTCATTTTGTCAGGTTACAGTCTTATTAGATTTATTCGATTTGATTAGACAGACAGAAAGATTAATTTGCATTTATATTCAATAATGGCTGCTCTGATGCCTTTAAACAAAATCCAGCTGCCTTCATAAGTCACCTGATCAGTAAACAGAATTTATCTGTGAGTACTGTAATATCAGTATCAATGAAGCTGTTCAGGGAAGGCCTGTTTGTTTGTTTACCTTACTGAACTAATAGAACAAAATAATACCCCAAATGTCAAACATCTCAGGGAACCAAATTCAATATGAAGTTACTATTATTCTAAAAATGAAAATGTATATACCTTCAAGCCTACCAAGATGTTATAGACCTGAGTAGTGATTTTATATACAAAAGGAACAAAAAATATGTCATATAACCGTGATGTTGCCTGCAAAGATCTTCAACATGAGAATTACAATAATGTCACAAGAACCGTGTAAAATTGTTGTTTAGAGAATAGGAAATAGAACATTGTTTTGCTTATAAAACTGTGATTCAATGAGGCTTAATGAAATACACCCAAAAGGGGAAAAAAACATTTTGACAGAAATAAATAACTGAATAAGTGATTCCAAATCCACTTTTACAGGCTAACACTGAGGATGCTCTGAACCTCACTGGAGAGGACTGCATTCTGGGTAAACCTGCTCTTGTTTTGGGTTGTTGCTGTAAAACCTCTCGACAGTATGTTCACTCTGTTTTCTTTCTTTTAGTTGCTTGATAAGCACTCTTCCTCCTCTTGGAAATGACCCTGCAGAGACCCTGAAAAACCCACTGTTCACTGACCTGAACACGCAACACCTGGCCAGTTCTGTACTAAACACCAGGAGAAAAACGTCAGCGAAGTCACCCATGTGTGATCAAGAGGTCTGTATGGCTTCGTTTTCTGTCTTTCATTCAAGTAGTTGTGTTGTTTAATCATGTTTTGGTACAGTAAAGCATGATTAAATGAGGTAAAACCCTATTTGGCCTCACCTCTGGCTGAATCATCTTCTATTGGCTGTTTAAAAAGTGTAATGTCTCTGAAGGTGCAGAGGAAAAGCACCACCTTGTCATTTTCATTGCTGATCGGTGCGATCTGCATGTAAAGCCATATTGGTTTTCCTGTTGGGGAGCAAAACAGAAACAAAGAACTGCTTTGTAAGATGAGTAAATATGAGTTAATTGTGATTTTGTTTTTAAACAAACATGTTCAGACTCACTGTTTTTTGTGTATAGAAGCACCTCGTGGAAATTGGACTCTTGGTTGTCAAATGTTTGCCTTATTTTGTCTATTGTCTTTTTGTCAGTCAGGTCACCGTACATGAAGCTGCAGAAAAGCAAAGAGAGAGAAAATTTAAAAGGGACAATTTTTTAATAAAACTAAATTTTCAAAATGTATAATTGCGAGGTTTGGTTGTCAATCATACATCATCAAAAGGATTCCAGTAAATTTAAATTGAATATCAGAATGTTTTCTATCCTGCTTTAACCATAAATTTACCTTTATTTGGCTGGTGGGAGGAAGTTGTAATATTAACGTCATGCATGCACGAGGCCTCCCTCTGAGATTCAAACTTAAGACCATGCAGCCATATGAGTTGTACATGAGATTAACAAAACTAAACTAAACATTTATATCAATCACAACCAAGATCAGAAAAAAACATTATTTAAATCTGTGCACTTTATTGGAAAATAAATGTGCAAATCACTCCCAGCGTATATCCAAATATTTATTTTATAGGTTATTTTGTTTAATGGGTTTAGTTGTGATTGTTATAAAGGTTTTTAGCATTCACATCTGCATATGTTGTATGTTTTCTGTTGGAATATTGCTTTTTTTCTTATTCAGTTTCCTAGTTTAGTTAAGACATGATTCATCATCATTCCCTAAAGTGGTAAGGAAACACCTTGTGTTTGATGTAAAATTATGATTCAGAGCTAAAAATTAAGTCACTCTATTTGTCCTAGAGCTGGATTAGGATCTGTAAAAGTGCAGTGGATTTAGCTGTAAACTTTAAGCTTAATTATCGCTTTTCATGCTTCTAATGGTTTGATTAACTTGTCATAATTAACTGAGTTGAGATTACTAAAGAAAAATCCACCTGGCTGTAGAAACTCAGATTCTAAAAAGTTTTTCGACCCTAACATCAATCAAAACATGAGCACTTATTCTTGGGGGAGATGAAAAACTTAAAGATATATAGTACAGCCCGTCCACTCCAGCTTGACATTCAGCTTCATTAAAGCACAGATGGTGTCTTACTTGCATGTGCTGCTCTTGTGCATGACCTCAGCTCTGTGGTAACCAGACAGCTTGCAGAATCCATCGTTGCTGTACACAACTGGCCAATCTAGGATCTGCGCATTCCCCAAAAGGAAACTGGTTTCTGACAGAGTAGTAGAAAAAAAAGAAATTAGGACTGAACATCCAGAATACACCTCGAGTGTCCATAGCATTATACAAACTCTCCATATATTGTGCAAAGAGTTGCAAATTATAACATAATCCAGTACTGACACATCAAATTACTCTACCTGATATACTTAATGGCGTTAAGAGGCCATTTATGTCTACAGAAAGCCTAATCTGAAGCTTCAGTGAGTAGAAATATTTGCTGATAAAAGGTTTACGTTCCAGCCTTAATGCAAATTAAATATTGATGGCCAGCCTAAAGGTTTCCCAGCCATGTAACAGTTAAAACACAGACTGCAGAATAGAGAAGTAGAGATGGTAGAGATAGAGCTCAAAAGATTTCCAATATCTAACAAAGACCTTCACATTTAAGGTGTTGAATTAACCAGTACTAGAATAAACACATGCTCTGCCAGCTTAACTGATGAGATCTACATTTCTATTTGCAACTAACCTAATGAGAGAAACAAACAAATACAGTTATCACACAGTCGGCATGTATAATAAAAAGGTTCACATGCATCATCCAGAGACTCTCATGAAGATTGTGTCTGCCATGGGATGCTGCAACAGCAGAATCATTAAAAAAGCATTACCGTAAGACATTGCTCGATTGAGGTGAACAAGTAGAGGCTATATGGCATAAATCACATTAACAATCCTTTAAGTGGAGAGAAAGAAGCACTTCTTTAAAAATGGCTGCAAGTTGAGTCTGGCAGGGCATGTTTTCATATGTGCTCAGTGACTGTGGGCGCTGATCTCAAAGAAACATAAAGAAATAACAAAGGAATCTTGCCTTGATGCTTTTATAGTGTTTACTGACAATGGCTTTAAGTTTTAATTATTTTTTTTATAACTTAATTATGAATAGTCAAAAGGAAACAAAATAACAATAAAGCAACCGGTGGAGTATAACTTATTTCTATGGCTTACACTTGTTTAAAAGGAGCATGGCTTTAATGTCGACAATAAAAATAGAGAGTGTTTACTGGTTTTATTTCACTGATTTCATCCAGTGAGTTTGAACACCAGAGGTGGGTTATTACATAATTAATCAGAGCGCATAAAACTCAGAATCCGGAGAAAGAAATTTAACCGCTTAACTCACAAAAGAAAGGTATTTGTCCCCCAAGAAACACTAAAACATACTTTAATATAGAACCTAACACGCAACAAAATAAAAGAAAAATATGCAACAGAATTTTCGAAAAATTTAAAAGGACAGCACTTTTATTTATTTCTCCGCTTTTAAGTATAAAACTCACCGCTCGAGCGCCTGACGATGTTTTCCAGAAAAGTGTTTTGCGGAGCCACCAGACCCCTCTTGCCTCCATGCATGGTGGAGGGATCCGGGCAGAGACTCGCTGATGCGCCGAGGTGGTGGTGCTGGTACCCACAGCCCGTCTCTGCAGACTGCCCCGTAGCAACTCACACCACCCACGGTCAAGCACGACACAGAGGACACAGCATATCCGGTGGACAGTTTAAAAAATAAAATCTCCCATCCTAGAATGAAAAACGTATCATGTCCTTACACAAATGCAGACATTTTTTTAGACGTCTGGTCATGGTATAGCAGATAGCATCTCTCAAAAACAGATTAATAGAGGTAATAAAATCTAATCTGACCTGATCTGTGTACAGATTCATGTGTTTTGATCATCCAGCACCATACCAGTAATATTGTCTATCAATAAAAATAATAATGATGCAAATAACATTAGGAATGGTTTTATTTTGAAGGTATCTCCACTTCTTTTCCGATTCTTTCCGAGTGCACTGTTTGATGTTTTTTCTCTTGAATTTAACAGAAGAATTTTTTTTCTCTTCCACAAGAACATATATTTTTGTAGCTATGGAGTTAACATAAGACAGCAAAAGAGTATATAAAACGACATGGTTTTGTAATAAATAAAAATATATTTAGAGCCTTCAAAAAATAATTTACTAGAAAGAGAAAACTCAAAGCATGCATTACATAAAGAAAATAATTGTTTGATGTAAAAAGTTGGGGGAAATGTCTATAGCTTTTATTTGTTTTAGTGAACATGTCAATATACATTTCTCATTGTAGAGTATATGGTAAGCATATTGTTTTATTAATTAATATATTATTATTTATATTTATATTTATTAATTTATTTTTATTTATTTATTTTTGGTAGAATTTTTAATAGATAGACCATCACGAACCACACTCCATACCAGTAAGTGGCGGTAATACTACTAAAGGTTTGTTGCCAACCGCCAATAAATCGAAGAAGAAGAAGAAGAGGAGAAGAATAAACGGTCCCAGCGGTCTGACGCAGTTTGTATCTATGAACGCATCGCATTGTAAACTAATGGTTAACTGTTAAGGACTTTGGATGCCGCTTCCTCTAATAGGACCACGCCACCTAACAAACTCGGTATTTTAAATGCCGAAAGCAGGACTTAAGAGAGGCACTGTGCACCGGTCTTCCTGCTCAGAGCGGTTTTTTTGGGGGGTGTTTTTTCAAGGAAATGACCCGACCATAGTTAGCTTTCCCGATGATGAATTACAACTGAAAACAAACGGTTCTGTGTAACGAAAAATAAGTATTTATAGACATGGCGAGCGTTGCTGTAAATAAGTTTGTAGAGATTTGTAATTATCTCCAAGACCCCATCCATGTCGCCAGGTTTCAAAATTTCTGCGGCGTTAAAGGGACATTTCCGGAGAAGCGCACCCAGCCGGACAGCGGGCAGCCGGACCCGGACTGTCCGGGACTCAGACAGAGGGTCCAGCAGATCTCGAGTGAAGATGTGGGGAACGGGGATGCCGCCTTATCTCAGGTTAACGGGAAGCAGGAGGAGGACACAGCCAGGCCCGATGGTCCAACAGCGGCAGAGACTGCCAGAGCGAAGCCCCTCCGGAGGAACTCATTGACCGGGGATGTGGGTCAGGAGTTCCTAATCCACAACAAGTTCCTCTTCTACCTGTTCACCTTCGGGACAGAGCTTGGCAACGAGATGTTCTTCATCGTCTTCTTTCCCTTCCTCTTCTGGAACATCGACGCACTGGTCAGCAGGAGGCTCATTGTGGTCTGGGCCTGGAACCTGTTCGTGGGACAGTCTACCAAGGACATGATCCGCTGGTCCCGACCGGCCTCCCCTCCCGTGGTCAAAGTGGAGGTCTTCTACAACTCAGAGTACAGCATGCCATCCACGCACGCCATGACGGGGACAGCCATACCTTTCTGTCTTTTCATGCTGACCTATGGACGGTGGGAGGTCAGTATGTCCATTTGTTTCAGAAGCAGGGTGGGGATATTATCAGAGGGAACTGAAGATAGCAGATGCTTCTGGGAAAGGATGGTGTCTAATGATGTTCATGTCCAGATGAGAACAGCTCCAGGTTGACTGCAGACATGTCAGAAAAGCATCTTGGAACCTGCAGACCCCCAAGGGCCACTAAAAGGTTCACTGGCCTCTTGCTTTAGTTTAAATTGCAGAAGGTTTGTTTTTTGTCTAAAACCTTCAGCTGACTGATCAGGTCAGGGATCAGTTCCTCTTTTATCACAGAAATATCCTCACTTATTAGGCTCTGACTTCTCAACTTGCTTTGCTTTTTCTTTAGATTCTAGACTTTTTTTTTTTTTTACATTGGAATATAATTTTTGAAACAATTTTTAGAATTGCTTGCAGACTGAACACAAAATAATTATCTACTGTTTACTATTAACATGAGATGTGGGTATCCCAGTTTTCTGTTGATCAGTGACTGGTGGGGGAAAATACAGAAAAATATTTTATTGTATTAGCTAAAGGCTTCAAAACAATAACTTTTTTTCCCCCACTTTTGATCTATAAGTGCATCAACTAACATCGTGTACTTAGACAAAAGCTAGATATGCTTTTGTGTATAAATGGGGAGGATCTTGTAAATTTTTTTCATAAAGGTTGCCATGTTTATTAATGCTGACATGCTATCAACGGTCCTAGAAATATAATTTTATACATTTGTTGACTTTTGTCACTGTATTTATATACCAGTTCATTTCTATTGGTATTGAATGTTCTTCTAAGAATTAAGGAGACATCTCAAAAGGTTTCTTGGTGTATTAAAAAAAAAATTCTACAGGGTGCAGCATATTTGGTCTTCAGGACGTCCCTGCAGGGTTATCTGATCAAAATTAACAGAAAGCAGCTAATCCCAGATTATCTTCTGTTTTCAGTCATAAAGAATACCAGTAGCTGTGGAGAAGAAGCTAAAGCTGAAGAAAAACTGAAATCTCTCTCATGCGTATAAGAAGCAAATTCTGGCTTGTTGAGGCCGACCAACAGGCTGTTTGAGTGCTTGTTATCTAAACTCTCTTTGCTACATTCTAGTCAATGTGACTGGCAGGAAGAGAACATTTCGTCATTTCCTGCAATTGAAAATCACGACCGGTTAATCCGGCTAAGATACTGTTGAAGATTTCATAATAATTCAAACAATAGCAGTGCTCAAAGAAAGGAACTGTTCTATTTAACAATTCTACACAATAAGTATATTTTTAGCCCTGCGATGAACTGGTGACTTGCCTGGGGTGTAAAGAAAAAAGTGTTTAGGAAATGGATGAATGGATAGATGAAAGTCAATTTTTGCATGCTAATCATAAATGAGAGAGAGGTTTGATCAGCGTAGAAACGCTTCTTAGAAACAGAGTGCCGAGAATTTCAGACACACCTCTTCTTTTTATTAATGCTTTACCTATTTGTTTAAGCTTGCTCTATACAGCCTGACATTTGATGGGTTTATTTTCCAATATAAAAACTATTTGAGAACCATCTCAAAACATGTACTTTACCATTTCCCCTTTGCGGTTTCTTGCTAAATTATTTGCTGACATGCACAATCGTGCTGATAAAACCTCCTGACAAGTGTAAAGATCACCCACGCAGGAGTTAGGCCAAGGCAGAAGCTGTTGGAGTTCAGTGGGAAGAGATATAAAAGGGAAGTTTGGGGGGAAGAGAAGCAAACACACTGGAAAGTTGTGCTGTTTTTTTTTTTTTTTGGGTGTAGCCGCAGAAAACGCATGCCGGGAGACAAAGCACAAGGTCATCAGTAGGAAGAAAATGTTCGGGGCCTGAAATCAAGGTTTTATAGTTCAGGAATCTGTTGACGGGCTCTGAACTGACCAGGCGCAGCTGACCTGGTTGAACTTTCTCTGCTTTCAAGTGTCTGATGTGGACATGAGAAACGGGCTAAGGAACCAAAAAAAAAAAAAAAAGACAGCGGATTTAAAAGCTGTTAAGAGAAACAGACACACATCACCGCTGACACTTAATTTATGAAGTGAGTCAAATATTCCACTGAAAGCGGGATAGATCTTCAAGAAACAAGATCAGTACTCACTAATGTCCATTCCATGAACAAATGTGAGTTTATAGGTAAAATGATTCAAATCTTTAATTGAGCAGCTGTTATAATTTTTTTTTAACTTTTTTTACTATCATAGAATTGAGAAAATAACTAGAAACTTCTGATCTCATCATTATTATTTCTCTGTAGCAATTTAAAATGTTTACTTTTCTTCTTTCTATAGAAACGTGTCTTCAATGCTGAATTAGCTTAAAAACACATAACGTCTTTTTTTTGTTTGTTTTTCAGTGCAACTGCTATTTTCTGCATAATTATAACAATAATAAATTTTATTTATGATGTCCTTTATGTCAAATTGAGATGGTCTGCACCATCAGCAGGCACGGCGGGTGACGTGTCTTGCCCAAGGACAGAAATGACGAGGGTTGGCAGAGCAGGAATCGAACCGGCGATCCACCAATTGTAGAGTGAACTCCTACAGCTGTTGCAACAAATCTTCAATATAAATTCCAAATCATCATGTAAATCGGAACCTGTCAGCAGTGTTTCTCACCTCTCATCGTGATAAAGAGACACTGCAAACCTGTGTACCAACACGAATGTATGAGTCCCTGCACCAAACACACACACACACACTCTGCCACCTTGTAATCCATCCTAGTGCTGCCTATATGACACTTTTCTAAAGTTGTTCTGACATTTAAATACCATTTGATCTTAATGACTCAAACACCATCTATGCCTCAAGAATTGAGCAGTGCGTCTCTCTGAACTTTATCTCAAATTGCTGTCAGACTGTTGCGAAATGCCATAACCTTTATCTTTACGCAGAATTTTCTTAAACAAGTGATGACTTCTGACTAGGTGCCACTGTTAGAATGCTGACGTCGCTCATTTGTCTGAACGCACTGCGGACGTCCCTCCTCACACAGTGACCTCTGCTTAGTTTCTTACCTTGACAGAAATGAGCCAAATATTCAGAGTTTCTAGAAGATGCCAAGGACGGCAAGATGACCATATGGCAATGCATAAACATTTCCATTCCGCTATCAGTGTCCTGTTATCATTGCTGCTGTCCTTCAGCGCTTTGCTCTGACTCGTCAGGAGAAACCCTGATGGCAACAACCTCAGCCACAATACTTGCGTTTCTATGGGATTACCTGTTTAATAATGGGCTGTTCTAACTTCTGTGTGCTCTCCTCTGCAGTACACCTTCCTGTTTGGATTCTCTTTGGCTCTCAGCTGGAGCCTCCTGGTCTGCGTTAGCCGAGTCTACATGGGCATGCACTCTGTTCTGGTAAGGTGATTAAAATAATTAAATTAAATTGAAACTGATTCCTGACATGCCTGTATAAGCAGCTGATGTTTCCCATCAACTACTTGTACTGAAGTCGCAGTTCTTAAAGATGCATTATAAGTGTGGGATTAAACTTCTGTGGTCTCTACTTATGAGCTGGTTGTAAATGATAGAACTATGATCTGTGTTATGATTATCGTCTGGAAAAGTTAAATCAGTTTCAGCTCTCATGAATGTCCCAGTTGAGTTCTTTGCTTTTATTTTAAATATATCAAACTCTTGGGAAAATTGCTCAAATATGAAATCAGGGTTAAATTAAGAAGGTTTTGCCTCGATTTGAACTTTGTTTGTGGAAGCAGGATAAAGCCTCCAGGAATGGCAAACATTCATGAAAAAAAAAAACTTTACTTCAGTTGTTACAGCTCCTTGTTATCTTTTTGCTTCGCACAAGCTGTAAGGAATCCTCTCACAGAGCTCCAGTTTATCTTTCTAGTTTGGGTTTAAGTTAGAGCTGCAGAATATATCAAGTCTGTAGTGATCATTGTCATATTAATAGGCGCTGTACACAATGACAAAGGACTGCTTGGATGCAGTATTTGGTATGTTATGATATATCAAGTGTCATGCATTCTGCCTACCAGTAGTTTTATGGAGTTTAATGCCTTTAATGCCCTAGCCTGATATGGATTTTAGTGACCGAGTTGCTTATGCTAGTAGCATAGCAAATCACACCTAATATGTTATTGTAATATTTAACAAAAACTTTCTCGACTGCATCTGTAACAGTAACTGAAGCACATCATACTGGTATGATGAAAAAAGCAATCTAAACGGTCAGTGGTTTCTAAATTTAGAATAAACAGAAAATGGAAAGTGAATTATTGTCCTTTTTTTGAAAGAAGTGTAATGCTGTAGTTAGTGGTCTGCTGACAAACTGCAGCGTTATTAGTTTTATATATTTTTGAACTTTATCAGTGTTTAGCGCTTGATAACACCTAGAACATGATTACAAACAGATTAAAGCCCATAGATAATGTTGGATCGAGTGGTGTGATCTCACAACCTACAACCTGGCAGCTGATTTGTAGATATATTGCTTATCTTCTGCACCGTCCAATAGTAAAACAGATTAAGCCATCAGCACCTCACCTGATTTTTTTCCTAGAACTTTTTACTACCAATGCTGAAATAACAAGGGAACATAGCGCCTCCTTCAGGGCGGAAAGCATCATTGTTTCTTTTGTGATTTTTCAGGATGTTGAGCTACCGCTTGCAGTTTTGACTGTCTTGTTTTTTTTTTTTTTTGTCTGTTTTGCAGGAAGTGATCACTGGCTTCTTGTACAGCCTTCTGGTTCTCGCCTTCTTCCAGCTGACCTTGGAGAAGATCGACAACTACTACATGACAGACCACTACGCTCCTCTCGTCATCATCTTGTCACATGTGAGCCTGGGACTCGTAGCTTTCTCTTTGGATTCGTGGAGCACCTCTCGTGGCGACACCGCTCAGGCTCTCGGCACCGGGGCCGGCGCCGCCCTGGCTTCACATGTGAACTACCAGCTGGGTCTGCTGCAGGATCCTCCGCTGTCCTCACTGCCGCTAACTCTGCCGCCGATCACCACGGGTCTGGTGTTGCGCTCCGTGCTGCGCTTCGTCATTGGCGTCGCCGTCCTCCTCGCCACCAGAATGGCCATGAAAGCAGTGACTATCCCGTTCTTGTGCCGACTTTTCGGCCTGCCGTCGGACGACGTGAGGCAGGCGAGGCAGCAGATGAAAATAGAGCTGCCGTACCGTTACATCGTCTACAGTGTTGTAGGGTTTGTTTGCGTCTGCTTTGTGCCTGTCCTCTTCTGGATCTTAAACCTTGCCTAGGTTGCAAACTGTTTGGACATTTTGACGGACGATACCTTTTGGGAACATGCTGCTCGTTCAGGCCGAACACAAATTGTTTCCGGAGCGACCGAAGCATAGTTAAAGGATGAAGCTGATATTTGGGTAAATAAATCCAACCAGAAAACCACAAAAGGATGTAATTATATCAAGTGTTGTCTCAGCCAAAGAAAAGCTAAAAAAAACAACAAAAAAACCCACAGTAAACCCCAACAGTAAATTAAAAATAAATCTTCCTTTTGTCCTAAGAATCTATATTTAAATACATGTGGCCCACTGAAGCACTAGTTTATATTTTTAAAGATGTGCAATCTTTCTCTTTTTATTTTTTAAGTTAGTGACGCATTTCTATTTAAAAGGAGAAACCTGATTTACCTTCATTCATGGCATTGACCTACACAGAAACTCTGGAAAATCACAATTCTGTTTTATTTTTTAAATAACTTAAATTATAATTTAAAAATATAGTAGAAATGTGCTTCAAGATATGTTTTTTCATTCCAACAGGAAATTAAAGAACCATTTCCTTCATTTTCTCTTATGTCATTCAGTTGTAATTCTAGTCACAGACTGAAAATGATGAGCTTCTTGCTCTGATGCAGTTAATGAAAGGGGGAAATATTATGTTTTTGGTTATTTTGTCTGAGTTGGTGATTTCTCATCAGAAACTATCAAAGAAAAATTGGACAATTCTGATCTCTGGCCGATAGATTGGTGCATCCTTGCTCATATCTTTTCTTTTTTTAAATTCACATCTTTCACCATAATTATTGACAAACATCTGCCTCTCGTTTTTTCCTTTCTGCCGAATAGCGAACTGACTTTCATGCCAGTAAATGCAGAGTGCTCTGTAAGTGAAAGTGCAGTATTTGTTATTACTTTTAAATATCTGAGCAAAGAAAACATTCAGTTTATGACAATAGTAAAAACAACTATTACTATTCATTAACATGCTTAGCCTCTGTCCTTCAGATGTAATAGTTATTATATCAAAAACAATATGACGGTCTTTTCAAGATTTCCACATTGTCAAGGGGTTCAGATTTCAAACGGGTCTATACAAATCCACGTCTCAAATGTATTATAACGGTTTTGAGTTCTCTGTTGAATACACTATTTTACATTTCCAAAGGTTGTTAAAATATACAGCTGTATTCTTTTAGAGATTCATATTTTCAATATAATTCAAACCACAGGAGAGATTGTGGCAGGTCTAATTTGCTGCAGTGTTTTAAGTGAATTTTAAAAGTATTCAAATGCTCATGCATCAGGGGCCTTTATTGGTTTTTGACTTCAATGATTTTTCTACTGATTATTTAGCCCAAATATAAGTACATTCAGAAATAACCATTTGAAGAAATAAACATATTTTTGATAATTTTTGCTTTCGAAACAAGTAATCTGTAAAATTGTCTCTTAAATATGGTTTTGGTTTCCAAAGGCATCTCATTTGACATTTATAAACTGCAATATATGACAACTTTGACTCTACTTTTGCCGTTGATATTACTGTTTGTATTTTGTTGTAGAATAGGTTAATTCTGGTATTAAAACCAATATATTCCTTTTCATATGTAGATGTTTTTCCATCATCGACTCTTTCTGTTTATACCAGAACAATGCACATTAACTCAGAAACAATGAAAAAAAATAAATGTTTTTTTTTTTTGTTTTTCTGTCATGTATGTTCATATGTGCTCTTATTTGGGGCTAAATTACTATCTAAGGCATCATTCTTTTTGCTTTCAGTAAAAAAGTTCAAGTGGTGACAGGAAAGATCCAAGGCACCAAAAAATACCCAACCATCATTATGAGCTCTCTCAGTACTTTTTGGTAGTCCTGGTTGAAATGAGGAAAGAGTTATAAAATTAAATCAAGTTCATTGTGGCATAGAACGTTTTGGAAAATCCAATTTCTAATTTGGTCATTTATTCAGTGGGAAAAATAATCCTACATAAAGAAATATAAGATTTTTTTTATGTAGTATAAATTTTGCATCGCACTGTGTGTATAGGAGATTCTATTTGTTTTTCCTATTAAAAATGGAAAAGATAAGATAACATGTCCTTAAGGTAAATATCTGATTTAATATCTAAAAATGTATCATGAGCCAGAAATGTAGCTGTGTGCAAGTTGTATTTTAAGGAAGGAAGTTTTAAAAAATATATATACGAAAATATAATTATTCATTAACAAATCCAGGCAAATCCAGACAGAGAAATACTTTTCCAAGTCTGTTTAAAAAAATAAAAAATAAAATAAACAAACTATGACTACTTCCATCCATATTACATATATTAGGACTTGTCGATGTTTAACTTAAGTTGTAGGTGTATCTTATAATTTTTGTTTTTTCTTCATTCAGCAAATTTACTTACAGTTGGGAGAGCATCCAGAATCTTTACTCAAGTAAGACTTCATACTTGCCTAAGTTGAAGTATAAAGTACAGTTTAGTAAAATTACTCTTACAAAGTATATATATTTTTGTCTTAATGTGACTGAGTAAATGCTAGTTACTACCTACCTCATGGAAATATCTACAAGAAAATATTCACTTAAATTTGTCCATATCTTGGAAAATTTAGGTGAATATTAATAATTCTTAAATTATTCATTTGTAAGAATTTAAGTTACTGTATGAAAAATATTATATTCAATAGCCAAAAGTTAAGCATGAAAATCCTCATGAGAATACGTTCTTCTAAAATTCCAAATAGGAGGCTATTTCTATTTTTGAGGCAGCGATACAATTATACAAGTGCCTCTCATTAGAATAACAAACTGTATTTTTTGGTATAAAAGTTGGTCAATCTTGTTGGACCCTTTAGTAGGACTCTTATGATTGATTTTTTCCTTTTAGTTCTTGGAAGCAGTTATATAAAAAGTATTAATTTTACTGTGCTATTTTACTATGATATCAACAAATATTTTACATTACTATGTTAAAATTTTTTTACTAAACTTTTATTGCGAAAAACCGAAGAGGAACTCAGGACCCCGGAAGTATGACAGCATTTGACCAAAAACATTTGCTTTCAGCAGAATCGGAGGTTGACAATGAAGCAGCAACACAGACTTAACCGGGATATGTTAAACTTTCTTTAAACTACATAGTCTTGAAACAATAATAAGGGACACGATTTAACCTCCATTTCTAGTTACGTGTTTGTAGCTGCACTTGCTAGTGGCTGTCATTTCATCTGGATGTTGCAAATCTGTTGGTTTTTCGATTATCGGGAGCCCTAGAAACTCTCCGGTTTGCCTGAGCATTTAAGGAATATTAATTGACCTATAAATAATCTATATGAGCTGTGATATTGAAGGGAATTATTTCCCAGCTGCTGGTTCAGATGCCTTGCCTGGAAAAGTCAAAAGAAAGAAGGACAAACAGGTAAAAAAAAAAAAAAAAAAAGTATTGCGTGTATTTACATAGACACTACTAAGAGTCTTTTTTTTTTTTTTTTTTAATTAAGTTAGGTGTTTCTCTTTGTTAAGACCCAGCAACATCTCAGTGTTTTAGCTTTTGTAGAAGATAATCTAGAAAATCCAATTAATTTAATGTTTTATGATTTTCTTCTCAATCATTCAGGCCAAAACTAGACTGGACGTTTGTGCAGAGGTTCTGCAGCATCCAGAGGGTTTTGTTCCCATCATGGTCCAGTCAAAGTGTGCTAATGTTCGGAACTTTGTTGGGTCTCACTCTGACAGGTAGTTATGAACCCATTTGAGCAACCACAGACAGAAAGAGGAAAATGAATCCATTGCAATCACACTGGCCTTGACATTGCAGAAACCTCCTGATAAAGAGAACTTGTTCCTTTTGTGTGTAATTGCAAAATATACATCCTGTTGCTGACCTTTAGCTTGGGTTTAGCTGCTTTACGACTCCCTAGCTGACCTGTCTTTTAGCATTCCAATGTGCTAACACATCCTTTTTCTACCACCAGAGCAGCTGATCATTTACCAGGTGGGCATCCTCCCCAGTCACTTCTACAACGTGCTGGCAGACAAAGATTATTCCGGCTTCAGGAGTCTGATGGGAACAGCTATGGTGCTCATTTTGCTCAACTCCACGGTAAATTGATGTAGTAGTGATTGCTGGTATTGTCCCCTTATCTTTCATTCCCGTGACCACATGAGAATAAAGTCACACTGATTGATTTTCCCATTACAACCTGGAATTTGGCCTCTGTCCAAAGTCATCTGATCCCCTACCTTTTAAACCGTCAGTGGTTTGATCATTGTCTCTCAGCAGATGTTTGGAGAACGTTTCATGTAAATCATGTTATTGATATAAATTAAAGTAATCAGTTATATCTGTTTGCTTAAATATATATTTTCACTTGAAACAAATAATTTTGTCTTTCCTTTCTCATTCTACATGCTTAATTTGTTATTTTGTTCAGTTATTTGTGCATTTTGTCATACAGTCATCTAGCTGTCCGTCTGAGACACCATATTACTTTATGGTGCAGAAGTTTGCTATAAAATTGTGTGACTGTTTCATCTTTGTGAGGTCACTCTGACATGTATTTTTATATATATATATATATATATATATATATATATATATATATATATACATATATACATGTATATACTTTTACACTCTTATTTGATTCCCAGCCTAACTGCAGTGTAATACTTTCATGGATTTAAACTCTTTATTTATTTATTTATTTTTTGCTTTTCAGCTTAAAAGTCTTGACCAGTACATTTGCAATCAAATGTATGTCAGCTGGAGGACGACCCTGACTGAGAGCCTTCATTCGTCCTACTTCCAGGGGAGAGTTTATTACATACTAAATGTGCTCCAAGAGGACATTGATAACCCGTAAGCATAAGGGTTTTTTCTCCCTTACGTTTCTACTACCTAAATAATTAAAATATGCATGCACAAATAAAATGTTCAGTTTTATTGTGCACAGTAAATCTCAATTTCTAAATCTTTTGGCTATTAAAACAGAGTTAATTTATCTGTTTTTCTTTTGCATCCATGTAACTCGCAGAGACCAGCGGATCAGTCAGGATGTGGAGAGGCTTTGTAAGCAGATGAGCAACATGGCCAGCCGCTTGATTGTCTCACCGTTCACAATTTCTTACTACACCTACCAATGCTTTCGCAGGTCAGTGTGCAGGAAGACAATGCCCCATTGCTACAGTTTACATGTTAGACCAACTCTGAAGTAAGATGTTGTAAACTAACATGACAGGTACAGTTGCACTGCAGTAAAAGATGGCTGGTTTTAATTGTATGAGGGAAAAAAATGGAAGAGAGCAGCAGAACGATGTTTAGTAGCTGAAATAAATGGCAAGCTTTAAGATGAGACTTTTATCCTGGGAGAAATTTTAAACTCTTTTTTTCCCAAAGCAGATTGTCAAATGTTTCCTGATATTTTATTTATTTCCTTCATAAAGTGAAGCTACTGAAAACAAAACTTTACACACGTTACATTCAGTGTATTAATTTTATTACTTTCGTTGGTTGTTCTTTATGTTTAGAAATTAGTTGGGGGTTTTATCTTCACAACAGGCAGGAAAGCAGGAAAATGATCCAGTTTTCAAATAATCTCCAACTCTGAAAATATGCATGAACTTTATTGGTCTTGATAAACAATGTAACAGATTCTTCATTACATTTATGTTTCACAAAATGCCTAAAAATAAATTCCCTTTGTTTTTCAGCACCGGATGGATTGGTCCTGTGAGTATCTTTGGATATTTTGTTGTCGGAACTATTGCCAATAAAATCCTCATGGGGCCCATTGTGTCCACTCTGTTTGAGCAAGAGAAACTGGAGGGAGACTTCAGGTAACTATTACACAAAGTGCTGTGCACACAGTGGTTCGAGCTATTGATGCACATAAGGCTTTCCCCAGCGTTTGTTGTAAAGGAAGTTTCTGTGGACTTTGGCGAGGTGCCTTTTCCTTTCTAACTAACGCAGCATATTCGTCAGCTTGCAGTTTATATTTAATCTTTTTTTAATCTCGTTAAAACCATCAAAACTCTGTGCTATAAATGCTCCCTTAATGCTTAAAATTGATTGGACTGAAATAAATGTGCTGATTTATTTTCCAGATTTAAACACATGCAAATTCGTGTCAATGCAGAGTCCGCCGCTTTTTACAGGTGAGTCCAAACAAATGATAATTTATATCATATACACACACAAAGCAATCAAACTCTCTTTTCATTCACAGCATCGTCCTATACTGTCAATTTCTTAGATGGCGATTCTTTTTATTCACTCAGATTAGATTTTTCGACTTCAAGTTACATCAGCCTTTTACGTCGTCAAATAAAAACAGAACGATGTAAAGTTTGGGGACTAAAAATTAGAGTTTCATCTTAAATCAAGTCTTTATAAATAGTTTTAGACATTCAAATCTGGGTTTCTGTGCTGAAAGACGACCAGGTATGAAATTGAATAAACAGATCAGTCTGCGTTTCATTTTTAGAGCTGGTAAAGTGGAGCACATGAGAACTGACCGAAGGCTGCAGGCCCTGCTGCAGACCCAGAAGAGCCTCATCAACAAGGAGCTCTGGCTTTATAGTAGGAACATCAACTACTAACACACTTCACCTCTGGAGTATTTCAAACTTCTTTGCTTCAACTGTAACTCTTCTTGCCACAGTTGGAGTGAACACCTTTGATTACCTCGGAGGGTTCCTCAGCTACATTATAATCGCCATTCCCATCTTCACTGGTGTTTATGATGGTCTCACTCCAGGGGAACTCAGCGCACTCATCAGTAAGGTGGGCCTGTTGTTTTACATGCTCATGCAGACCTTTTTCTTTTATTGTAACCTGGTATAAGCTCCTTCATGAGGAAGCAGCTGCAGAAATCAAATCTTTTGTTCCTTGCTCATCCACTAGATGGCAGGAGAACTCTTGTTTCAGTCTAAGAGCTAACACCCTCTAAATATTTTGCATTTATTTCGTTGCAACACATCTATTTGTCTCAGGTTTTGACTTTGTGCTGCATTTTTCTTTTCTTCCATTTAGTCAGTAAAGTTGTGATTTTCATTCCCTGCCTCTCCTCTTTCTCTTTCCCCTGTTTTATATGCAGAATGCCTTTGTGTGCATCTACTTGATAAACGGCTTCACGCAGCTAATAGACCTGTCTACTACTCTGTCAGACGTGGCGGGATACACCCACAGGTATCACGCTGCATGTCTAACGACAGCAGGTTTTTGTCGGTGGGATTTGGCCTCCCATCTCTGAAGCTCTGTGCTGTTGTGGTTAGGATTGGGGAGCTGAGGGAGGCGATGGATGATATCCTTCACAAGCAGTGCGATTACGACCCTGCATCTGGTGATAGCTACGACTTTGACAGGTTAGAGGGAGCGGTTTCACACGAACATAATGAAAGTGGGGAGCAAATTGAAGTGTAGAAGACGATCTGCATTTAATTTTGAGACAATCTCCCCAATCCAGTGACTTTAATGTCCATGCGGGCCCTGTGGATACGGCCTTCATCCTGGACCACCTTTCGTACAAATCTCCATACTCAGACCAGCTCCTGGTGGAGGATCTGAGTCTAAAAATCAGCCAGGGGACTCACCTGCTGGTGGTTGGGAACACAGGCACAGGGAAGACGTCCCTGCTGAGGGTCCTCAACCGTCTCTGGGAGGCACACAGCGGTGAGACGGCAAGAGGACCGCGACTCTTGTTGAACCGTTAGGGTATCACAAATAACTCCAGACAACACGTGCTTGTTTTACCTGTTCCACATAAAAAATGTGATGATGCATCACTTTCAGTTGAATCAATTACTAGCAGAACACAGAGGAACGTTTAAATAGTAACCTAAAAAATGCGTCAGCATGTGTATTCATGCATGTATTTTTTTTGTTGTTGAATACTTTAGCATAAACATAAATGGAAGGACAGCTCAATGTGTCACTTACATAAAACAGTGTTACAGGTTGCTGATGCAATAATTTCTTCATTTTTATTTTTTTCTGTGCCTTTAGGTTTTGTCCAGATGACCACATGTTTTGGTCCCAGAGGAACCCTCTTCCTACCTCAGAAACCCTACATGACCGACGGCACTCTGCGTGAGCAGGTGACGTGTCGTTTACGAATTCAAATAACAAATATACTGTATGTGTGTGTTGGTGTGACTTATCATTTATTGGAGCTTTTTTCTCAAACAGGTGATTTACCCGCTGAAGGATATCTACCCTGCATCAGGTATCACATATTATAATCAGTTAACTATAAGACAAAATGTTGTTTAGAAATTCAATTATCTTTATTTATATATCGCCATCTCATAATATACCATCTCAAGGCACTTTACAAAAGAATAGGGGAAAAAAAATTAGAACAAAGGATTAAGAGTTTATTATAAAGCATATTTCTGGGATTGTTTCCATTTCATCAAATGCTTTCTGTCTTAGTGCTACTTCATGGCTTCTTTATTAATGTGACTAACATGAGACGATAATATTTATTAAGCCTCATTTTCAGGGTCAGTAGATGATGATAGAATTATGAAATTCCTGGAACTAGCAGGAGTGGTGAGTAAAAGTACAGTAATAAAGCGTTTCTGAGATCTTGGGGACTTTGTTAAAAACTGGTAATAAACCCCGTTTCCTATGCGTTCTACAGTCAAGTCTCTTCAAACGAACTGGTGGTCTGGATGAGAAGGTGGACTGGAGCTGGTATGAACAGCAAAATAAAGTAGAAGCTATGAAAATGAGAAATAAGAATAATCCTTTCTAATGCTTTTTTATATTCCTGCAGGTATGATGTTCTGTCTCCGGGTGAAATGCAGCGCCTCTCCTTTGCACGACTCTTCTACCTGCAGCCGAAATATGCAGGTGAGTTCCTCTGGTGCTCTTCAGCTCAGGAGTGGCCAGCTACTTTCGTCTAAAGCCTTTATTCTGAAAATGAAATATAGAGCCATTTAGAGGTAAGGAAACCTTTTTTTTTTTCCTAATCCACTAGTTTTAGACGAAGCCACCAGTGCTTTAACAGAGGAAGCAGAAGCTCAACTGTACCGGACCTGTAAACAGCTGGGCATGACTTTGATCAGTCTGGGACACCGTAGCAGTCTTGAAAAGGTAAGCTGAATAATCATCAGGTGTCCTGCAAACCTATCATTTCTTTATACTTTGCTTCAAAACAGCCACATCGTCTAATAATCTTTTGAAGTGGCATAGGCAATTGTTTTGGTTTCATAAAGTCTTTCAGAGCTTTCCTTTGGACCTTCGCTGCTTTTTCATTTACTTTTGTCCAGCTCATTTATCTGTACACGACAAAATGTTAGGAATTAATGCTTCATTGGAGTCAAAGTCCAATACAAACTTTAACGACCTCAAGAAAGCAAGGAAGCAGAACCAAGACCTCTCTGTGAGCAGATAGGACATTATGACCTCTTTAAAGTAAAAGTCAAAGGAATGGGTTAATTTTTAACACCATTAAATCAGCAGCTTAACATGATGTGATGGTGAAAATAATGATTGCTTCATCAGTCCTTGTGCCTTCAAATCTTTTTTGCTTTGCTCTCAATTTTGGTGTCTGGTTCGTTAACACGTCATACCGATCTTCCAGCACCACGATATGCAACTGAAGCTATGTGGAGAAGGGCGATGGGAGTTAACCAAGTTAAAAGGAACCAGCGGGACCCTCAGCCTCAGACAAGAAGCCACGTGAACCCACTGACAGGAAACCTTGAGGTTTCTTAATAACTTCTCATTCAAATCTTCTTAAATATGTTACAATCAGTCCATGTGGGCAGCCTTGAATAACAGTTTGATTATTTTCTTATCTAAAACAATTAAGAAATGCAGTATGTTGCTAAAAAGACTTGAGATTCAGAAATTGGACCCAAAAAACTTTTTATTGTGTCACAAATCCCATAGAAAAACATTTCTTAAGTGCATTAAAGTTATTTTTGCAACTGTGTTATTCATAACCACATCTGAAAGTTTCACAGTGTTAAAATGAAGATACATGGATTGTTAAAGAAGATTTATATGTACAATAAAATGAAATAAAATAATTTTTTTCTTTAAAGGCACATGTGTGGTTGATGGGAATGTGCAAGTTACCCTTCACAGCCTCCTTTACATTTCATTGTTTTCAGGAAAGTTACTCCGACGGTTCTTATTTACTTGAGAGCTTTTCATGGCCTTCGATGATCTCCTGAACTGCTGCCGGATCGTCCAGCGTGCTCAGGTCCCCCAAACCATCCAGGTCACAGTCCACAACTTTGCGCAGCACGCGCCGCATGATCTTTCCCGAACGCGTCTTAGGCAACCGTTTAGCCAACTGCGTCACAGATGTGATAAGGATAAAGAAACGGAGTGAAGCCTGTTTTAAATGTAAGCTTGTAATTTGAACCCAACAGAGAGATGATTTACCTGAATGAAGTCAGGACAAGCATACTTGGCAATCTTTTCAGACACCATGCTGTTCAGCTGCTTGGACAGATCCGCCTCCTGTATGTCTACACCCTTCTTCAGGACCACGAAGGCGTAAACTCCTAACAAATCAGAACAGGCGGGTCTTTATATCAGTTTGTTTACAGCGAAAATCTCAGTTTGCACTGAGAGAAATCAAAGTTTTAAATTTACACTCTATAGTTAAAAAATTTGATCCGAGAGTTGAAGAATGTATTCTTGGTAATCTAAGACTTCCTGTTTGGCTGGTGCATGAAAATCATTTGACAAAATGACCTTCAAGATGGGAAATACAAGAGAACATGACATTTAAGAAATCTTTGGATAATAAAATTAAAAATATTGCTGAAAAGCCCATATATTTCATTAACTTTCACCAAGTGAAACACATTGTATATATTACTTATGCACAGATGTGTGTTGGAAAGAATTTATTTCTGTTAGTTATTATTTTCCACTTACAGCTAGAGAAAACATATTCAAAATTAAAATAGTACTATTTTTAAAGACAGAAGTGTGGGCTTAGTAAAAAGTAGTTTTAATCTGATAAATGGGCTTTATCTGAACGAATATTCTAACGTACTGAATTAGACGTGTACATGTGGAGGACATGTTGGTACTTGCCTTGACCCTTGATGTTATGAGAGTATCCAATGACTGCAGACTCAGCCACTGCACTACACTGATTCTGTCACAGACATAAAATACAAACTTCCTTTTAAGAGTTTTGGAATAAAAAAAAATCATGGCTAAAAATTTTATCCTAACTAGTTCTTTTTGTTGTTTTTTTTCCTGGTTAGCAAACAAATTACCATGACTTTGTTTTCGCTAATACTAATGAGTGTAATTATTTAGATGTTTACAGTAAATCTACGTAAAAGATTTAACTGGCTTCTGTTAGAGGTTACCTAAATAATGTTTGTGTGTTTGATTTAAAGTGAACTCACCAGTACGTCCTCTATCTCTGCTGTCCCGATCCTGTGGCCGCTGACGTTGATTACGTCATCCAGACGCCCTGTGATCTGGTAGTAGCCCTCTTGAGAACGATAGGCTCCATCACCCGTGAAGAAGTACCCTATAGTTTGTTACAAATGTGTTTTTTATTTTCTATGTTTGATGTGAAGAATGAAAAAAAAAGGCTGAAAACATGAGGTTGTTTGTTTCGAACACTTCAGACAGTACCTGGATAAGGTTGGAAGTAAGTCTCAAGGAACCTCTGGTGGTTGTTGTGAATGGTTCTTGCCATGCCGGGCCACGGCAGAGCAATACACAGAGCTCCGGATGTGTTGTTGGAAGTCAGTAACTTTCCCTGCAATAACAAAAGATGACAAATCTGTTAATGCAAAGCAAAATGCTGCAGTAAGTTGGAAAGAAGGGGGGAAATTTGTACTCTTAACAAATTTAACTGCAAATAATGTAAAAATGGGACTTCATGGGGAGGTTGGGCTGTTGGGAATGTAACAGTAAGCACCGAGTGCTGAAGTTGTTTTGGTTTGTTTCCGCTGTGAAAGAGGAAGAAAGGTCTGCAGAAACGCGTCACTCCAACTGTCTACACAATCTGTGGGTTGCAGGCAGCATATCAGTGTGACTCACGGCTGAGAGCAGGGTGGGTATCAAAAGTGACACAGCTGGTGGTGACTGTTTTATAATCCTAATCTGACCTTCTCCCCCAGGCTGCTCCCAGCCGCGCGGCATTTGTGGGGGTAGGACACACACAGACGCACACGCTGCTAAGCAGTTCACCTCGGTGTCCATGAGCACCGGCTTGATGCCAAAGAAGGGTCTCATGGCCATCCCCGGGACAATCTCTGCGTCTGGTTCTGACGGCTTTGGGGCAATGCAGATGCCGCCTGTTTCTGAGGTCAAAACAAAGCAAATAATAAAGTAATCTCATCAAAACCTTGTCGTAGTGAAACAATTGACATAAAAATAGACAAGTTTTATTCACTTTACATTCCCAAACCTACAGAAAGTGACACGTGAATACAAAATGCTAACAGTTGGAGAATATAGTAAGCAAATGTTTGACAGAACATTTTTGTAAATAAGCCGAGTTTTTGGGAGATACTTTGATCTTTTGCAAACTTTTTCAGTTGGATTTTTTTTTTATGAATAGTGACATTGTAGACTCAGGAGTGTGTTTTGCGCGATGGATGTTGAATTTAAATTATTTCATCATTGGATAAACACCAGATCACTTGTATATTAACACCACCGAGCTGAGAGGTATGCTTCGTTTTCATTTCAACTGACTGACTTAGATAAGTCAGACTAACCACAGCATTATAACCCAATCATACATCCTAATTGTTCAGTTGTAACTAAGATACTTTAAATACTACAATAATTATTATATTTATGGTGTTCCTCTGGGTTTAATGTTCAGACCACTGTTATTTTTATCATTCAAATTTTCCTCTATTACCCAAAGCAAGATTTAATGTTTGGGCTACTTTTAATTTAATTATTTTCACTCTAAATCAAATCATTATTTAAGTACTATTTTTCCTCTAAACATTGGATCCATGAAACCTTAACAGGCATTCAAGCAATATTTTATACTTTCATTAGTTTAGCAATCTAATCTGCCAGACAAATTAACAATCACAACTAATGTATAATAAAGCCATTGCAGTAATTTATATGTTGGTGTTCACATAAAAAATGTCTGATCTATTTATCTCTGTTTTTTTTATTTATCACATTTTGCCTTTCTATGTACACTTTTACATAACATCTTTACCAATACAGTTAATTACCGATACACTAAAAACACAAATTAAGAGCAGGCTGTGTATGCTGAATGTCACACGGGAATAAAGGAAAAACAAGTAACGGATGGAACTGAGTAATGTTTTGTGAATCCCGGCATAAGGCTTTCTCATGACTCCAGATGCAGATTGTGGTATTACCATCATACTAAGTAAATTAAATGCAATTAGAGCCTCCCAGGCCTCATGGGCTCTGGTAATCCACCTAGTGGTGGCACCAGTGGTAGCGACAGCAGAGGGGGCTGCTCTAAAGTAGGACACAACAGATGATGCCACAATAGCATTAGACTTGTGTGTTGTTCTCATTGACTGTAACTCTGAGACTTGTGCTCAAAACTGTCTCCCAGGAGTAAATTCACGTTTCATTACCTTTCTTCTATAGAGTTTAAATGCTGACTGTAAATAAATCGTTTCTGTTTATTTAAAGCTTGTTTTTAAAAACTTGGAAACAAACAGACTGGCTTCCACCTTAAATGATTTTGAGCTATTTCGCTGTTTGAGACATCCATGCCCTTTTACGGTCTCACCTCCCCTGCCCTGGGTGATCTAACACTCGACTCGGATGCCAACAGCGGATAAAAATCTAATTTTTCTCTATTAAACAGGCTACTTGTTGCCTGATCAACCAAATGTCATTGATGAATAATGCCACTTAGCCGTAATTGAAAACATTAGTTCGGAAAAATACCATAACAACATAATCCTTTTTACAGAAGTAGGGTATTTGGGTCATATCTGTGTCTCTAATTCTTAAGCTCATGATGCTCTCATGTTTAATTATGATCAGTAATAATAGGTTTTCTACCATTTGCATGGTAATTACCACGGGTGTGCGCCATTTGCTTATTACTCGATCTGATTAGGGTGAAACACATAGTGTCAGATGGGTTCAGCAAAGTTTACTTTATTAGCAAAATCCGATGATTTACAGCATGCTGTCATTATAAGCTAATGTTGTGGAAGCATGGAGGATGTTTTCTTGTTATATTAAAGCTGAAAACATATTCTAGAAGGTTTTCTTATGTGAGACCAAGTGGAAACATGTGATGTGTTTACGTCATATCCTTTTTACAGTACTATGAAACAGTACTTGCGCCCTTACAGATTTCTTGGGGGGGAGGGTTTCTTGCTAATTTATGATTAAGTGATTAAGCACACTTTGAGTTAAATTTCCTCAACTACACCCAAAACTTTCCAGGCTTAGGAAAGTAAGAAAGCACTTGTCTGACAGCATGAAGTAGGATCAAAAAGCAACACTTCATGCGCTGATGTGAAGAAATTTAAGAACAGGTGAAAACCAAATTCATCAGTCTTGATTTGTGGACTCAAGCGAGTCACAGTGACAGCACAAATGGAGACAACGTAGGATAGAGTTGAACCTTCCCAGGTGTGTGTAGCCTCCAAGTTATTCCGAGAACCCAAAAAAAGACTCATCCAGAATGTCACAAAACAACTTCACAATAAAATAAAATGCCCTGCAGGCCTCACTTGCCTCAGGAAAAGTAAGTGTTCACGAATTAACAATAGAAAGAGCACAAAAAGGCATCCATTTGTCCAAAGGCAAAAACCACCCAAACAAAGCACAGAGGCCCCTCTCACATTTGCAAAAACACTCAGTAATCCAAAACACTTTGGAGGAAATATTCTGTGGACGGAAGAGACAAACGTTGATCTCTGGTGATGGTGTGTCCTTTTATAGAACTAACACATCAATTAAAAAAAACCTGTTGAGCGCTGTGTTGCCATTTCTGGACCTGGTGATAACGTGAAATATCCAAGCGTGACAAAAAAGTAAGAAAAGAACAAATAAGAGTAAAATTATTTTTATTGCATGTACTGTGTGGTAGCGTTACTGTATTTAGAACTGATTATAAGTTCTCAAGGTCAAAAGAAATACAAATGTAAATGTTCTGGACTTTCAACCACATAACACTGAAATGACTTAAACTTTTGCTAATTTATGAGTAAATCAATTGAAAATGTGGCCAATCTAATTCCTCTGGTTTCTCGCTTTGTTACTGCATTTCATTTAATCAACCAAACTTCATTATACAGCAGCTTCCAACAATGCCTCACATTGACCAAAGCGCTTTACAAATTAAATCCGGCTTCATTCTTGTTTAGAAGAACTCATTTACACAGCTTACTGCTAAAACAGTCTTTGTGTTTACATGCACACACAACCACAGTCCCACACGTTATGTAACAGTCCCCATTTGGTGAACAAAGCCAACGGTTTTTCCCTTTAAGAAGGACTGCTTCTGTGCAGACGTGGCAGAGGAGTTTGTGAAGCTAGCTTCTCCTCTAATAAGGAAGACGGCACTTTTAGACTCCCGGGATCTCCCAGGAATAACACATATATAGATTCCTCTGACATTTACCTGACAAGACACTGTACAAACAACAGATGTACACAAGTAGCAGGCTGAAGTCAAGCCTACAAATATACCACATGGTCCACTTGTTTGAGTAATGACACCTGATGATCCTGACACAGCAAATAAAACTCGTCTCTGCTCAAATGTAAAAAAAAAAAAAAACAACAACTTTTTTTCTGTTTTATTAATGAAATACTAATACAGTTTTGTGAAATAGGATCTGACTCAGGTGTCTGTTTTTCTGAGATGACAAATCAGCCATCATGGCTGCTAATGAGATGAAGATGATTATTTCAAAATAGCCTCAAACGCTTATTGATGTTTTAATTGTAGGCAAAACAAGCTGTGATATGAGGTTGTTTTTTTTGTTTTAAAATTTTAGATTATAGGATCTGTATCTTACCGGTTTGCCACCAGGTGTCCACTACAGGACAGCGTCCTTCCCCGACCACCCTGTTGTACCACTCCCACGCTTCTGTGTTGATCGGCTCACCCACTGCAGACACAAACACCATCAATTACATTTTGTCGCTGTACGATGGTCCAAACTGCTTTCAGTAACCGAATATATGGCTATGGAGTGCAATACAATGTTTTCAGAAAATATAATAGAATTTAATTGAATTACAAAAGAGCTTTGAGCATTTTAGAACTATTTATCTCCATAGTTTATGAAAGTTCATAACTAAAAAAAGAATTAAAGTCATATCTTGATGCAAGAACATGGCTACTAAATGGTTTGTTTGCAGGTACGAAAAGGGATGCAAGTAGTCCAAACAAGTTTTTGTTTTTTTTATGAAACAATTAACATTATTAATGTCCACTATCTGTTTCTGCTGCACTCTATCTGGAATTTGTTTGAAAAGAAGCCGAAGTACATAGATATTAACAGCGTATATGTGAATATTTATTTATCAGTGTGTCATACTGTCAGCAAAATGTTCAATATCACGCAGCATTAGCCCGGAGCCATTTTAATCTCATGTATTTGTAGATTTTCTCTTGATATACAAAACAACTGTTTTACTGATCAGTTAGGCTTGGGGGCAAATAATAATCGGTTCACAGGTTTTTAATAATTACAGGCTGATGATTAACAGTTACACGGTGCTATCCACAACCCATAGTGACTCTAAGTTAGTAATAATATAAATATAACTGTATGGCTGATGCTAGAAAACTGGTAATCTGCAATAGAAAGAGCATAGCCTTCCTAAGAAATGTGAACATGTACCTGCCTTCCCTGCAGTTGTTTCATGTTTGCCATCACATTCTTGTCCAGTACAACTCTGACTGTGAAAAACGCCTACATTTTATTTACACATAAACACAGAAAACTGGGGCAAAGGTGAAAGTCATTCAGGTCGAGGTTTAATTTCTTTCTCAGCTCTCTACCAACCCCAGTTTGATTTTAAGTAAACTTCAAGCCTGCATCAGCCTCTGTTTGTTCTTTCAGGGCAATTTGCAGCCTGACTACTGAGGAAAGAAGGACATCATGTGATTTTCCACTCTGTGCTTAACAGTCGTCTTGCTAAAGTGTTGTAATAAATACACAATACATGTTTACTTTTTGTTATTATTAGCAGAGTAGTGGAATGCAAACAAAACAAATCCTGTTTACATTTCAGAAGCTGAGAATCCGTGATGTTCCATAAATTAAAGAGATTTTCTAAAGAGAAGGCAGATTTTTTAAAATAAGACTTGCTAAAGTCCAACCTGAAAAGATGAAAGCCTGACAAAAACAAAACAAGCAAAAGTCTTTTCCCACTTCGGAACAAAGTGTTTCACATACCAGAGCCGAGTGTGGTGAGGGAGGAGCGGTCGTACTTCTTCACCCACTGGTCTCCGTATTTGATCAGGAGGCGGATTGCGGTGGGAGCTCCGTAGAACTGGTTGATCCTCAGCCTCTCCACCATGTCCCAGTATCTCCCTGTGAACCAGACAACATTTACATATTATAGGATACAAATAATTCCTCCAACAATGTTCTTACACATTATTTAGTTTAAAATTACACACTTTATCTTAGATGTGAGTGCAAAACATTACCCTTGAAGCTACTTAAATGGTGTAAGTTCCACAAAATAATTAAGCAACACAACAAGGTATTTGATATACTTAATGTAATATAGTAACATTTCACTCAGGATTAACTTTTTGACTTGACAACTAAGGATAGACGCGTCCCAAACTGAATGCAATTTTTAAAGCACAGTTTCTGAAATCTGGAACTTGGGTTTGTAAAAACAAGTTGCAGTTTTAGTTCTTTTACATTTTAGACCCTTTTTAAAGTCACAGGACCAGTTTAGCAGCTAGAAAACAGTAATGAGATGTACTTTCAGTCAGTAAGTCAAAAACCAAAATACTGATGGTTTAAATGTTAAAATCAAAGTGAGATGTGGTCAGTCACAGAAAAATCATATCATTTCTACTAATTTGATTTACTAAGATTATATTTTTTCTTTTATTTATTAAATTCAGGACATTTAAATATCAAGTATAAACCTTTAACCTGTTTTCATAGCAGTCTTTTTATTTGCATACTGCACAGTTGTGGATCTACACAATACTAAGCTTCTGATTTCTACACAGGGCCATTTCACCACTTTCACTGCATCTGGTCAAACATAAATCAACTTTATTTAAAAATATAAAACTGTTGTTCTATTTAAATAAAACGTTCAGCATATTAGATTAAAAGCATATGATTTGGGAACTTTGTATCTTTATTTGGTTTATAAAGCCTCGAAAAATAGCCACACATAACCTGAATTTAAAGTTGTTTGCAGGCCAAACAAAGGGTAAAATTGCCATTTTTATTCATATTTAAATGGGTGTGTAAGTCAATAGCTAAAATACTAATGGATAAAAATTAAGACTTGTAGAAGAAAATTATGTCAAATTAATAAATCAACATGAAAACCACTATGTTTATTAAGTTGTGTTCAACTTTTGTTCTTTAGAAATTAAAAAAAAAGGAAACAAAACTGGAAAGACAATTTGCCAACTTCATTTTCTTTTTTCCAAAGCAAGCCAGATCTGGAAACTGATCAATGGACTAGAATAGAAACAACCTTTTTATCGTCCCGCAAAGGGGAAATTCAAAGTGGATTTCATAGATTTCCCAAACTTTTAAAGGCTGTGCAGAAACTCTGTACCAATTTTAAATTTAAAACATTATTTTAGAATTCCACACCTGGGTCAGGATAGACTGGAGTGCTCTCAAACAGAACGGTGGTCCCTCCATTGGCCAGGGGCCCGTACACTGTGTAACTGTGTCCAGTAATCCAGCCTATATCTGCCACACAGCCGAACACGTCCCCGTCATGGTAGCCGAAGACGTACTGGACACGAACCGGCGGGAGAATAAGAGTTAAGCGTTATGTTGCAGACACTGATCAGCAATCTGTTTGTGTTTGTGGGATTGCTGCTCACCCTGTGTGTGAGAGCAGCATAAAGCAGGTACCCAGCCTGCGTGTGGACCAGGCCTTTGGGCTTCCCCGTGCTACCAGATGTGTACAACAGGAACAGGACGTCCTCGCTGTCCATAGCAGCTGGTTCACACACCACGTCCTCCTTCAGCATCTCCTGAGCAGAACAGTGAGGTCATGACAGGGTCAGGAACACGAGCTTATCACAGCAGTTCAGGAGCACCGCCTGGTTTTATCACATCAAAGCAGACGGGAGTTTGCTCAGCTGTTCTGTGTTTGATTTTTTCAGACAATTTCCTGAAAGTCTTTTCTAAAACATGACACTTTACTTTATGAACAGCATATCCTGGAAACACAGACTCAGTGTCAGGCTCTAACCTCCTCCAAGGTGAAGTCCCGGTCTGTCATCTCGACTCGTTTTTCAGTTCTCATGGCCACAAACACCTGCCGGACAGTCGGACAGCTCTGGACGGCTGCGTCCACCGTCCTCTTCAGCTCTGTGATCTTCCCGCCCCGGACGCCCTGGTTCACGGTGATGACGGTGCTGGACTGAGCTGCAGGAAATACAGGGAAGGAGAAGTAAAGAAACGGCTGCACCAAAGGACTTTTAAATGCGTCAATCAGAATCAGCCCTCAGTGTTTCAATGATTTTCTTCTATCAGAAAAAAAAAAGCACAAAACTCAATTTTCAGTGTCTTTAAAATATTTGTAAAACATTTCAGATTCCTCCCTTGCAAAAACGTTGAATGACTTTAAATTTTCTTAGAGTACATTAAACAAAACAACGTACTATCATTTCTACACATTGCAATGTTTAACTTTGGATTTCATGTGGTTATTTAAAACTTTTGAAACAAGTAAAATATTGTTTTTAAACACATAAAGTTTGATCATTAATTTTCATAACTTGAAACAAGAAAAGGCCATAAAACATAAAGGCATTTTTATGGAGTTCTAACATTCATTCAGTTTTATAGATGCATCTTCCTTTCCATTTTTATGGTGCAATGTCCCACTGTTCAAAGAGATAATAAAAAAGTCAGTTGGAGCAGCAGGATACTTCCGAGTCATATGACTCTGTTAGAAAATTGACTAAGTCATAAAAAAAAAGACTACTCAAATGACAGTGAGTACTCATGACTACAGCAAGTAGTAAACAAGTAAACTCATTTGTTTATAGGCAACCCTGAGATCAGCTGTTTGTTGTGTAAATCTAACCGGGCTCTGTCTGCACATCTCACCGTCTCTGATGCGCTCTGCCAGGGCTTCTGAACTGAAGCCTGCAAACACCACATTGTGAGCAGCACCAATCCGGGCACAGGCCAGCATGGACGCCACAGCCAGAGGGCAGGTGGGCATGTAGATGGTGACGCAGTCCCCCTTCTTTACGCCGTGCCGCCTCAACAGGTTCCCCAAGCGGCATGTCATCTCCAGTAGCTCCCTTACAAAGATAAAGGTCAATCACATCGTAATAACAGAAAAGAAAAGTTCGTGACTATGATGATTCTAACATCCTCACCTGTATGTGTACCTGACCTCTGACCCCTGCTCATCCCTCTCCCATATCAGGGCCACTCTCTCTGGACAGGTGTGTACATGGCGGTCCAAGCAGTTTACTATACATGTGCACGACATAAACAAAGCAGCGTTAACCGCGTGCTGCGTTCAGGGCGCTCGTTATTATCAGTTTGTCATCTTGTAAAACTGTAAACCATGGTTCTTTACGCTTTCAATGTGTCTCGCTTTCAGCTGTAAAGTGAAAATAATCTCACCGGAGACGTTCAGCTTTCCGCCCTCGAACCACTTAATCCTCCCTTGGCTCAGATCGCAGTCCTGCACTGCGTCGAAAGGTCGGATCCAGCTCAGCCTCTGACGAGCCACGGCGTCCCAGAAGCTCTCGCCGTGGGAGACCGAGTAGTCGTGCAGAGCGTCGCGGCCAGAAACGCCCTCGAAGCCCGCCGACTCCGGCATGAAGGCCGCCGAGTTCCAACTGCTCCTGCCGCGGCGCAAAACATGAAGAAAAGATGCCGAGACGCCACGTCTGAAGGAAGCAACCACATACTTCGTAGCGCATCTGCAAGGAAGCCACATAGTGTTGCTGAAATTAATCCGAGCTGTGCAAAGAAAGCACGCAAACCATTTCCGCAAAAGGAGAAAAGTTTTATGATGAAAGATTGGAAATGTCGCGCTTGTTATTTTTGCGCTGGAAATCTTGGAAAGTCCTGAGAGGAAGGGCTTGGTGAGTTAAAGGGCGGTCTCTAAAAGAAAAAAAAAAGAAAAAGAAAATAAAACATCTGCCGATTCTTTGCTCCTTTAAGAAACATTCCTAACTGTCTGCAAAAGGAATGTTGAGCTCTTTTCACATTAAATCACTCGTAAAATTAATTTTAAAACATTGTTTCTCAGAAGATCACAATTAATATCTATCTAACAACTTGCATGTAAAGCGTTTGTCAGTGTTTGAGCAATAAAGGTGTGGCCATAAGTTGTAAGACACCCTTTCAGTGGAGTTTATTGGCTGTAAAAAAGACTCATTGCATGAAGAGGTCAGGTTGTTCATATTAGACAAGCAGCTCTGTTTCTGGGCTAAACACATACAGGTCTCAGCAAGCAGTACTTATGAAATGGACATTCACCCAGGACGCCAACTTTCTGAGGAGGTGCAAACAAAACATGCAAAACAAAACAAAAAACCCCCCAAAAAAGACAAATAAATACATCAAAATAACAACAAAAAACAGCAACAATGTGCGATTGTGACTGATGCTCTTTACTCATACTCTGTACACTGACAATAGCAAGTCTGTTTTAGATGTTTCTGCAAGACTTCATCAGAATTTAAACAATTTCATGCATTTTGATTTGGCAAAGGGAAGAGAATGGGCTGACTCAGTTACAGCACTGGGAAAGGAGGTAGTACTTTTCAGAATGTGCCTTGAGGAGGGTTGTAAAACATTTCTGTTTGGTACATATTGTATGGATTTCTGTAAACAGAAAATGTATTGTTTTGTTGACAAAAATCAAAAAAGCATTTCAGTTTAGAAAATGCTGAAGGGATGTGTAGTCACTTATTAGCAGCATAAGTAACATACATAACGGTTTTCAACGCCGGTCCTTCATGCTTTAGGCCCTGTCCACTCGGAGACTAATATCTGCACAGATATTTAGACGTTTAGGCTGTGCATCCATAAGGATCCCACATCCTGGGAGACCAGAAATGATCATTTTTGAAAACGGAATCATGAATGGCAATTTCAAAAGGCTGGTCTCATGTTTCTGTGTGTACATGTGAGTCACATCTGTTTTGAAATAATGATCCACATGCTGTGTTACGCCACCATCATTTGGCCACAGTATTTTCTATGATGATGCGTCGCATTGTACGAACGCACATTTTTTATTAATTGTTAACCAAAATGTCTAGTATTCATCTCCAGCCTAGATGTTTACCTATTGCTACATAATTGTGTGAATTAAATGGGTCCTCAACAGGCTTCTGCTTATCTTGATGCTATGCTGAGGAGGTAATGCAGTCATCTGAATGATGTGGGCTGAAACATTTCAAACCTGCAGGACTTTGGATCCTGAAGACTAGGGTTGGCAAACTTTCAAGGACGGAGGGAGCAGTCTATATGGCAAAAGCAGCTGAAATTGAATCAGTAATTCCACTCTTCAAATTTTCCTCCTGCATTATTTTTCAATCTACCACAATTAGCTGATGCTCTACATCTGCTTTCCCCAGTGTTTGAGCCAAATGAATGTGAAAATAAAATTATTGAACTGACATTCTTGCCTGAGTTCAGAGTTTCAGTCATCCCTCTTTGGCAACTTTCAGCTGTTTTGGTTCTTTCGCACTTTTTTTACAAATTTCACAACTTCATAACTGAATATAACGATTGTTAGCTGCAACCTCAAAAACAACTGCAAAACAAAAATGTGAAGACATCCTAGTGGATGTTATTTAGAACCAAATAGAGATTTGTTGGAAAAAAAAAGATGCAGATAATCTTCATTGTAGATGCACATCAGCGGATTTTTGGACTGGAAACCACAGCAGTAATGATACTATTTTTGCAGAATTTGTCAAAGAATACCCAACCTTCAGTTGCTTTTTTCAGTCATGTTCAGGCTGTTTATTCTTTGCAGTTGAATAAGTTGACTTTATTGCCATCCACTGGGCTATTCAGTGTTCTTGATTAGGCAAAGGAAAGAGACTATTCATTTTTCCCTTCACCTCAATAATAACAGTAAATGAAAATTCTGCTGGCTGGGAATGTTTGCTCTTTTGACATATTTTTTTGCAGTTCACAACAAGACTGATCTCCCAACTGAGATTTTGTTGATAAAAAACCTCCAATAGCTTTACCATTGCAGCATATATTTTGAAGAGAAAGAAAATCTACATAAGATTGATTTTCATCACAGTCACCCTCACGGAGGATAGGAATCTCAGTCAGAACAAAAAAATGGATTTTAAATATAAGTAACTTTTATTTAAACTACAGTCACATTTATAAAGGGACAAATAAGTACATGTCATGGAACCGTCGGACACTTTAAATATGTACACCACGATTTGATCATCTGAAAACAATGCTTTAATTTTGTAATGTTCCCAGGATTTGGTACCCATATTTGCAGTGTCAAACAGGAGTTCAGAGGCCAGGAGTTGATGGGAGGTCCAGGACTCAGTTCCACCAATCAAACAACATAGCAGGCTCATCTCTGTTGGTATTTCATCATCAATCTGTACGCTACAGTCTTCTTTTTTGTTTTCAGTTGCTCTTCTCCTGCTGTGCCGTCTCCTCATGTTCTGCTTCCCCTCTGTGCACCAGGTGGCCGTTTGCTCTGTCTGAAACAGTCTCCAGCATCTTTGCACTGTGCTCCAGTGCCTTTGCTCGCAGCACAGCAATACTGCACTCCCTCAGTTCCTCCTTAGAAATGGACAAACTGGTGTCTTTACTCTGTCTCACCTTCTCTTCTTCCATCATTTTGTCACCCGTTTTCTCCTGCCCAGGCGGTGGTGTTGGCGGCTTGCTGCTTATGGTTTTTCCTTGGGCGGGGTGTGAAGGATCAACTGACTTCTTGTGCATACCTGAAGAGTAAAACAATTGAAATAGCTTTTGAGTTTAATCTGGGAACAGATTTGGGGATTAAAAAAAAGAGAATGTGAAAGTAAAAAATAAAAAATAAAAGTAAAGAAATTAGGGCAGAAGTTCTTATTCAATTAGTGTTTCCTAATTGATTTAATCTAATCAATTGACATGAGGTGACATGAGGACTAATCTGTCTTGATGAGGAGGGATTATTGCTGTATCGACTGCAGGGTGAGCCCCTCGGCGCATGTCAGAATACAGTTCAATTTCAGCTCTTAATTACAAACTCGCAGCCAAAGGTTTTGACTTTTTTGATCATGCCTAAACATGTAATATTATTTTACATTATTGATAGAAATGTGTTGGAGTTTCTATCATTAATAACATCTCTTGCTCTTAAATGACTATATTTTTAGGTATCTTTAAGTTTGACAGGCTTTTGCAACTATTATTACAAAACAATAAGTGGTTGAGGAGACAAGCTGGACGTGAATGGCAAAAAAAAAAAGCCAAAAAAACCCCCTAAAAAACAACAACTTTAAAACCGTTTTATTTCCTATATTTGAGTGTATGGTCACATACCCAATAACCATGGAGCGTAAGAGTCCGAGATGCCGTCCTTTGCTGACTTGAGGATGGACTCAGGCAGGGGGATGGAGTGGCGGACCATTGCGCCGTACAAGCCGTACTCTGCCATCACACTGCTGCGCCCCCAACACTTCTCCCTCTTCCGCCACTTGGCTCTGCGGTTCTGAAACCACACCTGCAAAGACAGGAACAACAAGCTTGATTGTTAAAAAAAAGTGGATTAATCTGAAAGTGCACCAGAGATAAAAATGTTTTTTTTTTTTTCAAATTATGTTTTTGTTAACTGGGGGAGTTCATGTGGTTTGCTACTAGCACCACAGATCACAGATCATCACACTGCCGCCACCATGTGGTACGTTTGGTATGGTAGACTTATGAAATGCTTTCATAATCATACCAGATGTATTCTGCTTGCAGATATGCAGACCAAAATCTTGTTAGTCTGACAGATTTAAAAAACAAAAAAAGAATCTCAACTTTCATAGGAAGCAGAAAAATTGTGTTTCAAAGCTGCTCTCAGCCAAAGCTTTAAAAGTTAAGGAAATTCTTATTGGATTGTTTATGTGGCAGCTAGATAGCCAGAAAATTACTGCACAGCGTGTGTTCAGCAGTCTTGCTGAGAAAGTTGCTCTAATATTAGCAATCAACGGCTACCATGATGGGAGGACAACAGACTGTCAGTGTAGTCTGTTAAAAGCACAAAAAGCAAAACACTCTTGCAAATGACACACACATTTGAAATAATATCGCAGATTGTTCACGAAAAACCTTGAAAATGTAATCTTTTTGTGCATCTGTAAATACTCATGCGATAACAGTTATTTCTGGCCTGTTTATTTGTAAAAGTTGAACCAGGGTGCTGTGAATGCTGCTGAATACGAAGAATAACAACTTAAAGCAGAACTTTTCGCTTTAGAAAATGAAAGAGCACCAAATGGCAAAGCTATATTTCTTGATGTAAGTGGAGATCAAAAATCACTGTGTCCATAGTTGGAGAAATATTTAAGGTTGTACTTTGTATTGTATTAGCTTCTCACAATCAACCTGCTCTGCTCCTATTAAGCAATAACATGGACACTTGAAATATTTCAGTGTTAAAATCTGATAAATTATGTTGTGGTTTGTATTGTAATTGGAGACGTAATGCAGAGGGGTCGATTAGGTGTTTTCAACATTCATTCATGTGAAAAATCTAAACAACGTCACCGCTGAGTTGGACATTTTGTGTAAAAACACAACATTCAGCTATCATGATGCACTGCAGCTAGATGCATGTTTGGTTCATTTTAAAAGCCTGTGTAAAAAGCTCTAATTTCTTAAGCAAAATGCCCAAACATTTAATTTAAATTTCATTCCTTTCAATGTCTTGCGATGTGTTTTGAAAAAAAAAGTATTTGCCTTTAATTTGCCTTTAAAGGCGAATAAAAGAAAACAATTTGTTGATGTAATAAACGACATAACAATGTCGGGTAAATAAGAGTTTGAGATAAACAAAAATAAATCAATTGAAAAGAGAAGGAGAAGGCAGAATGCAGGTTGCCCTATGTGGTTGCAGAAAATCCTTTAAAAAAGATTTTCTTGCATCTGAAGAAGCCTCTTAGTACAAAAACTGAATGAAAATTGTCTCATAGATGAGTTCTTTCAGAGCGAGTAGGCTTCTGACTCTTCAAGAGGTTAAATTGATTTCCACCACCTTGTAATAATCTTGTGAATATGGATGAGAGGGAAAAAAAGAGTGATAGTTTAATGTGTATGTGTATGTGAGAGAGTGTGTGTGTGTGTGTGTTGGTTGTGGAAAGATGGGCAGGTATAATATTCATCTGAAATTGAAAGGCCCCAGATGAGCAATCGACCCTTTTCTTGTGAGTGAGTGCTCCTGACAGCTTGTGCGTTTCTACTTCCAGTGAGGGGTGAGGAAGGAGCGGGGAGCCTGATTGGAAAATAAGTTAATTTCCAGACCTGGTCGATCGGAGACAGGCACGTCAAATTTCATGGGAAATTAAAACACTTTGAGCAGCCGGGTGCAGCCCTCTGCTCAGCCGCTGACCTCCTCTAATTAATTTCTTTATAGTTACGCTTTCATTGTAGGGCTGCGGCCTGTTCATGCTCAGAAAAGACGGGATCATTTTTTTTCCTTTAACAACTAATTAAAGTGTGAGGGGAAGCTGGCAGCTGAGAAAATCTCAACCTGATGGTTTCGTTTTGATAGGCCCCATTATCACTACATCCGCACCAGAGACGTGGATTTATTTATTTATTTTTTTCATTTTTTAACATTTTGTAAATTTTGTAAATAGATGAATTTTTTGCGATGAAACAATCTACTCACCTGTATTCTGTCCTCCGGCAGCTCAGTTTTCATGGACAGCATTTCTCTGGCGTAAACATCTGGATAGTGAGCTTCATTAAACGCTTTCTCCAATTCCTCCAGCTGGTAGGATGTGAAAATGGTTCTGGAGACAAAAAGAGATTATTTTTAATTTACTTTTCATTGCACTTCAATAGGCCACTTCTATTACTTTACTCAAAATTCTTAGATTATTTTTTACTAGCTTCAGAACAAAATATAAAAATGAAACCAGCTACAATTAAACTTTGTTAATTCACATAATAATAATAATAATAATAATAATAATAATAATAATAATAATAATAATAATAATAATAATAATATTTAACTAAACTTCAAACATTATCAGAGTCTGTCATAGAATAGATTGAAGATAAAATATATAAAACATTTTAATATATTAAGTAAATAAATAAATAAATAAATAAATAAATAAATAAATAAATAAATAAATAAATACATTTTACCTGTGTCTTCTTTTCTTCCTCTTCTTGCTTTGACACATCGATGAGAATTTCGGGTCACCGGAGGAACTCAAGTCATCTGAATCTGTGATCAAACGTCATAAAATCATTATAGGTAATATATTAGCATAGCTGTCGTTTCCAAAAAACAACCCCAAAAAAACCCCAAAACAAAACAAAAAAACAATTACAAATATTGTCTGATTTACTTAAAACGGCATAACGTTGTGAATTTCTACATTTGCGCGCAAGTTCGTTCCAAAATGAAAGTGATAAAATAGAATAATTACAGAAAAGAAAAGATAGACACCCATTTTCGGAAAATTTTATAATTTCCCACTTCAAATAAAATCTAGGAAAAACATTTTATACTTTTAATAAGACAGAAAATAATAATAAAATTAAATGCTTAATTTCTGCGTTTCTCTTGTGTCTCTCAAATTATGAGTCAGAAATTTAAGGAATGCTTTTATCTGAACCGAGACACTCACCGGAGCTGGCACCGGAGTGTTGAGCCTCCACTTGCGGGTCCATCTGCGGCGCCCTGTGCAGTGGCTGCAGGTGCACATTTTGCGCCTCTGATAGCACCTCCAGAAAAGCAGGCTGACTGTAAAACGTGTGTATACTCTCCGGGCCCAGGAAACCCATGCCGACTCCGAGCCCTGCGTGTCCGAGGGCCGACCTGGCGGCCAGGACGTGCGCTCTGTGCGGCAGAGTCTCCAGGGGCCGCCGTGGTGTGGTCGCCGGAGGCTCCTTGTTGAGGCCGAGCAGCTCCTGGATGCCAAAACCGGTGCGCCGCTGCACAGTGGGGCCCATCTTCCAGACCGGAGGCTGATGCTTGGAGTCCCCCTGGTTTAGGACGTTCAGTGAAGCTGTTTTCTGTTTATTCTCTGCGTCTGACAGCACAGCTCCCTCCTTACCAGTCATGCTGTTGGCCTTCTGTCTCCAGCAAAAATTACTCCTGATCGCGGGTATGCAACAATGTGATGCTTTTTTTTTAAATCTCTGTGCTCGTCCGCGCTGCGCTTTTTATTCAACGGGCAACAGGCGGCAGCCAATCACAAGAGGGGGAATTTGCTGAAGTTTCTGTCAGATCCGTGAAGCCTTATGGGAGAAATCACTGGCAATTAATAGCGAATAAGTATACATTTATTTTTTAATCATGAAATTGTTGGTAGGATACATAAAGAAAAATATTTTTGATGCTATATTTATTAGAACTTATTATAACGTGCCTTATGTTATATATAGCTATAATTTAATTAATTATTTGATTTTTAACGTTATTGTATTTCAAAAATCTAAACTGTGCCCCTCTAAACTTCTCTAGATATTTTTTCTTCATTACATAAAAATAAAAGGAACATTTTGTAACATCATCATTGGTGTTGTTGTTATTGCCGTTGGTCTTAGATGCTAAATAGACCCATCAGAAAAAATGTAAAACGTCAAACGAAAATGACACCACCGTTACATTAAATTATTCAAGAATGGAAGAGAAAATTAGCATTAAACACAAGACACTCTGCAAATAGAAGTCTAGAATACAAACATTTTCACTTGCGAATGTAAAGAAAAGCAACGAAATCCCGCCAGACTAAACATTTCAGCTTACTGAAGCAAATCTAAGCTGAACGCAGGGTCCAGCTTTCTTCCCAACGTCCCGCTGTGATTTGCATATTCTAATTAGGTTTGCGCACTAAACGTTTTGTCTTTGTGGCCACAATCTGCGCATCTGTTGATTAGTTTATTATTATCATTCGACGGGTCGCATAATAAAGTTGTCCCAGTTCGGTGTATTTAGGACACACCACGGCGGTAATTAAATATGAGATCAACAACGAAAGCAAACGACAACAGATTTATCCTCCACCCCCTCCACGCCCTCTGGGCGCAGTGTTGCTACCTTTAGGTACGTTAAATAAAATAAAACTGATACACGCTAAAAGGTTACAGATTGAGTGATTTAATCCAATTTGGAAAGTGAGAGCACACGAGGACGTCAAATTAAATCATCAGTCAGTTACAGAAGAAATAAGTGAAGCACTTGATTGTGAAATAAAGTGGAAATACTCTCGTTCCTTCACCCTTTTTTCTTCAAGCCTAATCTTGTCTAATGAGCTATTATTCAATTAATGCGGGAATTTCAGTCGTTTGGAGATAATTTGCGGCACGCTTTCGGACATCTGGACAGACAATTGCACACAGGAGAGTTTTATGGAGATGAGGAGACGCGCTGGAAGGAAGCGGCATCACTGGGACATGTGTGGCGATGAATGAATAAATAAATAAATAAATAAATGGGAGGCTCCCACGGGAGTGCCGCGGGTACCCGTCGGGCTGCTACGAGAGGAAAGACACCACAACAGATTCAGACACGATCAGGAGATTTGGCTTCCACCCGATTGTCAATCAAGTCGATTGTCAAATGTGTTTCTGCGCGCCATTTTTCCGGTGAGACCATAAATATAATCGAATGAGCTTTTATGAGGTCAAGAAGTGACTTTTTTTGTGAAAGGTTTTATTTTAAAAACAGAAGAAAGAGAATAAAGCATTTAATATAATATAATATAATATAATATAATATAATATAATATAATATAATATAATATAATATAATATAATATAATATAATAAATAAATAAATAAATAAATAAATAAATAAATAAATAAATAAATAAATAAATAAATAAATAATATATCTCAGATAAGTGAAGCACAATACATGGATGGACAGATGATTGAACAGACAGACAGATGAATAATACAGTATTGTGCTTAGTTTGGCCCATAGTTTATGTGTCTGTTATATAAGGTTGCTAAATTAACTTTAGATCCATTTCAAAACCTTTTCATTTAACAGGCTTCTGGTATATGCAGTAATATCGCTGTGGTAGGAGATCTGCATTAATTAACTAAAATTGACAATTGACACTCACCATCTCAAGTACTCTGCACGCTTTCTTGACTTTACCTACTTCACGTTTCGATTTGATGTCTAACATTTAAGCCACAGCAAATATGTGTATGACTTCTGGACATCTGGCAGAATCTGCTTGCAGTGTTTTTTCTGTACCACACTTTTGGATTTCCATTTGTATTTTTGCTTTCTCTTAGCAAGGAACCCTAATCCGGCCATTAAGAATGCTCTCTTGGTAAGAACACCATCATTTGAAGTGCACTTAAAGTTTTGTGGTTCCTATATTAAAAGGGAGGAACTGGCCTGACAGGAAAACAGCA
Source organism: Gambusia affinis (assembly GCF_019740435.1). Lineage (NCBI taxonomy): Eukaryota > Metazoa > Chordata > Actinopteri > Cyprinodontiformes > Poeciliidae > Gambusia > Gambusia affinis. The sequence continues at coordinate 11,636,672 of NC_057889.1, forward strand.
CCACTTTTTTAAAGAAAACATCAAGGTTGTGTTACACAAAACCTTGTGGGAGAATGTGCAATGGAAGGATGAACTGTTCCAAAAAATATGTTCGCAGCAAAAAAGATAATGCAGTGGATCATTAGAAGAAGACCAGAGGAATATGAAATATTCATATTTCAACATGATGGTGGTTTCATATGACAAAAAAAACAGAGGAGTTACCTGAATCCTGAATCTTCACATTTCAATTCAAATGTGAAGCATATGTATTAGACTTTTCCAAAAAGTGATTAATAGGATCAACGATAACAATCATTTTGGAGGAAAGGTGTTCCCTCTTGCTTTCACATACTTGTATTTTTATTAGTGTGAGATTTAGAACTTTTTCTGCCTTTGGTTCTAAGGTTTGGTCTGAGTTTGTCTTGTACTGGCAGTTTCTGAACCATCTTTAGCATTGTCTATCTTTATCTTTGTAACGACTCCAGAAATGGCCCTTCTAATCTAGCTAATTGCCATTTTTCCTGAGCTTGGCATTTAGAAAGAGGAGCCGGGTCACCAAACAGCCATTGATCAAAACAACCTATTAAGGCGAGGAAACAAAAAGCTCTCACAGTCGGAACAATGTGCCATCGGTTATTTACTGGTTCGCTTTGTGGGCGCAAAGCATTAATTAGGGCAATAACTTCATGCTGATGCCATTCTGTGGTCTCTATTTCTGCTCCGAAGTTAGTCTGGGATTCCCTCCCCTGTTGCTTTTGCACATTTGTTGTTTCAATAATCAGAAAAAATATATAAATTGAAAATGTGGGAGACAGGACCTGTAATGGCAAAACTTTCTTGCCAAAACTAATATTCCCCACCAGGGCAGCTCCTAACAGGAACTGACATAATTACTCAGCCTGTTTCTTGTCTAATTAGCACCTTTCCACAGTGGACAGGGACTAGCACTTTGGCAGGACAGGGGAAGTGGACAGACATGGCCGTAACAACAGGAGAAGGGGCCCCTGGTTTCAACGTAATTAGGTGAGACAATGCCCCTGACTGTTTTTGAACTATGGCAGTGGCTCGGAGTTGGGGCCAAGTCGGGGAACAGACGCCCCGTGAGGTACATCTCCCCAAAACCCTAATAAGCCCCTAATTGTCCTTTCTTGTTTCACATGGACAGCACCAGCAGACATAAAGACAGCCTATTCCTGGTCTCCTGTAGAGAGCGTGGTCCCAGATGAGGGGACAGGGGTCAATGTGCCTCTGAAAACTCATTGAGGCCATTTAGCATTTGGACATTAGATTCCAGTCAGTGTTTGTTAACAATGGTGCTTATTCTAAAATAAGCAGCATCATAAAGAGTCATATTCTACAATAACATATACACAAATAGTGTAATATTCTTGTAAGTAATATTCTTTTCTATTGACATAGTGTGACAATATATATATATATTAAAACATTTTCCATGAGAATTGAATGTACAATTAAAAAAATGTATTTAATCTAAAATCTTAAATATTTTTTTGCCGTTATTTAAAAATATAAACACATTTTCTATATCAGGCTTTTTTGTTTAAAAAATGTATGTTGCTTTGGTATTGTTTAGCTGGACTGAAGGCAAAAATGTCTAATGTTTGGTAAGGTTGCTGACTCCTGCTTTAACAACAAAATATGACAGTTTCTTAAACTTAACTTGTAGTTCCTGTTGGGTATGCCACCAAACATGTAGCTTTTTCATGGATTTGCCATCGTATATTAGAAAGTGGATGTGACCTCTGATCCAAAAATACATTTTTTGTAAGCATTTTACTAAAAAGACTAAAAAGCGTTAAATTGACAGATGTTTCCTGTCCACCAGGGGTCAGAGGGCACGCCTAATTAGGCTAATATCTAACTGCAACATTAGTGTTGATTTCTATTGCTATTAAGCTCTGGTTCCAAAAGATTTTCTGCAACATCTTTTAGATTTGTTCAGATACTTTCTTATTTCTGGGTGTAAATGGAACGCTTTTGTAGTACAGGCAGCTGGGCTCAACAGGCTGCATTTCAGCACTGCAAGATGAGCCCGTTTAACTAAACACACACTCAAACACACGCAGAGCGGCCCATATGTTCAGGGCCACTTCTGACGGCAGGTGGTGCTCAGAAGATTCGACATTTCATAATTCCCTCTCCGTAACATCCCCTGCGGTCAAAGTGCCGCTCACAGGGACGTCAATCCGATGTACCCTCACTCCTTTAATTAGCTGTCAATTAGTGCAAATGAATCAACTCTTCGCCTAATTAAGCAATACCACCAGGCAGCTCCCACGTACAGGCCATTGTGCGAGCAGCATGAGAAAACCTCAGCTAGCAAACTCGTTTTGGATCATGAGTGCAACCCAACGATCACACTGACAAACTCTGTTTATTGAACTCTGTGTCACAGTAACCTTGCAGCAGCTGCCAGATTTTGAACTAATTTCCTTCTTTGGCTAGAGATGTCAGACATCTTGATGCCTTTTATGTGCAAAATTATTTAATGCAAGGTGTTGTTCTGCTCCATTTTTTAATCTTCCAAAGGTTTCAATGATTCTGAAAATGTCTAAAATGCCTTTTATGCAACTTTAAATTAAATAAAATATTAAACAACAAGAATGTTTTTGTCAGTTATAGTTCCTATTTTCTTCCTTACATCTTGTTTAGAATCACTATTACCAAAAGTAACTTAAAAAACCCCCAACAATTTTATTGTCCAGTTTTAGGAGAAAAGTGACTAGCTGATTCAATAAGCTTAATGTGAAAGGCAATACAAATCTTCCAGTAATTCCCCATCCAAAAATACTAAAATTAAATTCATTATTCCTTTAGATAAAGGGCATGAAGAAATAATAAATTGAGGAAGTAATCTGTTACTGACTTTTTTTTAGCCTCTATTCCCATCCTAACTGTGTGATGCAAAATACTTCACTCCTTTTCCAGCATTGTTTGTCCATCTTCCAGTTGTTTTAAACTTTTCAATTATTGCTCTGACTTCATCTGGGCAAATTAAGATCAGTAATTTTATTTATTTATTTTTTTAGCTATTTCTGAATTTTTTTTTAATCTAAACACATTTGCCTACTTTAAACATATGTTCTATTGTCTTTCCCATTATGAAGAATTGCTAAGGGAAACAAGATTCTGTGTCACATCATATTTTGATCCTGAATACTAAGGAAGTCATGGTTTTACTAAGGATTCATCAGAAAATGCTGCAGTTCCACAGATTGCAATGGAATATTTACTAACTGGGGACATTTGTTAAAAAAAACCCCATAAAAGTAATAACTGTAGAGGATGATGCTTCACCTATTTCGATGATTTTTGCACAACACAACAAACAACCCCACGCATCTGTAATGGTGGATGATCCCCCCTCACGCAACCCTTTTAGCCTGAGTGTGTTTGAGGTTTAATCAGCAGGATGAGAAGATTCACCCAGGTTAGGGGCAGTTCAGTCGTCTCACCTCTTTCCACCAGCCACTCTGTGCCTTTACGGGCCACAATTGTCATTTAATGGATTAAACATTTATCCTTTCCTGTGCAAAGCCCCTCAGAGAGAGATGACAGCATCACCATGTTCACACAACTAAACATCCCCCATCACACACACATCCACACGCTTACAGAAGCACGACAACGCCTCTTTTGACGGCACTGTTTGTGCTTAAAATTCAATTACCCACTTATTGATAGCTCTCTGGGGTCGTGGGGAGGTACGGATGATTTCCCACGAGACTCTGTGCTCCTCTGCACATCTCCAGCTGGATCTATTTCATGGCTTTGCTCATCAACAGTCAGCGCAGATGGAGCACAGGAGGCCGCCGTACGCCTGCACACACCACCGCACGCTGACTCTAAAACACACACACACACACGCACACACATCAAACACACACACAAAACAAGAAGAATATGTTGGTAACAGAGTGAAAGTGTTTAGATAATAGTAATGATAAGATTTATCTTTGAGTTTTACTACCACTACTGCTAATAATCATGGAATGAATAACATTGCCTGCTTAATGGAGATAAATACACAACGGGGGTGCAGGCTGACCATGACAGAGAATCTGACAAATACTTGACTGAATAGAGATGTATTTATGCTGGAGAAGTGATTGATGCATTGCTACACAGGTGGGCCTGATGACTGGATAATAAACAGCTGAGGCAGTTGACAAACAACACTGGGAATGCAAGGGAAAATATGCTCAGAAGGAATTTCAAGAGATGAACACACCTGTTATTGTTTTTCCTCTTCCTCATATATTCTTCGGTCTATATGCTTTACAATGGGAAAAAAAAGTGAAATTGAAGTTGAAGAACCATCATCATCCCCAAGGAATAACATTAACTTATTAGGATTTTTATATAAACATAACAAATTACATAGAAAATGTAAATCTTCCTACAAACTGTAAAAAAAAAATGGAATCACAACTGTTAAACAATGTTCAAACTCTTTTTTTAAAAAAATTTGGCTTCAAAATATTAACAATCGTCATACATATGCAAATTGCAGAGGTTCCTTTTCAAGTGCTTATTCATACATAAATAAATAAAAAACATTAACAAAAACAAGCTAAAGTCACTGTGAATGTAAATACATAGAAGGTAAAGAAAAGGTACATATGAGAGTCTGGCTGTAAAATATACACAAAAAAAAAAAAAAAACCCAGTAAAATGACTGTTAGGTTATTCAAACATTATTATTCAGTATTATTTAACTGCTGTTGTTTGATATCTCCAAAAGCCACTAACTGCCTTGTCCATTTATTTTTTTCCTACCTGAACATAGCGCCAAATCCCTCACCTTTAATATTTTAAACAGAACAACCCATTATACTTCATCCAATGAAAATGTCCCTTTTGAATACTTTTCAGTCCTAATAACCCAGATGAATCCATCTCTTCCACCGTGAAATGCCTCAGTTAGAGTGCCGCACATTTATCATTAACTGGTTTACCAATTACACAGTTTCTTGAGCTTTAAGCGTAACTAATAACCCCTCTCAGCCACAGGTAGGACCCATCAGGTTAGCCACGTGCCTCTGTGTCCCCAGAGGGTTCCAGTGGAGCCAAAGGAACGCTTGGTGAGCCACTCGCCTCACCGCGACGCTAATTACAGTCCTCATCTCTACTCTCCCACGAGACGCCGCAAACCTGATGACAACACACAATCATCACAAGCATCACCAGGAAACAGCTGCTGCCTGCATGTCAATTCCTTGAGGGTCAATGAATGGAGTAGGATGGTGAGCTTCATTCCCAACAGCAGGTTGTCTTGAATGTTTTTACCAAACCATATTCTGTTTTGGTGGGATTTTAACACAAAGTAGTGGACAAAATTTGATGTAAAGCAGAAAACAGTCTGTTTTTACAAATGATCTTTTTAAAAGTGTTCCATGCATTTAATCATCCCACTGAATCAATTTTCTTCAGAAACACATTCTGCAGCAATTACAGCAGAGCTTTTGGACTGTGTCTCTATCAGCTTTGCACTTCAAAATAATTTTATTTCCCCATGTTGTGTTGCAAAAACGGCTCAAGTACATTCAGATTTAGATGCAAAGTATTAGGAAATTAATTTTCAAGTCTTGCTATAGGCAGATGAATTTAGGCCAGAGATTTGATGAGGGGATTTTAGCATATTGTGTTTGATCCAATCTTTCCAGTGTAGCTTAGGCAGTGTGTGAGTGGTTATTGTTTTGCTGTTATGTGATCCTCTGTCCCAAAGTCAAGTGTTTTTGAGCCTCTGACTGGTTTTCTTCCCTTCAGTCAGCTCCGCCCCTGTTCATAATGTTCCCAGCACCATTTGCATCAGTATTGTGGCGTGCAGTGCTGCTTTTCCTCCACATGCAGAATTGTTGAACGTTGGCCAAATGGCTCAGTTTTGGTCTCTAAGATGGTAACTGGAGTGCCATCTTCTAAATGTTTTTTTCATATTTTGCCGACAAGGAACCAGACTCTCTTTTCCTCTCTTAAATAGATCTTGATTCAGAGTTCACTGGGAAAAATTCAGAAAATAAAAATGAATCAAGACTTTGAGTAGCGTGGCACAAAACTCAAAATTATCTAAAATAAATTCTAACCAGACAATGAAGAGGAATCTTGCTGTCCTTTAATATGACAGGGTTGGAGTGTAGTCATCTTTCATACAGTGACCCCGGATTGATGAGATCCACAGATTCCACTCAGTCTGATTGTTCATTAGCAGGGTGCTGAGCTGTAATAGCCTGCACACTTCTCTCAGCTGTAAATCTCTACCCGACTCTGCACCCTGGTTTGATCTCCTGTCTCATCAAAACGGCGGTGAAGAATGAAGTCAGCTTGATGAAAAACAGAATGAGATTTATCTGCTCCACCCACCTTCCGCCTCTTCACACTGAGACGAGCTTCAAGGCGGTGAATGGAATAAAGATGTGAGGCCCAGAAATGTGCTGGTGGAATGTGGATGTTTTTGAGATGCTGATGAGTCTAAAACCACTTTGACTGAAAGTCCCTTTTCTGTTTGAAATTTTGCTAGTAATTAATGTACAGGCAGGAAGGCCAAGATAGCTAAGGCAAAAATAGGAATAGGCAGGAGCTCTCTGTTTTAATAAAAATATAAATTAAACAGCTAAATTGTAATTTTTAAAGGAAGTTTCAGACTCTGTTTAACCATTAATTACGGTACCCTAATTGCCAACACCAGTCTCATTAATAAATTCAACAAATTGTTCCTTTTGTTTTAAATATGCATATGATTCAACCACTTATCATAAAGCCTAATTTTAAAAAAATCAAAATAATAATAATAATTAAAAAAAATTCAAAAAATTGTTTTTTTATGTAACAGGGCAAAGTTCTTCAGTGGTTTCTGTGGGAAACTGGAAAACTGATCCTGTTGGTTCCAGAGTTTTTCATTCACACTGTATGTGCTTCCATTGGATAATATCTAGTTATCCTGATGATTCACTGATCTAGTGCCCCTGTGTCCTGATGCCACTTATGTAATTTCTAGCCTGAATATTGTAAATGAGCCAACATCCTGGTTATTGTTGTAATCGTTAAAGCTGAATTATTCTAAATTTCAAATGCATGTTTTGTTTTATTCGCTGAGTGAATGACCACAAGGCTGCATCATGTGTTTTAACAAATAGTTGATGTTTTATGATTTGGAAAAAAACAAAAAACAAAAAAGGAAAACGTGTGATAAACCCTAATAAACTTTATTAAAGTCAGAGCAGGACAAGCATTTCTGCCAATTATCTTATTTTGAAACATATTACTGTAACACTTTGGGGGAAATGAGATGGCACTCAGTGTTTTTATGTTTTTTTCCTTTCTGAGAAACACTTCAGTACTAAAACTTTCTGACAGTTGGATGGAGTCACAGTCTGCCCATCGAGGGTGAAGACTCTGCTGCACAGCGTCCCATTCCGTCTGACCGTTTTGCTTGCAGTTCCACATCATAAAATTTAGGTCAGAGAACAATGCAGTCTCTCTGGTAGACCGTAGCATGGTGCCAGGACCCTTCACATCCTCCTCTCTTACCCTCATCACTGTAACCTTTCAAATCCACCCTTCCACACTTTGTCACAGATTGCAAAACATGCTACAACTCAGTTGTTTCTTATGCAAAACTCAGAAAAGTATGTTTACTTTTGGTGAGCCACATAGTGGTGAGATATAAAGACAACACTTTATTCATGAATCTATGGATTTTTCAAAGACTTTCATTTGCAGACATGTCTAAAAGGTATTTTCACTTGTTTTGTCTGGAATATCGAACTGTACTGAAAAAAACACACAATTAAAGCTAAAAGGACAACAAGTCAAGAAATGTTAGACATTTTTTTATTTACATGAACATATTTTGCTTGACATTTATTTCATTAGTTAATGTCATGACTTTCATTCACAGAAAACAACATAACTTTACACAACCTGTAGCTTTCTAAAAGTTACAAGTTTTAATGTTAGCAAGGCTGTATTGGAACTTGTCCTGTAGCTAAAGCTCTACAACTAATGCACTGTTGCTTAACATTAAGAGGCACAATCATTTCTTGCCACTTCCTTCTAATGCTCCAGATTATTCAACATTGAAAAGATTCTGAAACATTGGAAAAAGACTTGGTTGCCATTTTATGTTTAATAATTCATGGGTCAGTATTAACTTCCTTTAAATCTCAACTAAAAACCCACTTGTTTAGAGTTGTATTCAAAACGTAATCAATTGCAAATTTATTGACGGAATCTGACTATGTTGTGTTTTTATTGTTGATTCTATGTTGCATTGTATTTTTGTGTTTGATTTGATGTAAAGCACTTTGAAATGCCTTGCTGCTGAAATGTGCTATACAAATAAAGTTTGATTGAGTTTGATTGATTGATTGATTAACTCCTCTTGAAATTGTTGACAACAATGAAAGGATCCAAGATTTGTGGGAACCAGTCTGTATAAAGACAAAACAATCTACCAGTTCATCATTTGGTTCTCTAAAACGCCTTGTCCAATCAGTTTCTGGAGAAGGAAGAACAGTCACCCTAAGGGTTGAATATTCACAATAAAAGACCTCTAGAAAGCTTTAAACCTAAACGACGCTTTAAACTTAATCACGTGAAATTCATTTCACAGCCTCTTGTTGTCCCACTTTTGTCTCTACTGCATAGTAGTGAATAGATGCTGCAGTTCAGCCTGCGCAACATAATGAAACCCAGTCTTTTTGCACTCATTAATAAACTACTGTCAAACCCTTATTTACATTTGTGCATCTTAAAGCTGCTTTAACACTCATTCTTGCTTCCTGTTTCATCGAAATCCTTCAAAATGCAGTGGGGATTCTTGTCCAACACCGCCTCCTGGCGGAGGACAGCAGACACTAAACGCTTTTGTTGGGTATCACAAACCTTCAACACCTGAAACTTTAACTTACTTCTGTTGAAGTGCGACAGTTGAATGAACACATCTCTGCTCGCTCGTTGTTTACTGAGTTACCTTTATTTGTTGAACATACCAGAATGTCTGAAGATTTTAAGTTGCACAGGGTTGATGTAGTGTCTGGTGTGTTCCAGAAGGAGGCGGTGTCGGACAAGAATATCAGCTGAAGTTGGAAAGATTTTGATGAAACAAGAAGCTAGAATGAGTATTAAAGCAGTTGTGTGATGCGAAAATGTAAATGTTTGGGTGCCACTGGTGTATTATTGAGCATAAAAAGACTGGGTCTCACTATGTTGCTCAGGCTGAACTGTAGCATCTATTCACAGGGGCAATCCCACTACTGAGCAGTACGAGGGATTTGACCTGCTCCGTTCCCGACCTGGGCCGGTTCACCCCTCCTTAGAAGACCTGGTGCTCCAAGGCTCCCCCAGGAACACCATATCTATACTGAACTTAGTGTGGACCCTTGTTCAACATAGTCCACTGCAGCTCAGAGCTCCTTAGCTCAAGCAATCCTACAGCCTCAGCCTCCAAGTAGCTTGGATTACAGGTGAGCGCCACCTCACCCGGCGACAAGAAGCTGCTCTGATGAGAAATTAACCAGGAGAGACGAGATATTAGCAGGAGAAACAAATAGGGACACCATGAGGCTGAGTAGAGAATTTTGGGTGAACAAGTTTAAAGCGTAATTTAGGTTTAAAGTTTTCTAGAGGTCTTTTATTGTGAATATTCATTCCGGTGACTGTTCTTCCTTCTCCAGAAACTAATTGGACAAGGCGTTTTAGAGAACCAAATGATGAACGGGTAGAATGTTTTGTCTTTATACAGACTGCTTCCTACAAATCTTGGATCCTTTCTTTGTTGTCAACAATTTCAAGAAGAGTTAATACTGACCCATGAATCATTAAACATAAAATGGCAACCAAGTCTTTTTCCATTGTTTCAGAATCTTTTCAATGTTAAATAATCCGGAGCAGTAGAAGGAAGTGGCAAGAAATGATTGTGCCTCCTAATATTAAGCAAATAGTTCTAGAGCTTTATCTACAGGACAGCCTTGCAAACATGCACTAACACCTGTAACTTTTGAAAAGTTACAAGTTGTTTAAAGTGGACTATGTTGAGTTAAAGTGACTATATCTTGTCTCTCCTGGTAAGCTTCTCATCAGAGAAGGTTCTGCCGCCGGGTGAGGTGGCACTCACCTGTAATCCAAGCTACTTGGAGGCTGAGGCTGGAGGATTGCTTGAGCTCAGGAGCTCTGAGCTGTAGTGGACTATGTTGAACGGGGGTCCACACTAAGTTCAGTATAGATATGGTGTTCCTGGGGGAGCCTTGGAACACCAGGTCTTCTAAGGAGGGGTGAACCGGCCCAGGTCGGGAACGGAGCAGGTCAAATCCCCCGTACTGCTCAGTAGTGGGATCGCCCCTGTGAATAGGAGCTACAGTTCAGCCTGAGCAACATAGTGAGACCCAGTCTTTTTATGCTCAATAATACACTAGTGGCACACAAACATTTACATTTTTGCATCACACAACTGCTTTAACACTCATTCTAGCTTCTTGTTTCATCAAAATCTTTCCAACTTCAGCTGATATTCTTGTCCGACACCGCCTCCTTCTGGAACACACCAGACACTACATCAACCCTGTGCAACTTAAAACCTTCAGACATTCTGGTATGTTCAACAAATAAAGGCAACTCAGTAAACAACAAGCGAGCAGAGATGTGTTCATTCAACTGTCGCACTTCAACAGAAGTAAGTTAAAGTTTCCGGTGTTGAAGGTTTGTGATACCTGACAAAAGCGTTTAGTGTTTGCTGTCCTCCACCAGGAGGCGGTGTTGGACAAGAATCCCCACTGCATTTTGAAGGATTTCGAAGAAACAGGAAGCAAGAATGAGTGTTAAAGCAGCTTTAAGATGCACAGATGTAAATAAGGGTTTTGCAGTAGTTTATTAATGAGTGCAAAAAGACTGGGTCTCATTATGTTACGCAGGCTGAACTGCAGCATCTATTCACAGGGGCGATCCCACTACTGAGCAGTACGGGGGATTTGACCTGCTCCGTTCCCGACCTGGGCCGGTTCACCCCTCCTTAGGAGACCTGGTGCTCCAAGGCTCCCCCAGGAACACCATATCTATACTGAACTGAATGTGGACCCCCGTTCAACATAGTCCACTGCAGCTCAGAGCTCCTGAGCTCAAGCGATCCTCCAGCCTCAACCTCCAGGTAGCTTGGATTACAGGTGAGAGCCACCTCACCCGGTGACAGGAAGCTGCTCTTACAATAAATTGACCAGGAGTGACGAGCTGATAACAGGAGAGGATAGAGAGAGACACCAAGTGGTGGAAGATATTACTACAGGTGATAAAGTTAAATGAGTCAGATTTTTTTAAAGTGTTGCTTTCATTGTGAATATTTAACCGTCCAAAGTGACTCTACATATTTTCCTAAAAACTGAAAGGATAAGGTCTGACAGGACAGATGAATGGACAGATGGACTTATTTTTAGAGAATCTGTTTTCTACAATTTTGCAGCCTCTTCTCTGCTATCTGTCATTTCAAGACAACTCCACAACGTTCAGAAATAAAATGTATCGTTTTTAGCTTTAGCAGCAGACACCAAGCAAATAATTATCTTTTGGTGAATTAAACTTAAGTATTTACATGGTTTCTGCTAAAACCACAACAACCAGTACCTAAAAATGTACCAATATACTTGAATGTTTTCTGTTATGAAAGTAAATTTGATCTGTGAAGATTTAGCTGCTGCCTTTTCATATTCAATGATTCACAGGTCAGTAATAAGTCCACTTGAAATGGTTAAGAACAAAAGACTGAAAATTTGTAGAAACCAGTCTGTCTAATGACAAATCCATTATTTCATCCATCTTGCCACGCCAACCTTACCCTGCCAAATTTTGTGGAAAAGAGGTTGAGTCACCCTGGATGCATGAATATTCACAAAGAAGACCTCAAGAAATCTTGAAAATGTTTTTGAACAACACTTAAACCAAAAACTTTCAAACTTGTTTATATGTAGTTTGCTACTGTGTCCCTCTCTTACATCGCCTGCAAGTATCTCGTCTCTCCTGGTCAATTTCTTGTCAGAGCAGCTTCCTGTCACCGGGTGAGGTGGCTCTCACCTGTAATCCAAGCTACCTGGAGGTTGAGGCTGGAGGATTGCTTGAGCTCAGGAGCTCTGAGCTGTAGTGGACTATGTTGATCGGGGGTCCACACTAAGTTCAGTATAGATATGGTGTTCCTGGGGGAGTCTTGGAGCACCAGGTCTCCTAAGGAGGGGTGAACCGGCCCAGGTCGGGAACGGAGCAGGTCAAATCCCCCGTACTGCTCAGTAGTGGGATTGCCCCTGTGAATAGGAGCTACAGTTCAGCCTAAGCAACATAGCGAGACCCAGTCTTTTTGCACTCATTAAAACACTTCTGTCAAACCCTTATTCAAATTTGTGCATCTTAAAGCTGCTTTAACACTCATTATTGCTTCTTTTTTCATCAAAATCCTTCAAAATAGCAGCGGGGATCTTGTCTAACACCGCCTCCTTCTGGAGTATACCACACACTACATCAAGCTGGAGAAACTTTAACGCTCGGTTCAGTTTCAAATGATCTGTCATTCGTCTTTGTTAAAGACAATTTTATAATTGTCTTTACAAAATGAAAATGTGTATTGTGGCATTAATATGTCCATCTTGTTTTTTTTATTTTATTTGATCTGACTGGGTCATACTGAGACATTAATATAACTTCATATCAATTAAATCAGAATAATATAATTTATCAATTAATTCAGTTTCTTTGTATCCCTGCATAATTAATATATTTTCTCAGCATGGACCCATAAAGGTCAGATTTGTGCATTGCATGACTAATAGTTGTCCTGCTAGCAGTTCGGCCAACAGGACAACTGTGTGGTTTGGCTCTGTTCAATTTCTTCAAAGCTATTATTGCCTGTTGGCTGCTTCGCTGATGAATCCTCTCCTGGCCTTGTCATGGCATGGTAGGTTTAGCTGTGCCATACCCTTTCCATTTTAAGATGGCACAATATAATTCTGTGAGGTTTTGTAAATTAACCTTATTTTAATTGACTTTGCAATTTAAACTCTAACCTATCTCCTGTGTTTTTTTTGTTCACTAATGTTCTCTAACAAACCTCTGACCTTTTCACAACATAGGTAAATACATTCTAAGATTGGATTACAGATGGAATCTGTTTACTAGTAACCTTTCATACTGACTTTTCAAATAGCATCTCATTAAAATTCACAAAACCCTGTTTTTACAACATGATCAAAACGCATAAAACTTCATGATGTAAAAGTAGTTTTTAAGGCACTTTAATTATCCAACATTACACCTTGATGTTACGCTTTCACTGCACACCGGGCTTGTGAAAGCGAAAACAGTAGCAATAGACACTGTCACTCTCTGGACTTCACACATTGGACTCGACGAGTCATAAATGTCATTCGTGTATGAGTAAATACTTCATACATGATAACAGCAGTGTTGATATTTTAATGCTCAGAAGTGTTTCAATGATCATTTTTCCAAATCAGAAGCTTAAAAGAAACCTCCCCTCAGGTACTTCCAAGAAACACTGACCACTTATCAGTTTTCCAGAAAGATCTACTTGAGAGAGCAATTTATTGCTGAAGTTTGTGTATTAGAAGAATGCAGATGACTTTACACACATCATATTAAAAGAGTGTGTACATACAAAGTTCTTCAGTAAGTAGGTTTCTCAGAATATTCTAGAAGCAAACACATTTTGGTTAGTATTGAACCATGTTGTGCTTCTCTCCTGGTTACCACAAAACTGGACAAATCAGCTTTCCTCCTTTCTTTTCTTTTCTTACACTCTCAACTCTGTTGGACAGCCTTAAATGCCAAGTATTAGAAATGTCTGCCCTTGCCCAAGCTCTTCAAAATTCCTGCGATGGTGGAACATGTTTTTGTGTGGGAGGACTGTTCTGCCAAGCAAAGCTGTTTTAGTCCTGATTCTTTTTTTTTTTCTCACAAGAAAATCTTGTTCTTGCACCGCCAAATGCTTTCTCGTGACGGGGGCCAAACAAGAAAGGGCCTATAACAAGTAAAAGGGCAACTGCAGCTTTTAATTAGTCTAACTCTAGGTTTCACAGTGTAGTAAAAAAAGAACAGATATTTTGTGTTCTTTGTTGTACTACTTAAATGTTCTAGTTAATCAAAAAGGAACATCAAAAATTACCTGAGTGAATACAAAAATGCATTTAACAAAAGAACCTCTGACAAAATAAAGTAGAATAAAGATCTCTAAAAGCAGCACATCACTCCCGTATCTAAATGAATTCAAGACAGGATCAGAAACAAGACATGAGCAGATATTATACTGAAAACTGTTCTAAAACCAATTAATAAGCTTTTAGCCTCCAACAAACTACATTGAGAAAAAATTTCACAAAAGTAGCTGGCTTACAAAAAAATGCTCGTAGAGTGCTTCACAACTCATCAGACTTTGTTTGCCTCAGTTAAGGTCACTGTTCATGTTTGAACAATGGCAATGGAACAATAAGCAAAAAAAAAAATAATGCTTGCAGGGAAGAACTGTAAGGCAAAAATGGCTTCTGACCCCCTCAAAAAACATATGTCACATTTCCCAAAAGTACATACTGATGAGCCCTTAGACATTTGGTAAAACTTCTGGTGGTCTGACAAGATGATGGTGGAGATTTTTGGAGGATGTGCATCCAGTTACATCTGTTGTGGAAAAGAAAAAGTCCATGCTTTCAGTCAAACACAATGGTGGTAGAGTGATCTTCTGGGACTGCTGTAGTTGACAGAACAACAAACCTTGAACAATAAGAGACACCGGGAAATCCTGACAGAGAATATCCATTCATAACCTCAAGCTCAACGACAGTTGAGTTTTGCAACGGGGACAATAATTACAGGGACAACAACACCTCCTCTGCTTAGTTACAATAAACCTAAGTAAAACTTTCAGAGTGGCCTAGTCAAAGACTAAATTTGAATCTGATTGAGATCCTGTGGAGTGACCTTTTTGCTCAAAATCCCTCTACTGTGGCTGAATTGTCACGATTCTGCAAAGAGTGGGCCAAAGCTTCTCCACAGCAATGACTCATTGCCAGTTATCACACCTGCTTTAATGTCCTGTCAAGGGCTGCAAAACCAGCCATTAGGTTTCGGTGGCAATTACTTTGTTTGCACAGACCCACAGTGTTTTTGATAGCCTTTAATAAAATGATATTTTCTTATGGACTCAAGTTGTCTTTATCTAATATCAAAATTAGTTTGATAATCTTAAGCATTTAGGTATGACAAAAAGGAAAATCTAAATAAATCTGTAGGGGGGACCGATAATTTTTCAGAATAACGCCACATGAACGAATGCTTGGATTTAAGGGCAAAATTTTAAACATTTCCAGTATATTTTGCCCCCACAGAAGCTGTGAACATCCACCGAATTTACATTTTTCTCAAACAATCCCCACACTTGCAGCATCATTTACAGTGAAAGGCTACAAGGGAATTCTGAGTGGGTTTTTGGGGAGCCCCTTTAGCATTTCTCAGTGCCGCGGGGCCTCGTTGTTGCCCTCACTTATTCACAGCTGGTGTGTCGCAAAGCGAGACGGCATGGCGCAGAATGTGGAAATCACCATTAGAAGCCCAGTCACCCGTGCCAGAGGTTTGGGATGTGGAGTCCCTGGAGGACTGAGTCGAAACACAGCATCATATGGGGCAGCCAAAAAACAGGGGAAGAAGAAATATGTCTGTTTGATACTTACCTACAGACATTAAAGTAAGGCTGCACAAAAAAAAAAAAAACATAACAAAACCGAAAAATAATATTTGTCCCCTGTAGAAAGTTGATTGTTTTTAAGTTGTTGTTGTTTTTCAAATTTTACACAAACTTCCTAATATCCTGAAGGTGTTGATGAGTGAAAATGGATGTGATAAGTTATTTCTCAGGAATTTACACAATTAGTTTGAATTCAAATTTTCCATCAGACATGTGACTTCCAGTCTAATGCAACTTACCCAGATTCTTACCAGAAGCCACATCAGATATAGATAATTAGGTATACAACTCTCACAGTGTGTGTATATGTGTGTATGTGAGACAGAGAATGCGTGAGTGAGAGAGAGAGAGTGTGAGAGAGAGAGAGCGAAAGAGAGAGAGCGAACAAGAAAGAAGGTGAAAGAGGAGGAGTGTCAGAGAGGGAAAGAAAAGAGGGAAGAAAAAGACTCATTGCTCATTAAGCGGTAAGCCAAGTTCTGCTCAAAACTAGCTCTACAAAGACTTTCCTTTACTGACACACACACACACACCCACACACACACATACACACTTTTTCAGAAATCCAAAGCAGAAGTGGACAGAGACACCAATTTTCAGTCGCTGTGGTTGGCTATGGCTCAGGGCTCTGACAGCAACGACGCAAGCTACAAGTCCCCATCACCTGGAAGCAGACCGGTAAGTGTGTCATTTTTGTAACATTTTTTTGTTTACCTTTTCAGATAATCTCCAAATAGTTTTACTGAAAGAGTACACATATAAATCAAACATCTGTCACTTAGATCGCTCTCTGAGTTTCATGCACACTTTGTGGCCATCGAGGCTCCTGTCTTTGGTAGCTCTTTTTTTCACAGCTTGTCAGGGTGTTTCACTTGCACACATGGGCAGGAGGCATGACTCGCATCAAGTGTAGGCTTTTTTGAATTGCGCAATTCATCACTTGCCCAAGCTGTGGGAATCCTTGTTTTTTCTTTCTTCTTCTTCTTCTCCTTTTTTTTTTTTGCAATTCTCGAAACTGTAAATGATCTAAAAGCTGCCAGGAAAAAGCATTTATGTGACTATCATCCTTCTACCTTCACGTGTGCAAGCCTTTGGTCATGGCAATTCATATGGGAGTGTCTGGTGGCTTTCAGGCTACGTTACCAGACAAACAAAGAGAGAGTTGTTATCTCTTTGATGTACAACTGAATCAGCATTTAGAGATGGATTAGTTATTGTGATACCAAGAGCGTTGGGGACTTGAAACAGGGTGTGCGTTACACCTAACCGAAGACTCAGCCACTCCCTGACCCTACCCTTCACATTGGGTTCTATGCAAACCCAATCTCCTGTCAAACTGCCGTTAGCATACATAACACTCCAATTTGCAGCCACCAGTTAATAGATAGAAACTTTTGGGTGGTATTGTCCTTGTATGCTTTGCATCGACTGAAAGGTGGTTGTGTTTTTGCCAGAGCTCCTCGGATGACGTGAAGAAAGTGATGAGGAGAGAAAAGAACCGGATTGCTGCACAGAAGAGCCGGATGAGGCAAACTCAGAAAGCTGACAGCCTTCACCTGGTGAGGAAGCTAAAAACTTTGTTACAAACATCACACCCAGCAGTAGCAACATGAGCTTTAAGTCCTGCAGATTATCTTATTTTTCAAAACATGTTCTAACAGACAAAGATTTTACTACAGGATATGTTGATCAATGCGCAAAACAAGTCGCTTTACCTTAATTCACAACATTCCCATTACGAGAGAACTTTATGTCTCTGGGAATAGGTTTGTACTATATTTACAAAATGCTATCTGACCATGTGGTGATGTGTCATGGCTTCTGTTGGACTGCACACTTGGGCGCTTCTCTATGTGTTTCCAGAAGATTAAGGAATAAATTAACACGTGTGGGCAATCAAAAATCCAGCGCCAAAGACTGCAGCCCTGCTGAGCTCAATGGCAGGGGTGTGTGTTCAGCCAGCTAATTTTATGTGATATTTTTCATCTGTCATGGATCTCCAGGTTCAGGTCTGCATAACATCAAAAGTAGCTAAATTTGATTTCCTTCTGTTTAACCTTTTTTCATTTTTTAAAAAAAGGACAATTTGTACCTTAACACCGTGCTCTGCTGCTGCCACTCTGTTTTCAGAACATCAACTTCTGTGAACTTTATCTGATAATTTGAAGAAATTTTGACTTTCATAAAAGCCACATCGTAGGCCGTAGTAGATTCTGTGAAACAGATCTGAACGCATGACACCACTTCCAGTGAAACATGCTGCATTTTATCAATCTCTTTAAAACCTTGTCACATTCACAAAGAACACCAGGGGACCACAGAACATGCTCTGTGGTTTTGCTTTCATCGTCTCGCTAGATAAACAGGAAGGTGAATTTTTCCCTTGCTGTGACACAGTCTCTTATTTCCTGTTTCTTCTGTAGTATTTTTTTCTTTGTAAATGAGTTTGAATGTTGTATGTCGTGGGCAGCAGGGGAGAAAAAAAGGGTTGTCACTTCTTGTAAAGCCCTGATAGCAGTGGGCTGTATTTGGCTAAGTGACGCAAGTACATGGGGTTTACCCAGAGCTTCTCTGACAGTAAGGACCTGAAGGTTTTGGTCATGGTGAGATGACCTTTATAGCACCTGAGTGGAAGATTTTTGCTCCACAATTCCCACACAAAAACGGTAAAGAAAAAAAACACAAAAAAAGAAAAAAAAATTTGGTTTCTGGTTGTGACGTACGATTAACTCTTTTTAAACTGTTTTGGAAAGTTAAGCTCCCTTTGAATGGCAACTTCTCACTCTGTGATACTGCTGCAAGACTTTGCAGGTGGTTTCTCTTGTTTTTCCAGACTTCTGCAGCACAGTTAGTACTCTATCTTACAGAATTGAAAAGGAGACTCCAAAGTTACCTAATTTCTTTTCTTAATTTCAGTGTAGAAGTAGATTTTATTGTCTTGTTTGGCTAAAAAAAAAAAAGCATGTTTTGCCATTGTTTGAATGAAATGAATAAAACTCTCATACATGACAAAATATTTACATTTTGTACATATCGCTTCCAAATGAAAACTGTGGTCACAGTATAAATGAATAAGATAAAATAAAATAAAAAAAATTAAAACTCTTGAAATTTGACCTAGTTAAAAGAGTTAGTTTGTTCTATCTTATATCACAGTTTGCTTATAAATGATGCAGACCATTTATAATGGCAGGAGTGTGTAGGGAAATATTAACGCTTGAAAAGTACAAAACTTTGACAACAACTGCATATATAAACAACATCTAGAGCTGGTAAATTGTTATATATGGGTTTCTTTATATAAGGTGACTTGCATTATATTGTAATTTTCTTATGTAGCTCAGATGTTTACTTGTCTATATCCTGTATATGCTTCATTTCATTCACAATAATTGTGTTATAACGTGTTTTAGAATCAGAAAATGAAGATTCTTGTTCATATTTAAGCTAAAGTATATCTGATGTCTAATGCTAGTTGAAAATGTCAGCTATTATTTGCATGATAGTCCACACACAAGGAACTGATAAGTTGTTCTGGGCTGAAATATTTCATGCATAGTGGTGGTTTTTAGCAGAATGCTAAAACACTATCCTGTTAACAAGATAATAAGTCAACAAACTCATGCTGAGCAAGATTACTTTAGTATGTCCTGTAACAGTTAAAGGCCTTCGGTTTATTCAGAAAAAAAAAAATGCTGTGTGATGAAGACATTCCCTAGGGGACTCCTCTGAGTATCGGGGGAGATTCAGTGACTAGCAGGAAGGAAATATCTTAAATTATTCAAATAATAACTTAAGCATTTGTGCAAGATTACTTTTTTGCATATATATTATGGAAATTTGGGTTGGATGTACAGATTCGGCAACCAAAATGTATCAAACAATGATAATTGGTTTTCTTGGAAGAGTTGTGTTGTTTATATAACTTTACATTTCGTGGTTAGGATGGTCCAGGAATTTTGTGAGGGAAGTTAGAGATTTTCCAGCTTTATCAAATGAGTACTTTACCATTCCTGAAAAACCCTACACTGAAATGAAAGATGTTCAGAAAAGGAGAAATGAAATTGTGACCTAAATTTTAAGAAGTATTGCATCATAAGGTGTTATTTTTTTCTAAAGGTCACACAAAGAAATTCCTCATAGTGGTATTTTAGGTTAAAAAAAATGCAATATGTTGTGATACAATAAATTGCTTTTAAGACACTGTTCTAGATTTCAATAGTACTATTTTTTATGCACGTTCCTCTTAAAAAAACCTCCCTTTTTGCATTTTTAGAAAACTGTTAAAACGGAAGCAATAGGAGGAAGAAAACACTTTAATAAAACATATACATTTAGTAACACTTGTGTTTTTTTTTTTCAATTTTGATGTTAAAAGTCAGAGTGAAGTTGAAAAGAAAATGTAATCAAGACAGAAAATGTAAGACAGCAGTGTGGTTTTGAAACCATACCTTTTTAAAACCTTGATGTGGTAACCACCCAATGCTTGTTGTGCCCTCATAAATAAAATCACGGGACATTTAATTCTTGCTTTGGTCAAGACATTTGAAAAGACATTTAAGGACAAGATCATGTAAAGTAACCTAAGAAAAGACTGGTTTGGCTGTTCATTTATCTAGCTTGGCATGGCAGCATAGAACCACTTTCTCTTATTTTGAGCTCAGATCTAACATCCTGTCCCTGTGTGTTTCCAGGAAAGTGAAAACCTGGAGAAGGAGAATGCCGCCCTGAGGAAGGAGGTGAAGCAGCTCACAGAGGAGGCCAATTACCTGTCATCCGTGCTGAGCAGCCACGAGCCCCTGTGCACCGGGCTGACCCCGCAGACCCCGGACCTCCTCTACCCTTCCCATCAGAGCAGCTACCACCGCCAGCACATCGCCGTACCACACTACCAGCGCTGACCTGCCCGAGGGCCTGCGGCTAAAACAGATGACTGACCTCAACAGACACAGACTGACAGGAGACGTGTGTCTTTTTTTTATTGTTAAAACATAGTTAAGGCAAGACAGGCTAACTTGTCCATCAAACAACGAGCCCAAACTGTAACCGTTAGAATTCAAGACCTATTTATTTTGCTTCTTCATGCCTCTTTGCTTTCTGATTGTGAATCCATATGTGAATTTAAATGGCTTGGTAAATAGGTTTATCAAATAGTCCATGTTTACAAAGAGAGAAGAAAAAATATTGTGCTCACATTTGTAAATGCTTATTTTTAGTATTTCAGAGAGCACCTGTTGTCATCTCATGTCTTGTATTCTTCGTGTTTGTAATATGTTTTTGTGTGCGTGCGTGAGTGTGTGTGTGTGTGGATATAAATGCTCAGGAGCCTTGACAATGTTGATTGTGGACAAAAAGAATGTAGATGTAAAAAAAGAAGGCTGGAAATGAAGGAATGGTTAGTGAGAAGACCCAGTGGATGTATTTATTAAATTTTATGCTTTTTCTTTTTCTGAAACATCATCTGTAAACCTTCTGGGTTCATGTTATTCTTTTGTTTGCTAGAACAGCTGGGTATGTAAAGTCTGCACAAGTGCTGATAACAGGGACACGTGACAGACGTTTTATTTCTCTGCTCAAACGCCTCTAGGTGGCACTGTTTAACAGTGTGTGAGATTGAATTACAGTAGCTTATATTTATAAAGCATAAAATAAATCATTTGTGGATTGCTCTGTGTGTGTGGATAAGGGTTCATTATGGCCCTTGAGCTCCACTGTCACCTTTTCCTTGTGCTCCACTCCTGGTGGCCTAAAACAAACGACCTGTTATCTGCAGTGTATTAAAGCAGGAAGTAAATGTAATAATAAACTGGCTTTAATTAGCTTCATTTTTATTACTGACTCTTTTGTAATAAAGTAGATAGGATATGTCGCTCGCTCACGGAGATACCAAAGCGTATATCTTTACATGCTTTGCAGTTTGAACTGAACTGTTCAAACGGCCTCAATGAAGTTCTTTTTTGTATTATTAAACTCCGCCCTGTTGGCCGACTTTAACCGACTTCTTTTAAGATTTCAAAGCGGCGAGTTGGAGTCCGGGTGGCGGGTCAGAGCAGGCGTCCAAACACGTGTTACATTGACCTCAAAATCTATATCTAGTCATGAAATATTCCGCTGATCTTTTATGTTTCGCTTATTTATAGTTTGAGGGGAACAGTGTGACTACTGATCCTGTTTTCGAAGAGGAAATGCGCTGTAAACTTTGAGCGACACTGTACTCATATGTTATACATTTGCAACAAACAGAAACGTTTTGACTTGAACTCGTTGCTTTTGTTTTTTTTTTACATATATATTTTTGCTGAAAATAATCATTTGTAACGCATTTTGATCGTTTTATTTAGCTTTAGTTATTATTATATTGACGAGACACTACTGGAAAGCACTGCATGATCCTCTGTGTACTCTATGACTGATTCCACTGAGAAGACATGAACATGAGCGAGAAACACGCGCAGGAAGACACTAAACTAAATTCGGAGGACTTGGCGAACCATGCGAAGCACGAGGCGGGCGACGCGTCCAACCTCCACGGCGACCAGAGCCCAGAGGACGGCCACGGGGAGCCGCAGGCGACCCGTCTGTACAAACGCCGCTGGATTATCGTGTTACTGTTCAGCTCCTATTCGCTGTGCAATTCGTATCAATGGATCCAGTACGGAATCATCGGAAACATCTTCATGAAGTTCTACAAGGTGGAAGCGTTCACCATAGACTGGATGTCGATGATCTACATGCTGACGTACATCCCGTTGATCTTCCCGGTGACCTGGCTGCTGGACAAAAAGGGGCTCCGGGTGATCGCGCTGGTGGGCACTGCGCTCAACTGTGTCGGGACGTGGATCAAAGTGGTCAGCGTCCGGCCCGATCTGTTCGCCGTCACCTTCCTGGGGCAGTTCTGCTGCTCCTTGGCGCAGGTCTTCATCCTGGGGATGCCGTCGAAAATCGCCTCGGTGTGGTTCGGTTCGGAGGAGGTGTCCACCGCCTGCTCCATCGGAGTCTTCGGGAATCAGGTGATTCAGATCTGTGCTGAATAAATAGGTCAAATTAATTATTCACCCATTTTCTGATTTGGTGGATTGCTTCAGAGATTTTCTGCCAGGTCCTTGCTTCACTTTTATGGAGCACCGGGACTGCCATAATCAAAAAATAAAGAATATAAATAACACATAAACAATTATTATGGCAACACATTAACTAAAATAATAAATAAATAAATAAATACATAAAAACACAAAAAGCACAGATCTACAAAATCTTGTAGTATACACCTCCAGTCTCTAAGCTATAAAAAAAAATATATATATATATATATATATATATATATATATATATATATATATATATATATATATATATATATATATATATATATATATATATATATATATATATATATATATATATAGGCACAGCCAAGATATTTGAGAACCTCAAGCTCCCAGGCCTCTGGTAGAGGACCCGAGCTAAGAGGAAGAAAAAAATCACCACCCGTGGTGGGTGAGAAGGGAATTATTTATATATATATAAAATAAAATAAATAAATAAAAAAATAAAAAAATATATATTTCAGATACCTCAAAACTAGTTCTGAAATGGCATCACTGGCATAGATATTTCATTTTTAGTTCAATAATTGCATTCTTATTGCTGTAATTATGGAATAATTCTTTGCCAGATTATATGGATTGTAAAAGTATGTGTAGAACTGAATGACATATAAAACTAAAAAAAAAAATATTAAAGAGAAAAATGCATTTGTAAGTATTAAAACAACATAAATAAATTAGTGATACATGATGCATAGATAAATCAAATTTAGAAAAAAAGAAGGGGATATTATTTACAAAGAAATTGAAAGAAGGAAAGAAATAAAGCAAATAACAAAGAAAACAAATAAATTAAAAAAAGGAAGAACTAACGAACAAAGAAACAAGATCTAATATAGTGACTGTTTTTACTTTTTTGGTCAATTTTTATAGGATAATAATAATCTCTTCGAGCTTTTTTGTAGTTATTTCTTTATTCTTGATTTTGGCTTTTCTGGCCTTCCATATAGGTTAACACATTTTAAACATTTAAAATTGTCATCAATTAGTATTTCTCTTTTCTCATAGTCATATCCCCTGATACATACATAAATAAAAAATTATCCCATTGCATGACATAAGTCGCTCCTCTTCCATTGGTTTATTTTCTTGCTGGTGGTTTAATTTGGAGAACTTGTCAAAACACACTTCAGAATATTACAAGCTTTACCCAAAAACTAGGGTAAGACTCATCTTACAGGTATGATGCAATCATCAACTACAATACAGCTGGCAAACTGGAAAATATGTATCTACACAATTTTTCAAAAATATTTTTGAAAAATGTTTCACTTTTTGCACATACTGCATGCTAGAAACTTTTATTGTATCATTTCAGTTACTCTAGTCAATGTCTGGTGGAGATACATTTTTAACACACTCAGCACTAGAAATAACAGTAACAGTTATCTGTTGATACATCTCTTGAGTCAAGATCTTGACATTAAGAGGGCATCATGTAGTGCTGGGGATGTCACAACTGAGAGCAGTAGCTCAAGTTCAAATAGAGATTCAATAAATAGGAACAAAAGATTTTAGCCATCAAAAGCCTGAAAAATGTTTTAAAAAACGATACACGCACAAACACAGTGACCAGTACCAGGGTGAATGATTTCATTTTCAGGAACTTAGAAAGTATGGTGTAAGTTTTTCCTTAGAAACATCACATAGACTGTTGCTTGCAGTTTGTGGTGAGAAGTAGCAAAGACTTGTAAATATTAACATTTGTAGCTAGTTTCTGCCATCTGCAAGCATTATTTTTCACAAGGGTTGTTTTGACTTTTATGTTTAAGAGTTATTTTCACTTTTATTAATGGAAGTCTGAGTTGGAAATGGTTTCCGAAGAATTAGACTCTCTCATTTAAAAGCATCACCTGACATGATGGATGGTAATGAATAAGTGGACGTTGTAGTATGATCACATGCAGAGTAACGAGAAAGAACGGACCAAGGGACACACCATTATTCATTCCAGCTCCGCTCGCATCTTTCTGCAGTGTCCAGACTGGAAAGCAAGCGGTTGGGAAGCACAATCTGGAATCCTAAGACAGCTCACTTTGGCTGATCCAGGCAGAGGCCCGCTTCAGGACGGCTGAAATGCCTCAAAACAATACCTTGAAAGGAAACCGTGCAAATTCTGAACTCACCGTTGAAGAATGGCTGCAGTCCAAGGCTGCAAAGGGTCCCTCTCCGGGCCTTACTTCTCTGCAGTGGAGCTTGGAGTCCCATGGCAGAACACTCTCCCCTGGCTCCAGATTGGGAGTTGGGACTTCAGGTGATCAAGCTGAGCTGTTCCAAATAGCCAAAACCAAGCTTTACCATCGTCGCTGGGTCATGCTTTTTCTCTTCAGTGCAGTCTCAGCTAACAATGCCCTCATGTGGCTCCAGTATGGCATCATTAGTAACATTTTTATGCGCTTCTACAACGTCGATGCCCTGGCCATCGACTGGTTATCTATGATTTACCTGCTCACATACGTGCCCCTTGTTCTGCCCGTCCTCTGGCTCCTGGACAATAGGGGAATCCGGGATGTTGTCCTTGTCGGGTCAGCCTTTAACTGCATCGGTACCTGGATAAAAGTTAGCAGTGCCAGTCCGGATATGTTCCTGGTGACCTTCTTTGGACAGTTTGTGTGCTCAGTTGCCACAGTGTTTGTTCTTGGTATTCCTTCTTACCTTGCCTCAGTGTGGTTCGGAGAGAACGAAGTTTCAACGGCTTGCTCCATCGGGGTTCTGGGAAACCAGGTGTGTCTGAAGAAGTCAACTGGTCAACAATAATCTTTCCACTTATTTTCGCAAGTTTAAGTTTGGTTTAATTTGTGCATTTTAGCGAGAATAAAATCTTTGATTTCGATGATGATTTCAAGAAGAGGAAACTAATTGAAGTCTAACAAATAATTTGCTTACACTCACACTTTTAAACAAGTTTTGGGTGAAAAAATTTTAAATGTACAGTTGTCTGAAAGAATTAGGACATTTGCATAAACATTTAATTTATTCAAACATGTTCATACCTATTATATTATTGTTTTCAGAAAGATAATTTTAGTTAATTTATTGTGAACACCAAAAAAGAGAACTTTTTCCTCATTAAACAAACTATAAGAACTAAAATATGGTAAAGTTTAGGACACCCTGGTGTAATTTTACCAACTTTAGCTGAAAAAACCCCTTACTCTTGTATTCTCACCTTCAACTTTGAGATCTTTGAGTAATTTCTGGCAAGTTCCACCACTGCATCTCAGTGAGATTAAGATCTGGACTTTAGTTCTGAACAGAAGAGTTCAGGTCTTCAGCTTGAGTCCTTTTTTTTTCTTTTTATACACCTCACATTTTACTGTAGCATGGCTGGCTCTGATACATATCAGACCTGTCCAGATTCTGCTTCAAAGCAACCATAACACTTCTACTTCCATGACTTAGAGTTGGCATAAGTTTGTTTTTCTTAAGCCAAACATGTCCTCTGTTCTGGTGATAGCAAAAACTATTTTGCCCAAAAAAAAATTGTTTCAGAAGTCCTGGTTTTTGTCTTCATGTTCTCTGGTGTTTGTGTTTTTCTTAGAGTTCAAAGGCTTTTCCCTTGCAAATCTCCTATGAAAATTTAACTTGTGCTGTCTCTTACTGATTGGACAGGATGTCGTACTCACAAATGATTATGGCATTGTCTTCACTTTCACTTCAATATTCTGGAGCACACCAAGCTAAATGTCTGTCTGAGGTTTAGAAAGTTCAAAATGTCCTTAAAAATGCAGAGTAATGACATTCTAATTGTGTGCTCCTCACATGAAACATCTCTGTTCAAACTGGACCATTTTAAGTTATAATCCTTTTTTGTGGGTGTCCAAATCTGATTTTTTTTTTACCAGAAATTTAGCCTTTTTAAATTACACTTTACAGAAAGTTTTGCAGGTTTTGGCTTCAGTTTTGATTGAATTAATATCTTTGAAATCCCCTCTATTGTTACAGTTGATGTAACAATAAGGTAATATATTTGTTGGCCGTTATTGAAATACCCCTGAGAGTTTACATATTGATTAATTCAGTATTTGGTACTGAATTATCTGTGTACCACAAGGACTTTTATTTTGTTTGAACTATCAAACAATAAATTAAAATTTCCATTTTCAATTCAATTTAGTTTAATTAAATCGCTCCAGTTCAAGGCATTGAACTATCACGTCATTTCAATTCAATTACACATACATTCCAAGTGATCCTAGTTTATTTTGGTACTGTTTATATTACAATATGCTGGCACTTGTTTTAATTTTTTATTTTGTGTTCCTGTTTTTCTTTAACACACAGATGGGCTGTGCCATCGGGTTCCTCTTACCTCCAATCCTGGTGCCTAACGTGGAAGACATGGACGAGCTGGCAAAGCACATCAAAACTATGTTCTACATAACAGCAGGAGTGGCTACTTTTCTTTTTATCCTCGTTATCTTTGGTGAGATAAATCTGACACATAAAAGTAAAGTTATGTGCTATGTCACTACTTTCTTATCTGGCTATAAAACAATTAAGAGTTGATTTTATTTTAGATTTTTTTTTCTTTTTTAATTTAATTTAGAATGAGTAGAAAAGATGTGTGAAGCCTTATAACGTCCTCAGAGTTGTATTTCTCAACCAGGCGACAAGATAATTAAAGATATTTTTTGATTCTGAATTTAGGCAAATACTAACTTGAAGAAATGGGATTTTACTGTACAGTGAAACGGCAGCTTTCTATGAATAAAGAAGTAAATCATCAGTGACAGGCTCAAGCTCATTGTAGAAAAGACTTAGCATCATTCTCCCTTAAGTATTTTTTTTCTTTCCAGAGCTCAGACATTTAGAGGCATATTGTGTGAGTCTGTTTTTGACCGGGCAAATGAGGAGTCCTTATTCAGCAGATCTTTGCAGGGATGGTTTTAAATTCCATGCTCTGACTGAGAGCACAATTCAGTAAAAAGGAAAAACCGATGACAGATGTGTACGCACTGGGAGATTCATATGAAAGAGCATTAGTCCACTCAGGAGAAATGTCCTGGCTGAAAGGCTTTCCTGAACAGAAGTCAACAGTATTATTTTGTCGCAGCAGGGTTTTGTTACTGATGTATTAGAAACAAATAAACCAAAAGCCACAGGAAAATTCAGTACATTGTGGTAAAGGGAAGTGGCGCGACATGGGAGGATGCACAGGATACGTGATGTTTGGACAAACGGTAACGTATAGTGAGCTTTGAATTTCTGTGAACCGCAAAGTTTTTTTTCCCGATTTAACATTTTCATCCAGCTGTAAGGCCTTTTTATAAACTGCTCATCTATTTCACACACCTGCATCTAAATGCTCTTCTATGGATTGTAAATTATTCACAATGCAAAGAAACAGGAAAACAGTTTGCACAGCAAAGAAAAACAGTTTTCAGGAGGGTGACTGTCTTCTGTTAGCGGGAAAAGAGTGGGCACACTGGTAATCACTCTAGCATTCCTTTAAACAAAAGGATGTTTGTGAAAGCATTTCCATCTAGTACCATGAACAACATTCAGAAGAACCACTGTGTCAGTATGAGTTTGACACAGTGGTTATTGTGTGATTGTCTCCTGTTGTGATTAACTGCAAACTTCAGCTAATTTCTTCAACATGTGACCAGCTGAATGCCGTGTCATGTGCATTTTTCAGTTTGACAACTTTGAATGTGGGGTAAAATTATACACCATAATTGACAATAACTATATGAGCATATTTTTTCTCTCCAAACTCATTTTACTGCATCATGCCTATCGGTTGAAAGGTTTTCAAATGAAAATCTGGTAAAACTAAAAAACTAATTTTTGTGTGTAATTTTCTTTGTCTGACTATTTATTGCCTAATTTGTTTAAGATTCTTTGTCTTTCTTTTCTTGGGTCAATATAACTGAAGTCACTGTGCAATTTGAAATCAGGTCACATTTTCATGGCTTAACATTTCAGTGACAGAAATTTTGCATACCAGTGCACTAAGCTTGAGAAACATTGCTTAGTTTAGCATCAAGGCCGGGGAAAAGTGTGTGTGTGTGTGTGTGTGTGTGTGTGTGTGTTGAGGCATTTCACAATATGGGAATTGTCTTAAACTGACACATTGCACTTTTGCTTAATGTTCCTTTTATATAGTTTTACTATTAATTCAGTGCGTTAAAAGTAAGAAAATTGCAATATCTAATTAAAAAAAAAAATTTACATCTCCTTCAAATTTTATTTTTATTTAATTTTTTTAAGTTATTTAGCTTGATATGTTGCTTTTTTTTGCTAAGCTAAATCAAGAAAGAACAACAGATCAAGATAGGTAACATTAAATAATGTATACATTGCAAAAAAAAATCATAGAAAGATATAAAAAATTTTAATATTTACTTATCAACTTCAATAGAAAATACATCCAGTAGAATGTTCAATCATTTTCAGTGAATGCTAATCTAGAACTGTAGGCAGAGGAAAGGTTTTAGCCGCTCAATTCCCACGGCCAGCTAAGCAAGGTCAGTGTCATCAACTAAATAGCTTGCTCTCTGGTTACCTAGCAACAACCTGTTAAGTAACTTCTGCAGCAGCAGTTTCAGGGGTCAACTAAGTTCACTGTAGTCTGGAGAGATGCAGTTTTTTTTTTTGTTTGTGTTTACTAAAAGTAAAAAAAAACTGCTTAATAAAAATTCATCTGTCAGTGCCACCGTCGTCATTTTCTTTCAACCTAACACTACAAGCATATGAAAAGTCTACGGTCGTCTCAACCCGCATGACTGCTTAAAAATGAACTTCAGCTGGAAGTAAAAGGAAAAAATGAATCTAATTGCTCAAGAGAAAACTCTGGATAAAAGACGAAAGGTCATTTGACCAGTTTGACAGGTTTTCAAATATTTAAAACAATCAATAATTATCACTTTTAACTGACATGAATTGCTCTATTGTGATACAGTTTTCATCCACATTGTTCAGCCCTAATCAAAAGTGCTTATTTTTTATTACGGTACACAGGATGTACTTTAGAATAGTTGAGTTTTTATTTTTTTACTTGAAAATGAAGACAAAGCTCAAACTAAAATATACTTTGACTTTTCACTGTTAGCACTACGAACATATTCTGTAGAATTTCCTTCATTTATTTCAAGCATGGCAATTTTTTAGCAACATATGGATCTCTTCATGTTTTCCGTGAGACAATTTTATTCCACTTAGTTTCATCATATGACACATACACACATAACATATCCAGGCTTCCATGCAAAATGCCATGTGTGAGGGCCGACCTGCTGCGAAGGCCATCTGTAGCCCCGCAACAGTCCTGTGAGTCAGCAGGGCGGACAAAGTCCCGCGAATGAGAAATTTGCATAAACTGTGTGGAGAGAAGTGAAAGAACAAGTTTGGCTCCTGCACTAGTTTGCAAAAAGACATTGACCACACATGCATGTAAAAACTAACAATTTAGTTTACACAAAGTTCCTATTTTAAATTTAGATTTTTAAATTTCCAGCAAACACATTTGCTTGTAAAAACGAAAAGAAAACAAATACAAAACAAGTTTGGTGCATTTCAACTCTATTTTTAACTATCTTTCTTAATTAGCATCGTAGCAATTACTATAAACTGGTTACAGGAAACGCTGTCAAAGAAACACAGACACAGTATTAGGTGTATCAGTATTAGTGTAAGTATTAGGTGTTTTTCCACACCTAATACTGGCAGTCAGTAAGAGGATTATGCACAATGCAAAAGTGTTCTGAGAGTTATTTATGAAAAACAATGGACCATTTATGAGACACAAATGACTTTGGATGGACCAATATAAAAAAATGATCAGATGAAATTTGGATTTATGTTATGGCCGATACAATATTGATATTTTGTATAATAATTACATTTGTTGACCTAAACATCGAATACTATAAAAAATGTGATCAGATTTAGTTTTAATGCCTCACAATCATCAGTTTCACATATCCAAACAAATACTACACGGTTGAAACACAACAACATGACAACAAGTTGGACATAGATAGATATTAACAAATTCAAAATTCGACTTATGGGTTCAATACTTATATGTTACAAGATGACTGCAGATATGATACGCATCCCTACAAATGACCATTGTGTCATAGACCGTTTCCCCAGTTTCTACTTGATATTGTGACTCGTTTCTTTAGATGTTTTTATATTGTTTCACAAGAAAGCAGTGTCTTGAGGTGATGCCTTAAAATTTATCCATGTGTGCTGCCATCTCACCTTGTTTTCTTCATAATATATGTCAGTTTTCCAGGAGCGCCCGAAGCTTCCTCCGACTCTGGCGCAGGCCTCAGCTCGCACAATGCCACCAGAGGACTACTCCTATGTAGCGTCCATCCTCAGGCTGCTTCGAAACAAACCCTTTGTGCTCCTCATCATCAGTTATGGTTAGTGAAAATGTTTTATTCTAGTATTATAGCTAGTGCTTGTGACCATTTCTGCAATAAAGTGCATTAAAAACATTTAAAATTGGTTATTGATTTTAAAATTAAAAAATTTGGGCTCACAAAAAAATATATATATATATATCTTGTAGTATTATACCGCTCAGTATCCACAAAATATCAAACTGTGCTTATTCTCTTCCTTGATTAGCAATGATTACAGTAAGAAAAGAAAAAGAAAAAAAAACTTCCAGGAAGGCCTGAAGACTTTCTGTTTATTGACCGACGAAGTACATCTTATCACTCAATCATGGATATATCCATACATGCAATTATCACCATTATTGGAAAACCCATTGAGATCATAGGGAACACATGTTGGCGTGGTGGAAGGTTTGCTCATTTGCTAATGTTTAACTACTAGTTGGTCTCAGTGTGACTGAAAGATCACACCACAAGTTCATATTTTAATTCTTGGAGGTCCAAGGAGAAATCAGTTATAAACTGAGCGAATAATTACAAAAATCACTTTTCAAATAAATATTTTACAACAAAATGAAGATAATCTTCTTCATAAAAAATATTTGACTCTTCACAAATCATGTATTGTCTTAGACTTTTCTTAAAATGTGATAGTTCTCTGGATACATTCACTTCTGTCTAAAATAGTTAAAAGAAAGTTATTTGTTTTTGTTTGGCTTTCCTTGTTTTAATTCAAATGACAAGTGCTGGACAAGAGTTTCTTGTCTCTTCCTTCAAGTGAACCTTTGGGTCACAGGTCACTGGACTCAGCCTTCACCTGTCTATGTCACTTCACTGAGCTCATGTTGTTTTTCATTTGAGTCCAACTGGATTCAAGATATAAAATTTATTGTAATATAAAATTGTTATAATTTTGTTGTTGTGTAATTGTTCATCAGGAAACACAGTGAAAAGTTTTATATAGAGGGCCAGAATTGGCCAAAATCAAAACATTAAATAGTTCCATAAATACAAGAAGAAAAATGGAAATGCACACATTGAATTGTAAAAAAATGTTTACTGGTAATGTCAAAGTCAGTGGTCTGCAGCTGAGCTAGATTAGCCAATTATCTCATAATGGACTGCGCTACAGGAAATATGAAATAACGGAACTATTAGTAAATTAGAGATATGATTATTTGTGGAAAATCAATTAGTCTTCCCTTAATCCATATGTGGGGGATTAAACCAGCACAGGACCAGCGAGGTAAAATTTATCACATTTATTGAATATAAAAATAAATTCTTGGGAATATCTGACAGCAAAATGCTCGAAGTGATCAGAGGTGTTCCCCCCAACGAACACCTCTTATAAAGCGACTTCCCCACCCAAATCACACAATGACTTTTCCCCTTGAATCTGCTCAGCTCTTCCCTCTTCAGCTGTAGGTGCAAGGTTTGTTTTCCTGAGCTGACGCACAATAAAGCCACTACTTGGAAAAACTGATTTTCTACTGGGATTCACAGAGTCCCTGTCCTCACACTGTTCTTCAACAAATAACAAGTGTTTTCAAGTGTTTTTTATACACTTGAAAAACAGGTATAAAAGGTTAAATGTCAAAGTAAAAACCTGAACCTGATTACAAATAATCATTTCATTCACATTTATTATAACATTACATATGTATCGTGTATGTATTACATTCACTAGAATAAATGTTATTGATTGGATTGTGGTACTTTTGGCAATAGATAGTTGTCAAGTTCAGTGTCTGATTGTCCAAAGTACAGCTTTTGATAAGTGGGTTGATGAAGAACTTGATGTAATGGTCTCTCCTGACAGGCCTGAACGTGGGTTGCTATTATGCTGTAGGAACTCTGCTGAACCGCATGATCATCGAACGTTACCCTGTGAGTTAAAAATTAATTTGCAAGTATCTCTAAATTAATTTATTATTTGAAGAGTTTATTATTATTTGAAGAAATGCACTGATCAATCAGCCCAGACAGGGTAATTTTACCTTGACTGGCTGTTTAGTTGTCAACGCTGACTAATCTGTTTTTTGTTTTTTTTTTAAACTCCCACAGTTTTTCGGTTTACGTTTCAACAGTTGTTTCATATGTAATAAATGAACTAACTTTTTTTTCACTTTTCCATTTAAAAGATAAAAAGGCAAAATTTCTTGGTGTTAGAAAGGTATTTTTTCATAAAAGGGATTTAGTTTGAAAGTCACAATATTGAGTCACAGATGTCATTGTGTATTTATGACTCATTGAACAATATCTCATGCTCTGCTTTTTTTTAAGCCAATTATCTTATTTACCTTTGTATATGTGGTCGTACTATGGACCTTCCTTGCATCTGGAATAAATATCGATCAATTGGTCGATTGATTATTGAGTTTGCTTTTGTTTGGCATTTTGTGAAATGAGGGTATTGCCTGCTCCATGTTTTCCTTAGTAAAGATTTTAACTGATTAAATCTTTGGCCAGATACAATAAAAAACAGAAAATGTTCCTTTACTACATTCCTAAACAAGACCCACCTTTAAACAGTTTGTTAGTTTTATAGATTTGTGGGGAAAACCCCCCAACAAAAACAAGGAAATATTTTATCCAAATGTCACCTATTTAAAACAAATCCACCAGAAAGTTTTGAAAACTCACAGTGAAAAATGTGAAATTTTGAAATGGAACTACTGTAGAACTTTTGTACAACCTTAGCATTAAACATAATGTAGCTAAGTGCTACATTAGCAGCAGCTGATAATCAAAACTATGATTTACACTATTTCATGTTTTTTTTTTTTCGTCGCATAAAATCCCAATAAAATGTCTTGAAGTTTTGAATACCTTGCAAGGCACTGCTAATCTTAATTATTTTTTATTAATAACACAATGTATATTAATTGCTTTGTTAAGAACTTGAGCTCACTTCCTCTTGCTGTGACAGGGTGAAGAAGTGAATGCTGGGAGGATTGGGCTCACAATTGTCGTTGCAGGGATGGTCGGCTCCCTTATCTGTGGAGTCTGGCTTGACAGAACAAAGACATATAAGTAAGTCAACATGAGCGCAGCAGATCCTGAGAAAGGAGGATGTTTGGTTTATGAAATTAAAGAGACATGGATAAAGGGAGATATAATTAGAAGTCACATATAGCCAACTTTCTATAAAGTTATTACATTTTCATCTAAAGTCAGAGTCCCATCTTTAAAGCTTTATACAAAGCATCTGCAGATGTTGTCTCTTCCTTCCTGTCTTCTTCTGTAGTGTTTTATTTGTTGGCTGTTTAGTCTGCATGGCTGTTTAACCAGGTGCAGACTGCTGTTACAACTGCGACCTCTCTGATCTTCCTCATGAGCTTTCCGGCTGTGCGAATAGTGATGCTCATTATTCTCAGCTGTTCTCCTTAAAAAACTTTTGCCCTACAAATGGGGAAATACAGAATTTTTTTTTCCCCTTAATTAAAAATACCCCGCTAATGCACAGTGGCATCTGGCTTTTTAGTACAGTGGAAAATGTGGAACTGGTTTTCTGTTTCTCCAGTAATTTGACTCTAAGACGTTTGTTAGCTTTATCCTCTGACAAAAAAGGCACCAATTTATAATGTGGCTGGAACAGTGAATACGGCTCACCTTTGGTGTACAGAAAACAAAGTCTCACTGAAAGGCTCTGAAACCTACATCTAAAACCTGTTGGTCCAGAGAAAAGCTGACGTTGATGTTAGCAGTCGGTGAGACAGCCGGCAGCTCCTCGTCGGTCCTGCTGTGTGGGTTGACTTCAACCAACATAAAACAATAAATCATCTCAAAGCTTTGCACTTTCCAGTTATTGTGGTGCAACACATTCTGTGTGGCTATTTGAGTGCCATGGTGGAGGAGAAGAGTGTTCACTCAGCATTGAGTCCATATAGGTCTAATTAGACCATAATAAAAAAAGGTTTTTCTAGAAAAAAGAAAAAAAGAAATTTTCACAAAATACTTTTACGTTTTTTTGTTCTATAAAATGTTGTTAGATTTTTGAAAAGATGTGAAGCAAAAAAATCTCTCATATATGTTTATTTTTACAGACAAACTACTCTCGCTGTGTACATCATGACTCTGGTTGGTATGATCATATACACCGCAACACTTGACCAGGGACTCCTCTGGGTGGTGTTCATCACTGCTGGATGTCTTGGGTATTATTATTTATGATATTCTGGTGTATGGGTTGTGAAGAGAATTTCAGATTATGGAACAAAATATGACAAAATTTTCTGATCTATATTGAACTATTGAATTTCTTTGCTCATATTTTGGTACAAAATATAAATAAATCTAAATTAAGAAATTTTGACAAAATATATTGAACAAACTCCTACTACTTTCTGTATTAGTTGCTACAAAATGTTGTCCTGTTAATACCACCCCTTTGTACTTTTTGCACACAAAATGTTCCAGATAAATTGTTCCTGTCTAACAGAAACTCATATGATTCTACCTAAAAAAAATGGAGTAAATGTGAATTAAAACAAATTGTTCTTAATATTTTGTAACAACAAACAAAATTAGATATGATTTAAAAAAACAACAAAAAAATAACTCGTCATCATGTTTGCTGTTATCTTATTTCTCTCTCTCAAAACATATTGGCTGACATCAAAAATAGGAAAGTGTACTATCTGAAAGACTTGTGCTTGACGTCACTTCTATGGAAGGAAATAAATTTCCTACAGTTGCTTAGTAATAGTATCCGATGCCAAAACTTTGCTGTTAGGTCTAAAATCCCTACTGCCATAAAGCAATAGAAAGATTAGAGTACATTTAGGAGGTACAAAGTTTTCTTCCACATGTGAAGTGTCATGAAAAACTCTCCAGCAGTTCAGTAGACATAATACTGAGACTGAATAAAACAAATATTGTCAGTTCAATGATCAGATTGCAGCTGTTTTTTTGAGCATGATGTAACACATTACGTAATTTTTTTTTGCATGTGTCTGGCTCCAGGTTCTTTATGACAGGCTACCTGCCTCTCGGTTTCGAGTTTGCAGCTGAGATGACGTACCCGGAGTCAGAGGGAACGTCTTCAGGATTGCTGAACTGTTCAGCACAGGTGAAGCTGTGACTCATGCAAGCCTTTTTATGACACAGTAGTAAGAAAATCTAAAGAGAGGAATACATCTTAGGATAAAGGTTTACAGAAACCCATTTTTTTAAAGTTATCCCAATAGATCTATAATGTTGTTTTGTTTTTATTTCTAACTGAACACGTTGTGCACACATAGGTGTTTGGCATCATATTCACAATCTGCCAAGGGAAAATCATTGACAAGTTTGGGACGTTGGCAGGAAACATCTTCCTCTGTGTATTTCTGCTGATTGGCTCAATAATGACAGGTATGGCTTTTGTGAATATATAAATGTGCGAAGCAGTTTCAAGGTATTATTTTGAAGTCATTCATACTGAGGTGTGCACTGCCAATGTTTTCATTTCTCTAACTCTGTTATTGTTTTACTAAAGCCTCTGTGGAATGTGGTAAATTCCAAGAATGTTACTCTTTGCTTCTGTGTATCTTGAAGCTGTAAAAGGTCATATTTCAGGAAACAAATCACTTTTTTAACTGCATAATGTCAGTTCGGTATTATTGTAAAACATTATGTAAAAAGACGTCAAGGACACAAGAGGACTAAATCTTTTAAAGGCACCATACAATTATTTCACAAAAACAAAATCTTGCTTTTCTACATATCTGCAAAGTCAAACTAAATAAAAAGCATAAAGAATATGTGAACATGTAATGACAAAAAGCTAACACTTCATCTAAAGGTTACTATTAAAAAAATTTACTGTAATTCTTAAAAGCATTTATACAGCTTGATTTTTGCCACATATTGTTACATTGCAACCTAAGAAAAATGTTGGCATTTATTAGAAGTCTTTATGATAGATGAACACATTAGTCCATGCATAGTAGTGAAAAGTAGATTTATTTATTTTTTTCTTAGCGAAAACCTTCCAAACCCCAACTTAAGAGTTAAGGCTGTCATAGCTGCAAAGGACAGGGTGATGTTAAAGTCTAACTCATGCTCTCATACACACAACGGCAGACGAGCGAGTGCCTTCGACAAAACCATTTCGCTGTATATTTATATTTTAGGTGTGCAACATTTTAACATTTTATTTATGTTAAAATAAAATGTTTCTTGTCGCTGTTTGTGTGGTTACTGTGACGTTGCTTTATTCTTTGGACACCACCAGGGGGCGACACGCCACAAGCTCCACACGTTTTACTTTCAACAATGAGAAAATTTGAAAGGGATTAAAAAAAAGTACACAAAAACCTGTTGACAAGTGTGAAAATACAGGAACCACCCAAACAAAATGTAGCTTTGAAAGAATCACATGGGGAAACAATCTGAATTGCATGCAGATGATGTAAGGTGCACAACAGGTTTTTCAGCTCTGTGCAACAATACACACACCAGCAGAGTTTTTTCAGTAATTAAAGGTTACTGACCTTCCTCAGTCAATACAGAACCACTAAAGAGTTTCCTTCAAAGTCTCGTGAGAGCTTTATGAGCAATGTGTTACTTTTAACAATACACATTAGGCACTGAGACGATAAACCTCGCGCTCGCTAGATAAACAAGAATCCGTGATGAGACTTTATGCTGTCAAAGGTCAGGAGACTGACTCATTTGTTTTCTCAGAGTTCAGACTATCAATAACTTGTTTTGGTCATAATGGTTTTAAAGAAAAAGGAACTGCTTTTCAGAAAACAAAAAACTTACGTTTGATTTATTTTGCTTTCAAACAAAATGAGTCAATTACTCTCTTCTTGTGAAATAAACAAAGCTGTAAAATCTTTTATATCCATTGAGGATTTGATATGGCTTCAGTGTCTAGGTTTTTGCCATTTCTCTCTTTCTGCAAAGTCTTTGAAAATATTCAGCTTATGGCGCACCAGTTAAGTGTCATTGTCTGTGGAGGTATGGCTGCCTATTCTTTCTCTCGCTGCCATCATTTATGCTTGTATACTTCATAACATTTTGCTTTTATTATTTATTTATTTTTTTTACAATATAATTTTATGGCATCTCATGATCTTGTGCTGCATCTTTCTGTGTTGTAGGTTTGATCAAGTCTGATCTGCGGAGACAAAATGCAAACCGGCTGGCCAAAGAAGAGGTAAGTGGTGAAGGAAGGTAAGGGGATGGTGCTTGTGTAGAGATAGTCAAGGAAAATTGATAATAAAAACATAAAGTGAAAATGACAACGTAATGAACTAGATCACAATAAAAACACAATAAAAGATTATTTATCATACATACTGAATATGTCTTCATTTACAATAAGATTAGTAAATGCAGAGTCAAAGCTATTTTTGAATAATTGTTACTATTGTGACTTTCTTTTTGTGTGTTTGCTTGTAAGGCACAGAGTCACATTTATACCACATGCTTCTCTAGAAATAACCCACCATGTTCCAGTGTTGTCTATTTTTTATGCCATATGTATTTTTGCATACAGGTGTATTCAGACATAAATGCAAGATCAGAAATAAAATGACAAGAAGATATGCGATGCACAGGTCTCAGCTAACATACACTGCCCAGCCAAAAATAAAGAGAAAAAATAGAAACAATATCAGATTTTTGTTCGACCATCTCTATGTTTGATGACAGAACCCATGGTGCTGCTTTCAGCATGAAGTGAAATATTAGTACATTAATTCCCATCATCCAACGTCTTTTTTTAAAACTTCAATTTCAAAAACCAAAAAAAAGCTGCCTGATACACAAAGTTGCAATTTCACCCCAAAAATCCTCAAATTCACAACGACTTTGTCATTTCCATATGTTAATGTATGCATCACGTTTTACACATTCAATGACTAAATTCAGTGCATATGCAAGATTTCAAAATTGCGTATACAGCAACTTAAACACAAAATGTACTGTTCACTCTCTCAAAGCGAGTTGCTCGCATCATATATGAGGAAAAAGAAGGATGAGGAGGAGGGGGAAGAAAAGGTATGAACAGCGAGTCACAGGGTTTATGACCCACATTGTCAGAGTTCTCCACATTCTGTTAGAACTCCTTTTTCATCCTCTTTGTGCTGTTGGCAAGTTGCTGAAAATAATAACACTAACAATCATTTAAAAAAAAAATCACATTTTTATTTATAGTTGCCTTCAAGACCCACATGCACATTGAACAGGATAGAAGCAGTCAAAACAGCATGGAATACAATAGACAACACAGCAGGGAAAGACCTTGTGTTTGATCCTTCACTGCATGGCTGTAACTCATGGTGGGGGTGCAGGAACTTCCCATAGTTAAAGGGAAATTACTTAAACTCTGAGAAGACATTCTGGTGGGGATGTGAAACCCTTGATGATGCCATTCTGGTTGTATAGTCAGGAAAGCTACAGGAGCAACCTACGTTGTTTGGCGAGTACGTATAGCAGACTAGCGTCATGAAGCCCTGAGACTAAAATTAGTTTTTCAAACTCCCTCTTGTCTAGCAACACTTAAAAGGTCTTGAAGGCCTAAATACATTTTCTTTATCTTCATCTGGTGTCACAGTGGGCTTAATAAATGAAAAGCTGCTCACTATATTGAACGGAATCAAATGAAGGGGAAAACTTAATAATCAAGACTCTTCTAAAATGAGCATCTCAACTGTGTGCTTTATTAAATGTCTATTTGGCTGGGCAGTGCATGTTTGCCTACAGCTGCAATCAATCCAGATATACTGCTCTTGTGATTCACGCTGTTTTCGAACTGTTTAGTCATCGTGTGTTTCTAATTCTGGATGGGCCTCCGAGCTCTGTGGTGAAGTTGATGCTGAGTGCTGACAGTAAAATCTTGGGTTTCATGTGTGCACATTCCTCACTTCGAATCTAGATGAGCCTGAGTCACCTTAAGCTATACTTTTGGCTTTTGCAAACTTGCACCTTTGCACTTTCTGCAGGACAACGAGGCACTGACTTTGGATTTGTTTTTTTTCTTTAATTCATTAGCTTGATCAGAGAAGATTCAGTGGCTTTTATGAATAACGGCGCAATACATGATTAATTAAACCTCCGTCAGTTTCTCCTGAACTTCATCCCAGACTGGAGCCTCATGCATCTGTAATTGCTGAATGAGAAATGATTGGCAGCTGTTGTTTTAGGCGGAGAGGCGGATGGTGGAACAAGACTATGGAGCGACAACCCAAATCTCATCCCAGCCACAAACTCCTTCCTCTCAAGCCTGATCAAACAAAAATTTTCTGTGCACACAAAAAAAATCTTCTCAAATTTTAGCTCAACACACAGCATTAGAAAGGTAGGAGCACAGAACAATCACACACTATTGTTGATTATCTTGCGACCTGCTGTACACTATTTCATTGCGCACCTTTGAATCTCTCCACACTCCTTTCGTCCTAACAGAGAATGAATCTTTTTTCCGGATATAAGTAAATTAATGTTTGTTCTTTTTCTCTTTACCGTTAATGAATTAGCATTAAAAGATTCTCATTTGTTGGTGGTAAGAACCAAATGTACTCAGTGTGAAGCATTATTATTATTAGGCATGTTTTTGTGTAAATATGTTACTATGTTTGGCTAAACATGCAAGTCAAATGGCTAATTTTGGTGTACATATAGACATTTATATTAAATTACCAATTTTTTTTATTTTACAGAAACCTCCTGATTCCACCACGGGAAACTTGGACTTACCTACCATCATCAAAGAAGTCCGGCTGTAGAGGAATTAATTTAATCTGTGACGATTTTGATATGAAGTACTGATAATCATGAAACCATCAGATCTTTTTCTCTTCTGAATAGACTGTGACAAATCTGTGAAACAATGCTGCCTTGACAGTTTGATCTGTCAGTATTTTATTTTTATGTTTATTAATATTATCTGACCAAAATAGAGCAACAAAGTTTGATATTTTGTTCCTCCACTTTAGATTTGATTTCATTACACAGTAGTTTTGAGATTTAGGTGTATGATTATGTCCAGAGTTGCTGGAAAAAAAACAAAATTGTAATAGTGTTTTTTTTTTAATTTGTTTTGTTGTTGTTTTTTATTATTATTATTTTTGTGCAAACCTCATGAGGTGAAGGGCAGTGTTATTACTACTAGAGTTTATTTGTCAAAACCCAACTAATGAAGACAGAGAAATATCTAAACACTTTATGAAAACAGTCACAATGTGTGCTGCTAAAATAGAATCCAATATTAGAGAATGGTTTAAAGGGGCAGTATTATGTAAAATTGACTTTCTTCAGCTTTACACCATGTTAAAATGTTATTCCCTCATCAAACACATACCTAAAGTGTTGCCCTGATTCTTTCATGCATGTTCGAGAAATCCTTCAGTCTCCCATGGCACCTTTGAGATTTAACTTTACCTTGGTGCTGCAGTTTCAAAGCTTCTGAGCTTCTGCCTTACAGAACAGCCCTCCCCAGCAACTGCCCCACTCAGCTCCTTCAGGCTAGTCAGCAGTAATTAGTAAACACCTGGTGGATCTGCTGAGCTTGTTATATGAGCTACTTCTCAGTGCAATGCTGGCAAAACCGCTGTTAAAGGGTTAATAGAAGAGTGATGTTGTGATTACTTCCTGAAGGTTCAACTTCAGAAAGACAGTTTTTAGAGCAAGAGGCACAATTTCAAGTCTTTGGATATTGAAGTCAAATTTCTTTTAAGTAATATTTGTTTTATGCAGCATTTTCATAACAACTGAAGGCAAGATAGTTAGTTTATTGTGCCATAAAATTTTACTATGTGCCTACAAAACAGATAATATTGCCCCTTTTACCAGAGAAAATATCCATGTGATTGTATCAGTGAACAAAGTGTTCATTTCAGTTTTCAAAGGGCTGAGTCTGTTTCCAGTCACACTGACTGTTCAAAGCACTTTACACCAGAGCCAGATCCAACCAATCATGCTCGCATTTGTACAAGACAGATTGGTAGGCAATTTGGGAGTATGGGTCTTGCTCAGTGGCACATTGACAAATGGCAGAAATCAAACCCACAACTGTCGGATTGCAAGACAATTAATTTGCTGCTGAGCTGCAGTTGCCCTTGAGCCACAATCACCTATGAAGCCCTTTTTACCTTCTGTGAAGACAAGTCTTCACTCTCCTTGC
This sequence comes from Gambusia affinis, assembly GCF_019740435.1. Lineage (NCBI taxonomy): Eukaryota > Metazoa > Chordata > Actinopteri > Cyprinodontiformes > Poeciliidae > Gambusia > Gambusia affinis. Next base: position 11,678,984 of record NC_057889.1, read on the forward strand.
AGACATGTACAGTGGCTCTTCTTCTCCTTTGGTGCCCCTGGAGAAGAGGTGAAGAGGACCCTCACATCAGTTGTTATTAGGGACATTTGGCGACCCTGAGATTTGTGCTCTTAGTTTCAGTAGCCTACTTTCTTCCATCATGTGTGTCATAGTTCCAGCTATTCCACTTTTTTTATTCTCCTGTTATTTCTCTTTAGGTTGGTAGTTATTTTCTTTCAACCACTCTAATGACTAAAGACAAATTTCTCTCATGTCAGTTGGGTGTTTTTTGTCTTTCACATTTTTGAAGAGCGTTTCTAAATCTAGCCTCTATGTTACATCATATTTAAGACACATTGTGCAAAAAGGAAAAGATGGGTTTCTAATTAAACACTAAATAGTGGCTGCACAGTGGTGTAGTTGGTAAAGCTGCTGCCTTACAGCAAGAAGGGCCTGGGTTTGATTCCCAGCCTGGGGTGTTTCTGCACGGAGTTTGCATGTGTGGGCTCCTGCTTCCTACCTCAGTCCAAAAATGTGACATGTTAGGTCAATTGGTCTCTCTAAATTCTCTGTATGTGTGCAGGATTTTTTGTCCTGTGTCTCTGTGTTGCCCAGCGACAGACTGGCGACCTGTCCAGGGTGAACCCTGCCTCTCACCCGGAACGTTAGCTGGAGATGTGTATTTTCTTGAAAACTGTGTTTTATTTTATTTTATTTTATTTTATTTTATTTTATTTTTTGCCATTTTATTGTTTTCAGCTGACACTGGGGTTGATTGAAACAAACAAATGCTGTAACACAACCTCTAGAGGGCGCCCTTCGTCCATTTCTCTTTTTGACATTCCACAGTGGAATAGCCTGATTTTTGTTATTGTCAAAAATGATGGCTAACCATTGTTCTTCGGTTTTCAACAGTTGTTTCTGTTTCAATTAGACAGGCAATTAAGACATTAAAATAAACAAGAAAAGCAGCTCTATAAAACAAACAAACAAAAAACAAAACATTTAGCCAACTTTAACTTTTAATTATTGCACTTTTTTTTTCCTTTTTTTCACTACATAAATCCAGGAGGAGTCTTTAATTTTGACTGACTAACCTAGAGCCTCATAATGTTGATGAGTAGGCACTTCTGACACAGTTCATGTCAGTAGAAGGACATCCATGATTAACAGAGGGACATAAAAATGTTTTGTAATTTAATCTGTACAAATATTCTTGTTTACTTTTTTAAAACGTAAAATAAAATTATTTTGTAAAGGTTCTTCTTGCAGTTACTTGTCACATTATATGTATTTCACAATGAAACCTACATGTTGTACTCTCCTTTAGCCAATGTTAATTTCAAGTCCAGATGCACCACAGCCAGTAAAAGTCTAAAATTGATATTTACGTAACTGTTTTTTTTTTATTCTTTTATCACAAATGACTTTTAAAATTTTTATCAATAAATATTGGGAAAACCTTTCCTTCCACTTGTCCAGTATACACTACTTTGGTTGGTACAACACATAAATTCTCAGTAAAACATATTAAAGTATATGGCTGTAAAATGAAAATGTTGCAAAGAAAATGTCAAAAACTATAAATATTAACTATCAATTTGCCTGCTGTCTAGATATGACAGTAAGGACGACAAAGTATACACACATTACTAGTGTACAAACACAGCATCAGCCCGATTTTGTTTTTATATAATATTTTGTGGTATTAATTTACCTTCTGGATCACTTCAAGCTTGCCTGTGGAATAAATATTGACCTCAATAGGTAAAGCAAAAAGAGAGGCTGCAGTACCACTTATGACCAGCTGATGGTATGATAGACATATGACCCAATAAATTTTAGTGATTAGTATCTGTGTGTGTGTTTTAACATTTCTCGTCTTTTCCAACAAATCCTACATTGTGAGGGTTCACTGCCCCATAATAAGAAGTGCTGTTCATGAAAAATGAATGGAACTCATTGCAAAGTTCTTATAAAGAAAAACTGACACACTAAGGCTGTGTGTGTGACCTGCAGTGCACCAGTCAAATCTATTTTCAGTAGATCAACAACTGCAGTCAAAGAGGTGCCAGCAAATCACTAGGATCAGGAAGTTTCACTTCATGTGAATTGTAAAAAAATAGGTTTAATTGAGGGGTTTTCAACAAATAAATACTCCTAAAAATCAAAAGCAGACAGATCAGTTTCCACATCAGGCTCCAATTTTGTGATGTCCAGTTAAGTTCAATCAGAAACAAAAGGGCAACTAGTGTCAGATCTGTGGTATTTATTTATTTTTCTGACTAGATTATCCGTGATACAACAATTTCACAGGATCACTACAGTCATAGTTGCATTCACAAAGAGTATAATATTTAGTCCATGATGGTTTCTGAGTTTACTTGAGAAACTTTTGATTTCTCCCACTTATAAACTTTGCACATTAAATCTGATTCTTATGCAAGACATTATATTGATTTATGGAAGCTTTTCTTGTATGAACTATCACTATATTTACATTCCTCTAACACCGAGGTATCTATTTAAAAATATGTCGTGACACCCATGGCCAATAAAATGTTTTATATAGAAAGCAAGAAAAGTAGGGGAGGCACTTTGGTGGAGTCTTGAGCTTGGGAAAAGTGACATTTACGTTGAAGAGTGTTCAACACAGCTGCCAACGTTCTGAGGTATGGCTGGCTAAGCAAGCTCACCATGATGCCAAAAAAAGTCTCCAAAAACCATCAAATGTCCTTAGGGAACCTGCAGCTTGAAAGTGCATACCAGTGCAATCAGAAAGATTGCACTGGTATTGCACTTCCCAGGAACAAGTGAAACGTTCCTGGGAAGTGAGTAAGGGGGAAACCTTTGCTAGGTAAGAAAAACATGAGGACCAGACCAAATTTTGAGAGAAAGAACATATACAAAAGCCAGAACTTCTGGAATAAAGTTCTCTAGTCCATGGGAGTTCATCTCCAATCCTTAAGGGCTGGTGTTCTGCCGTTATAGTTGCCATGACTTCAAATGACTGCTTGATTAAGAAAGACTTTTTGCTGCACAGTTTGAAACATCAAGTCCCTGGTAGCATTTCCAGATAACATCAGTGCTTCCATTTTGGCTGCTTATAGTCGTAGCACTGCAACTCATCCAACAGGGTAGCATTAATCACTTAACCATCTAACTGTTAATTAGGAAGCAAAATTAACCTTTCCAGGAGAGAAACCTTTTAAAATAGCAAAATCAGCACAGAGAGTACTTCATAGAAAATAGCCTGTCCCAAAACATTTAAAGTTACACCTTGTGGAAGTTGTAGCACCACAGATTGACCAGTATTACCTCTGATTTGGCAATGGTGCACCTCATTCCAAAGCTTGATGATTTATTTTTCAGTGAAAACTTGCCCAACTGCGTCACAGCCCTGAGTGTGGCTGATCCTATCTTCCTGCTGGCACTTCTAAGATATGATCAACTAGCCACATTGTCATCCATCCCTCACCCACAAACCAAAAACACACAGCTGAAATCATAGACTGTATCGTGTTTTCTAGCATTCTGCAATTCACTTCTGTGCTATTTACTTTACTACATTGAAGGCCTCCACAAAACCGGTTAGATGCTTCAAGCGAAGTCTAAATTTGCCGACATCATTGCCACTAAGTGTAGGAGTGTGAAGCCATCATGAAAAGGAGAAACACGGAGAAAGAGGAGGTGAAAATGCTATGACGCATTGACTCCTGTTTAAGTTGCAGCAGAGGCTGTGTGAAACACCACTGTAAAGATGGATCATGATTTCTGATACGAATTGAAAAAAGAGCTGAGGATAACAGAAAATTTTTTAAAATGTCCAAATCTGCTGACAATCAAGAAACAAAGGGGAAAAAAAGATTTTTTTTTTTCATCTTGAGTTGAACACTATGCCTTTGGTTGAAGTAAATTTAAGAGTGTTAAACACTTACAGATGGCAGCTACTTCAAAGAGGCTGCTGAATGAACACCTCATCCATGACCGTTCTGGAGAAATGTGACACAGAGATGGACACCAGAGATGGGAGGCGCTTCTGTGAAGTCAAACTGTATTTTTGGTACATAACACTGGCAAAAGAGTTGTGCTGATCAAGCAACAAATAACAAAGATTAAGAAAGACTCAATGTTTACTTTCAAACCAAAAAATGTGGGGGGGGTTCTGATTATTTTTATTTCTGTCTCAAAACTCCATCAGCCTATTTGAGGGGTTTAATTAATTTATAAATCTACTTTAAGGTTAGCTGACTTTCCCCTTTACGCTTTGAAATGTTGTCATGTTCAAAATGAGCATTGTGCAAAAGCCATAAACCTTGCAAAAGGAGGTGGCTGAAGCTGGTAGGAGAGTCTCATTATCTACATTGTAAAAAAAAAAAAAGATATATTCCAACAAGGGTCACTCAAGAAGAAGAAATGACTCTGAAAGCATAATGAAAAGCCAAATTGCAGTTTGAAAAATGCACTCAGGGACCAGGGCCTTAATTTCTGAAGATCTGTCCTGTGGTGTGGTGAAACTAAAACTGAAGTGCTTTGCCACAATGACCATCACTACATTTTGAATAAAAAGGGTGAAGCTGTCAAGACTGAGAACAACATCCAAACTGTGAAACATGAAGATGGCAGCATCATTTTATGTGGGCATTTTAGTGGTTAACAATAGTAATAACAATAGTAATAACAATAGTAATAAAAATAATAATGATAATAATAATAATATCTTGAGATCTCAAGGGGCTAATGAGGCAACCAAATCAATACTGAAGCGTCATGTCCATCGGCTACAATAATAAAGTTGAGTCATCCAAATTACCAACACTCAGTAGAACATTTTCTCAGAAGGCATTTGCAGAAAGAGGTCAAAAGGTGCCAACAAGGCTGCTTACAAACCTGACTCAGTTATATTGGTTCTGTCTTGAAAAATGGGCCAAAACCTCCAGCAAACAACAGTGAGAAGCTTGAGAAAAGACCCCCAAAATGTTTTAATTCAAGTCACGCAGTTCAAAACAAAATTCCACCAAACACATAAGAAATGTATTCAAATAAAAAAAAATTCTGTCTTCTTACACTGGTGTTATAAATGTTTAAATCCGAGATTTAAACTATTTTGATCACAAGCACTGAGAAAATAATGCTTATGTGTATTTGTGTATGTAAAAATATGATTTCTGCTACATACATTTTCTGTCATCTACAAATAAAAATTCACAAATTTATTGCCTGGTTAAAAAAAACACTTTTTTTAAGATTAAAAACTGCATGAAAGAATTTTCAATCTCAAGAAAGGGGCGGAGGGTGGGGTGCAATAAAATTTTATACAGCCTCGTCTTTTGTGTGCAGACTGATGTTTTTTTAAATGTTTGCTTTCTCTGGCCCAGTACCCATTTCCATTGCATCTTTATTTATGTTGTTTCTGAGATTACGGCACAAAAAAAGTCTGTGTCAAACAAAACCTCTGATGAAAACTCTGGGCGTCACAGTTTTATTTGTGGCCTTGCTGATTAACTACAGCAGTTGGGAGCTAATTTCTTCCAGTGTTCACCATACCTCATGTGTTGTTTTTATTTTATTGTTCATGGGGAAAATGTTTCAGTGGGCAAAAAATGGAAAAATCCCTTAATTTTCCTCCCCATAACCAAACTACTGTTTTGGCTTTTACTGCACTCTTCTCCGCCTACATGGTTAGTTAGAGTCTGAACCTTTATTAAACGCCTCGTGTTTGCGGGTTCGTGGAGGTAAAGGTGCTACCAAGCCCTGCAAGTGCTAAAAAACGCCCTCGACTGAACTGTTTTGACAAGAGAGGTATTCACTGAACAGTTTGCAGATTTACCTAATTTGAATTTACATCTGGAGGCAGAAGAAACCCCGGGTTGTGAGCTTTTCAGGGGAGGTTTCTCCGGCTTCTCAGGTTTCAAAGCTGGCAGGCTGATCAGAGTGCACGAGGTTTGTGAGCCTTGGCAGTCGCACACAGGGCCGGGCTTTGAGGACCCAGATTAACCTACACAGAAGTTAAATAAACACACATCCACGCATGGTCGCATGAATGGACGTTTCATCACGGCCTGCTATGTTTCCGTGATTGTGTTTGAGTAATACACTGCCGCACTCCATGATGCAATCAAAAATAACAGTGAGAACGCAAAAACATATGTGGAATATGAGCAGAGAAGCATAGGGATGGATAGACTCTGTACATTTGGACCTCTTCCCCTTATTTTATTTTCAGATGGTTATCAGTTGCAACTTCCACTTTCCACTCATCAATTCCAGCATTGTGTATTCATGTCCTTGTAAAGTGGCCTCAAGGCCAAATTTTAGCTTGACCCCAACAGAGTGCATGACTCTGGAATAGAGTGGGGCCTATAGCTTCTTGGAGGGGCGCACTATAGTAGCGGGTCGTGTTAAAATAGCAGAGACAAGGGAGTTGGGGGGAGGGGACTTGTGTTTGTACACAGGGAACCCCAGACAGCTCAGTAAAAAGGAGCTTTATTATTTAGCCCACTGCCAAGCAGAGATCAGGGTGGAAAATACACAGGATCACCGGCGCCTACTCCCTTGCTCTTGGAAAATCCTCCCCAGAAGCGTCCAACCATGGGGCCTGGATTTAATCACTCTCTGTGGCATCTGTCCTCTGTCTGAAAAAGGGAATCATAATCAATATGCATCATTGTGACCCCAGATCCTGAAGTCAGATTTTGTGAAAAGTAAATATATCACAATGGTCTTTTTCTAGTTTGAATAAAATCTGTCGAAGCTAGTGTAACTTTGTAGTTTGAAAACCAAACATTCAAATGATTCAAACAATGAAATAATTGTTCAGAAGAAAGCTCAAAGTTGCTTCCGAATTGCTAAAAAAAATCATAAATCCTGCATAAAGAAAGCAGACAGAAGGCAATCTTGGTAAGATTTTTAAATGGTTCAGCCAACCGAGGCAGGTATTTTGGAACAACACATTTTATACATCCAAACCAACTATTTTAAAAATGTAGAGTTAAAATAAAGCCAATATGTTCTTTTTTTCTTTTTTGTTACATTGATTTACATTTGGATTCAAATGTTTATTTAAAAATGTAAGTGAAAGATGATCCATTTGTCAAGTTCAAGAGTTAGAGATTTTTAAATGGGGCTGATCTATTCTAGTCAATATCCTAAGGAAGCTATGAGACAGCCCTATTTTCTACCACCCTTAGAAAATCTGAGGTCAATTTAAGCTTTCTGCTTTTTATGATTTATCAAACTTACAAAAGACAAGAACATATAAATATCCAATGTTAACATTAAAAATGTGCAGAAACCCTGCTTTGACATCCATTTGTTGAAATTCATGTCCAATTCATGTGCTAATAGCAAGAAATGACCACAACATCATGGTCAAGGTTTGTATTACTCTTAAGTGAAAGACTGGCTGTGCTTCATCACACTGTTAAGCCAAAGTTCCTGTAGCTTTGTTTCTGACACACCATTAACAATGACATTGTTGGATAAATTGATCAATAGGCCTCTGCGGCTCAGGAGAATATTTTCTCCAAGGCAGATAGCAATGATATGAAAAAATATTTAAAAAAAACAAAGAGCCACAACTTAGAGGCCTTAGTGTACTTGTTTAACAACAAACTTTTTGACTGTCCAGCTACAAAAAGGCTGGTCGAGTAAAGCTTGTTTGCTTGTCTTGCCAGGAGGAAACCGCTTTTCTCCACAAAGAATTTTGGAAGCACAATTCTGGTTTGCAAAGTTGTCCTTGAAAGAACCACAAAACTTCTGGAGCAAAATGCATTGGACAAATGAGACAGAAATAGAGATGCTTGGTCATAATGCCTAATTATGACCAAAGATTAACTCTAATTTGTCCTCTCGGATGAAATAAGTGTGAGTCATTGCACAGATCACAGACTGCTGCCTCAGCTGCCTGCTCTCAACTTGAACCTCTGGCTGAAAACCTACAAGGTACGTCCTCTGGAAAACATTCATTAGCAATACAAAATCGTCCTCTGTTAATGTGAACGCTGAAGTCAAATCAGTGCCGCAATGTGCTCACCTTGAGAAACATGATCAAACGTAGCCAAAATCCAGTGAATGTGTCACAACACACTCACTGAACTTTGTTAAATAAGGTGCCAGAAAGCTGTATGGCTCATAAAGGTAACAAAGATTTTTTTAAAGAAGCAAAAAGCTTTATCACTGCAGCAAAATCCTACAAAACTGTCTCTAATCTTTTCAAAAAAATTGGTCATCGCCTTAACATCTGGAGTGATGTAACATATATCCTTTTTGGAGTAATCCAGGCCCATGATGCATTGCCTAGGCCTTGGTTTGTTCTTGGGGTTTTCCCACAGTTTGCTGAGTTTGCTGCAAGCAAAACTAAACAGAAGCTAATATGAAGCTTTAATGGTCCATAAGGGGAACTTCGGTTGCTCCATCAGCAAATAGCAAAAGGATATAGTGGAGTGGAAAACATGGACTTATGTAGCAAATGTTTTGAAAACTAAACCCTTTTCATATGCCTGTAATTCACCCACTCGCTCTCTAGTACGGAGCCCAACTACAATCATTTATATAATTTGAAATTTCGGATTTGAGAGACTAATGAGTTAATAAGAGATCCAAATTCAAATTATTGAATCAGCAGAAGACCTGCTTCGCATTCTTAGCTGATGCAAAACATCCCATAATGCATTAAAAAGAAAAACAACAACAAAAAAACTAAATAAGGTATTTGAAATTAAAGTGAGGACAAGAAAAATACTGCTAGCTTAGTTCTGGACTTCTACCCAGAACACAGTCCTAAAATGCCTCATTAATGGAAAGCAGGACTCGGCTTTATGTGGGTTTGATTCCAGGATCGTTATTTAACCAAAACCAGTGATTTCCTACTACTCCTTCAGACAGATGTGGGTTCTCATAGCTTCTCATAAATTTAGATTATGACTTTTTATATTCATCATGTCCCAATCTAAAGGAAAGATGGATAGACTTGGAAAATTATGAAGACACATCAGTCGGTTTTGAGCAAATACCGTACTTAATCAAGTTGGATAAAATATTTTATGAAATAAGATGTTTTCACTCACTAAAATTGAGCCTTGAGATGTAAAAGAATGTTAGCGTTTATGACAAATGATTTTCATTCTACTTTGAGAGGGTCACACATTTTAAAAGTATCTGAGGAGTTATTTGACTTTAGTTTACCGTAGATATTTAGTTAATTTTCATCTTTGGTCAATGGAATCATGGTAAAAGAACAACATAACCCCAAGTTAGGATGAATTCTAGGTGAAAGGTAATGCTAGCCAAAAATGATACAAAAGCTTTTCTGATGTTTGCTAAGAAAAAAAAAATCAAAACAAAAAAACTTGATAACTGTGACAGCATTTTGAAAAAAAATAAATAAATCTTACCTCATGTTCTCTACCAAAATAATCCTGAAGAAGAATGTCTGACCACCAGTTTGTGACAATTCACCTCAAAGAGACTTGGGCTCAAGTTTTCACTGTAGGCACTAAAGTTCTCTGTTTTCAGATCAAGACAGCAATCACTTTTTCCACATAGGGCCAAGCTGGTTTGAACATGTTTTGCTCAGTATGTTATATCAATGTGGTTCTGTACTTCACTGAAAAGAAAACTTAAATTATTTGAGGTGAGGATGAATGCAGAGGACCCAGGTAGTGGTGTGAAAAAATTATGATTTAATCAAGACTCACAGAAAAAGAGAAGACAAGGAATTCAACACAGGCACCACCAACAAAGACAGTGACAACTTGGACAAGCACCCAATGAGGAAACACAGATACAGGTGGGATTAAATACACAAGGGAGTAATCATGGAAACAGGACACAGCTGGGATCACTCAGTGGGGTAGACAAAATGACACAGGAACTAAATTGACTAGAAAACAAACACAGAAACCTAAATCCTTACATTATTCAATAGAAAAACCCCAGAAATGACCCAAATCCAAAATCTACATTCCTGCCCTAATGCAGCTGTTACAGTAAAATCCAATTCAGATTAAGCCATCATGAATTGTCTTCTCAGCACAGTGGGTTCATACAAGTTTCGGTCAAACATTTGACTTCCCTCTGGGACCCAATTCACTCTGGTCTCCTGAGATGACGTAAAAAGCATTCCTATTTTAAAACCAGTATTGACGTATGGGATTTGCAAAGAAATTAGGGTTCTGTTTGAAGCCTCCAGGGTACGTTAGCATACTGTTCCCAATAAAAGGTAGTCTGGCAAGGTCTGAGCATTTTGTATTCCTTTATACTAAGCTTTTTACTACTGAGTGAAGATTCCCGGGTTTAAAATATCATCATTGTTTAGAGCAAGGTGTTAGAGCACAATTTAAAACTACTTTTCTCCTAACTATAATAACTAAAATTTGAATAACACTGTGGAGATTGCTGCTGCTTCTCAACACAGATATGACAGTTGCATTCAAAAGTCACTTGTGGTTATATTTTTCGGTTGCTTCCAAAACCACATATTACAGAGTGGCTGCTACTTGTCTACGAGTGATTATGTCTGTTTTCGCAACAGAGCTAGAAAAACATTGCACTGCAATAATCTCTCACTCGACCCTCCCTCATCAATCCCCTGGTGTGGACTGCTGGTGTATTTTTCTCACCATATGACTTTTATTAGTTTGATGCAAAATCCCAGATTCGTTCTTCGTGTCACGGTTGAGAGCTTTTCTCACTTCGATTTTAAACCTCCTTGCCTCAAATCAACCAGAGATTAACACAGAAGAAAAAGAGAAACAGCAATTTGCTGAAGACTTGCCAAGTGCTAAGCACAAGGTAAAAGTTGATTAAAGCTGTTGATTGCCAAGGGAGAGAACTGGATTTTATTTTGGACCTAGGTGGAGCCACTGCCTTTTACCTCTGTAGGTTAGAATTAAAATCCTATTAGAGCGTACGGTCAGTCAAGATATTACATCATGTGCTTTCAGTGAAATGAATGACTGATGTTTTCACATCTCAGTGCTGCTCAAGGAGCCGCCGGGAGGGATGGTTCTGGATAAGGTGTCCTTGCTCTGTCAACACTTGAAGAAATCAAAGCGTTCTTTTCCCTTCCTGTGCAAAAACGCCCTCATGTTTTTAATTTTCTGGATGTGGTGGACTTTTGACTCTTTCACCCAACAGTTTTCACAGTAAAAATACTCTAATGGGAGAACGTTAGGCAGTATGATGAAATATTTGCAGCTGCTGACAAAAGTGAACTTTAGCTCCTGGAACTGACATGGTTATGATTAAAAGTGATGCTACATAAATTTTATTGGGATGTAGTAATACTTTACACTACGATTTTCAAAGATGTTTTAAAGATGCTAAGTTTGATTGTTTCAATACTTCCCCTTTCCACTCCAGGCTGTCATTTCCCCTGTTCCCTGTTGCCCTGTTTGTACCTCATCATGTGCCTAATCCTCTGCTTTTTGTCTCTCACAGGCTGCTCATTGTGTGTTTTTCTCACAATACCTTTGTTTTAAATTCTTTCAGTCGGTCTAGTAGTGATAGTCTACTCGGGATGCTTTGAAGAATGCTGCAAGCATAAATGTGTGATTTGCTACTTCTGGTCTCCCTTTTCCAGCAGCCAGGATGTGCTTCATTCATTCCTCATAGTCAAATCGTGTCCAGGATAATCCCCACGATGAGTTGTGAGCCTTCCCTCCCACTGGGATCCTTTCAAAAAGTCATTCAGTCAGATACTAAAAACACCTCACCCAACATCAAAACATGTAATATCATGCAGGTTCATTCCTCTAAACTTTTTTTATTTTCCCAACCCCTGACTCTCCATCCTGGGATCACTCTGATTGTTGCAGACAGACAGTGACTACTCATAAATACTCTACCCAACCCCTCTGAAAAAACTGAAACAGATGCAAACGTTTTTAGGAATATGTTTCTAGAAGAAAAGTATTTCATTAATATTAGTAAGTTTGTTGTTAATTATCTTAAAAGTTGCTGAGCCAAAAGAACACAAGTCCACAGACCGTGACCTCTTTAAAGTTTCAACATTAATCAACAATCCACTTTTTCTTTCAGACTGCTGGCTCACTTGTGGTTTGTGATATAACTGCTACGATTTATAGCCCATATGGGGGTTTTGTAGTGTTAGTATCTGACTTGAACCTCTCTTTATGTGCTAAAAGTGTTCTTTAGCTTCTTAATCTCCTGTTGATATTTTCTTATCTGCTCTCTGAACTTTTTTTTTGTGTTAGTAACAAAATCTGTGACTTGCATTTAACTGAAATATAGTTGTTTTGTAGAGTCTAGGCATTGTTATATTTTGTTGTGTTAGAGGAGTTAATTTATTGCTCAGTAAAGCTTCTGAGCAGGTTTTGAACCTATTTACACACAGAAAAGCCAATAAGACATCATCCTCTTGTGGTTCTGACTCATTCACAACCTCAAATTACTAGCAGCAGGTTTCTGCCTCCTGCCTAATACTTTGCCTAAAGTGCACTCTTTTTCTTTGTTTCTTTTTGCAACCTTTGGAGTCTACAAACAGCTACCATACACTTTAATATCATACGTCACAAGGTCCATGTGGCTGCAGGGATGAAGTTGACCATCTGAAATTGTCTGAATATGTAAACCAGATGGGCATGAGACAGGCAGTCCATACATCATGGCTGTCAAAGTTATGGACGTGCAATTTGCAAGTAAGACCTTTCAGAATAAAAATGATGGATGGGTTTTTCTTGCTGACGATTCATATGAGAAAATGCTTCACAACCAAGGCTTAAAGAGAAATGATGAGAAGAAGCTTAGTTCTTTAGTCAGTATGTGATTACACCTATTTGAAGATAAAATAATATCCCAAACTTTGAATGTCACACACAACACCATCCACTTTAACTCACAATTTAGGCAAGGAGTTCGTTAATCATAGAAGCTACCAGTGAAAAGACATTCTCCTTCCGATGTTATTGCACTTGAGTCAATTTGCAAAAATGGGCAAATATTTATTATTACAAGATATGAAAAGCCAGTGGCAAAATAACTTAAAAGACTTCCAGAAATCACTGTGATGAAGGGCTTTCCCTCAAACTATTGACTTGGGCCATGAATTTCCACATTTTTTCAGATTTTTATTTGTACAATCTCACAAAAACATGAACCATTTTCCTACTACTTTCCAGTCATGTGCTTCTTTTGTGTCAGTTTGTGACAAAAACATCTTAACAAGATGCACAAACGTTTGTGGTTATACTTTGAAAAACTAGGAAAAAAAAAACATCAGCAGTGTTTTTGCAAGGGACAGATAGAGAGAACTCATCGGGCGTTTGTTTGCAAGCCGTTATTGCTACCTCTTGAATTGATTAAGGGCAGAAAAGGATGTACACAGTAAATGAAAAACGTCAAAGGCAGTTTTTAAGTGTTGCTTAAAGGTGACCCCATGTGTGTGGTCCCCCTGTATTAGATGCACTGAAGAGAGACATGCACAGAGTATGTTGACATTCAGAAGCCTTGGATGTTTGTTTACAGAGAGTAATTGACACTTGCCACTGGAAGAATCCCCCCCACCAGTTTGGCTCAGAGTGTGAGAACAAGGGGCGTCCAATTTGCCATGTCTGCTTGCTGCTGGCATGTGTCAAGCTATGATGGAAAATACGCTGGCCCTGCTTCTTGCTCTTCTTTGGTGTTCACTGTGAAAGAAACATGAGACCACACGTACCGTTATTTTTATGGTTTTTCAGTCGAGTATCCCTTTAATTGGTGCCAAATTCCTCATTACTGACACTCTCAATAAACAACCAAAGAAATGTAAGGCTTTAGTTAATTAGAGAATAAACTGTTTGACTAGATGTCTTAAAATAAAAAAAATAAAAAATTAATTCTGCAAAGGTTCAAGAAGGTGAGTCACACTGATAAAACTATAGAACAAGAAAATGTTTCTCCCTATTATTGGCGATGTCTTTATTTGGAGACGTGCTTGTGGCTTCTTTGATCTACATTTGTTTGACACCTTAAAACACGACAAAAAGAAATGTACTTAAGGAGGATTAGTTGGAGCTGGATTCAGCTGCAGATGTTATGCTTGCCAGCATGCTGCTGTCTCTAAGACCGGAGGATCTCTGCACTTTGTTTTAATTGCCAGTATTTGCTCTGCCAGTATCTCCGCTCATGTGCAAAATGGTGCTTGAATATGATTTTGATCACCTCATTCCTTGCCTTTCACCCAGCCCTCATTCATGTGTCAGTACAAAGTGTGGCCTCTAATCCCTGCATGAATGCTTGTTTTTCAGCTTCACGTGGCAACACATTCCAGCTGCCTGGCGGGTGAACAGCTGGTTGGCTGCAACACAGGTTGTTTTATGTAATCCTGTCATTGTTCAGATCTCAAGTATGAAAAACACACATCAGGAATGTACTTCAACTGGAATGAATGGAGGTTCTTTCTTCACAAGACGTGGCTCAGAAATTGTATATTTTTTCAAGTTTATGTTCAATTATAGGATACATTTACAGGCCACAATTTTCATGTCTTTAGGTTTTCCGTGCACCAAATTATGGAGAAATTGTTTTGAATGCTTTCAACAAGAATAAAACATATTTATGAAACAAGCTCTCAATCAGTTTTGAGTCGAAGCTTTGATTCTTACAGATTATTATCATTGTCATTTCTTTAGCACAATAATGATTTATCTCTGTGTATTTTAATGGAAGGACTAGTGCTTGGCAACTTAAATATTTCAATTAACTGCATACACCTTTAAGAAATACGCAATAAAGTTTCCAGCATGAATCCAATTTACCTCTAATTTCTGTATTAGCTGGTAAGAGCAAACTTTGTGAAACCTTTTTATTTTTGCGGGTTTTTCATAAAATAATAACAGGTCGAACAGAAGTACAGACTCTGTCTGTCATCAACTTCTCATTGTTCTCCAATAAAATCATGGCTTTAATAGTTAGCAGTACAGTCATTTTTTCCCTTGTGAGTTACTGCGTTAAAGTGACTATGTTGTATCACGCAGTGCTTCTGATGGAGAGCAAAGCATTGATGTCTTGCTCCTGATGGAAAACTTCTGTGGGAGCCAACTCAGAAAACGAGGGAGACAGAGAGACGACTTTATAGTAGATTGTCTGTTCTGAGACATTCTAAGAGCCATGTTTTCTAATCTTAAAATCCCACTTCACAATAGTCAATAATCGCTTTCCCAGAACACTGCGTATTTGGTTTTTGGGTTAGCATATGAGGTAGAAGGTTTTCTCCATAGAATATCCATGAAATACAAACTTGAAGTTGCAACAGAAATAATGATACTCAAATATAAAATCTCTGTCTAAATATACAGGATTACCGCTGAAGATGGCTTGGTTGAGGATGTATTGTACTCAAACAGGCACTTTGCACTTGCTGACTTAATGCTACTGAAAACATATTTCCGCTGCTTTCTCAGGCAGTCCTGAAACTTCATTTGAGCCAATATTTTCTTTGCCTCTCCGGCTCACAGCCAGCATGTTGCAGCTCAATGCTTGCGGTTTGGCAGATGATCATCTGGAGCTTTCTTTTTAATGCTAATGATTAAAAAAAAAAAGAGCATATAAATGATATGACCCTCATATCTTCTCCATGTGGGGTAAAGTTGAACATTTTTTCCTTGTGTTGTGTTGGTGGTGATAGTCCCTGTAGTGAAACCTGATCTTAAGAAACTAAGGCTCAATGGCGTCTTCTGATGAGTTTTTCTGGAGATCGCAATATTCCCTCAGGGATTTCAAAATTTTACTGGAAAATGTACAATGCATGGATCGACTTTCATTGTGATTTATTTTAATGGCATTTTCATATGCACTTACTTTTAGGTACAGTTTAGAAAACCTAAAGGTGAATGTAATAGTCTCCTAGGGGTCTTCAGGAGAAAACCAATATGATCTTTGGAAATGGAAAGACCTGAAAATAACCTCGTTTTTTGGTTATCATAGGAGAACATTTATGAATCTTGACTTTTCATACTATATTTACATTTTAAATTAAATTTGTGTGAACAACCATATTTGTACATAGAATGGCTGGTGATCTTGTCAAGTGGAATTTGATCTAAACACTCAACATAGTTTTCACAAGGCAGAAATCTGTTTATCTTTTACAGGACTGTGAAAGAGTTTTTATTCCTTTTCTGACCTTCACGTTTGATTTTATTACCTCATTATTTTACTTTCTTTTTTAAATATAGTATAAGCCATTCAAATCAACCAATAAAATCTAATTTATAGAACCCTTTCTATTCCAACAAATTACCCTGCAGAGGTTAAAAATAAATAGACAGAAATTAAAAACCTACTAGAAATAGTCAAACTAGCTTCATAAAAGAAATTAGTCAAATAAGTTAAATAGCCACAATATTGAGAATGAGAAAGTGAAATGTGGAGGCAGATTTTGGAAAACCAGCCAGTGACGTTTGTCAAAAATGTATAAATTCATGGAATGTTTTTGCAGAGCATATCTAATTTTCACTTTAAAAAGAGGTTCAGGAACTATGCATCCAATCAGTGCGAGAAGGGCGAAAAAAACACTACAAACAAGCTAACCAATAACCCAACAGTCTACACTTCACAGTCGGCAGCTTGCGTGATAAGTGGCAGGATTCACAAGAGCGCAGCTGTAAAAATGTTGAACAATCATGGGCTTGTTTGGAAGTGTTGGGAAAAATGTCTTCTCCACAAAAATAATGTGGCAGCACAAATTAGGTTGTGAAGTTGCATGTGGATGAGCCACAGACCTTTTGGAACAATGTCCTTAGGACAGATGAGACCAAAGTAGAAATGCTTGACCACAATGCACAGCAGCAAGCTTAGCCAAAACCAAGCAACATCGTGGCCCAAACACCTCATAATAAACGTCAAGCACAGTGGTGCAGGGGCAATGACTTGAGATTGTTTTAACTGAGTCAACCAAAACATTCAAGTCTGAACTGTGGTGGCATCTGTGTGACAGCTAAAGCTTGTCTTATACTGGGTCATCAAGGTGCTTTGATAGAGTGAATTTTCAGAGCGGACTGCAGTGGTTGGCATTAGCAAACACTCTGTGAACTGAACGCCGCAACACAACTGGTTCTATTAGCCATTGAATTATGGGGTACACTTAACTCCATCACTGCGAGTTAGAGTGTTCTCTTTATTGAGGTCTGACTTTATGAAATAAAGCCAAAGAACACAAGTCAGTCTGTTCCAACCACATCTGCAGGTATACTTCTTCATCAGTACTTTGAGGAATCAATAGATCTACGACATAAAGCCAACAAACATTATACCTGAGCTATTTCCAAATTCCCCTGTTGTCTAATTTTTGACTTTAACCTTTGCTTCATGTGCTTTTGTTAAATAATGTAACTAAAACACTGGGATCGCGACGATAACCGGGTTTTTTGTTTTCTGTCGTTAATGTAAAAGTATTCACAGTTATTTTGCGCTCGTTGAAATATATTTCTCCATAAAAGTTGATTAGGAAAAAATAACAAGCTTTAACATTTAAGAGTCTAGAGGTTTTCAATGAGGAGAAAAAATTGTCATTTCTTATAGGGTTACTCTGAGTTTCCCAAAACAATACATCAATGATTACATTGCCACATAATCCTGCACATTCACAGTAATACATCTTTTCTCAGAATTAAAGCTGAAAATGAAATCATATTCAATTATATTTCAGCGTAATAAAACATTGGCATCACTTGATAAGTAACAGTTGAGGTCATGTAAAGTACTTAAAGAGGAAAGAATAAATCCAGAAAGATAGATATAAAAGATTTATCCAAGAAAGATAATTCCAGAGCTGGAATAATGAACATATTTTGCTGTCCTTTTTTAAAAGCAAGGAACATGAATCAACCACCAACCTTTTTTTCATGAATCAGAACCCACCTAGATACCTTAAGATAAGATAATTAACTCACTAGGAACTGCTGGATGCAAACCAGCTCTGTCACTGCAGTTTCTGGGCCATCAGGCCAAGCAGTGATAAATCCCTTCAGCTACAATCACTGCAAAACTGGGTCCCAGCTCTGCCAGATTATGCTCTCTACCCATTCATTTCACCCTTTAGCTCTGGCAAAGTGAGCTGTAATTCAGCCTTTTTGGTGTGAAGCTGCAAATCTTCATATGGTCTAAGCTGCTACTTATTTGAATAGCTGTGACTGATTAAAAGCGATAGGCTTAGATTATGTAAGACTGTTTTTATTTCTTTGATATTTGTACTCGTTTTGCACAATGACACATTTTTGACTCCAGTACAGCAGTAAAACCACAGCATAGCTTTTTTTGTAACAACCTCCAAGCACAGCAGAGTTTGTGTGAGGCCTAAATCCTGGAGAAATTTGGACTCTGGGGATTAATATATAAAATAAAACTGATAACTGTGGTTTGATAGCAAACTATCGGTAAACCAGTAGACGCCTGGCTGTCAGAGCTATTTAAGTAATGGAAGATTTATTACAGATAACTTCTGATTATTTTCTAAAAAATCTTGGATTTCACTGGTTGCCTGCACCAAACTGTTTCACAACAGATCAAATAACAGCCTTCTTTCAGATCAGCTTTGGGTTTGAGTTTAGATTGCTATTGATCTTGCAAAAGTGAGATACCACTCTCATCTACTCTGGAGCTCTTAATTTTCTTGCTGTTTGATGGTTGACCTGCTGGATAAATTGTTCACTTAAAAATGCCGGTGAATTATCTCAGAGTGCATTAGTTCCTCTTGAATAGGCAAAGCATGAACCCCACATAGAAACATTATGCAATTAAAGTACAAAAATGATAACAGATGTCTTCGTAACCGCCCACACCAAACCCATCTATGTAACTCAGGTTGGCTAAATGTTTCAAGAACCTGACTTTATTTGATTTAAAATCTATTTTTGCCAAGCTAAAATGTTGTACGTTAAGTTAAATTGTGCCAGAAAATCATTTTACTGTATCTGGAATAGAAAAGTGCTATTAGACTCCCATTATGTTTGTTTAGGAGCCACATTGTGGCTCAAATGTGGATAGTGAAATCTTAGGAAAAACACGACATTCTAGCTATTGTTGGGCTTAAAAACAGTCCACCAGAAGTCCGAAAAAGGTCAACTAGGAGGGACGTAGCGAGTGTCAAATGCTGTCCAAGCAAAAATACAACAGCTGTATTGTTGTTATGGAACAATAAGTAGAGGTGTCTCTTAAAAGTGGACATAAAAATTTTTTCTTGTGGCGGTCTAAAGAATTCAAACAATCCAGAGACAATATAAACGAGGGAACGTTGGGTAACAATAATTGTAGGTGTGCGGTGGCCTAAAATAACCCAATAAAAAAGTCACAAGGTGTACTGGATAATGGCAGGTTAGCGTTATTATGGAGTCTCATCCTGAACTACAACAGGCTTCTGTCTGGGTGACTAAACATAAAATCAAAAAAAAATATCTTTTTAAACAAACAGCAAAAAATGAAGAAAAAATAAAGAGTCTAAGAAAAATGATGGTTTTTTTTTTGTAGCCACTCATCAGTCAACAGTCTACATTTGCATTCTGTGAGTTTTTGTTGACAACAGCTGGCATTTCTTTGCCTTGGTTTGCCATCCAATTCAGATTAAATGGATTAGCAAAAGCGTCCAGCATGTTCTGGCACAGCTTGACCTGAAACAGTCAAGAACAAGCTTTGTTGCTTGTTCATAAAGAAATATGTAATTTAGAAGACATTCTGGCCAGAATACAAGGCAAGAGGGTAATTTAGCCCAAACTACAAGCTATCAGCAGCCAAAAGTCTTCCCTTTAGTGCTTTGCAGATAGATACATAGATAATATAATATAAAGATATTATGCATCTTTATGATCTATAATTTACTAATCAAAGTTGAGTAATGTGTCTGGAAAGTCTTCTAGTCTTAGGACATCTTCACTCTGAACATAGAGCTCATTCCTCATAACATTGCCTTGAAATGGGAAAGACAAGAGAATTTAACAGTCAATTAAAATGCTACAAGAAAATAACAACTCACCCAAACGTCTTTATCTGCAGTCAAAACATAAGTAAAAAAGTTTAGAAAACCCAGAGCTGTGACAAATAAGGTGTGGTGAGAGTAAAACTTATTTAAGTGAGGAAAAACCACCCATCTAAACCCCACAGGTCAGGAATTAAATGTTTTTTAATGTTAGATTATGCAACTGCCCAGGATTTATGTACTATACTGTAAGATTTTTATTCAGAATAAGTGTGGTGAGTTCTGCACATCACATGGTTGAACTACAAAACAGTGTATATTCATAGATAGTGATTTAGTTATTTAAAAACAAGGTCTTAAAAAATCTTATGTAACTTTGTAACCAACTTGAACTTTATTCATGTTTATTAGAAAATTGGATTGTTTGTGGAGCAGTGAACCACTGAATGGGCAACAACTTGAAAACAACACTGTTTATTTGCATCGTGTAAACCTAACAATGCTCAGCTTGGTTTGGCTCTGTTTACAGCCACAACCAAGCTGTTGTTTCACTTGGAAACTAATATAAATAAAAGCTCAAATCAGTTTGGCGTCTTTAGAGAGAGGGTTTGAGAACAGAAAGGAATCAGAACTTGACCCTTTTAGCATGGGCTTAATGGACCCAAATAGACAAATAAATGGTCAAACACTCAGAGAATTGAAACCTGAGCATCAAATGTTTATTCAGAGGCATTTTGATTTTAATTAAACATTCAGCTTGCCTCTTTCTGAGGTCATGTTCATGAGAACATGATTTTTCAAGAGAGATAAAATCCACTTATTGAAGTTCTAGAAAATATAGTTAATCTCACTATCACCACTGATTACTTCATGTCATGCTTATAATTCTTGATGACTTTATGATGAAGACAAGTTTCTTCCAGGTCTATAAGAAAATTTATACTAGTTTTGCCTTAATGTTTTAACATGCCATTTCTTTTTATAAGTACTTAGTTAAGATTATGGACCTTTTCTAATTGTATCCAAAACCAGGACCAACTCCTAAAGATTTGACATTTCTTCATAAATGAATGTGTAAATGAATGTTTGCATAGAATTGCAGCCCTTAACCAGCAGCCAAATTATTCAGGGGTCAGCATTTCAAACAGATGGCCACAAGTCTATCCCTCAATTCAGATTTGGATAAACATTAAATCACAGAAAAAGACAAAAATTGTGTGTAGGCTCCAAAAGCATAATAGACCACAAAAAAGAGGCAATTTGGCAAAATTGAGCCATTTTGTCTCCAGTGATGCCAACTCATCATTATGCATTTGGACCAAAATTGAGTTCCCTGGAACAAACAAACCATACAGTCTCACTGAGTACAAAATTTTTTATTTATTTTTAGATTCTTGGAAATGAAGAAAGTGAAAAGTCATTGATACTTGACTGACTTGCAGTTTTACTGCACACAACATCAGATAACACGACTCTGTCTAGAAGTTGAAACATTATCAATATGGTGAAAAGACCCACCTCTCTTCAGGACATGGGCTCTTAAATCGAAAGCAATCCTTTAAAAGGATGAAGGCCAGGTTCATAATATATTTCACACACGTTTTGAGTACAAACCTCCTGGAGAGATTTAGGGGCCGCTGTGCTGTACATTACATTACACACCCCCACACTCATGCATCGTGAGAGACGCAGAGAAGTCAGCCGCCTGTGGAGCGCCGCCAGCTTAAGGAGTCATGAGGTCTCGGGCAGATTAATGAGGAGGTACAAACCAAACATGTTTCTCATTGACATTGCGGACGAACAGCAGGTTTTTGCTTCTGCTAGTTACTTGGCAACGCAGCGTCTGAAATATTTTGTTACTAATAGAAGAGTAATTGCAGAGCTATTAGAGATGTACAGTTTTTTTCTTTCCATCTTTCTTGAGTAATTTTGGCCTTATGTATTGAAAATTAATGGATAAAAGTCCCACAGTGCAGTTTCCTGTATCTTTGAGTAACTGATGATGATGTCAAATTTTTAACAGCTCAACAGTTAAGTTATTGTTCAACTGAAATACTTTATTTAACTTGGCAAGGCATTTTTCTAAGCTATTATTAAAGACACAGGGTGTGAAAAGCCAGCAAAGTTCTTGTATCTGTTTAAAATCAGACTGAGTGAGTCCTGTGTGCTCAGGAAGCAGCAGCCTCTGTTGTTCAGTTACAGCAAACAATATCATATTTACCAAGTGGAAAATGTACTTCAGAAATGTATGGGCTAGATTTAAACATATGACGCTTTGACCACCAAGGTAAAGAGGCTGAATACAGATGCATGCCACACTTTTCAGATTTTGAAAACCTTTCCTCCCGCTTCATTTCACAGATCTATCAAATAAAATCCCAACACAATACTGCACACTGGAGTTTTAGCTAGTAACGTGACAAAAGGTGTTTTGTCATGTTTAGTTGCTAAGAACACTTTGGCAAGGCGCTGTGTATCCGTGCTAAAATAATGAGCTATGTGGGAATAGATAAAGCTGAATAGATAAAAATGTTTGTCACAACAGTGTGACAAACATTTGTTTTTCAGCTTTGCTGTCTAAAAATCTGAACCTTGAAAAGAAAAAAAAAGAATAAAATAAAATTTTTCTCTCACTTTGCCATCAAACTGTTTCTTTACTGGTTATTTTAGATGACCACAATTCTAGTGCCAACATAGCCTGACACGTTATTTTTTTAAAAGGTTTTGAAATTTCAACTTAAAAAAAGAAAATCTGTCAATGATGCAGCTGAAATAGCTTTGTGAGGTTCAGTCACAACATTTGAGTTAAATGGCACCACATCTCAAACATATTCACCACTTTAATTGAGAAGTGGCTGCATCATGTTGTGAAAATGTTTTTCTGCTGAAACGACTAGAACATCAAACGAAAAGTATTTTGAGGAAAAGAACACTGTGTTGCCAATGAATCAACATCTTAAGAAATTAACTTGAAAGTTAAAATTCAATCAAAATGTTTGAGCACTTATTAAGTCATAATGTTAGTCATGCATGGGATTTGGAGGCACGGCTCCAAAGATGTGTGTGAACAAAGCGGACTACAAATTTGCGTGAGTTGCACCAGTTCTGACAGATTTCTGACAAAAAGCTTTGTTAGAGACTTATGTAAGGAAAGTCATGACAATTGGTTGACAATACGGTTTAAAAGCATTTCCATCAAAGAAAATGTGTTCAGGAATGTTAATAAACAATTCTGATTTCCATTTTCATATCACTTAGCAAATAGAAATAGTTTTAGAAAATAAATGACAAAAATGATACATGGCTTCAGTTAAAAAAAAAAAAAAAAAGAAGAAGAAAAGAAAAACTGTAGAAGTGTTAACGATAAATGAAAATGAGAAATTGGTTAAATTCAGTTTTCTAAAGTATATTTTTGTCTGAATTAAAACATGTAATATGATCCTGGACGTAGAAGCAGAGTAGCATATTTGGGTTTATCAGATAGCAGGAGACTGCAGAGTTATTCACTTGCATGGGATTCAGCATCTCTGAAAGTTTTCTCACTGATCTCCATCTTTTATCGCCAGGATCTTAAAGCATGCCACTGCATGAAGAATTACATGGTTAGGAAATCTCTACAGAAAGTTTCAGTCTTACAGTTTGAATTGGGTGTTCATGAACCTTTCCCTTTTTTACGTCTTTAAACTAACATTCCCTTAAGTGTAATTTATACTTATTTCTTTTAATGTTGTGTTTTGGCTTTAGAGGTTGAGCAGATTATAATCTAAGAGCATCTGCTTCACTTTCTCACAGGCTCCATTTTCCCTCCTCTCGTTCCGGCACACACCGTGCTTTTATTTTCTCTCCCACACACACACACACACACACACACACATGCACACACACGCCCACACACGCCCACATGCGCACACATTGAGCTATAATGTAATGCTTTGGTTTGATCCAGACCTCCCATTCATTTGTTTAGCTCTGAAGGTCTATGAAGTTGATATGTGTTTACATATTTGTTCACCCTTTCACTCTTTTCCAGTAACTAAGGGTGCTGGTCGGCCTCGCGTGTATGCTAGTGTGTGTGTCTTCTTCCCATTGCTGAATTACACAACTCTTTCCAACCCAGGGCCTGAGAACTGCTCTGATGTGACCTGATGATTTTATTGCAGCTACAACCTTTTAGACGACTCGCTCCCTGTCTCTCGTTCTATCCCTCTCTCTCTCATTCTCTTTCTCACAGTCACAGATATACACATACACATGCATATATATATGAACTGTTTTCCCTTGTCTCCGTCTCTCACTTCCATCTCTCTTTTTTCTTCCCTCCACATCTGTTAATCTGCTCAGGGAATAGCAGAAGACAGAGTTTTCCAAACCTCTGTGCATTTATGTGTCATGCAATTCATCACTGGTTGAGTCCTAAGTTCTGAGAAAGTCATACTTTGACTGAGAAATGGGGCCTGAACTTAAATCAGATTATGGGTTGCGCAACAGTAGCCCAGAGCTGGAAGTTGGTTTATTGAAGGTTTAGGGTAAAGGTGGTCGGATTAGATTTATACATCTCTGTTAAAAAAAAAAGAAGCCAAAAGAAGACAGAACAGACCTCCAGGGGTGCTTTTGGATCCACTTCAACTGTAAAACCTGTTGCATATTTGACAGAAGGTAACATTTACAATAACAGCCTCCCATCGCACAGCTTATAAACTCATCACTTGTGGAATTGAAGATATCGCCACTGAATGCTTGACTGAATAACGTTGCTCATCTGTACACGACTCAGAAGACGTCTGTGGGTGACCAAAGAGGCAAGATGGTTGACTTATACTTGTTAGAGAGACAAATAACAATAACACTAAAATAAGAACAGCATTACATAACAATAATGTGGTAACTGAGTTCAAAGTCATAAAAGGCTTTGATTTAAACCCAGAACCTTCTTGCTGTACAACAGCTGAACAAACACCTGGTCCACTGTGTGGCTGTGACCAACTTAAACAGTGTTTTGATGAATTTCTTTTCTCTTTATCTTTGATAAATACTAAAGAGGGCCGTTTATGACATGCTTAAACCAACAAGGTGGTTCCCAATAATTTATTAGCTAAACAGTTGCCACAAACAGTCAACTGCAGTACTTGCTGAGTTTTGTGGATAAGGTCTTTCTTGAACTGTTTGTCCTGACTTCAAAAAGATACAAAATGGCTTCAATCATTTCACACTCAAAAATCTAAGGTTGAGTTTTTACTAAATACTTCGATTTGACTACCACATAGATCAATTTTACTAAGAATAATGTATTGCTGCTTTCACAGCTACACGCAATGACAGACATGAATCAAAAAAATAAAACAAAAAAAAACAAAAAACAGGATAACTAATAATTACAAACCTTTTAAAAAAATACAGGAATGTCTGTGTGAATGCAAATACCCACTCAAAACTTTTACACAATACTGCCAGCAATGACATGACATACGGTAGTCTGCTGGACATCTAAAAGTCAAGCATGCATGGGGCCCAGCTCCTCTGTACCACAAATATGTGTATTGTTAGTACTTGGCTCTCTGCAAAGCTGTTAAAGCCCCAGCTCCTGTTTAGACCTGAGATTGCCCTCTGGTCTTTGTGTTCCCATCATGGCCCATCTCTGATTGATTCTGACAGGGAACAATAATGGACATGCAGTGAGAGGGAATTCTCTCTGGCTATTTGTCAGTCCATATTAGTTCAACCCATTAGCCCCAAGTCTCTGTGAGTGGCTGCAGACCTTCAGTGAGGACAGCATAAAATGTAATACTGGTAAATCTTAAAAAGCTTATACATGTATTTTTTTATTCCCATATACAGATCTACAAAATACTGTTAAAATGCCAAGTTCTTGTGATTTCAAAAACTCTTTGAATAAAATAAATTTCACCTTCAACGTGACCTATAACCTGCGCAACTCGACTGAAAAACAAACTGAAATGTTTAGTGGAAAATTAAAATAAAAATAAAAAAACAGAAAGATCTGGCTGCTTAAGTGTGCACACCCTCTTCTAACTGGGGATGTGGCTGTGTTCAAAATTAACCACAACATTAAATTTCCTTTTAAAAAGAGCCGGTTCACACCCACCAGAAATTAAAGTGCCCCTGATAAACCTCCAAATAAGCTTCAGCTGTTTTTCTGTGCGCTTCCTGAAATTTCCTCATAGGTTTCACAGATTGGAATTCATTTTCTACAGATTTTCTACAGATATCAGTCTCCACAAGATTTTCCAGTGCTTCAGATATTCCATGGAATATATAAAAACAGTAATAATCCAGTGGAGAACACAGCGAAATTACTGAGAACTGGGTGTCCCTTCAAGATTGATAAAAGGAGAAGAAAACTGCTCAAGAAGGCTAAGAATTTAATCAAGTCTGGCTATATTTTGAAAAAAAAAAGAAGAGAAAAACTAATTAGAATTTTTCCAAATGAATGTGGTGAAATATCTTATTTTCTGATGAAACCAAACTTGACTTACAGCCATAAAGGTATGTATGTTCAAAAACGACACTGAATGGAAAGAGAGCAATGCATGACAGTAACTGTCAGGTGTTGAGACTCTTTTTCTTGAAGTCGAAGAAAAACGTTAAGGTAAAGAAAATCACAAACAGCTCAAGATACCAGTCAATGTTGACACAAACCTGCAAGCTTCAGAGAAATTTGCCAAGTTAACAGTAGTGTGTTGACTTTTTATATCACTTCTTAGTGAGTGTTTGGTCAAAACTTCTAAATTCCAATTTTACTTTTTTATAACGTATAAAAATGTCTAGCAAGGCAAAATAAATCAATTTAAGTGGTAAATAATAATGCTGTTATTGAATACATTTCTCTACATATTCAAAGTTATTTATAAAACATGTTTAGGACATCAGTTTTCATACTTATCAGTTTTTAGATGCATTGCAAGTACTTTTTAAAAATCAAGCATATTTATTTAACAAACAAAATCTAAATCATATAGTTTAGGACTTTGTGCATTAGAAACAAATTGCTTTGGTCAAGGACAGGCTTGGAAAACCCAAATTGATAGCTTTGCATTAATATGTAATATTAATTGGGAAGTACAGGTTTCTGTGTGATTTATACGACTATTATAGAGAAAAATAAGAAAATAATGACATGTCTGCGTGTTAATATGCCCTGGAAATAAGAGTAATAGTGTGTCACCTGGGAAAGCCGTTAGGCATAAATCTCTGAAAAAGGGCTCTTGAATTTATTACTCCAGCATGAAGCAGAAAAAAAAACTGAGCATGTGCTCGCAGGAAACAGGTGAGGCTGGTGAGATTCAAGCTAAATTCATGTTTTTCTTAATTTTGAGAAAACGGCATTTTAAATGGCATTTCAATGTGGCAGACTGAACCAGCGGATAAATTCATCTTTTACTCATCTGGAGTTAAGTGTTTTCACAGGTTTGCTGCAGAAAAGGCAAAGCGCTTAGTGAACAGTTTAATGTCGCAGCTTTAAAAGGGCTTGCATGGTTTAGCATGTTGTATTTTTAATAAGAGACTTCATCAAACAGTATTACCGTTGAGAAACATCATAAAGGACAGATGACGCTGACGGGAAAAGCGTCACACAGGACACGGATTCAAACATGTTTGCCTGACTCTGAGAGGAAAATGAGGTGTAACTTTATGTATTGCTGAAATCAGATTAAGACTTTTTCCCTTTCTGTGCCATGTTCTTCCACCAAGGCTTCACACTGCTCTAAGGCAAACAGAAATAGCAATGTTTTCATAACAGTCCTCATTGTCCCGAGACTGGTGTGAAATGTGACAGGTGAGGTTTTTTTTTTTGTTTTTTTTTTTTGATAAATCAGTAGAAAAGAACAAGAAAAAAAGCAAACTGAAAGCAGCAAGGTTTCAAATCGCATGCTAGCTCAGCAAGCACCAGCTGCAAAAATAAAAATAGAAATTAGCTTTTATAACCATTTGAATGGCACATGTTGATGTGAACTGTGCTTCTTTTGTTTGTGAACGGAAATCTAGTTAAAGGACACACAGTTGGAAAGGTTATTGAACTTAAACTGTTGAACCATTGTTGTAAATTTGACCTTCCTATAAAGTGAGAAAAGTAAACAATGTTTAAATTTTTTTTTAACTGTTTAACAATTGCCTAGACCATCTACAAAGTAACCAGAAAAACGTTTGGAAATTAAAATGTGTTTTCTTGTCAGTGAATGCACCATACCTAAACATTAACAAGTCGCAATAATAATGACAAGTTCATTTCAGTTACATTGAGGTGTTCCAAAATGATGTTTTATCTACCTTACTTTTGTATGTGTAGCACTTTGTGCAAACTGTCTGTTCTTTTTTAAATGTGCTTTATAAATAAACTGGAGTTTGGTCATCGGATGTAGCACAAAGCATCTGGATATTATTAAAAATATATATTTTTTTCTGTACACCATCTATTGTAGGCTGCAATCTTTTGAGAATCTAGAGTTAAAGTCAACGTTTTTGTATCCCTATAGGAAATAGTTACAATAAATACAGCTACCAATGTTAACTGTGGTAATTACTAACATGATTTCATGCTTTTGATAGACACCTCCTTTACAAATGGGAAGGGTCGACAGTATTAGTAGAGTTTCGGAAATACAGGGAGAGACAGCTCTTTTTTATTTTACCGTAAACATTTTATTGCAGGAACAGAAACATTTTCAATTCTTTCAGAGATATTTTAAAGTCGCTCAGTCCTAGTTTTGAGATCTCAGAAACTTGTCCCAGAAACTCTGATTGGGGCATCTCTAGATGTGTTCATCCTTCTGAATTACCTGTATTAAGTATTGTACTTGGTTGTTGTGGTTTGGAGAAATGTTTTAAGCCCTGGTTTTGCTTCTGTTTTATTTTGCTTCTGATTTCCTATTTTTGAAAGCTGAACACGACATCTGCCTCATATGAATGCCAATAACATTGTGAACTATCCCGGAGAAAAAGTTAAACTGAGGACAAATTTTTGTGGCCTCTGTTTTTATTTTTACACCTCGCACTTTCTGAGCTGCATACTTACACTTTGTTGTGTTGCCGCAACGAAAGTGCCAGGATTTAAATCTGTGAACTCCCACCTTTAAACATCAGTCAGACACACACTGGAGCACAAACATCAGGTTAAGCTAGTCTAATACATACAGATACAAAAGTTGGACATTATTTCTAAATTACAATGTAACAGTATCCTATGTATAGTACAGAATAAAATGGCTTTTATTGTGGATAATGACGACACGCGTCAGTTCCCTTCTGTTAGTGAAACAATCACTATATGACAAGCTACATAACAGACAAAATCTGCTATTAATGTAAAAGAAATCTCATAAAAGCTCGTTGCATAACACTTGCTCTCTTCCAGTAAATTCTTTGATGTTCAAGGAGAAAAAAAAATAATAATTTGAACCTGTTAGGAATGAAAACATCCAGTGAATGGCAGCGCACCCGTGGCTAGTTTCCAACACAATCCTTCCCTGCAATTCAGGTCCCCTTTTCTTCTTTCCTGTCCATCCGCTCTAATAGATGCACAGAAAATAAAAGGGCCACCGCTGCTGGCTGGCCAAAAGAGAAAACCTTGGCTCAATTTCTTTGTTCATTGCCTTTCCATTGCAAATGCAATAGGCATTCTCACTCAGCTCTCCTTTCCCCAGACCACAGCTATGGCTTTGGATACAGCAGTGAGTCTGTCCTTTTTCCTTTTGTGTTTGAAGATAATGCCCACTGTCTACAGAGAAGGGAACTTAAGGAAAATTTAAACAAAATTCCCAGCCAGAAAGAAATCCAACCACTGAGGGGAGCAGATTAAAAATTTAGGACAGAAATAAAAAGCTGCACTGCTGACAATGTAGAGATTGTAACTCTGTGGACTATCTGACTTTTGAAGTTGAAAATAGACCATAAAATAAATTTGATTCAGCTGGGGTTAAATTCGGGTCAGGTTTTAAAAATAACTTGCCTCTCGGAAGTGCCTCTGTAACAGTAAAATTAACAAGGAACACGAAGAAAAAATAGTTTTTGTTCAGAACAGAGAAAAGCCACGGGGTCAGTTTAAGTATTCATCACAGTTCAGAGTCTACGAGGTTTTCTTCTTCTGTACCTAGTGAAATCCTTTCCCCTCAATCAGTCTTTCGTCTCCTCTCAGCTACATTTGCAAGACTTGACGATCATGTTGGAGAGCTGCTCCACCTTAGGGGTCCGTCCAGAGTAGTAGAGTATAGTGAGGGGCTCCAGGTCCTGAGGAACACAGCAGGGGGCGGCGGAGGCCTCTGGATTCAGAGTGTTGTATAGGCTCAGCAACTGTGGGGAAGCAAAGCATGGATGTAAAAACTCTCATTCACACACGTTTTTGATGTCTTCTGTTTAGTCTGTTATGTTTGTGTATAATTGAAAAAATCTGGGAACGATTTGGGTTAATTCACCGCAGAGAAACACTCGGACAATGTGACTGGAATGTCTGCAAATACTGCAATGACCAAGATATTTGCATATTCATTCTTATACTATAATACTAAATAATTGCATAACTTTCTTATGCATTTCTGCCCAAGAACAAAATGATGTATCACAGCATAGCTAATTTTAGCGTATCGTGTACTTTTGTCAATCCAATTACAAGACCATGAAAGGATATATTTTTAAATATTTCCATACATTGTGTTCCTTTTCCACGCTTATCCATACATGAAAAATAGAAAAAATATGCATTAGTATTGGTTTGAAAAGCTATTTCTTTCCCGGACAGCATGTGGAGCCCTCCAAATGCTTTAATAGTGGCTGAAACTAAATATGTAGTCTGAGTGGACAAAGTTTCTATCAAAATTTTGCACATATTTTACTCTTTGACAACTAAATGAGCAACATAAATGGCAGGAGGTATTTTTCAAAGTTAAACTAGAACAGGTTCTTGATGAGGTTGACCACATTGGTTTGGAGTTAATTTTTGCTTCATAAGCCTTCTCACCGAGCTGTGTGTTGTGTCGGAGCTCCTCAGGTAAGGGCAGGGCCCGGAGCAGTAGTTGGCATCGTAGCCGCTGGGCTCATGGATCCACTTCCAGTCCAGATCGCGGCGGAAATCTATGTGGAGCCGGCGAACGCAGCAGCTCTCCTCCGTGTTTCTGCGGCGCACAAGAACATCTAATGCAGTTGCGTGAAGTTTAATCTCACAAGCAATTCACTCCTGTTGCTGAATGAAAGCTTACGAAAAGCAGTAGTTTGTGTCCAGCGCTCTTTTGCGTCGGCGAGAAGAGTGGGTGTCCATGCGGTGGGGTGGGATCATCATGAGGATGAGGTGAGGAGGGTGTTGCTGCTTACTTTTTTTCAGATTGTCCAGATCCAAGCGACTCTGCTCCTCGTCTCCATCAACACCTAAACCACAGGACAGGATCCAAGATCATGACAGCATCTCCTGTTATGATTTTCATCAATCGCTGCATCTGATTTGGAAAGTGTGCGAATGCTTTTTCTGCTATTCTTTCACACAACGGAGATGCAAGAAGTTTTGACCAAACACTCACTAAACCACTTAAACAAGTTGCAACATAACTGAGGAAACCCACCTCTAAACTTCACCTCCAGAACTTCCTTCCCATTGTCCATGATTTCACCATTTGAATTGTAGGTACGGCAGGGACAATGCACACTCATTTCCAAACCTAGATTAGATCCTAATACCAAGCAATCATGAAAGGGAGAGCAGTAAAAAGATTTTAATATCAGTAGGAGTGATTAATGATGTCTTGTTTTAAACTCTTTCAGATACTGTTATCCCCACCTTTGTTTATCAGCCACTCTCGTACAGTTTCTGTCACATCGAAGGTGACCCACTCAGGAGAGCCTTTGGTCTGCACATTTTTAGCGGCAATGAAACGGTGCCTCTTAATGTGCTCGTTTATTTTCATAATCTGCAAAATAGTGATACAAAGTTATAATTATAAACTTGCTTGATACTCAGAGGTTCTCAACAAATGCATGCCACAATTTGCAATGTATTTTCAATTAACTGCAATTTTGCACTATTTTGCGTTCGTCTTTTGTATCAAATCCAAAATTCAACACATAAAGTAAAGGATGTGGTTGTAGTGTGACAAAATAGGTAAAAGTTTAGGTTGTTGGTATAGTGTTGCGAGGCTCTGTAAAGAGTTGAGGTTTTATTATTGAATCCAGCTTTGGTCATGGGACAGGGAGATTTATATCGTTTCAAATTCCCCTGAGTATCTAGTGAAAATGCAGCAGAAGGTTGTTAATTTCGGCCTCTCTGTTATGGAGCAGAACTTAGGGATGTTATTCCAGCTGAAGAAAGAAATATCTCAGAGCTTAAGGGATTTTAATAAATGTTCATGACAGACTGAAAATGTGGAACGTTTTGTAAAATAAAAAGCAGATATATAAAATAAGATCTATGACTTAAGGTTCTGCGTTTGATATTGGTAGAAGGATAAAGAAATGCTACCTTTACGCACCTGGTAGAGCTCAATCCGCTGTTCACTCCTCTCGGCTTTGTGGTTTGGTACCCTCAGGGCTCGAAACTCTGCTCTGAACAGGTTGGTTGAGTTCCTTTCCATTTCAGAGACACTGAAGCGGAAAATTTTAGAAGCCAGGCTTTTAGGGCACGGGAGATTATCTGGTGAGGAAAAACAGATAAAACATGGCATTTAAGCAAAAGAAAACATGCTGAAACTCAGTGAGGTATTCACAGAAAACTATAGGATTTTTCTCAATAATAGTTTCTAACTGAATAGTGAGGGGATAGGGTGAGGTGTGACTTAATGTTAAAATATCAAGATAGGGGCTACAGAAAGTAATTATTAACTTCAAACTTTGCAAATAAAAGCAAAAGTTATAAAGTCATTCTAAAAACTCCAACATTTCTAGTTTCTTAACATTTCGATATTTAATCTTCCCAAAAAACATTGCAGCATCATTGAACTATTTCAGCCTCAGCGATAGACATTTGAGTGATTTCTGCTGATGAGACGCTGCTATGATTTTAGAGAACCACCAGGGTGAGCTAATGAAAAAGTCAGCAGAGGATCACAGCTCTGCATAATGTGGTGAGATTTTGCCGGTAGCAATGTTTATTGATTCTTTCCTCTGTGTGCTGTCCATTTGCCAAAATTGGGCTGTACTTCCAAATTATCAATAAATGTACCACTGGGATTTTGTCAAAAAGAATTATTCCTAATGAGTATTTTTATCAAACTAAATAAAAGCAGTTACACTAAAATATTTCACATGAAATGAAGCTACTGCAAAGAAAACCATTTGGCTTTTCTTCACATCTTTATCAGAATGGGAATAAATGTGATCAAAGCTGTCCTTTTATATAGAGTCGTATATGAACATATGACCAAAGCTCAGTCCTCACATTGTAACTTACAAAAGGCTGGCAGCTTTTTTTTTCCAGCCCAGAATGGGGTTGGCTGCTGCTTCTGTTATCAAAATTCCTCACTGGTTCTCCAACAGATTCTGTCTATATTTGGAGAAAGTGATAACATTGATAGTAAAACGCCAAGATTTTTAACTGTCATATGACTTCATCTCAATGGCATCTGTGTATCAAAGGCCTTGCTATACTCAGTCCTGTTGATAAGTTGTTGAAGCTGAAGCTTTTGTTATCGCGATGACTTCCCTAATGTCAGGCAGTGACATATACCAGATCTGTCGTGCACATAAGCCCCCAAGATGGAAATCTTTCCTGTCATTTGCTGACCAGCTTGTGCAGTGATGAAATGTGCCCTTTTGTACCAACTTCCTGCTTTGTTTGCACCTGCCGTGTAGTTTGTGTGTGTGTGTGTGTGTGTGTGTGTGTGTGTGTGTGTGTGTGTGTGTGTGCTTTTTTTTAAATGTTATAATTAGAGCAAAAAAAAATTGTTCCGTGGACCAGATTTGAATTTGTTTCTATTTAGTTTTTGAGAACTGCTTCAATATTATTTGAATATCTTGATGTCTTGAAAAGAATTTGATTAGTGATCCAAATGACAAAGATGGATATATAAGCTAGGACAGGTACATTTGAAAGCTTGCTGTTGTAACTGACAGGTCTTGAAAAAAACAAACTATTTTCCATGCCTCTGCAAATAGGGTTTTCTAAAATATTTTTTCCCATCAGAAGCTTTTATTGACAGTCACTAGACAGGACATGTGCAGGGGGGGGTACAGCAAGAGCCTGTACGATCTGCCTCTAACCCATGCAAATCACAACTGTTTGACTTCAAAACAAAGATATGTTCATACCTCTAAACAAAAACTGAAAGAGTGGCAGTAAATATTGCTACAGCATGCATTAGTTGTAGTTAGACAACAAATACACATACCTTTATTAAACAAAGCCTGATTTCAGTAACGTGATAGGCTAATTAATTATCCCTCAGGTATTTATTTAGATCACTCATTATGCATCTTATCACCCTATTCCAGACATCTGAAAATATATCAAAAAGTGCTAATTTAGGCTGACAGCAAAATAGCATACTGAGCGACCGAGCCCTTACTTGTGGTGCCCCGCAGCTCCACATTACCCATGCTGTGTTTCTATATTAGCACTATATTTCTACCCATTTCTCATTCGCATCCATGATATAAACATCCACAGAAACTTTCCTGATTTGTGGAAACTGAAAAAAACAGAACAAAAGACATCACATGATAACCTGAGCCTCACACAGTGAGTTTGACAGCAAACAAGGCCTGATTTCCATATCCGTAACAGCAAATACAGAGAGAGTTCGCCCAACATAAGGAGTTGCTAACTTCCCATGACCTTAAAATTATTTTAAAAACTTGTTCAAGGCACAACTGACAGGTATTTGTTTTCCACATGATGCTTTCTAAGGTTTCCAATGCCGTTGTGGCCATCTACCCTGTGGCCAACATCAAAAACGGCACTAATTGGCTCCTTATTGTTCAAATGAACAATTTCTTAGTAAATGAAAACACGGACATTTTACATGTATCCGGAACATGGAAAGCTTTCGGTTTGTAATCCATAAACATATTGTTTCTCTTTGACGTGATCTGACACGGACAGTTATTTCTGTAGGACAAGAGAAAAAGCAAGTAAAGGAGATGTGTATCGACCTCTTCAAGTAAGGAAAAGGCTACAAAAAATTAGCTACTCCTCCAGTCAGAGAAATGATTAAAAAGTTCAAAAGAATTGGAACTGTGACAAACAAGGCTGCAGGAGCTTCCAAGTTTATATTGCTCCCATGCAGGAGGATGAAAACACAGAAAATAAAATTTTAAATAACAAAGAGAGGCAAACTAATGAATCTAACTAATGGCATCTGTACCAGAAGTGGCAACTACACCTTGTTACTATCTGGTACAGAATACAGTAAGAAGCCTATGAATAAGTGACAGAAGAGAAGTTCACATATAAATACTGATGAAACTTAAAATAAATCTTCTTTTTGTCTCTCTTTTTTCCCAGCTGTTCACAGGCAACTACAATAAAATAAACTCTAGTTCTCACTTGTTAACATTATTCTAAATTTACCTGAAGCTAATCTAAGGTTCTGAGAGCAGGACTCCACTGTTTGGTGTTTTTGGTCCAAATCGCTTTTGAAGGATTCGAACCAGAACATTACAGAGGGGAAATTAAACTTCAGGAAACCTGTTGATTTCAAAAGCACAGTGATGCAATACGTTTGGCTTTGCTCTGGACCATGAGGCTCTCTTCAGCATTTATTATCCTATTCTACTCTCTCAGTCTTACCACAGACACGTGTCCCTCTCTCCACAAGTTTTCCATTTCCATGCCGTTTATTCTATGAAGAAAAAAATGCTGGTAACTATATAAGTTTGGCATAAAATATGTGGAGTAAGACGAATATGAGCCTAAACAGCCTTTTCTGATTATTTTAACAAATTGGTCCCATCCAAAGTGAAGCTCATTATAAACAGAGCACCCAAAACCATACTTAGTGGCAAATTGGCAACAAATTGGAGGCATAATGGAGGAATTCATGTTGAAGGTTCTGTTTCACTCTCAGTTAAGCAAAGCTAAACCTTAACAGTGAGGTGATGTCACCCTCACAGACCACCTGTGTGTGTAATTATCAGGCCAAGACACAGCAGGCTCGTTGGGAGCACCACCTCAACACCGTCGCGTCTGTGAATATGAGGACTTCGCCGAGAGCGGGATCCCTCTCTCACAGCTAACAAGGAGGGTCCCCTCTATCCTCCAACCCTTCTTGTCCACCTCTGTTAACTTTCCCTTCCCCTAAAGGCATCCCCATCCGCCGAGGCAGATGTCCCTCTCATTTGGCCCTGACTGGAAAGGAAATGGTAACATCTGGGAGGTGGAACATGATCCACCGAGGGGGGAAAACAAGAGGGAAAAGAGAGTAAAGGAGGGAATTGACCTTCCTGGTTCAGAGTTTAAAAAAGGTGGGACAGCACAGGAGTAAAACACATTTCCTCTCCTTTCCAAGCTCCCACTTCAGATTTTACATATAATGTCCAGAGGTGCCATTTTCCCACCAATAAATGAGTGCTGACAGAAAAAAAAAAGCACAGCTGAGTGTGGATTTCTACTTCAGGATTTCAAAAAAACATCTTTAAAAAAAAAAAAAAAAACGCTGAAGGAAAAACGCTTGATGACATCAAAAGAGGCACAAGAACAATGCTGATCAGCTGGCATCAGTAAACATTATGGCAACAGAGGGACTTTGACATACATTTATAAGATAAAAATAAGTGTTTCTATAAAAAAAGAAACATCAAAATAAAGAAGAAAAACAAGATAAATACAAGTTTACAAGCTGATAAGTTTCTTTATGCCATATTTTTGCATAAAGAAGTAATCAGGTATCACAGCTTGATTTGGGTAGATTTCATCTTCAATTATCCCCATTTTACAACTAAATAGCAAAACAAATTGAAAAGCTCAATGACTGTAATTGAGATGAATCTACAGAGAATTTGGAAAGCAGCTTAAAGATCTTCATCATGTAGGAAAATGTTTCTCATGTATTCTCAAAGAAACTTGTTCATTTCTATTTGACTTTTTAAATTTCTGATTAGTTTGGCTTTGTGTTAATTATGAAGGTACTAGAAAACTTTAGGATTTAAAAAGTTTCCAATTAACTAGTTCTTAAATATTTAATGCTTTATTTTATCTATTTTTATTTTGTATAAAATTTGTAAAATATATTAAGGTATCTCTCTTTAGATTAGAATGTCATCCAAAATAGCATCATCATCATCATCATCATCATCATCATCATCATCATCATCATCATCATCATCATATCAGTGTGTGCAATATTTACTTCACAAAAGAACAGTTTGGAGTGCAATAACTGTTGACCAATATAAGTATTTTGAACTTCCGATTTATTTGCCAATGTTGAATTCAATCAGTTCAGCAGGAGATGATCTCACCAGAGGCAGATAACCGAACCAAAAATGTAAAAGCAGAAAACAGCTTATATTACTACTGATATACTTACAATATTTACCAATATTCCCTCCATCACAATAATTTCTAATATTTTGCAGCCTGACTACGAAAAACTATCTATTTCATTAATGTAATGCTAAGAATGAACCTCATTTATCTTGTAGATTTATTATTGTATTTCTTTTCAAGATGTGATTATAGCCAAATACTCAAAATTAATGTTCTCCAATAAAAAGAATCTCAAACAAAACCCTTAAAAAATTAGTTTTTATTACATTTTTACCTTACTAATGTCACCCTATTTTAAGAAATGTTTGCATACTAGACAGTAGATGCACTCAATGCTTCTTCCTTCAACATCAGTTACTGCGTCACGCAGCATCGATGGAGGCGACCATTCTGTGGCTCTGCTGAGATCACTTTGATTGTCAACTCATCTACCTTTCTGTAGTATCTCATCTTTCTTTTAATACCCTTTAAAGAATCTGTGTTAGACCATTTTTTGTTTACTGGCTGGTAATCTAACCAGTTTTTGGTTCTCTGGGCAGAGTGTCAACTCCTGCTAGAAAATGAAATCATCTTCTTACGGTTTGTCAGGAGAGGGAATAATGAAGCACTCTAAAACTTTGTGGCTGCTCTGACCAACACCAGCAGATGACAAATCTGTGGAAATGTCGTGCTGAGCTCTGATCCAAGCAGCTTCGATTTTGTGCCTCTTCGTGGTCTCTCCAGACTCTGGGACCTTTGATTTCCAATCAGATGCAAAACTGACTTTATACTACTGAACAACAATTCAGTTCTTTGTCTTTTTGTCCTAGATACAAGACTGCGGTTGTTGTCTCTGGATCAGGAGCGGCTTAACACAACCAATGCAGGAGATGTAGCAGAAGTCCAGCACATGTCTGTGTTGGTGGATCTTAGAAGACTGAGTCCAGCCAACTATCAAATCTACTTTACTTTATCTTTTATCCTTATTGCACTTGCACACTTTTTCCTTCCACTCAACCCTTTTGCTTGAGTCCTACATTCTGTGAACAGCCTGCCTCTTCAGCAATGTATTTTTGAGTACTTGTATAGTCAGCACTATTACCCATTATTATATAGGCCACAGCATCATTTATCTACAAGATTTCCGATGCTCTTGACAAATTTTAAGAACCTGAATGCAGAGTTTTCGTTAGTTGTGATCTTTGGTTATCAGCAGAAATAAACGCTTTAAATATCTCACTCAGTGTGACCTGTCTTTATATCTCGTTCATTTTTAAAAGTTGTAAGCTACCTTTTAAATGCCGTACAATTTGATTGATACAACGTAGCAGAATCGACATATTTTTGAAGGAAGTATAAACTGACATTCATGTAGTGCGTAATTACGCACTATGGAGACAACGAGGAAGTTTTGAAAAGGGGAGAACTCACTGTTGTCTGGCGTTCCGTGCATCATGTTGATTTTGTATATCTCTTTGGCGATGTACTCCGTCTCTGTGTTGTCCTGGCCGCAGAACTGCTTCCGATCCCTGCCCAGTTGCTCCAGAAGCTCCTTCGTGCTGTTATATAACGCCTGGATCTGATAGGGTACCTTGTTCGGTCCCAGGGAGTGCGGGGGGCTCGACAGCCGAAGTTTGCTCAGGATCTGACCCCGGATCGCCTCGACCCTCTTCCTCTTCACATGGTCGATGTCCACGGTGGCACAAGTGGACAGGGGCGAGCTCAGAGTCGCGCAGTTGAGGAGGAGGACGAACAGTAGAGCTTTACCCAGATGCATCTTTCTGTCCGCATTTGTTTCGCTCTGGGAGCTGAAATGTGACGGCTCACAGAGAGGACTGCCTCTACCTTTTAAATCAGCTTCTTTTCTTTTCCAGCTTAAAAACTAACTTGTGGACTAACTCCTCTTTGTGCAAATCCGAATTTAAGTTCGCCCATTATTTATTCATCCGATTCAAATGTCTATTAAGACTTTCTTTCTGTATTCTTTGTTTAGTCCATCAGTCCTCCTGGTCCTCCTAGAGCGGTTTGTCTCGCGTCGTTTATTTCGGAGCATCAAGTTTTATTCTCCGTGCAGGCTGACCGCAGGCTGTCACGTTAACTAGGTATACGCGACTTCGAGCTGCTGATATGGCTTCATATGAGCTTTATAGGCTGCCGCTGCTTTCTGACGTTTGATGGAGGAGGGACCGCAGACACCCGGGAGCGCACAAATCACAACAGGGGCCCACTGCCATACTCACTGAGCCTGAAATGCTAAATAATTTAGTTAAAAAAAATAGAGAGAGCGAGAAACATAAATTGCTCTTTTGTTCCCCTGTGCTGTAGAACAGACTCATTTGAAAGGAATGCTTGCTTGAAGTTTTAGCTTAACATGGCGCAGACTGCAACCCAGACCTGGTCTTGGGAATCACTTTGGTGCGCCTTATGTGACGATATGATGATGCTACATGATAATGGAGGATTGTGACAATATGTATTTTAATTGTCTTCTTGTACTATTGTATGGGTTAATCTCCCTGGTAGTGCGCCCTCTACTGACCAAGAATGTACCCACGTTTGATTACTTCATTCAACTTGGCAAAAGTAAAAAAGGAAAGGAAACCATTTTTTTTAAAGATATTGAGTTGTTAATTTGAGGTAAATATATATTTTTTTAAAACATAGCCACATACCTCACATTCTTCTTTTCTTTTCTTTGGTCTTGACAAGATTTTACATTTGATGTTGATATAGAAAATATCACATTTTTACTAAATGTATTTATTTCAGAACATTTCTGTGTATATTAGGTATTAAATGTACTGCAATTTTTGTTCAGTAGCTCTCCAAGGTTTCAAAACAATAACCCAGACAGGTTGGTTAAATATGGAAATGTGTTCCCTACACTCCGAAAGGTCAGAAAGTAAGTCAATTGACTGGCCCAGTACAACCGAGGAACACCTGTTATAATAGGCTGTAAGTGTATATTGGCTATTTACATAAGGCAGTGAAATCAATTCTAAGCAAAATATATTTTTCCAGCATGTTTCAGTTAAATTTGCTGTTTTTAGTGTATACATCACAAATTAAATAAAGACATTCATATAAAATGATACGGAAACCAATAACATCTAAAAATACCTAAAGAATCCCACTTGCAGTTTGCCCACAGTTGTCCTATATAACTTATATGTTATGTATAACTTTTATGTTACATAGGACGAGTTGTGGAACTCTTAAAGAGCCATCTTGATTCATTCTTCTTGATCAAAAATGGTCCCTTGTGTCTTGTTGTATATCTACCTGTAAGCTGAAGATAACAATAAGATTCAAAGCTGAATGTTTCTGAGAAAAGTACAAAAAATACCTGAAATGTGCAGAGTAGAGGGATTAAGATATTCCAGTTGTCTTTTCAATTAAGCTTTTCAGCCTTCTTCCATTGGTAAATAAGTCATGAAGTTCACAAAATCTCACAAAGACAGCTTGCTGCAGTCTTTGTCTACTTCTTCTGCAGTCCTATGGTGCCAAGCAGTACTAAACAAAATCTAATTGTTTGATGGAGATCTCATATTAGAAACACCATACCAACATATTTGTACTTTCACTCAATAGAATCAATGATTCCTTGCTGCTAGCACAGATTTTTCCCATGCCCTCTTCAGCCACCTTCCACACAAATGTCATTTTTTTCTGTCCTAATGTTTGACGGTTTGTTTGTAGCCGTCTGAGTTATTTCATCTTTTTCCTCCTTCATCAGCTTTATCTCTCTTCCTAAGGCATATCCACATTTTTCAAACCTATTTAAGGTCAGACTGTTGCAGGCTCTGGAGGCCCCGCACCCAGACATGGGTTCTAACATTTTACTATGTTGCTTTTGCCTGGCAGTTTGCATACCAGGAATGATTTCATATGACGTTCAATCTTTATATGGCAAACATTTGGTTTGAATTTTATGGTACATAGGTCCTTGGTATACAAAGCTTTGTGTTTTATTTGGCTGGTTTTCAAAAGCTATTAATGTGTATTTACACAATTTCTAGGACAATTATATATTTTCTCAACTTGAGTTGATAAGAAATAAGAAAATTCACATTTCTTTATACAACCAGTGCTTTGAACCAGTTCCACATTATAACCACAAACCTTAACCTATACTACTGGGATGTTAAGTGACCAACACAAAGTTGTAAGAATACAATACATGGTTTTAATAAGTTTTTTTTTCTTTTTTACAAATAAAATCTGAAAAGTGTGGCTTGCATTTGTGTTAGCCAATCTGCCTAAACTGATTGGCTGGTCAAGAAGAGATTTGACCAAAGAAGCAGCCAAAATGCCCATTGTGGAGGAGGTAAGATGAAGGCCAAAAATACTATGACAAGTTTGAATTATGCCTCAAAACATCTAGGCAACACAGCTAACATGTGAATCAAGGTCCTCTGATCAGATTAAACTAATATTAAATAGTATATGTAGGTCACGTGTGGAAGAAAGAGCACAACATTCCCGCGGTGAAAGACATAGTAGCATCATGCTGGGTTGGGTGTTTTTATTCTGCTGGGAAAGAGAAGCAAAGTTTTTGGGGCTAAGGATGGAGCTAAGTAAAGGGCAAACCTGGAAGAAAACCTT
The DNA here is from genome assembly GCF_019740435.1 of Gambusia affinis. Lineage (NCBI taxonomy): Eukaryota > Metazoa > Chordata > Actinopteri > Cyprinodontiformes > Poeciliidae > Gambusia > Gambusia affinis. Next base: position 11,720,878 of record NC_057889.1, read on the forward strand.
TTAGAGGCAGGAAAAGACTTACAGCAAAAACCTTAATCATACAGCCAGAGCATGGTTTAAATCACAGTCTACTTTGGGTTCAGTCAAAGCCCAAACCCAAATAATCCAAATGAGAATCTGTGGCAAGACGTGAAAACCGCTGTTCACAGATGTTCCTGATCCTATTTGACTGAGCTTGATATTTAATTTTTTTTATTATTATTTATTTATTTATTTTTAGAAGAATGGGCACAAATACACACTTGGAAAGTTAGTGGAGAAAAAGGTGACAAAAGACTTGTAAAATGTGGTTCTGGGAAGAATTGATTAAAGGAAAAAAGTACAAATTCTGATCCCCACATTTTAGATTTTATTTTTAATGAACGGTGTATTGTTTCCTTTCTATTGTAACAACTTTGCTCTACTTCCTATAGCCCATCATACGTATTTTTCCAATACGTAAAGCCTTTTGCATGTTGCCCAACGTTTTTAACCTCTGATAAAAACGAATGAATTTTGTGGTTTTAGAGAGACAAAACGTGGAAGAATCGATCAAGGCTCTCTAAGTCTCACAGCCTGATTCTCCTTTATCTTTTCGAAAATGTGCAATATAGTCATATCTTGATCTATAATTTGTTTCGTATTTTGAGTCACTGCAAACAAACTTGGGAGAGAAAGTCATTGAGCTGCTGTAATTATAGAGTGACAGAACTCCCCTGTGGCACTCGAGCAGGTAAACACACGTGGCAGCTTTTCGTCAGTAATAAAACTCATACATATCATTTAGGCTGGACACATTTATCACAGTTGTCCATGAACACAGGTTTCTCACGTTACCACTTTAAGTTCTGGCTGAGATGTCTTCATTCATATCCAAAACCTAAAATGGATTGAAATGAGTGTTTGTACAATCCAGAAAAAGAAGAAGGAAGGAGATGTCTTCATGGTCATTGTGAAGCTATTTTAGGAGCGGCACCAAGGCCTCTGGTTTCTGTCAGCCACTCTCCCACAGCCGTCCATGCACACTGTGATGCCCTGAATATTTGGAAAAGTTTCAAATCACTTTTATTCTGGCCATTTGGAACATTCTGTTTTAATTGTTTCCTTCCTGAACTTGCAGTATGTTATATTATATATTGAGATTATTATTCCAGAAGATGCTTTTGTTTGTGTTTTCTAAGGCAAATCTGTAATATTTAAATATGGGATTTAATTGAAATTAATATATAAGGACAAATTTGATGTGAGTAGTATGAGTTTAGGATTATCGCAAAGACACACAAGACAAAGAAAAAAGCTTTTGAGAGAAGAAGAAAAAATAGTCTATCAAGTAGGTAAGGATGATACATGTGCAACAGGGTTGAGTGATTCAAGATATAGAAATTTGTCAACAAGTGAGGAGAGCATATTGTGAAGATGCAAGGGGGACTTCAAGAAGCTGTTAAATTGAGAAAATGAGTACTATTAATGAATCTGGAAAAGCAGAAGATCATTAAAGCAGAAATGATATGGAGATGGGAAGAAGTGACACACTGCCGCAGATGTAGAGATGTGTAGAAGAGAAGGTAATGAACTTTTCATTAATGAGGTTTAATTATGAAGAGAAGTGATGATCAAGGAGCGGTAGTTTGCATTACCCCCACACCATGGTGATGCCACCACCATGTATTATGGTGAACATGGTGAGTGTGTTCGTTTTCCAATACGTAAAGCCTTTTGCATGTGGCCCAACGAGTTCAGTTTTTCATTTGACTAGATTAGAACATCTTTTCCCACATGTTTTCTGTGTCTCTTACATGGCCTGTGCTGAACTGCAGGACCTGATACAGCTTATGGTAGTAGGATGAAGGTTGGTGTAACACATAAGGATATAAACGCTAGAGGAAGATGACAGAGTTGTTCCTGTATGGTAAACCCCTAAAAAGGAGCAGGTGAATTAAAATTTGTAACATTATATGACACCGGCAAAGGCTTTCTGGGTCGCTTGACCTGAAAGCTTTCTGTGTTTTTTGGCAGTTCTCCATTAAGCCACCAGGTGATGCTGCATACCAGTTCATAACTTCTACAATCACTGAGGAAAGCCTACTTCATAAACACTCCCAGGACTTACATTAAATATACTAAAACCAGAATAAATTGTCCTCATTGAACTCAAAGCTATGAACTGCACGTAATGTGAAAAATTGATAGAAATATATAGGTCACCTAATATTTAAACCATTTTGAGGTAATGATCAGCATCCCTGTTCTTCTAAATTCTTCTACCTGTCGTTGTTCTTATCTGGAATTATCGATTCAAACAAATCATTCTGGACGTACCCATGTGGAGAGATTCTGTCATGGTTCTGAGCAGGGAGGCCGCGTACACATCATCACGAGAATTACAACCAAATGAATGGAAGAGGAAAACCTCTCTGTTCAGCAGGAGCCAAGGTTCCAAGCAGCATCTTCCATAAAGTCCAACATTCCCATCCCTGTGGGGATTCCTAGACGCAATCCCAGACATCACCAGCTAAGTTCGCTTTTACTCCAAGCGACGACCAGTGATTACCTCACTGCTAGGTCAGGTTTTAGTGAGTCACTCTCCGGCAATCTCTCTCTGTCTGGCAATACACACGGAAAAGGAATGCTGCTTTAGACAGAGGGCTGAAAACAAAAAACACATGCTGGTAGCCACACAGAGGAAAATGTAGGTCAGTTTTCTGCTGATTATGTTTGTCAGAGATGTTAACGGCAGATGTAGAGATTGACCTCAACAAAATGTCTGCCAAATGTTTCTAATCTTGGCCGTCAAAACTACATGTTTAACACCAGTACCTTAATATGATTCAAACCATACTTATTTAATTTTTCAAATAGCTTGTGTAACCCTTTAAGTGTATGTCTCCATACAAAAATCCAGCGTAATAAAAGGAGGAGTTCAAATTTTGGTGAAGAGTAGAGCTTAAAGAAGTCGAAAAGAAAACACGAATGACTGAAGACTGGCTAGACAGGGTCAGACAAACCCCAAATACTAAACAGCTTCCTGCCAGATTTCCCTTTCCGCAGTACCCTGACAGACCGGCACAGCAAGCCCGCCTTGTCTGGGGGAAACAAATCAATGAGTCATACGAGGGGACGTATCTGAGCAAGAATGCTAACAGGAGACCCCTAAAACCCACACCAGAGGAGGCAATGATGTGTATATATCATAGGCACATAACTTCAATGAAGCGTTTGATTGGTCCAACATCTGTGTTAGTCATCAGTTGTCCTGATACATGAAAACAAGGATAGGAATACCACACCGGCTAGACGATGACTTAAAGTGAGGTCATTTAAATTCAGCACAGGTTTGTGACTCTCTCTTGTTGTGTCTTAATTTTTATATCTTTGGACCTTAACTCATACTGTCATCCAAGACATTCTGCTAGTCTTAGACATCTCAAAACTATTTAGTTATTCAATAAGTAAAATAATAGTACAAAATAAAAATGCTATCAAGAGTTTTACAAAGATACAAAATGTATTTTTTAAATTTAAATCTTTTGTCTTAAGTTCTGAGTTTTGTTTGGGGCATTGCTTTGTCAGAAATTAAGAATTTGGGCTTGGCTTATTTTTTTAATGTTAAATATAATTTAAAGAAAATATGTCACAGAATATGATTGCTTGTATTAGTTATTTTACAATTTTAATAGCTATTTGAAAGCTCCAGCTAAGCATACAGATATTTTGCCCCTGGTCTAATTTTACCAATGTGTTTCTTCTAACTGGAATTACTATCATCGTCTTGGGAACAATCCAGTCAGCGTGCCGACTTGACTCTAATAGAGTACAGCGCTGAAGATTAGGGAGATGGCAGGGAGGTCTTTCAGGCTACTGAGAGCTCATCAACAAAGATAAATCATCAAAACACCAAATGAAACCCACAAAAGACTGGTCAGCATTTATGAGGGTTTGATTGTAACACTAACAAATAATTTTATAGTGCTTATTGGGAAATTGTAAAATATATTAATGCAATTATTTGATAATTTTGTATTGGATTATTAAAAACAGCTAAAATCATCCTTAAAGATTCTACTCTCTTTAGGGTTTTACATTTTCATTTCTGAGACATACTTGTCTCATTTCTTAGCAGAAACAAATACCTTGGTTTAATTCAAGTAATTGTGTGTACATTTTCTGGGAAAAAAATAAATGGGACCTACCTATATATTTATTTTGTCAAAGTTGAGTTAAAAATAATATAGCTTTCTTCTTGATTAACTGATTTGCTATTTTAATTTTGTCCACTAGTGGGCAGACCACTTTTAGTTTATCCCTGAGAAGCGTTCTTGAACACAGAGTTACTTAACGATCTTTAAATTTTTAAATAATAAGGTTCACTGTATTGCTATTTTTCAATTGGCATTTTATTTTTTAGATGTGTTGTTTGAATTTTGAAAAAGTACATAATTATTAGTAGCTTACAACAGAGGACCAAGACCTGGTTTTATTTTCTACGATTCAAAAGAAGAAGAAAAACAAACAAACTGAAAAACATTTATTAAGACTTATTAGTTACAGAAACTGTGCAAAATATCAAAATGATGACTGAAAATACCACAAGGCTACATTACAGTTCTTATTTACATGCATACACTTTTATTCTGATTTAATTAAATATTTTTTTTTTAATGTGCTGAAATAATATTTCTACAAATCTTTACACATCCTGTTTTGTTTCTTTTAGAAATATGTTTTCATTATTATTTTTGAGTGGTTTCAATTTGGTTTTCACAGTGGCTACTTCTTTGCTTATGTGATAAAAAATAGCGAGGATGGCTTGCTTCCATAAGATGGCATATTGTGCCAATTTGATGTCAGAGAGGTGAAGACTGTTCACTTTACATCTAGGTCTAAAGGAGGTGGCAATATGCTGAGTTAAGGGCTTTTGGAAAACAAAGGACAAGGCGTCATTGGGCCTCTGCATGAATATGAAACAGTAGATGGCCAGCATGTTGATTCACACTCCAGAAAACTTCAAAACCTTTACACACTTGGCATTTTCAGATTGGTGCTTCATGTGAGGCATTTGCCTTGCTCTGAGCTGCTTGTTGTGATAACTAATTGCAGGTCTTACGTGAATGATTGATGACGCAGACTTTCAGTGTTCCAGGAATGATTCAGCTCATTTTGAAATCATCTTCAGTGATGTAACTTCGGTTTCAGCGATGCTTTATGCTTTCTGGACAAAGATTTGCAGCTTTTTATGAGCAGATTTATCCACAAGGCCATTCAGATATATCAAAATGCCAAGGAATAAGGAGGATAGCACATGTAAGAAATTGGATGTTGAGAGACGGAAAAAGTGAAAAAAGATCCGAACTCTCTTCACTTTCTTTAATATATTTCTATGTAGCATTACAAGTGCTGACATTTAGCTAGTGAGACGATTCTAGCCCTAAATTAGATCAACGAAAGAAAGAATCTTCAAAAGAAATTTTTGTTTCCTCCAGCACAGTCCTGGTTTGTGTTAGCTTCCTCATACTGAGTCTAGACAGGAAGCAGGTCCGTGCCAGATTAGGGATTTTCTCCCTCACACCAGTACACACCCAGATCAGATCCACATATGGGTTACAGTACTGACAGCCATTGTCTCTCAGTGTGTCTGTGACTATTGTGTCCTTGGATGTGCATTTGGAAGATAACATTACAGTATCTCTGAATATACGAAGATTTCTGTTTCATATCGGTTCTCCTATCTTCCACTGTAACTAAAAAAAAAAGCAGTTTTAATTTCAGGAGCTTGTTCTTGGTTTCCATTACTCACTTTATGTCTGATTTGAAGTGTTGAGTCGGAGGCGCTGTGTGAAAAGTTCAACATGTCCTTCCCAGGTACGGCGTCGCACTGCGTCCTGTAGTGCTTAGCTAAATTAAACCGAGCCCCTACTGTTCTCATCTGCTCACCTGTAGCTCCTGCCAGGCCCAGCCATGACCTTTGACCCCACACAGATGGGTCTGCATAATAAGACACGGACACACACGGCTAAGTGCCACCTTGGACACATTTGATGGGGAGCTATAACGGACTTAGAAAGTTTAAATGCTGTATGTTTTAATGCTAATTTCCTGACCTTTGTGACTGGGCGAAGGCTTGCGTGAATGTGTGTGTTTTTATTTCATCAGACTGCGAAATTAACTGCAGCTTTTAGCCACAAACACACAGGCAGAAGTGTGCTTACTGTACATAATCTCCGGCTCCCTGTGCATTGTTGGCCTGAGGCCAGTGACCTCTGTGCTCTCTGTATGGCAGGATGAGCTGAGCTTTTTATTCCAACTGTATGAATATGCATGGCCTCCTGGCTGCATAGCCCTTGCAATATAGACGTGGTTCAGACGGAGCTTTTAGAGAAAAACTATTAGTTGAATATTTAATTACTCAATTTAAGGTAAACTGGAGTTGTTCACTGTTACCTTCTCTGTTAAGCTTGATGATATGCTAAAAATAGAGATGAGTTTATCTGTTTAACACGCAGCAAGATTATTTGCTTTATAGTAGCTCATGAAAGTAATTATTATTCTTATTAGTTGGAAGGTGGCTATTGTGACCCAAAGAGGTTTCCAGCCTCTTACAGATTTTCCTCCAGGATTTATTTATTTACATCAATAAATAATAAAATACATGAGCTGTGATCAGATTCTCTGTCCCTACTGAAGACTAGCATCCCCACAGCATGATGCTGCCAACCCCATGTTTAGTGGTATTTTTTTACTGTCAGAAATTTTTACCACATGGGTTTTAAGGAAGGTTTAATTTGATCACTCTAAACCATCCATAAGTGGTGATAAAGTTTTGCTTATGATTTTCAGGAAAATTCTTTTTCATTATATTTTTATGCCTTCATGCCAAAGTAGAACAATATGCATCACTTCTGAGTTTTTTACGCCATTGAGCTTTTTTCTAAATGCTATTTTTAATGCATTGCTAATTTAATTTGATAACCAGTTGTCTTGTATAGTATAAAAAAAAAATTTCATTTTACAGTATTGTAATTTTCAGATTCAATTGATGTGTTCACATGCTGCTTCATTTGGAAACAGGACAGTTTCCAAAGCCAAAAATCTCCATTTTCTTTTCAAATGTCCATTTTCATTTCCTTTCAAATTTTCTTTTCAAAAGTCTGTGTTCTTTGGTGAATATATGAGCATATTTACACCATGTCTTAGAGGATCTATGACAAACTGCCCACTGCTGCATTAACAGTATAATTCATCCTGTTCTTGGTTCTGTCTGTAAAACGGTCCCCTTCATTTCCCACATGAGCGGTTTTCTTATCATCCAGACCCCCTCTCACCTGCCCCGGGGGCTGAGTTAAAGCCGATAAAACACCCAAATATTCTGTTAAACATGGACGGCCTCTGCCGTGTGGCTGTTCCCTGCAATGCCTCCTGGGTAATTATGGTAATAACTCAGCAGTCAGAGGCGAGGCCAGAAGGACCCGGGATGACGAGGTCAGATTAGAGAGCTCAAAACGAAGAGGAGAGCTGGCGCTAGAGATGAGTCTGCAGGGGTCAAGGTGAAGCAAGCTGGGCTGCATGTCCCATAAACACTCGCTGACACATCAGAGACCGCTGGATGTATGTCGGGGCTGCCGCTGATCTGTCGTCCTCAGCTACCAAGACGCTGATGAGGGATGATGACAAGCGTTTGAGTTGCTTGAGTATTTGCTCGGCCTCTTCTGGCAGAGTGGGACGTTGGGTGGGAAGGTCGAAATGCCCCAAAGTTGAAGCAAGTAGGACTATTTCATGTCCTCAGACGATTTACTGGGACAGCAGATGTGGACATAGCTCTGAAGAATTGACTGGATCACCCCCCCAGATTGTTTTGTTTCTTTACCGAGACACTGTGAAAAACTAAGAAAGGCAAAGGACAAAATGTTCCTGTACAACTTGATTCATTATTGCTCCATGAGGTTTACACCATTACTTTCAGAAATTAAAATCCACTCCTTTGTATTCTCCGTACTGTCCGTCTGCTTGTGGACTCTGACGCCCGTCTCTTGTATGATGAATAATAGAGACACAAACAGAGCAGCTGCAGCAGGTTTGGGTACTTTGCAGATGATGCGAGTCTCCGGTTTGATTTTTACGTGTTGAGTTCTCTCAGCAGAGATAGAAAAAGAGAAAGATTTATTTTTATATTTTTACATAAAAATCCCAGCCTCCTCCTGACCAATTTGAATCTTGACGCCTAGAAAAAACAATGAACATAAACATATTTATATTTCTAAATGTGCATGTGCGAGTGTGTGGGCGTGTGTCTTGCAAGGAATTGTACAGAGTATACAGTAGCACAGCACTGACCCTCCCACATTTGTTGCTGCACATTGCTTGTCATATGATGGCAGTATAGGCCACAACATTTTTCCTTGCATACATGAGACAAACTCAGCTGTTCAGACAGTTTTTCACCATGCTTTCTCTCTTTTGTTCTTCATGATGGCTGGTGGTTAAAAAGTTAGTATTTGTATGGTTTGATCACAAAAACTGATCTGAGTTGACGCAAGTGTGACCCTCAGGGCTTTCCATGCCTTTTTGTGTCTGCTATCAAAATTACCTAAACGATCTCTAGTCTTCAAGTGAGACTAAAAGCAACGACCGATGTAATCTGCAAAGGGAGAAATACTTTTTCACAGAACAGTTGCCCAACATATTAATTAGTTTCCTAAATTATATTTAATGTGTTTTTTTTTTTTTTGTCTGTTTCTCGGGCACCTGCCAAGCTTGAAATGCCTCAGGTCAGAGCAGTTTATTCTTCCAGTGGTTTATCGACCCCATATTTATGCTTACATAGTTAAATACTGCAGTTTATTCACTGCCGGCCAGTAAGCGGTACACTGAGACCTCTGACCTGCAAACAGCTATAAATATTTATTTGTGTCGGCTTGTCTAAAAATAACTGTATTACAATAGAGTGTCCTGGAGGAGGTCCAGGAAAGTTGTGCAGGGAACAGCAGTCAGCATTTAGCCTTGGTGTCCGGAGAGAGACGCGGCGGTGTCGAGAGGCAGACATATCAATAGCTTTTTAGTCTAGAGGAGGGGGAAAAAAGTCACATTGCAAGGGATCTTTTTGGTCTGGAGAGGTATTTTTGGAACATGGAGACTGAACCTCAGTGCAGCTTAGAGCTGTGCAAGCATTTCTCTCGAAACACTATTTTTATTGGTTATCATTTATCATAGTTATCAAAATATGTGTTTTCTTGCAAAAAATATATATTTTTGAAAAAAAAAAAAGAAATGTGTACAAATGAAAAAAGTACAGATTTCATTGTGTGAAAACCAAGACAGGAAAATTAAATGTGATTATTGAATGGAAATTGGATGGGTTTTTGTCTTATTCTTCTGTACTTCAGCATTGTTTCACAAGGCTGAGTCCTATAGAGGTAAAGTTCATAGTTTGTTTCTGTCTTTCAGAGCTAGACTCAAACATTCGGTCGGGAATTTGTACTCATAAATTCTAATGTGAATGACCCGGCATATTTCACGTGAAATAAATAGTTCACTATGCTTTCCTAAAATTTAACATTCTTCTGGTTAACTTTGAATCAGTGACAATCCTTTACAATTATTCTACCCTAAACTCACATCACTTTAGTTAAATATTTTACAGTAAAATGAGTCATGATCTTCTTGTGAACCTTGGTAGAAAAATTAAACAGGAGACAAACTGAGGATCTGTCCGGCTGTTGCACATCTTCTTTCCTCCCTTCCTTTGAGTCAAGCGATCTCTTACTCTCTTTATTGGACACGTCAATAAAGCAGCATCTGATTTTCAAGAGATATATTTGCACATTTCTAGTTTCAACAAAAAAAGATCACATTGAACATTTAGAAACTGAATCTATGGAGCGACGATAAGCAATCACTGTGAGATTTTTTTAATATAAAGTTTTTCTGTTTAAATCGGGGCCCCTTGATTGAATCTCGCATAGAAACTAAACAAGGATTGTGGAAAATTTAACCCTTTCAGGATTTCATTCCTGTGCACTTAGCCTTTACATATCAGTTTATTTCTGTTATATAAAGAGATAAATCATAAAAATCCTCAAGTCTTTCCTGGAATTTAATTCCATTGGATAATATTTCAGATAATTTCATATTACACCCTATTTCTTTGACATGTGACTCTAATTTCTATTTGGGTTAGACATTTTACAGATTATGAACAAAATAACTAAAATAAAAAATATGTGAATAAAGTATATTCAAATAACAATGTGAAAATAGTTGTTCACATACCAATGTGAATCAGTGTTGAATACATTTTCAGAACCGTTCTTCAAATCAGTGTGCCAAGGTAGATAAAAACTTTAAAACCTTCATTGTGCCGCTTTCAGATTACTGGGAAAGTAACACAAATTAAACTGAAACATAAACAACAATTGGGATATAAAAAATGCTTTTCAAAAAACAAAGAGCAAATGTCTGAATTTAAGAATAGGGTGGGCTAACTGAGATGTGATCAACCATTTTGATGCCTAGAGTTTATGTTAAAACCAGGTCTGAACAGGATTGTTTCAACTGCAAATTAAAACTTATCTCAGGCGTGATTAATTGTCCTGTCTTCATTTTGTCTTCATTCCATCGTTGTGTCCCACTCAAATATCAAACTTTCAGCCAGCCTGCCTCAGTACGAGGTACATGTATTACCCCACAACTTGTGCTTCTCTCCACCCCAATCCCTCCTTCACCCCCAGAATGCAATAAATGTCCGGCCATCATTTATTTTAATTCACTCCCCTCTTGCACAGATGAAATGGATTCGTAACCTTGTAGGACAAGGACGTGCATGCTGTCTGCCGTCAGTTGCTGAGTTATTCTCTATTCTTCCAGCACAGGGAAGGAGAGAGCAAGGCGCGCTGAACGAGAGCGCGAGAAAGAGGCCCATGATGAAGAGAAATAGTCTGGCATGCAAATTGCCGGCTGCCACGTCCAATGAGGAGCCCTGGCGGAGACTGTCACCGTAGAAACTCTGGACAGAGTTAAGGAGACTGAGGGAGAGTGGACGGCAGGACAGGAAGAGTCTGGGGGGAAAAAAAAGAGAAACACGCCGAGTGTGATTTATTCACTAAATCAAGATGTGATGGGTAGATTATGGGTAGTCTGATGAGAAAAAGTGTTTATGGGATGGCTAATTGAATGTGACCAAGGAGGAGAATGCAGAGAGCAGACAGAGATGGCGACTGGATGGTGTAAATAATTTGTTGATTAAACTGGCACTGAAGAAACCCCATAGAAAACAGTGGAAAAGAAGAAAAATATTAATTTAACTTGAGTTTTTAACTCAGTCAACTGGACAGTAGAGTGAGACTAATGTAATTTCAGGATATAGGCTAATGTTGCAATATTTCTAAAGGAGAAGAGGTTTCTTCAACAGCATGACAACACTGAATTGTAAACAGGTTAGGTTTCACTTCACCTGGTGACAGTATTCACACAGTGGTCCTCTTTTAAAAATTTAGGAATATAGGGAGAGGGAAAAAATACACACCTTTTTTCTTACTTTCAAAACATTTCTGATTGGCTGATCAGACCCTCACAACGCCTCCTTCTCAGGAAGATTCCAGCGGTCTCATGTAGCTGGGATTGCAGAATTAGTGGTTAGTTTATTGAGCTCTTTGTCTCATTCCTCAACTAATAAAGTTACAGGTTTATTATGAGCTAAACCAACTATCAGCCAACAATCAGACTTGTCAAGTCTATTTGCATTGAACTCGTTGCTGTTTGAGGCTCTTGCAAAGTTTTGTTATTTCGTCCAGGAAGGTACTGGATTCCAGTATCTAGGCAGATGCAAAAAGGCATATTAAATGTTTCCAGTACATCTTATTCAAAGATATGAGACTTTGGATGTGTAATCCATTTTAAAACACCACCAATTTTTTGTCCCCTGCTAGAGACTTGGACTCAGAGATTCAACAGACTAACGTAATAACCTTAACAATGATTATATTATTGATTACTTTACTGAATAGCCTTCATCCATCAAGTGTAATCTCTTTCTTTCAGGTTGTAACAAACATCTGACAGTGCTGTCAAGCCCACTAGAGGGTAGTATTTAACTACATGCAAATATTAAATAAATATGATTTTTTTTTAGAAAGTATATAGTGTCCATTGCCTGTGTCTGTTCATGATTTATTATAAGTTCTCAGTAGTTTTAGCCATTTATTTGGAAGATTATTTTTAGTTATATCACAGGGTTAATAAAGGCCAATTTCCATGGATTACTTTTTAAATTTAAGAGCAATTATTTCAAAACATGTAATCTATATAATTTCTAAACTCTCTGATATGAGCATTATTTGGGAGAAATGTGGTGACAACTAGTTGCCTCAGATTATTACCAGTCAGTGTTTCTGGTACAGATATCAAACATTTAAAGTTAAATCAATGCCTAGTTTCTTAAATTTCCCATTTTTAGAGTCTTTAGTCTCCTTCTTCTTACTGAATGTAGATCTTGTGATGACACATTCGTAGCATGTCCGCGGAAGTCCTTGGAAATGTTTGTGTTGCATCTCATTTCATGAGTGCTGTGGAAAACACACGGAGATTGGACTTTAACACAAATTGAATTAATATTTGCGAGAGATCTCCAAAAGCTTTTCCACTTGTAATGTTGTTTGCAGACGCACTAAATGAGATGTATCAGCGAGCGCAAACGTCTCTGTATGCAGAGCTAACGGCACAGAGGTCTGCACCGGGCTGCACTGTGACCCAATGGTTTCTCTCCGGCTCCAGTTTCAACAGGACGCAGCACATAGGGAACCAGCATGGGAAATGTGATTACATGTTTTCCTAATGTAGGGAAATCTCATTTGTTTTGTTGGCCATTTGACTGTGCCTTTCTACACCGGAGAGTTAGAAAAATCCCAGGGCTGAAGTGGATGAGGGTGAGCAGTCACTGTTACCACCCAGTCTGAGGAAGTTTGCTTTGACTTTGACTTCTTCCTAAAGGCAATTTATTCTCAAAGAAGGGAGGAAAATAATTAATCTACTTCATCTAATAACTGACTCTTTTTTTTTTTTTTTACCATACAGCAGCATGTCATCATACTCCACACTAAAAAGAAGTAAAAATAATAATTTCTAACATGTTTCAGAGAATTTAGTCACAAGGAAACATCACAGTGTAAGACGTCCATTGATGGCACTCTAACTAAGATGAATGTGTTGGTATCAAGCTCTAGCATGAAAAATGAGGACAAAAGCGTGCCGCATGTTTTGTGACAGTCCCCAGTGTCCTTATCTCCTGTAACCTCTGACCCCTCAACCCTTTAAACCACAAAGGTGATTACAAGTGGCCGGTCAATAAAACGCCTATTGCCACAAGAAGATAGATTCTCAACCATGCAGTTTCTGAGATGTGTCAAGATGCATAGCAACCTGCAACCGTCATTGTTTTCTCATCTCTTTAATGGTCAGCAGAGTGGAGAATGTGAGCGAATGTCCACTACAACATTTCAGATCATGCTTAAAAAAGGGATTGGTGCTAAATGTGGAGTTTCTAAAAAGACATGGGCCTGATCATTTATTAACAAATGCAAAGGTGCCAAACTCATATTTAAAAAAAAAAAACAAAAAACAACAGACTCGTTGTCATTGATTATAGTTTAAACTGAAATTATCAGATCAAACACTTTTTACAAAAGATATTTAGGCCTCTTGTGTATTGTTTCGCATTTTTAAAATTTCACATTTGCATAATTTTGACTGTTTTGACACAAATGGTCTAAGATTTTCTTGGTTGTGTATTATGGAGTGAAAATTATTATTGTTATTTCCATTTTCATTTTCAGGGCTTTTCAAGGCTGTTCTTTTTCATTTTCAGCTTTTTCACACTGTGACTGAAAAAGCTGATTATTTTTAGTTCATGGCTTCAATGATAGGATTTGAAATTAAAGCTACATTATTTCATTATTTAAATATTCAACAGTTTCACTTTATAAACATATGTGTTTTCATGGCAATATTAGTTTTGTATTGCTCTAATTGTTATACCTGATAATTAATGCAAAAATAAGTGACTGAATTTAAAAAATTGACTGAAAAATGTCTGACTGGGTTCATAACTTGTCAGTACTGGGTGATTGTAGGTCATGAACCCTGACCAGTTAAGACAAACTGCTCTATGGCTCATACAAAAAAGCATCTTTTGTGTCTAATTGAGACATGCAGGGAGAAAAATTAGTGGGCTCCATTGATTGTGTTTTAGTTTCTGTATGGTGGTTCTCACTTATTCAGTTCTAAAGTCTATCAAGAATACCTTAAAACCTCTACTTACAGCTTATTATTAAACACTTTTAAGCAAATTGCTTTCGGAAAATAGTCTCTCTGTCAAGACTCAGTTGCTGATATGGCTCTTTGGGAAAAACCCACCCCTGCTGTAATGTGTGAGCCTTGGTCCATACTCTTGTCACCAGTCAGTAGATAGTAGAGAATTGAGCAGAGGTCTCATAGACTGCTCATCTGCCTCACCTGTCATGTAAGAGAATATTTTCCCAATTGGAAGCAAGACTGTTTGGCACAGACATTCTTCTGTTTTACAACTTTGAGCTCACTGCAGTTTATCATATGACACAAAGGTGAAGAACTATTTGAGTAAAGCTATGTAGTTGTGAGCCGTTTGTGACTTCATAACAATGCAAGAGGTAAACCCCAACATATTGGTTCTTGGTGCGTTACATTTATGCACCGGCAGTAACTGATGTCTTCGTTGGCTCCCCAGAATGTGAGCGCAACTGGCTTCCACAGATATACATAATTTATTTTGTAACACAGCAGTTTGAGATTAGCAGGGGGTCCCGGGGGTCCCACTCGTCACTCCATTTCTTAAATTGACAGCTGGAGAAACTCTATTCCACCTGACGTGATAAACGACATCGGGCGTCAGAGGAGTGCGTCATAGCAGAGAGAAAGGAGTGATAAATGGAGGAGGTTGGGAGGAATCAGGGCAGATGAAAGTTGTTGGGCAGTGAAAAATGACTGACAGCTCATTATGAAAATCCTGAAAGACAGTCAGACATGTTCAAGCTCTCACTTCTATGCATGTTCTTTTATCTGTCCATACACAGAAGTTTTGCTGCCACAACAATAAATTCTTGATTTTGGACACGTTTTTATTCTGTCACTGCTTGAAGGTGTGGAGGGGCTCATTCATCGATGTTTGCATCTGCTTTTCTATATTAGGCATTTAACAAAATCTGATATATACTTTGATTTGTTCTTCTAATACTAGAAAGAGTCTCTGAAGTAAAACCTCTTTTCACGAAGGGTGATAGTTGTTTGGGTGCTGTGAGAACGTCTGTCATCTTAATTTTTACAAATTTGGTTGTCACAGTAACCAGGAGTTGATATGGTTTTATTTAGCTGCTTTAGCTGTCCTGGCCATCTCCAGCGTTTCGTTCTGCTAGATCAACCCCTTATGATCAATTTTTACGTTAATATGACCATTAATGTTTTTTCTGTTTCCTACTTCCTTCACTCACACCATTTCTTTGCCCAAAAGAGAGAAAACAGAACAATATGGTCTTTTAAGCAACAGTCATTATGTTATAGGACACTGAGTAGTTGTGTTTGAGATCATTTTAGGTCCCAAACCAAGAGGTAAGACTAAAACTAACATAAATTTGAGGAACTACACTAAAATTAAGTAATTTTGAACATGCAAAAACAAGGGCTGAATCTTGTTATCTTAAGTAAGGACCTTGGATGATTCAGTAGAGAACATTCTCTTATTCTCCTGGTTGTTCAAACATCAGAAACAGATTCACTTTGTGGATGACTCCTGAACTTCTATTTTGATCATCTTTGACTGCACAGAAGTTTCTGCAGTTGCATGAACACTACAACTTTTTAACATTTTTCTTTATTATTAGCTATGTAACCTCCGTGTCATTTACATTTATAGCCCATGCAAAGCTATAAGTCACACAGCATAAAGTTAGAAAGCTCAAAGAAACCCTTGAGATTTCCACTTGGCAGCACTTTATTGGGCATTTTACCCTAGTACTCCTACTAGCTTCTTGCAACCTCACTCATTTTAGTTGTTTTAGCCCCCTATGGCTGTGTTGCTGATTTTGAATAAGTGCTCAGGGCGAGCGGGTCAGCTGCAATTTCAGCCGTAGCTAAACTGGTCTTTTCTAATGTGAGATCTGAGGTGACTTTGACTTTTGATTAATGACAGTTCTCCAAAGGACATATCGCCAGGAAAACTTTCCACAGCATGAAATTCACTTCCAGTAAAAGAAGAAAACATCTCTATCTTTATGCATACAAAATCTGCCGTTGACTGACTGCACTCAGTACGAAACAATACCCAGGTGCCATCACAGGAGGCAAACACTGAGCGTGTTTGTTATTAAAATATTTGTACTTTTTGGGCCCCAAAGGCCCACTATGCCTTTTCTCACTTATGCATATTTCCATTATAGTGACATCAAGCAAACAGAGAAACAGTGCTGCTGCTTTTCCACTGTTCTCTCTCGAGTGCTTCTCTCACAGGCTGTGAAAACACCAGCCCCAGGGAGTAGACGTATCCCAGGAGCCCCAGGGCAGAAGGCCCGAGGACACGCTAGGGGGATGAGGGGTGTTTTGCAGAAAAAAGAGAGTGGCATATCTCAAAATAATAAACTATAGATAAATGTAAAGCAGATAATGATTGAATAAAATTGGCCCATTTGGGGTTTTAACAGAGATTCAGAGATGATGTAAAAACACCGGTAAAAACTGAGATTTACTGCAGTTTAAATCTCAAGACAACAAGCAAATGCAAAGTCTGACTTTTCTAATTTGAAATTGCGTGTTTAATGTATGCATCACACAAGTAAGGTTAAAGAACAATAATTTTAAAGTTTAATATAGCTGTAAACAACTTGGAGACCAGCATTGAGATAGATTCAATGAGGCTAAAGATATATAGGCTTTCAAATTTGTCCCCAGAAGAACAATCAGGGTTGTTCTTCAACTTTGCGCTTGACACATCAGTGTGACTTTTTTTCTTGCGTCGTATCTGACAATTATTATATACAAGGGACCTACTAAACTTTCCAAAAGTTCTGCAGTTGAAGTCTATGAAATATTTGATGTAGTGACCAGAAAAAACGTTGTTCCTGTTCCTGTGCAGCTCTGGGAGAGAGAACAAATTACACTGCTCATTACATAGAATGGATCGGCCTTGAAGACCAGAGAGCATGCAAGAAACCTATCCTTATGGGCCCAGACCTACATTTTAACAACTACATTAAATTTATAAATCAGAGTGCTGCAAAGTTATTCATCTGGCAACCCTTTCAACTGAATGTTGACTTTCTGTAGAATTCGAGTTGTGGCTGTTTTGCAGATTCTCAAAGCTTTTTGTGAACTCACCTTGTCATGAATTTGCTGGAACATTAACTCCTGTTTTAACTTGTGAGTAATCTCCCTTATTTTAGAATGATGGACTTCAAATTGCTTGGGAAAGGTTTTACAACCTTGCCTTGATTGATGGACAATAGTAATTGCTTATTTAAGATAATTGTTTGATGTATTTCCCTCCAGGCATTATGTTAACACACACCTGCATATAATCATCTAACACCTTTGCTTTAAGAGAGGTGTTCACCCTCTAATCTAACCTCATAAGTTGTATTAGCATTAATTAGCAGCTCTTCCTTCTAAATTGCATGTAGGGAGGAAATAGTGGACAGTTCTTTGTTTATTTAAAAATAACAGTGTGGTGTTTCTTGGTTTTAGTACACTTAAAGGTTATATTTTTGTTATTTCCTCATACCTAAATGTAATTTTTTCATCATAAATTTGTATATAAGACATATACGTTTGTGCTGCTGTGTTGTTTCTGACAGAGACCAGAAGTCTGTTGAACCGTTGGACAAAAGTCTCCATATCTGTACTCTACTGTATGATCTGGTTATGAGTCAGCCAATTTAACAGAGACGCCTTCAGGGAGTGACAGTGAGGATGTTGGGGAACAGGAGGGAACGCCCTCTAATACACACACATAAACGGAGCTCTGTCGTTATTCACAGTGACCTCTATGGCCCCTCCCCGAAGCCTGTTTTTGTATTTGATAAAAAAATCGATACGTTTACTAACAAAGAACAACCTCTGTGAGGAACTAAAGCAAGAAAAGCGTTAAACATCCCTCATCATTACTTTGTCCAATACAAAACATTTAATGTGAAAAAGGCAATTCAGCTAACCGATGAAATATCTGTTTAAAATTTTATGGCAGGACTCATCTACTGACAGCAGAACCAAAACATTTTAATACATTTTAAAATTTGCTCTGCCTAAAGGGTGCACTATTGTGTAGCTTTATATTAGAGGAAAAACATGATGGACGTCTATTTTCTGAAACAGCTGAATGTTCCCTCATGCAGAGGTATTTGCATGTTGGTGCACAGATGGGTTTTCTTTCTGTGTTCAGACGCATAATTTATTTGATGTCTGTGTCTCCTTTTTGTCCTCTTATCCATCAGGTAGTTGAGGAAGATTGTTTCTGATTTGGATCGTGAATCTGAGGGAGCTTTCTTGCTGTTGAAAGGAAGTCTCTCCTCTCCACTTTCAGAATCTGGGATAGTAACAAAATGAAGATTCTGTGTTAAAGGATAATTTTTTACAAATATAATTCATTTAATTGTCTGGAATTGGTGAATAAGTAGATCAAACTTTATTCTTTATTCATGAGCTCAAAATGAACAATGCTGAATTGGACTGAATTTGAGTTGCGTTTGTTTATACAAGGTGCCCTGCAATGACTTATTGTGATTTGGTGGTATGTACAATAAAATTAAAACCAAATTACTATATGTTCAGATAAATGCAAATAATCACTATGTATTATTTATTTATATATATATATATATATATATATATATATATATATATATATATATATATATATATATATATATATTTGTGTGTGTGTGGGCGTGTGCACGTGTGTGTGCAGGTTTTGCATGTTGTGGCTTTATATGACTTAAACTGTAATTCCTCCAAATGTAGCCTTAGCTCCAAGGTCAAGCCTTTTAGACGGGTCTCTCATGCCAGTCTTGAGGCGATTCTGAACAGATGTTGGCACAGCCAGCTGGACATGGCGACCTTGAGTAAATCTCGAAGGGGTCCTCTTTGGCAGCATGGGCACCTACTCTCCCTCTGGCAAAGAAGACCCAGTGCATCATCGCATAAGCAAGTGATATGTTAGGCCATGTGTGTGTGCATGTGTGTGGGTGTTCGCAAACCAGCATTGTGTGTCATTCAAGCTTCAGTGAAAAGGTACCAGTGAATCAATCACATGCCCTGTGTAACACAGCGCTAAATGAAATTCAATGGACTGATTGAGTGAGTGATGGATGATTCACATACAAAGACCCAGAATTAAGTGATGGAGAAACACTCAGAAGGAAAGTGGAGGAAGTGAGGGTCTTTCAACCTCTTATAAGTACATGGTGTGTGTGTGATGGTGGGCGTGTGGGGGGCTTGCAGGTGTGTGTGTGTGTTGTGCTTTCACAGTCACAATGTTGAGGAAGAAAAATAAATACATAACAGATATAGAGTCTAATGCCTGGGAGCTGCAGCGTTCATGCCTCACATCTGCCTTCCCTGGATGCAGCAGAACCGGCGTGTTCATGAGTGTGTGCGGCTACCATCTGGGCAGAACATCAGGGGTACGCCAGGACCGCACGGTGAGCCAGTCCACTTTTAATCTGCCCAGCGCCCTCTCCCCGCCAAGGAAGGTCAGTGCCTCGGCAAGGACAGCACTGTCACCCTGCAACATGAACGGCGGGGGTCGGCAGCGGCTATCCATAATAGATGGCAGCTGGCTTTAGTGTACGTCTTCACTTTGCCTGGGGCCCCGGTCTCGGCCCATCTTTCATTCCCACAACTCTGCTAAGCTAATGTGCTGTGTTAATGCCTGTGTGAATCAGGAAGAGTGCTCAGTCGTGTGTCTCCCCTGTAGCTACTGAGTGCTCATGTCATTGCCAAAATAGGGCAGACGGTGCTTCAACAAAGGAAACATTTATCTGGAGGTAACGCAGCAGAGCAACAAAATTAGCCTCATGAGTTCCCCGCTGCAGTTAGAGGGAAAAGCATGATATAGTACAGTATGTTTTTGGAAAACAGTTATTTACTTAATTGCTAAAGCATTCACATCCTCTGAACAACCACCAGGTTCAGTGCTACTTATTAGGGTTACATTTGATAGACTAACATGAAATCTATCAAATGTAACCCATTCTTATGAAGTGGAAATTGCTACTATGATCTTTTACAATTTTTTACTAATGAAAAGTCTGGCATACCTTCAGCCCATTTTACTCTGTTGGCCTGAAATAAAATTGAGTGCAACCAACTACCTTCAAATTAGTGAAAAAAAAAAATCCCCTCTGTCTGATTTAATCTGGGTATAAATTCAAATCTTCTGCTGTGAGATCGTGTCCAGACTCTTGAAGGAGGGTTGAATGATATTTTAAGCTTGTATCTCTCATCGAGCAGTTCATATTTAAAATAAATATGGTACAACTGCACACCCAGTAAGAAACATGCTTTCATATAGACTCAGAGACTGAGCGAGGAGAGTGTTATGGAGAGAAGGAGCCAAGACACCCCTGGTGTAATTCTGGAAGAACCCACAGCCCAGGGTTTAGGATCAGTTGACATATTTTGGATGTGTCCCTTCTCCTGCACACCTGACTGAAAGGATTGTATTACCTTCTGTGAATGCCATCTTAAAGTGCAACAGAATGGGCCTGATAGTCACCCAGTCAAATAATTCAGTTGTGAGACAGCAGGGAAATATGAAATATGTAGAAGACCACAAAACTGGACAACTATTTGTTGAGCGCTGCTTGTTGTTCTGAACTCCTTCTTGTAGAAATTATTACGATTATCCAACACACACAGTGTTTCTCTCTCCAACGATGGCTCTAAAATCTCTTTCTCATACCAGGTTGAGAGTTTACGTGTCATCCTTAATAGCTCCCTATGTTTCACATATGAGGCTGCATATTTCCATCCGCGCAACAGTAGATGGACATATGCACTTCCCTTCACGCTGCCTCATTTTTATTTTTTTTTCCTCTGTAAAATGAAAAATAAGAGGAATATAGAAACAAGATAATGTCATAGTTTTGTTAACATTTATTTTCACATTTCTTCATGTAAACTTCTTGCAGTTGAGCTCCCCCATCAGTTTCTCTTTCCAAGTTGCCACAGAAACCAAAACCATTTTAAATGCAAATGACCTAAATAAGATTAGCAAGGTAGGCAGGCCGCTCCCTGTTAATTATCAAACGCAGTAGTCAATTAACAGACCTAATGATGGGACACTTAGTGTGCGTTAACCTAATTTACCACAGCTGACAGACAGGTGGATATGGCTGCAACGGGGTAACTAAAGGTGGGACATGGAGAAGGAGCATTCACATCTTTAGTAATGAAATGATGTGATTTTAGCCAGGGATCAAGAGAGTTCAGCTTGAAAAGCAAGAAAATGGTGCCATACCTTTGCTTTTCACCCTGATGTGATTGCTTGTTAGGTACCCTGTGAGTGTAAGGTGGAACTAGGCTCATCTGGGGGTAATTAGAGCTGCCCAGGAGGTGTTGGCCAAGATGCTGCTCTACAGTTAACAGCATTAGTCACCGCAGCGATTAAAGCTCGCCCCGATTTAACAGTTGTCACTAGACCTTGGCTGTGAGTGGCATGGGTGACTGACAGGTCGAAACGGGGGTTGCATTTGAATATCTGGGTGTGTGAGCATGTGCTATGAGCTCACCTGTAGGTTGAAGTTCCACGTTCTGAATAATTTTCTTGAATGTTTTGTGAACAGGTTTATATTTTTTTTATAGATTAGAAACAATGGCCTGATGGTGTCAGTTTAAATATAAATTTCTGGTTGGAAGCCGCTTCCTCTTCTTTTATTTTTTTTTTTAATAACCACTCAGGAGGAGGTTGCTGTGAAATCAGTGACTCAATGCAATTCATTTTTGACAGAAAACAGTCAAACAATTCCTAAATTAAATTAGACTGTCTGGTATTACATTCAGGATCACACTGTATTGTTTGTCATTGAATCTAGCATATCAGCATGATTTAATTGTATTGAGATTTTTTTTTATTTATTTTAAGGATTTCTGTTTAGATGGAAATAATTGGACATTTTTGTCCAGTAACGTGCCTTGAGCTGCCATTTGATTTGAATCGGTGATACATAAAAAAGGTTATTTGCATAAGAAAATTGTACATTTTTAATGCAGTATCTCTGTCATATGGCAAAAGGTGTGAATTAAACAAACCGAGTGTACTCACTCAGAATATAAAGAGATTTGAATGTTAATACTTCTAAAACACTTGGAAACAAGTAGGAATACTTGTCACAACTGGGGTTTTTTTAGTTGTTGTTGTTTTTTGTTTTTTTTACTTATTGAATTTTGCTATATTTGAAAGCACATTCTTTGGATGCATTTCACTGGGCTCCTTTCTCCATCACATTTTTTAGCATTCAGAAAAATACATTGAAAACTTAAATTGGTTGTTTGTTTCCTTCAGCTGATGTTCATTGCCAAACACACAAAAAGATCAGCTTTTACACGTATAGTTAACACATTTTCACAATCACAAAAGAAATCCAGGAGTTTCTGTCACAACTTCATATGCTGATGTGACTGTTTTATTCAGGTGCTGCTGGAGCCCTTACCTCCTAGCATAAAAGAAAAAAAAACAACGCACAAAATTTGATTGATGCCTAAATGTTTTAGAAATGCTCTCAGAGATCCAGGTGGTGACATTCAGGTAACTCTATTAGACACATCTGCCTCACTAGCATAAATCATCATCACACTGAGGATCTGCCCAACCATTTTCATCTGTGTAACTGCAGGTTTTAGCAGGAAGTGTGTGCCGGTGTGAGCGACCTATTGATCATTAATCTGGCACCATTGATCCAAACATATTTCCCTCCCACCCTGCTGCTGTCTTTGTGTTTCATCTGTTACGATTTACAGAGATGTCTTTTTTCCAACACCTTTCTACTGAGACAGGTCAGACGACAAATAAATAAAAGCTCTGCATTAGTAATTTGTAAGTTATTATCCTAATTATAGCTTTTGTCAGTATGAAATGCTTCATAATGATGTATAGTCGTAATTTGTTTTTCAAATTGTTTGTTTTAGGGCTGTTGTCAATGTTGTGCAATAATTTTACATAATAAAGCTTTTATACTATTGAACGGTTCAGTCTTGATTTCTTCATCTCCACTTCAAATGTGCAAAAGTAGCAGAAATAACCATGTGAAGTGAAAGTCAATACGCAAGTGATTTACAAACCACAAAGCAGGTAATAACTGAATTTACAAGTGTATGAAATACACACTGAAGCAATGATGCTATATTGTGGATCACTGACTTTCATTAATAGATAAGATAATTTATGTCATTATTGATTATTCACTTCATAGTGTTTGGAGGAATAATCAGTCTTCCCTTCCTCTTTTCATTCAACCTACTTCTGAGACCAGATTAATTAACTTTTCCTCAGCTGTCATGTATGGAAAATTGGACACAAATAAAGGAAAATGAGGTAAAGTGTTTTATTATGATTTTAGATCTATAATTCAATGTTTAGCTTTTCATAAATCTGGGTTATAGAGGAAAGGCTAATTTGAAAGAAAGTTTACCTTCACAACAAAACTAAAACATAAAACCGAAACCACAAAAGACGAGTTTAGACCAAAGCATAATTATTTGGTAGAATAGAACAAGCAATATCCATTCCTAAACTCAACTTGGAATAGCTGTACGGACTTTATAATTTAATTTAAGAAGTTCTCTATACATTATAACCTGTGGAAACATACCCTAAAAAGCCTGGCGACAAAGTGTTACCTCAAAAGGGCTGAAAATAGACGTACATTTTCACATCGAAATAAGTTTACACATGTTTACACATCTTGTGGTTATTGTTTAGTATGTTTGTTTTCAATCTTTATAGCTGCTTAATTGTCAGTAAACTAACAAATGCTCTGGGTTCTCCCGATTTAGCGTGGTGCTCCGGCTCCTGATGTATATTAATGCCACAACACTAAACCTCTTACCCAGGGTTCATCATTCATCCAGCTAAAAAGGAGGAATTGAAAAGCAGTCCTTGTTTTTGCTGTAACTGGAAGCCCAGCCATTTATTGCGTCGTAAGACAGGGTAGCCCCCTCCGTGTGTCCTTCACCTCCAGCACACAATGTCGGCTCTTATTAGGTACTAAATTGTGTTTAGGTGAAATTTTCTGAAACATGCAGGTGTCAAAACAAGTGGGAAACTTGAGTGCTTCGGAGTAAAATGTGCTTTGTTAAATTAGATGTTGCACTTGCTTTGTTTCACAAATTTTTTTCCCATAGCTAAATGCAGCTGTGTGTGTGTGTGGGGTGCATGTGTATGTGTGAAATACCAGCATTAAACAGAAAAATTTGCATTTCATCTCATGCATATTTTTAATCATATCCCTTTCTGGCTTTGCCCAGTGTTCCCATTTAAATCTGGTGAGGTTGTCATTTGGTGAGTGGTGCAGCTCTGGGCTTGGTTATGTGATGACTGCTGATGACAGATTGTCCTCCACCACATCTACAACCCTTCTCCCCAGCGCACCGCCAGTCCCTGGTTCATATCTTCCTGGGTGGACTTGAAGACTCAGTCAGTGACACAAGACAAATAACACTTCTGCCATACCATCAGTCTATCCAGAAACACAACTGCTCACCTTTCACTTTACAAAGCCAGTGTGGTATTGGACTTGCTCTCTTTTCTTCATTAGTATTTCCCTAATGCCTTCCTGGAGACAAGGGGAAGCTATTTGCAAAGAGGATGGTTCTCTGAAGTTTTTAAAAAAAATTATACACTAAGTTTGAACTGTATGTGTGACCATCTTGCCTCCAATCAGAAGCCAGTTTTGATATTGCAGAGATTTCTATTAGTTGTGTCAATATGAAAAGAAGAAATATGAATGTGATCAGTAAAAGAATAGTAGCTTGATCTATCTGAATGTATTTTGTCTGTTAACACAACACGTCAAACCTTAAAGAGGCACCAGAAGATCACACTGCATAACATTAGACTGGAAAACATTGCTTGGTACAATGAGTCTTGATTTCAGCTGAGACATTTAGTTTGTAGGTTGGCTTAAGCAACCTGTAAGCATGGATCTACCCTGCCTTGTATTAAAGGTTCAGGTACTGTAGGTGGTAATGGTATCCAACTATACAGTTATGTGTGTTCATTACAGCTTAAATGGCCTCCATTCATCAATCCATCCATCCAACCATCCATATTCTCTGCAGAGGTCGCCAGTCCATCACAGGGCAAGAGAAACATGCAGGACTAAGAACGTAGCAAGCAGACGCTTGTAACTAAGGCCAATTTAGAAAGAACAATTAACAAGACAGTCATAAATTCAATATTAGGCCAGACTTGACACATTCAAATCAATGTATTATGATCTAGTTAAAGTTAAAACTATCCCCAAAATCTTATGCCACTTTATTCCCGTTAGCGCAGTATATGTAGACCTGTCAAACTTTTCAAGTAAAGATCTCAAATATCAACTAATGTGTGAACTCAACATTTTAGTCAGATAAAATTATTTCTTTTTTCTTTGCACAGCGCAGTAAATTGGTTGCCTGTGTAGCAGTCTCTGGCTGCTCTACCTGCCTCATACTCAGGAGGATGCTGTTGTGAATGTGCTCGTATGAAAGAGGAGCTTCGGTTGAGTCTCCACTCATGATTCGTTAACTTCACAGGCACTCTCGGGGAATCCTGAGGCCACACTCCCCCTGCCACCGCCCTGGGCAATTATGCCCCTTTGAAATGCAAATGGCGGCATGTACATGCTCGAGTGTGTGTATGAGAGTGTGTGAATAGATGAGTTTACAGGTTTGTGTATTACTTCATGCACACCTGTGGGTACGAGTGTGTTTTCTGCGTAACTTATCTTGAAAGCGCCTAAATCCTCCGGCACCGCTGTGCAGAAGCAGTCAAATCCAATAACATCTGAAAGCCCTGTTACCTTGTGCTCAACTGGTCCATTGAAGGGACCCTCCAAAACGCGGAGCCGACAAAGAACATACCTTCAATTAGCCAAACGATTAACATTTTAGAGGAAGTCTGTGTTTGACTCCCATGGGCGCCCTGAGCTCCCTGCCACTGTTCTTTCATATTCAAATCCTCGACATAAAAGTTAGCCATATCTAATCCCAAAAATTGGTCTTTTACTGTTTTACAAAGAGACAATGCATAAAGTTTTTGCAGGCAGAATAATTGCCAGGTTATGGAAAAAGGTGTATGGTTATGATTAACAATCACTGCAGATCATGATTTGCTTTCAGAAGCAGACAGGAAGCTGTGTGATATAGTCTTTTCTAATTTAGTAGGTGTTTAGTCAATCCTATTCAACTACATTCATTTACATTGCCTCTAAGGGGGGGATTGCTTCCATGCTTGAGTGGGTTTGTGGTCATTATCATGTTGTGGTGTGGTTTAGTCTTGGAGATAAGAGACAACGCTATTGATTTGTTCCATTTTTTGTGTCTGGCGCCTGTCACTCAGCCATAGAATCCTAGTACAGAGCAAGTTGAGGTCGTCTATCTGAACACCTCCATAACCATGTGTTACAGGGTGGTATTGTGGGGAAGATGTAAACTTTGTATGAACTTACACCTCACTCCCATGCCAACAGGAGCTGAGTAAATTCGTCAGCTGCCTAACCCAGGGTCAGGTAAAGTGGATTTACACAAACGTTTCATGCAAAGGACTCAGAGGTGTCTGTATAACCTTGTTTGTGTCTGCGTGTGAATTTAGAATGAGTTTTTTAAGAGTCAAAATTCATGACGGTGCTATCGGTTCATGTAGAAGAGTTTCAATTTCAAACTGCATTTGCATACATCCTCTGACACTCTGTTATATAACCCCTCAGCCGGAGTTACAGGTAAATCATTATTTATTTGCATTATGTGAAAGACAAAGACAGATTAAGCTAAAAAAAAAAAAACACAACTAACCCACAATGGTGAATTGAGACATTGATTCAGTTGAAGGAAACACCCTCTGAAATGCTGAAATTATGTATTGATTTTCCTCCTGTCTTTCGCCCCGATGCCTCCGGGTAATTGCCTCTTTGCTGCTGCATCGTCTGAACTGAACCGTCAGGGTATCTCAGTGACTCCGGCCTGTAACGCATATTCCCAGAAGACATCCTTGCTGACTTCACGTTGCATTTATGAGTATCCACAAAAGTTAGCTTGTGCACTGCAGACATGAATAGTATATTAACAGTTTTTAGAACGAAAGAGGGTTTCAGCTCCTCAATACCTGGTTTAAAACGTTGCTATAGGTTTTTATAATCAACACAATCAATAGCTAATCCCATTGGTTCAGTTTGTCATGGTTTAAGAACAAGTTGTCATTTTCAGATTCTTTAACTTTGTGGTCACTTTCACAAACTTTCTGCAAGTCTGAGATGGTCTTTTATTTCATTTTATGCTCTTTGCACTGTTTGAGACTGAAAATCCAAATAAGATTTTAATCTTAGTCTTTATACGGCACACATTCATGGGTTTAACTGGTCCTGGTGCTTAGTAAACATCATTTATTTGTGCCTCCACCCTGGTTCTACCACCAGAAGTTATTATTTTGGTATTTTAATATCTCCAGATAGTTAAACAACTCCTGCTCTAAAAGCTGTATTTTACTATTACTTTGCAGCTGTTGATGCTGAGACCAGACAGCTGATCAGGCTTGTGAAGCGTTCACAAGCACAACTGATAGTTGAAAACAGTGTAAATAAACTAAAGCATATGATAACATCAACAGGTATACTGGGAGAAATAATTATTTGTTTGGTTAAACCATTACTGATCCTTCTCAAAAAGAGAAAAAAGCAGGAGATTGATCACTCTATACCATTTTACACATTTGTAGTAATGTGGTTCTGAGATGGTTCAGGCTTGTTGGAAAGCAAACAGGTTATTTTATAAAACAAGTTAAAACTTGGCTCTACCACTAGCCCAGCTCAAGGTCTGGAGGTGAAACTTGTAACAATCAAATGTCTAAATGCCTCCCTACCTGAGTTTGACAGATGTCAACTTTGGAGCTCCTGAAGCGTAAAGACAGATTTTTTTTCACAAAGTTAACAACTTTGGGTCAAAGATATTTCTATGTTTGAGTCACAGATACAGGTAAAACTTTTGACATGATACTCTCATCCTAAATGGTGTTGTTCCAGTTCAGTCCTCTAGGTCTGTGAAGAGGCTTGACTGGCCTCTGAAGGGCGAAAACCCAATCTGTATAAAATGTGTTTTTTAGGACAATGAGTCTTGTGGGCTTTAGAGAGATATGAAGACAAAGTGTTGGTGACAATTTCTAATCCCCTCGACCCAGAAATGCTTTCCCTGTTTGTGGTTGAGAGAAGGTCTTTGTCTATTAATAATAATAATAATAATAATTCTATAAAAAGAATGCACTTTACAACAGGTTTAAATATTATTTATTCATATAAAATTTACATGCTTCTGTAGACGTTTTGGCAGAACAATAAGGTTTTTTTCAATACTGTCTTGTCATGATCATTGTTGTTTGGACTTTGCATATTTTACATATGATTTCATTTTTTTTTTTTTTATCCTGTGATTGGCAGCTTGTTAACTTCACATGTTTCTGTGTAAAAAAGATTTTTTTTACATTTTATGAATTTGAATGTTGTCCATATAGTTTTAGTAATTTGTTCCATTATATTTGTAATTAAATCATTTCTGAGAGTCATAAAATGCTTTCAAATTATTATAATTACTATTATTAGTTGTCTTGGACCTTCCTGTTAAATGTTTAACAGTTTTCTAATACACTTCTCATAGCATACGCGCAGAACAACAAGAGAGAAAGAGGAATAAAAACCTGATTCAAATTCCTTTGATGTGGCATTGTCTCAGATGAAGAAAGGGTCGTGGTAATTTGCTCTGTGGATGTGGCTGCTGAAACCAATACTGATTTCTTTGCTTTGCTAATTATTAATTACCCATCTCCATGCATATGTGTTTATTCCTAATTGTATTTGATGGATGAGTGGCAGCTTTGACACCTCATTAGACCAGATTAATTGAACGACACAATATTTATGTCTCGCCAATGACCAGTTATCCTACCATCTATCATTGCGATGATCTCGCTGATTGAAAACCACTGATCCGTGTAATCCTAATTATTTTGAATTAGAAAAGAATTTATAGCTTCTTGTGGCGTTTTTCCTGTGATGATGGCAAATTGGAAACATTAAATGCATAACGAGGGGGAAAATGAGAGGAAGCCGCAATTATGGAATTAATGTGGGTGAATGTCGGCGAAGGGGGAAGGGTGCAGGAAACAAATGTGAGGTGCAGGCCTTACAGACCACAGGTTTAACTGCACAGCCTTAAACACAGAAATTTTTTTCTCCAGCTTCTGGCATAAAATTTGCCTTTCTCTTAATTCTGTAAGGTAAAGCCCACAGGATGCTTTTTTTAACTTTTGACAAAACCTTAGTATTCTTAAACAACTCCCTATCGTCTCCCTTACGAACATGCTTCCGTGGAATATCTCGATCCATATTCCTGTCTTTTATTAAAAAGTTGGCTGAGTGAAAAACACTTCCACTGAACTTCACATAACCCTCCTCTAACTTCTGCAAAGCTCAGGCCCTCCTGGGAGGAGCACAAACTAAAATCCAGCATTTGAGCTCACAAAGGCGCAACAAGGCCCAGAAGAGTGGAGCTTTTACTATCATATGGAATACGAAAGCCTCAAGGAGCAGACTTCTTTCCCAGGTAGTGAGAACTTCCTCAAGCTCATTTTTCAGACTTTTCAAGTTTCTAAGACCATTAGCCAGCTCCCTGGTGGTTTTTGAAAGCATTGCCGCTAATTGAATTAAGCAGTTTGGTTCGGATTCAAGCATGTATGAGAGCAAGTCAGTTGAGGCCACGAAATCCTCACTGTTTTCTAATACCAAGAAGACTCATGAATGAATTTGTAGACCATTGCAGCAAATTAGAAGTTAAAAGGAGAGGAGTTGATGTTATCTGTTTATTTATAGCTTTCTGCTTTTAAGGATTGTACACCAAGTTAAAATAAACTGAGAAGCATTTTTTCTCTCTCCCTGATTAAGCATAAAATAGCTGGTTAATAATCAACTGGACTACACTTTTATTATTTTCAGTATAATCAATATAATAGAGAGATGTTGCCTTAAAGTAAGCAAACCTATACTGCCATTTATAGAAATGTGCCTGTATCATATAAATATTCTTTGGAAAAATATTAGGAATTTTTTATTTTGCCCTTTCTCTAAATGACAAAAAAAATACAACATAACATTTACACCTGCATAAATGCAAGCTGAATCTAACAAATATTTGAAAGTCATATTTTGTTGACATCCAAAATTTGTATTTTAATAAATAACACTTTTTAAATATTGTCAACTCGAAACACTTTTGTTTTAAAAATAGGACAAGTGGTCCTCCTTTGGAATCAGCTGGGGGAAAAGTTTAATCCCATTGAAGGGAGCCAAAGCCAGACGTTTAGCTCCTCACAGTGTAGAATACAAGATTATAAAGCCTGATATAGCCCTTCCACCACCCGTTTATTTTTATCCTCTATTAAGGCAGCGATATCCTTAAAGGCTGCCAAAATTATCCTGCAAAAAATGCTGACTGGGAAATATGAAAGGTTCCAGGCGGCTCTAGTAAGCAATCTGTGCGCATGGTGGAGCAATGTGACTGCTGTGCTTGCTATACCAACAGGGGTGACCCCGGCTGGATGGAGAGGTGAGGCTAAATGAAAGTCATCCCCAGATCTTGTAGGAGCCAAGTCTGGAATACAACAGCTCGCTCCGGAAGATCAGATTTTAGTGGTGCTTTGCATCTGTGCATGTTTAGAAATTTCTTAAAGCCAACTTATTTTTTAAAGCACCCTAATTAATATTCTGCTGATTTTGTTTTCTTAGTTTGTACAGGATGCACCATGCAAAAAACCACAAGAAAGGAACTTAATCTTGTCTTAAACTGATGGTTTGACGGTGTAATGAGCACCTTTTACATTGGGAATCACTGGGATTATTAATAGATTAACATAAAAATCTACAGAACATTTTCTATGGCAACTTTTCCAACAGTTGACAGGGAAAGAAGGGTGATACACCATACAGAGTTTACATTGTCACATATAAAAGAAGCTGGTTAAAACCTGCCAACTACATACAAAAGAAACCCATGTTGAAGTTTTTCAATTCTAGTTTTCTATTTAACTTGAATTAACAGAGAAGGAAATGAGATTTTTATTATTCGAGTTGTGAACTGACAGATTTTTTGCCCAGGTCTTATGAAAAATTATTCTCTCCTGTTTTGAGTTGTTACGTTTTTAAAAGCAAGCCAAATATTATTGGTACATTTTTAGATTAAAAAAAAAAAAACTAAAGTTTTTTTCAAGGCCATTAGCAGTACCTGTTTGTGCTTGCAGAGGACCTAATTGTTATTTTTGAGAGTTGATTCCACATTAAGAGTTGGAACAGAGGAGACCCTGATGTTTTGTGACTGAGCCTGACAAGCATTTATACTTGCCTGTACTGATTACATGATGGGATACAGGTGAATAAATGAGCAGATAGAAAACAGGTGTAGGGGCTTGAAAACATGCACTGAGGGAAAAGTAACATTAGACATCAGGAGACAGAAATAAATGAAACATGAGATGGAATAAATTTTGCAACATAAGCAAATTAAAGCTCAAAGTCCAATCAATTGTGAGTTACACAAGCAAGCCAAATGGTAGTAACAGTTTCAAGCAGTTTTGAACACTTTTGTTCAAAAATTTAATCTTTGAAAACCCTAAAAATATTACCTTAGTATGTTTTTCTTACTTTCAGCATCCATAGAAGTATGACAAATTATTCTTTATTAACGTTTCATGAGCACTACACCGACCCCTCATCAACAGCTACTTAATTTTTGGTTGAGTTTTACCTGATGCTAAACACATCTGGAGAAAGTTGCACCTTTCACCGTGGACAACCTGTTTTCTCTGCAGTGCTGGAAGCAGCAGCAATTATGCTACGTATGCAGAAGCATCATAAAGCTGTAAACAAATGACACCAAAGCACCCAACATTTATTTATTTTATTTTACTAGTTCCCACATTGGAGTGAACTTGAAATGAAAGTATTGATCGTGTTCATAGATGGAAGTGACACAACCTGGCTTTCGCTATAAAGGTAACTCCGTCCAGACCTTCCATGTCAATGAGCCGGGAAAAGATTCAACCAGTATCAGTGAGCTATTGAAAGCTCGAGCCGTGAGCTGCAATTGATTTTGTTTATTTTGGACGTGATTAAGCACAACTGAGATTGCTCGCTGTTTATGTTATGATTTTCAGGGGCATACAGTTAGAGAAATGCCTTCAAAATAATAAATGTATACAGTATGTGCAGCATTTGGTGATTACATTTAACAGAACCGAAAGTGGACAATGTGGAGACAAGACAGGCAATTGTGGTACAACATAACATATTTTAAATCATATTATCAAAACTTATTGTTTTATGAGACTAAAATAAATGTCTGAAAATCTGAGTCCAGGGTTTAAAAATGTAAAAGATGCAACACAATATATTTAGCTGTACTTATTGATAAAATATGGAATGATATTTGACGGCAGTGATGCAGTGTTACACTAAAACCATGTCCACAAATATGACCAGAGGTTCAAGCACCAATTCCTCTGCTTCTTTGTGTGAGTCCAGCTCTCTCAATCAAGACATCGCAGCCTTGCCACCGTCCTCTGATTAACTCTGCAGCTCTTGTAGCTGTGTTTTAACGCTCCTTGGTGAAATGAGAAATTAAGAGGCAAGAGATAGAGGCTAATAGCATTTATTAACCCAGCGTGAGCTTGCAGCGGTCCTCCACACAGGCTGCTCCAGTTTCTGGTGGCTTCGCTGTACGGAATAGCCCGGCAGAGAGAGAGAGAGATAGAGGGGTGGGGTGGAATGTAACAAAACCCCAACAAATGCACCCAACTGATTAATGGAGCCCTGTGGCTATAGCAATTATCCCTCTCCACACTCCTCCGGCAGACGAGCCAAACAAGTGTGTGGCAGCGAGAGCAAAATGTGTAAATCATGTTTCTGTGCAACTTGTGTTAGCTGGATAAAGGCTCGACAAGAGTTTGTTGATTTAACGGGTTGCAGAGGTGGAGCAGGACTTTTAAAACCACTTTTCGGTAGCTTATTCTCTGTAATATATATTGTCTGGTTTGTGCTCCAAGTGGTATATTTTTCTATTTGTTTATCTTGATCATTTGTTGCAACCAAGTAATAAAGATGTAAGAAATTATTTTATGACCCTAATATTTGCTTTAATTTACTGTTGAGCTATAGATTTGTATTAGTTTAAATTAAGGTTCTAACTAATATATAGGAAAACAAAGAGGGTGCATCTGTTTTCTACATTTCTGCAGTCACACGGAAGGAAAAAAGCAGCTTTTTTTGTTAATTCAATTACATAAAAGCAACGCAGCAGGAGATTATATTCCTCGCTCCAACATTTTATGTATTTACTCCTTATTGATTGTTGCACTTTACACCAAGCTTTTGATTCAACAGGCTGTAAAATCGCATCACTACGTGACCCAGTTTAGTTTTTCAAAGGTTCCCATTGTACTTTACATTTATTAAATTCCTTTGTTCAGCTGTTTTCTCCTATATAAAGACTACGTTCTAGACACTGGGAGACACTGGAGATCGAGGGAATACTTAGCTGACAGTGGAAAACAGAGAAATGAGAGCAAACTACAAACTCCACGTGCACATACTGGTTCTTGTCCAGTGCAACAAAAAAATGCTTACATGCAAATTTGACTGTTTCTTCATATTATAGGTGCATTTTAGGCTCAGTGAATTTACTGTAAAATATCAAACATCTCCCAAACATCTGGAAATCACTGTAGTGAGGCCGAAGAAGAGGTGAGAATAAGAAAATAAGAAAAACATACACAAATGTGCAAAAAGAAAGCTAGTAAATTTATTATTGTTACTTATTTTCATACTGCAAGCAAGTGTCTTTTTTAATTTTATTTGTTCAGGCCAATGCCTTTCTTTTAGTTATTTAGTTTTATTTAGCTTTTTATTCACTTCTTTATTGGTCAGTAAATTTCTAAATCTTCTAAGTCAATTCCCATCAATAAATTGTAGTTCAGATAAAGAGCAGTTCAGCTTTTCAGGCTGTAGATAAGTGTGCATATCATTTAATCTAGAAAACAGCATACAAATTCATTTAAACAAGATCGGCTCTTTTGTCCAGTCCTGATCTGAAGCCATACATGTCCGCTGAACATTAGTTCTGTTCCCTCTGCCTCATTAAAAACATAAACACATCTCCTGTATTGATTACGTCTGGATGTCTTAATCAGATCAGCGGGAATATTTTTGCGTTTTCTACTGCAGGAAAGTACGCTGAATGCCAAAAATATTGATCATGTTTTATTTCAGACTGTGCAGTTCTGTCATTAAAGCAATCGCCCTTTGGTCCAGTGACTCTGATCTGGAGTGACATGAAAAGAAAACATTCAAATTCATAATTCCCTTTTTTTATTATTTAAAAGACAGAAGGGAAACAGAGTCTGTCCTCAGGCTTCTGGTGACACAGGCACACCGTAATCAATAAGAGCGTGTGATGGGTTTTGCATCGATCAGGAAAATGTGGGTTGATGAAGTGGGTTGGGAGGATTGGGCCGCGGAGCTTTGGCTTCCCTCTGATGGTCGCCGTGCCACACAGCCGCCGTAAGCATCCACTCAAACTTCTGTGCTGTCAGCTTCAGAGGCTGTTATCACTATTTGTTTGGGAATCCTGCCTGTTGCAGGATCTGTGGCTCTTTCACCCCTGCACAGATCGCAGAAGTGCCGTGGGAAGCAGCTGTTGCTGCTTCAAACGAGGGCAGGCGGTGGAAAAGCCGGACCTGTGGTGGAGAGGATAAAAGACTAAAGGGAACAGTTTAACTCTATAAGCTGACGCTGAGCCCTCGAAAGTCGAGTAAACAGACCTGTAAGTCAGCTTCAGTGAACATGCTTATCTCTGCAATGTGTAAACACTGAAATCTAACTGTCTATCTATCTATCTATCTATCTATCTATCTATCTATCTATCTATCTATCTATCTATCTATCTATCTATCTATCTATCTATCTATCTATCTATCTATCTATCTATCTATCTATCTATCTATCTATCTATCTCTCTATCTATCTATCTATCTATCTATCTATCTATCTATCTATCTATCTATCTATTTTAAGGGGGTCTGCCCGTGTTTTGCTCCCTTGTGAATGGACAAGGACTGGTTGCCCACTAGCCCATCTCAGTCCTGTAATCCTTCACTCCCATTGGCTGCTTCCAGGACATCCTTCCCCTAATCGACCAATAACCCTCAGCTCTGCGCACCCCAACCACTCCTTCCTCGTCTTAAAGAGCCCTATCGTCTTCAATGGAGACCCAGTCGCTTCACTCACTTTACTCAGCCAGAGAGCACGCTTTCTTCTCTCTCTGCTGCTGTTCTCCATCCATCTGTCTCTTCATCTTTTAATTCTCTCTGTCTCTCCATCCATCTCTCCTCCTTGATTCCCTGTTCCCTCTCCTTTCTTTGCATTCGCTTTTCCCTGTTTTTCTTCACTTTTTTCCTCCTCTTCAGCAATCTTGAATGTTCAGCACTTGTTCAGACTGGAGTTTTGTGACCCAAGGAAAAAGGTTTATTTCCTTTTTATTTGCTACTTTGAGAGAGTTGGAGAAAGGAGCGAGGCGAGACCCTTATTTTTGACATTATGAGGAGCTGATCTCCTTTTCCAGCTTTTCTCCAGCTGTTCGTCCTGTTGTTCTTCATTCATTGTTTTTTTTTTTCTTTTTTTTACTCCAACACCTGGAATGCTTAATGTGGACTGATGGATGTTTCTGAACTGTGCATCCCAGATCCCCTCTGCTACCACAACCAGTGAGTGTTCCTCTTTACTCATCTTTCTGTCCTTTGTTCTTTGTGTCAGTACTTTTCAACAAAGTAAACATCAAAACTGTCCCTTACAAGACAGAAAGAAAAGAAAAGAAATTTGGCGCCTAACGTAAGCATTCCGACAGAGGAGAACGTCTCTGTATGGGACATCTGATGTACGAAATCTCAGCTGCAGCAGCAAAGCCTGCAGGGAGTCCAGGATGCACGGCTGCACCAGATCGGTCCAGCTCGGCTTCAGGATGCAACATTTCATAGCATTTATTGAATACTATTTTACATTGTAAACATGTAGTCTGGTAGAACACATTGTGGCTGCACACTAGCTCGGAGGTCAGACAGTAAAAACTAAGTTTGGAAAAAATAGAAAAGTTTCTGCAGGACTTTTTCTGAAACTGTCTTTGTATTTAAAGTACCGTAAGCACAAAGTATTTAATGCTGTTTTCCCTTTACACCCAGAAACAAGCTTTTTCAGAAAAATAAATAAATAAATAAAATGGATATTTTTTGGCTCTAAATTTGACTGGCAGTTGTTTCCATGGCATTAATTATACCAAGCAGGAGCGTGACAAATAAAAATGTCCCAAGTGTTGTTTTATTCACAAAGAGCTGCTTGTTTCGGAGCAATTTCTTTGGATTCATTTTTTAAAAGTTGAATATTTGGTGATTTATTTTTGCAGTAAATTATGATCAGTGTACATCTAAACACACCCATGATTTTTTATTCTAGGACATTCTAGGACTTAAAAATGTTTTAGCATTAAAAACAATAAACTGTTGACAGCATTAGTAAAACATATATTTTCTGGTGTGCTGTTGGACTTAATTCAGTCAGCAAAGTCATATAAGGTGTAGTTTACCCAATAAAGGGAAGAGAAACATTTGCACTTACAATTTGCTCAACTTTTTTTAGACTTTATGGTTTGGTTTTGTGATTTATTTGGATCATTTTAACAAAATGTAAGTTCACATGAATTGCTCTGCATGTGTTCCAAGTGAAAAAAAATATACATAAATGAGAAAAAAAAACACCATACATACTTCATAATATGTTCTGACATTGTTCTATTGTTTAGTGTGTGCGCGCATGTGGGCGTGTGTTTGTTTGTGACATTACTCACTTCCACAACAAGTATTCTTCTTATGCTTTTCTAAAGGAGTAAATTCAACTTTTGGCATGACATTTACGTTGTCCCAGATTTTTCACCACCGGGACGTGAATGTGGTGTAGCTGCTCAACTGTTTGCAAACAAAAAATCTGCACGACCGGCAACACGCACAGAGCTGTGCTGGGATCAGTTTGGCTCTGAAGAGTGCCATTAATCCCAGCCGAGAACTTTTGGTAAGACGACCTGCCTGGTAGCCGGAGGTGAGAGCTCTGATGGCGGTCCAGTAGCTCTTAGTGTAGGAGCTACTAATTAAACAAGCACGTTCCACAAATAAAAAGTGCATCAGAGCTTCATGGGAATAACTGAAGAGAAGGGAATAACGTCCCTTGACATTTCAGTCCAAAATCAATACGTTCCTTTAGTGCTGAGCACTTCTGCTTATTTTATGTGAAACTTTTTACTTTCAAATGTTTAAAATGAACAAACAGCTTAATTTCAAGTGAAGAGCAGTCCTTTCAGTTTTTACCGCTCTCTTTGCTCAGATTATTTATTTTTGGTCCACCTGTCTCACCTCAGTTTCCCTTCACAAACTGGAATGTTTAAGCATTCAAACATTTTTACACGATCACAATTACACACATGAATATGCGCATGCAAATACATAATAGACCAAAGCATTGCGCTCCAACCTTATCTAAATTTGGCTGTGGAGACACCTGACAGTGTCTGTTAAGACAAGCATTATAATGTTGTTCGTTCCTCTGAAAGTAGAATGAATAGAAAACATTTCAATTCATGTAAGCTTTTAATGCAATATAAGAAAGCTAAGAGAGTGGATTTCAGTCAACTTTATTACATTCTACTTGCCCAATTAGCAGGACATGTGGCTTTTTGCTTTTCTGGCATGTTTTAGGAATAATACATAAGAAAAACTGCAGCCAAATATTTCTTATTGTCGCATGTTGCTATGAGGGAAAACGGTGAATTCACTGAGTTGCAAATATGAAGGAGATGGAAAAATTAGTCGTACCATGGACGTCCATCCACGTCCATGGTACGATAATATAATCTTATCGTACCAATAAGATTATATTAATAAATAATTATGGATATTAGAGCATCTTTTACTGTTTCATAAATACTTTTTCTCTGCAATAATTAAATGTATATAAAATCATAATGAAATAATTTAAAAAAATCCCTAGCAGCAATGTTAGAACAATCTAAACAACAAGTCTTCATTTTAACATCTTGATGCAGGAAGCTGTGTAACAACTTAGCGGCTTTGCTTTAATGTTACCTGAAACGTTAAGCCCAAAAATATTTATAATGCTGGCAGTTTAAAGAGTAAAATCATTTTCATTCAACCAAGAAGTCTGTTTCTGATAGGAAATTATACAGGCACTTCTGACAAGATTTATTGGCAATCAAACTACTCTAATAAACACTGGGCACTTTTCTTTGCAAGTTTCTGCTGAGACTTTGGTGATTTACCTTCAAGTTTCTGTGGTCAGAAGGCCTCTTAACCATCTCCCTAATCTTTAGTTCCCTCCACAGATTTTTTTTTCTTCTCAGAATCAAGTCAGAACTTTGACTGAGTAACTCAGAATATTACTTTAAGTCAGAACATACATGTCAGTAAAATTAAAACATAGAAATTTACCTGTAGGAATATGAGTGGACTAAAAATTAGGCAAAAATAAAGACAGATACACAAGAAGTGATTTTTCTGTTATTTTTTTCTTCAATTAACAGTAACTGTAAAGAGGTAACTATACGATGCAGTGTCTTTGAATGTGATTAATCTCTTCTGAGAATGGTAATGGTTTTAAGTCACTTTTCCATAACAAAATGCTTTACAGTGCAATTTTGAACCCTAATGCAGGAACATGGTGAAGTCTTTCTTCACCGTGTTTGACAATAACTTTGAAAGAAATGCAAAAATAAAAAATAAAAATAACCAAATCCAAATCATATTTCCGCATTTTTAGTAAAGCTTATAACAACTACTCAAAATGTAGGTATACCATGAAAAAAAGTAAATTAAAGTTAATTTCAAAGTAAAACTAATTAGGATGGAGGACATGGTGACTATACTGCGCTTACCGTGTGTGGACAAAAACGATCCGAACGCTTCCTGCTGCCATCAGTCAACGCTTAATTTTCATGAATTCAAAAAAGAAATGGCCAGAATTTAAATAATTAAAAAAAATAATAACTTTTAATCTTGGTGCCGTATTTTCTCCACAGCCAGCTTGTTTATTAATGGCTCAACATGCGGCTACAGCCAAGCTCTATTGGTTCACAGTGATGTTATGAGAGGCGAAATAACTTCATTACATGTCATGACCCCCCTTGATATAGATATATCCTTTAGGCAGCTTGTCAAGGACTCTGAATTCATGAGGATGTAGATGGATGCCGCCACCTCCTTTTTGTATGCATTTTTTTTTTGCAGTGACTCCTCAGTGCAAATCTGAACAATATGCTCAGAGAGGACTTCTTAGCAGGAGTTTGTTTTATTGATCAAATGAAATTAGCACACAAACACAGAGAAGAGATGAAGCAGTTTGTCTCATCATGAAGCGTAACTCAGGCGAGATGTTTAATTTAATGGGCCTCATTGTAGATTTGCGAGGTCTCACATTGTGAACTTAATTCCTCTTCACCACCTTCATTTGCATTGTGTCAATTGACCGGAGCGCTTACTGTATGAGCTCGAGTCACGCTTGAAATTCAGCCCATGCCCTAATACCATTAGGCAAATGCAAAGTTGTGTCATTTACACATTTGAGAAGAGGAAGAAGAAGAAGAAGGAAAAAAAAGAGGAAAGCTGGAGGGGAGGGAGGGGTGAGAGAAAAGCCAATTTGTGCCGAACAAGACTCGGCTGTGATTATCAGTGGATGTTATTACTGTGGAGAAGCAGACGTTTGAAGGTTATGTTTCTGGGCAGTAATTGAAATGCAAAATAACATTAGGATCGATGGCCATCTCTGTTTATTTATGAAATCAATATCGTAACTGTCCCACATGAGTCCTCCTCTGATTCCCAATGACGGCTTAAGTCTCTGGTCGTTTATTCCCCCCTCCCTCCACCACCACTGCCACCCCTGCAAAACCGTCTTCTGTCTCTTTTTAAAAGGCAGTTAGGGGTGTGTTTGACTTTGCAGAGAGAGCAATTTCCTCGAGGTGGTTGGATGTGTATGTAGATGGGGGGTTGATACTCCAGGTAAGGAGACATCATCCATGTGGGAAATCTATGCAATCTCTCCTCGTGGCTGTGACATTGAGGAGGCCATATGCTGGAAGTTCTGTGTACTACGTGTTCGTGCATGTGAGTGTTTGCGTTGGAGACGCAGAAAATTAGACAAAGTACACTAATGCGGCATAAACCTACCGCTGGGACTCAGGAACTTAGAAGGAAAATACTAACTTTGAAAGTTAGAGAATTAGACCGAAACTAAAAGGTCCTTTTTTTTTTCTTTTTTTTTAATTCTAG
This sequence comes from Gambusia affinis, assembly GCF_019740435.1. NCBI lineage: Eukaryota > Metazoa > Chordata > Actinopteri > Cyprinodontiformes > Poeciliidae > Gambusia > Gambusia affinis. The sequence continues at coordinate 11,761,538 of NC_057889.1, forward strand.
CAAGTCAGTCTGTGCAGCTACATGTTGTGACAGTATACCCCTGGGGGCGTGAAGGTGCACATGGCAAAACAAAGGGAAACAAAGTGGCAACTGTGCCTCAAACAAATATTTAACAGTTTAGTTGCAAGTCCAGACAATAAAAATAGCCTATTCCCAGATTGTATACAGTATAAGAAATGTATGAAAATACACTCCGGAGGTGACTAAAGTTTTAAGAAATTTTAAGTAAATTAAAGGGGTATGTTGGTGTTTTTTAAGAATTTACCCAGATCAAGTTAACAATTTCAAATTTATATTTCAGTAGTATTTGTTTGCATTTAATTGGTCCAAGATCACTTTACCTTTAATCTCCAGGTCAAATCGTGAAAATAAAATTCTTACTCATTGCCTGCATGAAAACTAAAAACTTCCACTATTTTTACACCCTAAATGCATCAAACAGCCACTTTATAACACTTCTTTAGATTTCAACAAAATTCACATGAAGATTAGATTAGATTGATGCTTAATTTAGGAGTCATTTTGTATTCTCTTATTTTCTGTTGAATTTAAATCTCTTCCCTCTCTGTTAATTATATTAGCCGTTAAGAAAAGAAGTCTGAAATTCTCCGTTAGCGTGAAAATATGATCTTTCTCTGATTTAGGTTCCTAATGTTTCTAATAAAACATGTTTGCTGCTTTATGCTTTTCTTGATGTCAGACTGTGTGCTGTGTTTGACTGTTTGTAGAGCGATTAATGGAAGAACAACCACAGGATACATATATGTATCAATGTGTGCTAAACTGATGCAAAGATTATTCCTTTCCTTTACGGATCTTTAAATCTCCTATTTAACATTATTGAAATTCAGTTTTAGGGTGATATTCAAAGTAAGTGTCTCAAATAAGTTTTATTATAGCTTATGTGAGGTTTCCATTGCTGTCTGGTAAAGAAGAGAGTAAGAATTGTATAGTTAATTAGAAAAAATAAATTAGAGTGAAAAAGTAAGAAAAGTACTTCTTGTAAAATTGGCACAAATAGATGTGCTTTAAATAAATATGTAGTTTTTCTTCTGATATATGAAGACTTGATGGACATATTCAGAAATTTTCCAACAAATAGAAGTGTAAATACTTAATTAGTGAACAGAAAAATTATAAATAACACCTTAAAATTTACCAATTCTCCATGCACTTCCAGGTGTAAATACAGTGCTGCACCTTATATATATACTACAAAGATCCTGGAATGTATTTTCCTTATAAATAAATATTTGCATCTTGTTTTGTTAAAAAGAGCAAAAACAGATTTTCTTTTACGCTAGTTTGTTTTCCATGAAACAATTTTAGGTCCCCAAAACTGTCAGAATGAGAGATTCAGCAACTTCATTTTCCCGAAAGGAAAACTTTTCTTGGCGTAAAGTTGTGCTGGAAAGAAAGACTTGTGTCAAATACAAACGTAGCAAGCAAATATTTTCCCTCTGAAATCATAAAGTAGACACTGAGGAGCAGAGCTTAAATAACATAAGGTGCTCATTTCGTACAGCTTTAAACACAGTCACTGTAAATACATAGTACAGGGTTTAAGATGAAAAAAACTTAAAAGAACTTCTTAATATCTCAAAGTATGAAAACCATAAACCCGAAGATCTCCTGTTTTAAACAAAAATAAAAAATTCTGAAAAATATGCAAAAATGTTCAGAAATCTTATAAAGTTACACTTTCTTTTTGTAGTAATCTTAAAATTAAATACAATTAAATGTAGTGTGTATAATCTAAGTTTAGGAAACCACATCCATGCACAGCTTTGCCTCCTGACTACTGTAACACACTCATTGTGAAACTTCAATACATCCAAAACTCTGCAGCAAGAATCCTGATGAGAGTGAAAACACAAAAATATCACCTTCTGTGTAAGGTGATATTTTCACTTTTTTCACTTCCACCTTTTGTGGAAGTGAAAAAATGGTCTCTGATTTGAAAGAAGCTCTCACTCTCAAGTTCAAATACACATCTCCTCTTACTCAAATCTCTCAAGAGGACTTAAAAGATTTCTTTTTAGGATTACATTTGGTTTTTTAATTATTAGGTGTAAGGTTAAACCCAAAAGAAATTCCTATCTCTGGGAGATTTACGTTGAAAGTTTTATTTATTTACTGAAAATAATGTTAACTTTTTGTTGTGGCCCAGCCAGAGTTCAGTCTTGAATCTGTGGAGGAAGTTAAGAATTCAGCAATACACAAAAATGTATGTCCTGTCAAAACGTGAAATAAGGAGGTCACCAATTATATAAAAGGTTTGGTGGCTCATCAAAAAATTTTCAACTTTCTTTTGACATGCCGCTATGTAGTAAGATGATTATATTTCTTTTATATTGTTTTATTATATTTATAGAAATGTCGATCTCATTTCATTCAGAGAGAAACGTCTTGATTAGATGAACATAATTGTTAATCTAAAACTGCAAGGAGTGTGAATACTTTGAGCTAAATTGTAATTTTGATTCCATTTTTCTGACTGATCTTGACTTCTTATGGATATAATTCTGTGCTTTCTATCAATAACTATAAATTAGATCCTTTCACTTCAGCTAAATGCTTTATCCTGTAATAGTTCTAGCTCAGATCTATGTAATTTGGATTGCAAATAAAGTTGTGTTTTATTCTGTTATATATTTTTTCTTTGTTAAAGGAGACTTAGACTGTGTGGTAAAGACAAGAAAATCTTTTTTCTCCCATTCATGACCTTTTTACTTTTATGTGAGCGCCTATATTTTTTTGATGACCTTGATTTATGATGCGAATACCTGCATCACCCTTGTGTGTTGTTGTTCCTGCTTAACTCTCCAGACGACATGCACAGCCACCCTTTCTGCCTTTCGCCACGCGTGACCATTCATTTTCCGGACACACTGATACCGTGGACTAACGGCGTAATCTATGTGTTTTGTGGTTCGAGCTACTCAGTTTAAAGCTGATAGAGTTTGCCCCAAACAAGGACGGCCTATCATGGAAAGATTAATGAACTAATTTCATGCATGGCTCCTTGCTTCCGTGTGCTTCTATGTTTGGCTGCATGTTCTGCACAGAGATTTTCGCTGCATTGCTTGCAACAAGCTTAACCCCAAGTTTAACACTCATGTGTTTCCTTGGTGAGGAAATGTAAGGTTAGGATACCTTCAATAAACACATGCTGATGATTCTTTCGACCATATATGTTTTGGTTCTGGATGTGAATTTATCATCGAAGATTGGATTGGTTCATAATTGACATACGCAAACATTAGAGTTTTTGTCAAGTGCTCCGCTGAGGCATTTTTGGGCTGGAAAAGTAGAAAAAGAAATCACAGCTGACTCGTGTTGCTAACTTTAAGCTGTCTGGACGGCTCAGTGGTTTTCCGTAAGTAGTGAAGTCTCATTCTTGCCGTGTGATGGACAGACGGAAACCCATGTCTGCTGCGTCCACAGTGGGATTGTCTCACAGCAGCAGAACAGAGAAGGCAGGTGACCTTCACGTCTGTCTGATGAGTCCTGCTTGTCTGCTCTGTTTGTACCATTTTTCTGTGCAGCGGAGCACACACTAACCTATTAGATATTAGGTGCAATGCATTTGAGGGCGTGTGCGCGTGTGTGTGTGTTTTGCCAAGGGATACATCGAGGAGGGTCAGGCTACACTTTAAGAACTCCATGTCTCTTTATAATAAGAGGAAGAAAACCAAATTATGAAACTACGTACCTATTTCTGTCTGTGCGAATCGGTGGTTCGTGCCATTATTTCATTTGGACAGATCTGAGAGGACCCATTAGAAATTTCCATTAAACGTTACAAAAAACATCTCCCCAGCGTTGCTGTGTGCTAAGTGTGGAATGAACTACTTTTTACCAACGCCACAATGTACTATTCCATAGGGATTCCCCCCATATCTAGCTGTGATGATGTATTAACTGTTACCACGCCGCTTTCTGCACCTCCCTCTGACGGGAAAAAAATCTGCCCTCTAAACTGACTGTAAGCACATGCTGATTTTCAACAAGATTTAACACGAGTGCTGTGAATCTTTTATAAACCACAATGGCCTCATGTTGAAGACGTAATGTTGTATTGCTCCATCTCGTACTATGTTAACAGTCCTGACTAATTAAAAATGCATAAGGAACGTCTGAGATCCGTAAGAGGGGGGGGTTTATTTTCTCATGCCTCATCTTAAACAGGAAGGAAGCGGAGGAATCGATAGATCCGATCCGGGCTTGAGGGGAGGGAGGCTACCTTCATCCCTCTTTCCATCCTCTGTGCTGTGCGTTAGCACTTAAGAGAAGTTCTATGCTGTCAGAGCCTGAGGACTTAGTGACTTAATGCAAAGAGGAAAAGGACATCCCTTACCATTAGCACCAGATCTAAAACAGGGGGCAACCCTCCAGAGCACTTAGGAAAAATGCAAAAAAGAAATCAAAAGAATATACCTTGCCTTAGCCAAATGAGTTTTTGTAAGGATGCAGGAAAATACTCAACTGCTGAATGTTGCAATTATGATATTGGTGGCGATCAGTCCTTGATTTAGCAGGATGTGGGAGCATGGCCTAGAGTTTGTTTGGTCCCTCTAATAAAGTTTCTTTCATACAAATTGCAGAAGGCAGCCAGACACTGGCTTCAAGATTTTTAAGGCCTGTCCACATTAAAATGACTAAAATTATTAATGTAACGGTCCTTTCTGACCAGCTTTTTAGAAACAGCAACATTTCTAAAAGTGCATTACTCTTTAAAGAAGGACCCAAAATGTTGCTAACTGTCAAATTTGAATTGTGTGGTTACATCTGACATACTGGGGTTTGTTTGGAGGCAGGTCTATTATTTATTTATTTATATTTAATTTACAAAATCTAATGTTTGAAAAATTTGTAATCACAAAATACAAAATACAATCCTCTTTGCATTAGTGGGGCTCCTGCCCCTGTATGAGATATTGTTGAAGTCTGAGCCAGATTTTTATCAGTCCTGCCACTAAAATCTTTGTCTAGTGTTAAGATCAAGGACAGGGAAATTTCACTCAAATGTCCAAATATACAATATAATTCAAAACCCTATAACAATCTGTTAGATATTGCATCCAGGAAACATTTTGCCATCACAATTCTTGGACTCAACTATATTGAAGTGATCACTGTGATTTGGTATACTGTGCAGCTGACATTTTTAATGTGGCAATAAAAACTTGGACAGAGTCAAGCTCCAGCTCAGGCCTGATTTTATTACCGAATATTCTGTACACATACACTGAGAGACTTTGTGACTTCAAATTAAAATTTATTTTTGATTTCTTTATTTATGTAAACTTTAAGTATAATTCATGGTTATGTTTATTATTTTTACACGATTCATTTTCATCTCTTTGAGTTTTTTAAAATAGTCCATAATGTGATTGAGGCCAAAATAGCATTAACTTTAGATTGCTGCAGGTCAGTTACAATTTAAATGCTAAATACAATATAAAAAGACTCAAAATTTTGCTAATAAGTATAACTACAGCAGCTTAAATAAACTGCACTGACTCCAGAGTTTGTGCACCAAAGACAACAAAGTTCCAGTAAATAGAATTATTTAAGCAGTTGAACTATAATGAGCTATTCTGCCATAGTCTCATTCAAATCTTCCATAGTTTCTTCTTACCTTATAAAAAAAATGTAACTGTAATGAACTATAAATGAATTTTGCTGATGCAGATATTAAGTTCATGTTTATTCACCTTTGAGTTGACCTGAAGCTGTGATCTGCATGTGATCGCAAGAAATTGTGTGAATGTTTCATTGTAGTTCTATTCTCAAACAGAATTTAAAATTGCTTTTAATTCCAAGCGTAATCAGTTAAGTATGTTCTATCAAGAATAGCACATTGGTAAAACAATGCATATGTGGTTTTATGCAAATTACAACAAAATAGAACTGCATCAGTCCACGCCTACACACTCTCAAATTCAGAGAAACTATGACGAATAACCAATGACAGGAGAGGCATGTTAAAAATATCCAGTCACAGCAAAGTATGTTAGTTCCCAGATTTGTTTTTGTTTCAGCCAGTTGCAGTTTAAAACAATCCATTGATTTTTATGGCTCAAAACCTGTGTTACACGTCCCAAAGGAACATTAGCCGTAATAAGCAGAACTGCAGAAACTGCAGCATGTCCGCTTCTGCATACAATCAGTTCATAATTCATGATCATGTGCTGTTAGTGTTTTAGTCTTGGAACGTAAATGCTGTAAAATATTCTAACATGACTAATTTGACAGAGCTTTGACCAGAGTGTTCCCTCTCAGAGAAAGAGGAAGTCTGCACTTCATTTAATCGATTTGATTAATCTTTCCAATAGGTCAAATTTATTTATAAATGCATTTGAATGTAACGCTACGGCAGTTAAGCTCAGATCTCGACTTTACGTGTGTTTGCGAATTAATATCAATCATTTTTGGTGTGTGGTTCAAAAAACATGCATTGTTGTGGAGTGTAAACTAGGAGAGAATGGAAACAAAATGTTGAGAACGTTTCACTCATATGAAATGTTTAGCATCCTTCCACCACAAAACGTCATCTGTAATTCAGGGTAAGTCTCCCTTCCTGCTAGGGGACTTTTAGGGTACATGCAGGTACTATGGTCAGCTCTTGTGACCATAATACCTCTGGTTCCCGCAGAGGAAATGACCTGGGTAAAGGGTCTCCTAGTAAAGATTCCTGCAGTGAACACACACCTTTACCTTACTACATAGGTTAAAACACACCGAAAATGTAACTTTTTCATCTTCAGCTTGTCATTTTGGCTCTGGAGTGGTTAACCCAATATGTTATTGATGTCAGGTCTTATTCAAGTATTGAAATCATTGTTTTTAAGCCAAGCTTTGTTTGTTCTATGTTTTCCTGTGGTGAAAAAGCTGGTAATGGATAAAATAGCTCAAATGTTTGAGTTTTAAGTTCCGAAAGAAACAACAATAATACATTTTCTTCCACAGAGAAAATGGTATAAAGAACAATATAGTTCTCCCAAAAGAGTTGTTTTATGTCCTGAGTCTTGTTTTGTCAAAACAATAACAAACATAATCCTTGAGTAGAATAACAACGGATTGGATATATAAATGTCTGCCAAAAAATTAAGAAAAGTAAAAAGCCATAAATGAGCACTCAAATAAATTTAGGACGTCGCTATGTAATTTAGGACATAGTTTGGAACATCTTGAAGTATTTAAAGGCTTTTAAGGCTTAAATATATCATTTAACATTTTAAATTAAGACTTCCAGGAACCCTGAACAAGATGAAAAGCAAAAATGTTTTCTCAGGCCAGTGCTTCCAACCGAGGCAGCAGTAATCTGGCACCATCCACTGGCAAAATAACCAGGACTATCGATTTGGTCATCTATTACCCACAATCCCCCAAATGCTGAGCGTAACACCTCTCTCTGTCCATTAACAGCCTTCTAAGCTTTCATTCATTCATCCTTTCATTCATTCATTTGCTTCTGGCAGATGGACAGTTGCGGGCATTGTTTTCAAGATGTATGGAGCATATGTTGACATGGTCGTTAGTTACTATTTTGCCTGAGAGGAATGGGCTCTGTCGGTGATCTGCTTGGAATTCCAGCACATTAATGGTTGTGTAACGTAATCTATCAAACTCAGCTGAACCAGCTGATGAATTTCTCGCAGAAAGATGGACCTATGAGGGTTGAAAGCCAGGGAGGGATATTTTTTTTCTACCGCAGTGTAGTGATGCACATCGTATATCTCTTCAGAAAATATCGCATTAGTATTTATATATAAGCTTAAAAAGTTGTTGTTTTAATCTAAGACTATTTAATTTTTGATGCAATTCAGAAAATTTCCTGATAAATCCAACTGCAAGTATGTTTTTTCTGTACCCATACAAGTGTCACCCTCTATGTGTTTCTCCAGGTTGCTGACCAGAATGCCCACTGACGACCGACATCTACCCTCCAGCTGTGGTTCTTACGTCAAAACCGAGCCCTCCAGTCCGTCTTCCTCACTCGTAGACACCGGCAGCCATCACAGTCCCAGCGGCAACTCAGACGCCAGTAGCGGCTACATCAACGGCAGTGGCGGGCGCTCCCACATCTTAGACTCACCTCCGATGTTCAACCCGGGCATGCTCGGTGGCGGCAGTGCGTGCTTACGCCGTTATGAGGAGTGCTCCGGCAGCATGGCGGACGACTCGCCAATTAAGTGCGAGTACATGCTCAATGCTATTCCCAAGAGGCTTTGCCTGGTGTGTGGCGACATTGCCTCAGGGTATCACTATGGCGTCGCCTCTTGTGAGGCCTGCAAAGCCTTTTTTAAAAGGACGATACAAGGTATTTTACAAAGTCTCTTTGTGATTTTACAGACTCCTGAGTTGCAAATTTAGAGTGAAAAATATTTTTTCTCCTATTGAGCCTTCAGTAGGCAGTAACACATAAACAGACCAAGTAAAGCATAAGCAACGGGATGAACCTTAAAAATGGGAAAGATATGCGCAACAGATGTTGTCTCCAGGTATTTTTCAAATGCAATCCAATTTATATAGAGGTATAGTCAATTGTATTTAATTGCATACATTCCCAATTGATCTTAGTATAACACTATGTGGGATAAATCTGTGTTACCATAAAATAGGAAGTTGCGAGTGGAGAAAGAGCAGAACACTGACAGGGAATAGAGTAGTTTCCACATGTTTATTCAACCTTCATGTTAACCGAACAGAATCCGTTTCGGGCCCCTACTAAAAAAAAAACAATGAAGAAGAAGGAGACAGCTCCTCTTAAAGGCACAGCACAATTCCTTAGCTATGGATCAACTTTACTAAATAGCTATATGTGACCTCATTAATTGAAAAGGAAAAATAAATCAGCTTACATACTTCCCCTTCTTTAAATGAAATGTTCTCATTTCAAAATAAAGGTGTTATAAAAAAAAATCATCTTACATTAGTTATAAAACAATGAGGTAAAGTTGGTCAAATGTTTTCAATCTTTCGCAGTGGCAACGTGGCGACAGTGGATAATTTGTTGCCGCAGTTATCCTGTTGCATGTTGGGAAAGTGGAAAGGAAAACTTCCCTTTAACAGGAAGAAACCCGTTTCTCATTTTCTCTGATTTTACTTTTTATAGGCATATGTTTGAGTGAAATGAACTTTGTTCTTTTATTCTATGAACTACTGACAACATGTCTCAGAAATTCCAAGCAAAAATGTTGTATTTATTTGCAAAAGATGAAAAATGGTCAAAATCATGAAGACAAATCTGAAAATGCTCTTTGTGGGTGGTTTTACAAACAAAATTAAAGTTTAATTGATTCTATGCTGTGATTTTAAGACAGGCTGACAGAAACTAAACTTATTTTAAAACTTGAACTAAGCTTAGAAGTCTTCTTATGAAGAGAAAAACTGACATCCGGATCAAAATACATGCTTTTTCAACTGTGCACATGTTTCTTAAACCCTAGTTTAGGTTAAGAGACTAAAGTTAGCACCGAAACTTGAGAAATTGTAGATGTAGAATAAGGAATCCCTCACCTTTTACATTGTTTAATTCAGCGGTCAGTTCCAATCATTTTAAGTATAAAAAGAACCACTATGCATATGATTTAGGTGGAACAGGTCTAACTGTCAGTATAGTAAGGACCGTCTTTCTACTGTCCTTTCTCTCCCTTTTCCTTCCGCTTGCTCTCCTTCGCGGAGGACAGGCTAGTGCCGAGCTTAATCTGTCCGTCATTCGTCCTGAGCCACGGGAGTTTCAGTCAATAACAATCAGTGTTGGGTGACTGTAATTAAGAGCCAGGCATTTCATTGGAAGAAAAGTCAAGAAAGGAGAACAGAGGTGCACGTCTCTTCTTTGTCCTCAGACCCCCCCCCCCCCCCCCCCTTTCCCCCCCTTGTAGCCCATAAGCAAGGGGAAAAACAGACGGGGGTCATTTAGAAGCTCAAGCACGTGTTGCAGTGGCAATAACAGAGATGGGAGACAGTGGAGGGTCTACATTGAAGAGTCCTCTAAATAAACGCAAAGGGACAAGGGACGGTGGGGACGTGGTCATTCACAGAAAGGAGAAGCCACTTTAATGGAATGGTAATCAGGGAGGGGGGTCCCGGCCCCAGTAAAGGAGGAGAACAAGGAGAGGTCCAGCTTGAGTGGAGATGGGCGCGTGGATAATAGCATGGCATAATAATATATCAACATTTAGGGGGAAAATAAGAGAGGTTAAGGAAGGATATTAGAGTGGTTGAAATGTCCTTTGAGAAATAAAGGTGGACACAAGACCTGATTAACTAAGAGGGTATGCCGACAGTGAGCTTTTAGACATAGGCAATTTAAATCCAACAACCCACCTTCACCACACACAAACACACAGATACATGTGCAAACAAGGTTATTTTACTACTATGAAGAAAAAATAACAGAGGAGTGTTTTCTCTTTTTGCTTTATCTTAACTTAATTCATTGAAGTAAAACTCGCTGATACACATGCTCTCATTTTTAGGAATTATGTGTTTTAAATGATAATGATAAAAACAAGACTACATTTTAATTTAATGTTTTCTAAAAAACACATTAACATATGAGAAAATGTCTTTGTCATTAAAGAAATAAGTTTACACGCAGAATTTAAATATCAAAAATCTGATTTTTTTTTTTTTTTTTGAAATGGGGTTCTGTGAGGCATATCTTACTATCCAGTATCTTACCTGCAGCAGAAAGGAGTCTAAATAATTTTGGAGTAATTTTAAGTAATTTTTTTAGCTATCTCAATGAGAAGCAGTCATTTTTTTAACAAAAGTCTGGGATTATTTGTGCTGAAGACTTTTTTGTTCCATTTGTGATTAAATACATTTCTTTGTAAAACACATTTCCCAACAGAATGGGAAAAAAATGCATTAAAAAGATCTTGGTTGAAATCTGCTTTCAGCATGCTTTTACTACCATTAACTTGTTCTAAATACAAATATTCATTACTTGGTGAAATGCATCCATAGATCAGAAGAATCGGTTGTCACAGATCACATTTTGAGTGATACATAGTGAAGTGAGTGATGATTATCAGGTTTTAAATGAATTTTAACAAAACTTTATTAGAACTTTTCAATCCTTTTTTACCTTGCATTAATCTAGAACTAACAGTGATTGTCAGTAGGCTTGTGCAGCTCCGAGTTTCTGACCTGAAAAGATTGTGTCTCTGCTGTTATCTTATGATGGCACCAACATCTTTATCCTTCCACTGCAAAACTTTCTAACTATTTTACTTCTATAGATGAGTGTTTCTGGCATGTTTTTAAAGTTGTTTTAGGGAATGTTAATTGTGTGTTTGTGATAGACCAGCCATTTATTCTGGGTCTTCAGTGGCATATTTAAGTTGTTTTGTTGGTGTCTCACTCTATCCCGGGAAATTACATTACCTAATATACAATGCTGGAAAAATCCACTTTCAACTTTCGCATCTAATTAAAGCAACTCTAGAAATATGTTTCCGAATCATTTTTCAAAGAGATACAGAGAATAGATGCCAATATAGAGACGCTAAGCAGCATGTGTTTGTTCACATGAGTGCTGGAGTGAAGAGGATTTTCCCCATTTTGCTAAAGCCTCTCGGTTTATTAGACTTCACCTAGCCTAAATCCAGCAGCAGTCCCTGCCAACATCCTGGCATGGTTCCCTGGACCCCTAGCTGTGCTTGTGACCCCGCCGGCACCGTCTATGCCAAGGATTCTGACAAATGTTGGCACCTTCTCCTTGACCGATGGGGGGTTGAATGTGTTTTTTAGAGCGGGGGGCTGTAGAGGTGGTTGAATGTGGTTCTGGCAGATCTGCAACCCACAACACCTGGTTTGCTATTTAGGTAGCATTGATACAACTCTGGCCTTCCAGTCATGGACTCTGGAGTCATAGAAATTTAGGGAGTTTTATCAACTTTTAGGTGTACATTAATTCAGATTAAAAAAAGAAAAAAGAAAAATTGACTGCAGCAAATTCAATAATGACTGTTTTGGATCAGACTGATTAAATTGCACAGAAGATATATTCATAGTAAGCCAAGATCCATCACGACAGACTTGAATAATAGATTTAGCCTTGCTATGTGATACAGGAGCTTTAGATAGTCCAGCTGCTTGGTATATTCATTCTCTATATAAGGGGAAAAATATTTTAGAAAAGAACTCCCGCATCATAGAAGCTAATTGTGTTTTTGAATCATGCTGAAGTGGAACTGATTTGTAAGCAAATGCCTCCAAAACCCTCTTCTTTTACAAAGATGCCACATAGGGTCAGTTTGGGTTTGTTGTTTTCTTTCATGACATCATATGTATATTCCATACATTGTGTTATAGCATGTTGTTTCTTTGAATTTCTAAGGTATGTGTGAACTGATCTTTTCTTCAACAGGAAACATCGAGTACAGCTGTCCAGCAACCAATGAGTGTGAGATCACCAAGAGGAGACGAAAGTCCTGCCAGGCCTGCCGTTTCATGAAATGTCTTAAAGTTGGCATGTTGAAGGAAGGTGAGTCTGATTACTCACTTTTTAACCAAATACTCTTCACGGCTGCAATTTTGTTTGCCTAATTTAATCATTGAATACTCTGTAGATAACAATTATCAGAAAAACTATTTCAACATCTGCTTTTTACCGGTGCAACCATTCCTTTCAGCAACATTATGATAATATTATTTACTTTATTGCTTCTGGTTGAAATATAAGTTTCCTTTTGACGTTTTTCAAAAAAAAAAATAGTGCTTTGCAAAAGGCGTCATAATCCCTTAGCATTTCAAAATTTGTCATGTAATAACAATTGATTTATTTTACTAGAATTTATGTAAAAAAAAATTCTAGTAATTATCCACAAAATAGCGGATAATTGTGAAGTGGAAAGAAAATGAAGCCTTTTTTTTTTATAAATTAAAACATGAAGAGTATGATTTGTAAAAGTTGTTTTATCCAATTTGTATAAAATTTACTCTCAGCTGTTCAATGAAGGCCTCAGAGGTTTGTTAGAAAACATAAGTGAACAAACAAAGACCAAAGAGCGCAACACATGTGGAGACGGAAAGGGGTAAATGCAGAGCAATCCTGGAAGAAAACCTCTGAGAGGCTGGGAAAGACTAGGGAACTTCCAGCAGGACTGCAACTGGGTTGCTTAGATTGCTGCATTGTCATGAGGTAAAATGACCCAAATTAAAGGCCAGATCAAAAATCCATCAATAATCTGTGACATGTTCACATGTACTCTCCATGCAGTTTGATTGCCATGAGCTATTTTGCAGAAAATAATTGAAAAAAAAAAATTCTATCAAGCTGTTTCTACAAAGTAATTCTGCAAGATGGCGTATTTATTTAATTTTTAAATAAATAATTTGAAATAATATACATTGCAGTACTTGCTTGACAGATAGTGACTAATGGTGAAAAAATAGTTTTGAATGCTTTTTCAAGGCTCGTTGGGAATCAAGCACAAACTAAAACTTTTTTGTCCCTATTTAAAGTTTCATCGAAAGAACTGAACGTGTATTACTTCAATCTTCTTAAGATCATAAATAAATTTAGCTTGGGCGCACGGACCAAACAGAACAGATGAAAGACAACTCTTTTATGCACCGATTTTTCAGCCTATAGAAGACAGTGTGGAGATCCCCCACCACTTACTTACTTACCTCTCTCCACACCGATGAGCATCTGTGTGCTTAACACAGACAGTTTGGAAATGCTGCTGAGTTGGATGTTCTTACCGAGCCTGAGTGAAATGTGTAACAGTACTCTTGAAAAGCGCACAGAGCGTTCCCCCGGGGAGTTCTCCTCTCCCCTGGGCTCTGGGTGGCTCTCCCTCTCCCGCTCCGTCTGAGTCTGCTTTGCTTCCCCTCTCCTGCTTCTGCCGTATTGATCTGCTAAATGCTTTCCGAACATGCCGCCTCACTTCCTGCACGTGTTGTTTTTCCTCCGGTGAGGGACCTCTGGGAGTACTGGAGGAAAATCTAGCCGATAGATTTTCTCTTCTTTCTTTCTTTTTTTTTCATTTCTGTGTTAACCTGAAAAAAAAAACTCAGCTACATAAGTATTTGTGCATTAATGCTAAAAAAATATATATGTTCTTATATGGTGGAATTTAAATATAAAAGCTTTAGCATTGGCTTTCTTTTACATTTCAGAATTTTCTGCAAATTCAGAAAGTGGGATATTTTTATATGTCAAGTTGGAATACATATTATTTGTGCTCTCTTTTCACTGAATAACATAAACTAATACATCCTTTTAAATATAATATAAGTAAACAGACTTTTACAACTATGTTAAAAATGCCTAACTTTTCAATTCAGTTTAATTATTATCACAATTAATTAAATGATATACTATTCATAAAAATAAAAAAAAATAGCATTTTAAGAATTGGATTTAAAGCCTCACTAAAAACTATGTATTTCCTAAAATTACACCCTCACTCTCTCAGTTTATAACAAGTAACAGGTATACACAAACATCAGTGTATTTTAAAAGGATTTTACTGAAGCGACTAAAGTAAAGTAGCAGTTAACCCTCTTAGGTCAATATTTTTGTGAAATTATAACTACAGCCTTGCACATTTGTACACATTTGCTCAGCTCATTGTATCCGAGTTAGAGTAAATTTTTAGACATTGTATTAATATGCTTTAATCTTAACTATTTCATTGTAGCTTTGTATTTTTAGGGTCATTGTTGTACTGGATGATAAGCATCAACCCTCTCCTAGATTTGTAGAGTGAACAAGCAGTTGAGTCCTGTCAACAGATTCTCCCACCTGGGTGGATGAACTTTGCTTCTCTTCCAGAGTTAGCATGGAGTTCCTGGCAGCTTTTCAGATGAATGCTGGTCTTCATGATGTCTTCAGAGCAGCTGCTTTTATTATGAGATTATTTTAAACACAGGCATGCTCTATTCACCGGGCGAGTCACGAAGGAGGTGATTGTACTAGACTTGTAGAGCTGGCAGATGCCACACTTTTCAGATTTTCATGTGTTTATTTAGATGAAAAGTAGACTTCAATTTTATTATTGTTTTGACTCCTTGCAGACTTAAGAGAGCTTTTGGATGTTGTACTCCGATAGTCTTTAAGAAAGAGAAGTTTGGTTTTCATAAGTTAATATGTGAGGAGTGGAAAAACACATTAAGCATTTAAGTTATTGGCCATGCCCTATGTCTTTTTGGTACTGCTAATATAAATGTGTTTGAAAATATGTATGAATGTAAGTAATATTCAAACACACCTCTAAGAACAAGCAACAGTGAACAAATAAGAATTATGATGACATTATGATTTCTTGCAAACTTCAACTAATTGCCACTTCTTGGTTGTCTCCTTAGTAGTTACAGTGCAGAAGTGTCAAACATGAAGGTCCCCTTGGGGCGCAATGTGGTCAGTTGTTTTAAGTGTCCAATAATTTTTTTATAATTTGCCCCCTGCCAACCTTCATCATACAGCACCAGCTGCTTGGGCGCTTTAGTAGCAGGTTGAAAAAAAAAATTATAATACAACCCTCTTCATTTTGAAACTTGCCACAAACCAGTGGACCAAGTCTTTACACTGTTTGCTGGTTAATAATAAGTGAGTTGGTAAATATTGTTCAGTCATAAATCAGTCCAGTATAAAAGGACATACAGTGACTTGCAAAAGTATCTAAACCTCTTTTTTTATTATTTGGAAGTGAAAAAAAATAATAGATTGTTTCAAATATTTCTTACAAATAAAAATCTGAAAAGTGTGGCATGTATTTTTATTTAACCAACTGAGTTAATATTTTGTAGAACCCCGTAGAATTTTTTAGTCCCTTTGGGATTAATAAAGTATATTCATTCATTCATTCATTCATTCATTCATTCATTCATTCATTCATTCCAAAAGTTAAGCATAAAGGGTTTTTTTGTTTTGCTTTTTACTCCTAAAAACTAAAACTTTTGCTCATTTGTTTTTGTAAAAATAGCAGACATTCAGCTAGGTTTGACAGAGAGCATCTGTGAAATTCTGTTGAATCAGATTTCACATTGGATTTAGGTCAAGATTTTAAATTGAGCCATTCTAATACATGGATATGTTTTAGAATAACATTAAAGCTCTGGCTGCATGTTTACAGTTCCAGTCCTGCTTCCTCCTCAGTTTTAACAGGTTTTCTTCCAGAATCGCCTAGTATTTAGTTCCAGTAATAGACTCAGAAAAGCTTCCCTGTCCCTGAAACATACAATCGTACTGCCAAACAATTGTGTGAGGACTGTGTGATCAGATGCATGTGCAATTTTAGTTTTTCTACACATTATTTTTGGAATGCAGAACCAAAAGTACAATTTTTGTCTCATCTTTCATAAGTTTGCTTCATTTGTATTGGTAAACTTCAAGTAGAATATTTTGTCTCTTTCTTTCACCTGTGTCTTCTATGAAGACTGGGTTTGTAAAGTCGTCCTATCAGTAGACTGTTGTTCATGAGCAGCTCCTCCAGAGTTACTAAAGCGAGCTGAATATGCTAAACATGCCACAATTTTCACCATGTATTATTTTCCTTAAGCTTCTAATTAGAGACTTTGTTTTGGTCTGTGTCATAAAATCCCTGCTGGCTGAGTGGAAGCTGCAGGTGCCTTTTTAGGAGCTGCGGCTGATAAAAAGGTCACAAGTTCAATGGAAAAACCTTAACGTAATTACAGCTTGCAGAAGGTATGGTGTCAGTACCCAGCGCCAGGAGTTGCCACACGCTGCTAAAAGAAGCGCTAATACTCTTTAGTGTTACTGTGAAGTCATAGCTTACTAGTATTAAATTGCTGTGTTGGATTTATGTGATTTTACTTTCATTAATATTTCTGCAAGTTGTAGAAATTATTTAAAAAAAAATTTTATGCTCTGGCAACATCTAGTTGTGTCTTTAGCCGTCATCCGATAATGTTAACGCATTAACATGTTGAAACAGAAGAAAACAAGGCTGCAGCCCTGCTGAATTTCTGGTGTGAATGAAAATCTTTAACAGCGTGAATAAACGACACTTAAGCCGCTGCTCTTTTGAAATCAGAGCCGGATGTTTTAGTCATAGTTGGGTGTTTTTGTAGAGATTTTCTGACACTGCTGTAATGCGGTGGATGAACACAAGCTGCCAGACTATTTTGGCAACCCACACCGCTGTCTCGCTCTCGCTCCGACCACAGATAGGGATCAGCCGTCTTTTCCTGACCGAACGTGGCTACCGGAGTAATGTTACAGCCTTATTTTCCTCCAGCCACATACACAAAAGATTAGTGAAGCCATATCCAATATCACAGACTGTCAGGTCCCTTCCCAATCAATGGACTTAGATCGGAAACCAATCTATACACTAAGGTTACATCATCAAAATAAAGATATACCCAAAGTCTGTCTTTACAGTCTTAGTATTTCCTTTCATTATTCAAGGTTTTGGGACTGAACAACCCTTTTGACCCTCTGCTAGACTGATTTTCACACATTTTGAGCCCCGCTTTTGCTTTTAGGCTGTCAGGGCCTCTGTATAACCCAGCTGAGAGTCAGCGGCCACCCAGAGACTCTCCGCTGGACTGTCTTCACTGTCTGGCAGGTGATAGATCAGACACGGACGCTAACACGTGTTCTTCTGAAGAAAGGGGGGGGATTTAGTGAAGCGCTGACCTCTTTACAACCCTCTCATACACCAAACATGCATTCATTTACACACATGTCAAATGTATATCACCCCTGACAGGCGACATGGAACTAGACCCTGAGTTACACGCTTCCTGCCGGCACCCCGCCTTGCTTTCTGCTCCTCTGTTGCCCACACAACAGTCCGTGTCGTCACCTCGAACTCAGCACACCAAGTCAACCCAGCTTCTCACATGTTGTCGATTAGAGGCGGATTTGTGGCTCTGGTGGAAGTATTGAAGATGATGCCAGTGTTCACAGTTGTGGGAGAACAACTCTGGCCTGTAAGGGATTGGAGCAGGTGGGGGCGCCAACCGTCCCCTTAAATTCCACCGCAGTTCTTCAGCCCAGCCAGCAATCAAACACAATCCATCCAATGCTCGTACTGTAACTCTTCCCAGGCTAGCATACCCACCCTTCAGCAGTTGTGCTGAAAGGGCAAGGCCTGTGTGCTTAGCTGGGGGCGAGTGTGTGTTCAGGAGGAGGAGAGGGCGAGGGTGTTGCGGCACATCCCTCTGATTTTTTTTTCCCAGCTAAAATAGGGAGCTCCTAATCTCCCTTTGGCAGCGCTAGCCAGTCAGCCATTTCTGACACGTTCTCCAGAAAGAAGCACTCCTGACAGGTGAGGAGCTGAAAATAGCTGCGTGAGACCCACACACTCATTCACACACATGCACGCATGTTGGTTTAAGCAGTGTGGACACCCACATGGGCCACATGCACATGTGTGTGATGGGATCTGCTCTCCGCAGAGTCCTGTTTGCATAAAAACAAAGTCAGTGTTGCTGTTGGTTTAAATATATTGGTTTTCAATTTAATGTAATGTTGGACAATTTTTCTGGACTAGTGAACTATCTGGGATGTATCCAACCTCTCACCCAATGACTGTCTCTGCCATCCTGAAAGGACAAATTCAGTAATTACAGCAATTTGAGGTTGTAATTTTGCTACTTTTCATAACCTAAAAACAAACAAAAATGTTAAATAAAATAAATATTTTAGTAAAACCAAAATCAAGAATTAAGTGAAGACAGAGAAGCTGTGGAATACATTCAAAACTCCACAAATGCCTGCAACTTCTGTGAGTCAATAAAGATCGTGAATGGGGAAGGGAAACTGGGGTCAGGTAACTGTAATGACCGCTGAAATATAAAAACACCTCATCATCTTTCTACACACATGTAAAAACAATCATAATCAGGACATAATGTCCACTGTTGGTGCTGTTTCACGGTCTAATCATTCAGAGGCTACACACACATGTTTTATATTATTTTTAAATATCTGGACACTTATTGTCCCGCAGCAATAAAGCTGGTATTGAAGTAGGCTGTGAAGTGTAGAATGGGGCGCTGACAATATTCCCCCTCCAGCCTTCTGCTTCCGGCTGTCTTGTAGTTAGATTCCCAGTACTGCTCCTTATCACGTTGTAAGAGGGGATAACCCAATACAAGGCGGATCAGACACAGGCAGCCTTATCAGGGTGGAGATGTACACCTGATGCTGAGAGGTAGAGCCAGACGGGAGGAGAGTGAGAGAATGACAAAAATAAAGATCTTGCAGAAAGTTGATACGTTCAGCTAAAAACAGCAACCTGCTCTGTTTCATTCTCTCTCCCCGCACTCTTCTGCATTGTCCATACCTATTTTTTATTTTGCATTTCTTTCTCTGTGTCCTGTAGCCTCACTTCTCTGCAGTTTTCAGCAGAGCTGTAAACTGGAACATCGATGGCACTAAGCTATTAATTCTTGTCAGCATCTATTAATTATGAGCCAGTTGGACGCTCCAGTTCAAACAGACCCTGCGGATCCTGGAATTCAAACTCTGGCTGCTTGGTCACTTGTCGTTTGTCGCAGCTCACAGTGGGGAAACCAGTGTGAGTGTGTGTCTGTGTGTGTGGGTGCACATGTGTGTATTTAAAGTGGTTGACACAACTCAAACTAAGCAGCAGCCTACATCTCTGTGTCATACATTTATAGTTTATACCTGCTAAATATCACACTGATCCTACACAGTCTGTAAAAGTGGAGGTTTATTTAGTTAAAAGGGACATATACATCAATGGCACCCCCAGAAAATTTTAATAGGGTGATCAGGCTAGTAAAAATTCTACGGCAGCACAGCTAAAATAAAAAAAGTGTATGTGTATAAAAAATATTGAGATTTTACATTCATGTCTTGATTGAAAAAGATGTCTGTATGCCTTTATGACTGTCTATGATTTGATGTACATATAACCTGCCCAAACAAAATAGGCACCAGTCCCTCCATGACTCCAGAAGGAGAAGCTTGACAGTTCATGGATGGATGGAAGAGATAAACATTTCTTACACATGCAAATATGTGGAGTAAATGAGAAATTTAATTTGCAATATCTATATTCTCCATCTACCCCCAAAAAGCAATGAAGAATGGTGGAAATAATGTTAAATATTGTGTGTCGTTAATCATCCCTAACTGAAAGCAAATGTTAAAAACAGCTCCATCTACTGCAAACTGTGCTCCTGGCTGCCTAACTGACTAATTAAAACCACATCCACATGTGTTCAAAGAACAAGAAGTCTATTTGCAAGCCTTATTGATTACTTTAAGGCGTACAAATGGAAAGCTGTGTTAGGAGAGGGGCTCTCGATTTAGCTTCAATCTGCCAGGCATAAAATGATCTCACTGTGTTTGCTGGGAAGAATGAGCTCCCTTCGGGCACACTGGGTAATTAGGTTAGTGGATAGTCGGTGTCAGGAAATTGAAAGACCATCCTAATCGGATTCTTTTGTTTCCAGGGGAATCAAAGGAATTTACGTGCGACGCTGGGAAATCTCACACGACTCAGTTCTGCTTGACCATGTAAAACCTGTTTGCTCTCCCTCAGTGCTCAAACAAGTTTTAATGCGAGATTGTAAATTCAGCACGAAAGGTGCATTGAGCTTTTTGTCCTTTGTGACGGCTTTGGAGATAATCCTTGACGTGTCACAAGTGTATGCTGAAACCTCCAAAGGACAAGCGTTTTTCAGACCTCAAAAGAACTGGCTTTTCAATCAAAATGGTCTTTAGTATTTTAGACATTAAATAGTAATATAAGAAATTGTATGCAAGTGTTTAAGCACCAATATAGCAGACAGTGGTCAGTATTGGAGAAGCTTTTCTTGATCATCTCTGAAGGTGATTGGTAAGTCAAATTCTAAAAAATCTGAATGTTTTCAATAAACGAATTACCTTTAGTTCAAATGTCGTTTTTGTAGTTAATTTAACATATTAATCAATACCATCTTGATAATGTTGAGGTTTTTTTTTGTTTTTTGTTTTTTGTGTTATTTTGATGCGTAAATTAAAGCAGTCATTGTTTCTTTGTCATTTATGTAGTTATAAAAAAATATTACTAAAACACTTACTGGCTTATGAGGTTTTCAAATCTCCCGCTTTTGTTCGCTTTAAATTTATACATTTGGCAGGAATTCTGTGTTTGTTTCCTTTCAAGGTCTGTGCTCTTCCAGGTCCCGGTCATTTTTGTGCAATGGAAGCAGTTATAGTCGTCCACTTGACTTCGTTTACAAAGTTCACTTGAAAAAATGTTTTGCAACTGAAAATCTTCAGCTAAATTTGTCTGGTTTGTAAATTGGGTAATATGTAGTAGCTTTCTTTCAGTCAGCTAAGTGGCAGTGTGCAGTGTGTGTGGGGTGGAGATTGTGCAGGGTGATCTCTTTCTGCCATAAAACTTGAGTCACTCTACACGTTCTACCATTATGAAAACTTTAAACCAAAGGAACTTGACGGCAGAAATTTAAAACTCATGTCAACAAAATGTTATAATTTGAGGTTTTTAACACTTTTGGATATTTTTGTGTGATCCTATGTTTCTGATGCTA
Organism: Gambusia affinis; assembly: GCF_019740435.1. NCBI lineage: Eukaryota > Metazoa > Chordata > Actinopteri > Cyprinodontiformes > Poeciliidae > Gambusia > Gambusia affinis. The sequence continues at coordinate 11,783,045 of NC_057889.1, forward strand.
TTGTTACACCTGATTTTCCCATCTACAGATCAATAAAGGCTATTTCTATTCTATTCTATTTATAGTTCATAGTTTAAATGTAGCAGTAAAATGTAGCATTTTGTCATACCAACAGGTGTAACACTCTAAATTTTTACCTTGTTTTGCTTGGCTTTGGCTGACTGAAATGTGTTTTTTTTTTCTGTTATGCAGGTGTACGTCTGGACCGGGTGAGAGGAGGGAGACAGAAGTATAAACGGAGGTTGGATGCTGAGAATGGATCCTACCTCGGCCTCAGCCTCCCTCCCCCAGCCAAAAAGCCCTGTAAGTATTAAGATTATCAAGTAATTATTTTTACTTTTCAAAAGGTGCAACATAAATCTCCACCAATCTAATTCTTGTTTCAATTCCTAATCCAGCCCGAATTAGTTCAAATGAACATGTCCCTGTTTTTCTCTCTCAGTGACAAAGATTGTTTCGCATCTCTTGGTGGTGGAGCCGGAGAAGATCTACGCCATGCCGGACCCGACCATGCCTGACGGCGACATCAAGGCCTTGACCACCCTGTGCGACCTGGCTGACCGCGAGCTCGTGGTCATCATCGGCTGGGCCAAACATATCCCAGGTGAGCAGCAGGATGTTGTTTGGATCGTATTCTTTCTGATTTCAAATAGAACGTTTTGCAAGACGTGGTATAGATTTGCTGCCAACCAATTGAAAAAAATCTATATTCAAATCTAGAGGATGAAAGTAGAGGACCAGTGTAGGTTTCTGTTGCAACCTTTGGGTGTGAGATCACTAAGGTAGTTCACCCCACACCACCTACCCACTCACAGACATGCACAGACACAGGATAATTAACATCTGCTACTCATCTGCACCTCAGGGAGAAGCCAGTCCCATATTCTAAAATCTAATCAATAAAGAGCAGCTGAAACCTTTGATTTGACTGGGTGGGGCGGGGAAGTCTGGGGGCGGGGATCCGCCCCATGTCAATGTATTCCATTTCAATCCCACACTTAAAGAAAGCAATCCTCTTACTTATTTAAGGACACCACACAGAGCCTGTGGAGGAATTGATTTATTTGGAGGAAAAACGCATGGGCCCTCTTTCTGCTTGCTGACTGGTTCTTAAATAAGACATGTTATGCAAATTTGGGATTTTCTGCTTTTCCCATTTTTTTATTTAAAACTCACAATTCAAGAGTTTTTTAAGAGCAGGTTATAAATGAATAATTAAGCTTTGCTTTTAATTTAGTCATCATTTTATGAAATCAAGTAATATTTTTTTTTGTTTTTTGCTTAAATTGAAAAGATGTGTACTGATTTTCGATACTAAACAATTATAATATCACAGGTTTACATCTCAAAAATTCCCAAGCAAATGACTCCTAATAAATAAAAGTATCTATTGTGATAACTTGGAACCACAAAAAAAGAGAAATTGAAATAACAATAAACATGCATTTGTACACATAACTGATCTTGTTGCAAAATACCAAGAAACTTCCCCATTGATTCTGTTTGAATGTTACAATGTTTTTCAAAACTATTCAAATTCAAAATTCTAAATAAATTTTAATTCAAAAATACTTCACTGATCCCAAAAGGAAATTAAATGCTGCTATAACTCACTTAATTGAGGAGTTATTGTAGATGGTGCTGGGAGTAGGTAGTAAAGAATCAAGGCAACACTCCAGGTGTATTTTTCATGACGGAATAACATTATAGCATTATAACAAAGCTAAAAAAAAAATTAATTGCCCCTTTCACATAAAAAAGGCAAAGCTCTTAATTTGTGTAAAGGTGATACAGACATACCTCTTGTGGGTGACAAAATAAATAAAATGTTGACCAGCTTCTCTTCCTGTTCAGGGTTTCCCCTAATCGCCGTTTTGTCATTAGATTTATGTTTGACACTTTAAGCAAGAGCATAAATTTTTATCTAAGTGGTGGCATAAGCTTTCACTGCTGCCACTAGTAATTATGTGATGCTGGTGCTTGGGTGCAAAGGCTTCACCGCATTTCATGCAACATTTTACATCGTTGGCCTATGCTCACCTGGCAGAAAAGACTAAAACGATTACAAACTTCTGATTGTTCTCACACAAGTTCATGAGTTTATTTGGAGCATTGTTTTAAAAGTTTTCATGGCAATCCAAAAAAATATAAAAAACTTGTTCTGTCAAAAAAAGTTACTCTTTGTACTGGATTTTTAAAATAAGAAAATAATAAAGTCAGAAATTTCCCAAAACAGCAAAATTAAAATGCAACCTTTACTTGTTTAAATTTTAATTTAATGTACTTTTTGGAATCGTAAATCTAATTTCGGCAAGGAAGCAAAGTAAATTTAAAACATACAATTATACCACAACAGAAACCACTTCCCATCAGATACTCCATTCTTCATTTTGAATGATGCTGACAAAAGCAACCAAGCAATTTGGGTTTTCAAAAAAAGCGCGCTCATGCCCCACTCGTTAATACTATAATTCACTATCACAATAATTTATGTGGTTGTAATATTAATTAGATGAGTGAAGGAAAGCGGTTGTACTTATTTTCACTTCCAGGCTAAATATAAAAGCACGCCACACTTTTCAGGTGTGTATTTGTAAACCATAAATACATTTTGTTGGTTGTAGCATGACAAAATGTGAGAGAAGTTCAATTGGTATAAATAATTCTGCAGTTCAGTCTTTGTTTTGCTGGGAACTTTGGATTGTACCTAGTTGTCACTCATAGTTTTGCCACATAGCTCATTTCATCATGCTCGCTACTTTGGTATAAACACACTTTCAGGCTGCATTGAGGCACCTCTGTTTTGCATTTACAGATTGCCAGAAAAGAACAATAGCACCTTCAAAATATTGTTTCCTACAGTTTCCTACAGATGTGAGACAAGCAGACTGTGAAAAGCAGGAAAGAAAAACAAGAGAATATGAAGCAACCCTGAAGAAAACTTTGTTTCTCTTACGACCTTTCTTAACAGATGAACAACAACATATTGTTGACATTGCTGGTATTAGTTTAAAATTTCAGATGTTTTGGTGGCACATGGCACAGCGTCAGAGTGTGCGCCCACATATATGGAGGATACTTGGATACCACTTGGGACCTTCAATACATATTCTCCCCCCTTCTCTCAGACAATTTGCTGTTTTCTGCGAATAATGACCGCCACCACCAAATCTAAAAATAAATTTCCAGGTTTATTCATGGGTTTGGTGTAAAGCTTTTAAGAGTTGTTCTGTGTTACATTACCTGTCTAGAGTTATTGATCTTTAATGCTGCGACCATCTAAATCCAGAAGTGACAGAGATATTAAAGGGGCACGTGGCCCTCTGGGGACACTTTACCCAGGGCCACCAGGTCAGAGTGTCACCAACTAATAATTAAGACAAAAAGGGGTCCCTACAGTTTAACAGTCCACGCCTACCATTACACTCATAGCTCACTGAGCAAATGGCTCTAACAATGAGGTAATAAGAGTCATTAGTGCAGATTGCTCCATTAATGTTGAAGTTCTTCAACATTCACATGCAGAGAACTGAGGAAGAAACACGCAGCTCCAATTTTTTATGCATATTTTGCAGCTAACAACTTAGCTTAAAGATTATATTAAAATAATTTTAGGTGTAAAGGTTTTTATTTTTCAACACAACGGCTCGCTGGTGTTGTAACTGGTTCCTCAGTAGCCTCTAGACATGCTCCTAAGTTAATGATAATAGAGATGTTACAGAGTCTGGAGGGGTCTACTAATTTGCCAGACATTGCTGTGTACATCTGCAAAATAATTATAAATGTATGCTAAAGTCTGATGCTATCAGACTTCAGCAAACCATCATATTCCTAGTCCTCTTGTTTTTTCTCTGGCTGGTCTTCCTCCAAACACTTTCCCCTATGTCAGCCTCACACACACACACCCACACACACACGCACGCAGCCAGACTTCCTTGTTCTCCAGTTCCCCCGACTCTTCCCCCTCCTCCCGCTCTTCTTCGCTCATATAGAGCCCTCTAGTCTCATTATTACCTCTGTCTTTTTATTAGGCCCATTAGGGCTCTTAGGAGGCCTGTAATGATGCTAAATGAATAGAGAGTGAACTGCTGTCTGTTTTAGACCCAGCTCTCAATGACAGCTTCAAGCTTCGCTGCCAACCACTCACTCTCTTCACTGTGCTGAATAGGGTTTCAATTTCTTATCTGATCTGTACTTGGACTGTGCTGCCACCTCATCAGAGCCCTTTTCTTTTCTACAAATACTTGCTTCTGGCACGTTGAGGACTCTTGTCGTACTTTAGAAAGTAGTATGCTATTTGTAGCACTTTGCAGCTGGTAGATTTCACAATAGTGTGGTTTTATGGAGATTTATGTTGGCGTGAATATATTGAACAAAACTTCAGGTTTGAGGCCAAATTCCTGCTGTCGCCATTTGAGTTAACTGTTAATCAAAAGTATGCAATTTGCAAACTGATAATCCGTAAAACTGTGAAAACAAAATAACCAGTCAACGTATATAGTATAACGACAAGTAGCGATTGTTTTTTGCTTTTTTGAATAGTTGTAATCAGTGACCTATCCATCCGTCTTTTCAGTCTCAGATTTTTCCTGGTTCCAAAATTAAAACCAACCACTTTGAAGTTAAACACCATGACTTAACCATAAAATTTCATTTTAATACTTGAAAACTAAATTAAAGGTGAAGTAGATAAATTAGAGTCGAAGAGAGTCTGAAATTCTGACTTTAAAAAAGTATAGAAATCCTCAAACAATTTTTTTGCTCGACTAACACATTTCCCACAAAGAGAGGGATAAGAGCTGAATCAGCTCTGCTCTCATTACTCAGGGAGAGATCTGTGGGCTTTTTGAAGTTTCCTTTTCGTTTTGAACTGTAAATCTGCTACTCGGGTTTGATGCCAAGTATTTTTTCTGTAGGCTGCAGCTTTTGTTGCACAAGGAAAACACACTTCTTCAAATGTATAAGTTCATTTAAACAAAATGTGCGCTCAGATTCTCAGAAGTCATTGAGTCTGTGATCAGAGTTCCGAATGCGTCCGTCAGTATTATCCCCTAATGCTTAAAAAGCAAAACTTCTAAGTTTGAGAATCAGACCTATTCAGTGAGAACGTATCAAAATATTTTTGGTTGACATGAGAAAAATGCTTTGGACTATTTCAAAACAAGACATTAAATAAATGCCTTGCATGGTCGTACAAAATCTTGTAGCGGCCTTTTGTGATGCATGGTAAGCTCAAAATGACTTTGTGGATCCTGAGAAATGCTTGCTGACTGAACCAGGATACCTCTTTAGTTTTTCCTGGAGCATTGCGCAGCAGAAAGTGTCTGCAGCGTAGCCTGTCTAGGTCTCCCAATCCCACCCTGAAGTGGACCAAACCATCGATCTCTCTGGTTCTCTGTCATTTGAGAAAGATTTCATTTTGAGGTGCATTTAGAGCCCCAGAATGCAAAATCTCTAGGAAGTATCTGGTAATTCCAGCGTAAACATGCCCTTTACATTTTTCTTTTCCCTAATAAATTCACTGTCTAATTTTTTTATTAATTTTTTTGCTGAGTGTACACTGAGCATATTTTTTGTCAATGGAGAGGGGGTTGTTTTATAAAAAAATCTGACAACAATTAACCCAAAAATGTATAAAACCAAGCCTTTCCCCTCCCTCCCTTCTTTTATGTCAAACATTTAAAAAAAAAAAAAAAAACTTCCTTCTTGCTTCTGCCATCACACAGCAAGAGTGCAGACACATGCAGGAACATTGACATTTCCCTGTTTGCTCAATATTGTGTCATGTTTAGTCAAACGGCAGTAAATCAGTAGCTTGGAATATTGATATTTCATCAGGGGATTCACCCACTACAGCAACACTTAACTCTGCCCACACCTGAAGCTCCAGGGTGACCCAGACGGAGTCAGGAAGTCTTTCCGTGGCTTTGGTAAATTGACTGGATACAATGAACGAAGAGGAATGATAGAAAAAATGAAAAGAAGGTCTTGGAGATGGCAGAGATTGTTGATGACTTTTAAGTAGAGGTGCAGAAAAAAAAAATCCTAGTCCTGGAAACTCTGGATCGATTCAAAATACTCAAAAATTGATTTTACTCTGCTTACTTTTTTGTAAATTTATATTATGAATAATTCTTTGATATGTTTTTTTTTAATTATTATTAAGAAAAGGCTAGGCAACTAAGCTATCCTTAGACTGGTAATGTAAGTTACAAAATTTGATGTTTAAATATAAACTGATGCAATCTAATACAGAACTTTATAGAATTGTTTTAAATTTGTTGACAGTCTTTTCCTTTTTTCAGTCACGTAATTTAAATAGAATCTTTAAGCAATATAAATAGAAAAAATGGCTTCTGAATGAAAAATTGATTTTGACTCTAAAATGTTTTCTCAATACAATAGTGACCCTGAAAATCAGAATCAAATCGAATCGCTAGACACTGAAAGATTCAAATGTTTATTTTTAAGTCATTACTTTCTCAAAGTAATATAAGTTGGGTTTTTACATTTTATATGTCTTAAGTTTTACCCTACCTTGCTTAAATAAGCTAGAAATTATTGGCATTATTTTTTTAAAGCAAACCATCAACTCTAAATTAATACATACATATTTATACAAAAGAATCTTTACTTGTAAAAGAAAAACATAAATTTGTTGTTTTCACATGGATCTTTGTTCAGCTCCATTTCACTCTGAGATTGCTGAATAAAATCCATTAACTGAGACTTGTAAGTCTCATCTACAATCCTACCAAGAGATGCCTGAGCACCTAAACTAGTAAAACATGAAAAGAGAATACTAATTACAGTAGTATAGTCGGCTTTCTGTGAAACCATGTACAGGACACAGCAGATTCGTGGAAGAGGATGCTCTGATCAGTTGAGTACAAATCTAAAGTTTTTTGGCCTACATGCAAATCACTTTACCTCACCCTGAAAACACTACATGTCCAGTAAAAAGCATGGTGGCGGCAGCATCCGTCTGGGGGAATGTTTTTCTTCAGCAGGGTCGAAGAAGCTGCTCAGACTTAAAGAAAAGATAGATGGAGGTAAATACAGGAATGTTAAAAGCTGGATAAGGCTTGAGGCTGAGGCGAAGGGTCAGGACAAAAACCAGACGTCCATACAGTGGAATGTTTTAGATAAATAATGTATAATATGTTTGAGTGGCCTAGTCAAAGGCCTGGGTTGGAAACTTGATATCCAGAGATGCATCAAGTTAACAAAGAAGAATCTGTCTCCCCCAGATAACTTGAAGCTGTAACTGCAGCAAAATGTAGTTCCACAAAGCTATATTTTCAGAGATCGAGATGAACCTTTTCACCTTTCCTTTTAGGAAAAAATGTGAAATTAATGTGCAATTTTCCTTCCTTTTCATGTTTACACAATTCTATAAGTAGCACGAGAAATTATAATGAAATACCTCAAAGTTTGTGGTTGTAACATGGCAAAATGTAAAGTAGTTAAGCAGTCCAGATACTTTTGCAAGGCACTGTAGTTCTCCCTTCCCCCCACTAAAACATGTACCGGATGTCCTCCATCAGCTGTCTGTTTGTCAGATCTGAGGCTTGGATCGATGGCCCTTTCGCATTTGGTGGACTGATTACAATCTACTAATCAATGGCACCCCCAGCACTCTTTTCTCTCCACCTCATTCTGCCTCTTTCCATCGTCCCTCTATTTGCTTGATAAGAGCCGTTGGGAGGGCCTCTTTTTAGTCAACCTGACGGACTCTGATCCATACCAGTTCAGATTTAGGTAAGCAGCGTTGTTGCTTCAATGGCCTGTAATCACTTCCCTATTTTCTATCAAGTATGGTGAATGGCATAGTGACTCCGGGAGCCTTTTCAGCTGTCTGTCAGTCTGTCTGTCTGTCTGCCCTTGTGACGAGGTGAGCGTGAAAGCTGGAGCAGAGAGTTGACAGGTCGACCTCGACGTCAACCTGAATCGCCACTTTGAGATCAGAAGGTCAAACACTTAGTGAACAAAGGATTGTTTTATTAGGATTTACTGCGAGGATAAACAGGCCTAATAATATTTTGATTGTTATAAACTGTAGGAATTATGAAGTTATTTTTACCAGGAATTCCCTTGATATAAAAAAGGGAGACTTTAACACCTCAGCAGAGCTACTGACTGAACATTTTTGTAATAACTTTTTTTATTATTATTACTTGTTTTATGTTATTCAAACTTTCTGAGAAACATCATTCAAAGTTTTGATTCAGTGTACATGATGATAATTGTCACCTTTTGACTGGAATTATTGAAACAAATGTACTTTTTGGTGATTAAGATTCCCCTGTATGTAGCGGTGGTGACACAAACCACAAAACTCCTTCCCTTTTGGACCAATGATTCAGTCGTTATTGGAAACTATATCATCTTCTCTGTTTTACAGTTCTTTGCAGGAGAGTTTGCTCTGACTTATCGGCTTTCCCGTCCTTATGCACTAAAGGTCTGGCTGATGATGGCTGAATAGCTCTGGCTCATGTTTCAAAGGCCTTTACATTTGACAGATTTATATTCCAGCCTTAAGCCAACACATATAGCAATCGGCCTGTTTCAAGTCATTCTCCGCTGGGGATTGTACAGTGATTGTGCACAGTCCATAAAACATACAGAGGTCTCACGTTTGGTTTGGCTGAAACCTGACGTTAACAAGCCTGGAAAGAAAACCTAACAGTGTTACAAATCTTTTTCGTTTTTCCTATAGGCTTTTCTACACTGTCCCTGGCAGATCAAATGAGTCTTCTGCAGAGCGCCTGGATGGAGATCCTGGTGCTGAGCATTGTGTTTCGCTCGCTGCCCTGCGAGGACGAGATTGTATATGCAGAGGACTATGTGATAGATGAGGAGCAGGCGAGGATCTCGGGCCTGCTGGATCTTCACGTCGCCATCCTGCCACTGGTGCGACGCTACAAGAAACTGCGCATGGAGAAGGAGGAGTTTGTCACGCTCAAAGCTATCGCGCTTGCCAACTCTGGTAAGATTCAATCTTTCTAGCCCTGAAGGGGACTTATTATTGCAGAATTAATTATAGAGAAATGTGATTAGGTTTTTTAAGGAGTATAGCATTACACAAATCTGCAATCCAACCGGAGAAAAAACATACAAGTTCATTTTATAAGACAGACAAAATAAAATAGTAAACAATCAAGCAAAAGAGTTCCACAAGTCTTGCATTCTGCTCATCTATTGGTACCAATACTAATTGTTTGCTACTGGTTAAAAAGTAGACTTAATTTTTAATTTTTTTTTTTTAAACAACTTTTATGGAGTTATTTGGTTTTTTTTGTTTTTTATTTCATCTGTATTTTAAATTGTTTCATAATATTTTGCTAACTCTTTTGTTTTTCTTGCTGAATCTCTTTATGTCAGGGGCACTAGACTTTGCTCTAAGCTGAAAATGAAATGATGTCAAAGAAGATTTTTTGCCACATAAGCTTATTTTGGCATTAAGACACATACATTCAAATTTGTGACTACAACATTTAAAAAATGTTGAAAAGTTCAATGGGTATTATTCATTTTACAAGGGTTTGTCCATGATCAATATTGGACACAAAATCTAAGCCTGGAAAATAATTAAATTCAAATATAATAAAAATGTAGAAACTCTGGAGTTTAAACTATTTGATTTCATACAATTCTTTGTTCATCTTTACATTAGAGGTCCCAAATCCACACACCAGATCTAAAATAAATTAAGAAAGTTAGCATTTAAGTAAACAAAGAATTTCAGCAAAAGACAAAATGTCAGGAGCTGATGTATATTTTGTGAAGCCATCAGTTTCAAGATAACGGCTCCCTGATAAGAGTAAAGGTCAGAGTTTTTTCCATTTATCGCAAGTGTGCATGTGGAGCTTCATGTTAATTTGTGCGCAGATACGTGTGTGTGTGCGTGACTGTCGCTGCGCTCTCATTCCCTCCATCTCCATCACAGCGGCTGCCAGCGCGGCTCTGCCGAGGGAGATATATTTAGCATTTCATTAGAAAAACAGGGGCTGTCAATAAAATGTGTTAAGTGGAGTGGAATGAGCGTCGGGGAGCGACGGGCCTCGTTTGTTCCAATGTGAAGATGCTGCGCCCGTATCGACAGTTTGCTTTTCATGAGGCTGGGCCTGTCCCCCACTAATCAATGACTGTTAGGAGTCTTTTCTCCTGCCTGACTGAAAAATGAAAAAAGATGCTGAGCCCAGAGCTTTGCTCATCTGATTGCAAACACTCCACAGGAGCAAAAGAGGGGGGTGGGAAGCCAGGGATTGGAAACGTAAGGGAGAAGTGTGGGAGAGGAAAGGCCTGGGGTTGAGCGGGAGGCTCAGCGAGGGCAATAGGGCAACTTTGGCTCGTTTGAACAAAGTCCCGCCGAGCTTCGGCTTCACTGGTCCAGAGGGTGTGACAGCTGTGGAAATTCATGGCCATTGATTTTGTAATTAGCAAAGTATCGACGAGATTGATGCCAGGCTGCTGACAGATTACACGGAAATTGTTTCTTCAAAGTTAGTTTTGATGGCCGGCCCGTACCGCCTTAAATAACTCCACATATAAACACATTTGAACACATTTTCAATAGCTTCACACACACACATCTTACCATGCCGCCAAATCAGGATCAGATCAGTATTAACATGAAGGTTTCAAACAAAGACTGCAGGAACACATGTGCGGTCCACATAGCCTAGTTAATTTCCCAAGATAGAAATGCAATTTACACAGAAGGCGACTGGTAAAAGAGACTTAATCAGTCAGTTAGGAACATAATTAGCCTTGTACTTTCCCTTTTTTCTTCCTCATTTACATGTTTATACACAGTCTTAACGTCACTCCCTAAATTCATGACACATAGCTGATCCAATTCCCTCACTCTTCATCTAGCAGACATGTTTGGGTTCGCTTTTGGGATGATATAACACTGAGGAAAAGTACTTTTTCTGTTTATGGATAGGCAAACAGTCTAGGGCGACATACTACGTCTGTCTACTAAAACCCTGCGTCACCTCGTCCTTTTTAAGGACGACTATGCTCTTTTTTTATTCCATCGTCTAGAGTCATACATAGAGAAGAATTTTTAAAAAAGTCTCAACTGGTTTTATTTTAGAGCCTATACATAAGGGGGCCAACTGCTCTTTCTTATGGAAATGAAGGCCATCTGCCACCATCATTCAGATGAACGATATCCTTGTAATGCAGCCATCTGAATTCATTAGCAAAATGGGGGGATGTACACCGTACTCCGTGCTACCAAAAAGAAATTAATCTTTCTCCTTTACCACTGTATATTTATTCCGACCTGCGGTGCACGTCTCTCTCCCCTGAGCCTCGGCCACGCACAGGCATTTATTTAAGGAGCATCATTAACTACTAACAAGAGAAAAGCTCTCTCCAAAATTGCATGTCTGCATTTACAAGCTGTGGAATGTAAAACCAGCTGCAAAACAGGTTGGTGCAGCTGCATATTTGTGTTGCGTTGCACACAAAAAAGATACTTTATTGTTACTGAATGAATTTTTAAATAGCTTTGTAGCAATGAGGGGCTATGCTAATATATATTAATGTATCAAAATCTGATCAGTCTCAATCTCTTTCCTAATTAAGGAGCAGGTTTGTCATATATTTTGAAGAAGAAAGGAATCGGTTTTGTATATTTATTGAAATTTTATTCACCTTAGAACTATATAATATTAGTATTCACCCAAGGTGTATTTCCTAATGATTTGATTGAGTAAAAAGAAACACTAAAAGAAACAAGGTTAGACAGACACTAAGTAATTTTAAAGGTAAAGAGTAAAGAGGAAAGAAATTGGAACAGAAAATACTAAGTAAATTAAAAGTCTAAATTGTATTGCAAAAGTCTACTGTTTTCTCTGTGTATAAAGTGGATTTCTATGGTGTAACTTTGCTTTTACACTTAGAAGTATTTTTCTGAGGAATTCAAAGAATGCTGGGATTTCCTTTGCCAGGACCAGAATACGAGAGAGCACAAGAGTTAGCACTATAGCAAAAGTGAATAACTTTGGGGAGGAAGAGGCAGTTCACTTCCCCCGAAACAACAAGTGTTTCTGCTTACTACTGGCACCTAACTCGCTCCCAGGGCTGCAAAGAGATTACTGTTTTATTTTTTGGGGGGGAGTTCCCCTGGTCTGTTGTATGATTTGATTGTTCCTCACTTTGGATTTGAAACCAAAAGAATATCAAATGCAAATTAAATGCCTAAGCTGAATCCTGTCTCTTCAGTTAAAAGGTAATCAAACAATCATTTGAAGAAAACTTTGAAATGGAGTTTAGTCTCTTCTCCACATCACATATACCTCTTTCTTCATCTTTTCTCTCCATGCCCCTCCTCTTGCTCCAGACTCCATGCACATAGAGAGCATTGAAGCTGTCCAAAGGCTCCAAGACTCTCTGCATGAGGCTCTGCAAGACTACGAGGGATCCCAGCACCCAGAGGACCCCCGACGTGCAGGCAAGCTGCTGATGACCCTGCCTCTGCTCCGTCAAACCGCCACAAAGGCTGTTCAGCACTTCTACAGCATTAAAATGCAGGGCAAAGTTCCCATGCACAAACTATTCCTCGAGATGTTGGAGGCCAAGGCTTGACACCTGGAACAGCTGCATCATTCAGTCAGAGACGAGCAACGGCCCATGAGAAATAAAGGTGGAGTGCCAATTAACAGCCAAAGGATGACACTTGGGCTCTGAAGTCATTTTACTTATTAAAATAATAGCAAAAATTGAAAAAGAAAAAAAAAAGACTTGGAATAGTTTTAAAAAGGGTAACTATAAATTTGACACAAGTGGGATGACAATAATGTATATAGAGGTGTACAGAAATCAGGCAACTGCGGTCTTGTTATAACCAGAGACCCATTGCTCTATATCACTTGAGTCTTCTGTGAATTTGTTTCTTATTTTGTTTTAATCTCAAAATAAAAAAGTGACAATATAAAGAACTGTACAGCAACCTAGCCATATTTTGTGTTCCAGTTTCTCCTCTTTTCTTATCTCACTTGTTCCAGCAATAGACTCTAACTGGTCTTCATTTACACGTATTGTAAATTTTGTGAAGCCTCACTGGGTGGAAGGAAGAATTGTTCAAGATCCTTTCTGAACTTATCATCAAAGGTGGTCATTTCCAAGTAATTACCTCAAACTTGCTTCATTGTCTTGATATTTTAATCTGATTGGTTGGTCAAATGACAGAGGTCAGTCAGCTATCATTTCTAACTAAAGGTGTGTCTGAATTGTTCACTCGGTCAAATTACTATCCACTTCAGAGAGACAGTCCAACATTTAGTAATAAGTTTTAAATGTTCAAACTGGAATTTCATCCACTTTGTATTGCTGTGGAAATTAGTAACATGCAACAGGCTTATGTACAGTTTAACTCTAAATTCTTCACTAAATTGACGTTAGTGCACTGCCCCTTGAGTTGTCAGAACATCCTTATTACTCGTCAAACTGCCAATATTAGCATCCTCATGCTAACATTCCCACCTAATGACTGTAAAATGTGTTGAAATTCTGAAATTTTGAAGGATTTTCCGAATTTAGTGATTCCACACAAGTTTGTGGATATGAGAGATTAAAAATAAATCACAAATGGAAATATTCCACAATGCACTCTGTATTCTCATCATCACTAGTTAATACCACAAAATGAGTGACAGAACGAGTGAACTTTTCATTTGCAGCAGAAAAGTTCATGATTAATGTGACACAAAACGAGTACTAACACAAGCTGGCTATTGTTTAGTTATTTTTAGGAAACTGCACTTCTTCCCCATTCTTTTTGTGCTGACACTGGAAACTAAACATGCTGTGAAACCAACTCAACAATGATAAGCTATATGTTGTACTGATGAAAGTGTTTTTTTGGGGGGGGTTTTCAAAAATTATTTAATTATCAACTGATACAACAGGAAGGTCATGCTATAGATAGGACTTGAGGACTTTAGGTCCTTGTTTGATGCTTTGCTAGATTTTAAGGCTTTTAATTTTAGCCAGCATTGTAATTGATCCCACTTATTTATAGAAGTTTTGCATTTTTAGTTCTATCTGTATTTGTTTAACTCAGAAACTTGGTGTCACTGATATTGATTTTGCCTTGACGCTCTTTAGACTTCATCTGACGAGGCTAATATTTTACAGAAGCTATCAGAGAAGCTGCCAAACATAAATATGGCAAACTTATTACAGTTGGTCTTCTGGGCAAGTAATTGTTTTACTTCAATATTTTTGAGTCATTGAGGTGAAAGTGCATTCTCACTCAAACTTCTATTAATCTGAATCCTTTTTTAGCTTGGATAGTATGGCAAAATCAAGGAAAGTCACATTATGTTTAGTAAATCCTGGAATTAGCATCCAAGTAAAACGTTCAGCGGCTAGACTTCTTGACTTTTCTGGGGATTTTTTACTAATTGTTTTGTTTGGGTTTGATTTTTTTTTTTTGTTGTTGTTTTTTTCTCAATTTTTACACAACCAGTGGTCTTGGGGGTTTTATTTAGCTTATAATGTCTTCCTTGAATCCCAATGGAAATCAGACTGCTCGTGAAATTCTTGCAGATTCATAACTAAATAAGAGTAGATTATCAGCAGCATTAATACTTGATACCCTACTTTTTGTTTAAAGGAATATTTAACAACCAAAGTAATTTTTTGTCTATTGTTACAATATGAGACTTATTTTCTCTCCAAATGTGGCTCAGAGGGTAAAATGTTGAAGCTCAGCTTAAACTTTGAAGAGACTTACAGTTTCTTGTAATTTTTTAAGTCACATCTAAGTTTGAATATTTTTCATCATTTTGGATAACACAAGATAGGGTACCCTATTGCAACTGTAACAATGATATTTAGCATATTTGTTTTTTAATGGCGGTGCTAAACATTCAGAACCAACACCGAGAGTGAAACATGAGTATAATCCACAATTAATCATAGGTTTTAAGAGCATAGGATCTGCCAGATGCAAACTAGTTACCAAAGGATGCTGTTCATTTTGCTTCTTCACCAGTTTTACAGTTTTGGTATTTTCATATATGATTTTTTTGGATATGAAGATAAAATATCTTCATCCACTACTGAATAGTGGATGCTATGGATAAACAGAGACAATATAGGATTCAAAGTAATTTTGCATAATCTATAAACAAATTTGGAGTGACTCCAATAAATTAAGACGGGGATCATAGTTGTTAGACTTTAATCATTAGATAAAGTTAAATTGAATTGGAAGTGATTAAAATGAATAAAAAATAAATAAATTTTAAGTCAACATAAAATAAATAAACTACATTTAACTATTGTTCTTTGTGATTTATGACATGTCTATTTTTATTTCAACTTTATTTATGTCCCAAATTCATCTACCTGACATTCAGCTACTTATCTACAAAGAGAAATTAAATTATATGCATTGGTAACATGCATTGAGCAAAATGATAAGATTACAGGTAGGGAGTGTAAGTAGGGTGAAATGAAATGGTAAAAAGTTGTTAAAAATGGGAATATGAACTGGTGAAGCGGCAAACTGACATGAGTTGACTAAATTATTTAAAGACAGTACCAAGCATATCATAATATTGCCTCAGTTGATGACATATTTCTTACAGTTTTGTTAATCTAAGCAGGTAAAAAGGAACATTTAACCAATATGTGTCAATAATAAGAGGACAGGTTACTCAGCAGCTTTTAGGGATTTAGTGAGAAAAATATAAATTCCACACAAAGGCTGTGGTGTCTTTAAAAAGTCAAGTGCCATTAGCTTCGCCCAAAAGCGATGGAAGCATACGCAACTAGAAACTCTAAGGCTCTACCAGAGAGACAATATTAATTAACTAGAATAAAATGCATAGATAATTTTAACCATGCGTTGATGAGAATAGTTTCCATGGTGCATCTCCCTAATTGTTAACCAGCTTATCCATCCCCAAGTGAAACAAGGGATTTATTACCTCTGAATAGTATAAAACCAAAGCAGAAACACTCACACAACTGCGTTTATGAAATGATGAGCTCTTTTTACATAAATATGCTAGTCACGACATAATAATCATGGGTATAATTCAGTTCTGTTGTGTTCATTTACTCTAAGTTTGTGATAGTGAAGAAGGCACACCCATCCATCCATCCATTTTCTAACACCCTTGTCCCTAGTGGGGTTGGGAGGTGCTGGTGCCTATTTCCAGCTAACGTTCTGGGCGGGAGGCAGGGTAAACCCTGGACCAGTTGCCAGTCTGTCGCAGAAGAAGGCACACATCTTGGTTAATGTAAGAGAAAGACTGAAGTGTAATTAGGACATGAGAGTATAGTTTTATGTTGTTTTTTTAATGCTAGCAGCATAACTTGCATCCCCCAGTTCTTGTTGTTTTTGTTGTAAGGAGAACCTTTAAACCTGTTGTGACTTAACTGACAGAAAAAAGGTCATTTTAAATTTTCCCCACTCACAAATGAATGTGATAAAAAAAAATAAAAAAAATTTTAATGCCTAATTTATGTTCCGACATCTAAAATGGTTCTACAATACCCAATTAATTCTAATTGTGTCCTAAGCTGAAATTCTCAAAAGAAATGGAGCAATTAAATTTCTGCTTTGGCTCTACTCTGGGGACGAGAGGCGTTTTATTTTAGCTGATGGTGGGGAGGCTTTTTCATCTAAGTCTCTATAAAAGGCGATTTCATGGGTATCTATAATAGTTTCCTAACAGAGCAGCAGCGATCACTGGGCTATGCAAGGTAGTACGGCCACCAGTGTTCCCTATGTTTGGAGCATCCGACTGACTTGTAGTTGTGCTTTGTTTACAACTTGAACATACTGTATAACTGCATCGTGCAATTCACTGTATTATACTGTATCTGCTGTGCATTGATGTGACTATGATCACGTGTTAGGTTTGCCACTTTAATGTATTCTCATGAGGACTAGGAACATATTTACGACCCAGTGTATTATACAAGTCTCTGTTTCAAGTGAATAATGAACGAGTTCATTGTGTTTGTTTAAAGACGAGATTGTTTTTCTGTATTTTTGTCTCTCGGTTTCTCTGTGTGTTTTGGTTATCAGCAAAGCAGGACGAACAGCGACTAAAGTCGTCTAGACCCTATACCTCAATTCATATTTTGAAAATTACACTGGGCTTGGAAGCGGGCCATGGGATTCTCCTGGGAGTCAGTGGCACAGAAATAAAGTGACATCACCGGCTGGGTATTAAAAAAAATGTAGATGAAGTTACCGCAATTGGTGGTGGGGGAGGAGGTGCACATTCCTCGGAGGAAAGCTACTTATTCGTTGCTCCATTTGCGGACTTACCTCATCTCCATGCACTCTGAGATGACGAGATTTACATAAAACATGGAGGAACCTCCCCGGCCGATCTGTTCCACAGTGTAAAGAGGAACCTGCTAGGTGTGCGCACCACAGACTAGTGATTACCCAGGAGGTTTCTCTCCCTCTTCAAAAGCAATATGTTTGCATTTGTGATATATGAATCAAGTTTAAAAGGGAGCTTTGGTTCATTGTAATTACAAACTTTCTTCATGCTTGAAGGGGGGACAGGCTAACTATGTGCACTGTTCTGTGAAGAAAATAAAATTTTAAAAAATAATAATGGAATGAAGCCAAAACAGCTGGGATTCACTGGAGAGGACTCTGTGGCATTTTCATGTGTTTTGTTTGTTGTATTTATGCCTATTGTATCCATGTGTAAATAAATGCTTTTGTGGGGGAGTAGGGAAGCCAGATTTAACAATGCACTGAATGTACAGTGACAATAAAAAATACAATTTATGAAATCATGGTATGTGATCTTTTCATTTAAAGAATAAGGAAAAGCATTAATTCACCTGTGCAGGAAGAATTTCTTTTAAAAAATTGAAGATCCTCCACAGACACTCTTTTATCTATTAAAGATCAACATGTTATTTGATTTTATCAAACTGGTCAATTGCTTACATTTTTTATAAGCAACAAAGCCACTGAAAACAACACAAGGAAAGAAATGGATCAGACATATGTCTGTAATCACAAAGTAGTCCACTCAAATAGGCCCAGAAATCAAGTTATACGTAATCAACAGAAATGTCACAGAAATTATTACTATCAGCTATCATGTTTGGGGTTTTTTTGTTTTGTTTTGTTTTGTTTTGTTTTGTTTTTTTTATTTTGTTTTTTTTGTAAAGGGTCTCACATTTCCCTCAAGCACACTTGGATTAATCCAAGCATTAATGGTGGATATATGATGGTTAGCTAGCCAGGTCCTGCTGGAGGAAAACCTTCCCAAACTCTAACATTTCTAGCTCTGCTCATCTTCTCTGTTCTGGTTTCCAAATAGCAAAGCTTCAGACTCATCTGTTAAAAGAATGACACTCCAGAAGTCATAGTCTTTGTCTATGTCTCTATTAGTCTTCTGTCTGGTTTCAATGTTTTTCTTATAGAGCAATGATTTCTCTTTTGCACAGCTCCCACTGAATGAAAATTGTTCTTACACGACCTTTCATATCAACTGTAGCAAAAAAACTAATTTAGGTCTATGATATGTTAGTTTTTTGTGCTTTCTTACATTTTGAGTTCTCTCTCAGAGTACATGTGTGGATACTTGGACCGGGGCATGTTGGGAATTATTTAAATTGTCCTTGAAGTGTTTGCTATAATCTTCAGGGCAATTTGAAATTCTTTTGAGACCTTTTTAAATTGATTACAGCAGACTAATAAACTGCTACGGTGTTGACACTCAGAGTTCTTACCATAGTTTTTCACTTCAACACTCAGGACCACATCAACTGAATTTCTGAGATTTAAGTATTTGAAACTTTTCCAGAAATGCTGATTAATGTCATCATGTGCTCAATTGTTGCGCAATCTGGGAGGATCCTAATTTATTCTTTTCCATAAATTACAAATTATAATATCCATGTG
Source organism: Gambusia affinis (assembly GCF_019740435.1). Taxonomy (NCBI): domain Eukaryota; kingdom Metazoa; phylum Chordata; class Actinopteri; order Cyprinodontiformes; family Poeciliidae; genus Gambusia; species Gambusia affinis. The sequence continues at coordinate 11,801,961 of NC_057889.1, forward strand.
TCCGAACATGTTAGAAGTGAACATAATCTGTCATAGGTGAGTGTTTTCTGCTGTGTTTACAGGACTTCTAAATATCTAGTACTGTTGGAACCATGATACTGAAGTGAAAAGAGTTTAGTTTTACAATAAACATCTTAAATTAACCACAACAGGTGTAATAAGTTACAGTAAGTCACATACCTCTAAGAAAGCAGCTTTCAGATGAGAAAAAGGCTCTTAATAAGGCAGTCAGTGGATTTTAAAGAAAATACCCAAAGTTGTTGATTTCACACTTTGTTGTCATTTCAAACAATCTGAAAGGTGACCAATTATTTTCACATATATGAGCAGGCATCTGTGTTCGCCTGTGCGGTTGACAAGATGGTGCCTCAGGGTGTAACGGCATCCTCCAGCCCCAGACCGACGGTTGGGTGGCTGTCTACTCCGTGTCCCGATTGACCTTCCGTTGGCTACAACGCTGGCTGAATGCACATCTGACACACTCCCGTCCTTTGTGGTGCAATCCTGTGGAAGTCATTTCATTTACTGGCCTTTCAACTCCAGCCAATATAAGGGGTGAGCGGGGGGGGGGCTGGGTGAGTAAGTCTGTGTTTAATCAGCCTGCCACAAAGCATTCCCCTAAACAAAATCAGTCATGATGTCCGGATTGAAAAATAAAAATAAAAAACACTCAACAGAAAATTGACATGAACAAAAACTTTGGCATTTTTTTTATCTTTTAGAGATAATTGTGGTAGAAAGGGACTCCATATTGATAATGCCAATTGTGATGATTGCTGCCTTTGCAAATAAAATTAGAGAATAAAGTGCTCCACTAAAATTGCTGATGTCGTTTTATGCGCTTTGCCTTAATTACAACAATAAGACGTTTTTGAAATATGACAGATCAGGACCCCTTTTCAAGCCAAACTATTTCTGAGCAATTTCCAGTGGAAGATTTCATCTATTCAATGTCACAAGATCTTGAAAATTTATTAAAATCATTATTTGTCAAAGTGCATACTGCAGTAGATAGCATGATTTCATCATCCCTACCCCTGAAAAAAAAAAAAAACATCTGGAACAAAAAACCCAAAACTGCAAGGAACAAAGTAGTAAAAAATACTAAGTCAAAAGCACTTGATAAAAAGTCTCTTTAATTTGTATGACAAGATGATCCTTTTTTTTCCTCTTCTCTTCTGTCACACAGAGGGGAATTGGGGCATGGCCCACTGTCCTCCTACTGACTTTCCATCTCATAAAAACCTGTTTCATTCTCTTTAAAATGCAGCTTACTGTCAGGCTTGTTGGCAAGCTCTGGTCTGTTAATCACCCATTCCTGATGCCACACACAGTAAATCTATTATCACACTCCTAAATGCAACCTTGTGCAGGGCCAACCAGCTTCAGACACTCTTTTTGTATGCTCACATTTCATCCTTTGGCTCATACGAGGATTATTCATCGGCCGAGGTGTGAGTCCCCTGAGAATAGGCCTTAAAGTGTCAGTCATGTTTATTCGGAGTGGTGTTGTCTTAGACGATGTAACTAGGTGAAAGTGACTGAAGGAGATAGGAAACCATCAATATGCTCACTGTGTAAATTGAAGAAGGTCATGATTTATGGCTCCTGGCTGCAGGGTGCATACATGCTGAATCTACTCTTTTTTTTTTTTTTTTCCTGCTCTAGTCCGGCTCAAGGACAGGTAAGCATTCCTTTTTCCACAGCTCATCCCTAACACCACCGCTGCGCAGCCTGTGGCACTTGCTGATGAACGTCCCTGCGAACAGCTGCTGGTTTTTCTTAAAGGAGTTTAGCACCATCTATGGGTGATAATAATAACTGAGGGGAAGCGTAGATGATCAGATAGCAGTATGTTCAACCATTTTTTTCCTTTTTTTCCTCACCTCATCAGTCATTCTCTTCTGTCACTGGGGTCTCAGACATAGAGGGGGCAGCTGTGGGTATCTAAGACCCTTGAACAGCTGCAAACCCCCCAAAGGCATCGCATCTGTTCAAATCACACAGCCTGTATCTCTGCTACAGCAAGTTACAGTACTTAACTAGGTTCTGAATGGTCTATTGACCATTGAGCAGATGGTGAGTTATGGTACGATGTTGTAGGACTGAAAAGAAAACGGACTTTCCTCCTTGCAGGGTTCATATGCAGTCTATAGTAGCATACAATTATATGGAACATGAGTTCACTTTTTTTCCCCATGTTGAACATGTACAGAAAAAGAAAAGTATGGGGAAAATGTTTAAATTTCCATTTCAGATTCTTAGTCTTTTCTTCATTGTGTCTTACTTCCATTCTATCATTTTGGCCCTCTTTTCCTCCTTGTTTTCTAATTGATTCCTTCTTAATTTCTTCCATTCTTTGTATTTTCATTCTGTGTTCATTTATGTCCTTTCTCCAAGCCTTTCCTCCCTTTTTTTTTTATTTTAGTCCTACTTTTCTGTCTTTCATTCTTTTGTTTTATGTGTTATTTCTTACTTTCTGACTTTAGTTTGTTGTCATTCCTTCCTATCTGTAATTACTTTATTTCATCTTTCTTTCCTTGTGTCCTTTCATTCTTGCTTTACTTTGTGTTTTTCTTGTCTTTTTTGGATTCCATATTCATTTATTTATCTAATTATTCAGTTCATTATAATAATTGTCAAACTTGTGTGTTGCTTTGTTATTCAAAACTATCCTAGAGGATTGAGATTTCAAAAGTTAAGTCTGCAACTTTTACATGCAAAATATGTAAATAAGTTGAAAATGGGACATTTTAATAAGGCCACATGAGGAGAAATCAGCACTTAGTCATGAATTCATGTCAGAAGGCCATTAAACACAACAAAGTCTTCCCTTAAACTTAAAATATATTATTTATTTGTATGATTTATTGCATCTGGGCAGCTCCGATAGTCTTCCTCTACCTTCAGAGTGAGCAGACGGCACAAATGGAGCACTCATTAGCATTTGACCTCCACATTATGCTTTGTTTACCTGCCTCTACTCACCTTTATATCTCCTCAGACAAAATCAGGGCTTTTTCACTGAAGCATCTCGACTGTGACACAGTTTTGTTATTGCGCGCCAAAGCTAAACACCACATTTGCATTGCAAGATTTTTGGGTTTTTTTTCTTTAGTGAACAGAAGCAAGCCAAGGCCAGAGGAGCTCAGTCATGTAACGGGACTTATTTCCTCCTGGATACTGTCATCCACACTCTGCAGTCCCTTCAGCTACTCAAAAAATCCCCTGGGATGATAAAGAGAAAAATGAACAAAAGTTATTCATCTTATTATGCGAAAGGAAGAAATTGTGGGTTTACTAATTGCATACTTGAGCAAACCGAATTGAAAGCACTTCCACGTTTTCGGATGTGATATTGTTATATTGTAAATAATTTGTTGTGCTGGTTGTGAAGCAGAAGCAAGCTAGGGGAAATCATCTCAACTGCAATTATGTGCCCTACAAAAAGTATTTTCACATTTTATGGGTGAGCAGATTATGCATACGGCGTGAGCAAATACAATCAACAAGTAAGGGCAAACATCCACGGAAAATGTATCCTAAAACATGACACACACACACACTGCGTTAGCAGATTGGTGGGCGTAGCAGGTAGCTGTGGTTAATTGCACAGTGAGAAACTGTTCTCTAATTTATTTCTCGCCTGTACAAGAGTGATCATGAAGCTGCTTTCATTTCACAGAACACAATTTTCATATTTAATGAGCATGACTCCAATACAATTACAGTAATTAGTCAAATCTCACTCACAGCCAATGGAGCTCGCCACCATTATTAGTGGATCTTATTAATGATGTTGCACATGCGGTGCTCATAGGGTAATTGAGGGCATGTGTGGGTATATGGGAGCGGGAATACTGGAGATTGGAAAACAGTGGTGGTCTGTTTTCTCTCTTTTTGCTTGTGCTAAGTGGAGGCTGATTTAATGCTAATATCGTTAAACCTGAAAAAAGGCTTCTGGATTTTCCAAAATATTAATTATTTTGATTTTCTTCACAATACACATTCAATGCAGGAACTGTAAAAACATAATTCTAGTTTGTTTGAGCCTTTGTTTGTGACTCAATTTTTTTATGCTGCCAGATTACTTAAACATACTTACAGTGCCTTGAAGAAATATCTGTGTACCCGTTGAAGTTCAAGTTGAAGTATCAAATTTCAGTGAATTTGTTTTGTTACATACTGACACAAAATAATAATTAAATGTGAAGTGGAATGAAAAGGATGTGGGCTTTTGACATTTCTTCACAGACAAAAAAAGAAAATTATGGCATGTATGTGTAAAGTTTAAAGCAATCCCAAACATTGAACATCTCACAAAGCTCTGTTCCTCCCATCGTCTGAAGCACAGACTGATAAAAAAAAATTCTTGGTGCAAAATAAAATGTAAACAAATTCAAGAAAGTACAGTAGATTTCAGTTTTAATTTGTTTTGTATATTTTAAGCATTGATTCAAGTGATGCACCTCTCTGCTATTTTGCATCCAAACAGCAAAGCTGGTATCAGATGGTCTTTTCTAATCCGGTTTGTGTCCATATCTGTAGCCATTACATCTAGTTTTGTTTTTAGATCTATTTCGAGTTCTCTGTGATGAACTGGCAACTAATCCAGATTGTACCCTGTCTTTCACCCAAAGACCGCTGGAGATAGGTCCAATTCGTTTTGCTAGTCTTTAAAATGGGAATCATAAGAGAACATGCTATTCGAACAACACCAATTGGACACCGGGTCCTTATAATGATCTTGCACAGATCTTCAAGTATCCGGCTTCTTGAAGTTGCTGTTGAGATTTCTTGTTTATAGAAGAAAGCACTATTGTGAAAACTTACCATTGAGAAAGGCATACTATGGATTGTGTGAAGAAAAAAAAACATTTAATATTCTTTTCCAGTAGTCTTTACATAAACAAGTACAAATTTTAATCTCAGAAGTTTGTCTCAATGGCCTCTTACCCAATTAAGGGCAGTGTCACCGCTAAGTTAATGAGTGTGACGCTGCAACAGAAAAACCTCCATTAGCGCCACATAATTAGCGTAACACAGAGGAATTAGAGAGCCACAATGGCACCGCTTTCGTGTTTTTATAATTAAACAGTGGAAAAGACAACAATTAAGCCCAATCTTAAAGCCCCACTCAATCTCATTTAAGCCAGAAAGGACATGTTTTGTTTTCTGAAAGCTCTAGAGATGCTGCTGCTGCTTCAGTTGGAAGTTTGAATTACAGCTCAAAGACAAGAGAGTGAGCGGAGGTCATGGCAACAATGTGTGAAACACAGAGCAACAGGAAGAGTTGCACGTACCTCATGTGGTATAACTCTTACTCGTTTCTTCAAGAAGAGAGCCACTATGTATTAACAATTTTTGGATTTCATGTGCTAACTTTGCATCAATTGTTTTTACTTTTTTTTTCATTAGACACCTATTTAAGTACTCATTTATGAAACACTTCTAGATGGTTTATTGGTTTGGCTGAAGTACTTATAATAACACAGCATGTGAAGAATAAAATAGCTAGAGCAACAGGCTACTCAAACCAAACATGGAAGTTTGACTTGTTATATGTAAAAGGTAACGTAAAATAAAAATAGGAATTCTAAGAAAATTAATAATGAATAAAATCTCAAAGTCCAGGAAGAAGAGTTTTTTGTTTTAAATCTCAAATATGAGATATAATGTTGACATAAAACTGATGAATCTAAGAGAAATGCTGAGTACGAAAGACATGACTCTAAGCTGCTTCCTCTTTCTCTGGGTTTAATTTCTCTGCCCTTTCTCTCCAATTTGCAAAACCTCAATCCCTGTCCCTCGCATTGATGCCAAACCTGCGTGACCTAGGTCAAGATCAATAACGCAGTTTAAAAAGGATGGACTGTGTAAATAGAGACGATGGATCCTGCAGATGAGGATGGCTTGACCACGGCCAGCCTCCAGCTGCAGCTGCAGCAGCACTGTTCCTCAACAGTAGCATTTGATCAAATCTAAAATCAGTCACTAGTCAGGAGGACATAAATATGGGGCCACAAAACTGTGACAAATACTCAACCTTTTCTTTGTAGTGTTAATGAAGACGACGACTTTGGGCCTCCATTTTTGCAGACAGAAACTGTTTAACAGAAGATGAACTTGACTAGATAAACTGATGGGAAAACAAAAAGAAATACAATTCTAAAAGACACTTTTGATCCAAACGTATGGATTCTCGTTAAACTTTGACGCCAATATGATTTGAAACTGGCAAAATGAAACTGTGTAGGACGAGTTGATCACAAGGCTTTTTTTGAAATTGCACAAATACACCATATAAAGAAAGAAGTGTTTATTTCTGTTGATAATGTTAAAATTATCACTTAATCTAAATAATTATTTCACTGTATTTTTAGTCTGAAACTTGTCTAACATGTTTTTTGCAAATCTTTGTAAAAACTTTTAAAAGACACACAAAACTCCTTATGGAAAGCCAAAAAGGGGGCAAAGTCACAGATTCAGATCAGATTTGTTTAAAATCGGTTTAAAATATTTTTAATTCACCCATTTAACAAAAGCAAAAGTTTTGTACCGGTATTTTTTTTTTTGTTTTGTTTTTTTTTTTTGGGGGGGGGGGGGTTACTTTTATTGCTAAGGGCATCTGCATACATGTAAATAAAGAAATAACAGAGTTCAAAAAGAACCCTTGAGGAACTCCAGATCTAATTAAACCTACAGCCAAAGAATATTTATTTATGTTGTCTCTTATCTCTTGTGTAAAAAAAGACTCAAAACACTGTAAGACATGTCCTTTCATCATATTAGACTCAAGAATACATTGGTTTCAGAATGAGTTATATACTAAATATAATGCACTAATTATCAATGTACTGCTTAAATAAAACTTGGAAGGACATCATCTAAGAAATGAAGTTGTTTCAATACATCTGTTAATTTAAAAAAAGACTCAGGCTTCACGATAAAGATTGGGGAAATTTTACTAATGACAGAAAAATTGAAACACTTACCAGGTTTCATCTTGGAACAGAAACATCCAAAAGGTTTAAAAAGAATAAGGGACGTAAGGCAGCTGATAGATACCAGATAAGATACAGTATGTAAGAAATCTTGACCCTTTTTTAAAGTTTACCATTTGTAGACATTCATGGGGTTTTTCTGTTCCCACTAAATCAACAATTTCCTCAACTGAATCACAAAAATTTAAAGAATTAATCAGTCATCTTTAATTTCTTTCTATCCCGAAGCTGTACCAAACATTTTTTTAACATATACAGCAAGAATCCCCAAGATAGACTTTTCACAGTAGAATCTATGGTGTTGCCTTTTTATGGGTGTGTTTTACTTGCAACAATTCCCAGAAGGAATAAACTCAGCTACATAAAATTGCTGACCCAATACATCCACTGAATAGGTGAAGTCTTGGTGTAATTCATTCCTGCAGCATCAGTATGAACAAGATTTATATGTTTTTTTAAATGTGGAAACCCACCGTTTTTAGCACGTTTCTATAGGGCACATTACCAGATAGCATCTTGTCATCTAGGTAAATTTATAGAGAAGACAAAAGCATTATTCACCCACATTTACACAGCATGCATATCGAATATAACACTTTGTGAATGCAGAACGTGCTAGTCATAATTCTACTTATCTTACTTGTGTGACAGAGCACATTTGAGAGCATAAACCAACCTATTACCACATCTGTAAGCTATAGGGAGCAAACCAATCTACTGGACCTGGAGCCAGGCAGCTGCTCATATTAATCTTACAGCCCACTTCCTTTTATGACACAAAGCAAATAGTCATAAATGCTCTTATCAGCCTTTCTAATAGTGGGGACGTTCCAATCAGATTCATGGTGGCATAAACTATAGCATAAAAACTTTATCATATCAAACAATCACTCCTTTTTCCTGGGGATCGTTAATAATAAACAGACAGCTTGTTGCATAATGAAATTCAAAGCGCTATCGTTTTGAAGGATCTCACATTTTGTTTACCTGTATTTACATATTTTTATGTGGGCCTTTGTTGTTTCACTGCAGTAACAGGCATGATGAATGTGTGGTTGAGGTTCTGCTGGGACATGCTACTCGACACAGAACTGATCTGTAATCAGGACTTCTTCACTGGAAACTTTGGTGAGTCTCAGTATTGCAACACAATGAACAGTCCTTTTAACATCTTTGTTTTCTGTAGTATTCACGAATTGACATCAAAGCTGTTTTTGTTATGTATTGCAATATACAAAATGCAAGATTAAATAAATATATATATAAAAGCAATTCAGTATTAAAAATATGCATTTTCTTGAGATTATGGTAATATTTTTCCAGTGCAAGACTTGTCTTTCATATAAAGTGAATACAAATTTTTGGCAGTGTATTCTTCATAATTAAACTTTCCAACTCCTAATTTGTATACTCTGCATAATTTGAAGAATTTTGATTAATCAATTAATAGTCCGTCCTCAAGGTCTTTTTATAAACCTATCATTAATAAAGGAAGACATTCAATTAGCAGCAAAATCTTGATTGCTGATTTTGTCATAACAGACTCCTTTTTTTATTCATTTTTTTAAAATGTGAGTATGGCATGAGAAGAAGAATTAACTAATTTCATTAATCTAATTGTCATCGCTCTCAACCATCCCACTAACAAGTCCAAATTAATATGATTAATCAATTTGACGACATACAAACCCATTCAATTACAGTTTTCAAAGGCAAGTGGGTGTGTTGGGGTGATAGGGAGGCGCAGCAAATGAAGGGAGGATGGCTTCTGAGCAGCTTTCTCTGTGAGGAGACCAGCCCACAATGTGGAAATCAAGAGAGGGCAATTAGTCATTTTGAATGGTAAACAAACGTTGACGGAATGTGGAGGGCGAAAGCTCCACCATTATTCTGACTTACTTGAAAAAAAAAATTTTGTATTGCTTTATTCAGAGAAAAATAATGGCATATCAACATTTTTAGCCACAGAAAACCAAATGCCAGTTGTTTTTATTTTGCAAATAAAATAATCAGGTTTAACTCAAGAATTTAAAGAAGTGCTCCACTTGATTAACAGGCTCAAAATCCAATATCCCTGCATTGTATTTGAAACAGCAAAAATTAGGTTATTAGCACTTCTGAATATTTGTTCAATGGATAAAAATTTAATACAACCTACTTTTGTAACCATTTTGGGTCAGTGTTTGAAAGCACTGACCAAAGTAAAGAAACACATTATCATTAGTTTATTTTATTAATTAGCTTTTCCCTCTGGTCCATTGATCTGGTGATATTATTTTTATATCAATCCAGAATCAGTTTTTTGTGTTAGCTCAAACATCTGGCATCCTTAAATTTACACTTGGGTTATTCAGAAAAAAAAAAATGGTAGAAATGTGGTGTTATGATGGTCATAACACTATTCAAATAACATCAATTAGAAAATAAGCATTCTGTTACTTCAGTTCAAAGAAACCATCCATCCATCCATTGTCTATACACCCTTTGTCCCTAATGGGGTCGGGAGGGTTGCTGGTGCCTATCCCCAGCTAACGTTCCGGGCGAGAGGCGGGGTTCACCCTGGACAGGTCGCCAGTCTGTCGCAGGGCGTTCAAAGAAACCAAAATGTCTAAATTGTCAATTGTGGGTTTTTTACTTTATGTTTTCAAATAGCAGAGAAAGCTAATCTCAAACCTCATAAACGTTTTGCACTTTAATTGTTGAGTCATGCTTCTTATCGTGTGGCTCAAGTAAAATTTGACACCAAAGTTGTAAAAAAATGCAGTACCAAAAAAGATTAATTTGAAACATTTGATTTACTAGTCTATTCTGGTTGGATGCACTGCTAAAGTTTGATAATATGGTATCCAGTCAGAGTCAGAGTCCAGCAGCACAGGTAGACACAACCAGCCGTTATGAAGTACTGACTTGAGTAGAATTTTGTCCTTTACATTCTCACCAGTTTTAGTGATGTAAACATGCCTCCTAACCCTGATTCACATTTGAACCACAATGGATCCCTGTTGACTGCCTTTATCTGATTTGTATATTCCACATCTAAAGTGAAGAGAGTGCTGGCGCAGCAGTTTGGGTGATGTCCTTTTATGCAACCTGCCTTATCAGCCCTGCATCACTCCTCTGCTAACCCATTTCTGATTGAGCACAGTGATTATATTAGCTTTTATAAAAGGAATACTTCATAGAGGTACCATCTCTAATTTAAGAACTGAGGTATTACATAGGAGACAATTAGACCGTGGTTCGATTGCTATGCTGAGGCTTAGATGCTGACAGCCAAGAGAGGGCTTTGAAATGTCATACCAATTAATCTATCCAGCCATCAAACAATATTCTGGAAACAAAGTCGAGGGGGGTGCGATCAATCCGCATCACTTTTCTCCTCACCGGGTTATGGGAAAATTGATTTGCCAAACAAAGCATTTTAGAAGCAGTGCATGGACTTGTTGGGGATCTATTAGCCTCCATTGAGCATTTTGTTTAACATAGGATTTTCATCACAGAAGAAACGCCGTGTCCTCAATATTGTGAGCCACAACTTTACAATTGCTGATTTCTTTGCTCTTGCTCAAAAACCTTTAGAAAGTGCTGATTGTGATCAAATGGACCCAACTTCCATTGTGTTTAAAGTATAATAATCAGCCTGATTTTTGTTTTATAATTGTTGCTATAACAGGTTATGGGAGAGTAAATGAAAACTGTCGAAGCAAGGAAGCATGAATCCCTGGTCTTAGTATTTTTGTGTACTGTGAAGTTATTCTGCCATCCTATATAGTGTGGCTGCCTTAAGCTGTATCATGAATCCCTTGAGCAGTGTATTGTTCTAACTGTATCACATTGTGCCCGTCATGCTGTTTTAGAGAGGAGAAAGCTTCCTCTATGGGATTTCTCCTTCCCCCTTCCCCTGATAATCTATCTCTCCCTAAAGGCTAGGCCTCCCTGACCTTGTCTTATTCACTGAGGGCGCCTTAAGTGAAAGAACTGAGGCCTGAATGGACCATTTCTCCTCTTTTAACACCCCTTGAATGTCATTGGTGAAATATGAAGTCATTAGGCAATATTAAAACACTGCTGACAAACTAATTAACGGGAGACATTAAACAGGACCGGCTTGATTAATCCGCTTTAACGGTTCTTTTAAAGTGGTTCTGGTCAAAATTAAAACAGATTTAGTGGTGATGTTAAGGAAAATTATTTTATGTGTATCAGGCCTCAAGGGCAACCAAATGTCAGTGGTCTTTTACCTCTCACTACTCTGACTCTTTTGATAAACAAAATGACTTTGTAGGCTATGTGAACTCTTTAAGCCTATCTTTAGGTATTTTACAAAACTTTTCACCAGACAGTATGGCAATTTGTAATTGGTACTCCTTATTGCCTTTTTTCATGTATTTTATTTGAAGTTTTTTTTTATGGTATTAACAACAAAGTACACCACAGTTTTTACATTTGCACTGATTAACCCGGTTGTAAGTTTTAAGTTATTCATATGTGATTTAGTTTTACAGTTTACAGAGCAATTGCATGTTATTTCACATCAGTGCAGATCCCAAACTTTTAAGCTTCAATCCACACAACCACCACAAATTATGACCCCTAATATTACTGGCTGAATTACCCAGAATATTGGTAATTAGCCGGTGAAAGAATTTGTATTGACAACAGACATGACCTCAAAAACAGCACTGTTTGTATGTTATTTCTTGGATCAATTATGAGAATGAAATACTTCTAACAAGCATTTAAAAATTGATGGAAATCATCTCAGTTACCAACAGTTAGATATTTGGGTTTAATGACTTGGATAACATATATCATTTTTAATAGATTTGTGATTTAGTGATTAATTCGCCAGCAATAATTATAAACCTCCTGTGTGTTACTGGTGTGAGCGTGATCAAAATAGTCTTTTGAATAACCATGTAAATGTCTCCATCTAGTGGGAGAAGTGTAAAATGCACTTAGTTTAGTGACAGAAAGCAGGTAGGACACCTACAGTTTGTATGATCGTGAGACTTGTTGACTTGTTCTGTTACTTTTTATATGCTGGGAGTGTTCAGCCATTTGCAGGTAAACTGAATATAAAGTAATCTGCACTGTTCTATATCTCCTGTAAATATTGGTCACCATCCTTTATGTTGTGAAAAGATACCTTTCTAAATAACGTTAGTTACTAAATAACGTCAGTGCAAAAATATTCATATTTAGTCTTTTTTTATTCTTTAATAGAATGGTTATATAATGTTGTTCAAGAATAAATCAAATGTTATTTTGTACCCGAGTAGACTCTTTAAGAAGGTTTTATCGATACTTTATAATAATTTATGATACTTGTTTTTTGTAATGTTCCTTTTTGCACCTCATGAGATGCATGCATGCTTCACGAAACTGCCATGTTCCACCGTAAAAAAATATAATAAATCTCAAGCAAAACTTTTCATTGTTTTACTTGACGGTATAAGTAAGATAAAAGAAAATGTACACGAGCAAGAGCTTTTATACAAAAGGTTAGTAAGGATTGTTAATTTAAAAAATTTATATTTTTACAAAATTTTCTAAAACCTACTATAGGAAACGATCATGCAATGAATGACGTATTTCCGGTTTCAACTGCGTGCTCCTGTAATAGTCGGCCATTCAACGACACAAAGCGTCTAAACGTATCAAATATTTTTTGTGTGAATTTTCTAAATTGTTTAACTAGTTTTGCAAGCGATAACAATTACTTTTGTTTTTGTAATTTAATTAACTGTATCGTTGGTCATGAAATAAATTGACAATGTAGCTATTTTCTTCTGAAGAGCGGAGATCGACGCTAGCTGCTAGCTCTGTTAGTTACTTCAGGGCCTGTAATCACGTTGGCCTTCTGTGGCTTCGTTTTATAAAATGTTTCCTTCTTGGGGGAATTACGGGGCTCCTCCGCCGCAAAGCTTCGGAGGACCTGGCCCTCGAAAGCCTCCAATCGGAGCAGGTCAGGCTCCTGGTGGTTTCGGCGGCTACGAGGCCTCCTCTAGCGGCTCGTTGTTCTCCAGCCTTCAGGAGCAGCATCGACAGCAGATGCAGCAGCTCCAGATGTTGCACCAGAAGCAGCTACAATCCGTGTTACACCACGGTAACAGCGGCACTGGGTTTGGAGGTGGACACTCGGGCGGGTTTAACGCGGCCCCGCCGTGGCATTCAGAAGGACCGGGCCAGGTAGAAGGCGCAGAAAGTAGTCAGTCGTACCTTATGCAGGAAAAGACTCCGGTTCAGGCACCGAGGGGACCGCTACCACCCAGTCAGGGCCAGCAGCCGCAACCTCCACCGCAGCAGCAACCAGCGGAGTCCAAGCCGATTCCTCCACCTCCAGAATCCCAGCCACCCAAGTCGCAGGAAAACATCAGCGTTCCAGTGGCCAGCAACACAAACCCGTGCAGCACGAATGATAACAAATCCGTACCTTTACAGGTAATGACTTAAATTGTTGATATTGTTGTTTTGGTCTGAAACAAGACTGACTGCATTATTTTCAAATTGGACAAATAAGTTAAAATCGTGAAAATAAGCTTTAAATTTTTTTACATTTTTGATCCAAAAACAGACCTCATAGAGGCCAATGAAGCTTGGATATCAGATCACAAGATTTCAGTCTACAGTTGCTTAAAAGCATGTGGTTCCAGTTCGCTTCAGAAGTTATAAGTTCTAATGGGTAATGCTGCAACCAACACTGGGGATGTTATCTGAGGAACTGAAAGAGATATACAATGAAACTAGTAACTCTGCTCAAGAGGGGTGTTTCTCAACCATTCCCTCAAGTTCATACTTGTTCCTCTGAAGTTAAAATTACTTGGGGTTTTTTCAATATTTTTAACAACACTGTTTTATTGAATGTCTGTACAATTGCACAAAAGTCAGCTTGGTAAAGTGTTTCAGTGTTGGTCCAAAGAAAAGTCTTAAGTGACAAAAATTGTGCTGACGACAAAGATTTTATTTTTTATGTACATTGTTATTTGCAGTTATAAGGCTTGATGTGTACAGAAATAAGTCATCAAAGTTAATTAACCCATGTATATAAAAATGAGGACTTTAATTGCAAGCAAGAGTTGAATAAAGTTTTCTAACATTCTTAACCAAGTTAAATTTAAATTGCTAAACCAGAAGCCTGTTTTGGCAGTGGTTTGTTTAATGAATGCTTCATCTTGTCTTTTATTTGTTTATTACCAGTTAAAGTAAAAAATAGAAACTACAACTTTGGTGCAGTCTGTTCTGTCTGCTTACATGTAATCAATAAAATTGAAATTTTATTTAAAATAATTTTGGTAAATAAATTGCTAAAAATTCAAGGGTCTAGAATGTGAAAGCAACAGCAGCTTTACCCATAATTGATTTCATTATTTATTTATTTATCTAAACTCTGTAAGCAATAACATATCTATAAGAATGAAGAAAAAGCATAATCCTCACCTACTTTATTTTGTGATGCTGTTGTTTCTATCAGGATCAACAGAATGTGTGGTACAAACAACATCTTCAGAATTTACAGAAACTGAGGCAGGAGAAAGCCCAGCAAAGTCAGACAGCAGGCAATGCCTTTCTAACTCCACAACCGCCCAGTCAGGCAATGCCTCCTCCCCTTCCCTCAGAACCACCAAAAGGCACACCCCCTCCACCGCCACCAAGAGAAGAACCACCTGTGCCACCCCCACCTCCTGTAGAAGTAAAGGTAAGTTTTCCTACACTTATATTGATATTCATAAATGATTTATCGGTTTTACAAAATGATTTTTGTTAAGTTCTTGTTAAAGAAGTTGTGTAAGGCCCTTTTGGTGATGCAGTTAATACTGCTAATTTGTTCTACAGTTTTTCTTGTTTCTCTTTTAGTGTAATGTAGTATAATGTCATGTAAATGCAATACAATTCTACAATGTACTATTTAAGCTCTGTGTGCTTACATTTATTTGTTCTCAAAAAATAAAGAAAGATTCATAAAATGATTTTCACTTAAATACAATAACTGTAGATTGTTTAATTTATTTTACCTCTACACCAATTCACAGGACCTTTATTCATGCATTTGTTATTACACAGCTAATTTGGTTTTAATGAGTAATTTTTAAATAGTTTTTCCACATTTGCCCTTAAGAACATATTAAGATATGTTTTTCAGGAGAATGCAAGTGCCTCACAGTCTAAATTTATATGTTGTTTGCATAATTTTACAGAGTGCAAATGTAGGAAACTCATCTAATTTTTCAGACACAGTAAGTCTTACTGCCCATTCTCCCCATCATTTTTTATGCCCGTGCATATTTTGCCTCAGTTCTCATGATGCTTGCCATATTCTGAGTAGGGTTGGGTTGCAAAATTTTCACATAAACTGACATTACCAGAGACATGTTTTTTACTCAATTTTTTCTAAGTTGAGCCAATCTGTTGAGGTGGAAATTTACCAATGCTTCTTTGACCTGTTTGAAAGATGGGAAACATTTTTGTGTTGGAAATGATTAGGCATTAGAATATCTTTATATGGGATATTCTAAGCTTTTCAAGTTTGTACTGTTGTCTCGCTCCAAAATACGACATGCCCAAGTATCTTCAATGGTGACTTTGATCCCACTAATCTCAAATACCTAAACACAGTGTCAAATACCAACTGCACTGAAAACATACCCAACCCTACTTTTTAACACAATCCAAATCTTTTTGTCTTGCAACTTGTGTTTGTGATATTGTAGGTCTCCACCCATAAGCGATGTATTTTCCAGTTTAGTTCTTAACAAGCTTTAGCAATGTTTAAGATGTGTTTTGTTAGCTGCTTTTAGTGAATAATTTTGTTAATGCCTTGACTTAACTTTGAAATATTTATTTTCATTGCACATTGGACTCTGTGGTTCTACAAATATATCAAACAAGTGTTAGATATAAAAAATATGCTTATGCATATATTGCATAACTATATATGCAATATATGATTACCCCTAATCTTTGCTTGATTTTATTTGAAGCCTGACGCTCCAAAAGACCCAGAGGAAGCTGCTCGTCTTCAGCAATTGCAGGCTGCAGCAGCACAATGGCAGCAGGTGCAACAGCAGAGAGTTAGCTTGCAATACCAAGCTCTCATGCAGCAACATGAAAAACTTCAGCAGATTCTTGAACAGTATCAACGACTGGTTCAGCAGCCTCCAAACCTGCAGGTTGGTAAAAGCCCAACATAACATCAGCTTACATTTTCTGCTGTTTCTTTGTTTATTAGTAAATAGTGCTTAAAATGAATAACATTATTTTTGTTTCTATTGCAGACTATGTCTGCAGAACTGCAGCTGAGGCACTATGAAATGCAACACCAGCAGTTCATACCTTTATTTCAAAACTGGAATAGTTCTTTTGCTTTGTGGCATGAACAGTTTCAATCTTATCCTCATAAAGACCAGTTGCAGGACTATGAGCTCCAATGGAAGCAGTGGCAAGAGCAGATGACTGCTACCAATGCTCATCTTCAAGAGAGGGTGACCACTATTACTGCTATGGTGCCATTTGCCTCAGGCCAGTATGGTGCTATGATGGGACAGCTTGGCCAGTACCCTGGACAAGATACGCCATTGCAGCAGCAAATAGTGAACCCTGGTGTCCAACCCACTGTGGTTGGTGCTATTGCCACTGCTCCAGTGGCTGCTGGTGCCACAGCTGCAAGTGTTACAGGTGCTACAGCTCCAGGCCAACAACCTCCTACCTTTGTGGCACATTCAGAATCTTCTGACGGACCCCATGTACAAGGACGTCTTCCTGGTGGGGTTGGAGTCATACCCCCTGGTCCTTTGACTATGCAAACATCAAGTTTCAACAACATAAGAGAACCACGGTCAGTTGTATTTGTGTTTTACTTGTATTTATATATTGATGTGGGACTGACATTTAACAACAATTTGCAAATAATTTTTTTCTATTTTTATTAGCCATTTATAAATATGAATATTTGTTGTCAAGCAACATTAAATTAGTTTTATTTTCTTGATGGTAGGCCCAGCAGATTTGACCAACCACCACAAGGTTTTGATGCGCCCCCTATGTTCGACCAATCACAGCAGCGTTTTGATGGTCCTCTAAGGTTCAACCCACCACGTCAACGATTTGAAGGCCCAACATTTGATCAACCACGGCAGCATTTTGATGGTCCGACAAGGTTTGACCAACCACTTCAGCGCTTTGACGGCCCATCAAGATTTGAACAACCACGGCACCGTTTTGATGCCCCCCCAAGGTTCGACCAGCAACGCCCACGCTTTGATGGTCCTCAAGGGTTTGACCAACCACGGCAACGCTTTGATGGTCCCCAAAGGTTTGACCAGCCACGGCAACGCTTTGATGGTCCCCAAAGGTTTGACCAACCGCGGCAGCGCTTTGATGGTCCTCCGAGGTTCGACCAGCCACGGCACCGGTTTGATAATCCACCCAGACATGACCAGCCTAATTTTGGACAGCAATCCAGATTGGATTCCTCAAGCCCCCTTTGCCCTCCACCACGTTTTGAATCTCCTTCAGCCCCTCAGTTAAAACAGCAACAAGGTCCTGAACCTAAATTGGAGACTGACATTCAAAATCCTGCCAGTTCAGATTCAACAACCTTGCCAAAAACACCTGCTCAACCACTGTCTAACAAAGATGAAACTATACCAAATAAGTCAACAGCTGATGACTTGACAGATGATAATTTGCTTGGAACAGATGGCTTTTTTATTCAAGATGACCCTATTCCCCAGACATTAAGAAGTAAGAAAGAGTCTGAGGAAGCAAAAAACAAAAGTATCACTGATGATGGGAATAAAGACAAACCTACTACATCAACTAAAGACTCTGCTTCAGTATCAAAACCTCCACCACCTCCACAAAATTCCCAAAAGGACGATGGACCAATGACAGACAACAAAAAATCAATTAAAATGACTGCTGAAATCCAACCAGAATTACAAAGTTCAGACCAGTTAGCACCAAAACAAGAACCTCCAAATCTACCTCCTGGCAGGGGACGTGGCCAGCCTCCACTGCGTGGACTTGGGCGTGGACAGTTGGGTCCTGGCCAGTTCAGAGAACATAATACTGCACAAACTGAGGAGGGGGTGGGGGAAATGCCTTATGACTATGTACCATCAGAGGGAGATACAGGAATACCTGAAGAGCAACAAGACTACTGGCAAGATCCTTCATATCAAGGGTTTGGCGAGGATGAATCAGAGATGCGTCCTGAAGACACATGGGTTCCAGAAGAACATTACTTTGAAGAGGAGGAGTATTATGAGGAGCCAGTGGGACCATATATGGGGCGAGGTAGACCCCCAATGAGAGGAGGGCCCCCAATGGGACGAGGAAGACCACCCATGGGCAGAGGATTTCCTCCCATGGGGAGAGGTGTACCACCAATGGGCAGAGGATTTCCTCCCATGAGCAGAGGAGTACCACCCATGGGCAGAGGGGGTCCGCCCATGGGGAGAGGAGGTCCGCCCATGGGGAGAGGAGGTCCACCTATGGGGAGAGGAGGTCCGCCCATGGGGAGAGGAGGTCCACCCATGGGTAGAGGAGGTCCACCTATGGGTAGAGGAGGTCCACCTATGGGTAGAGGAGGTCCGCCTATGGGTAGAGGAGGTCCGCCTATGGGTAGAGGAGGTCCACCCATGGGTAGAGGAGGCCCACCCTTTAGTAGAGGAGGCCCACCAGTAGGTAGAGGAGGGGCACACATGGGAATAGGGGGTCCAGCAGTTGCTAGAGGAGACCTAGATGATATGCACTGGGCAGAGGCTGAGTCAGCAGAGTGTTCTGAGGAAGGAGAACCCTACTGGGAAGAATGGCGGCCTCAAATGAGAGGCATGAGGCCCCCATTTCCACCTGGTCGGGGTCGTCCTCCACGTGGGCACCCTGGTTTCATGCCTCGAGGCCGAGGAGGTCCACTTCACCCTATTCATGGTGAAATGGGTCATGAGGCTGTGGGTCATGAAATGGAGTTGGATGACGCCAACGTGGATCAATCAATGCACCCAATGTACCATGAGCACGACCCATATGGCCATCCAGGGCATCCTGATGTAGGAAGAGGCAGGCGACACATTCCGCCTCCTCCCCATGAAATTATGGATCGCTTAGAGGAGCCTTTGTATGAAGGAACAGAAGAAGATTCAGAATGGTATCCTCCACAAGGGCCTCCAATGACTCCACATGAAATAATTGACAGGGGAGGCATGAGAAGACGACCTATGGGTCGAGGAATTGCAAGGGGAATGTGGCGCCCAGGTCCACATCGTGAGGGATATGAAGAGGTATATAAGGAGGACGAAGCTTTGGATTATGATCGAAATGAGGATGAGTATCGCAAGCCTCCAGCTCCAGAGTTTCCACCTGAAGACTTTCGCCAAGAAGCCAAGTTCCGTGAGGGGGAGTGGGACAGAGATCGTCCTCTTCCTGAAAGACAGTATCCTCCCCGCATGCCACCCCCACCGCACCTCAGAGAGGAACGCTGGGATCCAGAAACAGAAAGACGTCGCTCGTATTCTTATGATGAAAACGATAGGGCAAGGGGAGAGCTACGAATTCTTGACTATAGGGACGAGCCCCCATACAGACTGGATGAACCGCCACACCTACGGGCTTCTGACTGGGATAGACCTTCTAGGCGTTCTCCATTACCAGTGAGGACATATCCCGATTATGGTGACCTTCGACCTCAGTATGAGGAGCGTAAGGAAGAGCCACAACCTGGTGGATCTGCAACAGACTTACCTGGAAGCTCAGTTGAAGCAGCAACCCAAGGAACAAGTGGGGCAAATGTGCTTGCCCTTTCTCAAAGGCAGCATGAGATTATTCTGAAAGCTGCTCAAGAACTTAAGCAAATAAGGTAATTTATTGTCTTCTATTATTCTATTATTATTTGTGGGAGCATGTTGTAATGATGACTGGCTGACTGGCCCAGAATAAAAATCCAGCCTAAAAAATGTAATTTGTTTTAGAAACTGTGATCTCTGATGTCGACCAAAAAAGCTAACCCTGGTCTGGCTAAAAACGTAGCTCTCAGTTTGGTTGAAATAAACTCTGGTTTGAATACATATTTGAATGCCAAGAGTCCCAGAGACTTCTCCAAAAAGCAGGAAGTGGACTGTAGTGCTTCAGACAGTTTTGTGTTGTTTTCCTCAGTGGTTATTGGTGAAGCACCACCACAGGACAGGGGGAGTGAGGCTTTTCAAAGAGTTTGGTTCATTTGACACAGAGCAGAGTCAAAGCAGACTGAAAATATAACAAATGTTGCAATTTTGGTCCTGAATTGACCTGAGAATGACTGCATTTCAGAATTTCATTGCAATCTTTTATGCTGAGGTGGCAACTATTAACTTGGCTTGTTTTTTTTAAAGGGAGTTGCAAGAAGGAAAGACCCCTAGTACTGAAAAACTACAATCTGCATCCAGTGACCTCCTGCCAGAGCTACCTGCAGGTCTCCTTGGCTTGGAGATCCCAGCAGATGTTAGGAATGTTTTAAAGGTAACTGAGAGCTACCTTATTATTCTAAAACACTTCTGGTTGTATGAGAAATTCAATAAAGGAAAGAAACTTAATTCCCTTTAGTTTTTCTACCTTACCATATGAGGCAAGAGCTTTGAAAATAATGGTATCTTTTCTCACCAGGGTATGAGTGCTGCTGTTCAGTCAGCTGCTCCTGAATCAGCGTCTTGGGAAAGCAAACCTGCTGCTGCTGTAGATTACCAGTCGTCACTGTCTGCTTCAGCCAAACCGGCAGTAATTCCTAAAACTGTCGATTATGGACATGGGCATGGTATGTCCAGAAAAACAAATACCATGGTCAACATTTAGAGACATATTAGGTGTTAAATCAGTGATCCTGGTATAATGAAATGTGCTGATTGTCCTTTTTCAGAGCTCGGAGCAACTGTGGAGCGGATTGCATATGGTGAGAGAATAGTATTAAGACCTGACCCAGTCCCATCAGATCGCCTCTATGATAAAGGTAGGGTTCATGTTGCAATCATTTTCTTATCATTTTTATTAAGTGCTGATTTTTAACTTTTTAATTGCCGTTTTCTTTCAACTAAATTCCTAGAACCACTCGGTCTCAGAGATTCCTACAGCCGAGATCCGTATTATGACCGGCGATCAGACCCCTATTTGGATCGTCGGGAGTACAGCAGAGAGAGGGAGTTGTACCGAGAAATGCCTCCTGAATATGAAAGAGACAGATATGAGAGGGAGCGTTATCATTCACGGGAAAGAGATGAAAGGTATGGCCTTTGTTGTTGAATATTCAACCTTATTTTTTGTTTTAAAAATTTTTTAGCTTTTCTACTTAAGTGGCATTATTTTTCTGTTTTTTATTCAAGCACACATACCTTGGTTGAAGAAAGGTACTATCAAATTGTGTCAGATGTCTTGATTTGTCTTGACTCTGATGGTTTGAAATGAGAAGGTTATAATAAAAAAATTTTAAATGGTAATTTTTATGTACAGGTCTCCACTACCTCCTCGAGTGGCATACAGGGAAAGAGATAAGGAGCGAAGTGGCAGTCGTGACCCAGACGACTTTTATGGAAGGCCTGTCTTTGACAGACCTCTGTATGAGCGCTCCGGACCTGACCGCATCGGACCTGACCGCATAGGGCCTGAGCGTTACAGCTCGCCTTACTGTACGTTGGACGCACTATATGTTAATTAGCATTCCTTATTTTGATTTTTTGAATTTGTTGAAATGGATATATTGCCATTCAGTGGAAAGAAGAGGTTATCCAGAGGACCGAGGACCACACCCTGCTGCTCCACTGCCTCCTCCACCAACACCACCACCTCCACGAGTCGAGAAGAAGCCTGAAATTAAAAATATTGATGACATCCTCAAAGCACCTGGCAGATTATCTCGACCTGAGAGGGTATTAATTAATTCCTGCAATATTCATTCATGTAACATTAATATAGACGAGCAAGGATTTAAGAAACCTTTATCTTAACAGATTGTTATTATAATGAGGGGCCTCCCAGGAAGTGGAAAAAGCCACGTTGCAAAGCTTATACGGGTACGTAATTCTGTGTAATTTTTGCTGTTTTTTTCCCTAAATGTATTAAAAATATTTCTCTGTAAATTAGAAATATTAGGTTTTTTTCAGTAAATCAGTTCTAATGTGAAAGTTGCATGTTTTAAAGATTATATACACATATTTCAAGTGTTTATTTCTGTTATTTTTGATCATCAATATTTTCATTAATTGAAATAAGCCTTTAACATTGACTTGTATTTTGAGGAAACAAAAGATTACATAAATGGTTTTGTTTTGGTTACAAACAAGTTTTGAAAATTATTCTAAATTTATTTAGGACAAGGAAGTTGAATGTGGTGGCGCACCTCCAAGAGTTCTCGTTCTGGATGATTACTTCATGACAGAGGTGGAGAAAGTTGAGAAAGACCCAGACACCGGGAAGAGAGTCAAAAACAAGGTTGGTCTGGTGCACATGAGACCAATCAAACTGTCTAATCTGATGGATTGTGATGAGTTTAATCAGAATTGTTTTAGTTTGGTGTAAATGATGAGATGCTCAACAACTGTCTTTCAGGTTCTTGAATATGAATATGAACCTGAGATGGAGGATACCTACAGGAGCAGCATGCTGAAAACATTTAAGAAAACGCTTGATGACGGTTTCTTCCCTTTTATTATTCTGGACACTATTAATGACCGAGTGAAACATTTTGATCAATTCTGGAGCGCAGCCAAAACAAAAGGCTTTGAGGTGAGTTGTTTAAATTAGTACATTTTCTAAATAGAGACACATGCTACAAATGAGCTTACTCTATAAGACCACACACAAGCATTGGACTGCTGTTTTATTCAGTTTGTTTATGTTGTTGTGTGTCTCTACCTATCAAATAAACCTAATAAAGTAGATAAAAAAAATTTGATCAAAAGGTGCTCAGTTTAGTTCCTGCTGAAAAAAAAAATCTCTTCCTTTTCTAGGTGTATGTAGCTGAAATCACAGCTGACACTCAAACATGTGCAAAGAGGAATGTCCATGGGCGCAAGCTTAAGGATATAACAAAGGTTAAAAGGATCCCTTTTTTGATCTCAAATACTAAGACGATTAAGGTAACTTTCTCATATCTTTGACTGAAACGATTATTTTTAATGGATTTTTTTATATGCAGATGTCCAACAACTGGGAGTCATCGCCTCGTCACATGGTGCGCCTAGATGTGCGATCCCTGCTTCAAGATGCTGCCATTGAGGAGGTACATTTTTTTTAGTAGATTTTTACTGCTGGAAGTTGAAACCTTTCTTGTCAGTGACTGAGCTAAACTTTGATTTGCTTGAATTTTTAGGTTGAAATGGAGGACTTCAACCCTGAAGACGTTCCCCAAGAAACCAAGAGGGAGGAGGAAGAAGAGAGCGATCTGGTAGGACAAAAAAGCTCCACCTCTTAGCCACATATTTTCATGTCTGCTTCTGTTGAATAATTTTTTCCAGATTGATCTGTAGTGTTAGTCCTAAATCAAAAAGATAAAAAAATCATTCACTGAGTAAATTTTTTTTTATGACCAAACAAAAACGGATGAAATCCCTAAGACTAAGAAAGCGCTGTAATTTTAGTTTTGTGTTTCTAACTCTATAATGATATTTAAACACAATTTGCATCAAATAAATTTTTCCCTTAATGTAAGATTCCAGTAAGTCACAGTAAAACATAAAACTAAACCAATGAAAATTGATGGTATAACGCAAGTTTTGAAAAGCATACTACTAAAATGTCTTAGTATTCTCTCTTTACAATATAAGATATGGTACAATCTACGCATAAATACTGTTTTTGTATGTGTATAAAACGTCGCAATCATTTAAACCATTTATGAAATGTGGTGACCAGCTTTGCACTGTTGCAACTTAAATGCTTCATTGTTTAATTCCTTCATTTTTCAGCAGAGATCTCTAAGTGAAGTAACTTTAGATTTTGAAGGCTTTGTAGATTGAGATGCTTAAAACACATTTAATTTTAAATAATATAGCTCAGGGTGAGCAATCTTCATAAGCAAGAATAATTTTGGTCTCAGTCCATCTAAGTAAAACTTATTCAGAGCTGCAAATATGGCATTAGTTTTAAAATATGTCATTGTAGATATTTAGTAGGTATTTAGATATTTTCACAAGTATATAGTAAAGGAGATTTCATTTTTGAAGAACCACTATTTTATTTCTGTTAGGTTTTAAAATAAAGAAAAACACAAACTTTGCAAAAACAGGGTGGATAAAAAAAAATCTAAAACAATTTTCCTAATGCTTGTCATTCCATTGTGGAAATTCATATCAATTATTCAATTAAAACATCTTAGAAAGTTCTTTAACCTGGATTTGAAAATATACAATTTTGTAAAGTTTATTTATTAATCATTTTTAGCCAAAGTTATTCAGAACTATTCTGAAAGGTTCAAAGAGCTCTGTAATATTGTGAATTTTTTAAATTCCTAGCATAATGCTGTAACTTCACCTGGGCAGCCTGAATACAGAAATTTCACCTCCTGTACTCAAAACAAACTGCAAACTAGGCTTCAAGGAAAAAAGGCTTGCCGTTTTTAGTTATATTTTTTTATTTTTCTACATAAAGATGTCTTCTTCAGTGGAAAAACATTCTCACATTTTAGCTATTTCACTTCAAATACAGACCTGTATGGTCAGATTTATTTGATAAACAAAGCAGAATAAACAAACTCAGAAATTGGCTTTCCTGATAATTTTTGGGAAGCAGAAAGACTTCCTGTGGATTTTGAACACAGTTACGATTAAAACTCTGGACAGTTAAAATTGTCATTTAAAACTGTCCTTAACCTTAAGGGACACGTAGGTCCCTGTGTTATACAAATACTGATTGACTAATCTGAGTCTCAGTTTTCCACACAACAAAAAAAAAGTTCTTTTAATATTTTTTGAAGTCCCTATATCTTGTAAGAGAATGTGTAATCTCTTTTCCCTTTTCTTAGTTTTATACAATACCAACTATACATTTTAAGAATTGTTTATTTAAACATTGAAATATTAGTACTTGTTTTGTCTTCAGTTGTGCCACATTTAAGAATTTAATGTGCACTGCTTGAAATGTCTGACTCTTTTTTTCCTTAAATCTTTACATGTAACATTCAATGACTTTTCTGACTTTTGTTTGTCCATAAAAGCCCCTTATTGTGATTTTTTTTTAGAACACAGTACAGTTGTTGGAAACAAAAATATACAAGAACCTCTGAACATTATGCTAGATCTGTAGCTTTTAGACAATAGAAACATTTTTGGTGTAAATTAACTTGGCAGAATACAATGCTCTATTGCTCAGCCTCTACAGCTTGTTGCTCTCCTATTTTCAACCCTTACAGATTATTGGTTGTTCAGGCACTATGCTTCCGCACAACTCATCCCTGCCTTTCTACCACTGATTGAAGAATAGAAAATATTACATGGTCATGTTTTATTTTTTATATATAATATTATTCATCGAGGAGATAAAAGTTCAGTATGTGAAGCTTTCTAAGAATGTTTGAGGCTATGTGTTATAATAAAACTCCCAATGATTTTTGTGGGGTTTCCTTTTGCTCTCAAATCTTAAAAATGGTTGTAGTAAATTTGAAAATTAGAACTGTGATGGGCTAAAGCTGTGAAATTAAAACACAAACCATTGTGTGTTCACTGATGAACTTGGCAATGTGATGCTTTGCATGTTGTTAGAGGCACCTGACCAGAATCATGATGCACATAAGCATTTAATTCCCAGTGGTCATGTCTTTCAGTGTTTTGAACCAATGGCAGAATCGGCTTTATTGATTAAGATTGTGTGTATAAACAAAGAATTTGGTTTTTAAGCGCTCACTGCATAGACATATAGTATAAATATATACAATTTTGATTAAGTAAAATACAGGATAAAATGAACAGTAATTGCATGTACAGTGAACCCTCACTATATCGCGGTTCACCTTTCGCCGTCTCGCTGCTTCACGGATTTGCATTGTGTTCTGCATTCTGATTGGCTAAACAGTCTCTCCGCTACTTCTCTACCTGTGTGTCAATAACGTGGCTTAATATGTACACGTACGTAAAAACAGCTTGCCAAATTTAACATAATCGACGGTGGCCTGTCGGTTTATAAGAATTCTTTTGCCCAGAAGAAAAAAAGAGCGACAACAACTACCGATAACTATGTTTCTCCCGTTCTAATCCAATGACTCGGGTCGCGGTGGGGCGGTAATTCGGGCACGGGAATCCACCATCAGTTTGTATTGATGATTAAAATTATTATTTTACAGCACCGTAGTTATTTGTAAAAAAAAAAAAAATGTTTATACAGTACTTTTATTTTTTAAACAAATGTTTGGGCCTGTAAAAAGGTTTGGTTCTTTGGTTTCAATGCATTATGGAGTATTTCATTGTATAATAATTATAAAAAAAAATTAAAGGTTACTACTTTGCGGATTTCGCCTTTCACAGGTTCTTTTTGGAACGTAACCCCCACGAAAAACGAGGATTCACTGTACAGCCATTTCTTTTTTAAGAATAAAGAAAGGCAGTTTGCGATAGTGTAAACATGCTTAATTTGTTGCTCAGCAGAGTAGCTAACTGATTATTCTGTAAAGTGTTCATTGTGGTCATCAGAGAGACGACCTAAAGAGAAAAACTTTCTGTTGCAGTTTGTTTTTGCAAAAAGTCCTCCGTAGCAGCCACTTGAAGGTAAAGTCTAAACCAGGGGTGGGCAACTCCAGGCCTCGAGGGCCGATCTCCTGCAACTTTTAGATGCATCTCTACTTCAACAAACCTGAGTCAAATAATGAGGTCATTAGCAGGACTCTGGAGAACCTGACTGCACTTGGGAGGTGATTCAGCTGTTGGATTCATGTGTGTTGGACCAGTGAGACATCCAAGAGTTGCAGGACACAGGCCCTCGAGGACCAGGACTGCCCACCCCTGGTCTAAACAGATGTGCCCAGGATATGTGGGATGGGCAGAAATTTTAATTCTCCTTTTCCTGACAATAGATCTGAAAAAGTCCTGGTTGGAGAGAATGTCAGCTCTGGTGATCCTCTCTGCAGACTGAATTGTTTGCCATTGTAGCCTCAGTTTGTGTTGGCAAATTTCTTACAAATAGTAATTGGCACGATTTTTGCGGTGTAATTTGGCGAACTATATCAATAAAGATGGCACTTTTTCATTTTATTTGCTAATAAGTCTTCTGGCCTCTTAACCTATTTTCTGACAGGCTGAATCTTGCAT
The DNA here is from genome assembly GCF_019740435.1 of Gambusia affinis. Taxonomy (NCBI): domain Eukaryota; kingdom Metazoa; phylum Chordata; class Actinopteri; order Cyprinodontiformes; family Poeciliidae; genus Gambusia; species Gambusia affinis. The sequence continues at coordinate 11,829,223 of NC_057889.1, forward strand.
TTTGTGCAGCTTATTTTAATCTGTAGTTAATATGACTTTTAACCAAAAGAACCAGACGTTTTTTTTCTTTTTTTTACACTTTCACTTACCTTTTCCTCCACAGGTGGTATAAATCCCTCAATGCAGTTATGTAATTCATATGTCCCTTTACCTTTGAACACTTTTTGTTTCCAATGGGGTTGACTGTAGCAACCATCGTCTCATACCTTTTCTAAATTAATGTAATCTTTATTAGTTTACACATTTTAGTTTATGTACTCAAAGAATAAGAAGTTTATTAGTTTTGTGGATATATATGTAATGAAGGAATCTTTAGGTGAAAATGTAAATTCTTCATCTTTGGGTGTTTTACACGCATGATTAGTTTTCTGTGGTCTGAATCAATGTCAAAATTGTAACTCTTTCCAGTGGTTTGGCTTCTTTTCACACAAAAATCTGAAAGCAAACCAAAGCTGCCCACTATAAACTGCTCTAGAAGATTCAGTTTCTTGGAATGGGAGTACCAAATATTATGTGGGATGAAGGGGCTGAGTTTCAAATTAGTCAATACCATGTAATCCTCATATTAGGTTTTAAAAAAACCTTTGGTTCTATTTTAGGCAAATTTATTAAAGGTTTACCAAATGATTTTGAGAAGCTGTCTGGATGAGGCTTTGTGAAAAAGACATTCAGCATTTATCACTTTGTTTATTCTGAATCAGCTTTCTGAGCAATGCACACCTGGCTACAATAAGACATTTGGCTCAATCTTGCTGCAATATCATATCACATCACATTTGCACAAAAATTAAATTACAGGGATTGAAACGAACTAATGTTGGTTTTACACATACAAAACTCCTTAACTGTGGAAATTCCCCAAATTTGCTAAGATTGCAAGGAGGAAATCTGAATTTTTGTAAGAATCTATTTCTCATCTACACACTACTAAATAATTATTCTGAAGACAAATATGTGTTTAACTCTCAAATGTCAAGAGAGATGATTCTGATTAATCTTTCGCTTTGTAAACAATTCTTGATTTAAAATGGGTTTTAAGAATGGGATGTGGGGTAAGGAAAGTTTCAGTGATTAAAAACTATTACAGAATAAGTGGGCTCAGTGTATCACAGTCTGCCAGCATTCATTTCAAAACCTGCTGAGGCCAAGGAGGAAGTGGCTGCTGAGCCATATTATACCTTGTTTCCACTAATCAGTACGGCTCGGGTTGGTGTGGTTCTGTACACTATTTTATGGATCGGCGTATTTAGGAAAGGATTTCCACTGCCAGGTAGACTCCTACTGGGGAGGTGGAGTTGAACACAAACGCCTAACGTGTTAACCACAAATGTGACTCTCTAGTATGTCTTCTGCTAGTAGTGATGTTTTTCTGTCCTCCATTCAATAGACTTTGTGGTGTTACGCCAATAGCGCCACCCTAACCGTACAGTACTATTGTTGTACGGCTCTACAACCAAAGGGTGATGAGAAATGGTGCACTACGAGTTGGTTGTACTGGTTGCATTTACAGTGGATAAAGACAAAATGGCATACCACACCAACCCAGGAAGTACTGCTCAGTGGAAATCAGACATAAGTTGCTCACAGAGTCAGTTTGGTCTCTACATATATGAAGTTACTTTATGACAATCTCTTTGATTCATAAACACAGAAGACAGCATTGGTTCACTTTAAAATGAGATAGTGCTGGTGGTCTTTTCTACAATCTTAATTATTAATGCACAAAGGGCACACCTGAAAAGTTACTTAATAAATTGGTGGAAAATATTTTAAAAAGTGTCTCACGGACCTTTATTAAAAAATAAATAACTTGGGCATATATTTATTTGCATGTTCTAATGTTTAACACTAGAACACTCCTAAAAGATTTCTACTTATTTGGTTCGGAGGACCTGTCCTCCACTGGACTTTGCTTTTTCGCCTGGAACACATCAACCAAAGCATCAGAAGTGGACTTTTGGGCAACTTGGAGGAAAGAGAATATAACAGGAAAAGGGTTAAAGAAAGCCTAGTATTTGCCAACAACCAAGAGATCTTCCTTCCTGATGTTGGAGAGTTTCACAGATGTGAATCCTGCTGACTTTTTATCTGAACTACAAATGTCCGCTAAGCATTATCTGTGACATTTCATGCATAACCACTCAACTGAATAATTTCTTTAATAGTCAAAATTATGTCCTAAACGTCATTCAGTATTGAATCTTAAAATGAGTAGTTGTAAGTAGGTTCAACATAGTCATAAAATATTTGAGTCTTTTTCTTTTTAAGGAAGTTCATTTATTTTTGCTGAACTCAGACTTAACCTTGATTAAACCATAAAATCCAGCTAGTTACTTTAAATATGTAAGAGAGCAACAACTCTTTGGAAATAAAAGGTGAAATTCCAAAGGTTGGTACTCGCTACATAACCTTATCCTGTTTTATATATTTTTTTTAATTCGTTTTAAAAAAGCAAGAAAGATTTATTTTAAAAAAAATCTGTTTTTGTTTCTACATGTGATAAATGAGAAAGATTAGTTTTTATGCATATTTCCTTCCTGCTAAAAGATGTGTAAAAGATGGCATATGTTGGTTGAGTCCATGTTGATCTAAGAGGAAAACTCTTATTTATTCACTGTTCAGAATAGTTTTTGTTATAGTTTTATAGACATTTAAAACAGCTGGAGACAAAAACGTATAATACTCCCAACATAATTTGGCAAAAATAAGCAACAATGTAGGAATTCAAAAGAGGCTTAGTTCAACTTTTAGTTGCAACAATTTGTCAGATGTATTAATAATTTTATGCCACCTATTTTATGAAACATTTGAATATTCATAGTCATAATTCATCTTCTGACTTGTCATTCTGTAATATGTAGATTTTAATGAAATCCTTTAGATAAAAAAAACTTTAGACAAACACATGTTAAAATCATAAAACACTGATACATCAGTTATAGCTAGATGCCAAAATTTTATTATTTGGCTCATTGTGGCTTGATTGATTGGATACTTGTGCAGTTAATTATTTATTGATGAGCATGTAGCTTGAGTGCAAATCTTTGTAGGACTTTTTTTTTTTTTTTTCAGCAGTAAGACTGCATCCTCAGCAAAAGACACAGTGATGGGATTATTTGTACAGATAGTCCATCTTTGTAGACTAAACCAAACTTTTACTTAAACTATTTTTGTTCTTTGTAGAGATCTTTTATTTTTCAAATTCATCAACATTTAGTTGATGATGATCAGTTTGTCACTTAGGAGTTGCAATATACCGGTATTTGTCTGCATGCCAGCAGCATGTATATAGCATTCATTGTGCTGTTTTATCTTCCAATGCAGTGTTATGCCGGTTTTGCCTGTTTGTCTTTTAACCTTTTATAAACCACTTTGCTCTCTTTTCAGCCAGTCCCCTCTCCTAGTTTCTTCTTCCACCCCTACGTCACCCAGACATTTAACGATTGCAGTGTTTCTTTAATCTAGGGATATCTTCCAAAAAGCAAATGGGAGATGGACACATCAGAGGCCAAACTTGGTAGGTATTCAATATTTGAGATCTCTGTTGTATCATGAAAGCACTTCCTCTGTAGTATAGATATTTCCATTTCCATCTCATAAGTAATTTCTATGCGTATTTTGTTACTTGGACTGGGCCAGTAGAATTGAGTCTATTGTTTTTAGCATAAAAAAAACAGTATTGTCTCCTTAAGAAATTGCTGCAAGCCATCAAAGTGTTTTAGGCCGTTATGAACATGTCCATCATCCTACAGATTTTAGTTTACAAGTATTTAAGATCATTACTGTTCATGCCAGGAAAAGAAAATATAAAATTGACCCAAGATCAGACTGTGTAATATTGAGACAAATTGGAAAAAACCAGAGTCATCTGATTCAGTGTGCCTGAACATGTATTGAGCGACCGTGTGAGAGATTAAAAAACACATTTCTTCATATTGTATGTTCGCTTACAGTCTCATTGCATGATCAGGTTGGGGACACAAAGGTGCAGTTTATGAGCAAATCAGCAGCAAAAGTAAGGATGTTTAACTATCTGCCACCCATGGTTCAGATAACCTGGAAGGTGGATGGCTCATTGTCAGAGCATTGGTAACAATTTCTGCATGGCTCAGGCTTGAACTTTCTATTAAGACATAGAATAATATGTGGACATGGCCAATCAGAAGGGGATCCTGGCATTCACCATCTCGTGATTGGTTTAACCCAGTGGTTTTCAATCCTGGTCCTCCAGACTCTCTATCCTACATATGCTCCATAACACCTGATTCAAATGATTGCATGACCTCCTCTGCAGTCATCTAGAGCTGCTTAGGCCTGTTAGTCACCCAGGTATTTAATTCAGGTGTATGGCAGTAATGAGACGCCTAAAACAAGCAAGACCGGAGGGCTTGAAGGTCAGGGATAAGAACCACTGGTTTGGACCATGATGTGGGCCTAATATTTGTTGTTGAACGACAGGGAGACCTTCCGTGTGTTGAGACCCTTTTTTGTCTTGATGACCTGATCCATCGGTGCAGCCTCATTTCTTTAGGCGCACTATTGCGAAATTAGATCACATTCTAGATCCCTGCAGTAAATCTTAAGCAAGGTGATAGAGGGATGATTATCTGGGCCTGGTGCAGTATTTGAGTACACCAAGAACTCCTTTGCATGCCAAAGTATTCTAGAGTCAAATTTGACTCAACCCAGCTGATAAATGTAGACAGAAAACCCAAATATGAAATCAGATGTACAATTGCATGGCTGAAAAGGAAAGTAATAAATGTGGTAAAAGGAACTTTCTTCTGACTAGACTTTGGTTCTGCTTTGGTGGAATCTGAAGAGAGTTGTGCATAAACAAATACATAAACCTCAATGAATGTAAGCAATGCTGCAGAAAAGACTACAATTACGTGAGAAACTGATGCAGAAAGTATGTTCTGCCACATATTATTGCAAAAGGTGGTTCAACAATCAGTTACCGTTATGACTATATTACAAACTCCTGACCATTACTTTTCTGTTTTAATTAATGCAAGTAAACAAACAGAATTGCAAGGATGCCCCGAGTAGATCCAAGCTCTGTATTGAACTCTTTGCCTAAAAATAATTGCAGAAGTAGAATTAGGTAATTTTTTTACTGGGTGGACAAGAGTGACCTTAGCGATAATTTTCCTCTTAATAAAGACAAATTGGACGGCCTGGTGAGCGGTGGGAAGAGGAAGCGTGACAGTGAACACTTGTCAGGCATAGAGGACTACCTTCAGTTGCCAGACGACTATGCCACACGCACGTCTGCACCAGGAAAGAAAAGGGTAAAAAAATGTTGCTGTCATATGAAGCTGTCTTTTAGGAAAATGTAATTTGAATTGACCAATATCCATTTCATGCTCACAATGGGTTTGGTTGGTTGTCTTCTCTGTTAAGGTCCGATGGGCTGATCTTGAAGAGCAGAAGGATGCCGATCGAAAGCGTGCTATCGGTTTTGTAGTTGGACAAACGGACTGGGAAAAAATTACAGATGAGAGTGGCCAGTTCGCACAAAGGGCTCTCAATCGTACAAAATATTTCTAGGATAGTCTGATTCCTTATTTTGGTTTACAGTAAGGTACGTATGGTTTATTTTTTATTATTTTAATTACTACATTAGGCATTTCAGGTTTTATTTAAAGGATGTTAGATGATAATTTATAAATTCTTAAAAAAAAATAATAAAAAACTAATGTCTTATTATAAGAATGTTGTTTTTATAGACTTTATTTGTACTTATGGTATAGTTAGTGTATTTTATGCTGTGGGTTGCAGCAAATCTTCAATTTAAAGACAGTTGAGTTGTCTTGAAAGCTTGCTTTGGATGAAATAGCACAATCAGTTTAGTTTTACTGAAAAAGTATAATATCTGTGACCTTTAATGGTGTATTCAAATACAAATTAGCCATAGTTTTCAATAAAATGTTAAGCTTTTGGTGCATCATGGCTAAGTAGAAACACTTGTTTACAATGTTTATGTCACTGCTTTTAAAAAATTCTCACATCTTTGAAGGCTGTTAACACACAAGAATGAAATATTTTACCTTGCTCTATTTTGTATAAGTCTTTACTTATACAAATTGCCTTTCCTTTCAACTGATAGTTGTTTGGTTGATGGGGAGAAATTGTAATATTAAATGCTAGATGTGAAAGTATTGTGCATTGAATCAAACATCTTTAAATTTATTGGTATGAGTCTTGTTGCGTAAGACTTTAACTTTTACTATTTATTGTAAACATTTTTATCTTTAAATAACATTATTTGCTTTCCACAGGTGCCCAGAATGTGAAGATGCTCCAGCTCCTTGGTAGTGAAACATTCGTCAGAACAATATTCCCAACAGTTATCAGTAGTTTTTGTCACTTCACTAATAATTATAAAGAACACATTTTTCCCTCTGGTATGAGTTGTAGTTAATCTGTGCTTATTTTGTTTAAGTATTCAGTCATCTTTTACCTTTTTCTCTGTTTTATACTTCATGTACTGTATACCTGTAACATTGTTTCTTAGTCAATGTGTTGTTGAGAAAAAAATAAAAGATTCACAACATTATAAACTAATGAGAATTGTCAGTGGGGTTTCATAATGATCCTCGGAGAATTGACTGTGTTGCTTTATGTTTGGCAAGACTTTTTGTTCAGTTTATTGCTAATCTACGATGATAGTCTTGTCTCTGTACATTCATAAAGTTACAATCTCCAGACTAAGATTACTATCACCTGTACTCATCTCTTGTTCGTCTAGGTTCCCTGTTACTCCCTGTTAATTAATATTTTTGCAAATTGAACTTGTATATATTTTTATATAAACTGATCCAACATGGAAGTAGGTGTATTAAGATGTTTAAGTCCCATCTCCTGTAACTGCCACCGGTAGAGTTCACTGGCGGTGCATGTTACAAGGTAGTGATGAAAATATTAAAGAAAAAAGGAGCCAGTTTCTTTCAATAAAATGTTGACTTCTTATTTCTCATCCAGTGCTGTGAAAAAGTAACCCTCCCCATTACATATTACTTCTGTTTTTGCTTTTTTTGTCGCACTTGAATGTTTCAGATCGCCCAAAGTTTAATTAGGCAATAACTTGAGTAAATAGTGTTTTTGAGTATGAATCGACCTAAACTTACACCATTTTGAATCAGTTATAAGTCTGAGTTTGAGTAAACCACTCTAAAATATTAGTTTTGTTATTTAAGATATTTAAACTGGTGTTCTTTGGATCATTATTCTGCTGCATTATCAGAGTGTGCTTCAGCTTAAGGTCATAAACGTATAAAAAAACATTCTCACTCTTATTTCATGTTTTCTATATTTGTTGGTGATCAACTTAACTCCTATAGTCAGAAAAGGATCTGCAGCCTGTTCCTGACTAATGGATGCCAATAACCTTGGCTATGTTCTTGAATTTTTATTTAAATCAGGACATGTAACATTGCAAACATCAGACCTTTTTGCCCACTTTAAAATACTTGCAATTTAAGTAATTTGTTTATTCTTAATTATTAGGTGTGTCTTTGCGACAAAGGAAATTGACTCTTATAATGGATTGTTGATGATTGAACAAGGGGTCAATAATTGTCGCACGTTTGGAAATATTTTTTTCCTTTAATAAATGAAATTGTAATTGAAAAAGATTATTATAATTTCATTTATTGAAGGGAAAATATTGTTGGGTTATGTTAATCCAATATTAAAGTTTCGAAATATAGATCTCAAGAAGCAACACAGATTATTGCATCATGTTTCATTACTGTTTTGTTTTCTGTTTTTTGGGAAGAAAAAAAGGTGCATAATTTTTTTTTGCCTGATTTTTGTGCAATTATATGCAAAATTAACTTTTTATGTATCTTAAATTTTTCTATGAAAAGTTTTATTACCAGCTTATTGTGATAATTGTAGTCACTAAGAACCCACATTTGCCTTCAGCCTCTGGAATATTCTTTGTTCATTTAGTGCCACTGCTGAACAATAGTTTCCACAATTTTGCCTAAGGCTCTGTCTTTCTGTGGATTACTTTTAGCCTTATATACCACCTTCTTGAACTGCTGCTACTCACTATGTCCTAAGGTATTTGTTTCAACTGAACTGGTTTACCTTTTTTACAGCGAAAGAGTCACAAGAAATATCAATGTCATTAACATTTCAGAGGTACTGTTTGAACCCTAATACGTTTGAACGTGTTTTTGATCATGATGTGGTGAACCGTAATCTGCACAGATTGGTGTTTTCCTTTTTTTTCTGTCTTGTTATAAAGTCTGAATAGGCCATGAATGCTAACACCCAAATAACAGATATCCAAACAATACTGCAAACAGAATGTTTTAATACGTTATCTCATAATCTTCATATTGAAAAATTAATTAACTTGTAGTTATTCAATTCATTAATCAAATTTGTACTTTTATTATTTAAGAGAATTCTACACTGGCTGACCTAAAAATAAAAAAATTGCCAAACTAAGTAATTACGTTTGAGTCTCCTGTTGGATAATTAGTGCATGTCCTGTTAGGTGGTCGCTCTGATTTTGGAACAACACCAGCAGATGACATGACACCCAAAGTCATTGCAGACTGGAAACGTAACATTGGATCTGAAGCAACTTCAATTATATTCCTCCTCACTTCCAGACTCTGGGACCTTGATTTCCAAATTAGCACATTTTAATTCAGTCCACTGGACAACAGTCCTGCACTTTTTCTTCTTAGCCCAGGTAAGATTCTTCTGATGTTGTCTGTGTTTCAGGAGTGGTTTAGCACAAAGACTGGAATTAGTCGTAGATCATTATTTTTTAATATATATATTTGGCGGCTCTTGAAGAACCAACTCTGGACTCTCTCTAAATCTTGTGAATCTTCCCCAACCTCTTGAAAGATCCTTTGCTTCGCAGTCCTCTAAAAACTAACGTTACCCCTGTTGCTTCTGCGTTTTTGTTTTTTTTCCTACCACACTTTCATTCAGCTCAACTTTCCATTAGTATGCCCAGAAACAGCTTTGTGGCATTGACCTTTTGACTAACACTGACTGTATGCTTGACGACTTGTCAAGTCTGCAGACTTAAAAGAGGTCATAACATTTCTCTTGCTGAAATCTTGAAAATAGAAACCTTTTTTGATGATACTGGAATTTGAGATATGACTTTACGATTTGTTACATCTACTGGGTTGGTTGCCAGAAATCTGAGAGGTCAGGTCATTTAGTGCTTCTTAGAAATGATGTAAGAAGAGGAGGACCCACTTTCTTTCAGCATGGGTAGCTACATTTATTGTATGAAATTTATTAACATGTAATGGAAAAAAAAAGACACTGGTGTTATCAACATTTTTCTTTTCCATGTTTAAACTCTTTGAAGACTGAAGGAAACCCAGGGTTTGAATTTTCCTACTGAATTTTAATCTGGATTCGTCTGCCTGGGTTCCCTGAAGCTAGAAGAGCAAAGAGCATTTATCCTCCTGGAGACATTTTGCCTGAGTACCGACAGAACAAATCAAACATGATGAACTTATGGTAAGTATGGGAAGTAATTGTGCTAGATTTAATTATGTGGAAAAATGTACAGATTGAGTAAGTTTTGAAATTGTATTTATCTAAGTAAAATGTACTTTATATGTTAAATATTAAATATTTTTTCTCTCCGGTGTGGACCCTGTTTTGTGTGCGTTTTGGAACAAATCCTTCACAAATCTGAATTAATTTTTTTTTTTTTGCATTTTTTTATGCAACCTAAAGACATTCAAAACTAACGTGTTACAGAAAACATTTAATATCACTCACTGAGTTAACATTAATAGCTTTTTTAGTAAAAAGTTGAAGCTACATAATCAACCATTACTCACCTTGTTCTGACATCCATATAACTAACCATCCATATATTTGCCTTTCTTTTCCCATTTAAAACAAAATTACTCGGTAAGTCCACGCTGTGGCACAAGATGCCTTTTTGGCTGGCATTCATCCAAAGTGGTATTTAAATTCAGGTGGAATGTCACTGTCCAGCTTGCAGATCACCTTGTAGATTGTCTTCTTCCAGGATGGGTCACGATCCCTGGCCATTGAAATTGCGATGTAAAACTCTCTCAGTGTAATCTCAGCCACTTCAAGGAATCGCTCAGGAACCTAACAACGCATGTGAGAAACAATGGAGTCAAACAATTTTCTCAGTTGTTGGCTCTAAAAAAAACTTGAGTAAATAAACATGATGCTCTTAGGCATATTCTGGTCTTGCATATCAAGGCAAGTAAAGACTTAGTGAAGTGATATAAAACAAACCAGCTGGAGTTAAAACCCAGTATCTACTGAACACAACAGCCCATTAGCACATTTTAATTCAGTCCACTGGACAACAGTCCTTCACTTTTTCTTCTTAGCTCAGGAAATAGTTTCCTGAAATAATTCCAGAACTAAAGAAATCATTTCCATACATTTTTTACCTCTTGCATACAAATTGTCGCTAGTTTAAAATTTGCATACCAGCATTGTAAAAGCATTAGTTATTTTCTATGCTCCATTATAAGATTCTTGAACGCGAGATCAGATAGTTTTATACCACAGGAAGGCAACCTTACCGTAAATCTACCTTTGAAATAACTTTTTTTTTTTTTTTTTTTTTTCCAACTGAGTTGGAAAAAAAAAAAGACAAAAATGCTGGACATTTTTGACTAAATGTGACTAGTCAAAAGAAAATGTTTCAGTTTTCATTTGTTTTATGGCTGGCACATTTATAATGCATTTCTAAAAAACCACAAATCAATTTCTAATTTGATACAAAGTGTGGTTTTCCACAATGAGCGCAGTGAATCTGCTTGGCTGGTCCCGAGTCCAAAATAATTGATTGCATTTGTTGTTTTAGATTATTTGCTACTTGAAGTTTAAAAGTGAATTCCAAAAAATGACGACTTGATTAAATATGATTCTATGCTATATTTTATTCTTATTTCTTATATCCTAACTGATCATGTCAACATGAAACCTCATCCAATTCCCACAGCTGAACATTGTTGAGCTGTGCAAGACTTTATCCCTCGTTTTATAACTATAAAAGCATTGCATGTTTTACTTGTATATCAAATATTTTCTGGAGTTTTCTTCCTCTCTAAACTCCAGTTATTTGTGCATCAAAGTTGTGGATGAACGGCTTACAGGATCTCTGTTACACTGATGGATTTAATAATAATGCTGTTTGAATCATTCCTTTCCTTTCTACCTGCCAGGTTTACGCTTAACCAAATCCTTTTTATAATGAAACGCAACCTAAATTTTAATTTTGTTAAATCTATACAGTGTCTGCCAATGTATGAGATCTATGCTGTAATCAGTGATGTCAGTAACGCGTTAATTTGTAACGCGTTACTGACGTCGGACCACTTTTTTCAGTAACGAGTAATATAACGCGTTGCTGTTTCAAATCGAGTAGTCAGACTACAGTTACTTAATCAAAATCACTGTGCGTTACTATCTTCTTTTGTTATTTACCATAATCGTATTTCCTCTACGCGTCTTGTCGAGTGACCGACGTCTCTATGCGACAGAAATGTAAACAATGGAGGGAGATGCGCATTTTGTTGGTGGAAAAACTGGAACTATTTTCAGTTTCTGTCGCCAAGTCCGATTATTATAAGCGGCTTTGGGCTTCATTTTTTTAAGTCGCTTGCAAATTTAATGAGCGGCGGGTTGCGCCTTTTTGGGCTCGTTTTTGAACGTGAAGTTGCTCATTTGGGCTTGGAAATAAGCAGAGACTCATAATAAATCCCAGAATTTGTCCGTCATTAAGGTAGTTTTACTCAGTCTCTCCCTGTCCATCATTTCCCCGATGATCCGTCCCGCTGTTTCTTTGTTAATGTCAAGTTAAGGAATGACGTCGAGCTTCGCGTTGCGCTCCAGAAAACGGCAAACAACGAGACCAATATGAACAGCGCAATAAACGTAAAAACAGCCACGAATAAACGTGTCCATAGTTGCCAATAATTATAATTGAAACTTAACGCCATTATAATTATTAATAATACGATAAGTGTCACAAATCTGTGCAGCCATCTGAGTTGTGGAGCTGCAGGAGAAGATCTGGGCGCTGAGCTTTGAGACCAAACGCAGGGCCGTAACGCAGAACCTGGAGGCTGGGGGGATTTAGGGGGGGGCTTTAAAATCCTTCATAGTTTTCCAGACAACAGTGGACCACACAAATTACTCACGTTTTTTTATTTTTTTGTACTGTTTTTTCTACAATCTCCTCTTCAGTTCAACATTATCAGTGGAGACACATTGTTGATGTTACCATTATAAAATAGCTGATAATTAAGTATTGGCAAAGCTCAATGTTATTTTCACAGGAGGCGGAGCGTTGTTGTTAACAGCTGCTGGAAGTAACTAAAAAGTTACTTTTAATGTAACTTAGTTACTTTCCAAATCAAGTAGTCAGTAATATAACTAAGTTACTTTTTCAAGGAGTAATCAGTAGTCCGATTAAAGTTACTTTTTCAAAGTAACTATGCCAACACTGGCTGTAATGCAGTGGTGCCCAACGTGTGGCCCGAGGGCCTATTTTGCCCCCACAAGCTGATTTTGTGTAGTCCCTGACCACAATCCTACTCCTGCAAACTTGCTTCTATTCACTAGACCTACATTTGAACCTACTGAACCAACATTTAGATTTTGGTTCGGCATATTTTTAAAAATGCACGCATTTTTAAAAATATGCTGTTAAACCCTGATGAATCCAGGATCTACAGTTTATATATTTGTAAATCACCTTTAATAGTAAAGCATCTTCTTTTATTTGGACTTTGAACAGTTGAGGAGTTTGGCTCTCGCTCTTTGGACACCACCGCTTTAATATTTTTGCATAAGTGTACTAAGGCCGTCTTTAAATTTTTAATGGTTAATATACTCATTGTGCCCACTGCTCTACATTTTTATAGTGTGTTTACAAATGCTTCCTAGGATTTTAGCAGAAATATTCAGAATTTTCTTTTTGTTTGTTTGATTTTTTTTTTTTAAATGCATTTTCAACTGCAAAATTAGTTTTTATGTAAATTCATCTTAGTTGGATGCACATTATTCTGCAATTGTTTATTCCTTAGCCTTATCTCTGAAGCTTCAGAAGTGTTTTCAAGGCTGTAGTGTATTACTGATGTAAAGAAAGCTGAAAGGTATTCTCATCAAAACCATGCACCATAAAGGACAAAAAATATATTTTTTCTGCCTTTTTCCAAATTGGATCTTAGCTGTTTTCTCTGTCTGCATGAGCAAGTTCTGGAGGTAATGGTCAACATGTAAACCGCCTTCATTGTTGTTCCAGCTATCTGAATATTTCCGTATAAGACAGACTTTCTGGCCAACTGAAATATCTAGAGGCCAATTACATGAAACAAGAAACTCTGACATTGCAGAACGTAATCTAAAGTTTTTACATTTACGGTTTTAACAGTCAGAGCTGAATCATGGGATACAGAAATTTATTGCGTTTGTTTTCACCACAAAACTTTAAATTAGACACATCTTTGCCTAAAGAAAAGCAAACTATTCTTGCATCTAAAAAATAAAAAAAATAAAATAAAAAACTGACCTTAAAAGGATAGTTAAGATTCATCAAAATAATTTTGACCTGGAATAATCAATTCATAGCAGCTTGAAATAGTTTTTCAGCTGCAGGTTAGAGAAGTGACAGGACAAACAAAGTGGACACTTGACTGTTTTCAACCAACTCCAATCAGACAATTTCTCTCCAGTCAGGAACTAGGATTAAGAAACCGCATATTTGTTCCTCTCACTTCTTCAGTATATAACCACAATTGCTTTTAAAGGTTGTAAAACCTCTGAGCAATAACCACTGGGCTCGGGTATCTTTCGGTTCAAGCAATTAGCCGATACGTTTGCTCAGTTTATATGAGTGCTCAAATAAACTGAGCAAACGACCCATTTGGACAAACTTTAGTGGCAGTAATAAAGGCGCCTGGCACAATGATCAGATTGTGCTCCTTTTGATGATATGGAATCTATGATGGCACCATGATGTAACTTTAGACTTTTTTAGCTCCACTATATAGACATAAAATTTTCTTCTTTATGTCTATATACGCCCCATTAAGCTATAATCTACCTGAGCCTCCCTTTATAGAAACATATTCTCTTTTGTGCCGTTTCATAGACGCCCGGATGTTCCTGGATAAATTTAGATGACAAAGAGCTAACTTCTCAAATCAGGAAAACAAGTTGTGCCCCAAACTAATGACCTATTGTTTATTTTTATCTCTCTGCACATAGAATTCGGTAAATCTTATATGCCATCTTGTGTAAGAAAATATGGTTGTAATCATATGTTGCTGGTTTACAGATTTAGAAAAAAAGCCATTTTTTTTTTTTTTTGTCCATGTTTCACCATCTAGAATTAAACATGTAAAAAAAAAAAAAATCAAATATCACATGGAACATTCTTCACTGTGCAGATTTTTTAAAACATGTTTTAATATTTGTTTACGCTAATAAAAATAAGGTAAATTTAGTAGTTAATTTGATAGTTGACAGTTAAATTCTTATTTTGCAAGATATAATTCCTCCGGCCATCAGGTCTGTTGTAACGTGTAGAGGAGGTGCTTGCCTCAGTCACAATGCCTGATTGAATTATCACCATTTACAGGTCATAGCCTCTTAAATAATCGCTTCTCTTAAAAGACGGCATGCAGACTTTGGGGCATGTCACAAGCAACAAACAAACTTCTCCTTGAATACCATTACAATATCAGATTTCTGATCAAATCCGAAATTGTAGTTGCAACTTTTTTACTAATTTAAAAGATCATTTCTAGTGTCCTTTTTTTTCTCTTGTAATGGGGTACTATTGCCTAAATGTTGCGAAAATGTAAACTACACTATAATTTATTATTATACGATTACTAATTGTTGCAGTTGTTATTGTAGTTTTGAAATCTGTATAGTTGGGACTGTGATGAATCTGAACAGGGGAAAAATGCAAACCAATATAGAATTTATAAACTCAATGTGAAAAATTTGTGCCTCTATGAATAAAATAAGACCTCTAAGAAATCCAGCTGAACATCAAGTAAAAATGTATTTAAATTCTAACAAATGAGGGGGGAAATATAAAAAAAAATAAAAATTCTGCTCCTTAATTAGATTTTTTACATTTTTTTTAGCTTATTATTACTAATTTCTCTTGCCTCTGAGGTCCATAGGATCATCCTCACCTGGAAGTCGTTGGCTTTGTTGTAGTGCGTGTTTAGAGCTCTGAAAAGTTCTGATTCTCTGCTTACAGTCAGATTCCTCACATCGGCCTCCCCCTCCAGGAGAGCGCTCCGGGCAAACTTCTCCATCTGGATGTAGTAAAACTCCCGGAAGTTGCTGAACCATTTGATGAGCTGGGAGGTGATGCAGCGTGTGAACTGTGGACGACACACGCACCAGGTAAGCAAAATGAAACACGACCCACGTGTAACTGGAAACATGATTGTGAACATTTTAGATGTAAAAATGTTTTGAATTAAATAAAATGATGCAGCTATTTTACCATGTTGTTGTCTGCTGTTTTTGTTTTATGTTATTTAGGATATTTTGCTAGTTCTAAATCTCAAGGTTTATAATGTGATTAGATTTGAAACACTTGAAGCAAAACGTTAAGTTTTTTTTTTTTTAGGGTTTACAAGTTTTTTTTAACTTTCTTTTTGGAGATTATGAGGTTTTACTCACCTGCACGTCATGAAAGCACATCCTCAGCACCACTGAGCTCGGATAGCGAGTGTAGAAGAACATGAGCTTTGCTTTCTTCAGGTGGTTTGTTGTCAGACACTCCTGAAATACACCATTGTTAAGGAAGAAATCCACAAATCGAAATCTAAATTCTCTTAAGTTGTCATGTGTGGTTTTCTTTAGACTAAAATAAGGAGCATTTAAAAGTATAAGGCAACCATAACAGATCTAAGTGACTAATGAGCGTCTGAAGGATACGTTCAACATGTAGAGATTATTTTTCTCGAAGCAATCCGGTTCTAACTTCACATGTGGGAGCTGCAGGTTTTCAAGAATCACCCGATCCACCGGCGCAGTGTGTGTGTGAGGGCTTCTCACAGATCTGGAGGTGACCTTTGATTTCACTTTGACCAAATTCCAATACGTGTCCAATCTTGGCTCACCACCTTCAGAGCATCCGTCTGGTAAACATTTAAAACCGTGCCGTTGATGGTGTGTGATGTTGTTTTGCTCTGACGTTTGTTCAGGCTCGCTGCTGAAGAAGAGGGGAGATTTGGGGGTAAGAGGAGCCGCTGATATAGACTGAAGGATGAAGTTTTGCGGCCGTTCCAGTTCTGGCTTTTGGACCACCAGAGACAGAGCTTCTGTTTGGACATCTGGGAGCAGAACCTCTTCTGTCCCACATCTTAATTTATTGTCCATGCTCTCTGAGAGCTGAGGAGAGAGAGTAGTTTCTGAATTCTCCATCTCAGTTGGAGTCTGTGTAAGCGGCATGCTTTTGAAAATGGAGTCCACACTCCTGCTCACAGCTCGGCTCAGCTCGTACTTTAAAATATCTGCCAGCAGCTTTACCCGATCCGGTTTGGAGCTGAAGTGGCCTAGCGTCACCTTCTTCCATTCTTGATGAGTTTTACCTGGACTGCTTTCAGATTCGCTGCAGGATTTAGAAAGCACCTCATCTGTAGATGCTTCAGATGAAACCCTCATTCTGGGAAACTTCTCATCTTCGCAGATGGGATTGAACTTCGTCCTAACCTCTCGGAGGTGCTGATGGCTCTCGCTCAGACTTTCAGTTCCACTCGTTTCCATGTGTTTCTGATGCAAAGCCGACACTTCCACCCTTTCTTCTTCCTCCCGCACGCAGCCGGTCTCCTCGTGCTGATTTGGCATCACATCTGTGCAGGTTATACCTTTGATGATGTTCTCGACTCTGGCACGCTTGGCTTGATGGCCGCTGTTGAGACTCCAGTTGTAATGACCGTAAGACGCAGGAGACAAAGGTGTTCTTGTGCTCGCTGTGGACAGATTATACTCCACTGGGATGGAACACGATAAACCCGAAGCAGTGTTCTCCATCCTGTGAATCAGTCCCTTAATGTTCTTGCTGTCCTTGTGTGAGGTGTAAAAACCACCTAAATTTGGTGGCGGTGGGTCAGGGTGACTGGGGGGCAGATGCTCTGCAGTGCAGCCGGCCAGGCAGACGTCGCTGGAAGAATGCATACCTTTGCTCCAGAAGCTCATGCTTCGCAGCCTGAAAAGAGTGACAAATATGATAATTAACAATGTGATGCTTCTTTAGGAATATAAGAATTTTAATTCGTCATACTCACAGAGCCAGAGTTGTAGTGAAGAACTGATGGCGTCCCTGAGAGGTGCACTAAGAGATCACAGAGGGTTTTGAAGCTCGCAGGAGGATGGGACAATTATTTATCTGCAGTGAATCTGCTAAAAGCCCCTCACAGAGCTGGAGGTGTGGTCTAATACACACCCTCGCCTGACACGCATAGACCCACCTCAAAAAAAAACTATCCTTAGATTCAATTATTACATTTTTATACTTTATCTGCATTTTGTTTATCTTATATTAAAACCACAAATGGCAATATATACTTTATTTTTTTGGTGTCTGTAAAAGACACCAAAAAAATCGGTGCATTGTGAGAGAAAATTATGCATGGTTATCTTATTTTGTTATGGTGTACATTTATATTCAGTCCCTTTTGCTCTGGTACTGAAATGAAATCCATTTAAAGAAAGCCTTCAGAAGTCACAAGATTAGTAAAAAAAATAAATAAAAAAGTTCATCTGTGTATAACATTAAGTCAGTTTTGAAAAGGTTTTTCTGTAAACATTGCCGTTTGTAATCATCGAAGAAAGCAAGAAAGATGCTTGTGAAACCCAGGAGGAAATGTGGCTTACATGGACGAGGGACAAAAAGACGGGACACAAGTATGTGGAAAAAAACTTCTTCAGCCAGATGAGTCCAGATTTTTATTTTATGATCTACATGTACTGGAAAAGTAACTTTGTGCATAATCCTTAATTTGCAATCACAATGGTGAAACATAGAGATGGCAGTATCATTCTGTGGGTAGGCTTCATTCTATAAGGGAGAGAGAAGCTGCTTATTGTTGATGAAAAGATAATTGGAGCTAAACAGTGATTGGTGAAGGTTAATGTTCGGATCTGTGAGCCTGATAACTACATATAGTTTTTAACCCAACCATCAAGTACAAGAAGATATATTATTCTGACAGAACTAAGCAACTAAGATCATTTAAATATAAATATAATTGTGCTCCACAAGGCCCAGTGTTTGGGCTGCTGTTATTTCTATTATCCAATATATATTTTCTACCAACAGATTTGCTGATTCATAAACCATATCAACTGTTATGTTAAAATCATAACTGGGATAAAAACACAGGAGCAGGAATCTCGATCTTGGTATAAAAAGATGGTTCCGTCTGAGGTGGGGTGTGATTGATGTCTACTCCCGCACCGCCCGCTCTGTGCAACAGTCCCACCGCTCCCGGGCGAGCTGCGGTGGTTGCCGCTGTGCTGCGGGGGCGTGAGGTACAGCTCGCTTCCTTCTCCCAGTTTGCTCCAGCTTCCACAAACAGGGCAATAAAGGTGATCTCCTGCAACCGAGATGCTGTCACGGTCCCCTTGTGTTTACCTCAGGCTGAGTCGGTCCTTGTCAGCGGCGAGCCAGGTAAGCAGACAGGAAGCAACAAGACGAGCTAAACCGGGAAAACTGCAGGCTGACGATCAACAGACTCAAGTCTGTCGAGAAGCTTGAAAACAGAGTAAACGTTACAAAAAGCGGGGATAACTTCATAGTGATCATGTTTGACTGATTTGCGAGCAATGTAAGGACTTATTTGTACTGAGTGATATGGGGAGTCCAAGTTAGTCAGTGAGTATCCTAGAAATACGGGGGGAAAAAGTCAAAATTAGCACTAAGTACCTTACACGTCAAAAAATAAAAGAGCATGCAAAATATCACCACCAAAAAATATAAGGAAATTTAATTATGAGATGTCCACAGTAAAATGGTCCAAAAATACAAAAACTGTACTTGTATTAATAACACCAAAAAAAATATACAAAGTTAACCTTTTTTTTGTCATTTTAACATCTTTAATCATGCCATAGGTGGGGGAGGAGGGTTGCATTTGTATTCATATACAAAAACAAAAATTCATAAAGCTTGCATATCACTTCTTAGCTGCTCCAGCTGCCAAAGCTGCTCCCTCTGCAGCTACAGAAAATGTCCTTCCTCCTCCACCACCTCCACCTCAGCCGTCCATTTCTGCTCCACCCCCACCTGGTGAGTACCGTACTATTCAGTTATTAACTATAAGGACATGTTTCTCTTTTTCATAATCATTCATTTGTTATTTTCTCCTATTTGTCCCCTTCTTAACGCAGTTTCTGTTGTCAAACGCAGTCCTGCACCACCCGCTCCTCCAGCAGCAGAAGTCAGAGGAGAAAACAG
Organism: Gambusia affinis; assembly: GCF_019740435.1. Classification (NCBI taxonomy): domain Eukaryota; kingdom Metazoa; phylum Chordata; class Actinopteri; order Cyprinodontiformes; family Poeciliidae; genus Gambusia; species Gambusia affinis. The sequence goes on from NC_057889.1 coordinate 11,848,706, forward strand.
GGTAACGAGGCGACATCAGAGTACTTTTTTATATGAAAGCCAAACTTATGGTAATATTTAGAGGACTGCAGCTCACCGCTTGCTGGTTTGCTTCATGTCTCCAGGTGAGGATGAGCCGAATGAGGCTGAGAGGCTGAAGGAAGCTCAGAACACCTGCGCCATGCTGACCACCTTCAACGAAATAGACATGACGTGAGTCAAAGAAACTGCTTGAGACAAGTCCAGTTTCCAGCCTCGGTACTATCGAACGTGATCTGCGGTGACACCCACCATTTCTTCTAGTAACATCAAGGAAATGAGGGAACTCTACAGGGAGGCGTTTCTAACGAAGCACAATGTCAAACTGGGTTTTGTGTCTGCTTTTGCTAAGGCGGCTTCACATGCTCTGATGGATCAACCCGCCGTCAACGCTGGTAAGTTAATGCAAGCAACTGGATCTGAAGAGACCCAAACATTGAGGTATTCATTCCCTTAAAACTTTTCCATGTTTTTTCGTATTGCAATCTCAAGCTTAATTGCCTTTTAACCATCGCCAAAGTTTGTTTAGTGATCTTTAAATTTAGTTGCTTACACTGGATTTTGTTGTTGAAGACCATTAGAAGAAGTTGGAACAAAATGCAAATATACGTCACACTGAAAAAATACACTTCACAATTGTGCGCTACTTTGTGTTGGCCTATCACATGAAATTCCCAGAACATACACTGAAGTTTGTGGTGGTAACATTACAAAATGTGGTATAGTTCAAGGGATTCAAATCTTTTCCAGTGTACTGTAACACAAGCTTCTGTGTTCTGGTCAAACCTATGTCATTAATTTGTATGCCAAATATGTTGTTTGCCTGCAGTTATTGATGAAGCAACCAAAGAGATTATCTACAGAGATTATGTGGACATCAGCATCGCAGTGGCAACTCCAAAGGTTTGGCTTCTAGTATTTTAAAAGTTTATCGTGATTCCTATCGCCGCTAAATTCTGGATAACTTTCACTTCATCTCAATCTGTTGTAGTTTTTACTGCTTCGTGCTATTTACCTCGCAGGGACTTGTGGTACCGGTGCTACGAAATGTGGAGTCCATGAACTATGCTGAGATTGAGAAAACCATAAATGCTCTGGGAGAAAAGGTAAACGTCGTAAACTGTAAACATTGCTTTGTTTTTTTCCTACTACGGAGTTCTGAGAAGCTTTTGTCTTTTTGCTCCTCAGGCTCGTAAAAATGAGCTTGCGGTCGAAGATATGGATGGAGGAACGTTCACAATCAGTAACGGTGGCGTGTTTGGCTCCTTGTTCGGCACACCCATCATCAACCCCCCGCAGTCGGCCATTCAGAACAGCATAGTGTTGCAGTGCTTTTTTTTTTTTTAAATCCAACATTTAATGTGAGTGCCACAAACTAAAATCTTATATTAATAAATAATTATTTCAGCAATACCACTGGTGCCTCGAGAATTGGCAGCCCTTACAGTTCCTTTAACACTAGAACTACCAGAGAAGGGTCATTTGACATTTCTACCTTTGGAACCCAGAGAGGGGTCAAATGACCTGAAGGATTCTAATTAGCATCCTAAAAGGAGGTGTGAACAGGCGCTTTTGTTCTGTAAATAAGGCCATTACTGGCGCACCAAAGGAAGAGGGAAAGCTTAACTCCCAACTAACTGTCTAGTTAGTTCTATTCAGTATATTGTATTTTATAATATAAAGATTATATTTATTATATTTAGCTTAGTTTTATTTTAGCAAAAAAGCACAATGAATTAATTTTAATATTTTAAATGGAGAATTAGAAATTTTACAGCCAGGTACAGCTGTGAGCAATGACCAGAAGTATTTGTGTCTAAGTCAAGAGGACTGAAATTCCAGCATGAGAAATATACAAAAGAACAACTGTTATTTGTTTAAATGTTTTTATTTTTGTCATTAAAAACAATACAAAAAATACAAGAAATAAAACAATTCCACACATATTTACATTAGGCACAGTGGGGGGCTGTGTGTGTGTGAGTGGCATGTCCTTGTGTGACTGGCATTTCAGCACTCACTCAGCAGTCTGTCTGCACTGTCGGAACATACCTGGCACTGCCAGGGTATGACCCTGGTGCATTTGCCACATGTGTATTTGTAGCATTCAACGCATCTCACAGTTGTACCATTGTTCCTGCATCGATGGTTGACCTGACACTTCGCTCTTTTGCCTAAGCTGGGTGTGGAAGCTTGTTGCCGAAGCAGTTTCTCCTTGTGTGCCTTCTTCCCACTCACATGAGAGTTACCCAACTCTTTTGCAAGCTCAACCAGGAAGTCCACCCGTCTCTTCTGCACCCCAATGCATGCCTAATAAAGCACATGTGCATTCAGTGCTGCCATGTCAATCATGTTATAGAACACTGCAACTGGGCATCTCCGTGTTCCTGCACGCACGCTGTACTCCCGCACCATTTGGTCCATCACATCCACACCGCACTATGTTTTGTTGTATTGTGTGACCGTGTTTGGCTTCCTTTTGGTGGTATCCTCAGTCTCAACCATGCTGTGCATGCTGCTGAGAACGTAAACAGCCTTCTTCCATTTGGGCACATACACTGTCAGCGTGGCACCAGTGGTTGAAAACACCTGAGTGGTGAATTCAGTGCGATCCATCTGTCTAGCGGATTGAGGAATTTCCCGGCGTCTCTTGTTGACTTTGCCGAGGATAGTGGTTTTCCAGCTAAGCAGTCGTTGTGCAAGTGACAGTGATGTAAAGAAATTGTCCGTGGTTACAGTTCTGCCCTTGTCCATGAACGGTTCCATCAGCCTCATCACTACAGTCTCGGACAGTCTCTCCCTGCTGGGACGACTGGGGTCCTTGCCAAGATATGGGAAGACATTACAGATGTACTTTGATTTCAAGTCGCAAGCCACCCAAAACTTGATGCCAAACTTGTCCGGTTTTGTTGCAATGTATTGCAGAAAACATCAGCGAGTCTTTGATGGAAAAAGCTGTTCATCAATAGTGATGTGTCGACCAGGGTTGTAGGATGCGATGCAGTTAGTGACAAACGATCCCCAAACATCGGAGATTGCAGCAAACTTATCGGTCTCCGCTCGCTCACTGCGTGTAAACATGTCATGAAAGCGTAGGTGTCGCATAATGTCTTGGAAGCGTTTTTGGGCCATAGTTGCAATGATCCTTGGGTTTGCCAGGTTTGCTGACCAGCTGTCACATAGTGATGGAACCTTGGTCACCCCCCGCAAGATAATGACTGAAATAAATGCCATTAGTTCCGGGAGATCCATGAACCAATCCAGCTGCTCCGTGTGACGTGCATGTTGAGTAGTCCATTCTTGAATGCTACGAAGCATGTCAAGAGTGATAAAACAGAGGAAGCTCTGAAGGCGACTCCAGATACTTCGTCTGGCCTTAGCGCTTGGCTCTCCATCTGTGGCGTACGGTTCTATTGGAGTGAAATGGAGATGTGTCCCCACTTGTTCACACTGTGCCATTTTTCATGGTCTCTGACAGCTCACTCCTCAAACAAGCTCTCTTTTTTTGGTAGAGGGAGAGTCTCCTCATGTACAAGATAAACAATTTCAAATTAACCTTTTGATTGGTTCTAAATAAAAAATAGTCAGGAAAATAAAATAGGTAGGTTGAGAAATCTAACCTGAAGACAGCTCAGAGTCCGAATCCAGTTGAAAGTCTATGTCTTCTCCATCTGAATCACAATCTGCTCAGAATCAGTTCCAATGCCTTCTGAGTGGTGAACCTCTTCTGCATTTTGTTTCTTGTGAACTAAATAGGTGAAGCAGTCACCTATTTATCCTCCACAGCACAAAAGGCTGCATGCAAATTTGCATGTGCAAAGTCTCCCAGATCTCTTTTGCTTACACTTTTTGCATGATTTTTTTGAGGTGGATCAACAAAATTAATTTGGTTAGTTTATTTCTAAACTGTCATTTTAAACCCATCCATCCATCCATCCATCCATTTTCTTACACCCTTCGTCCCTAATGGGGTCAGGAGGGTTGCTGGTTTCTCTCCAGCTGCGTTCCGGGCGAGAGGCGGGGTTCATCCTGGACAGGTCGCCAGTCTGTCACAGGGCAACACAGAGACATACAAGACAAACAACCATGCACACACACACACTCACACCTAGGGAGAATTTAGAGAGACCAATTAACCTGACAGTCATGTTTTTGGACTGTGGGAGGAAGCCGGAGAACCCGGAGAGAACCCACCATGCACAGGGAGAACATGCAAACTCCATGCAGAAAGACCCTGGGCCAGGAATCAAACCCAGGACCTTCTTGCTGCAAGGCAACAGCTCTACCAATTGCGCCACTGTGCAGCCCCATTTTAAATCCACTTAGCTTTATTTAAAAGAAAAACATTACTAATTTCTTTTAGAAAAACCTTTGCATATTTCTTGAAACAGATTGTATGTTTTGCAAACTATATGTACATTTGGCAAAATGACCTGGACCCAATGCAAAATGACCTAATGCAGCACAACATCATGAATCAGCTGCAAAAGGTCACATCTCTCCAAAAACACTTCATGTATGCTTCAAAACTACCCAACCCTCTCTGAAGAGCATTACCAACAGGAAAGTCTACTGTAGAGCTGCCTCCATCATAGATCGCACCCACCCCCAACATGGACTATTCACACTCCTACCTTCTGGCCTGACGGCTCTCCTCCCCCCCTCCTGATTCCTCAGGCAATGGCCATATTTACATTTGAAGAGGGGATGCTAATTTGAGCCATCAGAGTCGTCAGTTTGGACTCAGGGTCTTTTGACCCTCTTTCGGGACTTCTAGGAGGAGGTTGAAATCCCTGGTAGTTCTAGTGTTAAAGTAACTGCAATTGTTACATTTATATTTTTTTATTTTAAGTTTATCAGACTGTCTAGGAGTATTTATTTAGTAATCCACAACTCTGTTACCTTGGGAATAAACACTGTGTAACACTGGGGCTAGTTTAACTGCTCTGCGTTAAACGAAGAGAGGAAAACATTAAAACAAAACAAGGCAGATTTTTGTTGATCTTCATAATGCAGGGTAAAGAAAAAAGAAAATCAGCTACTCGGCTAAATCTGCCCATATCTGCAGTCAGAGCAGTGATTAGAAATATTAAAACTCCTAGAATTTTGACAAATGAGGCTGGAGAATGTCTCACATTTATCCTGCCATCACACACAAGCTGGGAGACGGTAAGCGAGATGATAGTAACGGGTAAAAATGTCCAGAGCTCACAGTACAAAAACTGCTGCAAAAGTTGCAACTTGTGTCTCCGTAGCAACCATTTATTTTAATGGATTTGGAGAAATCTTTACTACGAGTGCCAGTCATACTGGAGGCCTCAGTTAGAGTTTAAATGTTGTTTTCTGCATCAAAATGAGAAAATTTACATTTGCAGACCATGTCAAATCTGTGTGCAAATATAAATTTGCATACTTAGCTGCAAATTTATATTCTGGTAACAATCTTTTTTGTTTTGTTTTTTTGGGTTTTTTTTCATAAAGACTTGGAAGTATTATGCCGGCAAAACTGAAAGCACGCTCCTCAGATAGCAAGCACCTCATTTGTCAATCTTTGCGGAAACATTTTATCTCGTGCCAAATCCGTCCCACTCCTCCAGTTCTGATCAGGCGGATGAGCTGTGTGCCAAACGGTGGATCTTCAAAGCCCCATCGGGCCGCATGGCGGGCCCCCCCATCCCTCCCCGCACCTCCCCTCCTCACCTCCCCTGACTCTTGAGATGCTTCGAATAATGGGATCATCTCTGACAAAGTCTTGAGGGTTGCTTGGCCTTTTCTCCCACTTCACAAACACAAGCTCAAGTGTGTGCAGCTGGGTATGATGCCTCTTCTGGGTTTCATGTTTACTTTAATAATCGCGAGAAGGGGGTGACAATAGCTCCTAATGTACGTCTTTGTTTCTCTGCCAGAACCTACACAAATGTCTGAACAACTCCGTTTGGAGGGAAAACACAGAATTCATTACGAGACAAAAAAAAAACACCCCTCCCCCCCCCCCAGAAACATTCAATTACCATGAGAATACTGGAGGTCCAAATACAGCAAACAATGACACAAGAGCCCCTTTAATTTAATTATTTACTTTTATGACGGCTCAAGATTCCATTAGCGCTTTTGAGATCATGCTAATTGGCAACGTGTGCCGGGGGTGCATAGATATCTGAGAGGGTTTGTTGGCAGGTTTTTTACGTTTGTCTTGGAAATTTGGCCAAATCTGTGAATTTACAATCAGACTGCTCAATAAGACGTGGGTTTCAAGTCTTTGTGTCCATTCAGATGAAAGATGGCACATCAGAAATTGGCAGCTAGGTGTTTGTTTTCATTAAGCCACATCAGAGAGATAATTTACCTAAATTATTCTGTTTTGCTTCCCTTCTAAACAAGGTAATTATTTCAATTCCATTTTATAAGAACTCTGTATGATCAATGTAATTTAAACTGTTTTTTTAATAACTATATGGCTGTTCCAGAATGTCTAAGAAACTGTTGTTTTTTTTGTTTGGTTGGTTTTTTTAAAAAAGTTTTAAACAATTGCATTAACGCGTACTACTATAAAATCATTTTTGAATCAACTGGGGAGAAAATACTCTACATCTTCTAGGAAGCTGACAACAATAAAATGGAAAACGACCTGCTGACCCGTGTCTAGATGTACTGAGACCTATGAGGACCATAACAACAAAAATATACAAACTGGGTGATCCAACAGAACAGCAATCTAAAACGCAAATCACAACTGGTACCTTTAGGTTTCAGAAATGTCTTTTTAAAAAGTCGCAAACCATTTTTAAAAAGCTCGGTCGCTAAATCAATTCCTCTAATTCTAAGGAATCTGGTCAACTATCCAGCCAAAATCATCGATGAATTCAGTAGAGTTGAGGTTCGGGATTTAGAAAGACTATTCCAGAAGCTAAGCTTAATCTTACTCTCTTTTTTTCACCCAAATCCAGTTTTAAATAAAAATTTGTTGTCAAGTTGGACCCAGAAAGTGCTTTAGAGTCAGAGCATAAAAATTAAAACACAATCAAATTAACAAAAATTAACTAACATTTTAAAAATTTAATATTTTTTTAAATATTAAATGGAACGAATAAAATATGTTAAATGATCTTGGGGAAAAGGATGAAGAAAATATCTTCATGCCTAAACTGCATGGTCAGGTTTTGGTAATTGTCTGTATAAATTTGCATTCTGCGAATTACATGATGGATCACAAAATCTAAAATAAATTCAGAGTTATTTGCTTTTAAATATTATTAAAATCTCTCCATCATAGGAAGAAAAAAAACGTTTCAAAAAAATCATTTGGAGCTCCAAATTAGTAAATTTATAGCCACAATGAGTGTAAAGTACTGAATTGTTGAATAATTTTAATTTAATTTAATAATTTTTTAATTTTTACACATGGCACACATTCTTTACACGTGACACACAGAACAGGTACATTCATGTCATTGTTTCCCTGTTGCCACTAGAGCCACCTGACAGAAACTAATTGGATATCACACCTTGAGACAATTCACCGGCACATCCTTCTATCGTGGCTCTGCGGCTCCTGCATGAGTAATGCTGAGCATCCCTATTCATGAGCCTGCTCTTTCCTTTACAAACTGCTTCATTCAGCAGCATCTGGCCCTATTCTTCGTCTCGCTCGCCTCTTTTGATGTGGACCCCTGCTCCGTTTTTCTTCGCGCTCCTGTTCAGTTGTCATACCTGAAGATTGTTTTGGATGCGGAGAATGAAGCGGCGGACCCAGGACCGATGGCGCTGACGATGAGGGCCACGCAGCTGGTTGGTGTCAGAGGTTTACGAGCCCGTAACAGTCCTGGAGGAAAACCTGTTGAAGTCTGCAACAGACTTGAAGCCGGAGCAGAAATATGCCTTCAACAATTTAGCCCATTTCATACACTATGTCACTGAAATAGACATAAATTTGTGGTTGCACTGTGACAAAATTAGCAAGGCACTGTACGTGTACTCGGTATTCTGCACCTTTAGTGCTTGCAATGAACGTCTACCTGCTGTTCTTTCAAACAAAAGAAGGTGAACATGATTTAAGCTAGTTTGTAATCTTCATTCCCACTGTTCAACACTAATAAGCAATATCCAAATTAATATATTTTTTAAGGTAGGAGATTTTAGGGCACCCCTGAAGGAATTTGTGTCTCACCGAAGGAATTGCGTGCCCCCCGGAGCTTCAACTGGAGGTTAAAGTTGACAGCGATTTTACCCAATTTGCACAAGGAGGAGGAAACCATGACTGCTCCTAACTGTTGACCGGCCTACGAGGAATACTCAACACAGAGTTAGCTCTCTATCTGATTTGTCACATCTGAAAGGAAAAAGAGATAAAAATCACAAGAAAAATGGAACAATAACTAAGAATGCAAGGATAGGGAAGTCAGTGGCATACAAAATAGCTCTAAAACACAATTTATATTAGGAGTGCAAAACAAAGTTAAAATGCTTATTTCTGGAATTGGTGCAAAATGCCCAGATCAAGGCAACATTAAAAAATGGTTCATATTATTACCAAGCTGTTTGTTGTACAAAACATTTAATGGTTCTCAACTAGAAAACAGAGAATTTCACCTTCAAGTTTGCAAGAGTAAGCCTCTACCTCAAGGTGAGGTGTTCAAGGAACTTTGGTTCCTCTAAGATTCCTGACACAAGCAGGGTTTTTGTGTCAGGGGAATCCCTCTGGAAGTGAAAACCGGGAGAGGCAAACCTCGAAACGTGCTGGAGGCAATGTCTCTTTTAACAGCCTTTCATTTTAATGCCCAACCTTTTTCATCTTAATGTTTTAAAAAAAATACAAATTTCAGAAAAAACAACCTTTCTTTATGAAATGATTCAAAATTCAAATGAAAAAAAGAAATTTAAAAGTCACCTGTTTCAAAATCAATCTTTTGTATAGTTTCCTTTGTGAAGTTCCCTACAGTGTCCACTAGAGAGCGATGTTGACTATGAATCGCAGTCATAATGCTCATCTTGACCGTCAGGCCTTTTTTTTTTTTTACCATGTTACTTTCGCACAGAAACACAAAATGAGTTTGCATGTTCTCCCGCGCATGCGTGGGTTCTCTCCGGATACTCGTTTCCTCCCACAGTCCAGAAATGTGACTGTTAGGTTAACTGGCCTGCTTATTGTGAAATGACCACAGGAGAGAGACACTTTCTAAAATCTCTACATCCAGATAAAATAAAATTAAAATTAAAAAATACAATAAATTGTGTTTCAAAGAATCCTGCCATATCCTGTAAGGTTATGTGATGGGATTCCAACACCATTGGTAATGGTTCCATTTCAAAATGGAGTCATTACCAAAAAATAGTTATGAAAGATCCTTTTAACTAGACTTCAGAAAGAACAACCTGACTCAAATGCCATAAATTAGATTAAAAATTGAAATTTGAAGAGTCAGTGTGATTTGTCAGATGATGGAGCTGCAAAAGGTCATTGTACCGTCTCTCTCTGTTGTCTATATCCAGGCCTGTTTCACATCTGCTACAGAAACCTGGATCCAAAAACTAACAAAAGCCCATCACACTTTCTTCATACAGTTTTTTTTTTTAAACTGTTGCCATCAGACTAACAGTACCAAATTTAAAGCAGAACCACCAGATGGCTACACAGTCTTCTGCCTCCAGCTGTTTAAATGCTGAACTGCTGATAAGTGACTGCAGTTGAGACATATTAAATATGTGCAATAGTTTGATCTGTTATTCAGTCTGTCTGTGTTCTATTCATTAAATGTAAATAATTTGCTTTGGTGTGGTCTGAGCTGTAGGGAGTTTTTGCGTTGGGACTGTGTTTTGGGAACTGAGATGCAAACTGTTTTGAAAGTAGACTACTTAGCCTTTCCCATCCAGTGTAGCGTTTCTGCTTTTCAGTGGCCCGATCCCTCATCTGTTTGTGTGTTTTATTCTGCAAGCAACACCTGAAATGTGTCTCCGTACTCCAGGGCAGCGACTCTTGCATGCTGGCTGGGCAGCATGCCATAACACCACATGTTTAGAAAGGAATGACAGATACAACAGAGGCTGCATTGTCTGGTAGCAGTATGGATTCACTGCAAAACATATGATCATAATATTGCAGATTAAACTATTAGATTGGCCCCAGGCAAGTCAACTGTGATAACTTTCCTTTTCATGCTGTGGCTTTCATTTGGATTTGTGGATAAAGCAGCAAACTGACAGCCCTTCAGAGGGTTTCTTGAGCTCATGTAATGATTTCTGCAGCTGAATTGTATCTGTTTTCCATAAAGTGCAGTCAGAAATTCTGGATATCAGCCATTCTGTATAAGCTTTCAGCTCTGAGAATTACTCAAAGTATCTGGTAGAGGCAATCAGTGATTGGCAGTAAGTAGTAGAGTGATAGATGATCCTAGTCAGTTAAATATCTGCCGTGTCTGCACATTTCACATTTTCTCTGCTGAACCAGGAATAAAAACGAAACAATCAAGAGAGAAGGGAAATGAAAGTGCGGCAGTTGTCCAAATCAAAGTAAAACCCTGATTCTGGCAACACGCCTTCATGGAAGAAAACACAGATTACCTGACGTCTGATATTTGATCGCGATGGTGTCACGAGAGCAGATCTCTGCAGAAAACTTGAAACAGTTTCTTAACAGAAGCATAAAAAAACCCCAACAATGGCATGTACTCCCTCTTCGTTAGAAAATAAACTTTAATCTATTCAGGATATGCAGGTTCGTACACAGATACAGATGCAGACACTCAGCTTATTTTTGCAGCTGTCTGACAGATTAGGAAAGACGGGAAAAAAAAGACAAAAATCACGTCAAGTGATTAACAAAGCATTTTTGTATGTTTCATGTATACAAAGCCGTATAAAACAAGTACAATGATGAAAACTCAAGTCTAAAAAATAAGTGTGTAAACAATTTGTGAATATGTGCTTCTCATGACGCCAGCGCCACCACTAATCGGATCAACCGGTACCTGCCATCGTCGAGGCAGGGTATAAAATACTAAATAAAAAAACAACTGTTCTCCCACTGGTGTATTTTTGTACTGGGTGCTGTAACCTAAAAGCTCTACACCTGTGTAATATGACTAGAATACATAGGAAGACTGCAGAAGTCCTAAGTCAATCTACGCAGGGCTTTGGTAACAGAGCACCATTTTGCTGTTAGTGTCAATCCTCTGGGCGTTCTCCAGCCGGATCGTCTACTTCCATTGGTCCCTTTAAGGAAGAGATGGATGAAGTAACAACATGACAGGCACAGTGGGTGTTTCCAGTCTCCCAATGGACAGAGCCAGCTCCACGTAGCAGTACTGAGGAAGCCCCACAACCTCAGCTCTTTGGGCAAAAGTCTCCAGCCTGGAGCTCAAGTGCTCATTCAGAATAATTTTGCCAGGTATGTTTTTGTTGTTGTTGTTGTTCAGATGTCTGCCTCGGCAGCCAAAGTTCAGCTTGCAGGACTTTGAGTCCTCTCTTCCCCCCGGGGTCTCACTTGGTTTCGGAGGACAGCTGCTCCAGCAGCGGGTTGGCCTCGCTCTCGGGCGTTTTCACGCTGTCGGTCCGCACTATGCAGGTGGGCCTGTGGAGGTTGAGCATCACCATCAGCTGCTGCCTCTCCAGACGGAGCTCCTCGATCTGGGCCTTCAGCTCCGAGTTCACCGTTTCCAGGCGCTCCGATTCCTGAAGAAAGACGTGGAACTATTAGACACATAGAGGCGGTGAAAGTAGTAAACTTAACACACTAACACTTCTTGCAGAGTGGAAAAAGTACTGACTTTGGTAAAAAAAAAATTTATTTTATGTTTTTAATGACTTTCTAAACAAAACCATTCAATTTTGCAAGTAATCTATCCTTCTGAATGTAGTGCATATCCAGAAAAAAGATTTAACTGCCAATTCCATCTTTAAAAATGGTGATAAGTATCACTTTGATAAATACAGACAAATGTCGTTGCTCCCACAATTTGCTAAAGTGCTTGAAAAAGGTTTGAACACAAATGTAGTTTTATGAGATACATAATGAGAAAATAACTGTTCAGGGATGAGGAGTCCTATAAGGTTTTGTGTTGGCCCCTAAGTCCTTAGAATTTATACAAATATTTCAATATCTGTGATCTTTTTTTTGAGGGGGATGTTGTGTTATGCAATTTGACAGACCCTATGAAGAAAAAATAATATTACAAATTTATTTTATAGTACTGTTTTTTTTTTTGTTACCCCAAAAAAGATGGTGGCCTGTTTTTGTAACATGAGTAGAAACAGACCATTTTAGAGATCTTTTCTCTTTCTACTCATGGAGTTTTGTTACCTCATTGTTCCTGAGTCTGTATTTATGGAACAAACGTTTGTATGTGAATCTTGAAATTAAACTAGTTAAATAAAACTTAACCAGATGCCACAGTGGTCATTTTAATGGTGGAGAGCTGCATTAAGCTATTTCTGAAACTTAGTGAAACAAAGTCAGTTTAGTCTTGACCCCAACTTCTCTGCTGCTACTTGGTACATATGGCTGAGTCATGAACCCACCCTTTGGAGGAAGTCGGTGCGTTCCTTCTTTTTGTTTCGGCACCTCGCTGCCGCTACTTTGTTTTTCTCTCGTCTTCGTTTCCTTCTTTCTTCATCTTCGTCCATCTGCAAATAATCACGTAGGGACAGTCACTCCCTGTGTGTTCTGTATATGCTGTCCTGAGCTCCATTTCTTCCATCCATCTTGTTTGCGTCACATATTTCCTCACCTCCGTCTTGATGGCCAGTGGCCTCTTCCCCAGCCTCCCCAGGAAATGCAGCGGCGACAGCATGGTGCCCAGCTGGTGAAAGTCAGCCAACTTCAGCTGGTCGGTGAGGGTGGTGGCCGAGATGCCCGCCAGCGGGCCGAGGCTGGGCAGGGAGCCTGCCGCCAGCGAAGGGTCAGGTATCTGTCCCGGCATCATGTCCAACCCGGCCAAAGCCGTCGCTGTGGTTTGTGACAGAAAAAAAAAAAGGGAACAGGGAAAGATTAGCGAGGACGTTCACAGTCGAGCTGCAGCAATCCAGTATTTAAACGGTTGTAAACTGCCAGTTAAGAGGTGCGACTGACTAAATGTACAAAAATGAAAGAGGAACGCCCATCCTGTTGAAAACGATCAAAGGCATCTTCTGAAAAAAATCTATATATATATATATATATAGATATATATATATATATATATATATATATATATATATATAAATATATATATATATATATCTGTCTTTGTCATCAGAAGTCTTTAAATATCGGTTACCAGTTCCAAGAATGCAATCGAAAGTTGACACCTTTGAAAGCTGTGTTATCTTTCTCGTCAGCTGCTGGTAAATAATAATAATTTTTTAAAAACCAACTCATCGCCGTCAGCAGTTACACACTCATTGTTGTAGTTTCGCATGCAAAGGGAAGCCTGAGCAGCCTTTGCTCTGATCACATAAACAAAGCAGCAATGGCTCCAATCACTTTATTGCTTTTGGACGTTTGTCCATTTCATTTTTTTTTAGGAGGGAATCACAGCAGATCAAAGCCGAGCTGGTGCATTCAATCACCGCCCTTCTTCCAATAATTTAGGGCAGTTCTACAGGGTCTGACCACAGCCATCTTTAACGCAATCAGGGAGGAATTAGGGACACGGTGGGGCAGGAATAAAAAGGAAGAGGCTGGGGAATTAAGACGTCGCTCTAATTGCTCTGAGGTTGAGTTGAGTTGGAAAACCTCTGATGGTCAAATAAAAACCAGATGAGAAAAGACTCTACCCTGCCCAGCCCTGCGATCTGAGAGGAGAGGGAGGAGAGGGGAAAGAAACGGGCAGAAACAAATCATTTATCCACTAAACCACCTTCACACCTGAAGCCTGATCAACCCGAAGCTCGAGTTGACAACAAACGGAGATTAGCAAGAAAAGCCCGGGGTCACGCCGATCGTCAAAAGAGGCACATGATAGCACTGGAAGTTTGAGATTAATAGCTTTATTCACATTCGCTTCCTGAGCTTTCAGCTGCAGCTGAACCTCCACAGGTTCGCCTCCGACCGAACAAAGCTCCTCTCATATGGAACCAACAAAGACGCGTATTGTGAGGCGCTGCGAAAACAGCTGACTCTGCTGGTGGGTCTACTATCCGACAGCCTCAATGACTGGATTGAAAGTTAGACTATTTCTCTTTGGTCCTCTCCCCCCACTCCCAACCAGTATAGTTTAAAAAACTCAAGTCTATTACAAAGGCAGTAAAGGAGGTCATAAAACGCAGGGTTATGTAACTGGGCTCTGATGAGCTCCACCCAGCTTATGCACCAAGTTTGGTTTCACAGTTGGGACTGTAATGCATGATGGAGACCAAACAAGTGAATCAATACTGGAAGGATTTCAGGCTCTAGTGTAGATGTCACAGAACGTTGCACAACACGTAAATACATCGTAAACAAACCTTAGACAACTTTGAAATTCCCTGTGATTGTCTTCATCTTTACATATAATAATATATATTAAATATTTCTTAATTGTCCTTCATGACATTTCTGTTACTCTGGAAAATGGAGCCTGCAGCTCATGATTCACTTTTATTACCCAAGTCCTCGCAGCCCTTCCCTCCTCTGTCTCGTCCACTGTACATTTGTTCAAAGTTACACTACATGGCAGCCAGTGTTTGCTTCAACAGCAGAGAAGAGGAATAAGACATAGAGAAAAAAAAATAATAATAAATTCTTGCTCCCCACCCTGTGACAGTCCTAGGAGAGATTAGGCGGCGTGTTCAAGAATTTCTCATTTTGCAGACAGGATGTCAAAGAACAAGGGGAACTGATCAGGAGAGATCCACTACATCAGCTGCAGACAAAACCAAGATCTCAATAGATCACTGAGGGATTAGGCGTGTTTGTGCTCATTTCTTACTGATAGGTACAGATGTAAAATCTGAATTTTTTTTTGTGGAAAACTTCCGATGAGAAGTTTTCCACAATGTTGTGCTCTCACACAACATGTTTGAGTTTACAGTCATTTACAGTCATTGCTGTAAACTCAATGCAAATCCAGCTCTCAGCCAGAATAAACCTCAGACATCCTGGTGAGAAATTATAGAAATGCTTTTATTTAAACGTCGCCACCGATACTAAAAATAGCTCAATTCGAGTCCTTTTGAAGCTGTGGTGTACATTTTTTTAATCAAGTGTGACGCAATTAAAACAATCTAAACTGACTCAAACGCAGACAGGACTGATCAGAGCCAAACAGAAGCAGCACTTTAAATGGTCGCCAAATGAAAAATTTATTATCCGTATAATAAAATAACAATTTCTGAGTAATCAGTTTTAACATTACTTAGGCATGATTTAATGCAACAATGTGTTCTTGAAAAATATTTTGAATGGAAAGCCCTTATTACTTTGTAGTCTAGCTTATCCAAACTTGTAGAAAAGCCACCACATTTATTCAGCATGTAAACATAAACAGCACTACTCGTCTGCGTGGAGTCAAGTCAGATAAAACGAAGCGATCTAGAGGCAGATTTGCCAGCAGCCCAAAAACAAAGAAGAGTTTCAAGCTGCAAGCTTTTCCAGAAAAGTTCGTTTTGTTCTATTCTTGGAAAGTCTGAGCAGAAACGTCGCTGCTTTTAACCTTCGTCTCAGATTGTGAAAATCCCTCTCGCAAACTCGACAGCCATCCGAGCCTCGAGACATGAAACTCTTCAGAAGCCCCGTCTGTGCGACACGGGTGGGAGGGGGGAGTTTGCTGATGTGTGCCTTGCAGGGCATAATTACAACACTAGAGGATGAGTCAAAGTGAATTCTATATTTTTGAAAAGGAGGGTATTTCTGCGTGTGTGTTTGTTTCCTACCCTTCGAGCAGCAGCTTGCAGCTCACGATTAGCGGTCAGTGTCTGGATGATGCAACTGCGTTTCAGCAGTGGAGCACAACGAGCTACTGCCGCACCATTCCGGCTTATCGCCTACAAAACTAAACCAGCGAGTTTGGGTGCAGGAGCCGGGAGTGGAAATGCCAACTACTACACACAGAGAAATGGAAGCCGACTCTATTCATCCTCTGGCATTCATCCCAAGAGAAAGATCTGCGTTATCTGAGTTAGCAGGAGGTGGAGAGGAGGGGGGTGGTGTTGACCAGGCAGGTGGTGCAGTTCACCGATTTTGTCTGCTCGCATAATTTATCCATCTTCAGCTTTACTAAACATGTCCGCTTCCTGAACGCAATTAGCGGGGCCAAGGAATTCAGGCTCCTACCTGCAGGCAGAGGCACGGCCAGGGGCCCCATTTCCTTATTCAATTTAAAGGTTCAGCACAGGAGGGGCGGGGAGCGGTGCTGTAAGGGTTCTGATACATTTTTAAATTAAGTCAAAAGTTTGTACTTTATCCAGTGGTCAAAGTATAAATGCAAAAGTTACACATTTTGGGGCAGCTCTTACATCACACAAAAACCAGGTGATGGATGGAAATTTAGATAATGGAATTAGGGAATAAAGTGTCAAACTATATTCCCTTACATACTTTTCCAAACTGTGTGAAAAGCCTGGGAAAGGGCGCAGGTTTCCCAAGGCTGCGCTACTCTTACAAGCTTCTACTTTATAAAAGAAAGCATTATAACTTTAAGAGTTTCTACCCCACAAAAGTACAGAATTTGCAGGAATAAGAGCAGGGAGAAGAGAATCTGCAGCCAAGGCGCACTCTCTCAATCTCCAGGCCAAGGTCTTGGCGATCATAATTATCGTCTGCACTCAGCCGGGCCTTCGCGCTTGTGCTAAGTTACAGCACTTTGCAATCCTTCTGGGGGGCGGGGGGAAACCGGGGAGTTTGGCAGAGACTCTCCTCGAGGACAGGACACTTAAAACTCCAGATATATGGTATCAATGCGTCTGCAGCCCTTTGTTCTATTTTCATTGGAGCGTGGCGGCCAGACACGGAGCGTGAACTAAAAGTCGGCTGCGATCGAAAGTGGAAGTTGTGATCAAAACACATTTCATTTCAGCTTTTATTTCTTTAGATATTCTTTCCACAGACAGACGGGACTATTGTGAAGAGCTATTCTGTTCACATTTAATCTGTTGTCTTTATTGATGATGCTGAAATACATGCATGAAGCACTTCTGGAGAACTAAGCCTAAAAATTTCTGTTCTCGTTTTATTTTGTTTCCCCCGCTGTGAGATCATTGTCTGGAGGAGTCCTTGGCTCGCTTCATCCTGTTCAAACACACATCTTCACCGTGCATCTGGGTGGTCCTGGTTGACTTATTATAATGTTAGCATTTGGGTTTTTCTTTTTTTCTTTTGTTCCCCCCCAAGAGTAGACCGCACGGCAGCGAGTTTGAGCTCGGCTCAGGGAGGGATTAAATTAATCAAAATATACAAAATACAGACAAAAGCTCTGTACGCCATGTAGAGATGGCTTCTGTGACAAATCTAAGGCAAGCTGTGAGCAATCCCTGACAAGCACATTCAGACAATTTGATTTAATCCAGCCTGCTGAAGCAATCACCGGGCGTTGCGCAACGGCCGCTTGTCACTCGGGCGCTCTTTTAATACTTTGTCCTCGGATGTTTCCTCATCTGCAGCGTGTCAAGCACACACTTGCACAGCGCAGGCGCTGCTGGAGTGATCAAACAAGGTTCAGTGTCTTCGAAACCAGGAGCAAGAGATCAGGGTTTTGGGTCAATATTTTCTGACAAGGGTGCTTTTTGTCTAAATTTAAATAAAAAAAAAGAAAAACTGGCTGCTGTCCCAAAATGGCATTCGAGAACTCTGGAAGTCATATCTATGGAAAAAAAAATAATACATTTTTCTTTCTGGGT
The DNA here is from genome assembly GCF_019740435.1 of Gambusia affinis. NCBI lineage: Eukaryota > Metazoa > Chordata > Actinopteri > Cyprinodontiformes > Poeciliidae > Gambusia > Gambusia affinis. The sequence goes on from NC_057889.1 coordinate 11,866,511, forward strand.
TACACCTTTTTGGGCGTTCATGTCGAGCACTGTTTTCATAAACCATGTGGAAAGGCTTATGAGCGGGTAATACTGATAATGTGATACCCAGAGCAGTGAATAGCTGCTCTCCCAGCAGTAGTATTAGTACCACTGAGCTGTTGCATAGTTGGCTCGCTCGCCTGCAATGCGTCTGCTGTCTATTCAGCGAGCTGGAGCGCAGCCCGGCAATCCTACCTCTCCGGAGACGCGCTGGAAGGCATTTCTACTTAAAATAAACTCTGTACGCCCGCGTTCAGCCTCCGAGGGCCCCCCACCACCACAACCGTCGGTGCCCGCGCTGCTCGTCGGCTCGCCAGCCCTTTCCCATTAATCCACCGCAGTGTTCCACTTATGCGGAAACCATCTCGCGGATGTGTCCGGGCAGGAGCTGGGGCATTTAAACCCTCCACAACACACACACTCAGACACAAAGGAAATATATATATATGTATATGCATATTTATTTATAAAGCGTGTAAATAGTTTCCCCAGTGAGCCGTGTATATTTCTACGAGCATGCAACTGCACCAGGTGATGGGACTTTCCTGCAGGGTGAACCTTTGAACTTGTAAGGGATGAAACCAACACAAAGCCACAAACACAAGCCACCACAACAAATCCTCTTTAATGTTGCACCCATGACCTTTAACCTTCAGGTCACTGAGTGCAGAGATGCTGGCCTAGACACAAAACGTGTCTCCTTCCTCGTTTAGCGTTCGGCTGATTCAAACGTGTACACGGTGACGAGCCAAAGCAAAGAAGAGTAAGGCGGTCTGAGCTCACAGCCTCAGCTGAAAACTTCACACTTCATTCACATCACTCATGTTTCAAGTTGAATTAGCCAAGACATGATTTGTCTTTGTGTCCGTGTGCAGTGGAGCAGAAGTTGGAACTCAAGGGAGCATCTCAATTAGAAACAAAGCAAACTGAATAGATTTGATATGCTTCATACTTACTCAGAGGGAACTTGTCAGTCGTCTTCTGTCAATGATGAACCGCGTTTGGACGCCCTGCAGGAGTAAAGAGGATATTTGTCACAATTCGGAATTTGCATGCTAACAAATCAACTATATTTTAATTTTTTTATTTTTATTTTTAAAAACAACGAAACAAATGAGCAATAAAATAAATCCCATGTAAAAAATATATAATGGCATCAGCCAGAAATGCACTGAGAAATTAGTTGGAGACCACAATCCTTTCCTGTCGTACTGCTCCCAAGAAAGTCGGGTACAAAACCGAGGCGCACGCAACAGAACGTCTCATACATCAACTCTGTCGCAGGAACATGTTGGATCTGCCTTGACAAAGTGTTTATTTTTAAGTATTCTTTGAATTTGTGGTCATCTTGTATAACCGCTCACTCAACTGCAACTGCAGTCAGTGGAAACAGATGAAATACGGTTTTTGGAAAACAGTAAATTATTAGAATGAAATATACAAGAGGACTACTGGTCATTCATGATTTATGAAAACACATTGTAATATGGAACAGTTTAAGTGCATGGGGAGGAAATGGATTGTTTATGGGCACATAATAGAAGTTAGAAGGGAAGAAATTAAACACATTAGTGTTAGTTCTGCATGCAAATTTATTCAGAAGAAAAGCTCACTTTACTTTTATGGCAGTTACCACTATTTCTCTCTTTGACTAGCTCTTTCACTAAGGCTGCACAAGTTCATGAAAATAGGTGATTGCAGTATCTTTGCTGAAGATTGTGACAATAATTTTGATTTCTATTAATACACCTTTTCCAAGTAAGAGCTGCACAACACATCATCTGTGTATCAGTGTGTATTCATGAGATTGCAAATGATTGTTTGAAATGTAATATTTGTTGGGTTATTATTTCAAATTGCGATGAATCACATTCTGGATCTCAATAAGATATTCAGTTTGTTGGATGAATGTTGAAGGCAAGGTGGCTCTGTTAATGGAGAACATCTATTCCCAGAGATCACTATTTCAGTTAACAGCATCAGACTAAACATACAGTAGAAACAAATTGTAGAAATTACAATTGCTTTTCTAGATGACAGCTATGACTAACTGTATAGTATAAGAGGACATTACAAAGATGATTGCCATTCAACACCTTCTGCATTTCTAATTCATACTGCATCAAATTAATCTGTCATTTGACAGTATTTTTGTATGTTTTACATCCTTCTTTGAGGCCCATATGATTTTTTTTATTTTAAATCTAATCTGAGACTAATTTTACACCAGACACTATTTGCTTGCCGTAAAGCCAGATCAGGGGTCAGAAACATTTACGATCCAAAGAACCATTTTAAATCTAAATTTTCCAAAATTAATATTAAGTAGACCTGCAAAACCTACCTAACCTTTTGGAAAAAATATGCGAGAAGAGATTTTAATGTGCTAACAATAACTACTTTAAATAAATTGCTTGCTTAGTGGTGATATTAAAGAGCCATGATTTTATTATCTATTTGGAGTTTCAAAAGAAAGAAAAGCATCACTGTTTCCTATAAATATGGAAGGCTGTGGAAAATCCATTGGTAGGTAGTTCACAAAACTTTTTTATTCCATTTATACATCAAAATATGACTACATTCAAAATGATTATTGGCCAAAGTTGGCAGGAGCCACTCTAGAGGGCCTCTGGAATCACAGGTTCCAGATCTCAGAACAAGATGAATATATGTCTAAACCAGGTCCACTTATAATTGACAAAAGTCTAAATCAGATCAACGTGTTAAAATTTGGTCTGATGCTCAGTAATAAAATGTATGAAACAAAAGCAAAATTAACACAAATGGATGCATTAAAGACTAAAGAAACCTAAACACTCCTTTATTATTTATGGTGCTACTCTGTCAATTTCAGTAGGGGGCTGTTTTTGTAGGGGCCCTTATTAGAAAGTAGTGACCGGGGCCCCACAGTGCCTCAAAAACGTCTCTGCTATTGGGCGTCTAACTGCTGCAGCATTCGGCTAAGCTAGCGGGCAACTTCTGTACAACCTGCTCTGTGTGAGAGAGAGAGAGAGAGTGTGTGTGTGTGTGTGTGTCTGTGTGTGTGTGTAGTAGCGTTACATAACCGTCTTCAACAGGCTGACGGACATTACGGATGATGGAAGATGAAAATATCTCCAGACAGAGGCCAGATATCGAGCTGGAAAAACGACAGTTGCCACAACAGTTGGAACAACAACGTCCCTAACGGCTCCGTTTGTGGCAGCGGCGGACGGAAAACTTTACAGCCGTTCAAAAGCCGAGCACTTTTCTCGATAAAAATGAGTAAGAAACCGCACCTAAATATGTGCAAATAACTCATCAATAATGTCGCACAAGCCCTCACGTCAAGCTAAACTAATAGTGTTATAAATCCTTTACGACGTGGTGGAAAGAAAGTGCGAAAAACAATATGCAAATATTGAACCAAAGAAGAGGAAAAAAGGTGGCTGCGCGCTAGATTAAGAGCAGACTGTTAAAACACACACTTACCTGTTTTGCGTCCAAATCAGTAAAAAAAAAAAAAAATCCCGCAATGTGAGAGTAAACGTCAAGCTGAGGCAGTCAAGAGTCAGACAGCTTTAAGGACTGAGCGGAGGTCGTTGCATCAGCCCGTTTAAGTACCAAGTGAGAGGCTCAGGAATGCGGAACACACGGCTCCCAGACGTAAGCATGGATGAAAATAATGCGAGAGGAGGCCCCAGAGGCGCGGTGCTGTGTTGGCTCCACCCATAGCAACCAGAAAACACACAGAAACAGACAGTAGGACAGACTGAAACAGAAACAGATACCTGCAGCCGAGTTCAGACTGGTGCATAAACCCATCCACACATGGCCGCCGCTGCAAACGGGTCAATAAATACAGAGACGGAATGTAGAAACGATCCAACGCAGTGTTTATCATTTTACAGGAGTTAGAGGCCAAATCTGAAACAAGTCTCACCCGGCTCTTTATTAACACGAAAACGAATAAACAAACAAACAGATAAACGACGCGAAAGTAGGATTGTATGTAATTTCAAATGAATTAAAAATAGACTTTATGTTAAAAAGCTGATTTAATTTAAGAGCTATTAAGACGTAATTGGTAATTAATGAGATAAACATCAGCTAATTAAATTCATTAATCAATAATATAATAAATTTATGCAGCATAAACAGCTGGGACCGGAAGAATAATCAAACTATTAAAGCATGATAACTTCTTAACCACAGTTGATTAAAAACACAGTCAAAGTACAGTACTTGGAGTCAATTACATGCCAAAAGAGTAAAAGTTTGTTTTGAGACCATTGTGTCATTTCTCTTAATGTGATTATCTAGGACCGGCCCAAAAATTGGCGAACCAAGATTCTGCTAAATGCTCCCACGCCATTAAGGAATCCTCAGGAGCCTTAATTATTCACACAGAAATTGTTTCGTTGTTTTGAAGAAACTGTTTCTACTAGAATTTAATAATTTATATTTTTTTATCTATTCTATATTTTTTTTCTTTTTCAGGTTTTACCATTAAGCATTAATTATTTGATTATGCTGACATTTTTATAAATTTAGTTTTGATTAAACAGTGCATTGATATTTTCTCCATTGTTCCAAACATCAAATCTAAAAATTATTATAGTTTTCATTTAAGCCAATCAACATATCATAAAAATTAAATTGACCTTGAGAATTTACATGTTTACCGAGAATTACCATTATGTTAATTTCTTTCTTTGGATTTTGATTCAGCCAGGCCCACGTCTTATCTGTGGGGGGCTTGCATGGCACATTCTGCTCAAGGCCCTGTGCAACATCGGGTCGGCCCTGGAAATATTTTAATATGTTCTCTGAACAAATAAATATAGATCAATTTAAGTATTTCAAATTCTTTCCTTCAATGTGCTCCGTAGCATATGACACCACTACATAATTATTTACTGGTGTGGAGTATTTAACATGATTGCATTATTTCCACTGGTTGGAAGAATAAAGTCAGATTACAAAATGTTTGTTTCTTTAAGCCTTTATTATGTATAATTAAGTTTAAGACACTGAACATGCCAATTAACAGCTCACAAAAATAAATAATCTATTATCTGAGTAAAGTTAATCTGGTAGCTCCGTTATTAATGCAAGAAAAGAAAAAAAACACAAATTTTTATCTCTTTTTTTTTAACTCTCAAAGAGAGCCCTCTTGTGGATCTTGTAGCGTCCTGGTCAAAGGTTTTGGCAGTGACTCAGATGTTTTGTAGTCTTTGTGTTCGCAGTTTTTGTGGTGACAGTTCACACTTTTTCTAGATGCTTGTTCAGACTGATCGTGTCAGTTATTTGGAAAGAACTTTCTGTGTTTCAAAGCTTTCCGATAAAAAAAATATTTACACAGTTAACCTCTTTTGTACTATAGTTAAGTCATCGGGATCAAAGGTGAGAATGTGAAAAAGTACTGATCTAATTGCCAGATTGAATGATACAACAGAGGCGCTTCAGATCATTTTGCAAGTCTGTTAGCTGCTAAAGAAATCATCATAGTTTCAGATACAGCTCATGTCCATTTCATTTCTCCTCAGTTTTTATTGCAGCTTGAATAAGTAAGAGAAACTTGAAACGCATGAATTTATTTTTATTATTATTATTATTTCTCTATCTCTCAGAACATTGCTGAAAAACTTTAAAATGACTCACTCAGTTGCTTTTTTACCACTACTGGCAACTAAAGCTTGCTGCATTTAAACAGAAAATCATTTAATTTCATATTATCCAGTGGTATTCCAAGGTTATGACCTGCTGAGCAGAATTACATTTAGGGTCCTTTCAAATGGTCCAGGCCTGATCATTTTTGCTTTCTTTACTCTAAATAACCGATTACTGATCCAACAATGACTTGAACTGATATGACAGAATGTGCTTTGCTGGACAGTCACACAGGGAAATTATTCATTAATAAATAAAACGCATTAAGAATGAGTTGCTCATTTCAAACTGTTTTATTTGTTCTATGTTTAATCTCCTTACTAATTTTTTGAAGCTTCTAATAGATATGAATACGCAAATAATGTTTGAGGTATGGTAATATTTGTCTTCTGTGAACACAGGTTTGAGTGTTTTCTCCTTATTTCTGTTGCTAAGGTGAAGAGAAGGGTGCAGAGAAGTGAAATTAAAATAATATTTAGATCCTTAACAGAGAAATTGCATGCTTTTTGCAGACATCAGCAAGTTAATGGCATAATTATGGCTGCTATTTATTTTAGTTAATAAATAGCAGCTATAAGTTAATTTGATTAAATAACTTAGAGTTAATATGGTTGATTGGTTACCTGCCACAAATCAAACATGTAGGATTCAACCCCAGTAACGTTTAATAGGGTTGAGGTACTGGGCAATCCAGAAGCCTGCAAAACAGACCCTTAGCATGATGCATGATGTGACCACCATCATGGAATATTTGATATCCTTACTGTGCTTCCTCCATCTGTAACTATGGTTACTGTGACACAACAGGTTAATATTTTTCAGAAATTTTTTTATCTTTGCAGACATCTGGAGATTTCAGTAGAGCTTGTAGCAGTAGAATTTGTAGCAGGTGCTTCTATAATCCTGTTTTCCATCTTCTCAGCCATGTTAACTGGCTTTATGTGGACAATGTAACTGGTATTCCAGCAGCTTCAAACTGGTGATAGACTTGAGCTTTGCCAAATAAAGCAAATACCCAGAAGTAAGATTGCATTAATCACCTAAACAATTGGCAGAATTTAAAACTCAATCAGCAGCATGTTATTTATTTTTATTATAGTAAAATATGATTTGTAAATATGCATACAGATGATAAAGATACTATCATTTCAAAATAAAAAATGGAACATGACAAACATGTATTTAGGCTCAGAGATTTGATGCTGGTTGTTGCACTTATGAGCACTAATAACAAAATTTGATATTTCTCATTCATCCATTTGTAAACTGTTAAAGTGAAAATTGTTTAATGGGTTTTAGGTTCTAACTCTTCCCATAATAGCAATGGTGCATTTATAAGCCTTTCCTGGGTGAATTAAAGTTTGCTCAGGGTCCACAAGATTGAAGAAGGCCTCCAGTAGATGCAAAGTCTGCTAAAAACCACAGATTAGAGCTCATTTTATCTTCAGTGAAAGCCTTTAGTGCATTAAGATATTGTAGAAAATACATAATGTTAATCAAGCTTCCTTAATGCATCTTAATTTTATTGAGGAAAAGAAAGCAGAAGCTGCTTTGTGAAACCCGAAATATTCTTCAACTTTTTGCTGCTCTCTACTTTTAATATTGCGATAAAATTTTAATATATCACAGTGGAACAAGTGATCAGTGGAGCCATTTTTCATTATTCCTTTTAATACATGTCAGATTTTATCCACACCATTATCTGGGGCTCTGTTGGGTTTAGCAGGATGCCAGCTCAACTGTTCCACCTAGAACAAGCAGCTGAGTTATTAGAGGCTCACCGAAATATCCCTCTCTGTTCCTTATTTTAGATTCTAATTTGGTTCCACGGTGATTTATGCCGCGCATCTGAGTGGAGGTCGGGACGGACCGTGCGTCACAGTCGCTCCTAACATAGATGACAAATTTTAGGGGAGACATTTGGAGTTAATAAAGCAGAACTGAGCTGGCAAACAGACGGATTTCATAAGCCTGGAGGGTCCTGGATATGAGTGGCTCAGACAGTGCAGAGGTTGTCCGTCCACTGCAGGTCTGAACTTCCAGCTGAAGTATTTGCTGCAGGCAGGAAGGCAGCCACAGATGTCACTCAGCACATGAACACACATGGCTTGGACTAATTTGGCGCTTAGATCCTTTCAGAGAAAGCGGTCCCTGCCAAAAACAATAAGCTGTTTGTTACACAGAGGGAGCATGCAGTGCATTATATCTAATAGAGAGCTGTAACCATGAGCCAATGCACAGACAAGATTATAAACACTATCATTAAGTGAGAATTGAGAGAAACCCAAAGCGGGGCGTATTTAAACAATGCACTTTACTGATTTAACTTTTTAAATCATGTGTCAACACACTGTACAGTCAGGATTTTCATCTGGTATGATCCTCCAGAGAGCTTTGCATAAAAACATGATCCACTGCGAACTTTCCAACACCTGCCAGAATGATGAATGGAGACAGAATTCAGTTTGTGGTTTTGCAGCTCAGACTTACTCCAGCACAGGTCTGGCTTTGTGGACTCCAAGGTGAAAAGCAAACGAACTGCATTTTGAATGTAAGCAAGCGTTTGTTATTTTAAACTGTTTTGATAAAACTAATAGTTTTATAGGCTGGCATTCACAGGAAGTGTAGCAAATAGTAAAATACGGTTATGTAATTAAGAAAATTAAAGAAAAAATCACGAGTGACAGAGTCCTAAGAATAACCCTTAATGAGTACATCACATCTGGTTAAATGTTGCATGTAAAACTAAGATTAAATTTCAAGGTAAAATTAGATTTTTGTGCTCTTTGCAGCGGATATCCAGTTAGGTGCAAGCATTTTTAAATAACAGTGATCTAAAGTCTGAGCTTAACAAAATGTGACCTGGAAGTGGTCAGGGCACAATGTGTCAAAGAAAAATGAAGCTAAGAAAAAGAGGCTGCTGGAGCAAAGTTGTCTCTGAGACATTTTGACAGATAAACCCCAGTTGTGAAAACAAGGAAATAGCAGTTCTCGTAGTCTTTTCATACACAGAACTCTCCCAGTACTAAATTGCTGCTAGTGCTTGCATAGCACCAGTTCTTTCTCTTTCCACTTTTGCAAGCATCACCCATAGCACAACAAACCGGTGCTAACTCAGGACCACAAAGGAGCCTTTTTTACCAAGAGCTTTTGTTTCTGATCTGATTAAATTATGACAAATCAGTAAAGATGCAATACTTTAAACGTTAATAAAAACTAAAATACCAAGTGGAATAACCTATATTAATGTCATATAATAAAGGGAAGTTTAAACATTTACAAATAACATGCATTTGTGGTTGAGAATACTCAATATTTGTTCAGAAGCTATAAAATCCTAAAAATAAATAAATAAATAATTTGACTCAGCAACCTTTTGTCCTGAAATGTTGCATATTAACTTTGTGCTCTTTTCCTCTTTGACAGACGTTAAGAGCTTGTTTTGGTTTTCTCTGCCCTTTTCACCAGGAGAGGCAGATCTCCCCTCAATCAATCTGGGGATTTTTTTTCTCTCCACTGTCATCAAATGCTTGCATGCAAACTCAGTGTAAAAGGCCTGCAGGTGACTCCTTGTTTGTTTTGACTTGTTTTAAGCCAAAATAGATAACCAATGTGCAAACAAATCAGTTTTTTAAAATCTTCTGATTAAATTGATAAGAATAGCTCAAAGGGAACTGTTTTGTCTTTTGTATTAACCAACATCAAGTTTTTGGGAAATACCCAAAGAACCAGACGCTTCCAGACACAAACTTGACTCACCATCCATATCACTGCAGACATAATACACAAAGTTTATTTTCACCGCCGCTCTATTTAACTTCCTTCCTTCCTTTTATTCTTCTTTCCCAATATTTTCAGACAGTTGTACATTGCAACAGAAAATATCTGTTAAGGTGGAAAGCCCCACACTGAAAATCAATGTCAAATTTGTGAATAATGTGTTATTGTGGAGTGATGGTTTCTGATTTCTGTGAAGCTGAGAAAAACTGACTTAAGTTTTATGTATTTTTGGATATTCTGGGATCATTCTGTCAGAATCAGTCAAATGAAACAAATATTTTATAACTAAATACTTATTTCCCATCCTATATATACAGAATATTTGATATGTCATCTATTTCATATACTTCTCTCTCAAAAAACAGCTGGCTTAAAGAATAGAGTGATCCTATTTTCAGTTGAGTAAAACTTTGCAGTCTTCCTTCATCAAGATATCAATTCAGCATTTAATGTTTCACTTTTAACTAAAATATTTATAATTTTTTGTTTACATTGTGAGAGAATTAGGCAAACTATCTTAAAAACAAAGACCTAAATAATGCGTTACTATTTTACAAAATACAGTCCTTTGCACAACTATGCATCTTCAATTTTACCTCATTTTGAAACATCCAAACCTAATCTTCGGTATATTGTATAGATCAAAACAAAGTAGTGCATTATGGTGAAAGGGAAGACAAATGGCAATAAAAACATCTAAATCTCCCCTGAGTCAATAGGTTTTAGAATCTATTACAACAGCTGCTAGTTTCTAGTGCTCAGTCACTGACTATGCAAATTCATTTTTATGTTTTATCACAAGTTCTGGACTGGACTGTGAATCTCTGTCCCAGTCTCTTTGCAGACTCTAAACGGTGCCACATTCACCCAGCTGTTCTCACACACCGATGCAGATCATTGTGTGAAAGTGTGCAAACATTGGTAGGCAGCCCGGCTTTAGATGCTTTGCTCAGATTCACATCAACATGTGGCAGACAACGAAGCTGTAATCAACCCACAACTTCTCATCAGCTGCTGTGGAAATCTGCCACTCCTCCAGAGATATTGTGGCCATCTTGAGTGTCTCTCACATAAAAACTCATGCATAAAATCTGAATGAAACATAGGGAAGTTTGCGATTCGAATGTGACAAAATGTGAAGATGCTACGGCAAAACACTCCTGAAAAGGCAGTGAGTTCAGGCACGTATCTCTCTGTGTTAGACAGCAGTGCAAGGTTGCTCACTCCCAGGATTACTCATGTTAAGAAGCCCAACCTTTCCGAATTGATTTATCCCTGTAAATATAGCACTTCCTTGGGAATATTACAGCAAGCGGGAGACAGAGTGGTCAGGAGGTGTGTGAGACAACACACCAGGAAACAGTGAACAACAGAGGAAAAAATAGAAAGCTAACGGCCTGTATCCGAGCAGGCAAAGCTAACTATGTCACACAGTGAGGATAAGAAGTAAATTAATTGCAAAAGCCGTTAAGTGTTTCCATAATTTAGATCTTATTAATTAGGGTCATCATGTCAAAACTTTACTTTTCACTTCATTGCAGCACATATAAATCCCGCAAAAACAATAGAAAATATTTGTTTTTCTGTGCAGTTCTGCTCAGAGGTTTCATAGAGAAACTCATAATGAATGTCATATTATTTTCTTAGAGGTTTTTTAAGTTCCATTTTTGTAGATTTGAAATTACAATTCTAAACCCAACTTATAATAAGTCTACAAGCAAAAAATTGGTGATAAAGTTTGAATTTATTGTGGTATTTCGTCAGTTCAAAAAGGATTAAAACTATACACAGAGAATCAAATATATGCTTACATCCTAACTAATATCTTATAAATGTTCCTTAGCAAGTTGTAGAGAAACAGTGCATGTTTTGTAGCTAGATGCAAGATTTTTGTCTAATTTTGGTTTCATACTTGACCACAGTTTTTCCACAGAAATCATAGAAGATGTTGGATTTTAATTTCCAAAGCTGGTGAATTTGAATTAAATTTAATCATTTTTTTATATTTTCTAAAACAATCAATCTCTCTACTTTTACAAATGGTTGTTGTTTATTTTGTGAACCCTTTCCATAAATATAGAAAATAAAAAAATACATAGTAACCCATTTTAAAGCTGAAAGATATCTAATAACTTTCAAAAGCCTTGTGACATTAGTATCCTTCTGCATTTGATAGAAAGCATGTGCATGTAACATGAGAAAATGTGAACATATTGAAGGGTTATCAATACTTTTTCACCATGATACGAACCAAAAAATAGCCTAAAAATTGCCTTCTAAAAATGTTCCTAAATATGAGAATAATTATAGGTTGATAAAATATAGCTAATTGAGCAATATTTCAAAAGGTGTGTTTTTGCCATTCATTATTAACAAGGTACTACGATATAAGTCCTTCAGTCAAGCAAACATAAATGTCATTTGACATGTTCTGAAAAACGTTCTCTCTGTGAAAGCCAGAGTAAACCCATGTAAGGTTAATTGCCTGTAAGGGTGTGTGTGTGTGTTTGGGTATGTGTGTGTGTGTGTGTGTGTGTGTGTGTGGGTGTGTGTATAGTTATTTGTCTATGTTGCAACCTGTCCAGGTTGTACCCTGCCTCTTGCCCAATGACTGCTGGAGAGACACCAGTGTGGATTGAGTGAGAAAAAAACAGAACTGCAACCTATGAATTTCAACACACTGCCGAAACCATGCACACACTAACAAACCCTCTCCACATTCATTTTTGAATGTAATGTTTAAATATCAGTGGATTTTAGTTTTATATGATAACAATTATTATAACGTGAAGGTCTAGCCATAAAGGAATAAGGAATAGAGAGTGTCAGTGTCAGTTTGCTTTTAGTGACCCCTGCTGACGGATGATGAAACTGCGCCTCAGTCGGTGTCCCACATTTTTAATGATCTGCAATGTATGTACATTAAATTAAAATGTACCAGATTCACTGTGATATTAGGCTAATGTAATAATAAAATTTTACTACCTGTTGAAGTACAATCATCAACAAACGCCGTTTAAATAGCTGTTTGTGCAGAAAAGGGGAGTTAAGCAGGATTAATTATTGCCAGTAACGCTTCCAGTTTGCGGTTCCGAGAAATTGTCAATTTACCAGTTGGACCAATTGCCGTAATTTGCGTTCAGGGAGACCTGTATAATTGATGAGAAAAGTACGGCTCTTGTTTAGATTTTTTTCAATAGAGCCAGAGCTGAAATATGACACCCGTCGCCATGGAAACAAAACAACTGCAGTCATCCAAATATGGTCAAAGGAAGCGACAGGATACGGCAAAATGCGTGTTGACATCACTCTCGGTCGTCACGGCACGCACAGACGTGCGTTGACTGAAGGGACTCGTGTTCCCTCGGCCGTGACAGCAAACACGGAGGTATGAATAAATAATTAACGTGGAGATTCTGCGGCTCCCACTCGGTTTAAGCACAATTTATGTAACTCGGAGAATAAAAATAGCACGGTGACGTATTTCTGAAGCGACATGCCGAAAATGTCAATATTCTTGACGTGTAAGAATTTATTTTTATGATCTTTATGATTTTTGGTTTTTTAACACAAATGTTAGATTATTAAAATGTAGAATGTTGTTAGATGTTGTAAATGCATTTTATCATGAGTTATTAAAAGCAATTACTGATCTATTATTTATTTTTTTTAATTAATTACATTAATTGAGTAGTTTGTCTTTCAGACAGATTTTTTTTTTTTGCTCATAAAATCCTCAAGGGCATTAATCAGCACAGCACAGCGATAATGGAAACAAAATGCCGGGAACATGATAAAGAACCTATTCATAGAGGTTTTTCAATGTGTCTGAACCCTCAACTTGTTGAGATTTATTCCTATTATAGGTATAAAAGAAACTGCTTCAAAGTAAAAATATATTAATAATAAAAATAAAAAAACATGCATACATCCCAGGCTGACTTATTTGTAAACATTCAAACTTAAATCAATAGATTGCAGTGCTTAAAGAGATTGCATGTTTTAATGGTTTTTATGTTTGTATATTTTCAAAAATTCACTAAATGTAATGTTTTATATAGAAATGTAATATATAAATGTGGGTTTTGATTGGAGCACATGCCAATATTATAAACTGAAACATATATAGAGATGAGAAAGCAAAAACAGAGGTAATCTATATGGGACAAAATACCTTTTAACAGCATTGTAGCATTTTTTCTTCTGTGATGGAAAGAATAATGAATAAAAACGAATAATACATATACATTTCACAACAAGACAAATAAATGATTTGTGAATGTTGTGTTTTATTTTCAGCAATATTCCATTTTTTGCATCAGCATCATATTTGATGAGTAAAAAAATAAACTATGCCATAAAATACAGTACATCTTGAGAAAATACATGATATGATTATGTTTTCATTTTGATTTTTGGTTATGGAAAAGCTTCAGGTGATAAATGTCAAGTCAGATCAGGGGACACCTCACAGCAAGATGTTACACCAACACTGCTACATTTTAGCATCTCTCTATTTTCACTTGTCACTATAGCACTGTTTCACATATATTAAGCTATATCAAATGTGTGTTAACTTCATATCACATTTAGTTTTTTTTTTCTTAGAAACACAATTCACCACCTTTTTGTTGGCATACATATGACTCTTTTTGTTTTTGCATGCATTTGGATTCCAGCACAAATGTAAACTCAGACAGTTGAAACAAAATGGAAGAATTCAACCCTGTTACAGTTACAGAAAACATATTGTCAATATGCACAACCTTTAATTATCAGGTTTACACATCATAGCTCACACTACAAAAGGTTATTTGAGAGAGATAGCTTGCTAGCTGGTTGGAATACAAATACTGTATATTGTTGCATAAATTATTTCCATTCACAAGGCTAAGAGTGTTGGGGAGTTAAGACTATCTTTCATCAACTCTGAGCCTGTGTGACTGCCTTTGAGGCCCTCGCAGTCTTCAGCCATGGACTCAATCTCAGAACAGCTGAAGGAAAAGATGGTGCGATAGCTGCTACAGGTGGGACTGGAAGACATGACCGGCGTGGTCAAAGACTCGAGGTCGCTTGCCACAGACTTGTAGAGAGTTTCCCAGTCTGGGAGGCAGAAGGGCCCGTTGAGGTCTATGTCAGGGACAGATGCAGCCATCTCCAGACTAGGCACCAAATCATCAAGGTCATCTCCACTAAGGTCCTGCAAGGCCTCCTCTTCTGCACTGGAGCACAGGAGGATGTTGGAGTTCCCCAAGATGGCCGAAGCCGGGACGCAAGAAAGGTCTGCATCCTGACTAGCGGGGACTTCTCCAGCAGCTACGTTGCGCTCGGGTGTCTTTACATTCTCCAGGATGGAGAGCAGCTGCGGGGAGGCCGGAGGATCCTGCAGCACTGAGTCAACATCCTCCACCTTCTCCTCCTCCTCCCTGTCGCTGTCTTCTTGTGCTGGCAGTTTGCAGGAGGACTGATGGGAAGCTAAGATGAGCTCCAGCCTCTCTTTCTCCTTCAGCAGATCAGCTATCTCAGTTTGGAGAGTTGACTTCTCCTCTTCCAGAGAATCAGTCTCCTGAGAAGAGACAGACCAAAAAGAGAAGAGGCTTACAAACAGACCACAATGTAATTTTTAAATAATGTATTTTTTATTCTGAATTCTTGGGGTTTTAATTTTACTTTATCTGCAGGCACTTTATTAATATACAATTCTTTATATGTTTTTTTTGTTTGTTTGTTGTTGTTTTTAGATATTTTTACATTAAATGGGGTATATTTTGTTACTTTGCTGCTGTAACAAATTAATTTCTACACTGTGGGATTAATATAGGACAATTCTGTTTTATTCTATTCTATTCAGTGAGAGCATAACACATTGACTCCAAAAATTCTGCTGTCCACATTACTCCAGTTTAAAAAGTCTTAGCATAAATTTTTAAGATATTTTTTTACTCAACAATTGTCTAGGTCGTCTGATTCCCTTTTATTATACAAACCACTCCGATCCGTCGGGTCTTTTGATAGGAGTTAAAGTATGAAAACCCACAGTGAGACAACATTTTATTTTTATTCCTGGTATGTGGAACAACCTTCTGATGCATCATTTGGTCTTAGTTTGGTCTTAGATTAGTTACTCCTATTTAAACTTCATCTTAAGTTAATTGTGTCTGTGGCTCTATGGTAGAGTAGTCATCTTGTGATTGGAAGGTTGTAGGTTCAATTCCAGCTTCCACATGTAGATGTGCCTCTGAGCAAGGCACTTAACCCGAAATTGCCCACTGATCTGCACGTCGGTGTATAAATGTGTTTGTGAATGTGACTCTAGTGTAAAGCGCTTGGAGTGGATTTCTAGAAAAGCACTATAAGTTCAGACCATTTAAGTTTATCACACGTTTTAGTTGGAGTTTATGTTTATGTCTAGCTGATAAGCTTACTTTTATATCAGTTATTTCATGAAATGTGAAATTAATCAACATCTATTTTTCAAGAAATTTACCAATTATATCAGCTGCTTAACTTAAAAATAGATTTTACCTCATCAATACAATTTCATTTCCTAAGCCTCCAATGCCACCTTCCTTTGTCTAGGCCTTTACTTACTTTGTGGTGTTTTTTTTTAATTTGTGACTGTTTACAGTTTTTATTTTAAGTTTCTTAGGGATGGTCATAAGAAGGGATTTAAGGGCTGATCTAATGGGGGCCACCAATAATTTTATTTTACGTTTTCATTTTTTTTAAAGTCAGCTAGTTTGATATATTAATATCAACTTTACTTAATTCCCACCAAATGAAGTTTCTATAATTTTAAAATTCTGTAACTGTATTACAGAACTTCTGTTGGGAAGTTGAAATTAGACTATGTGAAAAAAATGTTTTGACAAGGTTGTCAATGTACTTTACTGCTGTTTATTGGGAAGTGAGGGTTGAAAAAGTGGCAGTAAGGTGGAAATTACAATCCATCGTATCTCGTCCTTGACTCAACTAAAGTAATTTTCTGCAAAATATGCATAGAAATTATTCATTTTAAATTTGTTATGGTAAAAAGCATTTTGTCTTGCTCTCGTTGTGTATGTATTATGCTCAACAAACAGCTCTGATTGATTGGTCTCTTATGGTGCTGAGCAGCCGCAGCATGCTTTGCTCTTGCAGCCTTTAATGCCATGTCACATTAATGTCTGCCTTTCTTCGTGACGGTTTGCTTCCACTGTGGGAATGTCTTCTGCATAATGTCAAAAAACAGCACACTTACAGCTTGAAGGCTGTCTATCAGCTCCCTCCGTCTGTTGCGACACTTTGCTGCAGCAATCTTGTTCCTCTCCCTCCTAATCCTCCTTCTCTCTTCGTCTTCTTTAGATGGCTAAAATCAGTAAGACGAAAATAGGAATAATATATATATATATATTTAAAAAAAAAAAAAAAACGTCAACGCTATATTTTTTAATCACAGCTAACTCCACAGCACAATGTCCTTTGCCATGCAAGAGAGAAAATCCTCTTTGTTGTGAGTGCTGGGAATACAGATCTTCTCGAAATGCTGCACCAGCTGGTACGCGCAGGACGCACGCGAGAGCGCGCACCTCATGCAATTTTCCTTCACAGTTATTAGAGCGGTGCTCCTTTAATAAACCATTAAATATAATTAACACCCGGTGCAACTGATTTGTACATACAGCCTAATTGCAACAATATTTAATGCCCCATTCATAAAATCGCGATAACTCCAATAACATTTACAGAGGCGCAGGTGGAGCTTGATATTAAACATTCAAGGAATAGCTGCATCAAAAATAAACTGAAGAATTAATTAATAGGTCACTGGAGTTTATTGTCAATAAAAGTAAAGCAAATCCTCTCCACCCTGCCTACCTGCTCCTTTTGCGCCTTTTTGTTGCACGTTTTTGCCCTCTTTGCGCTTGTTGGGGACGACTGGTTTGCGCCATCGGTCTTGGTTTTTGCAAAGCCAGATGTGATGGCAGTCGGCTGCACCATCCACTTCAGCTCTGGCGACGTTGAGATTGCAGTCACAGACGGAACAAAGGCGGCTGGTGCAGAGGTGTCACCATCCTGGAAGATATGCACATTATGCATGGAGTCAGTCTCCATGATTTGGTCGTATCTCAGCGAACAATCACGTTGACCTTAACCAATAGTTAAATCCTGCATCAATCATTTGGAATCGACAACAAATTTATCAAAAATGATGATAGAAGCAAAGCTCATTCTGATTATCACCACCATCATCTCAATAAAGGGTCAAAATTCAAATTCTATGAATCACAATATAATTAATTAAGAGGACAAACGACATCTGAATGCTCTCCTAGTGCTTTTCAGCCTACAAGACAAAGGGAATATAATGTCAAATAAATATTTACGGCAACATCCACATCAATCAAACTGCAGACTGAAAAGTCAGGAATATTTATCTATTTTTACTACTCGCCTTCACCTGTTTAACGATCAGAATCGCATCTACCTTGGCGCTGTCCACTGATGATGAAAGCGAGTCAGGAGGACGCAGGCTGCACCCAGGGGTGTCCCCGCCAGGCGCTGCCGGGCTACAGCTGGAGGATGGGTCGAGCTCAGAGCTGGAGTCTGGATGCATTTTTTTTATTATTATTTTTTATTTCCCTCTTCTGAGGTCAGTGCATAAAAAAGTAAAGACCCGAGTCCGTATACGTCTATCTATATGTTCTACGTAAACAGCAGACCCCCCCTCCCATGAACGCCTACTTATATTCCATTTGCCAGCTTTCATAAATGGTAACTGTGCAGATATAGTGGAGAGGCCCGCCTTTTATAGTGAGTCCGAATTTTATGAATGAAATCTGTGTGGCGAGACCGAACCATTCCGCAGAAGGAGCTGTGACACAGAAAATGAAGATGACGTTGGTTTTTACAATTTGGCATTTAAATTCTTAAGGTGCCTGCATAGCGAAACTTTGAAAACATATCATTGTAACGCAAAAATATTGTCACAATTATCCAAAAATAGCATGTGGTTAATAAGTGACACCCCTACTTGCAGAAGAAGCCCACCGCCATGAATGAACTACGTCACATTATGTATGCAGCATCTGCATCACGGGCATGATGCCCCCTCCCATATATCACGACATTGCATTAAAATGACCCGGATAAACCAAAAGAGCTCCTCTTATCATTCACAATATATTTCTTATTGTTTTTCTTGTATTAGAACAACGCTTGGGTAATTATCAACCAACACTCCCTGACAGATTGTTTATGGTCTGCATTATGACCTCACATTGCATTTCGCCCGGCTCTGCTTAGGACTACAGCTCCATGCAGCAACAGATCAAGGACCAAAGCAGCCAATCGCCGAATGGACCAGTCGAGCCATATATGGCTCTTCCGGAGGACCTGCTCGCAGACGGACTGCGTTTGTGTGCGCGCGAGCGCGCTGTGTGCATCACAACTCACCGCAAAATAAAAGTGAAACGAACTCATGAGAGTCTGCAACAACCGTCACAAATTTTACTCCACAGCGTCACAATGAACGCTGCACCTGAACTGAGGAGACTATTTAAAACAGCTTTTATCACGCCAAAGTAAGCAAGTGTTGAATCCCCTATAAATATGTCTGGAAGTAACACATTAAGTTGTATAATATGATTAAAATTCCACTATCTGTTAATTTTTCGGGAATAGTGATTTAAGTGCTTTCACACATATCCTAAACCAGTTCCCGCTGTGGACAATGTCACTGCCTGGATGGATGGCTATATTTAGATTTTCAGATGACCTCACAGATCTATTGGTGTGAGAAGAATAGTTGCAGAATAGTTATTGGCCAGAGAGGCTGTGCGTTACCAGAGGTTTCCTGGCAGTCACTGCCCCCTCTGGGTTATTTTACGGGCATAACATTGGGTGGTCGCATTCAACCACTTGCAAGTGATTCTAAACCGAAAGAGTTCAGATTAGCTGTAGCATGAGGCAGCTGGCACCGCACAGCTAAGGGCTTAATCAAATCACGAGCATGAGTGTTCACAGAATTTAAAGTTTATGCGAATGAGGCAACTGACTATTTAGGGTTCCCGTGCAGCTCATGGTTTTTACTATGTAAATAGATCTGAACATAAAATAAGATTTTGTGATCATATTTGTGATTCACTTTTTAACTTTTAACGTGCAAATTACCTTTTTTGCGAACTATTTCAACAACAAAAAATCTACTTTTTTAACTGAATGGATTGATGAGGAAATAATAATAATAATAATAATAATAATAATAATAATAATAATAATAATAATAATAATAATAATAATAATAATAATAATAATACGATTATTTTTTTTTTTTTTGCTTTACTTTCTTTAGCATGATCTCTCAACTTCAGTGAAGCCAAGCAATAACAAACAGTTGAGGCTGACATGGAAGTTTCTGTTCTTGCCAATCCGTCAAACAAAAACCTGAAAAGTTGTTTGGTGTCCTGTTTCATTCCACTGCTCCGGAGGCACCATGGTGAAATACAGCGACTGCCCAAAGCGCAGAAAAACTAACAGACGTCTCACTCTGATGCGATTTTACGAGAGCACAGCTCCACACTACCGAAGCGGAAGATCGGGTTTCGCTCTCTTTTTTTCCCTTTTCAATTGGTAATACTTGACAACACTGACGATCTTTGTTGCTATGCAAAACATGTACGTCACTGACGCGAAAGGGGTTGGGCGTTGCTGTGGCGACCAGGAATGTTCAACAAAACACGAGCGCGGGAATCAGAGCACAGGTCGTTAACATGAACTGATAAACTTTGACACAGTACCACTATCGTGAATAGTTTAGACTTTATTAATTTTGAACGTTGTTTATTTTGATAACAGTGCATTTAGCAGTCCGAGATCCTTAAGTGTTTCTTTTCTGGCTTTTCTGCCAATGTAAAAAAATAAATAAAATAAAAATAGAACAAACGCAAAATGTTGGGTAGCCTACTTTAAAATATTAAACTTCATTTAAATCACTATAAATAATTATTAATACAACGACAATGCAAATGTCAGAAAACATGCAACAATGACTAACTTAATGAAAACACTTTTACCAATATAAGAGAAAAAAATTCTTGATAATCAGAATTGCTGAAGGTTAATGTAATTCCTTCAAACCGTGCAGGTTGGATAGACTGTGAAACCTAAACATTGTGTTGTCATCATTATTGCATTTCACACATTCCACTCAGCTTCTTTTGTAAACCATCATGATAATTCCCTATACTTTGGATTCAGGAGGAAACAGCCAGGACACTCCCAAGCAAGCCAGACTGCTTTTGTGGCAAACTACACACATCAAACAGGGTTAGAAGTTGCCCGAAGGCTACACACACCCCTTGTGAGACTGCAGAAGGTACAAGTTCTGCCCAGGGGCTGTAGAACAACACGTGCCCTCTCTTTTGTTTTGACACATTTGACGCTACAGAAATACATTTATACAGAACTAGTGTGAATAATGCATGCATCAGTGAAATATGCTGATTGGATTATTTATAATGTGTCAAAATGGCTGCACAATTGGGTTTTGCCAAAAAAGTGCTTTTACAAGGTACATATGTCAGGCCTTACAAAACATACCCTTATACCTGTGACAGGTGAAGTGAATATTAGTACTGCTTTTATATCCCTTTTTTGAAAGAGATGTATTACAGAGGAAGCAGACATTTTGTCCTAAAAGTTAATGTCTAAAACAGAAAAAAAATGCAGAAGTGTGAAAAATTGAGCAATTCTGACAAGTGTCCAATTGTGTTCGTAAGATGACTGGGTCAAAGCAGTTCTGAAACTGCAGCTGGTGTAGAGTGTGGGGAGTAACAATCAAAAGTGATCCAACAGACAAGCAATTACAACTTTCTAAGGCTGACTCTTGTAAGAAGTGCGCCAAAAAACTGTAGCATTTATTGCAATAGAGGACTGTATAGCCACAGAAAAGGTAGAGTGTCCATTTTGGTCATATGTTTAAACAGTGTTATCCTGTTTAACTGTTTCTAAAGTCTATTAAAGTGCATAGCTTGTTGTGGCAAATATAAGGGTATGTTTTAATCTCAATATGAATAAAACACTTTACTTTTACAGTTTTTCATTCCATTACACATGCGGCCAATAATTTAACTTTTGGCAGGTTAACTACAAATAATTGCATGCTCTAAAATCCTATATGAGCTATTGGAACCTTAGTAAGCTTAGTAAAGTTATAATATTTATGCATTTTGTTATAGCACAGTAAATTTTGTTTGAGGTAGCCTATATTTGAAGTATTTTGTCAAGTAGACTGCTATATTTTCTGACCATTCTCCTACTTATTCGGTTTTGACAACAGCCTCTGTGTTTGTTGTTTTACATAACGTCATGTAAAGCTCTGCCGATCTCGAGACGGTGTGTTTCCCATCAGGCACCGCCTTCATACAGGATGGTACACCATATTTGGTAAATGACGCGTCGGGGATCCCGCTCTGGAACATTCCATTTCTCTATCGAGGAGCTTTAAAGTGACGAAAACACTCAGTGTTTCTTTGTCAGGTGATAGAAAATGAAAATATGAGTTGTAGTATTATTTTCTCTTAAAGTAAGACTAAGCCGAAGTGGTTGTTTGTCGGTGTTTTTTGTGTTGCTATGCAAATGTTTGGGTGGTTTTCTCCCGCGGTGTCAAGTAACAGAGTCCAGCCTCCTGCTACGTCACTGAGAAGCTGTATAAAATGCTCCTCAACTCCAGAGTTGGCATTCAAACTTTGAGTACCAGAGCAAGGACTACAGGAAAACGAGCAACAGCAGCACTTTTAAGAGTTTCTCACAAACCTACTGAAGGGATTTCCTCCGCTCAAGTTTACAAAGCCCCAAAGTAGAGTTTGCCTGGATCTTCCGTCTTCTTTTTTCTTTTAATTGTTACTGTCGGGACGATGATGTTCACCGCTTTCAATACGGAGTGCGACTCTTCCTCACGCTGCAGCACAGCTTCCCCGTCTGGGGACAATTTGGGATACTACCCGTCACCACCAGGATCTTATTCCAGCTTGGGTTCTCCCCAGTCTCAGGTATGTCAAGTACACAATTTAATTTATTTATCTATTCTCCTTGCGAACAACAACTTCTGTAGAGTTAGCCCAAGCTTGATTATTACATTGATTTACTGATTCCGATTGAGGGCAAAAAGTTAGTGAATGGTAGGAAGGTTATTGCACTGCAATAAAATAGTGCCTTGCAATCTCCATTTATCCACCTGGAAACTCCATAGAGAGTCTGTAACGTCATAGCTGACATCACACAGATATTTTTAAACAGTCCAGCTTTTTATAAACTCCTCCATTGCTACCCCCTCTCCTCCTGAACTTATACCAAATCCCCTCATGTTCTGTCTTTTATTTCTTCCAGGAATTCACTGATCTGTCAGCATCAAGTGCCTCCTTCATCCCCACCGTCACAGCTATTTCAACAAGCCCGGATCTGCAGTGGATGGTCCAGCCTTTGGTTTCCTCAGTGGCCCCCTCTCACAGGGCTCACCAATACACCTCGAGGCCCAGCCCGGCCTACCCCAGATCAGCCATGAAGTCTGCAACGACCAGACCTCACATTTCTACCAAGAGAGGCAGAGTTGAACAGGTGATTACATTATCTAATCGTGTAACTTAGGTCTTACATGATAATGAATGAGTTGAAATAGTTGAAAGAGTTGGAGTCTGACTGTTATTATTGTTATCCTCAGATCTCTCCCGAGGAGGAAGAGAAGAAAAGAATTCGCAGATTGAGGAACAAGCAGGCAGCAGCTAAATGCCGCAACAGGAGGCGAGAGCTTACAGACACCCTGCAAGCTGTAAGTATCCCACCTGATTCTCTCTCACTGATCAAAACCTATTCACCACCATAGCTAATGACAATCAAACAGCCATCTAAGTACCACTTTTTCTATTCTTCCCCTTTACCAGGAAACTGATAAGCTGGAGGATGAGAAGTCCACCCTGCAGAATGATATTGCCAACCTGCTGAAGGAGAAGGAAAGGCTCGAGTTCATTCTGGCAGCCCACCAGCCTATCTGCAAGATCCCTTCAGAACTGGACACAGACTTCCCCATGTCCTGCCTCTCCACTGCCGTCACTTCCACAATCACTTCCAGCCAGCCAACTTTCACCTCAGCCTCCAACTCCATCTTCTCCAGCACCAGCTCCGTCCCCTCCGCCGCTGCAGTCTCAGACAGCACGGTTAAGATGGCAGACCTGGAGGCCTCTGTTCTCGAAGAATCCCTAAACCTTCTGGAAAAGACAGAGATGGAGACAGCACGCTCAGTCCCCGAGGTCGACCTGTCCAGCACCCTCTATCCAGGCCAGGACTGGGAGCCCCTTCACACCTCGACCAGCAACAATGACTTTGAGCCCCTGTGTACGCCTGTGGTGACCTGCACCCCAGCATGCACCACCTACACGTCTTCTTTCGCCTTTACCTTCCCGGAGGCTGAGACCTTCCCCACCTGCGGCATCGCACACAGGAGAGGAAGCAACAGCAATGATCAGTCCTCTGACTCCCTCAGCTCACCAACCCTGCTGGCCCTTTAGAGACTCTTCCAAAAATGAACTTTCTTCCTAGAAGCACATTTTCTTGAATATGTGACAGATGTGCAGATTACAGGGCTATGGAGCAGACTTGTACCAGGAAGCAAATTATGTTTATGATTTTATCTGCCTTTATGTATAGCTACTTGCCTATTACACCGATGTAGCAAGTTATTAAGCATGTTTCAACTAATACCACTTAGTCGTGCTACAAGTTCCTTATATGATTTCATGGTGCTAGATTAAAAAAAATATCATTGTTATGTACTGACAGCAATAGTTATTATTTGACCAAGTTTGTTTTTTGAAAGTTAGAGTATTTGTGAACTGTTTGTGAAACTTTAAACAAAAACAAAAGAAAACTGGTGTGCTTTGTCTGAACCATGGTCTGGGTGGTCTATAAAATTATAATATGGAGTTTTCTGTGAAAACACTTGTCCTTTTAATTTATTCTTCTTATTATTATTATTTTTGCGTACTGACGAATGTTGTTTGACATGTGAATAAAAAAATAGAAATATTTAAATTCATTCAATTGTCCGACTAATTTTAACTCTCAACTTTCATATTTCTATAAAACAGGGTCAGTTAAAATATATATAACTGTTCGAAATGCGCTCGTATAGAAATAGCTGTATTTTTCCTGCTCCTCTACCAGCTCTATTTATTGTTCCGTCTGTTGTCAAGGCTGGCGAAACGTCAGGGATTTGACGTCAGTGCGTTTTTTCCATTTTTTTGATTTGCAAGCGTTGCGCGGTGACGTCTTACTTCCGAGCCCAAATATAGAGACCAATGTGGAGTCGCTGTTGCAATCTGTCAGCAGAAGAGAGACTGTCCGCTCTGCACAGTTTACTCAGTTTCGTACGCCTTATTTTTCCACCAAAAGCCAAAAATCGTTGTCGCAGTACTCTCGCTGAAGTGAAATTGGCATGTCCACTGGAAAGGGGAAAATTACTGCACTCCTACCGCAATCGAGGCTGCGTTGTTTCTCACATCTCTTTGAGAGACAGTAAGCTTAGAGATTGCAAGAGGATCTGAAAGAAACGTTCAAACCACAACGTATGCTGGTTTTACTTGCTGGTGTTGTGATGAAAAATCCAAATGCGCAAAAAACCGTAGAAATATAAAACAGGAAGAAAATTTGTACTTGGAAATGATTTAGGCTACATGTGAAACCAGTTTGAACATGATGCACAAGGCGAGTTACAGCACAGCACCTTTTAAAAAACATTTTAAAAGTTTTTTTTATTAGATATTTTTTACAACTACTTGATTAATTTTTATTGACAACTTATGTTACGTAGTGTAGTTGAAAGCATATTTGTGTGTGTGTAAGGGGGCGTGTGTGCAAAACGCTGTAAGTTCTCAAGCCATTTTAGCTCTGGCTTCATCTTTGTGTAACATCATGTTGCAGTATGCTACCTATGGCTGAATCCTTGGCTTGGAGTGGTTGTCTTGCTGTAAGTGGAATGTCCCAGTTTCCAAGGAATGCCCTGTACCCATCAATGTTCTCATCAACTATTAGCCACCATCCTGTGTATTCAGTGCTTCCTGTGTTGAAAGAAACATTTAGTTTTCCTTCCACTTCACAATTATGATATTATATTTATTTGATTTTGTCACATAAAAATCCAGATAAAACACAATGAAGTGTGACGAGTTTCACTTGTCAATAAGTGAAAAGCTTAAATAGGGAGGAATACTTTTGGAAGGCCCTTCATGGTTTCTGTGTTCAAGATTTCACTGTTAATTATATGAACATACTTAGAATTGTAGGGATCGTCTCAGACCTGAACCTGCAGATACATAAAGACAATTACGAAGCCAGCCTTCTATTACCTGAAGAACATTTATAGGATTAAAGAACTGATAGTTCATGAGAAACTCATCCGTGCATTAGTCTTTAGTTGAATTGATTACTGCGGCAGTGTCTTCACAAGGAGACATTGTTCAGCTCTGCCTGAAAAGTAAGTCGGACAGCTTCAACTGATCCAGAACGCTGCTGCTTGCATTCTCACTAAAACTAGGAAGACATAACACATCATCCCAGTATTAAAGTTCTTGCACTGGCTCCGATGTGGCTCAAAGAATAGACTTTAAAATACTTTTGTTAGTTCATAGATAACTGAATGGCTTAGCACCAAAATACATTAAAGATCTGCTGTCGTTGTACCATCAGGTCTGGTTCACTAATCATCCCCAGAACCAGAACCGAACATGGAGCAGCAGCATTTAGTTTGCTCCTCTAATTTAAGTTTTGAATTCCTTGAAATCCAGGCTTTACTTAATAATAACTGGAAAATAGATTAATCCTATTTAGTTCTGGATTACAGGCTGTTGTTGCTTCCCTTTTCTTGTTCACTGTAATGCTTTCTTTTTGTTTGTTTGCTTATTTTTTGTGACATATTTCTATCATGTAAGGCACTTTGAGCTGCCTTGTTGCTGAAGTATGCTATACAAATAGAAAAAAACCCTCTATTGATCTCTATAAGTTTTTAATTCATGAAGTATACAAAAGCATAATTAATCACAATTGTGTTAGTAAATGAATTGGAGCATTAGAAATTAGATCTACAGACTAGATCTGAATTTCAATGAAAAGTTTTTATTTTTTAGTAATTCAGTTCAACAACTTAAACTACATACATACAGATCTATGTTTCTGATCCATTTTTTTCTGTAAATTATGTTGATTTTCCACTTTTAGTTGATGAAAACCTGACATTTAAGAATAAAATATACCCAAACAATACATTTTTAAACAATGTGGGCTTAATGAAAAGCTTGTTTAATACCAGCTTAAAGGTTGTTTTTAAACGGTACTTTTAATCAGGCACATGCACCTCATTGAAACACATATTGAACTTACGTGAATATAAATGCAAATTAATCCTTCCTGTTTTCTGATGGGAAACAAATGACTGAACATTTATTTCCTCGTTTGCAGTTTTGAAAAATAATTATTTTGTGCAACATTGTTTCTCGAGAAGTTTGTCATCCAACTTTTCTCATCCCTACTTGTAATTTTATCTCGTTGCTCTTCTCTTCTTTACATCCGTATGTACAAAATGTTTCAGTGAGGGATTGCCCAATGGAGCTCTCTCAGGAAATGCGTAGTGCGTGAAGGTGCTTGTGTGTGTGTGTGTGTGTGTGCGTGTGGGTGGGTGTGTGCGTGTGTGTGTGTGTGTGTGTGTGTGTGTTAGGGAAAACTACTGTCGTACAATAAGAAACTAACTCTGACGTTTGAACCGTGTCTGTAGTGCGGTCACACCCTTTTTGTGCAACACAATCCAAGATACAAAGCATGCTGTTCTCTTATCATGCATACCTTGAAGCCGGATCCTAGCATAACCTGAGAAGGAGTCTAAAATTTGCAAAGCAAAACTTTTTCTTTATGCATGGAGAACACTTTTAAGAAAGCTTTTAGTAAACCTGTGTTTTGACAGAACTTCCTGTTTCACTAGCCTTGTGCTCTTGCATAACAGCCCAATTCTGGCTGAATCTGTAGTCTTTTACATTGAAACAGCACCTCCTTTTCCTCGGCTCTATGTGCGACCATGCAGTGCCACATAACTCTATTAATATCCCTTCTGCCAGGCAGGGGGATATGGGGGTCGCAGCAGAAATAGCAGGTGCCTTTTGCTTCTTTTAACATCAGCATCAACAGCAGTAAAATTAGACCACTGTGACGCCAACCTGCGTCGGTGCTTCAGCCCAGGGGAGGATCCAGGCAGTGCATAACAGAGAAAGGGAGAGGAGGAAAGCAATACGCACCAAGGCAAGGCTGGAGGAGGAAAAATGATGTATATATGAGGATAGCAGGGAGGGAGACAGACAGAGATCCCTGCCTCTGTGAGAGTGGTGATGATGAAACAGCTGAGTTCGCCTACGTGCCAAGATGACAAAAGCTCATTTAGGCTTGGCTTTGTATTAAGAAGGATCAGCCTCCAAGTAACTTCATTTTTCAGAAACATGTCAGAATGCCGTCTAAAAATGTGAATGTATCAGACTTGTGATTGGTATCCAGCCCTGCATTTTTTACTTCAGTCAGCTCTTGTAGAGAGTAATCAATCTTCATATGAGACATGCTGAAATTCCTTACCAGGACAAGTTGATCTGATGCAGTGGACATAAAGTCCCTTGCCAAAAGTGTGTTTTGTTAACTCCATCTATTTTCCCACCAACACTAACCTGCTGAAAAACATCTCAACATTATGGGGCTGAAACCACTCTCAAAACCTTCCATCATTTTTTTTTGTCCACATCACAATTAACCTTTCGTACTGTTCACCACATATCATCATAATAAAGCACAGTGAAGTCTGCTGTTAGAACAAAACGTGAAAGAGTTTCATTGAACGCTCTTGCAAGGCAGCATATTCCACCGGGTCACCTGAGGTAGTGCGTGACTAATTCATTTTCTGATTTGCTCTAGACTTGAATTCAAACAATTTGTCTGCGTTTTATTTGTACGTGCAGTGACAGCAGCTGGTTTAAGGGTGTGTGCTAACTTGCGTCAGAAGGAATGCACTTTTAAGGAAGTAGTCCAACTGACATGCAATCATGACACAAAGCCAAGAGGGCAATAAAAAGGTGAATAAATCATAGAAGTTCCGTCTCACGTAAACAAAATGCACACGTAAACCGCAATAAATATGTTCAAACTTTTTCCGCTTGAAATTCAGCAAAAAGGGTTTTCATATTTCATCAACTTACAATCATAATCTTCGATGTCATTTATTGGGATTTTATGTGACAAACCAATACAAAAGTTGCATTGGTTTGCACAATGTCATAACTGCGAAGAGGAGGTCCAACCCGATTTCCAAAACATTTTATGAATGAAAATCAGCAAAGTAGATGTGCATCTCTAATTCTCCCCCATCAAATTCCTCAAATTAGGGAATATATGTGATTTAATCTTAGTACACATACTGCTGTTCTGTAAAGGTTTTAGAGGTTAGTTACAGGACATTAGCGAACAAACAGCAGCATGAAGAACGAAGAAGACAGCAGAAAAAAAAAAGCTCAGGTAAAAGGTTGTGGAGAATCTTTATTTAATCTTTATTATTACAAAACAACACCCTAAACTCTGAGCATTTAACAAATCATTACGTTATTTGAAAATATGAAGATGCAAAGAATCAAGTCAAACAAACACTGACAGCTTCATTTTAACACGTTATAGCTATTTTGTAAAGATCAGATGCCAAAATGTTGTCTGTAGGTGTGAATACAAATTCTTATCACATTTTTCAGATTTGTGTAGATAACAGTAAGCTCAGATTCATTACAAAGCGCACTGCTTTTGATTGCAATTTGAGAAATTTGAAATTGTTCTTGGAGCATGATGACAGCCAGTTGCTCTAAATTTTAAATATTTTATGAATTGTATTTCCAGTCTAAAATCCCCATAGCCCAGTGAAGTGTGTGCTGTGTGCTATTCTTAGAGGTTATTTGACGCATTAAGCAGCAATACTGGAGGGATTTCTCTACCCAATAATTACTGTTCACCTATAGTGCCAGACTCCCCTCTCGGCAGCATGTCCTCGTCGCGTCTCATGGGATCAGTAACGAGGATGTTTCCCTGGAAACTGGACAGCTATAGGGTGCACAATTGTATAATCCCTGAGCTGCTGACAGAAAAATAATGGGTTTTGGGATTTTCAAAATATCCCAGCAAACGCTGCTTACGATGCCTCCATTTCTTCAGGCTGGAATACATATTATGCAATAAAAAAAAACATGTTGCAATAAAACTATTGTGTGATCATTAACATAATTTTGAGTGTTTCTGACACAAAGTAAGAGATATCATCTTAACGTTGCTGTTATTCAGGAGAATAAATCAAAGCCGTTGATCAATTGACTGTGGTTCTCGCTGCCTCGAAATGATGTGTTTGCACAAGTCTTCCCACACACTGCCACTCAATATTAGTCTCAGGAAATGGCCATTCAGACACGCTGGGAAGCCCAGACTGAGAATGCTCTGTGGTTTATGTAAGGCTTGCACTAGAATTTTGCTGGAAATTATTGTTTCCTCAGAGGAATCCCACAGGCGTATAAGAAATTTTTAAAACAATAGCTTCCAGTACATGTTGTCGTGTTGCTCCATCCGATCATTCTGTAGAAATGCTTCATCTTTTAACTGGTAATTACAGTAAATCTTACTAGGAGGAATCAAATGGGTCATAGATCTGAAGTAACTATTTTCACCATTTTCTGCAGCTCTCCAGTAACCTGCTTGAACCTGATATTGGATTGCAACACCTTGAGAGTGTTCAGGCATGTGAGCATCACAACACACTGTTACAAACTGCAGGCAGTGACGATGCAGTCTGATCACTGACGTACAATTTAGTCAGCAGCGCACACAATTAATTGTGATTTATGTTTTAAGGTCAATGGTAAAAATCCTATAAAAAAAGAGGAGAATCTAATTACACAGCTTCACCACTAAATTTGCAGTATTTGATTGTTGTAATCTGTAAATGAAATTTAGTAATATAGTACCAGGAAATTGTAATTTTTAAAACAAAAATCAAAACACTACTCAGTATAATTACATACAACTAGACACATTTAAGCTCTTTGTCTTGTCTTATGCATGATCTTTGTGAAAAAGGACAGAGAGCAAGATTTTCTAAATTTGATTTTGTAAATAGTTGCAGTCAAGGAACCAAAGATATTTACATTTTAAATAACGATTTTCAAGAAAATTCTATAATAACTAATAATAATTGTACTCCAGAATTACAAGCTTTATTATGGACACTGAGATCTTCTTATTAATTATTTGATTAACGGTAAGTAAAGTATCTTATATATGCTTATTTAGTCACGACTGACCAACAAGTCAGTAGTGTTGCTATGGCTTAGAAAAAAAAAGTTATTCTTGCTCATCTTTACACAAAATTGATAAATATGTATATGTGTAATAAATGTTTTCAGATGATTTTGTGCTCCGATCCATATAATGGATGTGTAAGCTCTGCAGCGGTTTGGTGATCGCAACCAATTTGCATTGTGTCAAAACATTGAGGCATGTAAGACTTGCAGGACAGAGTGTCTTGAGGACCGTAGTTGGGAAATGCTGCATTACAGGGTGTGTTCAGAGACAACAGTCTTTCTTCAAGAGCGAAGCACCCAATGTCTGTATGTAGAGTGATTCAACAGATTACAATATACGTCCTAATGAGTCTTGATTCTCAGATTAAAAGTACCTTTTGAAAATGTAATCTTTAAGCAATTATTAAACATATCTTTCCTAAAAAAAAACCCAGTTATTTATTTTTTAGAAATAATGTGTTTTACTTGCCCTGTGCACCCTGACCGACTGACTAGGAACAACGGTATACAGAAAATGGATGGACGGATGGATGGATGGATGGATGGATAAATGAATAGATAATATGTATTATTGGTTTGATGCAATATTCTGATGTTAGTTGTGAGAAATCATAACAGAAATAAAGGATAGGCACTATCCATCTGTGTGTAATTAATCTATTAAATCGGTTCCATTTAGTGATTACGTTTCTACAATAAACAGGCTTTTCAATAATATTCTAATTCATTGAATGGGTTTGTATAAGTGGAATGCCATGGAAACAGGAAGTTCAGATGATTTCGAACCCATGCAACAGGTTAGCAAAAGTGGAATTTGATTGCAAAATAAAGAACATGAGGTGTGAAGACAGATGTGGACTAAAGCAATCCGAACATGTTATTCCTACCGTTCCGGTTTTAAGTGGTTCTGAATTTGTGGTGTAACACTTCCTGTTGTAGTTGTAAGAAAACGTTTTGGCATCAGCCATTTAACACTGAATATCAGGCTTGTTAAATTTTCTAAGATAAACAGCAATAAAAAAGTTAAACAACAGAGATAATGAAAAACACAAGTGGTTCATATACACTTGCTACCGTTTCAACTCCTGTTTTTTGGCAAACACTAATTCATCAGTGGGTGCAATTCTTGCTCAGTCTCTTTCTCACTATTAAATATGAACACTCATTGCAGTTAAGGTCTTTGACGTACTATGGTGCATTTTGGAGTAGTTTCAGTAGCCTGGAAACTCCTACGAAGGTTCACCACTGTTCAACATGTTCCATTGTTTAAAACGGCTCTGACAGGGATTCAAAGATCCAAAGTCTTACAAATGGCTATGTAACCCTTTCCAGATTGATAGATGTAATTTTTGAGAGAATTCAACCTACTTCAGAATGGTTCCAGTAATAATACCTGTGTGTTGCCACAGAAATTGAGCCTGTTTGAAGTGGAAATCTTCCATGATCATTCTTCAAATGTTTCGTCATAACTTAAGATTATTTTTCTTCTCATAGCTCGCACTGTACATAGTTTTTATCTCTGTAAGTGTAACACACATTTTTTCTCTCTCTCTTCTTCTCTAACACCATCTGTGTATGAATGGGTAAATGACTGAATGTGGTGCAAAGAGTGGAGCCCTTAGATTTAATAAAGGGCTAAAAAAAATGCAGGACATGAGTGAGACTCTCTTACCAACTTCACAAGCTCTTTCACTTTTATTTTAAGGTACATTTAGTACCAATATATGTTAATCTCTGGGATAAAGACCGAGTCTCCTTCTTACCTAAGACTGTATCTAAAAACATTATATAGCAGTTCTTCCTCCAAGTCAGCGGGGGGCGCTGCTGCGCTCAGCGAGTCCGCCTGTGGGAGCCGGAGCTCGGTGTAAAGCTGGTTGGTTGGCACGGGCTGGTTGGTCGGTCGGTTCATGGTAGCCATGGCTCGATTTGCTGCGTTACTGCTGCTACCGGTTCTTATTGAATCCGTCGTTTCAATTTCTTTCTTTTTACCGGTCAACTCTAGAAAATGCTTACGAGAGGAGATCCATAAAGACGTCCTGGTTACGGGGGAGTATGAAATCAGCGAGCAGGCGAACACAAAAACTAACCTGAAGGTGAGCACATACCGGGGGCCGTTGACGCCAAAACACAGTTTACATTAAACCAAAATGGCTTTAATTATTATATATCAGTAGCAAATAGACGTAGCTGTGAGACAAGGGGCTAGTTTATTCTTATAAGTTTAGTTTCAAGGGTTGAAGGACTTTAGTCGGTGACAACTGTTGTTAGCATTGCTGCTAAGGTAGGCCCGAAAAAACTCGTCTTCCTGGTTTTACAGTCAGCTAGCTAGCTAGCTAATGCTCTGTCAATGTTTTTTCACTTATTGGTTTTGGTTTAATTTGCTTGTTGTATAAACTCTGATTACTCTGCCAGCCGTAAATCCCATCGTCAGTGTTTGCTCTGTATTATTTAGTTATATGTACAATATTTATGTACCCGTCATAGTCTCTGCGGTGTAGCTGTTACACGTCACTCTTACAGACTGCTCAGACACATACACGTCAGATTTAGTTTGTATGTAATATTCTCATGAACCAGGCCTGAGGAAGTTTTTTTTTATTTATATGGATGGCCCATAATGGCATCTGCATACTTTTTATGTTTTCTAAAATCTAAAAATATATTTTCAAAGTTAACTGCTGTCAAGTTTCGGGTTTGTATGCTGTAAAACTAAAAATCACTGATGATATCCACAAGTCTATTTTATTTTCCCATCTATTTTTATCATAGCTGAAAACAAAAAGTTGTTTTTTTTGTCAGTCTGGAAACACAAACGCAAATGGGATATTCTGGGAGGTACTTTATGAATTTAATAAAAGATATATTTGTCTTTTAGCTTTAATACATAAATTGGAATAATCCTTAATTTTCTGCTTTGATTCTGAACAACTTTCTCCACATTTTTTTATTTGACTGTTTCTTCATGTTGTTAATGAATATGTTTAAACAGAATGCGTTTTTTATTTATTACAATTTATGCTCACAGTCATGCATTTGGTGTGCCAGATGGTGGTTTGCAAACCATTTCAAGTGTCACATTATGGTATGACCCATTCAAGTCCACAATCGAAGGGGCAGCAGGCTGACACATCAAAAATGTGACTGCAACAAAGTTAACAGCTGGTTGCTTCCAAAGTTGAAAAAGTCTTAAATACTCGTTAAAGTCAGAATCTGCAGAATGTGATGAATTTTATTCTATTACCGGAGGATGTTACAGAGGATGTTAAAAACACTAAGGGAAAGTTGAAGGCTGCAAAATACATAATAAATTGTTGAGCGTTCTGAACGTTGTTAGACAACCTAAAAGATTCACGCAGTTCTGTTAAACTGCAATCTTTTATCAAATTAAAAATTTAGATTTAGAATTTCTTTGCCACTGTACGCAGGTACAGTGAGATTAAAGTCAGTGACAACAGTGCAAACAATGTAGAAAATGTATGCAATATAAACATGAATATGGTGACATTTATATTTACAATATTAAATCAGGTAAATTTATATATACATGCACATATAACCACCATAGTTATTTTTTTTATAGAAAATAATTTGAAAAGGATTTTTCAAACTACTACAAAATTGTAGGCTATGTTCTGCCAGAATATGTCTAAATGTATGTCGTTGTAACTTTGTAGATCACTGACTCTTCCAGCCACACTCTTTACTCGAAGGAAGATGCAACAAAAGGAAAGTTTGCCTTCACCACAGAGGACTATGACATGTTTGAGGTTTGCTTTGAAAGCAAATCACCCATGGGTAAGCAAAATCGTAAAGCAATTAAAGTTATCAGAGGAATCTAATCAAAATACTGTGTTATATTGTGAATCTCATATTATTTGTAATAATCTGGAGACATTTTTGACATATTTAAATTCTCAAACGTTCTGATAAATCAAACTTTTTTTTTTTAGTTTACTGTTACAGAACGTTAATTGTCCTTTGCAAAATAAGCTATCACAATGTTTAATTTCAATTCTGTGAAAATCCACAGGAACAGGAAGAGTGCCTGACCAGCTGGTCAATCTGGACATGAAGCATGGTGTCGAGGCCAAAAACTACGAAGAGGTAAAGTGTCAGGAGACTGAAATCTGTGCTTCCTGATGTCAAATAAACACGATCCAAATTGTAGATAAAGTGTCTTGCATACGCTTCCGGTACTCTTACAGCTGGGATTTTTACTCCCAAATATGTTTGAAATATGCCAGTGTGAATATTTCTACTAAGATTTTAATGCTGTGTTCAACTCTCATTTAATCAAACTAGTTGAGTTAAAAATTAATAGAAAGACGGAGGCATTTTGAAAGGAGTGTAAAAGTTAGTTTGCTTTCTTTGTTCAAACAGTAGCGTGGGTGTCTTTTGTCAACATTGTGAAAATAGCA
This sequence comes from Gambusia affinis, assembly GCF_019740435.1. NCBI lineage: Eukaryota > Metazoa > Chordata > Actinopteri > Cyprinodontiformes > Poeciliidae > Gambusia > Gambusia affinis. The sequence continues at coordinate 11,901,771 of NC_057889.1, forward strand.
TTTTTAAGAAACAGCAAAAAAATATAACAATTAAAATTGTGCGATGCCAAAAATACTGAATATGGACTTTACATAAAAGTGTGAATCTGCTGTTTTAGGATCCGTCTGCGTCAGGTGATTCTTAATGGATTCAAAAAGGAAAAAAACACATTGCTCGTGGCTGAGAATCGCCTTTCTCTGCCCACACATGTTGTGCAAACATTACATACTGTTCAGCGGAACGGCGCGTCGGTGGATATTCACAGTTGAACTTGAAGAGGGCATTCCTGTCTGTTGGAGAAAGGGCGGAGCTGGCGTTACGCATGTATTAACTTACATAATACTTGAATAAATTTGCAACCTGTTCCGTGTGTCAGGAGGGTGTACTTGAAAGAGAAAAAAAATGTTGTTACACAATGCTGTCTGTTTAGCAGGCACAATCTGTGCTGTGAAACTTTTTTTCCTGTTTCCTCCTGATTATCAACTCTTGCTTTCTGACTGCGCAGGATTTCATTGATTTCAAAGGCTGTTTGACTAATTTAGCTCATTAAGGTGGGGAAAAAGGGCTTTACCATGTTCATTCTTTTAGAAATGAACATGGTTAATTTTATATCTTCAGTCAGGTGAATAAAATGTTTGCCCTGCCAGATCTGATAAGCTTTTGATCTTTTCATGTTACTTAGATCAAGTCTTCCGGAAATGGAAACGCTACGTGACCATTTTGCCCTTTTATAACTCAGGAACTTTATTAAGATTTTTCTCAAACTTTGCCCCCAACAGTAGCTTCAGTGCCCATCACTCATCCGAGCACGGAGTGTTCTGATGTAGGTCATTGTAATGTTTGAACACAACGTTGGGAATTTTTGTACACCGAGCTGAGTGTCTGAATGAGCTGTTCCTTTCTCCAAAGCAACAAATATTTAATGTTTCATGATAACCCACGTGTGTATCAGCACAGAGTGTGGGGGCATTCCTAGAATGTTTTGCGAGATTTGTTGACTTATGATAATATCTGCATGTAAAAGTATGGTTTTCCATAAACATTTCCGGTCAACGTTCCCCCTGATCTCTACTCTGATAAATCTGTTATAACAGCTGTCTCAATCATTTACAGAAAGAAACTGGTAGAATAAAGGTTGTAATCTGTCATGAAGCATATAGTTGATATAAGTAGGGGATCCCAAGATTAGAATCTTTGATTCCTCAAGTTTTGATATCTGAATTTTAAGGGTTTTACTTTAAACCATCCAGGGTTAGTGTTGTCTGGCATCAAATTGTGCTCAGTAATCCCTCAGATGAATGGGAAGGGAAGGAAAGTCCATATATAGTCCAAATAAAGGTTTTGTGCCACTCCTCAATTCATTGCCTTGCTTCGAAGGAATCGAGACGTTCTTATCATATTCCCAAGTGAGATTCAGCAATAATTATTACCGTGTCTTTATTGTGAATATTTTAGATGTTTCCAACAGGAAGAGAAGGCTCAGAACTTCATCAAATTAAGTTGAAAGTATATATAATTTACATCTATTAACAGATCTTACTTGAGTTAGTTTTATAATTAGTGTAGGTTTTTTTTGTTTGAAATTTGAATATTAGTCTTTAATTTTCTAAACCTTTCAGAACTGCTGTTTTGTTCATGATCAAAATCTCCCTTTTCAGGCACTGTTTCAATAATGTTGGTGTTCAAATCTAAGTGAAAGGGAAAACCTGGCAAATATTTGTTCCATTTGTGATTTTTAGCTCAAGAGTGACACCTGCTGGGCTGAGCCTTCAACAATTTCAAATGTTTTGTGTTCCACTTTATTTTGGAATGCCAACATTTTATTTCGAAGTTTTATAAGCTTTCTGTTTCTCTATGTTCTTGTCCCTCCAGATTGCAAAGGTGGAAAAACTGAAGCCTCTGGAGGTTGAGCTCAGGCGACTGGAAGATCTGTCTGAGTCCATCGTCAATGACTTTGCTTACATGAAGAAGAGAGAAGAGGAAATGCGGGATACCAATGGTACGCCAACACAGTACTTACACAGATTCATACTTTTGCATAATTGCATAATATGTAAAATGAACATGCTTATTTATGTACAATGTTTCTAATAAAGGAAGGTTTTAAAACTTCTCGTCATAGACCTTTTCTAGCAGATTGAGCCTATTCGTTTTTTTAAGTCAGCTACTTCATAATTACAGTTTGTGATTTAGTTGTTTTGAAGTTGACTGACTGCTTTTTTACAGTTTTCAAAAGAATGAAAAGGATTGAGAGGAGAGAATTCTTAAAAGTAAACTTTTTTAAAAAAAAATCTAAAAATAGAAATACAATTAATCAATTTTCACAGTAAAACTAAGTTTAACGCAGTGTATATTTGTGAAACTAAATCCCTTTTTGGCAAAGTTTAAGAAAGTTTTATGCCTTTAAACAAATGTTCTCTTATTGGGCAGGAATTGCTCTTTGAACTGAAAAGGCTGCTGATGCCTAATCTAAAAACTAGATGGTTTTTAATTCATTGCAGGGATAGCAAGAATTTCTTACTGTCCAATAATACTAGCGTTTTTAATTTCTCCACAGAGTCTACAAACACACGCGTGTTGTACTTCAGTATATTCTCCATGTGTTGTCTCATCGGCCTGGCCACATGGCAGGTCTTCTACCTGCGGCGCTTCTTCAAGGCAAAGAAGCTGATCGAGTAGATCGACTCATCCGGCTTCTTCCCTCGAGGGACGCTGCCTCCCAGTCAGCAAACACATCCCAGCATCCACCCTCCTTGGACTAGCTTCAACAAAACAAGCGGGGTTTAGGGGGCTCAACATCTAGTTTTCAAAGCTCTGAGAGGATCCATCTTTCCAGGAAAATAAGATTTATCTACTTGTTGGAAACATGAAAACCCTGTAGGGAGAAATGCTTTGTCAAACATGGGAGAGAGACATTTCTTTCTACACTGGTTTGAATGTTACAGCTTCATGAATAAGATGGATTTTTTTTTTTTTCCTCAACCCTTTGAAAAGTTGGTTTCTTTTTATTTCTGAGCTCTGTTTGAGTGGATGTGCCACAAGTGAATGTCTGCCCTTTTGTTAATGTACACATTATTTACAAGGCCACATAAACTAAACATCTTTTTATTAAGTGAAGGCTTTAAGAAACATGGTGTGTTCCATTAAGACAATTGGAACCACTGAACTTCTGTGTTGTCACTTAAACTACATATATGTTCGGTAGCTAAATTTAGTTTGTTTTCATATTGTAATTACCACCTAGTTGCTTCTACTCGTATCTTTTTATTTTGCAAGGTGGGTGGGAGTCGAGTTTTCAGATTAATGTTCTCAATTATAAATTCTCTTAAAATTTTTGCATGTTCAGGTATTCTTTTGTTTTTGAACATCCATTAAAAGTATCGAGGAACCAATATTCTTAAATTCAAGCAATTCCTCTTTCCCCTCTTCAATGTATTTATGCAATCTTTCTTGTCAAAATGCAGTTGTTGGTGACTGTGACAAGAATTGAACAATTACCCAAACGTGCACCCTTTTGCTTTAAACTAGCAACTCCAAGTTACAGCACATCACCTCCCTGTACCAGAACCTGCTGATCCATCCAGTGTTCCTATTTTCATTCAAATATTTGAATATGGGTGGTTTCAGATACTAGTGTTTTTTTTTTTTTTTTTTTTCTTTTGACAGAAAATGTTGAGGGCTGTCCTGGTACATTTTTAACAATGAACATGCGCATGGAGCGCAGTCAATTTTTATGTTGACTGGTAAATTTTGTAAATTTGTGTTGGGCTTTTATTCAATAAAATATTGGATGGATTTACATGAGTTATTTTGTAGTTGAATCTATATTTTTGAGGGGGAAAAAATAAAGTTTTGTTTCAGAAAGTGGTTTAGGGTTTATATATATATATTTGAGCCAAATTTCAACCAATAAAATGACTAATAAAACCTACACCAATAAAACCTAGACCAAATGAACACTTGCAGGTATTCTTAAAACATGTTTCCTTCAAGAAGCAAACTTTTAAGTTGGTAGATGGAGGCCACAGCTGCCAGGAGGACATTACCCGCCTCTTATTATTGTGCCAAGAGTAAAATTTAGTGGAGGGAGGATCATAGTGTGGGTTTGTATTTCAGAGGTTAGGCTTTCTACTTCAGTTGAAGTGTGGGGATTCAGAGTGCTGAGAAAATATTTTTGATAATTTAATTTGAAGTTTGTTAATGAGTAATTTGATCTCAAGGATGTTTTTCTTGTCTGCACGGACCTCGACCTAATAGAACTTTTTAATTAATTACAGCACAGATGGATCATTTTACAAATGTTCTTCTAGCCCAATCTGCAGATTTTTCAGACATGTCCTGTTTTGTTCCAGAAACATTGAAGGTGTTATAGCTGCAGACAGGAGGATAATCCCATATTAGTGTTGATTGTCATTAAAGATCATGTGTGTAAAGGCTATAACTGTGGCAATTTAGAGAAGGTACATCCTGCTTATTACTTACCTGAGCACCTTAGTCCTGTCAGCCATACATTATACTTTTTTGTCATTATTTTTCTTTTAGATATTCAAAATCTAAAAACATGCTTACTACTATTATTTGATCACTTTTATAAGCCTAAAATACACTTGAGCGGCTGCTGTGGTGTTAGCTAGTTAGTTGCATGTGTTTAATTTCGGTTTGGAAATTAAACCGTCTGAGTTTTCTTTTTGTTTGGATCAGAAAAGGTCTCTTGTAAATGAGGTCTTGAATCCCAATGAGACCACCTGTATAAATAAATGTCAAATAAAAAAGGAAATATGAATATCTAAATATGAGTTTTTCTGGAATAAAACTGAATTGGGAGAGAAAAAAACTGTTTAATTGGTGCATGAATAACATCAGTAAAGTTATTTAAAAATCACTTAAGAGCTTTAAATAGGCACCAGCATCCCTCCCGGTGCTCGTGCCAGGAAGGATGCTGAAGAATTTGACAAAATTCTTATATTAAATTAAGAATTTTGTCAAATTCTTAATTTAATATAGTGAATATTTTGTCAAAGTCAAAATGGACTCCCGACCCCACTAGGGAGAAGGGTGTAAGAAAATGGATGGATGGATGGAAAAATCACTTTAGATAACGACCTCTATTGCTCCTGGGAGGACACAGTTCCTTGAAGGTAGCCCACCTATCAGTTTCTCTTCGCCACTCGGTGTTGTACCCAAAACAGCGCCCCCTGCTGTGAAAAGAACAGTCTGTTAATTTTGCAACTCATTTCATTTCCAATAAATATGTGAAAATGAAACAAAATTGCCAGTAGACTTTGAGATTTTACTACTATTAAGAATATATTTATGTACTTACTTTTAAACAGGGCATACGGGTTATTTAATGGCAGCCATTGAAGAAAGCATGCCACCTTGAGACTGTTGCTCAGCTGGTCTATAATAGCAGAATGTGCAAATATCAAAATAAAGCTCACTATAGTGGGAAACAAACAATATTTGCTTTAGTCGGTTGGTGAAAACAAGCACTGTAATAAAGGGAAACAGACGGAGCGCTTTTTTCGCTACAACACCGGATGTTCTCTACGAGTACTTCCCGGTCAACATTTAACAGTAGAAATTTGCCGTCTTCTTTTTTGACGGTTCGTTGATTTGGAAAACAAAAATGCCGGGCCCCGACAAAGAAACCGACCTGACTGAGCGGGTTGAAGCCTTTCTGTCCGACCTGAAGCGCGGGGGTAGCGGGGCAGGACCTCTGCGGGGCTCAGCGGAGACTGCCCGAGAAACGACCGCACTGCTTCGCAAGATTACAGCTCAGGCTCGGTGGAGTAGCGCAGGTTCTTATCCTCACTTAATTTATTTTGACAACCTCTGGTAATAATAATGCAGAGGACTAAATTACTGTGAAATTGGTTCTATTGTTGTTGTTGTAGTGTGTGTGTGTAGTTTGTTATTATTTGTGAACATGCCAGACATCTGTTGTAACATCTGTGCAATCATTGAAATTGGGGGAGTTACATCATGGTTTCTTATGGGTGTACGTTTGCTAAATTTAGCGACATTTTAGCTATATTTTTTTATAAATACTCTAGTTAAAAAACTAATAAGTAATAATTTCTTTACAATGCTGTAATAGCAAAATGAAAAGGGGCAATTTAGGATGGAGGTGTAATTAACGCAACAATATAGAAACAACTTCTACTTATATAAAAACGTTTTTTGTTGATTGCTGCCTTTAGGTGATCTGATGGAAATAATACGGAAAGAAGGGAGGAGAATGACGGCCGCCCAGCCGTCAGAGACCACAGTGGGTAACATGATCAGGAGGGTCCTGAAGATCATCAGAGAGGAGTATGCCAGGTGAGGACAGACAGCTGTGGAGTCAGATATGTTCCTAATCCATTCCCTGGGAAGGCAAGACAAAAAGACAACATTAAGGAAAACACGCTATTTGTAGCACATCAAATATCTCAACTTATAACATCACTGTGAAATGAGTATTTTTCCATATATAGTAATGATAAAAGAAAAATAAATCCTCAATTCTAAGATTTTATGAATCAGAGCATATGATCGTTTGTTCATCAAGTTCTACTAGATTTTCTAGATATTTAGTCAAATTCTTAATTTAATATAGTGAATATTTTGTCAAAGTCAAAATGGAAAGCTTGTGGACAAACTAAGTACCACTAACCGCTTAAGTAGGATTAAAGAGAAAAGAAAAATAGGAACTAAAACTTGCTTAAACATTAATAACCATCATTCCAAATTTAGTACTTAGAGTATTAGCAAAAACCCCAATACCTGCATTTCAGACCATGTAAAGTTTAAATATTAAGACAATAATTGGAAAAAGTTATAACAAATAAATAGAACTTGCCAGGAGAAAGTATCTTCTTTCTAAAGAGAAAATGGCAACAAGATTGGATCTAAAGTAACCACTATTTCTGGAATAATTTCTTTTGGACAGATGAGATAAAGAGTGGGGCTTGTTTGGCAGCCAGGGGAGCTGATGGTGGGTTGAAACCTTGTCATGCAAATAACTAAACAATGTTGGATAAAGCCTAGTAGAATATGAGAAACATCTGATAAAAGCAGTTGTAGAAAATTCTGAATCATAAGATGACTTTCCACGTTAGTCTCGACTTTTTTTTAAATGTAATATTTTTAACAATCTAATAATAAAATTTTCGCATGGCTTAGTCTGATTTGCCTCGACTTTGTCTTTGTGTTTCCTTTTATGGATGCACTGTTCCTCAATGTTCATTCTGCTGAGTGTAATGAAAGGGTTTGAATCAGAGTCCACGTGCTACTTTAGCAAAAAGGTTCGACTTCAAAATATGCTTGGCACCCTAGAGCCACTAAAAAAACTATGCCCTGGTGTCAAACTGTTTTGAGATTTTCTCATCAGGTCTCGAGGAAGCAGCGAAGAGGCAGACCAGCAGGAGTCCCTCCACAAGCTGCTGACCTCTGGAGGACTCAGCGAGGAGAACTTCAGGCAGCATTTTGCTCCCCTCAAAGCAAATGTCATTGAGGCCATCAACGAGCTTCTCACTGAGCTGGGTAAGATGGTGGAGCTGGTTTTACAGAGCTGAACTACCCACAGCTGAAACCCACAGTGCTGCTTACTCACTGGTGTTCCTTAAAAATCTCTGCGGTCTTCACAGAACTGCACAGTATTTATGCAGTTGTTTTTTTTAGTGGCAGCAGGGTGAAGGGGTCTGTATTTGTATCCGGGTTTGTATGGGTGCTTGGAATCCTTGAAAATTTTCCCATTTCAGTTTGGTGTTTTCAGGATTTGGAAAGTGCTTGATTTCTGTATCAAGTCCTTGAAAGTGCTTGATATTCAGTCTTTTGTAATAAAGTACAATATAACATTTGATTAAAAACCTGCAGTAGGAAAGCGTTGTTCACAGTTGAAATATTTTCATAGACCTAATAAAAAAATTTAAAAAAATATTTTCACTGTCTAAAGTTAAATCAGACTAAACTTATTTTGTTTCAAGTCAGTTAGAATTCCCAAACGTATTTCTATTTGCTAAATACTAGAAAACATAGCAAAAACATTTTTTTATAGATTTTTTGTGACTTTCTTTGTATACTGTTTATAAGCATTTATGTTGATTAGGAATGTAATTTACTTTAAACAGTATTTATTTGGATTGTTTAAATGTAACAACTATTATTCCTAATAAGTCAGTAACTTATTGATCCTCTTATATTTTATACATTAAACAAAGCTAATGAAATTCTTTGCCTTGTCCTTGTTGTAGAATGTAGAATACTACCACAAAAATGATTAACATTAATAAGTTATAATCATACAATAATGTATTGTTTTTATCTCCAAAGTGTGGTGCTGTAAAAGTTTCAAAACTTACCTTGGAAATGCTTGAAAATGCTTGAATTTCACTTTGGGAAAAGTGGAACAAGGAAACTGGAGAAAATATGATTTTTTTTGTCTGCAAGTTTAAAGAGCTTTTTTGTTTTGATTTTTTTTTCTTCCTTTTGCAGAAGGAACAACAGATAATATCTCCATGCAGGCGCTGGAGCACATCCACTCCAACGAGGTCATTATGACCATCGGGCGCTCCCGCACAGTGGAGGCTTTCCTGAGGGACGCTGCACGCAAACGCAAGTTTCATGTCATCGTTGCAGAATGTGCCCCCTTCTGTCAGGTATATGAAGTACATGGAAAAGAGCTTGAAAAGCAACGGTTTACCTAAAAGAACTCTCAAGAAAAGCCTTCACTTTTCAACAGGGACATGAAATGGCCACCAACTTATCCAAAGCTGGCATTGAAACAACGGTGATTGCAGACGCTGCAATATTTGCTGTCATGTCTCGGGTCAATAAGGTATTTATCTTCATAGAAGACTCACTCTATATTAAGGGTTTGATCAGGCCGTGTAATTTAACTTTTTTTTGACGATCTGGTTGGCAGGTCATCATCGGAACTCAGACTGTTCTAGCCAACGGCGGTTTGAGGGCTGTGAACGGGACACACACTCTCGCCTTAGCAGCCAAGCATCACTCGACACCTCTAATTGTCTGTGCCCCCATGTTCAAGCTATCGCCTCAGGTAGGACAACACTAGTTAACAAACATCTAATAAAAAAAAAAATCTTTCAAACACAAATAATAAAAGAAATATTTTCTCTCCTTAGTTCCCAAACGAGGAGGACACTTTCCATAAATTTGTCTCCCCACATGAAGTCCTCCCTTTCACTGAAGGTACACCCTCACCAATTTACTTTACAAGTTAAGCATTTATCTTTGGTAGAATATAATGTTAACATGCTAATTGTGTACGTTTCAGGTGAGATCCTCTCTAAGGTCAACGTGCACTGCCCGGTGTTTGACTACGTTCCTCCAGAACTCATCACACTGTTCATCTCTAACATTGGAGGTCACGCACCATCATACATCTACCGACTGATGAGTGAACTGTACCACCCAGAGGATCACGAGCTTTAAATTGTATTGCTATGAAATAAATTTAACTTAAACTGTTTTGTGTCTATTACTTATCTTAATGAAAAAAAGAAAAGGCTAAAGTAGTATATAAAGTAAAGTATATATATATAAATTGTGTTGCCCTGTGACACACTGGCGCCCATAACGTAGCTGGACATTGGCACCAGCAACCCTCCTGACCCCATTAGGGACAAGGGTGAACAGAAAATGGATGAATATATATATATCATGCATGTATATAAATTGTTCCAATGCTATGCTAAGCATAACTCCTAAGCTTCCACTTCAGTCCCGTCACTCAAATAATGTTATCCAATATATTTAACATTAACTCAACCCACTATAGTTGTCTGTAAACATGGCGGTCGGAGTTTTGGACGGGTAGCACTGACAGATAGACTTAGCTATTTATCCGTGCTACGGTAGGAAAATCTGACGAGGTAGCACTGAGAGTCAGGTGTTCGGTAACTTAGCAGACAGCAGCAAAATGGAAAACAGTGAAAAAGAGGTTGTTTTTTTATCAGTTTTGTTTTTTTTGTTTGCAAACATGATGTGGGCTGGCTGTACATTACTTGGTGTAAAACTCAATTCTTTAGCATAAACTACAGAGTTGAAGCTCTTTTTAAATATGAACAGTTTAATGTAATACAATAAAAGTGTAGTGAGAAAATAAATGCCAAAGATAAAGTGACTAGACAGAAAAAATTAAAAGAAGCAGAAGAAGAATATTTTTATCTAATGGATTTTCATGAGAGTGGGGACATTTTACAGGCTTGGACATTTTACAGGCAAGGTGAACCTGCATGGAGTGGACCATCACATATCCCAGTGTATGTTGGATTACCTCACTGCCTGCCCACCACAGTACATTGCTCTAACAATCTCTTTGTGACTTGTTTTGCTTTAAAATTAGTATTTTGAAACGTAAAAATTGGTTAATCACAGAGAGGGAGACTTGAGGTTCCACTATCTTGATGTAGTGTCTGATGTAGTGTCCTCCAGAAGGAGGCGGTGTTGGAGAAGAGTTCGAGCTGTTTTTTGATGAAACAAGAAACTTGAGTAAGTGTTCAAGCAGCTGTGTGATGCTAAAATACCGATGTTGGTGAGAAACTAGTGTGTTGACCAGTATAAAAAGACTGGGTCTCACTGTGTCACTCAGGCTGAACTGTAGCATCTATTCACAGGGGCGATCCCACTACTGAGCAGTACGGGGGATTTGACCTGCTCCGTTCCCGACCTGGGCCGGTTCACCCCTCCTTAGGAGACCTGGTGCTCCAAGACTCCCCCAGGAACACCATATCTATACTGAACTTAGTGTGGACCCCCGTTCAACATAGTCCACTGCCGCTCAGAGCTCCTGAGCTCAATCAATCCTCCAGCCTCAGCCTCCAGGTAGCTTGGATTACAGGTGAGAGCCACCTCATCCGGCGACAAGAAGCTGCTTTATCCATCACTTGTCCAGCACCGCCTCCTTCTGGATGACAGCAGGTACCACACCCTTGTGTTTAGAATCATATTTGGGCTGGAGAAAAGCTACAACGAGTCCTGAACTTTAACTAACTTATATTAATGTGTGACAAATGAATGATAACATATCTGCTTGCTGGTTATTTTACTGAGACGATTTTATCAGTTGAATTTTCCAGAAGGTGTGAAGTTTTTAAGTTGCACAAGGTTGATGTAGTGTCCGCTGCTCTCCAGAAGGAGGCGGTGTTGAGCACAAATCTCAGCTGCTTTTTGGAGGTTTTTGATGAAACAATAACTGGAAGGAGTGTTGAAGCAGCTGTGTGATGCTAAAATACCGATGTTGGTGAGAAACCAGTGTGTTGACCAGTATAAAAAGACTGGGTCTCACTGTGTCACTCAGGCTGAACTGTAGTATCTATTCACAGGGGCGATCCCACTACTGAGCAGTACGGGGGATTTGACCTGCTCCGTTCCCGACCTGGGCCGGTTCACCCCTCCTTAGGAGACCTGGTGCTCCAAGACTCCCCCAGGAACACCATATCTATACTGAACTTAGTGTGGACCCCCGTTCAACATAGTCCACTGCAGCTCAGAGCTCCTGAGCTCAAGCAATCCTCCAGCCTCAGCCTCCAGGTAGCTTGGATTACAGGTGAGAGCCACCTCATCCGGCGACAAGAAGCTGCTTTATCCATCACTTGTCCAGCACCGCCTCCTTCTGGATGACAGCAGGTACCACACCCTTGTGTTTAGAATCATATTTGGGCTGGAGAAAAGCTACAAGTCCTGAACTTTAACTAACTTATATTAATGTGTGACAAATGAATGATAACATATCTGCTTGCTGGTTATTTTACTGAGACGATTTTATCAGTTGAATTTTCCAGAAGGTGTGAAGTTTTTAAGTTGCACAAGGTTGATGTAGTGTCCGCTGCTCTCCAGAAGGAGGCGGTGTTGAGCACAAATCTCAGCTGCTTTTTGGAGGTTTTTGATGAAACAATAACTGGAAGGAGTGTTGAAGCAGCTGTGTGATGCTAAAATACCGATGTTGGTGAGAAACTAGTGTGTTGACCAGTATAAAAAGACTGGGTCTCACTGTGTCACTCAGGCTGAACTGTAGTATCTATTCACAGGGGCGATCCCACTACTGAGCAGTACGGGGGATTTGACCTGCTCCGTTCCCGACCTGGGCCGGTTCACCCCTCCTTAGGAGACCTGGTGCTCCAAGACTCCCCCAGGAACACCATATCTATACTGAACGTAGTGTGGACCCCCGTTCAACATAGTCCACTGCAGCTCAGAGCTCCTGAGCTCAAGCAATCCTCCAGCCTCAGCCTCCAGGTAGCTTGGATTACAGGTGAGAGCCACCTCATCCGGCGACAAGAAGCTGCTTTATCCATCACTTGTCCAGCACCGCCTCCTTCTGGATGACAGCAGGTACCACACCCTTGTGTTTAGAATCATATTTGGGCTGGAGAAAAGCTACAAGTCCTGAACTTTAACTAACTTATATTAATGTGCGACAAATGAATGATAACATATCTGCTTGCTGGTTATTTTACTGAGACGATTTTATCAGTTGAATTTTCCAGAAGGTGTGAAGTTTTTAAGTTGCACAAGGTTGATGTAGTGTCCGCTGCTCTCCAGAAGGAGGCGGTGTTGAGCACAAATCTCAGCTGCTTTTTGGAGGTTTTTGATGAAACAATAACTGGAAGGAGTGTTGAAGCAGCTGTGTGATGCTAAAATACCGATGTTGGTGAGAAACTAGTGTGTTGACCAGTATAAAAAGACTGGGTCTCACTGTGTCACTCAGGCTGAACTGTAGTATCTATTCACAGGGCGATCCCACTACTGAGCAGTACGGGATTTGACCTGCTCCGTTCCGACCTGGGCCGGTTCACCCTCCTTAGGAGACCTGGTGCTCCAAGACTCCCCAGGAACACCATATCTATACTGAACGTAGTGTGGACCCCGTTCAACATAGTCCACTGCAGCTCAGAGCTCCTGAGCTCAAGCAATCCTCCAGCCTCAGCCTCCAGGTAGCTTGGATTACAGGTGAGAGCCACCTCATCCAGAAGCTGCTTTATCCATCACTTGTCCAGCACCGCCTCCTTCTGGATGACAGCAGGTACCACACCCTTGTGTTTAGAATCATATTTGGGCTGGAGAAAAGCTACAAGTCCTGAACTTTAACTAACTTATATTAATGTGCAAATGAATGATAACATATCTGCTTGCTGGTTATTTTACTGAGACGATTTTATCAGTTGAATTTTCCAGAAGGTGTGAAGTTTTTAAGTTGCACAAGGTTGATGTAGTGTCCGCTGCTCTCCAGAAGGAGGCGGTGTTGAGCACAAATCTCAGCTGCTTTTTGGAGGTTTTTGATGAAACAATAACTGGAAGGAGTGTTGAAGCAGCTGTGTGATGCTAAAATACCGATGTTGGTGAGAAACCAGTGTGTTGACCAGTATAAAAAGACTGGGTCTCACTGTGTCACTCAGGCTGAACTGTAGTATCTATTCACAGGGGCGATCCCACTACTGAGCAGTACGGGGGATTTGACCTGCTCCGTTCCCGACCTGGGCCGGTTCACCCCTCCTTAGGAGACCTGGTGCTCCAAGACTCCCCCAGGAACACCATATCTATACTGAACGTAGTGTGGACCCCCGTTCAACATAGTCCACTGCAGCTCAGAGCTCCTGAGCTCAAGCAATCCTCCAGCCTCAGCCTCCAGGTAGCTTGGATTACAGGTGAGAGCCACCTCATCCGGCGACAAGAAGCTGCTTTATCCATCACTTGTCCAGCACCGCCTCCTTCTGGATGACAGCAGGTACCACACCCTTGTGTTTAGAATCATATTTGGGCTGGAGAAAAGCTACAACGAGTCCTGAACTTTAACTAACTTATATTAATGTGCGACAAATGAATGATAACATATCTGCTTGCTGGTTATTTTACTGAGACGATTTTATCAGTTGAATTTTCCAGAAGGTGTGAAGTTTTTAAGTTGCACAAGGTTGATGTAGTGTCCGCTGCTCTCCAGAAGGAGGCGGTGTTGAGCACAAATCTCAGCTGCTTTTTGGAGGTTTTTGATGAAACAATAACTGGAAGGAGTGTTGAAGCAGCTGTGTGATGCTAAAATACCGATGTTGGTGAGAAACTAGTGTGTTGACCAGTATAAAAAGACTGGGTCTCACTGTGTCACTCAGGCTGAACTGTAGTATCTATTCACAGGGGCGATCCCACTACTGAGCAGTACGGGGGATTTGACCTGCTCCGTTCCCGACCTGGGCCGGTTCACCCCTCCTTAGGAGACCTGGTGCTCCAAGACTCCCCCAGGAACACCATATCTATACTGAACGTAGTGTGGACCCCCGTTCAACATAGTCCACTGCAGCTCAGAGCTCCTGAGCTCAAGCAATCCTCCAGCCTCAGCCTCCAGGTAGCTTGGATTACAGGTGAGAGCCACCTCATCCGGCGACAAGAAGCTGCTTTATCCATCACTTGTCCAGCACCGCCTCCTTCTGGATGACAGCAGGTACCACACCCTTGTGTTTAGAATCATATTTGGGCTGGAGAAAAGCTACAACGAGTCCTGAACTTTAACTAACTTATATTAATGTGCGACAAATGAATGATAACATATCTGCTTGCTGGTTATTTTACTGAGACGATTTTATCAGTTGAATTTTCCAGAAGGTGTGAAGTTTTTAAGTTGCACAAGGTTGATGTAGTGTCCGCTGCTCTCCAGAAGGAGGCGGTGTTGAGCACAAATCTCAGCTGCTTTTTGGAGGTTTTTGATGAAACAATAACTGGAAGGAGTGTTGAAGCAGCTGTGTGATGCTAAAATACCGATGTTGGTGAGAAACCAGTGTGTTGACCAGTATAAAAAGACTGGGTCTCACTGTGTCACTCAGGCTGAACAGTAGTATCTATTCACAGGCGATCCCACTACTGAGCAGTACGGGGATTTGACCTGCTCCGTTCCCGACCTGGGCCGGTTCACCCCTCCTTAGGAGACCTGGTGCTCCAAGACTCCCCAGGAACACCATATCTATACTGACGTGTGGACCCCGTCAACATAGTCCACTGCAGCTCAGAGCTCCTGAGCTCAAGCAATCCTCCAGCCTCAGCCTCCAGGTAGCTTGGATTACAGGTGAGAGCCACCTCATCCGGCGACAAGAAGCTGCTTTATCCATCACTTGTCCAGCACCGCCTCCTTATGGATGACAGCAGGTACCACACCCTTGTGTTTAGAATCATATTTGGGCTGGAGAAAAGCTACGAGTCCTGAACTTTAACTAACTTATATTAATGTGCGACAAATGAATGATAACATATCTGCTTGCTGGTTATTTTACTGAGACGATTTTATCAGTTGAATTTTCCAGAAGGTGTGAAGTTTTTAAGTTGCACAAGGTTGATGTAGTGTCCGCTGCTCTCCAGAAGGAGGCGGTGTTGAGCACAAATCTCAGCTGCTTTTGGAGGTTTTTGATGAAACAATAACTGGAAGGAGTGTTGAAGCAGCTGTGTGATGCTAAAATACCGATGTTGGTGAGAAACTAGTGTGTTGACCAGTATAAAAAGACTGGGTCTCACTGTGTCACTCAGGCTGAACTGTAGTATCTATTCACAGGGGCGATCCCACTACTGAGCAGTACGGGGGATTTGACCTGCTCCGTTCCCGACCTGGGCCGGTTCACCCCTCCTTAGGAGACCTGGTGCTCCAAGACTCCCCCAGGAACACCATATCTATACTGAACTTAGTGTGGACCCCCGTTCAACATAGTCCACTGCAGCTCAGAGCTCCTGAGCTCAAGCAATCCTCCAGCCTCAGCCTCCAGGTAGCTTGGATTACAGGTGAGAGCCACCTCATCCGGCGACAAGAAGCTGCTTTATCCATCACTTGTCCAGCACCGCCTCCTTCTGGATGACAGCAGGTACCACACCCTTGTGTTTAGAATCATATTTGGGCTGGAGAAAAGCTACAACGAGTCCTGAACTTTAACTAACTTATATTAATGTGCGACAAATGAATGATAACATATCTGCTTGCTGGTTATTTTACTGAGACGATTTTATCAGTTGAATTTTCCAGAAGGTGTGAAGTTTTTAAGTTGCACAAGGTTGATGTAGTGTCCGCTGCTCTCCAGAAGGAGGCGGTGTTGAGCACAAATCTCAGCTGCTTTTTGGAGGTTTTGATGAAACAATAACTGGAAGGAGTGTTGAAGCAGCTGTGTGATGCTAAAATACCGATGTTGGTGAGAAACTAGTGTGTTGACCAGTATAAAAAGACTGGGTCTCACTGTGTCACTCAGGCTGAACTGTAGTATCTATTCACAGGGGCGATCCCACTACTGAGCAGTACGGGGGATTTGACCTGCTCCGTTCCCGACCTGGGCCGGTTCACCCCTCCTTAGGAGACCTGGTGCTCCAAGACTCCCCCAGGAACACCATATCTATACTGAACTTAGTGTGGACCCCCGTTCAACATAGTCCACTGCAGCTCAGAGCTCCTGAGCTCAAGCAATCCTCCAGCCTCAGCCTCCAGGTAGCTTGGATTACAGGTGAGAGCCACCTCATCCGGCGACAAGAAGCTGCTTTATCCATCACTTGTCCAGCACCGCCTCCTTCTGGATGACAGCAGGTACCACACCCTTGTGTTTAGAATCATATTTGGGCTGGAGAAAAGCTACAACGAGTCCTGAACTTTAACTAACTTATATTAATGTGTGACAAATGAATGATAACATATCTGCTTGCTGGTTATTTTACTGAGACGATTTTATCAGTTGAATATTCCAGAAGGTGTGAAGTTTTTAAGTTGCATAAGGTTGATGTAGTGTCCGCTGCTCTCCAGAAGGAGGCGGTGTTGAGCACAAATCTCAGCTGCTTTTTGGAGGTTTTTGATGAAACAATAACTGGAAGGAGTGTTGAAGCAGCTGTGTGATGCTAAAATACCGATGTTGGTGAGAAACTAGTGTGTTGACCAGTATAAAAAGACTGGGTCTCACTGTGTCACTCAGGCTGAACTGTAGTATCTATTCACAGGGGCGTTCCCACTACTGAGCAGTACGGGGGATTTGACCTGCTCCGTTCCCGACCTGGGCCGGTTCACCCCTCCTTAGGAGACCTGGTGCTCCAAGACTCCCCCAGGAACACCATATCTATACTGAACTTAGTGTGGACCCCCGTTCAACATAGTCCACTGCAGCTCAGAGCTCCTGAGCTCAAGCAATCCTCCAGCCTCAGCCTCCATGTAGCTTGGATTACAGGTGAGAGCCACCTCACCCGGCGACAAGAAGCTGCTATATCCATCACTTGTCCAGCACCGCCTCCTTCTGGATGACAGCAGGTACCACACCCTTGTGTTTAGAATCATATTTGGGCTGGAGAAAAGCTACAACGAGTCCTGAACTTTAACTAACTTATATTAATGTGTGACAAATGAATGATAACATATCTGCTTGCTGGTTATTTTACTGAGACGATTTTATCAGTTGAATTTTCCAGAAGGTGTGAAGTTTTTAAGTTGCACAAGGTTGATGTAGTGTCCGCTGCTCTCCAGAAGGAGGCGGTGTTGAGCACAAATCTCAGCTGCTTTTTGGAGGTTTTTGATGAAACAATAACTGGAAGGAGTGTTGAAGCAGCTGTGTGATGCTAAAATACCGATGTTGGTGAGAAACTAGTGTGTTGACCAGTATAAAAAGACTGGGTCTCACTGTGTCACTCAGGCTGAACTGTAGTATCTATTCACAGGGGCGATCCCACTACTGAGCAGTACGGGGGATTTGACCTGCTCCGTTCCCGACCTGGGCCGGTTCACCCCTCCTTAGGAGACCTGGTGCTCCAAGACTCCCCCAGGAACACCATATCTATACTGAACTTAGTGTGGACCCCCGTTCGACATAGTCCACTGCAGCTCAGAGCTCCTGAGCTCAAGCAATCCTCCAGCCTCAGCCTCCATGTAGCTTGGATTACAGGTGAGAGCCACCTCACCTGGCGACAAGAAGCTGCTCTGACCAGTAAATGAAAATTACAGTTCGACTTTAAAATATACGTAATGTCCCTTTTTAAAGTTTATTTATTTATTATATGGAGGACTGAAATTTTGCACTCATTTCCCTCTTGGTTGTACATTTTATAGGACCCAGCAGTAAAAGGAATACAATCCAATTCCTTCTACTTAATCTTCGAAAAGAATAAAATAAATAAATTAAACAGATATGGGGATCCAGATGTTATGGTAATTGGTGGATTTTCTTTCACACCTTTTATGATGATGTGGCAAAAATGCATAAGGGCAAGAAAACAGGAAACAGAAACCTGTAAAATTAGTACATGGAAATAAAAACAGTTGGAAAACTGTTTTTACATTGAAGTTAAGTTAAAAATATATATCTATAATGGAAAAATGTATGTATAATTTATCTTGTGTTTAAATCATATTTTAAGTTGTGATCTGATGGTCACTTAAATTATAAAACAAGTGATTGTTTTAAATTATTTAGCATACTTAAATAATGGTCCATTTACACCTTTAATCATGTCAGTTTTAGTCCTTCAGCTTTGGTTTAGAAGCTGCTAAAAGATGACTTTTGTGTTCTTGCTGACATGTTTTTAAATTTGCTTAATCTTTTTTTGCCACAGAAAAACGGATGAAACATTTTCCTCTTAAGCGTTAGAATCCTTTTTTAAACGACACTACACTGTTTTCGGCCCCCACGCCACATGATCCAAAAATATTATTTTCCAGACACTCTACAGTTTAGAGTCTCAAAAAAATAAGACAATAATCAAAGAATGCTAGTTTTGTCAGTACAATAATCATTCCTTTTATTTTGACATCTAGATGCAGAAAAATACATTTGGTTCTGAACGGCAGGTTTTTTTTGTTTGTTTTTTTAGATTAGTAAAACTAAAATTTCACAGAATATGAGGAGTTTTTAGTATTTAAACCAAGTCATATTTGACTAGTTGTGTTTCAGCAGAAGAGCACATTTATAAACTTTAATCTCATGTCAGCAGCTGATGTAAATAATTTTGTTCTCAGGAAGAGATCAAATTCTAAAAGAAAGTCTCTTTCCTCACTTGATTCATAAAGAGGTTAATATTGAGCCTATAAAGCTGTGTGTTAAAAAAAAGAAAAAACAAGAAATGACAACATGAAATAAATAGAAACATTGTTGAGTCTTTAATATCTGGAGCACATGTTCAGAAACTCGCTTTTCATCTTACAAAACATTTCATAAAAATCAGTCAAAACAATACAATAAAAGAACATAATCAACAGTTACATTTACTAAGGATGTTCCAGAAACACAAGAAGAAGAACATCATCTTCCACAGCTTGATAGTTGACCATCAGACTCTCTGGGCTTAATTAGCTGGAAAAGAAAAAAATATATTTTTAGTGCATGCAGCAAATTTACATAAAATTAACTCCATAATAATTAAAGACATGGCAACATTACTTAAACTCATCAAAATAGGATTAACTGTTTTAGGTGAAAACCAGAGATATGTGCAAAATGAGATTAATCTCATTACTTTGGTTGAGGAGAATCCGTATGTCAAAGGCTAAAAACTTTCTAGTTTATGCGAAAAAATATTTTGAGACGTTCCTCCATGGTTCACCTGCTCTGTCTTTAGTCCACTTCAGGGCGTGTCTCGGAGGCACAGCTGTAGTTGGATGGTAGAAAGTACATCCCGCTCGTTTGCACTGAGTGGCAAAACGACAGGGCTGCAGTGGAACAGAAACAAGTTAGAGCTGCTCAGTTTGAACGCAAAAAAAGTTGACAATGTGGTTAATGGTCTCTATGCTGCGCTGCTACCTTTGGATGATAAAATGGACAATCCACCTTCTTGCATTCTGGGAAGAAGCGACACACAGTCGCACTCGAACTTTGCTGCACAACTGTAAAAGCAAGTTACAAACAATAAGTAACAGTAAGTTATTAGGACAAAAAAAGGCACATGTTTTTATACTTATGCACCAACAGCTGTGGCTTTTATTCTTTTTGATATCAGAAATCAGATTTGGTTAAACTTTAAGATAGTTTACAAATCCTAAAGGTTAACACTCTCAAGAATTTAGTACCCAGTTGAAGCCAATCCAATTGAACCATGCACACTCTTTCCCATTAAAAATATGCCTGGACCAGATCTTCTGTCATCTCCACCACAGTCGGTTCTGGTGGAGGTTCTAGAGAAAAGTTCCTCTGCTCTACTGTCACACAGTTGCTCATGATACAGGATTACTGGATGCAGCTGGCTTGGTTTCCTGGAATAACTTTTTTTCAAGTAGCCTTAAATTGTAACCTGAATTTGAATGTTGTATTTTAATTACAACAGTCCAATCTGAGTCTAACTTAAAGATCAGATCTTATTGGAATCTCACTGGCTGTTACATGTTCAAACAAAAAATGTCTTAACGCTAAGTTATGGCCGTCATTTGTTTAACTAATGAAAACGAACCTGGTCTGAGTGGAGGAGCAGCAGTGCCTCTGCGGCTGACGTGAGTGAAGGGACAGTCTGGCTTTGTGCAGCGAGCGTCATATTTACAGTTAGGATGCACAAACAGGCATTTATCCCCAAACTTGCAATTTGGAAATGTCCTGAAAAAATACCAACAACACAACATTCAATTAGCCCTCAATGTACCTCCAACGCCTTATTATTTAACCTTTTTCTATTAAAGTCACTCACTTGCACTGTGCCGTCGGGTGATGGTACATACACTCATCTCCACTTTTGCAGACGGGCCAGAACTTGCAGCGCTCCATAACTTTCTGCTTCTTCATCGGAACGTCGTCTTCGGCCGCCAGGTCCACGTCCATCCTCCCGTCTGTAAATAAAGGAAGGAAAGAAAGTGTTACATGTGTCAAAATTGGGTTTTACCCACAAGAGCAATAAATAAAATAACTGCAGAGACCCCACACCTTCTGATGATGTGACCACTCCCTGCAACCTGTCCAGGACGCTGACTTTAGGCTCTCTGTAGACGTGGCCGGCTGCCTCTGTAACCTTTGAGAGCGGTCTCACATCATCCAGCTCCATGTCTCCATCCGTAAGGTTACCCAGCGGGCTCGGTACGCCGTCTAATGTCACGATGAACTTTGGACTCGAGGTGTCAACTCCCTCTCTGTAAGTGTGACCACAGAAAGTAAGCGGAGTCATCAGAGAGAGCAAAAATATACACGTTAACCAGAAACATTTAATGCCTTATAAAAATACTCACAATTCTTGAACTTTTTTTTTTTTTTTTTTT
The DNA here is from genome assembly GCF_019740435.1 of Gambusia affinis. Lineage (NCBI taxonomy): Eukaryota > Metazoa > Chordata > Actinopteri > Cyprinodontiformes > Poeciliidae > Gambusia > Gambusia affinis. Next base: position 11,922,926 of record NC_057889.1, read on the forward strand.
AGGTTTTTTCATCTCATAATGAGTTTGTGCTCTGTGCATACCTGGCTTGGACGGTGCGGGGCAAAGCTGGGGGCTGGACTTGTTGCTGACTTCGGGCGGACGCTTCCTCTATGACCGGCCGACTCATTATGAAGGAGCGCGTGTCGGAGGTCTTCGGCTCACGGCCAGCAGGGGCTTCGGTGCCTGGTTCAAAAACAAACATGGAAATAAACTCCGGGGGTGGGTTTACATTTGATCTATTGCTCCCACTGTATTTAAAACTTCTTAGAAAGTTTGAAGCATTGAAGCACTTACACGTTTGCTAAAATCATGATTTCGCAACAGCTTATTCTTTGTAAGTTAGTGTATTTTCATCCACACTACCATAAGTGTTTTAATAAAATATTTTTATCAGCATGACTAAAAAGTACATTCATTGCATTATATATGTTTGGTCTGAGAGCTGTAGACAAAAGAGTTGAATGTTAAGTCTTCTCTAACAGCTTAAACAAATCAAACAGAGGCTAACATCACCTACCATATTCACTCTGCTGTCTTGCGTCACTGCCGTCCAACTGAAGACGTGAAGCTAATGATCTTGCTAGAGTTAGAAGAACGAAACAACATAAATTACTTGAGTCAATGACACAGAGGAGCAGCTGTTAGGTTTCTGCATACTTGTCGTTCTGGAGGAGGGCCGGTCGGCAGCAGCGTATGCCTCCACCCTCGGCGCCAGGCTGTGCAGGTTTTGCATCAGTTGGAGGGCGGCGGTCATCTCTTCGCTGCTGGCCAAGCGCGTACGAGGCGCCACAGGAACAGTCTGTCTCTGCGGAACTGCCGGGGGAGGTTCGTATAGGGGAGCAAAGATTTAGATTTGAAATTGTTGCTTTGAAGTAAGAAATATTTAGACTGCAACAACCCCCAACATTCTTAACAATGTTGCAAATAGTTAGTGACTAGTTTGTATAGCTAATGTTAATGGAATGCTGGTACAGTGCGTTTCCTTTTGCACTGCGTGGCTGACGGGAACATACTCGGGGGATAGGACGTAGTTTTGGTGATCGAGTCCTGAGCCTCGGAGATGGCCTTCAGTATGAGATTCCTGTTGGCTTGCTTGGCTGGTGGGAGAGTGGGTCTGAAACAGTAAAACACCCACCAAAAAAAAAAAAAAAAAAAAGTTACAATCCAGTAAAGAATGCAGATGACTGAAGCTTCACACACAGACATGCTGAGACGTTTTAGAAGATTTAACAAAACACAATGCTTAGTTGTGTTTTTTTCCTTCCTAAAATAAAGAGGTAAAAATTTTTAAATGTCATTAAGAGATAGCAAGACTGACTTTCGTTCTGGTTTGGAGGGAAGGGAGACTCTACTGGAGAGGCTTCGGCTGCCGAAACTCGCGTCATCGTCGTCGTCGTCGTCTGCATCATCGCTGTCTTCATCATCGGCTCGGTTCACTCGAACAACAGAACTTGCGACGGGAGCTTTTCTTTTTCGGGACATCTCTTCTTGCTGTACAAAGGAGGAATGTCGGCATTATTAAGGACACAACTAAATGCTGGTCAGACAGCAGCTGAACACCACAGGCAAAACAAAAGAAAGAAATGAAGGTTTCATCCGTGATTTCTTTACAGTTATTTTACGATAAATATAAAAATTAAGAACTTAAATGCGAAAATCGGGTCATTTATTGTTGTCAGACCCAACTTTTCTTAGTTGAGTCTAAGAAAAGTACAATTAGGCACAAATGATACAACAGCCTGAGATTGTTCAAATATTTTTCTGGGGTTTTTATCGAGACAGTTTAAAGTGACGTGCATCATAATTGTAACGTGTCGCAAGAGAAGAAAAAAAACCCCACACGTTTGGAAACGTATATCTAGTTTAATCCTTCTTATTTGGTCCAGCAATGATTAATTGGAACAGTGGTCCTTAAGGACCAGAATCACAGACCCTGGATCAAGAGGTTCAGTAGTTTAAAAAAAAAAAGACTATTTTGTCAAAAATGTTCAACAAAAAAAAAACTAGTGGTAAATGAAGGCGTTGATTCCAACTATTTTGGGAATTTCAGATGTTTAATTGGAAGAAAACCAAGGCTACAGATGAGCATATATCTAAACTTTTAGATTATACTTTGGTACTTATCCAGAAAATAGTGAAATCAAATTTTGTATTTTCCAAGATTATGTTAGAAGCTTTTTAGCATGTCATATCCTACTAGAAGTAGATATGCTAATGTTAACCTGCAATTAAAGCTAACGTCTCCACATTATGGCTGTGTCAGAAAGAGAAAGAGTTTATTGAAGACTGCATAGCTACATCTTAATACACAAATATTAAGGAAATGTGTGATTTAAGTGACATATTGTTAAGACATTATAGCAGTTTTCTTGACCAAGTTAGCATTGAACAAAACTCAGTTCTTGAAAACATCTCAAATCATTATTGGAGACAAAAAAACAAAAACATCTCCACTGTAGCACAAACAGGCTGATTCAAAAATAATAAAATATATCTGCATATAGAGCAGTTTGTTTCTGAAATGTTTGAAGAAAAACATGTCAAGTCCAAACAATATTGAAGGCCAACAACAGCGACAGAAGAAGATCAACAGTAAGAAGATCAACAGTATCTGAATGTCATATACTTCAGAAGAGGTTAAAGAATCCAGAAAGACTTCATTGTGAACACAAACATCTTTCTTTGGAGCCAAACTTCTTAGCAAATAGCCCTTCAAGAACCACTTTAATGTTAGATTAACGGTAAACAACGGTAAATAAAACATTTTTACAGAAAGCAAGAACCAAGTACGAAGGAAATTTATAAAATTGTGTGTTGTGCAAGACATCGCAAGCTCATCCTTTGGCATTTGTCATTCTTGGGTTACTTATCAGTCAGTGTAAACTTACTTAAGAGAGAATAAATATGGTCAAGCACAAAAAATGAGTCAAACATTGGTAAAAAAAAAAAAAACTGAAAAAGAAACTTAAAAGCTAAAACCTATTAAAATATGTCAATAATCTGAAGAAATTAAAAATAAACAAGAAATTCTAACACATTTGAAGCAAAACATAAAGAATTGAAACCTCTTTTGAAAAGCATTGTGATTAAAAAAAACACCTCTCTGTACCTTGCTCAGACCAGTTCTGGATGCTTTGCTGCTTCTGCCGTCCTGCTGCCTCATGCTTGAGGATCCCTCGGGGGGCCGACACATCTCCAAAGAGCTCAAAGAAGTAAACTTGCTCTGACCAGGTCTGTAGATCTCAACGGTCGGTCGACCAGCACTGCGGGTGCGACCGTTCCCCATTTCTACAGGTTCCTCCGCAATTAGATCATCGTCCATCTCAGGTTTGATATCGATAACGGCTTCCGAGGGGAGCAGCTCAGTGTGAGGCTTAATAGTGGAGGCATGTCGTGAGAAACCTTTCCCCAGCAACCCTTTCCTGATAACAAACAAGCATCAGTATTATGTTACTTAGAAAAACTATTTGTGGACAAACTATGTATCTCAAAGCATTCCAGGTACCTGCTGTCGTAAGCAGAACTAGACACAGGAACTTCCATCCTATCGCTCCGCGGGCTGGACACTGCCAGCAGCTTCAAGCCTTCTGCTCTGCCATTTTCATCAATAGATGGCGCCCCATACACGATAACAGAGTCAGACTGCAAATGCCTTAGAGACGGTGGCTCTAAAACAAACAAACAAAAAAAAAACAACAAAGAATCAGACAAGCGATAAAACATCAGATGATGGTTAACAAAATACAGAAAAAACGACTACTTCAGCACAAGTTTCTCACCTCCGGCGACCGATCGTAGTTTCTCCAGGACACCATGGAGCCTAGAGAAGATAATTTAATGTTATGATAGAAAGAAACACAGAGTGAACTCTGAAAGCAAGAACCTCATTGTGATCATACCAAGTGGTAAACTTAATTGTGTTGTTTCCCAGGAACAGGGAGAGATCTTCAGTCATCTGCTGGGAGGTTTTCTTGTTTGCCACCATCACCATAATATAGTCAGGAAGCTCTTCATCTGCAGAAGAAAAATGAACATAAAGGAAATGTTCCAAATATCAACAGCGTGTGTCCCATGCATTATGCTTGTTTAATGAGCTCACCAATATAAGCACCGAGCTCCTGAAGCTTGCTTTTTATAGCAGCCTGAAAGAAAACAAACCCACAGATCAAATAGCGTTAGCAACGTAAAGTATGAATAGCATATTAGCTACCCTGATTCAATTTTCAAATGGTAAAACTTTAGAAAAACAGTCAGAGATTTACAAAAAAGCAAAGCAAAAGAAACAACTCAAAAATACTATACTGAATTTCAACCAAAGGGCCATATAACCAACACTGCGCAAAAAATTGATTTCTAGACACGTTGAAGCTAACAAGCTAAAGAGCTAGCAGCGGCTCGGTTTTATTTCTATAAACACGGCGGACTGTTCAAACGCAGTACCCACACCTACTCACTCTTATTTTCTTGCTTATTTCAGTTCCGATCTCCATGCCTGCTTGTTTATTCAAGCAAACAATATTTCAAAAAGAGGGAACTGTTTTAATAACACCTCTAACACGAAACAGCCAGGGACAGTTGTGACGTAGAATCACGTGATCACCAACAGGAACCGAGAAGACACGAGTTTAATCGAACCTCAATTTTGCTCAATTTTTATGATTTGAACTTAAGAAAAGATAGGTATTATTTTATTTTATTTTCTTCTATTATTGTTAGTTTTTTAGAAATGTCTTTCATCGCCCCACTGTCCCAATGAGAATATATAGGTTTTATTGTCACAGCAGCAAGAAAGTAAGCGGGAACATGTATAAGCACGCCAAGGTAAGAAATGTTAAAAATATGACTTTACAGGAAGGTCTAATTTACAAGTTACATTTTATTTTATTAAACAAGAACTACAAAAACTGTGCCAGCAAGAATGTTCAAGTTACAGCAGTTTGTTGTGAGTTGTATGGTTATAAAAACTTACAGCTGCTGGGACTGAATAAAATACATGAAATAAACAAATGAAAACCAAAGATTAATTCAAATACAATTAAACTTAATCAAATAAAAGAAACAAACAAACAAAAAACAAGTCAGTAGAAAACTGATTTGTTTCGGCAAGAGTAAAAATCAAACACTGTAACAAAACCAAGAAAATCATCCGAGAAACCACTAGATGGCGCAAGAGACTGCTCAGGACATTTTCTTTCTGAATTCAGAAAATTGCTATTTACAGTAGTTAGATCGTCTACAACGACGACACAGAAGGTCTTTGTCAATAAAATAAGACAACTTGAACAATGTGCTCAGCTCTGATAAGAATAAGAATCACATCTTCCTGTGGTGAAACAAGATATTACCAGTTGCTGATGCTTTGTTTAAACAAATTACTGCAGGTCGTTAATTATAATCTCATTTATTTATTTTGGGTCAGCATACTTTTCTTTTCTACGCATGTATTACTTTCTAATTTTCATTGCTGTGTGTGTATGTGTTTTACGCAGCAATTATTTCCTGTTTTGCAACCCCTCAATGCCAACTAACAATGACGGGAAGGATCTTGCCTACAGTCTAGACGAATGTCTAACACGTTCTCTGTGGTACTTGTGTGCTTAGTCTCTTTTTACAGTGTTTATATCAGCGCTGAACGAATATTGTCTGCGTGCACAGCTCAAATTATGGACTTTGTGTGGTGCCATGTTTTTCTTTATTACCAAATTTTCAGATATTACAACCACAGAATCAAAAATATGGTTGTATTAAGTAATAATTCACACATCATGTGGCTCAATGCTCACCTCAGTGGTCAAGCACACCCCTGCCCCTGTAGTTCTGCACTGATGTTCAAGGTTAAGGAGGAGGCGTAAAGTAGGCAGCCTTTCAGAGACACAGAGCCTTGAATGGTCTTGTATGAAACCCTCAGAGAATGCCTGAAACAAACCCAGCTCGGGGCACAAAGGTGATCTATTTCATTGCTGTTCTTTTTCACAACTTAACAGGATCACAAGAGAAGCTAGACCTCCGCACTGACCTATGGAACAATAGCTCCAAAACATCATCCATCAGAGCTGTTGAAACATCCCCTGTACTGTGTTACACAAGGTTAGGTCTGATGTGTTTTCTTCAGTGTTTTAATAAGCTGGTTTCTCTAATGTATACAAACACAATCATGCTCCTTAACCATTTCCACATCTTCTCTTTACGAACACAAACATGATGTGTTTTACTTTGTTTCTATGCAACAGACACACACTAGGTAGTGCAAAATAGCAGAGCCAATGGAAAGTAATATCTTTTTCCGACTAAAGATCTGGAGAAAAAAAGTGCTTTAAATTAATTTACCAAATTTTGCTGCAATTCCAGGGAATGTCTATGTCTGCTTTTCAAATTTAGGAGTTGGCACTTTAGTCTATTACTACAAAACATGCTCAAGCTCAGGCATATTGGATGGAGAGTATCTCTGAACATTAGTGTAAAGATTCTCAGTTGGATTTAGGTCTAGGAATTGATTTTCAAACCATTTCAGTGGAGCACTAACTGTATGTTTAGGGTTGCTGTTTTACATCAAGGTGAACCTCCGCTCCAGTCTCAATTCTTTCTTTACCGCTAACAAGTTTTCTTCCAGACTTACCCAATATTTAGTTCCACTCACTTTCCAATCTGCTCCTTTCAGGTTCCTTGCCAATGCCCCTCTTGAGTGCAATGCAAGCCAAGGCAGGTTATTTATAGCACAGACACATGTTTAGTTATGCACCACACAAAATCTAAGGAGATGAAGAAAAACATCCCCACAGCACAATACTGCCACCACTGTGGTACAGTGTTAGTCTTCTATTTTGTACTGTTTTGCATTTAGGCTACCTGATCACGTTATTCCACATTTTCACAAAGCATCACATAACATTTTAATAAAATACTAAAATTTGTGGCTGTAACAAGGCAAAATGTTCATGAGGTATAAATATTTTTGTGAGGTAAAGTTCACACGATGTGCTGTGTACAGATGTAGCTGCATCTACATCTGTACACAGCACAGATGTAGATGCATGTAGAACATTCAACTACAATGTTCTTCAACATTGTAGTTGAAGAACAGTGTGACTAGTTGCTTAATTTCCAGTGGCATTCTGTTGAATCTCAGCTCCTTAAATCTTATGTTTTTTATCAGCAAAATGCTTTGTTTGTCAGGATGTTATGTGCAACACAAAGAAAAAAAAACTTCACAAGTAAGTTTTGCTCATGGACCACTAAAACAACATAAGATAAAGGAGTTGTGTGAAAAACACTTCCGAGAACATCTACCTTAATTCCAAATGTAGCTGCTTTGAAGCTTCTGAAAGCTTGTTACCACAAGTTGACCAATCTGCGGCTGGCATCACCCTACCCTCTCACACAAACATCACTGAGCGGTAACTGTATTTCCTTTTCCTCTGAAACACTTTAAAGCAGGAGAGTTGCTTCGTGAATCAACTGATCAACTTCTGCACACTCTTCAACCACATGCACGTTGATGACGACAGTCCTGACACCACAAAAAACTTCATCCTGTCCCAGAGCCAGATGTTACGCTCTGCTCTAATTTTCTTCAGAAAACCAGAAAAAGTCTTGATGTTTTTTTGTTTTGTTTTGTTTTGTTTTGTTTTGTTTTTTTGCAGTGAAGAGATTGTGCATCAACACAAGACAGGGTAAGAGAAGAGTTAGAAGGTTGTGGTGGAAATCTTTAAAAAAAAGCCAACAACCAACAAACAAGCCAACAACAGCAAAAAGAGAAAGAACGATTCACGACAACTACTCTGTCATTGTCTAGAAACCCTACATTGGCTTCCCCCAAGAAGGTGACACTCACATGAATGGGCATGCTGCAGTGAAGTGTCTGCACACAACCAGTGACAATCTCAGTGATGTTATCAGTTTGATGCAAACTAAAATAGACAGGGATACATGCACAGAGCAGTTTGCGGGTGCAAAATATTTGCAAACCTGAGTTTGCTTGTAAATCTGAAACCAGATATATTCCTGGAATAGCTCTACTAAGGAAGCCTTGTCACTCGGCTTTGACGCAGTTCACCCATATTTAAACAAGGTATTATGCATGCATTTTGTAGAATAACGGCCCATGCTTTTCAACATGGGAGTAAATAACTCATCATTCTCATAAATAATGTTTTTCAAGGTGCGCATAACGCACAAGACGGCATCTTCTGAAAGTTTGTAGTAATTTTGTCATAATGGAATAGAATTAAAAAATGATTAAGTTTCCTTGATTCAATTTGGATGTTTATTATGACCTTTTTTTTTTTGTAATTTTGCAAATAGGTAGTGACCTAGCTGAGTGCAATACAATCTCAGTAGACATTAGTGAACAGTAAAGACAAAGAACACAGTGCAACACATCAAATAGGATGGGGACAGAATTGTGGGGAAATTTAGAGTAAAATTAGGTTACAAAACAGAACATGTCCCAAACTTTGAACATCTTAATGTTCAGTCCACCATCCAAAACTAGAGAACTGCAAACCTACGGAGACATGTTGGGCTGCTTACTGTGACAGGCTACCCAAAGAGAGCAATACTAGAAACAGTCACATGCATAGTAACTAGAGGAGCTGCAGAGTCAGTACACACAACCACAATTAGGGATGCACTACAAATCTGGTCTTAAGGGGACCTGGGAGGAATAAAGCGATGGTTGAAAGAAAAGAGTTACACCATTCAGGGAACATAGAAAAGAAATGAAGAAGAAGAAGAAGCGCTCTGCTCAGATGAGACTAGAATGTAACTTTTACTCTATATGGAAAGGCTGTGTGTGACAGAAATCTAACATTGACCATTATACAGAACACAATATCTGGCATGAAAAGTGGTGGCAGCATCATACTGTGGTGAGGTTTTCTATGAGCAAGAACAGGGTAGCAGGTCTGAGTTAATGTGATGATAGATGCAGCTAAATACAGGGCAGTGCTGGATTAAAATATGCTAGAAACTGAATCAAACTTGAGACTGAGGTGGAGGTTCGCCTTCAAACAGGACACTCAGAACATACAGGCAGAGTCAAAATAGAAGCTGCACCTCTGCATAAAAACACGTTCATCTGGCCCAGACCTAAAACTAGCATCCTGAAAAAGTCTTCACAAAGGTCATCCATCCAATCTGACTTACATTAAAGTATTACGCAAAAACCCATCACCATAAACTGATGGTAATGTTTAGGTACAAAGCTGGTAAAGCCATACCGTTGGAGACCTGCAGTGTTATCTACAAGAAAATCCTCACAAATGCACATCACACTTTTCAGATTTTAATCAGCAAAGAATGAAAAGAAGATGTATAATTTCTTACTTTATGTTTGCCTATCACCAAAAATCTGAAGCTTCTTGTAAATACATTGTAGTTTTTGTTTGCAATGTGACAAAGTGTAAAAAATGTCAAGGGGTCTGATTACTTTTACTTCATGGCTGCTTCCAGTGAAGTGTGTGACCAGAAGGCAAAAATTACATATGAATGTTCCAAGATATTTTGAGTGAATCCTGCTTTTTATTCATAAATGCTCTTCCTGAAGCTTTTTCTGATTAGTGTGGCAAGTGAAAACCTTTTAAGAGCTGGTTTAATCACCTGGAGGCTCAGTTTCAACATGATGAGCCAGATTCACACAGCTGGAAACGGTTGCACATGTGCCCCCTTTGTGCTGCGTGGGAATGCAGGTCAGGGCAAGTTTTTGAATGTGACTGTGGATTTTGGAGAATAATACAAACTACACAGTTTTTGCACATTCTGACTGTATTATGAATTCTGCTGTGTGAGTGGAGCTGCGAGGATCCATCTTGTTGGGTTATTAAATTCTCCTTAAGAGAGCAGCATCAAGTTTAAGGACGGGATGTTTTGTCTTTGTATTTGTTACTTTCTATTTTCTCTCACACACCAACCTCCCACACAGACTGGCAGTGTTTGGTTGGGCTCTTCACAGGATCTGGTTTTAAGAGCGGGCTCTGAAGTGGCACCCATGTTGAAAGGATATGTGGATTTTGTGGATTAAATGCAGACAGCAATCAAAACAGGCTCCTAAGAACATGGATCAAGGTGAGGATGTCCTATTTTCAAAATGCTTTTGCCCTCTGGCAAAGAGCATAATGAGAAGACTGAAAGTAAAGCTGCAGCCAAGTACAAGGAAATGGTGAAGCTTTCTTGAGGAAATGGTGAAGCTTTCTCCACCATTAGGTGGTAATGTGAAGTTAAACACTACATTTACGAATAAAGAAATCTGTGTTTTAGTGGCATCCTGCAACTCTTTGACAGTTCAGAGCAGGAGACAAATTTTAAGCAACCTAAAACTCTTGCATTAGTACTGACCAAACATCTGGCGTAATTTTTTTGTACGTTCAGATAAAAGCAAAGTGAATCGGTGTAAGATTTTTCAGTATCAGTTTGTTCAAATTTTTTGAAAAAAGCTCCATTGTTCAAAGAAGCTCCCAAAAGAAACACAACTTCAAAAAGGGAATATTAAATTGCAGCATTTTAATGTGTTCATGCCAGACAAATATCTGGCTTGACATGTGAGTCGTACAGCAGATGAAAGCAAATCTTTTGACTGTCTTCATTGCGATGGCATACTAGCAAGCTAGCAGCTAATCTCCTTTCTTTTAAAATCGCAAAGTAGTGGTTCTACCTTGTGTACCAACATAACTGTGATGGACGTTTGTATTAAAACCTGATGCAGTGACAGATGTAGTGAAGAACCACCCACCACAGTTACCATGGTGACTGAACACAATCCGGTGGAGAAACATCACAGGAATCACGGCCCAGGCAATCCAATTTTATCTTCACCTAGACAGCGACACCACTTTGTCAGTGTGCTCCAAAACACGATTTTGTTTCATTTATGTTATTGATATATTTTAAATAAATAAAAAAGTGTTAGATTTTAATTGAACAATGAAGTAGTAATTCTTTCTTATTTTATTAGAACAGTTTACATAAAACGGACATGTTATCCCTTTTTATACGTTCAGATAGCGTCCGGAAGAGAATAAAATTGTACTTTTTACAACAACAAGCATTTACTATCTCAAATTTTTTTGCTTAACATAGAAACAGCAGCACGTTGTTATCAGAGTGAATGGAAAGCTTTTCAGACACCAAAAGTACGAGGTGCACTCTGTCTTAGTGTAGTAGTCAGTTAGTCACTAGCAGTGAGAAACATTACACCCACAATCTGTCAAAATGAATACTTCCTGCTGCAGGAGAAGTCACCATGTGGGCGTTGGAGCATTTCATTTAGTGCTCACTAATATATGATCAGGCAGAATAATAAACTTCTAAGAGGTTGTAAAGTGGCTGAATATCAAAGCATTAATAATAGGAATAATTCTTTAGCAAAAGCAGAAAAGGAGGTTAGTATTTATAGTCAGTGCCTGAAAGGTGGTATTCAATCATTTAATGAATAAAACAGAAATAAAAGTGTAGATAAACATTGATTGGTGTTGGCCTAAAATGCATGCAGTGTTTCATCGTAAAAACTGATTCTCCTTTTCATCCTCATGAACAAAATCTTGGCTTTCTGCCAATACTCAGATTAAATTCATTTTTGAAATTATTTCAAAGACCGTTTCACTGTTCCAATGCGAGTCCGTCAGAGGGAGAAAATTCATCGCAATGTTTTTGAACTCAAGTTGCTGCTTGTGAGCTTTTTTTTAGTTATGCCATGCTGTGAAGATTTCTAAGAGACTGCTTACCACATCTGATAGTTGCAGTGGTGCATAATAGTTTACATAAATAGTTAACATAACTGTGCATGTGGCATCATTAGCAGTTTTTACATGGCAACACTTTTTATTTCCTGGGTTGGTATTAGTAAGAGGGTAGCATGGACCTCTATTTATGAAGTTGTCAACTAATACATTAATATATTTTATGAAAATGTTTGGCCCCAGCATATGCCCCTGAGGGACACCACAAGAAATGTCTAAACATGCAGATGATAACTTAATAAAACGTCACAAATTCTGATTACCTCCAACAACAAAAAGGAAACTCTAAACCAATAAACACGTTTACTCCAATGTACCTAAACTAATATAACACCAACATACCAGATACAATATGAGGTTACAATTTAACCACCACACGCTGCCTCACTGTCATAGAAGATCAATCAATCAATCAAGTTGAATGCTGCCTCTCCTCGTTCCGGTTCCGGAACGAGTTCTGGGGATGCAGAGCAGACCCAGAATCAGAAGATCTGATTCTGGTTCTACTTCAAAACACCTGAGTCAAATAATGAGGTCATTAGCAGGACTCTGGAGAACTTGACTGGTGATTCAGCTGTTGGATTCAGGTGTGTTGGACCAGGGAGACGTCTAAGAGTTGCAGGACACCGGCCCTCGAGGACCAGGAGTGCCCACCCCTGCTCTAGATCGTTCCTTTAATGGTCCAAAAATAATAACTTCAGTTTTCTGAAGAAAAGAGAACACAGACAGTCATATGTCTGTGTTCTCTTTTCTTCAGAAATGCATTTATGTATTGTTTTCTAGTTGACACAATAATGTTTAAAGACCTAAAACATACAAATATATACTCTATAAAATTGTTGGGCTTCATGTAGCTTTATTTCCTTAAGGTGTAAAACCTTAAGGAACTTTAAGACTTTCAATTCCTGAACAAAATAATCATCATTAATTTTGGAGTCTGTCTAAAAGTTCCTGTTCTCTAAAGGTCTGTTTAGAGAAGTGATGGGCTGGAAGCTTTTTGACTCTGCAGTTATTTCTGTCACACTTCTATTACCACACATTAAAATTTATTTGATTTTCAAAGATAAATTAAGGAAGTCTTCATGGAAGGATTTTGTTGAAAATTATGCATTGCTTGATTTTTAAAGTGATAATTAAAATTATGCGCTTTCGATTGCTGCAGCTATTTCATGCTTTATGTATTTTGTGCTTTATGTTTAAGTCAGAGTAATGATGTTTAATTTAAACTCACGTAATCCACTTCAAAACTGTGACATGTTGGTTAAAAGCTGAAACATGTAATCACAAAAACAATCTATGTCAATTTCTTACAAATGAATAAAACTGCACTTAAAATTCAAAGCTAAGCAAGCTATGCAATGTGGTTAGGCTTGCGATTGATCTGACGCGCTAATGTCACTGTGGTGCTCAACTTTATCATTTATCTTCAACCAAATTTGAACAGATTTAGATCTTTAAACTGTGCGGTTGCAGGTAAAATGCATCTGAGGTGAGCTGTAGTTGTTGAAAGCTGTCCAGACAACAGATGGTTTCAAATACTTATTATATGGTCATGGCCTCCAGGTGTAAACTGCGATCTTGTGCTCTCAAGTCATCCGTCAGCACCCTCACTGACAACGCTCAACACCTGCACCGCACTGAACCTCCTCCTCCTCCGACTCTCTGCTAGTCACAATGAGGAAAGTATGTGTTTGTGTGCTGTTTGGGCTGCTTAAAATATCATTTAAATTCTCTGCTAAACGTTTACAAAGGAAAACCTTGATTTTTGACTGAACGCAAGTCTCACTTGAGTGTAATCACACAAGAACGACTCCTGAAATGCAAAATCAAACTTGGGAAGGTGAAGTTTTCAGTCTCTTGTCTTTCAACACTCTCATTGCCCTTGTGGACCCAGCAACCTTGTAGGTATAATTTTGTATCTCGTTTCCCGCAAATGGGGGAGCGGATTTAGGTTTCAGGCTTAATTACCTTTGAGTGAAATTCACTGTTGGTGTTGCCGCATGAATAAAGCTGTCAGACAAAGAAGCAGACAGGAGACTCACGCTGAGCTGCTGCTGAGAGGACAAGAGCAGTGAGTAATGAAGAGCAGAGTCTGATGGTGTAGAGATCAACAATAATATTTTTATTCAACTTCATTTCCAATTGATTTTAGGTGAAATCTCAAATTGACCTTGTGGTACGCGTTCTTTAATTGGTCAGATCTCACGTTTTAGATTCAAACAATGTGCAGTCATGTAACATAATATGGACACTGTGATGTCCTGTTTAATTAATTGTGTATAAATATTGCAACTGTTGATGTAATTCAAACATAAATTCTCAAGAAGTTTATATTATTTGTTTTGGTAAGGTCATAAAACATGCTAGGGACTCTGTTGGTTCACATTATTTTGTTATCTACCCTTTTGGCTTACAGATAGAATATGTATGTAATACTGTCCTTCTTCCTTCTTCCAATGCTTGTGTTCTAGAAACGCCCAGAGGGACATGTCCCTGGAACGTCTTCAGTCTAAAACGTCAAAATAAGTTATTTCATTACCTTACACACAAACACACACTCACTCACACCTAGGGAGAATTTAGAGAGACCAGTTTACCTAACAGTCATATTTTTGGACTGTGGGAGGAAACCGGAGAACCCGGAGAGAACCCACACATGCACAGGGAGAACATGCAAACTCCATTCAGAAAGACCTCGTACTGGGAATCGAACCCAGGACCTTCTTGCTGAAAGGCAACTGCGCCTCTGATCATTTCCATTCAGTAAATCCATCCCAAGAAGGCTACAGTATTAGTGAAGTGTTCAAGATCAATTCGGAGAATGCACAGAGACAGAAGATAATAAAAGAAGAATGTATTTGCTACATATCAAGACATATCTGTATGTTATTCAGGCTGCAAGACAGAAAAAGAGATCAATGCTGAAAACAGATAACCAGAAGTCTGAACGAAGAACAGCAAATTAGTTTTATTTCACCCTTTTAAGCTGTCAGAGTCTGCTGTGAAACAAGCTTGATTTGAAAAAGAATATGTTTGCATATCAGAGATAAGGCCAGAGTGTGCTGTTTAGTAATGCTATCCCTGCATGTGGCTGCATATGACTCCATTTTATAAAATCATCTTTATAATTCACTTCTATCCCCCAGCTTTCATATGTTGCCATTTCTCCAAATGCAAATAATTAATAACTGCTCACAGCAGGAAGACTAAAAAAATATTTTAATTTTAATAGTTTATATATCTTCTTACGTCTTAGCTCTGGAAGATAACTCTGAATCTTTACTTTAAAGATTTTTCTGGTGCATCTTTATTTTCAGTGAATCAGACAGGAAATAAGTTGAAGGAGAATGTGGGAAATCATTCAGCAGGCGTCCCGGAGTTGGGAATCGGACCTTGGAGGCTGTGTCAAGGACTAATAGCTTGTGTATAAGAGGTGGCTGCTCTACCTCTACACCACTCACAACCCCGATAACTCTGAATCTGACAAGGTCATTATCAGCAAGTCAAAGTTTTTAAAAATCCAGAAAGTGGTGATTGGTGCACAAATCCATGTTAGCTGCTGTGCCTCTGCAGGACTGTCACACTCACTTGCTCCTCTCATCAGTTCCTTAATCCTTTTTAGTATAAGAAGACAAGCGAGAGTCTAAATTGTTGCCAGATTGCCAGTTAACAATCCAGTAATCTAGCCCAGACATGCTTGTATCATGTTAAATAAGTTACTCTGTCCTCAGTCCTACACTTTCCTTGGATCCCAGCATCTTCACAATGTTCGGTTCTTCCAGTTCTTCTGTGCCTCAACCACCTATATTAATTTATCAGTGCTCAAACGAAACTGTTTAAATGACTTTTTCACTGCTGTGATCTATTTTGAAGTTTACTTAGAGAGAGCACTGATAGCCGAGGCAATAAAACCTAACAAAGAACTACTGGTGTGAAAAAGTGAATGTTTAAAAATTAATTTCTCTTCTCCCACCTGATTTCTCTCCACAGATGAGGCTGGAGTATGAATATGCTTCTGTGAAGCCAGTATGTTTTGTGTTGCTGGAGTGAGATGAAAGTTCAGTCGGAACGCCTGAGGCTGTTCTCAGGGGGAGCCCAACAACCACCAAGGGTCACTGCTTTGTCTGCTAATTACGGAGCACACACTCTGCAGCTGTATGAAACAGCTCCACACATTACCCACAATTACCTTTGCGTCTATCATGTGATGCTTCACTGCTTCATTGTTTAAAAGCAACATGACAAAAAGTCCACTCTGCAATAGCAATTAATGCTTTCCTCCTTGTTATAACTGCTACCTTGCATGCTGTCCTGTGGATTAATGAAACCTTGCAATGAACAAGAAGACTTTCTTCAATATTTTTGATGACATCTAAAGGAAGAGCACAAAAAAAAAAAGAAATCCATCATGACCTTTCTTGTCTTCACTCACCATTAGATCAACACACTGTTAATCTCTGATACAGACGAAAGTGAGTCAGAGGACTCATAGGAAGTCATCGCCACAATCTGGACCCAGTCTGGGAACAACAGAGCCAGAGCATTCATTGTGTGTCTCCTTCCTACAGAGGAAACAACTGTCACAAGTTATTCACTGCATTTTAACCTCATCTATCAACACTGCGCTTAGGGCACTAATAAATGAGAGCAGGATGACTAACAATGGCCCCAGAGGCAGATTCACATGTGGCCCATTTCCTACCTAAAGCTGAGTTCAAAGAGAAAGCAGTGATGGACTGATGACTGGGATTTTCATCAACATCCCCATGAACATTGTCAGGAAAAATATGAATGGATGGACGGAGAATATGGCTCCTCTTTTTGGACCTTGTATAACATATAATGTTCCTCAGTCAATTTTCAGGAACCTGCATACAACCTGGACAGATTGACAGTCCATCACATAGCAACATGTAGACACATACATGTTACTGTCTACATGACTGGTGATTTAGAGAAATCACCAGTCATGTTTTTAGACAGTACTAGGAGATAGTTTACACAGGCACAAGGAGAGCAACCTCCTCACAGAGAGACTCCAAGCCAGTAATCAAACCCAGGACTGTCTTGCTACAAGGCAGCATAGTGTAATAATTTTTTATTTTTTTGTAACCTGGGTTTTTACTTCTTAGACCTGGAAAAATAATATTTAGTGTGTCTCTGTCCACTATCGATATGGCTTAAGAGGATCAGAATACAGTTTGGATTTGGCCACAATATATGTCACAAAATAAATTATAATGGAATAGCGTCAGGATTTTCATTTTGGATATTGCATGTGGAACAAAGGACAATATATCAAATATAACTGTTATATTACCCAGCCCTATGCAGGTGCTTAGATGTGTAGCTGCCTCTCCATTGTCTTTAACTGGTTAATGTCTGGTTTGGTTCAACCCCTGTTTGGAGCGTCTCCATTAGGGGTTTGTTACTCACTCTGGGCATGAAAATGAAAACGTGGGTGAGCCACAGAACTGTGGTCGGTGCTGTGATGTTTGCAGCAACACTCAGCAATCGACAATCTCAAGGTTGAGACTTTGATGGATACTTCATTTTGTTTGATAGAATTTCACTGATGGATCTGTCATAATTAAAACAATTCATATGATCTGATTAGTTCAATATTTAGAAGCGTGGACAATAATGGACCTAATGGTTTCGTTCACTTCCTCCGCTGCCATTGCCAAACTACAACACTATGTAGGCAGACTGCAAGCTTTTGTAGGAAGGCAGTGTCCAGGATACACAGGATGTGTTACTGAAAACGAGTCTGGTGGACAGGGGAAGAACCAGCTAATTTCCCATTGAGAAATGGCTTATGTGGTGTAAGCAATGCGGTGTCCTGTTTGTCTTTGGAGTTTGAGTCTGGAGATGATATCACATCCTAGAGAAGTTCACTGTAACTTCAAATTGGAAAACCAATGTCATTTACTAACAGTTTGGATGTGTAAAAACATTCAAGCAGCATTAAATCAGCCCAGAGGGCCACGGCATCTCAAAGATTCACAGCTTATTCATATCTTTAAAACTATGCTCAAATCAAAACTGGTTGCATTTCTTTTGGAAGATTAACAAGAGGATTACATTGTTAAAAGGATTTAAGTCTTATCTGCACTTTACTACTAGCAATTGGCAATGGGGGAGGGCAGGGTTTCAGGACAAAACAGGTTGAAATTTAAATGAAATGAAATGACATCAGACATATGTAGCACTTTATTAGGACACTCCAAGACACTTTACATTGAACTCAGTCATTTCCATTCATGTACACATTCACCAGCTGATTGAGCTGAATTGACAGGGAACATTGGACCCATATATTTCCAGATGGAAACTAACTCCAAACCACTCAGACGTCACCTGAGAGACAGAAGGTCAAATATTTCAGCAGGCAAAGAGAGGAGTCATCACACAATGTAGAGTAAGATATAAAACATGGAGAATAAGGTGCTCTGATCACATGAAACCAAAATGTTACTTTGAGGCCTAGATACAAAGTTACATTTGTATCCTACATTTGCAGGAAGTCTTAAGCAGGGCTAGTGAAGTTGGTTAAAGTAACTGGGGCAATAGTTGGACCTAATACAGAGAAATCCTGAGACAAAACTTGTCAAGAGGAACTAAAAACTTGAGTTTTTGGTACTGTTTTGCCTCCTAGCAGGACAGTAGCAATAATTGCTGACAAATGATATCCAGGTGTTGCAAATTGTGTTGGTCAATCACATAAAATATCTATAGAATACATTCAAGTTTGTGTTTTTAATGTGAGAAAGTGCAGAAAGGTTAAAAGTGAATGAGTACCGTTGTAAGGCACTCTGCTGGATACCTGGGATACCTGGGATGTCTGGGATATCTAGATATCCCAGACATCCCAGACATCCCAGATATCCCACATAGCTGGATATCACAACTGGCTTCACAGGGAGTTTTGTTGTAATTCTTGTAATTCTGACAAGAATTGGTCAGGAGCTCGGTCATCTGAGTGCACTTAAGAAAATCTAGATTTGAATCAGACAATAAGTGTGAATGACTCATATCCCTCATGTTTTGTTTTCCCCCTACTCTGTAATCAAAGCTTCAGCTGGAAGGTAAATGCTTGACTCAGTCGGTCTGACACCGCAAAGACAAATATTTCTTTCAAGAGTTACTGGAGGGTGAAAGGTCGGATTGAATCTTAGGCGATTTGGGTGGTCAAGAAAATTTACTTCAAGCATGCTGTCATTTTTGAGACTTAATTTCTCCTCAAGTCTTGATTGTAAATGGAAGCTCATTCTTTTAAAACTGATGAAAGACCCTGATTATTGTAATACTCCTCCTTGGTGAATTACCATTTCCCTTTGAAGCTCTGCTTGTTATTAGTGGATTGTTGATTTTTGAATCCAAGATACAGATCCCTTAACTTTTCTTCCATTCTGAAATTGCGATAACTTTTTAAAAAATAATATCAAACACAATATATAACGTAACTGAGGTAAATAACACGAACTATAACAATAAGCCTTCCTTTCCTTCTGGTCTCAGAATGTGTCACACAGTGGAAGAATCAGCCTTCAGCTCAGAGTGTAAATCCAACCTGACAGGACTGCTGAGACGGCTCTGCGTCCACGTCAATGCTCAGAGAACCGCCCGCCTCGACGTCCACACGGCAACAAAGCTCACACAGCGGGGCCTCGACCAATCAGGACTCTCTAAAAGGTGACAGGCCCGGGCCAGGTCTTCTTTTGCTCTCTGTCGCTATGGCTGCTGTGGCTTTTTTGTTTTCCTGAGAGAAACACTGACAGAGCAGAAGAGAGCGAGAGAGATGTGCTGGCATACGTACTCAACGTAAATGCCTTTTATGCTCATGTATGTTGAAGACCGAGACAGAGTCGTCATTGTGTCTTTTCCTTGCAACTGTGAAAGATACGTTAGAGGGTGAAGTGTGGATAAGTGTGTGATTTTCAGTGGGTGGCACATTTGTTTTGAGTTTGCACCCTTTTTTTTTTTCTAATTTGTGGTTACATCGGAAATATGAGTATATTTGCAGACAACATTTGTCTAGACATTTGTACTGCAAGTAAATTATAATAAGCAATGTTTTAAAATCATGTCCAATAAAGCACAACCTATGTTTGTCCATCTTGCAAAGAGGAAGCTACTTATGTGATTTAAATGTGCAATACATTCATGCATCCTTTTATAAACTCTGATCACTTTGCACTTTAAAGTATACATGCCATCTGATTTGAGGCATCACATCTGTATGTGTTCTCAATAAAATTTTCACCAAATTCCCTTGAATTATCCTCACTTAGTTGAGTTAGAAAACTTCTGCAAGCAGGGAAATGCCTTTGGAGTCGACAGCCAGCAACAATAGTTTTATTGTGTGTGTGTGAGTGGGGGTGTGTGTAAGTGTATCCTGAGCTGACCTCTATTCTTCTTCGGTGCGTGTATTATTGCTGGAGCCTTCTGGAGTCCATCTGGGTGTTTGGATTTGGTCGCGCTGGTTCGTGCCAAGAACAATACTTCTTCCTCCTGCGGCCTGGCCGTTCTGCTGGCACCGACTCGCCTGCAGCTTTACTCTCACATAGTGTCCTGGCGCCACACCAGGCCAATTAAGATCCACTGAGTGAGAAAGCCACATCAGTTATAACCTTTGAATATTATCAGACTCTTGTTTTTTTTTTTTTTTACTGGGTTATGTTTTCAAGTAGTGGTATAAGTAGTTTTAAATTGTTGCCCCTCAGTACCCCCCCACCCCAAACTCTTTTTTGTCTAGTTTTGGCAAAACAGACAGAAAGGAGGATTTTACACAGACAAGACTTGATTACAGTGAAATAAGGCAATGCCTTATTAAGTTAACATATGGTTAACCAATGTTTTCCCCTTGCTTCTTTTTCTTTTCCATTCTCATGCTTTAGGGTTTAAAATTTATATCAGGTTGACTTCATGTAACTGGACAAACAGAATGCCATGAAATATATTTGCCCCTTGGGAGAGATTTACAAACACAAAGTAATGAATAATTGCAAAAAGGAATTAAAAAGGACACAGGGTTTTTGAAATATTTTCCATAAATGATTCTGCAAAGTGTTGCCAGCACTTTTATTCAGTCCTCTTCCTACTCTTAAATACAATCCATGGCAAGTATTTATCTTTTGAAAACCCTGCAGCCATTCTTCTTCCTCCTTCTTCAGAATTATGCTCCACTTTGTGTTGGTCTATGACACGTGAGTGTATATAAGAAAAATAACATTCAAGTTTGTGGTTCTTATGTGCTCCAAAACCAATCTGTGAGTGATCTCATGTTCAGACCTATTCAGAGAATCTTGATGGTTAGCATGAAAGCCTCTTAAATTATCTCTACAGTCCTAACATTATATTTCACTTCTTAGACACGAAGACTTCCTTTGAAAAGGGTGGTTTGTCACGCTCAGACTGACCACAGATAAGCATCCTCCAGTGTCCATGTTCAGACAATGTGGGTAATGTGTGAGACGTGGTGTACCAGCCAATGTTAGCTACATTTAAAAAGAACAATCATATGATTATGTGTCATTATAATATACAACATGACCTGTAAAGGAAAGAACTGAAAAAGGGTTCAGAAATTCAGTATTTTGTAGGAGCATTTTTTGTTGCAAGTCTTTTGTCTTATACCTCTAACAGAACTGTACATCTAGATACTGAAATCATTGACCAATGAAAATAGCTCAAGCTCATTTAGACTGAATGGATAGTGTGTGACAATAATGTTTTAAGCATTGTCACAAATGATCAAGGCCTGGACTTTCAACAAACCATTCCAACACATAAATATGCTTTCATCTAAACCCTTTTATCCTCCTAACTTCATCTCTGACCTCTCTACTGTGTTTCTCAGTCTGCATGATGCTGTTTTGTTCATTAATTAATGTTCTCTAATAAACCTCTTATTCTTCCACAAAACAGGTGGGTTTATGAGAATAAATTACTCAGGTGGACTCTTCTGAAAGCATCTTGTTGCACTGGATTATATCAGAGCAAAAGGTATATCAACACCTTTGAGGTTTTGTTGGTAATAGAAGTGAAAACCACGTATCATTTTTACGTGATTTTACAACTATAAACTTTGTGGTGGTCATGTAACAAAATGTGAAAAGTTAAAGGTGCGTTAAATTTGCTTCTGCCTCCTCTGTCTTTCAAAATCGTCAAACACTCAAACCAGTTTCATCACCTCCAGGAATGTGGACGCATATAACCCTCGCTGATCTTTGACATATAAAGCCGTTGCACATTTGGCTCATCCGATGGACTCATATTTAGCTCTTACCCATCAGCTGGCAAAGCATCTCTACTCAGCTGAGGCAGCCCAACACAACATCACAGCAGCATGCTCTCTGAGTTTTTCCCACGACCGCTAGTCCTCGACAGCTGGCCTTGACAGTTTACAGGGACAGGTGCAAATCTTTCATTATGTAGGTTGCACAGGGTCAGTGCTCCTCCTACATAATGACCTTGAGTCATTAAGTTAGTGGATAGAACCTCTCTGTTTGCATTAACATTAGCGAACCTTTAAGTGACAAATGGCTCAATTGTAAATTAAAGTTTGTCTGCCTGCATGTGTCCCAATTGCGTCCCCTTGTACTGTAATTTCCAGGGTCAGCCACAAGTTGAACAGATCCTGAAGCAGAATTTGATGAGGTTGATTTGTTTTAGCTTAATCGCTTTAAAGTAAATTTTACAGCAAGCTCTAGCTGTACAAGTTGTCAGCACCAGTTTGCTCGTTACTTGGACTGGGTCCTGGTTAAATGAAAACAGCTTCATATATTTAATAAGTACAGGGAGATGAATATCAGCTTTGGGGGTGGATTATGGTCTAATGTGGATGCATGATGCGATATATTGCAATATTTAAAATGTGTTCTTTATCTCTATGATAATGTTCAATCCTCTAATGCAGTCAATCAAACAACCAACCAATTCCAGTTAATTCAACCAGCTTTGCAGGTATCTGAGAGCTCTTTGTTTATCTATCAAGACAAATACAAATCCCTCCAATCAATAATCAGACCATACAAATACTAAACACTGACCAGATCACAAAATTATTTTGTGTACCAGGCACACCCACATCCACACCCACGCAATAAATAAGACACTGGTTGAGTTATGGGTTCAGAAAAGTTAAGATAAACTGAGCTTCTTGTGAATTAGCTGCAATATAGAGTGCTTTGGAAATTTAAACTCAATAAACACAATATTGTCATTTTAGACATTGCAGAATATATGTTGTATGTTGGAGCTGCCAACCAACTATGTATTTTTTGATAAATTGATGTACAAGTTTCCTTAAATTATGATGCCATTCGATAGATGGAAATTAATCCGTGAGCTTCCAGCAAAATGTTAACAATATAAAAAAAACACACAAAACAAAACTAAAAAAACAAACACCACAGCGTTTTAAACCTTTTGGGTCATGGTTTTAGTAGCTGGGAATTGATTCCTCTAAAGTTTCCATGCTGGCTTCAGATTCTCAGTTAAACTTGATGCTGGATTATGAAGCAGCACAGATGTGAAATAAAACATAACGGAATTTAAAAAAACTTTACAGCCCACTCTAAAACTCGTAAAGCTCATTCACTTAGAACTCATAAAATTGCTAAATAGTCCCATCTGAGACCATCTGCCTGCGCTCTCCTACAGCTGAAAGTTCTGACCTTGCTGTTTGGACCACTGACTTTTTGACCCCCTGTCAATCCAGCTCTGACCTCTGCACAAGTGCATGAGAGCCCCGGCTTGAGCTGAGTGGCATGCCACAGATACTCGGAGCGTGGGTTTACTTATGGAGCGAGGCGTGCCAGCGACACACACATGGTCAGAGCTGCAGCTGCTGCATGTAAAGCTGTGTGCTGTGAGCCCGAGGTGCTTCTGCATACCAGACTGTCACTGAGTGTGGATGTGAAAAGTGGGGCCGACATAGATATGGGTGTGACCGACGTGTGAACGTGTCTCATATGTGCAAGTTTGCATGTTTGCGGTCCGAGAGCCTTAACTGAGTCTGAGCAATTTGCGATCAGTGTAAATGCCTAGGATGGTCAGCAAGCGATAAGATGCATCCACAAAAATGGGAAATTATTTTGGGAGGGGTCGTTAATAGCTTCTTTAAAACTGCTGACGCAACCCAAAATGCTGTGAGTCTTCAGAAAATAGTGTGACTGCTACAAATGCTGTCCACATGCCACTGCACCGATAAAAAAAGAAACCATGAGATTGGGTGATAAGTGTGTGTCTCTACACGTTTGGACAATTACAACCGCTGCACCACATGCCAGATACAGATAAGGTTACAGGCGTGGTCTGTGTAACATTTGCTCAAGGCGCTGATTGAGATACTCTGTCTTAATAAGGTGGACAGTGCAGCTGGACAATACGAATGACACCAGGAGTACAGAAAAGTACGGAGCGCTTCAGGCTTTGGCATTAAAGGAAGGGGGAAAACAATGTGTGATGTTTCCTTGTCACACAGACCACCATAATGCAGGCTGTGATAACGGCGATAAGAGCCTCCCTGCCATGCTGTGCTATTCTGAGAGGAGTGGGGCTCTGGAAAAACAGGATATCCCCTTTGTTTTGTTGGTGTTGTTTTAAGCGGTTAAAACTTGTAATCCCTCTCATCTGTTTCATTATATGTTATTTTCCCAGGTATTTACTCTTCTTACAGTAGATTAGAAAAAGGCCGTGCTTCGAGTTATTGTTTTTCTTTGTTGTGTACATTTTACCAAACTCCTCTAAGTTCAACATATGGGTCAGAAGGTCACTAAGGCCAGGAAGGAGGTTAAAGGTAGTTATGTGCACAATGGGACCCTCAGACTGTCTTCTGTCAGTTGTTATTAGATCCATCAAACCCCAGTGTGCAGATGGACGCTTAACAACTAGCAAGTATTTTTCTTGCATAAACTAAACCCTGGGCCAGCCTCACTCAAGTAATTAAAATGATAAAAATGAAATGTGGGAGTGAGATAAAAGTTCATTTTTACAGAAGATGGAAAGGGGTGACTGAGGCCAATAAGCAATGCAATGTTTGAGGTGATCTTTGAACTCCCTTGTTGCAGAAACTTGACTTGGCTGTTCTGTGGAAACACAGAACAGGCAACTATAATCTGAAGTTTTAAAGATCACCTCAGTGATCACCTCAAGTGCTTTACATCATAAAATCATCATACAGTCACCAATTATGAAGCAAGCAATAAACACTACAGTTTGTCAAATGTCATAATCAAAATCTTCAAGCAAGTACATGTCTATTCTCCGGACCAATTTTCAAATTACTAGTAATTAAAAGCGGTTCTAAACAGGCGGGTTTAGAGTCGCCTTGATTTAAAAGAAACTCAGGGTTTTGGCTGTTTTGCAATTTTCTGGAAATTTGTTCTCCAGGTGATAGAGGGCCGACTTTGTAATTGTCTTCATGTGGCTCTGAATGTTCAGGTCTGAGACCATCACAACATCCAGGTGTTGGGCCTGATTGCTGGTTTCTAGCTGTAATAACTGAAATGTGTGCTGACTCTAGATCGTTCCTCTTCAAAGATATTAACTTCAGTGTGTTTCTGTTCAGCTGGAGAAAGCTAAGACACATTCAAAATTAATAATAATAATAACTAATAGAGTAACTACAAGGGTCATATTGGGAAAAAAGTTTGGTAGTGTGTTCAAATAGCCTTTCTTTTGAAAAGATATTAAGCCATCAAGCACTTTAGGATTCTCAAAAGTGCTTGATGGCTTCAGTGTATTGCTACATGCCTTGTAAAGCCACCTATGCAAAACATCACTAACTTGCTATCCCAAGGTGTTAATATGCCACATCTTATCTTCACTGCACATGATTTTCTTCTTGCCGCTCTTCCCTCATAACTCTCGTCCTCCCTCGCCTTCCTCCGCAGGAATTTGAAGCTATCGGCCAACAAGTCAGCAGGGCTTCTGCCAACGAGGCACCCTCCCCGCCATAATTCACCCTGCCTTCTTTATACACACAGACAGCACTGAAGGGATTTGTTGTTCGGTGTTCCCTCGTCTCAGGTTTCACTTAATGCAGTGAAAAGGAGGAAAGAAATCCCGGCTGGGAGTTTGCTGTGAATAGAGAAACACAGCTGGTGCTAGCTAATGTCAAACAGTGGTTTATGTTTCTTTATTTTAGCTGACACCGAAATCATGGGCTGACTAGATCTCATCAGTTGAGAAGTTTAGACATAAAATGGATCATTATCAGATTTGGTGACAGTCCAATTGGAAACCTGTTTATACTTGCAGGAAATCCAGAGAAAACCATGTTACCCAAACATAACTTTGCCCTATCCATGCTTAATGTCTCCGCAGTCCTTTTGTAATTACTGTAAATATTTCAATAAAGTCGAGCACTTTAAAGTTGAGATTTGCTTTACTAAGTTGCTGGTTTCTCTTAGAACTTGATGTCTTAAACGCACACAGAGCAAATGACGTTTGATGTGCAAGCCTCACTGTTTTGAAGACAATCAGAACATCATTTAACCTCAGCATTTTTCCCCTGTGTTTCTGGAAATGGCTTGTTGCTGCTTTTTTGAGGACATTTACAGCATTTAAAAGGAAAAGTCACCCGCATATTCAAACCAACACAAACAAAGTGGCTTGTGTCAATACAGCCTGAACGTGAGCTCACCGCATAGGGGACTGAGTCTAAGAAGGGAAAGGGAATCCCACTGGACTTTGCTCTGTTTACTTTCAGAGTCAAAGACAATGTTGTGAGGGTTTATGTGTCAGGACAGTAACAGAGTTAGATAAGAGCTGTCTGGAAAGTCCCCTTCATTGCGTGACTGTCTGGGCTTATCTTAAAACTTGTTCAGGGAGGTCACCGCTCAAGGAAAATTCTCATATATTATGACCATCTTTTGATGGCAACTTAGTCTCTGCCTCTGCTTATAGCTCTTTATCCAGAAGAATCCTTATTTTTCTTCAAATCAACTTTAAAGTTAGTAGTAGGAAAGTAATGTAAGAAACAAAGTCCACAAAAAAGAAGGAAAAAAGAGATTTTTCTTTTTAGAACATAACGGTACAGTATTTGTCTACTATCTCCTTTGTAAGTTTTAAGGTAAAAGCCGCACAACTAAGCAGTTCGCACTCCATATTCTGAAGATTTTCTATTACAATCTACATGGATTGACAAACCAGTTGCTAATGATGAAATAAAGGCAACAGTACTTCTGTTTTCTAAATGTTGAAGAGCTTCTGATGTGGCCTAGAAGTGTTGAAATGTAACTTAAAAAGGCAAAACAAATGGATATTAAAAAAAAATAAGGAAGGTCATATAGTTTGTGACTTGTTGCATGGCATGTTGCTTTACATTTCCTTCTAAGTTATTGTCAAGTGTCATTTTTTAATTAAACAAAAGATAAATAACTGAGGCTATGAAAAAGATTTATGTGGTTTCAATGCACTTCCATACAGTTCTTACTGGAAAAAAAATGAGCAAAAAGAAACAATAGTGATTTCATAGAGTCATTTTGTATTATTGTTTCCAATGATAGATAAATTATTTCTCCTTTAAAGTACTTCCCACTCTTAAAAACAAGAGTTCTCATTGTTCCGGCCTGCTGAGAGTCCTAGCTGACCCTGATGGGCGAGAAAAGTACCGTGGATTTGGATACTTAACTTTCGTACTTAACTTTCATCCCTTTGTGTCAACCTAAAACAAACCTCAAAATGCATACATCTTAGAAGGGGATGAACATTTTGATCTGTAACACATGGTACCTGTGATAAATATAAATTTTTCTAGTCAGAAAACCATCTTTGGGTGACTAAAGATAATAACCATCATGCATGTGTTTTTTGATGCTATTAATGTTTGGCTGCATGAGGAATACTGGTCCATGATTTTTACTTTGCAGCTTTTAAGTCTCTAGTTTTAACTAATTTGAAAACTAGTTTTAGACTTTTAAGTCTCAGTTTACATATTTCCATAATCTCTCATTTGCATTGTCTCAGTAAAGTTTTATTGATTGAGATCAGTTCCTCTGTGCACCCAATGGCCAAAGGTGGTTTGGACAAGACAAAATCTAATTAATTTATCACACTGACACAATGTCTAAAACTATAACTATTATTGAACAAACAAACCACTGATTTGTTCAGACACAGAGCAGCTTCAGCAGCTGGAGAACATCTCTGGTGTTTGTGTGCACTCGACTCGCAGGCCCTTTTGGCCTTTTGTACACGTCTGTGGTGAAGGAGGACGATTTTATGCTGAACTGCTGAGCAACCAGAAGTTTAATGTTCTTCACACAAAATAAATCCTGAGGCACAATGGAGAAGCCCTCCATCATTTCAGCTTGTGGCAGTCGGTGCAGCTTTAGTGTAACAACCTCCTCCATGGTGTGTTTGGTGTGATATACAGCTGATGTGAAATCAGGTCTAAACTGAACTGAACAAAGCAATAAAGCAGACTGTCATGAAGCGTTTTCCTACAATAAGTCATTATAGATTTCTTCTTATTTTTGTTTCCATGTCAAATTTAAAGAAATCTGACAATTGCTTTGAGGATTTGCATTGTATTTGTTAGACCAGCATTTGGAGCTGCAAAGGTTTTGCAACCTCTATCAATTTTTCCTTCATAATTGCCTTGCATTTACTTCCATTCCTCTTTCAAACTGCTCTGTAGACTTTCCTGTTACTGCTGAAGAGCAGCATGTCTACAGACTGAAGCTGCGGACATGCTGCTTCAGTCATGAAGCAGCATGACTGACCGAGGTGCTTCTGCATACCAGACTGTCACTGAGCGTGACAGTCTGGTGTGGGAATGGCGGAGCAGTGATAACCAAAGCGACGTGCAAAGTTAATTTCCAAAGACTCACGTAGGCTTTCTTGTGTATCACCTAATCTTTCCCCAGTATGGCTGTGATAAACTTTTAATGGGTCTTTTTTTTATGGCTTTCTTTTCACTATTGCCTTCTTCTTGGCACTCCTCCATAAAGACCACATTTGTGGAGAGCATGACTATAATAGTTGTCAAGTCAGCACTTTCCTCCACCTAGGCCTCTTGGCTGCGTCTCTGATATAAGAACATCTGTATTCATACTGAGATTAAATTACACACAGGTGGGCTCTGTTTACTATTGGGTGAAAGGAATGGATACAAATATATGGCACACTTGTTAAAAACACACACTGGTCTGGTTGCTCAGCAGTTCATTTAAAATCTGTGTGTTTTTTCCCCTTCAGAGTTTTTCCCACTTTGTTCACATTTTGGATGTAACTAAATACAAGAGAATGAAGTTTGTGATCTTCCTATCAATATGGTTTTCATAATAGTGAATGCGTCAGCATTTGACCTGTCCTTATTCTCTGAGCACATTTAAGAGCAGGAGTGCAAACATGCGAGCAAAGTCAGTGTCTAGACTGTTTTCTTGCTGTATGTGAAAATGAAACAACATGCTCAGTATCCGTGGGTTAATATCTGAGCATTTCCATTTACATACTCTTAAAACCACAACATTATCTGCAGCAGTCAGTGTCTGACACGAGGTTTTCTGTGTCTGAAATACGGTGGGAAAGTGTCTGAAGGGAACATCAACTCACACAAGAGTCATGAGACATAGCATCATATCCTTTAGATGGCAGACATGTTTGAAATACTTTGGTGCTCGAGAACTGAAACATTCATAGTTATTATAAAAAGCCTGCTGACAAAAGCTAAAACAAAGGTGACATGTTTAGCTTTGAACATTTTAGAAAATTGCAATAGAAACACATTATGCATAATTCATGTTTGCCTTTCAATTAAACCCTTAAACCAAAGTGAATAGTTCTTTTTCTTAATAAATATAGATGTGCTGATAGAAGATTTGTTTTTTCCACTTAGCCCTGGTAACAGGAGCACCAACAAGAAACCACAAAAGAGAAACCAGAAGCCACAAGTACTTCATATACCGTAATAATGAAATACAAGAAACAGCTAGGACCAAGAAAAACACAAGATGTGTATTTATAAAAACATATCTTGTTGATGTTTGCAAGTTGACTGGCAGAAACTGATGTGTAGGTCCAATATCAGCTTCTGTTCTTTGCAGTTCAACTAAAAACCAATATTTTGGCTGATTATGACATCTATTGTCACACTTTTTTCTGTACAGGACTTTGTTTTAGCGTCAAGAGCTATTTGAGGAAGTCGCGTTTTAATGTTTTTTTCTTTCCCCTCCTCTCAGTAAAGTTAGTTGCAAATAATTTTCTTTCTAGGACTTCAGAGCGGACATTGCATCACTGACTACAGTGATGCAAAATACCTAAAACATGCAGGCATTCAAGTGAGTATTTGTGTGTTTTTCCCTCAGATCATGCCAGCCTTTCACAGCCTAAACCAGTAAGAGCTAAAAAAAAAAAACATTTTACTTCTATAAAAACAAGCCATTTCCAAAGCATCTTGCAAAGGAAAACACAGTTTATGCACTGAGTCACTTATCACATGGCTAACCTTACTCAGGATCCTCAGCATTAACCAAGAACTAATTTCTACTCATGATCAAATAAATAAAAGAAATAAAAATATCAGTGGGCTACAATATTCTTCTGTGGCTACATTGAATAAACAGAAAACTAATTCTTAAGTTAAAGCATGTTAAAGGACTGAAAGGTTAACAATCCAGTAATTATAATGGAATAGCGATGAGCTCAGTTCACTGGATACAAATAGTAACACATATTCCTTATCAAGAAATAACTCAAATAGGTGGTTTCTCTAGTATCTTTGATAATACTAATAAAATAAATCTGATGAAGAAGGCTAGTTTCTGTTCTGAGGACCAAACAGCTGGAGAGGATGTTGCAAAGAAGGATCTTTCATACAATCTGAGACTGCTAACAAGTGTCTTGTTTATCCCTAATTGTTTATTAATCCTGCGACAGACTGGCGACCTGTCCAGGGTGAACCCCGCCTCTCGCCCGGAACGTAGCTGGAGATAGGCACCGGCAACCCTCCTGACCCGACTAAGGGACAAGGGTGGACAGAAAATGGATGGATGTTTATTAATCTGTTACATTGTTTTAGGACATAGGTTTGGATTGTGCCTTTTCTCAGAAGTCTAAAGCAAATGCAACCCACAATGCTGGTTGTGCATCTTTCCGTCCTCCTTATTTTATGACACATTGCGAATACCATCTGCTTAAATGTCAGAGGTAAATGCTAAACCGAGTTTATCTGAGGAAGTCCAACACATGACCAACCTGCCACAGTTTCCTTCCTCACCTCCGTTCGACTCATTCATGTGACCTTTTCCCCTCATACCGACACCACCCCCTCCGTCCTTCAGCTACGTGTTAGTTTCTGTAATATGATAAAAAGCCCTCAGGCAAAGACTGAGAACAATAACTCCACCAGGTGACAACAGGAACCTCATTTCCGTCCCTCTTCTTGCACTTTTTCCTCTTCAATGGAGTTTAGAATGCAACTGGATATCTGTGCTTTTCAGCTTGTTGCTTTTGTGAAATCAAATGCGACTGTTGTCACGTTTCATGCACAAATGCCAACACCAAAGTCAGTCTCATTTGGCACTGCTGTATAACGTCAACGTCATGCAAAGGATTGTAAGTTCTGGCTCTGTTATCTCCAGTGATGTCACTGAAAGACTGTAAAGGTAATGACCAGATAGGATCACAGAGTAAACAGTTGGACACTTTAACTGCATCTCTGCTGCTGCAAGCTAGACTTTGACTTGCCTGATTGCTTTTCAAAGATACATAGTTTCATTACAGAGTGAATGGCTCATTATTAACTTGCAAGAAGAGCTATTTTATGTAAATATGTCACTTTACTGAATTCCTAGAGCTCCTCGCTCCAATAATTACTAAATAATGTTGCAAAGCTGTAATAAAACTCTCCAGTCTCTGCGTTTTGGCAATGGTTTTGAGGTATTGCAAGCCTGCCAGAAAAAATGTAGCGCTCCTGTCTCTCAGCTTGTCAGACTGAATTGCTGCCATATCTGTGTGCCAGGTCTAGGTCATCATTTGTCAGGGGATGAAGGAAAAAACAGAAAGGGAAGAGAGAAACCCGAGGTGAGGGTCATTGTCTGATAGTCGCTAAAGCTGGGTGCGGGTTTCAGTCCCATAGATACTGCTGATTGAGATGGAAAATCAACACGCCTGAAGGGTGTTTGAGTGTCTCCAAATGCATTGCCTAAAGATGTAACAGATGAACTTAAGAAAGAAGCATCTGGTAGCATTTAAATTGCTAAAGAAATAACTTTAAAGACTTTTGGTGAGATTTTATTCTTACAGAAGTATTCATACACCTTGAACTTTACCTCATTTTGTTACATTGCAAACAAAATTGTTGATATTTCTTTCTTTTCAGCTGACATTTAATGTCAGAGAGGCTACATAAAGTGTTTTTTTAATTATGTAGTGTAAGAAAAATGAGACTGTTTTTAATTTTGCAAATGAAAATATTGATTCCTCTAAATGACTTCTTGTGCCTCCAATTGCCTTCAGAAGTAACAAAAAGTTCAGCTTGTGGTTAGCCACATTGCCAGAAGGTGCTCTGGTCAGAACAAACCAATATGCAATTCTTTGGTACACACACAAAGAGTTATTTGTGGTGGAAAACTGGCACAGCAGATCATCTTGTAACCCACTGTGATGGATTACGATGGCAGGAAGATCATGGGGTGGGAATGTTTATTTCTTCAGGAGAGAATCTGGTTTGAGGTGATGGTAAGAAGGATGGAGCTAAATATAGGGCAGCATTTGAAGAACATTTTTAGAGGCTACAAAGAAACTTGTCACTAAGATGGCGATTCACCTTGTTTTAAGAAAAAACGACTGAAAAAACACACAGTCAGAATCACAATGAAAAGGTTTTAGATTAGTGGTCCAAAACCATAACCCTAAGGTTCCAGTGTCCTTCCCAATGGATGCAGCAGGTCATGGATCAAAGAATATTCCTACTAATGTGATATTGATACTTTTGTATATACTTTTATGTTGTTGAATTATTAAATGAGAATATTGCATGTTTTACCATGCTTGAAAATCTCCAAAAGTAGCAAATAATTTAGGATTGGATACAAGAAATACTGAAACATCTCCCTCCCCAGCAACATTCTGACGTTCCTCCACAGGGATCCCAAGGACTTTCCCAGGACATAAACTGCATGATGCTCTCTGTGGGGTTTCATTTAAGTGGGACGTGCCCAAAAATATCTCCTAAAAGGAGAGTCCAAAAAGTATCCACATCTGTACCCCTGAGCCAAGCTGGAACAAAGCCCTATGCTTACACTCTTGCAAAACTGACACAATTTAAGAAACAATAATCTGAGATTTTTAAATAATCTTGCAAAAAGAAATGGAAACCAATAAGCATGTATAATTAGGAAAGTAATTGCTGACTATGTAGAGGCAGTATGTGTATCTGTCAATTTGGATTTCAATTCTCCTCTACACTGTCCTGATTTTGGAAGCCCATTTACATGTATTAAAATAAGTATTTCATGATTTGTTTTTGTGGTTAGATTTTAAAACAAGGGTTAAAAAAAATGTTTAGATTTTTGCTTACTTCATTACTTTCTACTGGAAACCTCTCTTCCATTGCACCCTTGTTTGCAGTGCCTTAGCCACAAGATAGACTTTATGTGTAAACCACAGTAAGCTCTGTTGTGACTTGAACAAGGCACAGAATGTTTGCTTTTCCTCTCGGGAAATGAATGAGGCTGATGACATGTCATTTCAACTGTCAGCAAGAAATCCAACTTATCTTTCCATCAAACCAGCATCTGTGTATTGATATATAGTCACAACAATTCAGTGACATTTATAACATTTCAGGTTATGACCAGTCTGAGAATTTTAGCTTTTGAGCTAGATGTCATAAAATCCAATCCCGAGACATTAAAAAAAGAAATTTGAAGACATATGAGCTGCAGAAAACTTAGCTGGAGCGTCCTCAAGCCTTTGGCACCCTGGGCAGAGACTCATAACACCCAAATAAAAAAATCCCTCGTGACAGCAGCTGAACAGATCAGCAGCCAGAGGAGACTATATTAGTATACCAAACCACAAAGGTTGCAAAAATAACTCAGTGTTGAGTAACCATGCAGTGTTGAGTAACCATGAAGACGCATTTAATTTACTGAACACATTTCCCATTGTTTATAAAAGATAAACCTATCTCTGTGCTGCAATGTGGATCAACCTTGTGTGACGTTTTTGATTTTCTCCATGTTTGCGATAGTGGTTCGCTTATCTGAGTTGGTTGACAGGTCTGTCTTTGGTTTATTTCCCCCATGATCTCCAGCTGGACGCTGGAATTGATACTGTAAAAATGACAAGAAAACAAAAATGTCCGCCTTGAAAATATAACAATGATAAAACTGTCTGTACCATGAAGGCAAGAATTTATTACTCTGTTTTTTGGTATAGATAACCAATGCAAAGAAACAGCAAATTCAGAAAAAATAAATAAGAGACCTTATTTTGAGTCAATAAATCACAAAAAAGCGCCAAACATTTGAGATCCTGTGATGAACTCAGGCCTGAACCAGGCCTGGTTAATAAAGAAGGTT
This sequence comes from Gambusia affinis, assembly GCF_019740435.1. NCBI lineage: Eukaryota > Metazoa > Chordata > Actinopteri > Cyprinodontiformes > Poeciliidae > Gambusia > Gambusia affinis. The sequence goes on from NC_057889.1 coordinate 11,957,199, forward strand.
CATTATCATCTATAAATCAGAGCCTCCTACTGAGTGTCCTTATCTATCCATATTAGAAACATTGTTTTCATCCTATAGCCTGGAGTCGAGCAGTTGCCTGTTTGGGGGACATCTGCTGCCATGTTCAAATATTGTTTTTGGCTCAACCTTCGCTGCCTGTGCAAGTAAGAGAACAGAGCAGGGAACTATTTTTACCTCAGCTGGACGGCCTGTGTTAACATAAAAACAATGCTCCTCTCCGCCGGCCGTCCAGCTGCAGAGCGGCTTTGTAACTACATAGAAGTACAAGCTAATAGATCATCTGAACATGCTCAGAGGGTTAAGCCAGAGGTGACAACAACACACTGGACCTTTTAACCTCTCTGTACTCGTCTCACTATTCAGGCTTGTTCTTGTAAACAGCACACTGTAACTCTTAGAAAAGTAATCAAAACTAAAATTAGCGCGCATATTTTAGCTCAAACATTTGATAAACATCGCTGGGCTGTTTAATGATAAACTTCACTTTTAATGCACTAGCTGCACATTCAGCGACCAGGCACCATGGAACAAGTGGGCTCATCCACAGACACTTGAGTTCACTTCTCTTATCCAGGATGTCCTACGATTCATTTTACATGCATAATGGATTCAAGAGGTCACTGTTAAAGCAGAGACCTGAACTGTTTCAGAGCTTTTACAGGAACTCATGGTTGGAATAAATAACTGAAATGAAAACACTGCAAAGGAAATGGTCTGGGGTTTAAGGGAAGATGTAGAGAGGGCTCAAGTTGTTATTAGAGAGCTGGAAATACTGACACTTGGGAGTGCCTGAAAGCTTAACAAACACATAGTGTTGTTCTTTACAAATCAGTTTCAGCTTGGGTAGGGTTAAGACATGTATTTTTAAAGTGGTTTTAATAGTTAGTATGTAAATTACCCTCAAAAAGCATTTGATAGATTTCAAAGTCTATATGAAATGGGAGAATTAACGTTTCCCTCATTTCATGTTTTGCATCAGTGACATGCTTAGAAAACCCTCACATTTCTCATAGTTTATCATAATTGTATTGGAGTAATACATTTCACTTAGGTGAAGAGCTAAAGCTTCTTAATATTATTTAACAATAAAAAAAAATCTTATTACTAAAAAAGTCATTACTAAAATTTAATTTCTTAGTCACTTTTTTGTTGTTATTCTTATGTGCTGCTGGTACATCTGAATTGCCTCACAGAGGGACGATAAATGTTATTTCTATTCTATTCTATTCTATTCTAAAAGTAATCAGTCTGAAGGAGTAGATGTTTTTGCTTAATCTGCAGTTATAATCTCTCTTCTGGACATTATAACTGTCCAGAGGTGAATAAGACATATGTGTTGCAGAAATGCATGCATTCTTAGACTTCTAATATTAACACTTTGAATGAAATCAGGTAATTATATTGGAAATATTGACCAATAAAATCAGTAATAAGTCTATATAATTTTTTTTTATTACTGAGTAAAGAAAACATACATAAAAGCATGAAATCTACATTCATCAGAAAAAGAGGTTCAGCCACTTCTTCAATCTAACAAACACAAAATAGCTGGTTTGAGCTTTAGTCAGTTGAAAGTTGACTAAAATTCAATGCAAAAGTATCTTAATAAAAAAAGAATAATTACTACAGCATTGAAACCATTAATATTACATTATTGCTGTATAGTGGACATAATCTGTGGAACAAAAGATTTTTTTTAGGTCAATCTAATGTCATGGTGACAGCATTTTCAAAAGGCTTATTCAGAGGAATGAAACATTTTCGTTAAAAACTACGCAATGCAGTTTTCAGTCTTTTTTCAATTAGTGTTCCAGAAAGCAAAGCACTTTGTTTAGAATGAGAATCAGAAGGTCATATTTATTTTTCATAACACAGTCAGTCGGCGCCACAGTCACGACAAACATTCATGGCCTTCACAAAGATAAGCCATCATATGTCTTTAGGTGAGCGTATTATCAACAAGAGAAACAATTCATCCTTTTCTCCTTCAATACCTCTTCATTTAGTTCATTTTCATGAATATTCCTGCAGTGTTTTTCCTACTTCAATATGTCTCTCATTCAAAAACAAACCCACACACAAGCCATAAGTGTTCCTGTTGTGTTACGTCACTTTATTTCCTGCAATTAAGGGTAAACTGAATGTTAAACAGTGTTGTAGCAGTTTTGTTGAACACTGTGTTATTTATCACAAACGGTGTCGTGTAACTAAATCATTATGTCACTGTGTAAACTGATACTGCCTTCTGAAAGTATCGCTGCGTGTCTGCAGAGTCAATAAACATCATCATCAGAGTTTGACTCTCATCCAGCTGGCAGACTGTCATCAACAAAAGTTTCCACTAAAGGTTGCAACAAACAAAGAAAAAAAAAAGTTTAAATAATAGATAGTGTGGGGATTAATGGTAGAAATTCAGTGACTGACATCAAAACTCCTGTTTATAGGCTGTGTGAATATAGGTTTGACATGAAAGGTTTTAATTTGTAAACACAGTATCAACTGCTAAAAAGATGATAATTTGGCCTTCCTTTTTTTCTATTTTTAGAGCACTTCCTGTCAACATTAAAGTTAGTGTGGGTAAGCCTTAATGTTTGAAACAGATACACTAACGGCAGTAGTTAAAATAGGTTCAGATTCAAAATTATTCAGCTGTTTTTTTCTTTGTACTCGTTTTTTTAAATTTTTTTTTACCATATCTGTCATTTTGGTCTTTAATTACAGTTTCTTTTCTCAATATTTTTGATTTATATGACCACTGCTTCATCTTGACTCAAGATAACAATGGCAAACCAGAGTTTATCTCAATGTTAAACTTATTTAAGTATTTTACTGTAAGTGGTTGAATACTAGTTGCCCCTTTTAAATTGCCTGAAGGAATCATGTTTGTTCTGTTTGTCTTGTGACGGACCGGGACCTTCCCAAGGGCCCCCACCTACCGTGCAGAGGGTGAAGAAAATGGATGGATGAATGTTATTGATTAACATCAGATGGTTTGTGTTTGAAGAAATGCAATTAGATCAGTCAAATACTTTTACAATCTTACAACATTGTTCATCTAAAACCTGTAAAACAAGAGAAACCCGAACAACTTCTAAATTAGTACAACAACTTTGTATTGTCCTCTGAAGTTTCTCAAGCAGTGCTTTGGATTGAATATATTTTCAATTCAACTGTCTCCCATTTTATGATGCAACGTGAAAATTGTCTTTAATTATCCAAACAAATGATTGTATCAGTACACCGTGTTCCAAATTATTATGCAAATTGGATTTAAGTGTCATAAGGATGATTTTTTTTGTTTTGTTGTGTTATTAAATTTATAGATGGTATTGTGTGTCAGGGCTCTTTGAATCACTATAATTAATTTCAGAGAGCTGGGTTGATTAGTTTGTCTGGTGAGCTCAATTAAAGAAAATCTACTTAAGAACGATGTTCCACATTATTAAGCAGGCCACAAGTTTCAAGCAATATGGGAAAGAGAAAAGTAGTGGATTGGTGGTGGATGGTCACCACGTCCCAACACGGCTGTGATGTCAGCAAGGAGGTGGTGGAGTCATTTTTTGAGCCGAAAACATGAGGAAAGAGAGCTGGTCATCCCCTTCAGAGTCCCCGAAGGTGTGATACTGTTCCCATTGGGAGCTTTGTTCAGTAAAATTTGATTTATACTGCAATAGTTCATGACTTGAAAATTATGCTGACCATCATTTGCATTGACCATATCACTTGCGTGATAATTTGGAACATTAGTTTGCAAGTGATATTGCATAATATCACTTGCAATATCAAGTGATATTGATATTGCAATATTATAGAGTATTGAGTAGAGTATGGATACTCTAATTAGAATATCCATACTGCAAGTAGATTTAGCTTTGAAATTTCTTTTGCTTGTGTGTTTCTTTAAGTGGCAAGGTCAAGACTGTAAGACTACAGTAATGAAAGGAAACCTTCCAACCTCAAAGACAGTTAAAATGCACAATGAAAGAGGAGTTTGACTGCTGCAGCATTAATATTTTTTCCATAAGTGATTGACAAGGGTAAACAAAATTTTTGACATGCAATATTTTTGGGCATGTAAATACTCCACCAATCCCAAAAATATACTCAATATTTTTTTTTAACCTTTTAAGAGATCTAACTTAGAAGACTAGAATAGAAAAGAAACATCCTTTACTGGATCTTTTTGGTTGAATAACAATAGTTTTAAATCGAGATCTCCCATGAGGGTATGTATAATTTCAGACTTCCCCATCTTGTTGGAGATAAAATAAAGACGAAAACCATGATCAGCTTTGGGCTTTAAATAGATCGATGCTAACTTGTAAACACAGAAAGCAAACTTTACACAAAGCTGAGCAAACAGATCTCGGATAACTGGTCATCAAACCTCCATAAGCTTTTGTTACTGCTAAGATGGAAATTTCCCAAGCACACCCACAACTGCAGAACTACAACAAACATCACCTCAACGTCTGTCTTCTGAGTGCAGTATGTGCTTACATAAGGGCGGCTTGACAAATAAATACTGAAAATACTGGTGCATGATAATGTTTTACAGTAATATGCTGTTGTTAAGAAACCAAATGAAATTAATTCAGTGTGGAGCAAATGTTCATATGAGGGTCTGTATGTAGATTTAGACTAATAATACACCTTTTGTGCTGCATGTGGAAATATGTTGCAGATTCTCTTTTAGTATTTTCATGAAGCTTCCAGATATGCTATTTTAACTTTTAGCTCCAACATTTACAGAGAAGATTATTTATAATTTTAATGTTAAAAAATATTCACAACTCTGGAGAAGTTATATTTCCTTTGTTTAGGAATAATGGAAAACAAGAAAAACAACAACTCATGAAAAATTAGATGAAAAGGCCTTTAGAGACACTTTACGCTGCAGTTCTCATCTGTCACGCAATCTCTACGTTAGAATACCCAGTTATCATGTCAGTACTTTATCCTCCCCCTCACACAGACCTGAGATGACGGAGACAATGGCAGAAGTACCCCTGGAGACATGTCTCGAGCCATGGGCTGCATTTAACTTTTATTACCAGTGGAGAAGGATTGGCTGCTCCCGCTCCTTATTTGGAGGTGTGGTGTGTGCGTGTGTGTGTGTGTGTGTGCATGTACTCAAGTCTGTGGTTGTAAAGTAAAAGCAGAGTGGCCCAGTCAGAGTGGAGCCAGGTGACTGAGGAACGTGTGCCAGAGAAACGCTCCTAGAAACTCTTATGCACGTAGCTAGTTGTAATTTTTTTTTTTTACTTTGTTTTTGTTGTTAAATGGCAGCTTTTGAGACTAGTTTGGACAAAGACATGGAGAAACACAGAAGATCAGCTTACAACATCACTTGTAGAAATAGAAATCCTTCCTCTTAATCATGCTGTCATTGGAGTTAATATATATATTTAAATATGTATTTAAATATATATATATATATATAATGTGCCTGTACATAGAAAATCACAGCAGGTAGGGATATATTTGCAGAACTTATAGACCTACACATGGGAGCATATGACATAACAAATAAATGAATGAATTTTTTTATGCATCTCCAATTTTTAATTTTTTTTTAAATATCCTGGTTTTCATGGCTTGAAAAACTCCAATAAAGGCTACTGACATTATTTTATTGATTTAGCAAACATTCCCTGACATTCTGGATGTTTTTCACGTTTTGCAATGACAATCTTCACAGTGAAAGAGAGAATGTGTTGGCTGCTATAACCTCTTTTAGGTGCGATGTGCGCTGCTCAGGCATCAGTTGGTGTGGGGGAGAGCTGCTGGACTCCCTGGACTTTCTTTAAGGCCAAACACAAAGAATACAAATCAGAAGAGTTAATTTTTCTGTCGGTTTTGCACACAGTGAAGAAGAAACACAGTAAAAGATGTTACTATAGGTGAATAATATCAGAACAGAAAACTATTGCAAAGGTTAGAGCCATTTACCACTTAAGTAAGCAGGAGGAAAAGGTCATTTTATTAATTTACTGCAGCTGTATATATTAAGTCACGCAGGTTTGACGCAACACAACATTAGAGTGCAAGCAGCTTGTTTTGCTTACGTTCCGAGAATCATTGTAGGCAAATGTGAGAAAAGTGTTTGCTTTGGAAGTGATATGTTTTAATCCAGGAACTCGCTAACGGATATGATTATTGATCTGAGCCAGGTGAGACCTTTGAGATCACCTGAATTAATGGTCAGTACACTCTTTGAGTTTGAACTGACTGAGGTTAATTCATGCATTTACAAATTAGGGAAATTCTTATTTTTTTATACTGTCTGGTAAGTTTAGAAAGTTTTCTATCCAGGAAATCTCAGAAACAGCATTTTTGTTTTTACTGAGGTTATTTCTAGCTGATCATAAAATTAGTTTGGAGAAAAGAAACATTTTAAGGCTCAAAAAGAGAATCAAGAACTAAGAATCAAATAAAATGCATGTGTAAGAAACCGAACCAGAAACCACAGAACTTGTCCAAACCTATTCCAGATTATTACTGCTGACACCTAAAATGCAAATTATTGTTATAAAACACAGAGATAATAATAACTGAGATGTTATTTTTGAACTTATTCTGCCCAAAACAAGCTGTTTACAGGCCACCCTGTTGTGAACAGAACATATCAAACTTTAAAATGAGCAGATATCTGCCTTCATACTTACGGGATGTCAGTAAACAGCAGTTATGTGCGGCGACAAAATCTCATACTGATTGGAAACAAACCCTGGAAGTACTTGGTGACTTTATTGCAGTTACACGCCCAAGTTTGGGGATTAAAGAGTTAATAAGTGGAGTTCCCTGACAGAAAAGGCAGATGTAAACAAAGCGAGCTAAAGCGCCTTTTTCTGCTCCAGGCGTGACCCTTGAGATAGGAGCTGAGCTATCATGAGGGCGTCTCCCTGAGTGAGTGGCCAGGAGAACAGAACGGTCTTTGTCAGGGTTGTGCACAGAAAAGAAAAAAAAGAAAGAAAAAAAAATGCTGAGCCAAGCAGACCCTCAGCCCCTCTCCACCCTCCTTCTCCTGGGTTATTTTTTTTCTCTCTCTCTCTCTTTCTCCAACACACATACACTCACTTGTCTGTATTTACCATCAAGCCCAGACTTTCCCTTCAGCTGGCAGGGGGACAGGCGTTGTTTTGTGCTTAGAAACCTATAGCTGTGTGAGAATGTCCGTGTTGCACTTCAGGATGCATTTTTAAGGAGTGGCAAAGAGCTTAAAACAATTGCCAGGTAAAAAGCCTTAAAAATCGTGTCAGCATGACTCCAAACTAAATAAACGTCTTGACGATGATAAAGGATTCAATTATTTTTGCTTTTTTTCCCATCTAGCTATGATGAGTTAATGATATTGATATTATACAGAAAAGAAAAGGCCTTTTGTTTTTGATTAACCTTGTTATTTCTATGTGTATGTCAGTCCTGATGCCTGTGCAACAAAGAGTCATAAGTGACTTATTAGACCTGGTTTGTTTTATCTGGGTATAGCTGCATAATTTAAAAGGAATAGAAACTCAACATGTGAAAGCTCAACCTCTCAACCAAGACACATAACTTTATTAAACCTTAAGGTTAGCACTACATAAGTCTTCTTTGATTGCAAAATAACATATTATCTTTCTTTGTCTATTAAAGAACAACTGAATAGAGGTGGGGCAGTGATAACAACAAGGCCTTCCAATCCCAAGTTAGGACTCATAACCAAAGATTCTATTGTTCAATAAGATCGTTCCAATAAATCAATCCTCCAATCAGAGATATCAAATCGTTTTTAGAGGCAATAAAACAGGAAATGTTAAGCTTCTGGGACGGCTTTCCGAAGAGCCTCTTAATGGTGCAATTTCACAATCAAATGTTGGATCTCTAAGTGTGTATGTGTACATGTGAGCCTGTGTGCATGTGATGATCATGTGGTGATCATAGAAAGTACCACATAAAACGAGCATATGCCTTTTGTTTTTAAAATTCATGAAAGTTGTTTGTTGTAACTCACTTCAAGCTGAAAAATGAGAAGTTCAAATTGAGCCCTGGAAGTCCAAAATCGTTATGACATTAATTCCCATGATGTTTGTATATATATAAAAAAAATCTCAGGTGGTTAGAATACCCAATTTACAGAGTTTATGTTCTTGCATGAACCAGCAACCTTGGTCAAACTAGGTCTTTACCCTTACAATCATTAAATGCAAAATGCACCAAATTATCTGAGATTCTGGGATGGAATAACTGTTACTTAAAACTGTAACAGTTAATTTCCTCGCCAAGAAGGTAACCTAGTTTCTATATATCCTCAGCAAACTCAGGGCACCCTGTGCTGACTGCACATGCTTAAAAGCAATAGAAAACTTGTTTAAAGTATAAAAACGGAAATGTGTAATATTTGGTGTCCCTGCGCCCGCGACCCTTTTTTACGCGTCCCTGGAGAACTGCCCATATGGCCCATATCAGAAACTGCCACTGACTGTAGAGCACAGAATTAGGTCTGCTCCCACAGACCTAATTCATATTAATTAATTAACTCCTCAGCAGGTCATTAACTTCTGCAGAACCTTCTAATGAGCCATCAATTTAAATCGGGAGCGTGGAGGCAGGGGAACAACTAACTGTTCATCAAGGGCGAAGGCAGGAAAACACTGAACTAATGGTTTCAGCTCTTGCGCTACACCGTTTAATAACAGAAAATAGTAATGAGCGTCTGAGTCTCACATGAACGCACTGTTGTGTCAGAGCAGCATCAACCACGTGCTGTCTGTGTGAGCGGTAAAAGACAAAGGAAATGCCCGAGAGGTGACAGCTGTAACAGAATCTGTAACAGAGTCATGTCAAAAAAAAAAAAGAAAAAAAAAAGTACCAGTCTTGCACTGTATTTTAGTGTTTACTCTGTTTCCTGAGGACATCAGTGCACAGTTTTTCCTCAGGCCATGTATCTGAACACCCTGCCCCTCACACATTCACTCCCCGTCTTGCTGCCTATGTCAACACAAAGCAGCTGCCAGGGGGGAGATTGTGCTACAGATGACTCAGTGACAGAAACTTAAGTCACAGTTTGTGTACCGTCTCCCTCAGACGGTGCATAGAGCACATCAAGAACGCAGAGATTAGCTCCGTCAATACCTCCAGGAATCCTGAAAAGCCCTCCTTATCTGGCCTAATTTAATATTTTAGGGACTTTTAGAGTTAAATAGATGGTGTCAAGTCACAGAGGAGTCTTTATTCGTTTTCGGTGTGTGTGTGTGGGGGGGGAGGGGTTGTTGCTAAATGTAGCCAGAACCTTGTGGAAGAAATTTGCACATGACTGATTAAATATGTTTTTTTTTTTTTTTTTTTTTTTTTTTTACAAATGTCAAATGTAGCTTTGTTTATTAGTTTAAGAGTGTGATCCTAAATGACCTATCCTAGTAGCTCCTGGATTTAGTTTGACTTTCATAATCTTCAGAGACTCTAATCTGAAACACATTCTGTCAGATTTTTATTTCCGGTAAGTCAGGGTTTATTTTTTGTTTGTAAAGTTATAATTTGAATGTTAGCCCAAAATTGTAGCTTGTTATGTATGAATTACCTCAGCCAACATTTTTCTATGTTATACTGGACTATTGGAAAAGCACTGATTATATCTTAAAGTTGTAAAGCAGGAAGCAACATAAGATATTTGCTGCATTTGTGTGAAAAGCCTCCTCTGCACACTTGCACCTTCGACTCCCTCTCCTTCTGTAGTGACATCATAGATGCAAATTGTGTATGTTTTCTATCTCAAATTTTATGCAAAACGTCTGACCAAGGCAGGAAGATGTGGAACTAGGATGATGAGTTGGTGGTTTACTCACGCCTAAAGGGAAGGATAAAACAGTAATGTTGCATCAGGAGCTTTGCTGTGGCAGATTCAGGGAGGGGTGCTTGTATTTTAAAAATCTTCAGCTACTCAATGCAGTCAAAACGTAAACACAACTTCATTGTTTCTATGGAGGACTGTAATTTCCTTTGAAAAGCCTTTCAACATAAAGGAGCAACCTTGTCCCTTCAGGGTGCTGAGATGTTAATCTGTGTTTATTAGGTTTAACTAAGAAAAAAAAATGTGAGGACTTCAGATGGTGCATGTCAGTAATATAGAAGTAAATATTCAGTCCAGGCTTCCAGCAGAGGACGGTGCAGATTTTTACATATGTTTGTCAGACAACTGCTTTAAAAATTGCATGTCCATAATGAAATGGACATATCTCTCTATGAGAAAGATGCAAATGAATTTCTAAATCTGTTTGGTTTTTACCTGTAGAGTAGTTAATGGCTTTCCATTGTTTATGTTTGAGCTGGTAATCTGCCACAAATTCTCCTTGAGTTGTCTGCTAAAAGTTCCCAATATTTGCAAAAGTAAAGCTGGCGAGCAAATCTTCCACCATGGAACAGATGTTAGACAGGCGTCGTCAGTGAATGCCTGTGTCAAAATTGAAGACCTATTTGTTTAAATCAGTGTTTTTAGTCATGCAATCATCTTTATCTTTATTCTGATCTTTTTTAGTTGAGGGCTTTACAGTGGAGCAGTTGTTAAAACTGCTGGCTTGCAGCAAGAAAGTCCTGGCTCCCTGTATATGTGTTGTTTCTCCCTGGGCACTCAGGCTTACCCCAAGGTTCAAAAACAATTAACTAAAATGTTTTGTTAAATGGTTACTTTAATTTGCTCTTAGATGTGTGTGTGTGTGTGTGTTTTTTAATGGTTGTTTGTTATCTGTGTCTCTGAGATTTTATCCTCATATTGACTGTAGAGATCACTCTTTAAAGAATGCCAACATTATTATCCAGTTAAAATTAGGTTTTCTTGTTGTAATACTTATTAGAAGTGTCATTATTCAATGTTGTGTTTAAAGCTTAGTGCTACGCAATTATGTCGTAACAAAAGACTATCATTAGCATTATTTTACTTCGCAAGGGAGCCTATATTTTGTTCTTTAATTACAATAAACACTGTCTACATCAATAAAACTGATCAAAATAACTATTTTAAGCCCTGCACCTTTCCATAAATAATAATCATAAAATAAAGACTAATCTAACACCACAAGAAAGCCTGGTTATACGGTGAAAACTGTTTTAATACGAGGAAAAATGAAAGATGCTTACTCCTTTTAGTTAAAGTTTCTGCAACAAAAGTGTGTCATGATTTGGATTTGAAGAAATGAAGCACAGAACATGTCAATAGTTCATAAAGTTTTAATAGAAATCAAAACAGCAATGGTACCCATTTTACAACAGAACAAAATTAAGAGAAACTGTAAGATTTGGTGAGCCAAGCTCTTATGTACAGCATATTGCACTAGAAAAAGAACAAATATCCCGCCTGTCCTCCTCCTCTAAATCCCCCCATCGCTCCAGTGTCCTGCGTGGTTCAAAAAATCTGCACAGGAGACGCAGAGCAGTCCCAAAGATAACACAGCCAATGCTTTTGTCAGAAAGAAAAAAAACTGCTACATCTGGACTGGGTCTCGCTTCATCAGGACACACACGAGTGTGAAATCCTTGAGACCACTCTGAACGCAAAGAAAGCAGAAGGTGAAGACGATACAGCTGAGCGCAGAAAGATTCCACTGTTCGGTTCACGTAGTAAAAAGCGTTATTGTGATTCGCACTCAATTAAGTTACATTCAAACCTTTTAGGATATAGATTTCATCTCCAGGAATGTTGGACATGCATTTTTTTTTTTTTACTCCATTTACATATATTAAAAAGCCCTTTAACTGAGTGACACAGCAGACTTGGCAATATCCAAAATCAATAATGTCAAATGTTAAAAACTGTAATCATAGAAAACCAAAAACATTATGTTGTAGTTATTTCTTCTTACAAAAAACAGTATGTAAAATTTGTTGTATAAAGATAGCAACCGGTGTGTCAAATTTATGTCAAATGTATATATATATATATATATATATATATATAAAAAAAACAAAATACCAAATCACAACACTTGACAGTCTTTCTCGGTTTTTTCCGAAACAAAACTGATATTGATATCAAAGACCCTGAAGATCTGAACAGAAACGTCTTACTTCAGCCAAGGTTGAGACGGTGGAAAAATAACGTCAGGCTCCGATGGAGCGGCTGTTCAACTCATCTCAAACAGAAACAATACTGGGCACCGCGGCGGCTCATTTCCTCTTTCAAAGCCTCGCTCGATCGCAAGCTCATAAAGCACGAAAAACCCGAACGGCTAGGGCCGATCAATCAGCAATCGAGAGGGACAGCTCAGCACAGAAGTAGAAAGAGAGAGATGCAAATACAGTATACAGATAAAAAAAAAAAAAGAAGATAAAAATAAACAGAAATCTTTTTACAGTGCATGTTGCAAAAAATAGTCGTTTCTGGTTTTGAGAGGGCTCAGCGTAGGTGACAAAGGTCGCTGTTCGTGCCGAGAGTTGTCAAAAAGGTTGAGCCTGTGCCTCGCGAGCTTACGTTAGATTTGTGAAACGGGAGAGTCGGGATCGCTGAACTCTGGGATATACAATGCCAAGTGCAGATGAGGATGATGTCGGGGCAGGTCTTTTTACTCACAAGGCACAAGTTTGCTTTTTTTTTTCTTTTTCTTTGCTAGTTTTGATTGTCTTGTCGTTTTGCGCGATTTTTAACAACTCACGGCGTTTTTGCGCGTGAAAAAGAGAGAGAGAGAAAGAGAGAGAGAGAGAGAGAGCACGAGGCACATGGCTTTTAGTCCAACCTACTCACACGCAGGCTTTGAAAACTGAACGCACCCTGACGACGAGGAGAAAAAGGACTGTACAAGCCGAGACGGCGTCTGTACAGTAGCACTGAGCAGTAGCGCACAAAATAAATTAGAATAAATTATTTCCGATGAAACAAAAATGAAATTTATCTTCAGGGAGTAATTAAGTGAGTGTATCTGTGGTGCTTTGGACTGCAGATGACAGTGTGTATCAAAACCATCTAAACTGGCTCAGCGTTCAGTGTTTGCAGGAAACAAACTCAGCTACTCTCATAGCAAACAAACAAAAAAAAAAAACTTGACAGCATGTAACACACTTCATGTTCATCTCCTCTTTACCAAATACAGCTGAATGAGTTAGGTCTATGTGTTAGCATGACTGCTAACTACTTTCCCGAAAAAAAAAAAAAAAAAAAAAGATGAACAAAAAAAAAAACAATCAGTGTCTTCAAAGGTTTATATGACTATAACCCATGTGATGCCAAAAAGGAACAATCTCTAACATATTATTCCAGAATTTACATCGACACATAGTGGCTGTGTTGGTGTGATTCGCTGCACAAAGGTTGTAGGAACGTGTTCTCATGTCCGTTTTTTTTTCTCTTTAAACTGTACAGAAGTAAAGCTGGCAGTTTGAGACATGTCGCATTCGAAACAGCGCTGGAGAGAAACAAACCCCAACCCGCCTTGATTGCCAATACATCTGATCGACTGGCTCGAAGCCACAGTGCAGCAAAGGACAAAATTTGCGATTGTCGATCCAGCCAGGCGAGTGACTGGACGTTTGGGAGAACGATGGCGTTTTTATCCAGAGCTTTTCAGGTGATTGTTCACGGATCCCTGATGGTAATCCCAGACTGAGTGAGGCTTCTGGGCCTGTGTTGGTTTGTGCTTGTTTGGTCTCAGGACTTGCAGGTGGAGAGCACCAGACACGTGACCCCAAAACTATTACTGCGTCGGATCTTTGAGCGTCGTGCCCGGAATCTCTTTGGCACGTGCAATTCAAGTAGGTTCATTGGAACAGTTGATTTTCAACATGCATCTGAGAAGACCGACAGGTTTGATGAGCCAATGTGGAGAGGAGAATGGTGAGTACGGGCTTTCTTTTGTCTTTAGGAGAATAACTCAGAAATGTGCCTTGAGTCTTTCTTCAAAGGTTCGCGTATTTGACTTCAGCACGGACATGTCCACAGTCTTATCACCTAAACTTTAATCTTTATCGCTCTCTGTCTCTCTCTCGCATGATATTTTTGATGCAAAAGGGCATTTTACTGCGGCAGGAGGAGAGAGTAAGGCATTCCCTGGACAGATGGAGGTCCTTCAGGAGTCGACACACCAGATAAAAAGAGCAGTTTGCTGTACAAAATAGGTCATCTTACAAATATTTCCAAAATATCTCTTCAAACAAAATGGCTTCTTCTCGGAGATGCAGAACAAAACGAAATAAACCAACAAAATAACAATAATAATAATAAAAAAACCCAAAAAAACAGTAATCAGTCTCCGTCCAGCGGTGACCAGTGTCTTCTTCATCTCATCTTCATATTCAGTTAGAAAAAACAAAATCCAAACCCGTCGTTCCATCTTACAGTGCCATCTCTTTAAAGTTCGAGTCCTTGGTTCAAATTAGAGTACAAAGGCCAAAGTGAAAGGCCAGCTCAACATCCCTTCATCTCTGCTCTCTCCTCACGCGCGGCACCAGAGGCTCTCTTGGGAACAAATAGCCAAAGAGGGCGATTGTAAGGCGCATCCACACGGGCAGGTTTTGTCTCTGATGCCTCATGAACTGCAAGAGGAAAAAAAGAAAAACATACCAATGAATCTCACTTATCAGTAGAAGAATAACACCATGTGAGGTAAAACCCTGCGAGTGAGAAGGATTAGATCAACTACGCTGAATGTTTCCACAACTTTAGCATGGATCTAGAAAACATCACTGAGACGAACTCTAATATTTGCTATCTTTAATGGGAAACTTATGATTTTTTTTTGAAGAGAGGTACTGTGAAGTACCTTGAGATTAAGATAAATTTAGCAGTTTAAAGCAACTCCAGAAATGTTAGTTTTTATGGGACACAATCGGTAAAACTGCTAGTTTTGTTGCTAGAAAAACAAAGTCTGAATTACAGTGGTAAATTTAGGTGGGAGGAAGCTGCTGGCTGTAGGGCTCTGCATCATCAGCTGACCGTGAAGGGCTTGATATGCAGGAGGTGACATTCGAGATCGTACATTTAGACGTGCAAAATGTGGGTTCGCGGCGTGACACAAGAGTTGAAAAATGTTCAACTTGTGCCGCTGCCGTTGCGTCTCGTGTGCGGAGCCCATTAGTTGGATAATTTCAAAACAACTACGAGACAAGGGTGTGACATGACAAGGCCATATTTGTAGGTGCAGGAAAGATGTTGCAAAATCCACAAGCTGTCGGTGGAGTTTGAGTTCACTGACGGGTTGCAGCCACTGAAGCGCACAGACACAACCTTCAGCCTTCAGCCTCAAACAGAGTAACTTTGGTGCGGTTAAGACCGTCAGTGTTCAGCTGAGAAAGCAACACCAAACCTTGAATCCACCTCTTTGTGCAATGGTAGACAGTTAATAAAGCGTTCGATCTCATGTTTTAAATCGTTGAAATCAGCTAAATCTGCTGCACTGCTGTGGGGATTTCCACACACTCACTATGATATAACATCCACTACTACTGATACTACTGTGACTGAATCCAGATATCAAAAAGAAAATTAGGTTGCTGAATCTGCTCCATTATTTTCTTAACCAATGATGTGATCTCATTGGTTCCATTTAAGTGCGTCCAGGAGTCTCCCGCCTCCCTTCAGCCACCGGGGCTGAAACTGCCACCCGTAGATATTGCAGCTTGTTGCATAAGCACCCCAAGAGCTCCCTTCATCAGGGTCCCTACCAGTCTAGGAATCAGACTCTGCCACAGGCTATTTGATGCAGAACCGGCAGACTGGGTTGAATTTAAGCACCACCACTAAATGTACCCTAATTGTCCCTAATTGCCCTTAATTCTACACTACTAGGCTTATTTAAACAGTAACCCAGTGTTTCTCGTGAAGCTCATCTTTCTGCACTCGTTTTTTTATAGGTAAAGGAGAACAGTGTGCAATTTATTTTCTTATTATTCCCTAAACCATTAAGACAATGTGAATGCTTGCCCCTCTCGCTTAATGTCAGGGTGGGTTTTTTTTCTTAAAAATGAATATAACCACAAGTAAAGTTTGCTTAAGCCAGGCAAAAAGCCACACATTGGCCCGTAACGGTAAGTTCTGCTTGGAAAGCAAGCGCAGACGTCTAACAATAGCAACACAGGGAAGTGATTGGATATAATAACGGGTTATTTGTGAGGCTTCTCCCAATGGAATATTCCTCCACCGGGTAGAAACCAATCCGAGCTCAGACGCCTGACAAATCAGGAAAATAAAAGAAAGTCCTCTCTTATCTCTCTGCTAGAGAGTCACACATGCAAACCAAAACACACACAGACACGTACAGGCTGAGGCAGGCGGCGGGACAAGTGAGGTATTGTGGGTAGCCGTCATGTTACTGGCTGTGTTCATAAGTGTGTGAGTCAGAATCTATTTTTAGGCACGCGTATAAACAGCCGGCAAAGTCTACCCAGACACAGACGTGCTGCACGCTAACGTTTGTGACAGTAGTATCGATCTCACCTGCTCATCTTTGTACTCTGCAACGTCATTCTTCAAATTTTGCTCTTCAACTAGGGTATTTTTTTTTTGTCTCTCTGCTCTTTCAGGAATTCTCACCTTTTCTACGAAACTACACATTTAACCACTTCTCAAAAACCACACCTTGCTATCAAAGACGCCTTCATTCCAGAACAGTCAGGGCAGCTGATAAGAATCTTTAGCTGTACCTATTAATTAACATCACTAATAAAACTCACAGGCAGGACAATAACCAGCTTGTTTATCTGCTTATCATAGACTTTACCATGTAAATATGTGTTTTAATCAAATATTACTCATCAGTTCCAAAATCTGCCCCACCTCACAAGCTGTTACAAAACAAATGATATATTTATATACTATAACTTTCATCCCCCTTGATTCTTTGAGGCACTTCGCTGGTTTATTGTGGATTCACCTCAATGCTGAGAGCAGAGGCTTACCAGTTCAATGTGATCCTGGTGGAACTTGTCTCCAATCTCCCGGAGTTTACGACCAATTTGGGCCTCAGCACTCAGCCCCATCGGCTCCACCTCGGGCCTCTGTGCCATCCTATCGTCCTCCGCCCCTCTGTCCTCTTCCTCAACAATGTGCCTTCCTCCTCGATCCTCCATGGGCACAAACTGAGCGGGAAGATGTAAGGGCGCTCCAGCGTTGCCTAAAAAGATCAAATTAATCTTCTTAAAATCTTCCTTTTTATTTTTGAATACTTAACTTTTTAAAATAAATTTTATGAGTCATTATGTTGGGCATTTTTGCGTTGTTTATCATGGATTGTTAAATATTTCTTATAATGATAAGAATTATGATTTAGTCTTGACTCAATAAATTTCAACTAATGTTTTTTACATATAATGAAACTAACAGCAATATCGCAAAAGTAATTTTTACTACTTTCTCCGGTGCTTCTTCCACTAGAGCATCAATAAATATCAAAAAATAATTATAAAAATAAAAATTATCACTGATATAAATCATTTAAGAAAGTGGTGTCCTGAAGAAGCTTATTTCTAATGGGAATGTTTTTTGTTCTTCTCACTATGATTGTTCCCCCATACAGTCACAGCCACCCACAAACCTAAAACAGTCCACCCCTACCTCCAACCCAGGCCTGAGGGATAGTCTGTGGTCTAACTGAGAAACTCATGTCGACCTCTAAGCCACCAAGAATTTGATGACTGCTTCAGCTGCATCCTTAAGTGAGCAATATTCTCGAAGGACATGGGCAGCTTGAATGGTTGACCTCTGAAGGTCTTAAGGAGAGGTCATACTGTGGAAAAGAGCTGATAAAAGCCTTTAGACTTTAACATTTTGCCGTTTGTGTAACATATGATTCAGTTAGAAACTAGAAAAATCAGCAAGAGTACAAATAGAGAGTTCATAAATCAACAAGAAGACTGATCCGAGGTATACAATTAAAGCACCTAATTAAATCAACAAGACACTCAGTGAACTACCAGCTTTTATTGGGCTGTCACTGAGTTCACTCAGCCTCTGGCGCATGTATCTGCAGTCATGCAACTAAGAGGGAAAAACAATGTATTTGTTGTTATCGTGAGGCAGAATGCATTGCTATTCTGCCTCATGCACGACAGCAGACTTTGTTTGCAAAGGAGGGGTGGCACCAAGCCAAGCGTATGACATCTATTACTGCTTAGTTTACAATGAGCGACAAGGTCACAACAGGCGGTGTTTTTACCGTAGCGATGATTTTAAACCCAGAACAACAGGTAGCTCTCATACACCCATACCGAGTCGACAAACAAGCAGCATTCTGCTTCAACATTCATTTAATTTACTTAACATGACGTCACACGGATTGGATTAGACATGGGAAAATGCTATTAGATTCAGAATGACGGCTGTTATCAACGTGGGTATGTAACTTTAACTGTCTATAAAATTGTTGTTGTGATTTTTCCTTAATTAGACTTTTAATAACCTCTTGTAAAGAAAGCCCCTCAAAAAGAAACAGGGTAAGGTAATTATCATCTAAATGTAGTTAGGTATGCATTTATAGCACATTATAAAATAAATGTAATTTTGATAAGGCAGAAAAAAAAAACTGTTTAAAAGAACTATTTGATTCTGAGCTTGCTTTATATATTTCTATGCTATAGTAGTCGTGTAAATATTCAATGTTATTTTGCTAGTTGGGGAAAAAAAAAAAAATCAAGATTAAGTTTTAACCTTAAATAAAATATTTTAATAAGCTAGCTCTCACCAAGAAGCTGTGCTGCATATTTTTATTGCTTTGTTTTTCCTGTTTAGGGTCAGAATATCTCCCCACTCCTTACCGTTGAAGGGCATGTGAGGCTGCAGGTGTATGCTGCAGGACACGGCGTTGATGCCGTGGTTGCCGTGGTCCTGTGACCTGGCCACGACGGCGGCAGCAGTGACCGTGGCCACTGCTTGACTGCTCGACCACTGTTCGTGTTGCTTGACGTCCCCGAAGGGTAATACCCTGAGCTGTGAGGTGGGCAGTGACATGTCCTCCTCCTCATCATCCATCCGACGCCTCAGCGGTAAACTCCCTGGAGACAAAACAGTGAGGATACATGGCGTGGAAACTTTAGAAGGGGATCATTTAAGGCGTGAAATTGGTGTATTACCAAAATATACAAGCATGACTAAGTGTTTATGAGCATATGCTCCGTTAGTTAGAGGTGATTTGTTTCAAAAGGAAACAAAAATGCTAAATATAATCCTGTTTTCAGTAAAAACTTTGCCCTGTGGCAGATGGAATGATCTCATCCGATCTGCATTACATGGGAAGAAATCATTACTCATTATAATGTCCGGTAAGAAGCTTACATGTATGCCGTAACAATGAAAACAAACAAGCAGAGGTGGATCATCTCAGAAGCATGAAAGATGGGTATTTAAATTTATGTGTAAATGAAGACAGTAGATGCAGAATAAGCCAAAATAAAATTGAACAGAGCCCAATCATGTGGAAACAGCCTGTGCAAGGGGGGATTTAAAGCTTTGCTGCTCTCCTCAAGCATATTTTTGCCAATCCTTTCGAATAATGAGCCAAATCCAGACTGAGTGCCAGAAAATTCACTATGAGTTGCTTCAGCATCAAAATATATAATTATTTTGTTTGTTTTTGTCTCTCTAAAACTTACTGTCACCGGATAGATGCCTATCTGTTCTAGTAATCTACAAACGCACACCCAGTGGCAACTGAGTGCGAGTGAAACCAAAACTCTAGACTAGACCGCCAGTTGAGTGCGGTGCGTGCAGCAACCGTTTCATGACGGCGATAACCAGTTTCACTCTGCCTATTGGACACGGGAGCGTGCGCTCGCTCTTCCTTGTTGGCCATCTGCCCGAATTGGAAACAACTGTTATATCACTCCGTCAAGTGTGCCAGTAATGCCTTTTTTTGTCCTGTAAGTGGAGACAAACAGGCAGGGTTGTGCAAATGCGAAACTTGAAACTGGAAGCGCCGGTGTTGTGTTTACCAAGCGAGGCGGCTAAAGTCACGTTTCCCTTTGTGAAAGTTTCTTTGAGCATGATGTCATATCTGGAGCGAAAGCAAGTTAAAATGAACAAAAATAAATACTGAGAAGAATAAAAAGACATCAGCATAAAAATATGACTTTGATGTCTTTATCTTTTCATATGCAAAATGTAATAATAAAACGACACTGATTTGATTGCGTGTGATGGGCACAGCTCTCTTAGTTTCCACTTTTAAATTCAGGACAATCCCACAGTGTTAACTTTTTCTTCAGGAAAGTAGTATATAAAGTAAGTTAAGCAACAAGTTTCAACAATACCATATGTGCACTTAAGTTGCGTGTCAGTGACAAAGCAAGTCCTGTCTTGAACTTCCACTGGCAGTCAGAGGAGGACTGCCACTATCACCATAGCGTCAGACATATAAAAACAAACAGAGAATACAGGAAGACACAAAGAAAGGCATCACACACTCGATCCTCACTCACACACACGCACACACGCAGACACGCTGCCTCTGGGCTGCAGGGGAGGCCTGGCTGTTGGTCAGAGGCTCAAAGTCCCAGCACAAAGTGGCTCCCTCTGCTGCACCATCTGTGCTCACCGACATGCAAAGCTGGTCTGGGACTCGACTCTTCACGTACTGCTTTCATACTACTATGAATCAAAGGCACGTAAAGCTGAGAGTCTAGGGGTATATTGCTTTAAAGCAATACACCCCAATTTTTCTTTCTTTTTCTTTTTGCAAGCAAAATATAAAATAATATCAATGAATATTTTGTATTTGTATGACGAAATTCAGTATTTTATTTAGGCTATAAGGAGACTGAATGATATTGAGAGTGCTACGCCAAAAAAAACTACATCAAATATGTCAAGATTTATAAGTGTAGTAAAGTTGTTTTGAATCGCTACTGAGTCTCCGAAGGTCCACCGGTGAGCTGTGGCGCTTGCATCCGCATCAGCAGCTTAAAATCCGGACAGCCGTGCGCGACAACCCGCTGAGATGAACAGGACAATGCATTACAGCCAAGCAGCACTCACAGCAACACGGCTGCGATTACATATTGATAAAGGAACCGGGTGGATAAAAATGGCTGTTACAAAAGTTATACAAGTTAACCAGTTTATAACTGGTTTATAACAGTTATAAAGTTAACCAGTTTATAACTGGTTAACTTTTGTGTTACAACTTTGACCAGAGCTATAATTTGTCGCTAACCAGTTAAAGCAAAAACTAGCTTAATCTTATTTTTGCACAAGAAACCTACTTAGGGCGCTTTAAGACGATTTCTCATCGGAGAAAGTGTTCCGCAAATTCACCAGCCATTCAGCAGAAACTGCGATAATTACACATAATATCCTTACATCGTATAGCAATAATTGCTATAGCGAAAGTTGCTAACAGAAGAGAGTGCCCAAACACCAGTCAACATGTGCCGGGACGTTGCTGAAACTCACCCGTTACTTTCCCCCAGTGCTCTCGCTCGATGACACCGGCACGTTTAACAATAATTCATATACGAACCAGCACATAAATCCAATTCTGCTACCGCTTTCACCCGCCTGATATCCGCTTATCAACACCCCTCGTCGTGTCTGTGCCCGGGCATACACATGGCCGGTCGCCCACTCCGCTTGTTTATAAACTCTGGTCCCACATATGTAAGCACGCGACATGTGTGCGCGCGAGCTCCTCCGTTACGTTTTGTGCCCCCGGCTTTCAACAAAGATGCGACCGCTTTAAAACACTCACCGCCAGAAAAAGCGCTTTCCGTTGTTATTGGTGGTATCTTGACGAGTTGCCGTCTCCTTGATTCCTATGGAGTGTAGAGGTTGGAGCCAAGCACCTTCTCGCATTACAACCATCAGACTTCTGCTGGCAGCAGAGGGGTTGTTTTCCTTTTTTTTCCTCCCCCCCCCTCCTCTCTTGTGTCACAAGTGGCCCGCCCATCTCAATGTGAAAGGCGCCACACTGTTGTTATGCAAATAAGACATTGACAGGTTAGAAAATGCAGCTTAGGTTGTATTTTTTATTGTATTGATTTTTGATGTATTTGTACTAGTATGTATGCTGTTTCTTAGATATTAAGATAGGAAGAGTTAAAATTGCACACAGAAAACCCCCCGAATGTTTCTGTTTAGAACATTAATCAGTGATGTATCTATAAACTATTCAGTGCTGAATTCATTACTATATACAATGATTTAAATCCATATATCGCAAAAACTGTGTTCTGTCAAGTAAACAACATAAGGAAGGATACATTTGCATTGTTTTTCTTTTTTTCCTAGATGTCACGATGACCTAACCATTGAAATGTACACCCCTTTGCTCTATTACACATTCAAAACTGCCTTTCCATAGTTTTCCTAAGATGATCCTGTATTGTTTTTCGGGGGGAAAAATAAATGTCTCTGGCCCTTTAACAGAACAGCCCTCTTTGCCTAGTATAACCTGGTGACACGCACTGAGCCTATCAGGTTTGTTTGGTCCCGCCTCCTGTTTCGTGTATCTTGACACGTGGAAGGAAAAAAAAACAAACAAACCCAGATAAGACATGTGACTGTCTTCAGCCGCAGCTCAGCTGATTGGGAGCTTCTGCTAGATAGGGCTGCTGCACCCACCCAATTGCTGAGGTGAATTTGATGATGTGCTATGTTCTGTCACGGCAACAAATAGATTCACAAATGTGATTATCCCACATGGCTGTGAAAAGGATAAGCAAATGTAACTGTAAATAGATATTTTCACTGGGCATTAAAAGCTTGATGGGTTTTTATTTTCTGTGCCTAAATAAATGCTGTAAAAAATATTATTAATTAAGCAACAGCATATTCTATTTGTTCAGCATATTGGTCCTAATTTAAACTATTTCACTTATGTTTACTCTGTCTTACTTTCCTGTTTGGAAAGACGTTACAAGTTTTGGTTTCAGTGAGTGTTTCAGTCATGACGCACAGTCGCCAACCTCCATTTCCCCTGTGCAGAGTTATCCATTTCTGTCCACTGCAAACGTAACAGCATTTTAAAGATTCATGAAACAGTGTTTGCATAAACTACTTTGGCTCTGTTGAGATAGTAATAGAAATTTGCTTTAGTCTTGGCCCCTCTATGAATAGCTATTGTCTTCACCGATAGGCTAATAGAGATTTATACTAAATTGAGGCGTCTGGGGAATTATCCACTGCACCTAATCCTTTTTTGTTGATTCACTGACTTTAGAAAAAAAAATATTCAGGTCAAATTTTACATTTTTATCTTGGCACATGAGCAACTTCATTTCAGTCACATTATCAAAGTGGGAGTCTGCTGCTCTCAGCAGTGTACGCCACAGTCAATCCCCTGTTTAAAATGGTTTGCAATCAAATCTCGCTCGCTAGTATCCTTCCCCCGGTTACACATTTTCGGTGTTTAAACTGTGACTGACATAAAGCACTTTATAAAACATTTCCAGAATATTGTGTAAACCAAAAGCTATTTGTTAACAAAAACTAAATACTGGACAATTTGTGTAATGTTGTCTTGCATTCTAACACTACATTTAGAATGTGCCATACACAGCTTGAATCTAGATTACAAATAAAAGAATCAGAAGCTATCAATTGAGAGAAAATCTACTGAGAAGGCTATTTGTAATACATGCTATTTCCTCAACCAATCAATCAAATCGTGGCTGTAAAATGTTATCAAAAACAATTTAGCAGAGTTGTTTATTACCCATTACTTCAGCAGAATTTATTTTCCAAAAACATCCATCCATGTTCTTTTTCTTTAATGATTTTTGTAATGTTTATATATTGGGAGGGAGAACTAGGTGCATGTTCTCACTGTATTCATTCTGTGCAGGTGCCAAGTTTTGGGTTGCAGTTGGTTATGAGTGCTGTTACAGACAGATAATAAACTTTTTGTCAGACAGACTTTGCATACAAGCAGACATGTAAAACAAGGATCACTGTTAAATGTCACAGTTTTGTACTTTATTAGTCTGCAATAAGAGTTGGTGATTCAGGCAAATTATTTCATTGGAAGGAGCACAACATCATGCTGTGGCATGCACAGCAGCTACGTGTCACATGACTTTTTCCTGCTGACCTTTGGCCTCATTACTTGAAGCATGAACCAGATGCAAATCTGTCTGTTTGGGTGCATTTATGTAAACTTGACCTGTAAACTCAATCTAAAAAAAATATGAGCTGTGTAAAATCTAGCTAAGCATTTTGTCACATTACAACTACAAACCTAAATGTGTTTTATTGGGTTCCAATGTAGTATATTGCAACAAAGTGGCGTACAACTAGAGAACGGTTGTTTTTATTTACAAATGAAAATCTGAAAAGTGTGGCATGTATAAAGTATTCAATACTTTATGGAATCAACTTTCACTGCAATTACCACTTCTAATCTGTACTATCTATGCACATACAACAAAAATAACTGTATTGTTAAATTTGTTTTTAGAAAAAGCAGTTCAAGCTCACTCAGCCTGAACAGAGAATATTTGCGAACATTAATCTTCAAGTCCACAACAGTAAACTGTACTTAGGTTTGGACACTGTCTGGGCAATCAGGGTGTATTCAGGGTAATGTGCTGAGTTAGTTATTCACTACACTTTGCAGTTTGAAAGAAAGTTTATAATTGTGGGCTCATCATCTGATCATAGCTCTGTCTTTCACAATTTTGCTCTTCGTAGTTCCCTCTGCATTGTAGCTTTTATTTGTAGTAAAATATTTTGAAGTAAAAGCTACCAGCAGGATATATCATAAAGTAACGCAAACAGATTGGGACTGAAATGTCCTTTACTGCATTCAAAGTTTACAACACTACAGAGCCATTTTCAGCTCAGTCCCTAGGGCCGTTCACATTGTCCTCCTCTGATGGATGCACTGTGACACTGGCATAAACAACAACCTTCACTGTTGACCCTCATTGCAAGCTGGGGGCACGCCTACGCATGGCATCACTCAAAAGAGGAAGAAAAAAAAAATGCTGTGAAATCATGGCTGATCTGTGGGGAAAAAAGGGGGTTACTGAGTGCAAAAGAGTGAAGCAAAACAAGGCAAGTGAGACTATTTGATCCATCGTGTGAGTCCTATTTTCCCCCAAGAGACAATGCGTGGATGAAGGCAGACGCTGCAGCCTTTGAATGGAGTGCTGGTGAACTCATGCAGGATGTTATGTTTTCACACTGTCCCACTCCTTTGTTGTGCAGCTGATAACATGCAAAATGTTGCTCTCTCAACTTTTCAGAAAATTCCCATGCTGAGTTTACTGGCTGTCTAGCAAACAGCCCCCCACCCCTGCTCAGCCCTGCCTAAGCTGCAGCTCGACGGCTCCCAACCCCCCATCTACAGCGGCCCCACTCCACAGTGAAAGGGACCCCACCCAAAACTGGGAAGAAGCAGTCAGAAGGGGGTTGTTGTTGCATTGTCTGCATGTCTCTGTGAATTTATTTCAAGGAAAGCCTTTTTTAAATTATTTCTCATTGAAGCTAATCACTTGTCTGTGAATAAACATCCAAGACTATTGTTTTTATTTGGAGTTATTTCAATCACGTTTGTTATTTTGCAACACAGTATATTTCCGTTGAATGTATTTATGTACAGTTCCTTGTAAAACTATTTCTCCATCTTTAACTCATCACATTTTGTCAAGTTACAGCCTAAAACTTTAATGCATGTTAGTTGGATTGTTTTTATTATAGACTACCACAAAGTAATACACAGTTATTAAGTTGAAGGAAAAGGACACAGGATACTCGCATTTTCTTTGCAAATTTAAATGGGAAATGTGTGGGAGTGCATATGCAATCCGCCCCTAAGTCAGTACTTTGTAGAACTACCTCTGGCTTTTCTTTTTTTATCACTACCAGCTTTGCATATCTAGAGAAATCTTTGCCCATTCTTTCAACAGATTATAGTTAAACTGAAGGTAAATTGAATGGAGACAACATGAGGAGTTTTCAAGTCTTGCTACAGATTCTCAGCTTGTTGGAGTTCCTGTGGTTTTAAACCCTTGTCTTGCTGAATTTCCCCATTTCAAAATCTTTTGAACTCTGTAACAGATTTCCCTCTTTCAATCTCAATGCACCTTTCCATCAACTCTCACTATCTTCCCATTCTGTGGTCAAGAAAAGCTCTTCCACAGCATGATGCTTTCACCATGTTGCAAAGAAAGAATGAGTTGATCAGGGAGAAAATAGTTTTGTACTTCTACAGGTTTCTTTAAACTTGAGCTGTATCCATACTCAGATGGAATTACACAACAAAGTCCATAGGTAAGTGGCTGCTTACTTTTGTTTATTATGGTTGGCATTATGGAGGACACACAAATGCACTCCACACGGTTCAGTTTTTACTTGGAAAACACTAATATGCTCAAGTGTTCTTTTTTTAACTGAGAATTCCCTTCTGTTAACTTACACATTTAGGTTTAAACCACACATTAAAACATACTATTCCACTTTTTGTGACTTCAAAATTGTATCAGCTTTCTCTATGAAGTAGTTAAAACAAAACAAACGGGAACATACACAAACAAGATTAGAAGGTATGACAGTTTTCATAAAGTTTAATGTGTGAAGAAGAGATAGTTCTTCTGTTTTATGTATTTATAAAACAACAACAAAAAACAGATCAATAATACATCAATATAGCTCCCCTGTGTTACCATTGGCAATAGCTAATTAGAGCAAAATTAAGCTCCTGTAACTACACATTTTCAATACTCTCACTTATTTTATTGTCATTTTATCAAGTATATCTGAGAGGTTTTTTTTTTTTTATCAAGTTGAATTGCTTAGGTGCAGTCTACTTGTCAATGTTGTTTTCCACGCTGATATGTTAATTGTATTTGTGTGTATTTTTTTCTTCTGTGAAGACAGCATGATATGTGGCCGATGTACGGCATTCAGAAACACAGACGTCACATGTTGTGCAATCTCATCTACTGTTTTAAGTCTTTTGCTGTCTTTTACTTTGAAGTGTGCCACTTTGAGTCCTTTGAAGAGGCAAAGCAGCCTCTGTGTTAGCTCTGAACTCAGAACTTGTCATCTAAACCTGAAACTTCCTGTGCCTCTAATGTGTCAGGCACAGCAGCAGACAGCGTGTCCCAGCCCATTTATGTCTGAGCCATTTTTTTCTTTCTTACCAGTGAGGAAGTCAAAAAATTTCTCCTCAGCAAGAGGTGATAAGACTCTGAATGTTGAAATTATTCAAAGATTGCCACATCATAACACAATTTGCTTGGTGGCTTTTTACTTAATGGTACGTGTCAACCAGGCGCTTTGTCTTCCATCTTCAGCCCGCTCCCCACACAAACAACCCGTCATTTGTTTGTGCTTGTACAATATGCACTTTCACATCCCAATTTTACAGTTTCCATCCCGGTGTCATTTAATTATCTGTCCAAATCCTGGTTTGAAAAGGCTGTTTTTCACATAAATTGATTGCAAAACAATGTGACAAAGATGCAAAATTTTCCTGTTTTCTTTTTTTTTTGGAAAGCTCAGTCCTCCTTTATGTCCCCCTCCTCCTGCCTGTTCTGTCAACACCTCTTGATTTTAGCCACAGGTACAGCAGGGGCTCAGCAAATGAATTCAGCTCTCCCTGGGTTCATCCAAAGGTAACACATTTGAAGCCCAGAACCACCCGAGGGATACACTTCCCTCACTATTACGTGTATTCTGACACCACTTTAATGTGATGAGTTGAATGTAACTATATATAACACATACCAGACACCGTTTGAAAGACTTATGTGGGACTTAATTCAAGCATTGTGTCTGTCAGTATGTCTTCACACTTCCAGCTGCAGGGAAAAGTTGCTGGTAAATGAACTCTTAATGATTACTGAGCAGCAGCAGTGGCTCGGGTGGTAAACAAATCATTTGTCAGGCATAGCGGCAGAGTGATGACACCTGGGCAATATCCAAAACAGCCTGTGGATGCAGTTTGCAGGTGTCCTTCAGCTAGCGTAGATGTGTACTAGTGTTGTTATTGAGACTGCTTGGCTGATTGTGCCATTGCCAGGATCATAAGCATAATGCAACACTGCATTGCATAATTCATCAGGGAACAGAAAAATAAAAGAAACAAGACCTGCTTGGTCTTGCAGAGAGCTCAACAGTCGTCTATTATGTCATTTGTTAGATGTAAACAAGAACCGGAAATTTGACTCAGTACTCAAAGTTTTGAGAACTGAGTGTCCAAATGTCATGTACTTGAGTAAAACTAAAGTCCTTAGTTTTTTGAAATAGTTTTCAATCAAATTGTATGATGTTTAAAGCAAAACACTTAGTTTATGAAGCAGGAGAAATATTTTTTTTTTCTGTAAAATTTAGCTAGAACTGAATTTAAATGTGTTATGAGTCAAATTATCAATGTGGTCCATGAAGACAAAACCTAGTAGAGTTTGCAAATATCTAATTGTAAATTGGTATAGCATAAAAACAAGAAGAAAAGCATTTGTTTTATTTTAATAGGATAATCACAGATGAACTAAAACCAGGATTTACATGAAGCTGCCCAGTGAAAGGCAAGATGTACTTACGAAGGCATTTTTTTCAAATGCATTTATTAAAGACATCCAGCAACTTCACTGCAGCTCATTTGGTTTTTCAATCACCTCATTCCAGTAGTTCTGTGAAAACCAAGGTCTTTCAGAACACAAAACAGTCAGTCTCAACTACAAATACAATAAATGCCAGATTTTAACTGTAAAAGTAAAACTCATTTAATTGAAGCACATCATATTGTATCTGGGCAACTGGTCATGTGGTTTAAAAAACTGGATTTCAGTGAATATTAAACTTTTTTAGCGGAACTATTTCATATCCAAAAATAGCCTCAATGAAAGTGTTCTTATCAGCAAATTCTACCGTCACATATAAGGTACACCTGGCTGGGTGAATGTATTTCACTATCTCTCTCTCCTCATTGGTGGGATTATTGCTGCTATTAACTTTATTTCCCATAGAAATAATTTCAGAGCTTTTGTGTTGTTTCTGCATCTCCTTCCTGTCGCTTCATAGTCACAATTTGCTTACTCAGGAGAAGGAAATGTTGCAAAGTCAACCCCTTAATGCAATAGTCTCAGCTTCTATAAATAGATAACTTTTCAGCAGTTGGCAGTAAATTAACACTTGTCTTTGACTGTACTATTTTACTGTATTGGACTGGATGTGAACTAATGGGATTCTATGTAACTGACATATAGAACTAATATTAATTGGGTCTGAGATAATGCAACAGATAATATTTTCTGCCTATCGGTGCAATATAAAAAGCTTAATTGTTTAAAGTCAAAGGTAAACAACTTTTGTAAGCATAAAAGTCCATATTAACATTCTTATTGTTGCTTTTTTGAATATAATAAGTATATACATTTTTTCAGTTTGATTGTATTCCCTTATCTAAGAATGAAGCAGATTCTAGCTACCAACAGGAGACTCATCGCTCCTCATAGCTAGTATTTCTATCCCTAATTACTGAATGCACACCTGGCCAAGCGCACTTTCTGTGGAGGGTGCTTGGTAACCTTTTTTGATAGGCTGAAAGAAAAGGTCAGAGGGGTCAAAGAGGAGGATGGGTGAAAAGACAAAATGTCTTCCCCAGTTTTCACAAAGAATGCTGCACAGTTTGACTATGTTGAAATGACACTGAAAAGCTTCATTGTCATATTCTTAGGTTTATTCATTAGGTTTCACAATGTAAAGTTACTAACTACAAAACTATTTACACAAAAGCAATTTGGTGAACTTGCAAAGTAAGGCCTGAAGTTTGAGAAATTTGTTATATATATATATATATATATATATATATATATATATATATATATATATATATATATATATATATATATATATATATATATATCGGGATATAAGGGAATTAAGAAATGCTTGAAAAATAATGCCAGTTGGATCTTGTTAAGAGCGCTGTGCACACAGGAACATTTTTATTTAAATTAACTAATGTAATTTATTGCAGATGCATTGTTTCAGGGAGTTACAACCCCTCTTCTAACCCAACCCTCAGTCTCCTGTTTTTTTTTTTTATGTATTTCCGACAGCATCACAGATTTGTTGTAATTACCACAGAACATTACTTCTCAGGTGGAGGTGAAAGGTCTAATAGGGGATTTTGGGTTGAGTTTTCAAGCATGTACAAAATACATGAAAATCAAATTTACCATTGGCTCTAATGTTATGCAAAGCTAATGAGTACAACAAGCAACATCTGATGTTGAGTTCAAGCACAGTGATTATGGCTTCAATCAAAGGAGATCAAAGTTGCATCTTATCACTGCAATATTGCTATACTTTAGACATGTGGTGCCCATATTGGAATTTGTGGCATGGTGGGTAAGAAACGTCCACTATTGCCACTTGGAGATCTGTCATCAAGAAATCTTGTTTATATTTCCAACTTTGCTAATTATGACCTCACTGTACAGCCTCCCCCCACCCCTCCCTACAGACATCAATCAAACATGCAGAAGCAGTGAATAATAATGTTAACTTTTTTGTGTGTGTTATTTGCTTAATATGACAAAATACGGAAAGGGAGACATATTTGAAACTTGCTAAACAACTCTTTTAAAATGCCTGTCATAGCTGCATAAACATAAAAAGTTTAAGTTGTGTTAGTTAAGAAATTTCTAAAAAGATGCTGTGTTTACAATAAAATATTTACAGAAACACAAACTTCCTTTTTAAAAGACTGGTCCAAAATGGTTTTTTTTTCTGTCCTGCGAAGACCCTGAGAAGGAGAATTGTGTGGATGCATATTGTCAAACGTCCACTCACTCCTTCCTATCCAGTTTAGTCCTTGTAACTCCGTGTGCACTTGGGTGTTAATAATATGTTTTTTGGAGACCCGTGTCAGATGGGATGAGTTACTTTCCTGTCTTAACTGCATGCTTCAGTGGGGTGGGGGAGTTAATGTGCTGGTGAAAGACATGCTTGTGTTTGTTTTTAGGGGTTAGGGGTGCAAGCTATTCCACCAAACAGTTAATCTTGTTATTTTTGCATCACAGGCATGTCTGACAAAAGTTCAGCTGCTATTGTATGAGCTGTTCTCCAGGATGCTTCTGCACTTCTTCCTCTTCAGAGATGTCCCAGAATGTTCTGAACACTCGATTGGCCTCTAAAGTGTTGGTAGGCAGGTGCTGTGTGGTAGATTAAAAAAAGAAAACAACGATAAATCATTGAAGGAAGAGACATGGATGGAAATAGAGTTGGAGTTGCTCTTGTTTCTAAGGTAACTGTCGACGGGGAGGTACCAGTGGTGGAAGCGGAGAGAAAACAAACCTCCCTGCTCCGATGGCAACAGCACAGCAATTGGTTCTCGTTTCCTGCGAGGACAGGAAGAAAAAAATCCATAACAAGGTCCCTTAGTAGCCCAGGAGAGGCAGTTCGATGTTGCATCAGAAAGCAAGAGGCAGGGCAAATGTACACACACACACACTCACACACACGCACTCACACAATCACATGCTCCACTTCACTGTGTAGCAGCCCCTCCCACTCAGTAGCTCTCCCACTCTCCCGCCAAAACATCTACAGCACGTGAAACCTGCCTAGAAACCAAAGTGAAACTTCCGCTTTCCTCCGATTGGCTGAGCTCCCTAGCAACCGCGTATGCCTCGGCAGCCAGTCAGGCGCGTCGAGAAAGGCACACTGACCCAATGAAACAGATTATTCAGAGGCGCGGGCAGGCACACTGACCTGGTAACAGTCAGGAGAAGAAGTCAGGGAGATGCTGCAGGGGGGAGAAGAAAAGAGCCCTGTGATTGGCCCAATAATTTTCCCTTTCTTCCCATTGGCTCAGCGGCTACCTCTTTGCAGTCATTCATATATTTCTCTGGCTGCATCAGCAGCAGCTCTGATGATTCCTCCACCCTAAGCCACTTGGTTCAACTTCCAGAGTGGCCACCCTGCCCTCAAGGAAATCCACGCCGAAGGTCAACGCAAAGATTGCTGTGCTGAAAAGGGATTGGTTCAGACGCACTGGAGCAGAAGAAGATCCTAGTAACAAGTCTACCTCATCATGTCAGAGCAGGATTAAAGTCTGTGAGCAACAGCTTGCAGAACAAGACAAGTGCTCCTGTTGTAGCTGCTGATATGCTTGTTATTGTCTCGTTTGTGGTGAACAAGAGCCAGTGAAAGATGCAGTTAGCTTCTTGCTTGATAATGCAGACAGGGACGGGGCTGTTCTCCAAGCAAGCTGCTAGACACACACTAGGAAATAAGCTAGCTTTGTTTTGAATAATAAAAACAAACAAACTTTAAGACAGCTTGGACAAGACTTGCTGAACCTTTTTAAACATTCCAAACTGCTTATCCCAGTGGAGAGGGGAACTAATGTCAATACCCCCCAGGATCAGGAGTTCACTTTGAATAGTTAATGAGGTAAAGGGGTGGGGTAGGTTTCAAATAGTTCTGCGAATCGAGCATGCCATGCATACAACCTAATTTAATATAACTGCAGGCCAAAACTCGCTCAGGCAGGAACATTATACCGTGATGATTAGTAAAAACAACATTAGCATCCAGCAGAGAAATCGCTCGAAGCACCCACACAAATTAGTTTTTGAGGGTTGTGGATAACGCAATCAGTAAAAGAGAATTTTAAAAATCCTTTTCTTCATAAATAAACACTTCACTTAAGTTGCTTCTTCAAGACAGTCTTTTTTATTTATAATTATTTTCAGCTAATGGGCGCTTTCATGCTCTTCATCGCTGGTGATAGATAGAACCTGTAAACCACATTTTGCACATGTCACACCTTTGTTATGCACAAATTTAGAGTACACACGAGTGAAAGAAACATAAGAAACAGTTTGAGGGGAAGTCAGAGGTTTTGTTGCACTAACTTGACAGTTTGCCTCTTATCCTCTTGGAACAAGTGTGATTTCACCTTGACAGCTCTGTAGAGCCACTCACCTCAGTGGGGGCTCAGAACAAACACAGGATGTGCTCAACACACAGGTGAATTCAAAGAGATACTGTTAGGCACACATGTCAGACACATGTACAGCTTCCATCTGGACACACCCATAAACAAAATGTATCTTGCTACAACGTACAGGGAAGACGAGGTACAAAAAACTCTCTAGAGCTCACTAATAGAGAACTGCCACAAAGAGTGGCATCTCGGGGTCAACAGGTCTTCATAAGGGCAATTTACTTGGGTGCTTTTCTGCAAATCCTCACCAGTGGAGCATAACTGTGCTGAAGTCATAGTGCCGTAAATACCTTTAAAGTAGACCAAAGTGCCACTTTTTTGTATCTTTGAACTTTACCATACTTGTTTAAAACTTGGGTTGTTACTTGAAAGTGACATTTTTCTCTCTTTGTAACATCTGAAGAAAACATACAGAATAATCACATAGTTATTGCTCCTGCAGTAAGTTTGTCCAGATAAATCATTAAGCCATAGGAGGTTTGGGTGAGGCAATAGTCAGCAGCAGCAGCTCTTTAGATTTGAAGAGTATCTCTTTAATCAAAGACGAAAGACGGTTCAGGTCTCTCTGGGTCAAGATGTTTTCCCTCTTAACTTGACAAGCAGGATGGACTATAATCACCTGGCTCTACTCCACTGGTTAAATAGACAGATGGTGTCACCAATACGTTTCTGACAGGAGCTTCCCAGATGGTTCTGTGTACTATGTCAGTTGACATTACCGTACACTGAATAAATTTATGTACTCAGTATGCAAATAAATCAGACACCAATTGAAGTGCTAAGCTAACTGTCTGCAATTTAATACCATATGTTCTTGTGTAAACTATACAGAGGCTTTCTTATCCCTTGAACTTTGTGACCCTTTAAGACCACAAATTGTCCTTTTATTTCACTGTAATTTTACTTGTATTGTTTTGACATTTTTAATAAAGAAAAATCTGAGTACTGTGGCATGTTTTTGTGGGAAGTTTCAAGCTTAAGTTGGTATTTTGCAGAACAATTATTTACTACAAATATATCTGAAGGTTTTGAATATGTCTTTACTGGTTTACTACATCTACAGAATGATTTCTTTGCTCATTCTTCTAAAGAAAAAAGTTTAAGTTATTTCTGATTTGATGGAGAACATCCATGGATGTCCATTTTTAAGTTTTATCACAGATTCTCAGTTGTATTTTGGTCTTGGCTGCAGTATTTTAAAGCATGAATATATAAGAACCATTGTATTACAGCTGTTGTTGTACATTTGGTACCATTGTCGTGATAAAAAGTGAACATCAGTTAAAGTCTCCATGATGCTGCCACCACAGTGTTTGTTCTTATGGTATCTTCTCTGACTAATGTTGTTATGGCTTTGCCTGTTTACATCTTTAACAAAAAGTCACCAGTAATAATGAGAATAAAATCCACTTATTACAATTTTGTTTGGGTGAATAGGCCGAAACATGCAAACAAAAAAGAGAAAAAAAGAGAAAAAAAACAAGAAAAAAAAATGAGATTTTGTTTTGAAGAATATAAGTGTCTTTCCTTTGGAGGATTATTCAGATTCACTGTAACTATAGGAGATTCTTCTTGCCCAAAACAATCAGCATCTGCAGCTCTATGATGAACATTAAATAATATGTTACAACTTTTAATTTTTCTGTGGGATCAATGAAGGATGTTTTAATTGACTTGGAACAATTAAATTATGTTCCTTTCAGTTTATGCTAAAGCACTGTTTATGGTCTACCAGTTCAGAGTCTCTATAATCCAATAAAGTTTGTGGTTTTAAACTGACAAAATGTAGAAACAAATGCCCTTGCAAGGAAATGTCACTGTTAGTGCAAATCTGCATGTCTCAATAGGCTTCTCTCCACTTTAAAATTACAAAAGCAAAGGGTGCACTGGTGAAACATCTATGCTTTTTCTTCATACACATGCATTTGACTTAGTGACTGAACGCTGCACATGTGCTATTTGCTCTGATTTGAGTTGACTTTGTTCCCCAAAATGAATTGCTGATGAGACTCCCTCAAGTTTCTACTAGCCAGAGGAATTTTAAGATCACATCTATTTCACTTTTATCAGAAGAAAGGTTTTGAAAGTGGTTCATTTTCTAAACCCAAAAAGTGTGCTTCTTTCATGTACCTTGGATCAAAATAGACACCTCAATACAGAAAAAATGTCAGAACCCAGGAAACATTGCAGAAATTGTTGAAACAATGTCTGCATAAAACTTATTTTCTTCACGACACTCTTCTAAATTGCTGAAAGGGGTTGGCAGCATTGAGCTTCTTCTTTGCCAAAGCCCCATTAACGTCAGAGCGGGATGACTTTAAGACATACAACCCTTGAGGGTCTGTCCAAATAGCCCGCAGCACTGATGACTAACCTGATTTAAAGGTCCATTTTAAGGGATCGTAAATCCTCCTTTTCAATATGAGTCTCCATCTTTCACTTCTCCAAGGCTTGTATGTGTCACGATTTTTGCGGGATTTTATGTTTCGCATTACATCATCCCTCACTCCATGCTATCAGGATTTACATATCCTGTGCAGAAGAGCTGGCCTCATCCATGAAATGGCCTATTCAACATTTTTTTTTTTTTTTTTTTTTTTGTTCAGCATCGGGAACCTTTTCTGCTGTCAGTGTGAAGCTAATTGGATACAGCAGACGACCAAGCTATCCTTCACAGTGAGGAGGAATAATTCCTGGAAATAAAACATAAAGGTATGATTACCGTGAAAACAGTTTTGCATTCAGCTTTTGCTCCAGAAAGGAGTGGCAGAGACAGCGGGGAAATGAAATTAAAGATGTCAGACAGGCCTGTGAATAAACTTGAAACAGAGACACACTGATCAGGATGTCAAATTTTCATGTATATTTTTACTTTAGCGGGAAACGCCACTCGTCGGACATTCATTGATATTAAAAATATTTCCCCAAATCACCCCAGAACTGCTAAGCCTTGTTCTGATCAGCCTGACACCCAGCTGTCATAATGGTAGAATGAAAAACTTAATGTATTCCACATGGAAAGGGAATTTTAAATCATACATGCGCTTGAGAACTTGCTAACTTTAATTGTGCCTCATTTATTCACTCTGCCTTGACCTACATAAAAACTTCTTCAAAAATCATTAAACCAAATCGATTAGGAGGCATGAATACCCTACAATGCTTTCAGGAAATCAACTCTCTCCCATGGTTTAGGGTTGCATCCAGTAAGATTGGAGGAGCCGCTGTGCCTTTCTTTGAACTCTCTAACAAGTCTGCAAGTTTCAGGGCAGCCTCAGTTAGTCTCAGGGGGGGTCTGCGTCTCTGAGGGATCTCCAGTCAGGAATGCCGTGAGGTGCACACCCTCTGATCTATCAGCTCCCTTTAAAGATCTAAGGACAGACTCTGCCCACATCGTCGCTCGCAAAGAACCCCAGAAATCACACAGTTCCACACATCTCACATGCACCTAAAGCCCAGATTCCTACAGTCTTCCCTCTAAGGAGGGAAACGACTGGAGCCAAATGAATGCTGGGCATGTTCTGAATAATTTTAAGGTTGTCTTAATTAGTCTTTCGTCATGGAAAAGCTCAGTCAGAACACATGTAGAGTCATAATGCAGAGCATTTTGACAAACACCCACCATGCTTCACACCTCAGATGTTAGAATTTGCTGAATGCAGTTTTGTACCCCTTAGCGGCAGCTTTGCTAACATTTGTCAATCAGTGTTGAGAAATGATTTAGTTTACCACAGAGGAATTTTATGCTCCTGAAAGTCTATTTTCTGGTCAATTTGGAAAAGAGGAGGAGGAGGAATCTGCATGACTGAGCTCCAAATTAAATTTTGTCTCTTTACATTGGCTTGCTTCCTTGTTTCCAGGGGCGTTGGGAGCCTTCTCCAGCATTTTGTCCCAGCACATGGGCTACAGATGTAAGCGAGAGGATTGGTGATACCGCAACACCAGTTGCATCATTTTAACAGATGCAGCTTTGTATCAGGTTGAGTTTGATAAACACACCTGTGGCCAGGACCACCTGCTTTTTATTGCACCCTGAAGTCAGTGTGAGTAATGAGCTGCTCAGAAAATCACCGTGTACTGGGGAAGATTGGCTTTGCCACACTTCCAATAGTCGCATCTAAAAGCAGATATTATCATAGGCAATCATAGAAGCAAAAATAGTAACAAAGGGTTTTTAGTTTGGAACTAATGCAAAATGAACAAAATGTTCTTGTTGTTTTCCAAAATGAACTTTTTGCAAAACAAGATTTTTTTTTGCTTCATTTGTACATTCCATTCGCCACAGTATTTTAAAAACAAACTTCAAAGTGGATTTAGCAAAACTTCAATTATTGTCTATCCCTATGGACTGAGGGAGTGAACTGTACATGGAGAACAAAGAGACTGGTATAAAAACTCTGAATCCCAGAATGCACTGCATTAACCCACTTTAAGTTTCTAGGAGGAGGAGTGTGGAATAGGTGACATCATGTTCTAGGAAAACCTTTAAAAAAGAGGAAGGCTTCTGTGACTTGCGTGAGATTCTCTTCTCACCTGTAAAGAAAACAACTGCTTCTTTGAAGAAAGCCTGGATCCAGAAATATTCAGTCTACGGTTTTGGTAACTGATAACTGCATTCTGGCTAAAGATAAGCGTAACACTTGTTTATCTAAACTTCTGCAAAAAAGGAATCCTAACATAATTGCACACTGTCTAAACAGAGATGCTGTCTTCGCTGTCCTGAGAGAACACAGCTCCACCCATGCTGCCAGTGTGTGCCAGTCCGAGAACACTTTACCCAAGCTGATCGACATTTTTCTGCCTCTACAAAGGCTTTCCTTTGTTTATCCTCCACAAAACTAAGTCACTGACTAACTTCGGTAACTTTCTCCTTGTTTATTCCACCAGCAAAACACGCCACAACCCTCTGAACCTGTTATCCCAGCTGCTAATAGTTAAAGCTAAATGCTTTTTTGATGCTAATGGAAACCAGGGTGCTCCACCATTTGCATAGTTGCTTTTATGTTGATGCCTTGATCGGCTGTAGCAGACTATACTCCTAAATACATTAATACTGGTATTGACAGAGCACATCATGATAATCAAGAGGTATATTGAGTTTGTTACTTTGATCTAAACTTCTCTCTTGTCAACAATTGCCTTAGACACTTATTAATAGGTATAACTCCTTCCTGTGCTTGAAACAGCAAAAATGAAGTTGTTCCTGTTTTAAATGCATCTTTTTCATTGATCAAAATGTGTCATTTTAAGTCTTGGGTAGAGTAACTAAAGCCTGACAGGTTTTTTTCACATGCCCTGTCCAAGCCAAAACAGATATTTTTCAAAAATCTCCTCTGAATGTCTGAAAAAATAAAGAAAATTGTTGATCAGTGTAAAAACACTTCCCAAATTGCACATGAAGCAAAAATTTGTTGTTTGTGGTGTATCCATGTCGATATCCAGGGTTAATTAAAACATAAAAGATGCATGATATTGTTACGTGTGTTATGTATTACAGGTCCCTTGAGCCAAAGTTATTGTTGCAGTTTATATGACTGAGGGGAAACTGTAAACTGTAATTATCAAAGAAAACATGAGCTGCAAATCTGGAAGGATTTAATTTTTTTGTTTAGTTTAACACACTGGGGATCAGAATTTTGTTTTGTTAATGTTAATGTAACCACACTGTACTAGCATGGCATTTTTATTTTGGTCGGAATCCAATAGACTTTGCTGACGGTTTAATAGATTTTCTATTTATTTATTTATTTATTTATTTCTAAAACAGAGTAAAGAAATAGCTCAGAGTTGAGCTATTTCAGCAACCTGAAATAGCTCAATAGCTGAAGTCAGTTGGCCCTGACTTCAGCAACCCAATAAGAAGAATTCTTGGTTGAGGCAGAATTAATCTGAATATATATATAAAATATAATTTTTTTTTTTTAATTCCAGAAAGTTTTTTTTTTTTCAATATAGCATAATTTGGACTCATTAACTTAGTCTATTGTTTTATCAGGTTGAGAATATACAATTTCCAGGTGAAGTACATTTACAGATGTCTTAACAAGACACTTCTTGAAAAGGAAATGATAGTTCTTCTTAGGGTTTTTGCAGTTTTTCCCCAGTAGTAAGGTGGCAATTCAGTTCCCCTTTTATTTCTGACTGCAGGATAAATAAAGCTCCTATCATTCAAAACTGAGAATATAAACGCAAACCGTAATAAATGTGTGACATAATAGCTCTGCATGATTAATTAGGACATGATTCTCATTATCTGATTGGTTGTTTCAGCACTTGTGGTTTTATCTGCAGTGTGTGGTTTGACCTGTCTGCACGCATGCTATGACTCAACTGCAGACATGGGAAATGCAAATGTTTAGGATGAGTAAAAACATCCTAGTACTAGTGAAAGATCTTTTCACCAACAACTAGCTGGAAAATCTAAGAAGGGCAGCATGATGCAGCAACCAAAGACTGTTTTGAATAAAAGCAAGTCAAAGATCTTTCAAAAAGCCCACAGGAAATTGGGTTAATGTAAAAAATGCCTTATCGCCTTCAACAAGAAGATGGACAAGGTACTATTTCTGTAAAAGAGGAAATGAGGAAATACCAACAAAATAACATGTGAAATTCTATTTGATTTAAAACAGTTACCAAGTGTTGTTTAGACCTATCATTGCACAAATAAAGTAAATTTGACAAATGAGAGGGGAGTGCAGATAGGCAAATTACAAGTTTCAAGATTTTGATTAGTGTTTTTATATCTGCCAGAGAGGCTAAAAAGACTTATGTAAAACAAACAAAAGAAAAAAACCCACAGATTATAACTGGCTTTCCTCCAGTGCAATATGAAGTTTTTTACAGTCTCTGAAATATTTTCTTCCAGGATTCCCATATATTTTACCCCCTCCATTTACCACTCAACTCTAACTAGTTTTCTTATTTCTGCTGAAAAAATTGTTTCTACAGCCCAATATTGGCACTTCCTTATTTCATGATGGTGATGGTGTGTTGAGAGCAATGTAAGTTGTGGTTTTTTTTGTTTGGGCAAAAAAGTTATAAATTCATCAAATTTAACTGGAATAGCCTCCTCCACATGCATACTGTATCCCCTACATAAAATGGAACAACTTGCAAATGTTATTTTTTTATGGCTTTCTTTTAACAATTTTCTTTTTCTGACATTTTTCCACAAAATCCAGATCTTTAGAATGTACAGCTCTTGGTTGTTCCACCTGCAGCTCTCATAAATTTACCATGGACCTGCTGTTGTGTTCCCTGGTAGAGATGCAGTACTGTAGTGCCAAACCTTTGCCATTTCAAGACGATGGATTTAAAAGGGCTCTTCAAGATGTTAAAAGCTTGGAATATTGTTTTATGATGTCGCCTTTCTTTAAATTTTTCTGCAACTTCATCCATGACTTGCCTGGTCTGTTTCTTGTTGTTCATAATGCTGTTTGTTAGCTAATTTTTGCTGACAGATATGTGAGATCTTTACAGTTGGGCTTTTACTGATACTAAAATATACATAGAGTCATGCCATTGGTTGTTTAAACAACTCCTGAAGTCAATTGACAGTACTGGGTTTTATTTACTGGCATCAAATTAAGGGTCAACTAAATATTGGGTAAAACGTGGTGCTTTGAGACACAGTGTGATGTGTCTGAAAGCAAACCACACTTTTCAGATTTTGGTTGTGGCAAAACTGCGAAACCCATGTACCATCATCTTTCCATTCAACAAAGTAGTTAATACTTTGTGTTCTTCTGCCACGTAAGATAAATTAAAGGGTGTGGATTTTAAATGAGACAAAATTGGAAAAATGTTCAAAGGATATGAATAATTATCATAATTTGAAAGCTTTAATAAAATCCAGAAGAGAAGTGGGAGTTAGGAGAGAGGTGTAACGCTGAGATTAGGTTTTTAAGGGCAATCCTTCTAGTTGATTTTAAGAATTATGGATTAAAAGATGTGTTACCTGCACTATAGAAAATGTAAAAGCAGCACCAAAAACAATTATTTATCTTGACCTTGGATTTTAGTGCAGAATTTCACAGCCATCCAATAATGATAAAAATGCCTAAAGGGTACAGATCAGTTTCTCAAAGTTTGAAGGTAAAATTGCAGGTTCTGTTGATTTGTAAGAAGTTGTTTTAATATTTAAAAAGGCCCAATGTTGGTAGAAATATTTCCAATAAGTCTGAGATGTCTGCTACTTAATAATTTAACATACCAGGCAAATTTCAGTAATGGCTGGAAACCGAGCAGCATGCTCTGAACATTTCTTTGCAAGTCAAACATGCATCATCTTTAAGCACTCTCACACCTTCGCGTGCCTTCAACTGAGTTTGCAGAAACGGATATGGCTCTGACTGCTTAAAAAAATATGAGCAGATTCTGGCACCATGGGCAGGAAGATCCATAGGTGTTTGTCACAGCCACTCTCCACAACTCTTCCAGGCAGAGTCTCAGGGGAGGCAGAAATTGATGTGCTTAAGAGAGTCTGAAGAGAGGCTACTGTCAGCATGATTGCTTCTGCTTTTACAAAAGCAGGGAGGAAAGGGAAGTGGAGAACAGATCTTGGTGCTGCACAACACAGTTAATTTCTGATGTACCTTATATAACGAGACATATAGGTGTTCCTGAAGCAAAATTTGAAAACAGGAACGGTTTTGTCCACCACAAAAAAACAAAAAAAAAACACAAAAAAAACCCAAACATAACACTAGTTACTTTTAACTTTTGACAAAAGCCATAAAAATGTTCACTCACTGATGGGTAAAATGATTCAGCAGACAAAAGAGCATCAATTAGTTTTTATGTAGTGGATTAAAGAATAATAAAGATTGTGAAATTAAATATTAAAGATGTTTATTTTCTCAATTTGTCAACATTATAGTGACAGAGACTTCAAAAGTATGACATGAGACCACTTGATAGAATGTGTAAAACAAAGGACAACATACTGCTTGAACAGGATTGTCTCTTTTTGTGACACAACTGTTGATTGGTGGTCAATAGTTAAGCAAAATACAATAAGCTAGTTTGCAAAGAATTCAGACAATCAAATATATTATTTCAAACATAAAAATCTACTTCGTTCAAATTGTGTTTTCTGTAATTTTACACTATTCTACCAATATTTGTCAAAATCAAACAATGTAAACCAGAATATGGGTTTAAATCAAGCAGTACACAAGCTCACATAGTGCTTTATGAAGAGCATAGTGATGGGAAAAAGCTTTAACATCAATGAATTGCATGCTGTGAACAAATTATGTACGCTCTCTTGTACCCACGGGCATTCATTGCAGTTTTCAGCAGCATAACGGTCCCTGGCATGGATCAAAGTAAACATAGATAAATTATGTTTGATTTGATCAGTTTTATGTTTTATTTAGTATGCACCTCAAAGAATGATTTTCTTCATTGTTTATCTGCCATATCTCTCTCTCATCAGGCAAGTGCCCCACCTACACCTGCAAACACCGCCACTAT
This sequence comes from Gambusia affinis, assembly GCF_019740435.1. NCBI lineage: Eukaryota > Metazoa > Chordata > Actinopteri > Cyprinodontiformes > Poeciliidae > Gambusia > Gambusia affinis. The sequence goes on from NC_057889.1 coordinate 11,999,552, forward strand.
ATCTGCTGCTGCAACTGATGAGAGATCAAACAAGCGTGTAAACAAGCTGTGTGAAGGGGGTTATGTTATGGATGACACCGTCCCTTAATTACTGAATCTTTTACACAAAGCACAGTCTTACTTGTTTTCCCTTTGGAAATGAATGCAGATTACACCTGCAGTTGCAGCGCAGGTTTCTTTCTTTTCTTTTCTTTTTTATACAGAGTATTCAATGCACAGCAGAAAATTAATATCTCAATTTATATAATCAATATACTAATGATTTGAATGCTGAAAGGTTACTGAAAAGTACTAACTTTACTCAAAATCAAAGGACAACTTTCTACATACTCTGTTCATAGCTAAATGTAAGCAGCAACTCTGTGGCTTCAGTGTGTCCTTCATCTCTATAACATTTTATTGAGCTTTTGAAAGTCTATCTGGTGAGCTATACATTACTTTTTTCTGTTCATAAGTCATCTATGTAGAAATATTTTCAATAAACGGATATAATTTGCTAAATAAACTGAATGGAACTGAAATTTCATCTCTAAATTTCTCAAATGTAACCACCTAATTCTAATTAATTGTTCTGAAATAATTTTGCACCACAGATTAATCCAAAGTTGTGGAAATTTTTAAAGGTTGACTCATACAATCCAGAGTGATTAATTAAAACAGAATACTAAAAATGAAAAATTGCATTTAATTTAACGAATGCAAAATTGACCGATAGCATGAGTACAGGCATACTTAACATCACTTAATGTCTATCCATGTGAGGCATTGGACAAGAGGCAGACTACAGGTTACCCTAATATGCATGGACTGGTTTCAATTCATCAGGGGAAACACAGAGACACAGCCATGTACAGGCTTAGTCATACCTAAGAATAATTTAGAGTAACCCTTTTAAGCCTAACAGTGGTGTGTTTGGACTGTGGGAGGAAGCCAGAGTAACCAGAGAGACGAGAACACGCAGGCAAACAAAACCCTCCAAGGCCAGAATTGAAACCTAGGACTTTAATACTGCAATAGGGCTAACTACTGCATCAGCTGGGAATGTGTTTATCACAAATGGAAAGTTGCCTTTGGATTTTTTGCTGCATTGACTCTATTTTGGTGTTTTATAAGAGTAGTACTTCATGTGGTCTCTCACCAGGGATATAATACTTTTTTTGAGTTCTACAAGGATAAAATTGGGCTACAGTTTGAGTCATATTTGTCTGCTGCGTGTTCAACGTCAACCTTTAATGGGAGTTTCACGTCATTGTCAAGACAGGCTCAAAGCATCTAACATGCATGCCAAAATCCTTCCAGAGCCCAGTGTGGATCTTGTGTGCAGGTATAGATGATGAAATTTATATAAAACAGACTTCACTTTGGAGTGGACTGGGAGGTATGAATTCCACCTTACCTGCAATCAACGTCATTCAGAGCCAACTCAGTTCGGGAAGGAAGGAAAATATTCTGATGGGACACTGAACAACTATTTTTGGAGGGACAATCCTAAGGCAGAGCTGTACACAGAAAAAATTCCACTTGTGAAATTTTAATTGATGTTTATATACATGTTGTTTTAGAAAATTTCAGACTGATGTTATTTATTGTAATGTGAATGTAATTGTGAGGCCACATTTTTCTTTTTACAGTAATGAGATTTTGTGTAAAACATGTATTAAAATGTATGTGGCCTGTGTAGCTAAGCTAAAGAATATATATATGTTTAGCACTTTGTTAAAGAGATCTTATGTATTTATTTTTAGTAGCTGATTCCTTGATTTTGAGGGGATTTCTTTCAAGCAGAGCAAGCATAATATTTTGAAACAGGATGACCACTGCTATGTTCACAAAATTATTTAATTTCCTTCAAAGTCCTACAGGTGCTATAAGAAGGATTGTTTTTTTAGAATCCTGCCTTTAAATCTCCAGTCTCAATTTAGACTGTCAAATGTGAGTGTTTGTATTGCGGAAAGTAAAGGGAGGGGAACGAAGTAGACAAAATTACATTTCAAACCTCTTTCATGTGGGTGGACTGGACATTGGGTTTTCAAAAGAGGCAAACGATGACATCAGGATCTGCTCCCACGCATGGTGAATGAGCCATCAACACGCCAGGATTAAGTGACCTCACCCCCCAAAGCTTCGCTTTTGTGGTCACCCTCCCAGAACCCTTTGACCTCTTTAGGAGCCACCTGCACTTCATAACCCATAATTGGGGGTTTCACAGGAAAGACTCCAACCCAAATGGTAAACACTTAGTGTCAGCAGTGCAGAGGGCCTGGGCCAGTGCAACACAACATTCTTGTTGCATGTAGTCAGTCTGGTCAGGGAAAATCCACTTCTGGAATGTTGGCTACCCAGTCTCCGAAATGAGCATGAAATGTTTTGATAGGATAATTGTTTGATAAAAATGGAATTTGAGCACTTTAAATAAAAAAATAATAAGTATTTTTTCTGTGTTTGATTAAATCTGATTCAAATTCACAATTCAAGAGGTAGATTAACACAAACAGACTCACACCATAATGAAGTAATTACAGGAAATACAAACAACTAATTTAGTTTTGATAACTTCCTGGTTAGAAGCTTCTCACGACATCAGGTTTTTACTATTATCAGAGAAGGAAGTGAAAGACTATTTAGGGCAATATAAAGGTCACTACATAAATCATGCAATTTCTTGTAAATTCTGAGAAATTCTTCAATGTTTTCAGTTTAATGCCGCAGGATGTGAGCTTTTTAGCAATTAATTAATGTGGTGAATGTCAAAATAAAGACATGAAGGCAACAAGAGCTACTAGATAAAATATCTTTATGTCATGTGCTCAAAAAGCTTTGCCTTTTTGAGCTTGCAGTGTCCTACAACAATAGGAGTAATTTGTTAATGATTTGTTAATAAAATGCTCAAAGAATCCAGTAAGAAGCCTCCAGGTTTTCCAAAATGATGAAATAATTGGGAACACCTGGGAAAAACTATTAACTGGTAAAATGTTGTCATAATGAGATTTCCATTTTTACACAAAACGAGTACACTAAGAGCCACTGAATATGTTCAGGAAAAATTTCTTACACAATTGTGTAATATTAGGATGTCAGAAAGAGGAAAACAAGGATTGATTTCTGAATGTTTTCTCTTGTATTTGACATGTGAAGATCATTCATGCAGGCAATGGGCTGTAGATCCATGGGTGACTGAGGTAGGCAGTGAAACAGAACGTGGAATAGCTGATCGGTGTTGCTCCCGACATAGTTTCTGATCTCATGAGAGTATTTGTAGGTAAGAGGGAACAAGCAGGTGAGCTATGAGATAAATAGGCTGCAGGTGTGCCAGCAGTGGTCTCAGTTTTCCAGTACTGCTATTGTGATCTGAACCAGAAAAAAATCTCGAGGAACCAAATTAGGTGCAGAGGGAGGCTTTTGTTAGATGACACACAGAGGCACAAATAAGTGGGAGCTCAGCACAACAAGAGTAGATGAAAATCACCGACACAGGAAAAGAAAGAGGGGGAGGAGTAGAACAAGGAAAGATAAGCTCAACTAGGAAGTACTACAGTAATGCCAAAATTAAAGCTTGCTCTTAGTTTTTACTTCAATTTGTCTGCTTACAGTTATTATTCAGAGTTGTACATGAAAAACAAATATCCTGGATGACTTTTTTTCTGCGTCCATTCTTCCTTCACTATGGAAGCCTCTGTGGCAATATTTCAGGGAGGTACACCATAACTTGAGTGTGACAGTATTTTGACAGAAATCTTTTTCATTTAATTTACAAGAAAAAGAAGTTTGTAAAATGAACCAGCTATATCAGCCAACCTTTTCAACAGTAAAGTTGGAATGCTTATGTTCAAGCATTTTGCATGCTTGACCATAAGAAAATAATGTTGAACACTTACTTTCAACTATAAACATGCATAGTTAAAGTGGCAGCATACACCATGCAAAATTAGCCGAAGTAGAATTGACAGGACATTATAGAGGGCCTGAAATCTGCAAAGAGGCTAGAGGAAATAAAGAACATGCTTTTCTTCAAACTTATCCATACAGGCCAACAATTTATCAGAAGGTTTCAGATGACATGTTTAATTTTTTTTAGAACATTTTGATATTATCAGTGTTTTCATTTGAGATTTTTCTAGTTTGATGCCAAAGCAGTGAAAACATACTTGTTTGTGTAACGTTAAAGTGAAAGTTCAAATATAAAAGAAACCTTTCAAATGACTTAAAAACGTTCTGTATTACGAAAGGAACTTCAACCTGTCTAGACTGATGGGTGTACAGCAGACCTGGTTACATGTGAAAGGTTTATAAAACCAAAGTTAGATATCATCCAACTCTGAAGATTTTATACAAGATCTACATTCTACTACTCTAAGAAATCTACATGGATTTATTAGTGTCGTCCTGCTTGATACCTTTCCCATGAATCATTAGCAAGAAAATAAGAACAGCATAGTAGGAGAAAGTTTCTAGTGTTAGCTTCCCCATTGACACCTCGGAGGTTGGAGAGTGTCTCTATATCTTAATTAGCATTACTAACCCTTCAGAGTGTGTGGGGTGGGGGTGGGGTGTTGCAAACACCCCAGGGCTGATAAAAGCAGGCCCACTAGTGTACAGACATTGACGTGCATCTAATGAGTCCATCAGCTTGTCAGCGCTGTGTCCTGAGGGACTCTCCGCACAGCATTACCACCGCATCACGTATGAATGTTCAAGGTTTTAGAAATGCCACCTGTCACTGCATCTTGGCTGCGCGTTTACCAAACGGGGCTTTGAGGTAATTCCTGTGCAAGCACACCTGTTGTTTTGGCAAATTAAAGTAACCTGTCATCGCATGTCACAGCACGGCTCTCATTTCTTCACTGTGCTCTCCCTAGTCAAATTTATGAATATGTGCAGCAGGCCCTTAGGAGGAGTTTGGAAATGTCAAAAGCCTCCAGATTATGAATGATTTAGCAGTTGTACCTCCAGAGCCCATGCTGTAAATTAACCTGCTTCCCATGCTGTTAGCCACTTGCAGTATTTTCACACTTTAGGCTAGTGCCTGACCATTGCCTTCCTACGCAATTCTGCTCAATTTTCATCTAATTTCCCTCCCATTGAGCTGGACTCCTTCAGTTAAATTTCTTACACGCCAATCAGTGAACAGACAGAAAAGTTGCAATATTTTGCGCTGTTTAACAATTGAAGCCTTTCAGTCGGTGTTGGCCAGATTTCCAAATATTGAATTAAAATGTACAGCCATGTTGTTTAACGTGGCATGTCTCTCTTTACAGGGATGACTGTTTACGGTGCAGGCAGTTTCCTGTAACTTCATAGTGTCGAACCGGTGCATTGCAAAGTTACAGATAAATATTACAAATTAGGCAAAATTTAAAACTCCAACAGAGTCCACACCTCCAGAAAGCAATTGTTTCTCAATAGCTTAGGGTCGAGCTCCTTTGCAAAGCTTTGAACAGAGGGCTTTTTACAGGCTATGGAAGATGCAAACAAAGGAAAATAGATGCATGCTGGTTAGTTAAGTTTGCTCTACTGGATATAAAATACATTTATTATCATAGACAGAAAATGCACCCTTTAGACTAATGGGTCCAAAATTCTCCTACTGTAAATTGGCTATACCCAGAAAGAGGTATGCACACATAAGATAAGATAAGATAAGATAAGATAAGATAAGATAAGATAAGATAAGATAAGATAAGATAAGATAAGATAAGATAAGATAAGATAAGATAAGATAAGATAAGATAAGATAAGATAAGATAAGATAAGATAAGATAAGATAAGATAAGATAAGATAAGATAAGATAATTTATTTGTCTAGGACCACAATTTGTCTAGGAAGCAGGGGCAAAAACTTCAGTACAACAATAAGAACAACACATCCAAAAAGGACAACATACCTGACAACAATAAATAAAAGAAAGAAATACATACAAACACAAATGTCAGATCCGTAGTACATCCTCATAACCATTTCCATTCACATACAATACATCCTACATGCTACTCTTGATCACCGTCTGGGCCTCCCATTAGTTATATTTAAAGGGCACTCTGTAAGTCATGCACACACTTAAGTCTAAAGATAATTTAGAGTGTCTAAATAATTTAAAGTGAATATTTTGGACAACTGGAGGAAACTGGAGTAACATGAGCGATCCCATGCAAGCACAGAGAAAAATGAACCCCTTTCAGACAGTGGGAGGCTTGGTGTAGCAGCAGAGCAAACGTCCTATATGTAGAGGCTGCTGGTGCTTGATGCAGCTTTCTGGGGTTTGATTCATGACCTCTGGACCCATGTTGCATAAATCCGACACCCCCTGCTCTTCCATCGCTCTCTAGCCATTTCTTGTATCATTGCTTTTAATAAAGGCCATTAGTGCCACAAAAAAGTCTACAGAAAATGGCCCGGGCCAAGATTTGAATGTAGGATCTTATTGCTGTGAGGCAACAGCACTAATGACTGCACCAGTGAGTGAAGGATAAACAAGGACAACCTTATAATGTCACAGACTTCTGTCTTCTCAAACCCCCAGACGGTAAGGACAGATGGCCGCTCGCACTGTGCCAGGTTCAGCTGGAGGTTTTATTCCTGTTAAAGGGAAGTTCTCCTTTCCACAGCCACCGCAGCCGAAAGAAAACAGTTTTTTTTTTACACAAGAAACTAAACTTGACTGCATTCTTTCATAATTAGGATGGAACTGACATTGATTCTGACTGCATGATTATTTTGAACTGATTTTATATTTCTGTTTAACAACTCCCTCTGATTGTTTTGTAAAGGGGCTTGAGATGACATTCACTGTAACCAAAGAATAATAGGTCGCAGGAATTACTCAACATTCTTCAGAGTGTATAAAGTTGTTAGACTCCTGTCCACATTATACTTAGCTGAAAGAGAGGGTGTTTTTTTTTAAACAAGCATATTTCAAATAGCTACAACTACACAAAGCACCAATGTGCATTGAAAATGCAACTGAAGAAGCTCTTTATTATTATAGACACTATTACTGCAGCCTTGGTATGCATGCACAAAACATTGGAAAAAACTCACTCCGACATTCATTGTGAAATTCCAGCACAAATTTGTCCCATGTTTTTTATTTTATTTTACCATTTAAATATATGCTTATGTGGGAGCTGCATGAGGTTTGAGTAGCAACAATGACATAATGGATAAATTAGCTGCATTGTTCAGAAAAACAAAGTTCCAAACAACACTTTTTGCATGCTTCATAAGAATTAGAATAAGGAGTTGTTTTTGTTTGCAGCCCTTGTTCCCTTGTGATTGCTCATGTTCATATTCTCTACACATTTATGGACAGTTGTTCCGTCTGCAGTTGTAACATGTGCTCTGGTTTCTGGTCAACTTCCTCTAGGTGAGAACTGAAGCCTTCTGCGCCCCGTGATTCAAGCATGTCATACAGAAAAAAAAGAAGAAAAAAAACAGCAATCATATGATAAGACGGATGCTTATGGTTTCAGAAAGCTCTTTTTGCCCAGATACAGCCCGAGTGTGTGTGTATGGCGGTGTGGGTGGGGGGTGGGAACTTGTTTACAGCTCACACACGGCGCTTTGAGTGCTCTCGACAGGGAAAGAAAGACAGGGTATCAGAACTTGGCGGAGTTGAAAGTGCGCTGCACTAGTGGTGAGTTTTTTCAGGTATATAAATACTGCCGATGAGCAACTGAGAGCTCAGCAGTGGGACTAGAGGTACAACAGCCTCAGGGCTTTAAACCATCAGCTATCTGTGGCAATCAGCCCAGTGTTGTTGAAGTAGGTAAACCAAAATCTCCATAAAATGCAAATGACCCGTGAAGACTTGGGAGCAAACTCTCCAGTAGGGAAGGCTTGCTTTTTATGTTTTCAAAAACAAGATGCTTGGGTGTATTTTTGGGAATATATTTGTAAAGGCACACTGTTTCACAGACTTTGGAGCAAATGAAACCAGTGAAACCTTCATAACATCACAGATTTTTGGAGAGAAATAGGGGTAAAGCCAGAAAACCTTAAATGAGCAGATCCTGAGGGTGAGAAGCTCAGCGAGGGACTCACTGCCAACGAGCCTGGAAACCTGGCACTTCTCGGCTTGATTGGTCTCAGTGGGAAACTGGGATGGGGGGGCAGAAATCCCATCTACATACACTTGCATGAGCACAGCCGGACCATGCTCACACTGGTGTACTTAAAGGGATGCACACAGACATCCAAATCATAAATATTAACGGAAAAAAAGGAACATCCATGTCCAAAGCTATACACTCCCACATTAAAAAGTCTCCCACATTCAAACACAAACCACCCACATGACGCCCACGCACATTAAGTCTCACACATCACAACTTATGAGCACAGCATGGGGGGCTGGGTTCACTTTGCCTGTGTACTCGGAGCCTATTCAAAAGCTAATTCTCCGGCGTGAGGACTCAGAGAGCCTGGACGGCCACCTGCACGGAGGAGGGGAAGAAAGGAAAGGGAGGACATGAGCGGAAAGAAGAGGGGAGGTGGAAGAATGACATCACCTTCCCTGAAATGTCACCACTATCTCAAGCCTCAGCCCTCAGCCGTCTAGAGAGGTGACATCATTCTCTCTTTACCCCCCTCCCTCTTTCCCTTCCTGTGTTCCCTCCAAGGCTGGATGGTGAGGGAGTGTGGTTGTTTGTGTGCATAAAGGCGTGCGCACAGGAAAGCATTTTCTAAAGAGACAGATACAAGCAGAGGCGAGTGTTTGCGCTCCGTTTCTCTTTCAATCCCTTATTTACTGTAAAGAAGCCAAACCTGCTAATGTGGTTTTACTGAAAGAATACTTGATGCCCTCACACCTGACTAACGTGTTGGTAGAAATTTGACACAGCTATGAAGAACTTTTTTTTCCCCCAATTTTGTTGCCCACAGTTTTGTTTGTAGGAGTGGTTCTCAAAGTCTGAGGTTAGGACCCCACTCAGGGTCAGAAAACAACAAAGTGGGAGTTTGATTGACAGCAACAATTTTTTCCCCTTTTTAGGACATAATTAGAGATAAAAACTATAATCTGCAAGAGATAAAAGTAGTATAATTGGTTTTTAGGGGTGCTTTTGTCACTTTGTAATTGGTTTATGTTAATTTACAACGTTCTGCAACAGTTGGGCAAACAGATTTCTGACAGTAAAATGTTTCAGATTGAAACCTGAAGATTTATTTTTAAAAAGTCCATCTTCACAAACGAATAATGTCAGGTAAATGTGTGATTTCAATATACATTTGCTGACTGAACTTGCAATAGATATATTGCTTGAAAAATACCAAACAAGTAATTCAATTGGTTTGATTAGTCACGGGTGATGTGATACTATACCTACCTGTTCCTCATGGTCAATTCTGTTCGTTTTTCTGCATATTTTTAACTTGCAAATGTTTTGCTTCCATTTACATAAGAAATTATAATGCAGTCAAAAAGAATTGATTCAAATGATAATAAGAAAATTGTTGCAATATTACCATCCTACCACTAGGCGGTAATAAGTTTTTCTTTTTTTTTTATGTCATGGTGACTACTTGAAGCACCCCTACACAAGAGCCACATTTCCCCAGCTGGTCACACGTTCACAAACTGATGATAAGCAACTTGGGGCGAAGTGCCATGCTCCAGACAACATCAACAACAACAAGAAAAGCTAATGGTGACAGGAAGCAAGTATCTGAGAGATCTGTTGGGTTTTTCAGTGGGAGATTTTTCACACCGCTCTCTTGTAAAATGTCGGAAACATCAGTGGGTGAGACAGTGTGAAAAAGAAGGCATCAAGTCTTGTGAAACTTTCCCGACTCTCTTTTGTCCTTGCAGTATGAGCAGTCTTGGTCCAACTGAAAGCTATTCTCTTCATTTCCAGAGCTAGCTTTCTGCACCTTATCTCCTTCCTATGTATTGTAAGCAAATGTTCCACTACAACCCTTGACTCCACTGTGATCAAAAAGTGTGAGTCGCATGTAAAAGAGACCAGACCCAAACGTTTCCTAACAAATTTCTTTTTTTTCCCTTTAACTACTGTGTATTTCAGCATTCTTATTGGTTCCTTTTCTAAAAATATGATGTGTTTCTAAGCACATTTCATTATTTTCATAAGTGTAATGAGTTTTTTCTTGGTAGCACCACATGTCAGGGGAACAGCACAAGAAAAATTAACACAGTTATGAATAAAATAATTAAAAAAATCAAATAATTTAAAAAAAGCGACTCCTATCATCTCAGAGGATTAGTGGGATGTGTGACTTTCTGCACCTCTTTCTGGCTTTTGGGAAGAAAACTTTCTTTGTTTTTGATAAATAATTATTAAAGAATATTGCACTTATTTTCTTTGTGTTTAGCATCAAACACACACAGGTATGTGAAAAACAACAACAGTAAGTTGCAGTTTTTGCATACTCCCAGATCTTCTGAAGCTTTGACAACACTGCAGCACCTTCTAAGATTATATTTAGCATTCTTTTACAATCAGACATACGTTTTCACACTCTAAATTATGTTTTTATCTGAATTAACAATTTTTAATTTGCAGTTTCTACCAAATGGCACCAATCAACTTGAATTTTTGTCCTATTTCTTTTTTTTTTTTAAGTTATAACCTTCAACTTCAAAGCAGGGTTAAATAAAGAAACTGTCCACAGGACCTTTGTTTCTTGTAAAATCCACAAATCAGGTTAAAATGGAAGCATGTATCAAAAGGAAAGCAGCTGTAAAAGGTTAGAAATTTCACTTGCAGTTTGCTACAAGTAATGTAAGAGACACATGAAGCCCATGGAAGAGGTTAGCCGGGTAAGCTGAGATCAAAAATGTAGCTTTTTGGACTGCAAGATCTTTGTTGCCTGCAAGATAAAACTGACATTGCACATCACAATGAAACATGGTGGTAGAACAGTTTTTTTCTTCAGCAGAACAGGGAAGCCAGTTAGAACGAGAAGCTGTACTATGTTGCGAAGTGCAGGGCAATACTCGAGTCTATGAAATGTATAACTCTGAACACAACAGTCAGAACTACAGTGCTATGCTTTTCCATCCATCCATCCATTTTCTATTCACCCTTTGTCCCTAATGGGGTCGGGAGGGTCGCTGGTGCCTATCCCCAGCTAACGTTCTGGGCGAGAGGCGGGGTTCACCCTGGACAGGTCGCCGGTCTGTCGCAAGCTATGCTTTTACATTAAATAATATCTGCTAGAGGTAACACTAGTTATGCTGTGATCACTCATTTATTTACATTTCATTCTCAGTCATTAAAGTATCTTAATAGCCTCAATGTGGAGCCTCTAAACACATTTATTTGTCACACCCACCATAAAAAATACAGGTTTTTTTTCTGAAAATACCCAATGAGATAATTATTCTATGGCCTCCAAATGTAATCTGTGGTGTTGCACAGAAATCTTTTGACACTAGCCCACATTCTCCTGTCTTCATTATGAGCCACTGTAACCTTCTGCAGTGATTGACCTCTGTCAGGTTATTACACCATCCACAGCTGACGCCTGTAAAGCCCACCAATGCATTGCAGCCATGCCATCCCTGCCCTTTGTACATGTCCCAACACACCCTGAATACTTTGGCCAATCTTGCATATGAATTTGTGCTTTACCAAGAAATGCAATGATGGAAAGACAAACAAACTTTTATATTTTATTTTCTTCTCTCTACAAATATATATATATATATAGTAATTCATGTGTCACTGATAATTTCTGTTGCAAGGTGATACTTTAAACTGTTGTTTTGAAAAGAAGCAAAAAAAAGTTAGGTGCGACTGGGAAGTAAAAGTTTAAATTCAAGACTTAACAAATGTGGTGATTTTTTAAATCCCCACAGAAATGACCTTCTAGAAAGGCCTGGTTCATGTCTAAATGTCTTTACTTTACTGAAAGCTTTAACAATCAGTTTAATGATGAAATGGATTAAATCACTGTTCCTAAATTACAAATGCAAATTTCTCAATATCTAAGTCTGGCAAAAAAGAAGGTTTTTGCACTTCACATAACAGGTGCAGAGATCAAAAACATCACGGGTGTAGAATAGTGAGAGCATGTTAATTTTCAGAAGGCGTCCCAACTCGTCAATATATGACAAGTCGGGAGTGAGAATGTGTTGGATTACCAGTGTTGGTCAGAGGGACAGAAACATGACAACTGAATGCTAAAATTTATCCATGTCTGCTAAATGTGTAATTGTTCAAGCGTTGAGTCTCCTCAACTTCACTGGGTGATAAAGTGTAAAAGTTTTTTTTGTTAAGACTGATTTTTTTTTTTTTTTTTTTTTTTTTTTAGTATTCAGCCCACACATTTCCGTTAAAATGTGTGGACATTTTAAAAAAGGCAACAAAACAGCAAAAAAAAAAAAAAAACAGCAAAGTCTGTATGTCTAAAAACTTGTCTTTGTTATTCTGCTTAATAAATGTCTTGAAATGGTGATTACTTCTTGGGCATACTACAACTGAGCATAGGTAATGTGGTTCACCATTAAGTGAATATAGTCACAATGGTGGGACATTGTCATTGCTTTCTCACGTGTTTCAATCTAAAACTGCCCCAGTCCATCTGTTTAATTCTTAATATATACATATTAAGTCTGTTGTTTGGAGTTGTATGATTTTCATGATGAGAAAATTCTTATCATAAACTAGAATTTTTGCTATTCCCAGAATTCCCAAGATTTTTGAAAGTATACAATAAAAGGATGGAATGAAAAGTAAGAAATTATTTTCTATGACATCTAAAGACATGTTAAAGCAGGTCTGAGGTTCATCCGGACAATGAGAGATAGAAAAGTTTCTCTGTTTTATTCTTTTGAAATTTTAACCTATTTCTGTCAAAGAAGACTGCGGATTTGGAAATGCTAGAAACCTATTGGAAAAAAATTAAATTAAATTATTATCTTAATCCATGTAAGAGTCTAGCTTCCATAAATGGATCATTAGGTGAATTGAAACAGAAAACACATTTTTTGGCGAAATTATACAGGACAGAATATCTAAATACTATTTTCACTGTTATTTATTATATTTATTTTATTTTAACTACACAATGCTTAAAATAAAAGCCATGTGCAACTATTATTTCCCTTTAGTTTCTATAAAGTTTCTTCTTTCTGGAAATAATAGCAACAAACAAGGGTGGCCGATTCAGAGTCCTGGTTTGAATCTAACAGGAAAATTGAGGAGCTAAACATCAGGTTGATGACAAAAAGGTCTTCAAAACTCAACACTACATAAATGAATTTGTTTAATATTTGAAGTTCTGGCTCAGCTGTAGATATTTCAGCCATCTAATTGTCCATTCAGTTTGGTTTTTTTTTGTTTTATCTGATGAATGGGTTTGAAAAGTTTGACTAAAGTCAATAATTCTCAGCTTGAAATATAACAACAATTAACTATCAGACCTTCATTTTATATATTCTCGTCTCTATATCTCAAGTTTTATCACACTGAAAATATTTATTTTCTATTTCTCTAACATTTAAAATGGATTTACTTGCCTTCCAAACCCTGAATGGATTGATGTAGTCCAACTAATTTCCTTTTACATTTGAGAATCTTTTGTAATGTTATAACCTTTTCCTTTTGTGTTTTTTCCAGTTTAACCTGTTTTTAATGGCCTGCTGTTCGTTAATGTTTTTACTGTGAGAGCCATTTAACCATTACTGTGACCTTAATGCTTTTCTCCAGGGGGCTTAATTGTGTATCATTTTAAACAGCGGCTCTCTATTCAGTAAACTTCTTTAAGGGCACATGTGACATTCTTGTGCATTTTTAACTTGTTTGCTAAATCTGCAACACCGCTGCCCCTGCTGCTTCTCACCTTCATTGTAATGCAGGAAGGGGTTATAATCCAGTCAGGGCCCAGGCCACTTCACACCTCAGTGAACACTGCGGACCCCCACTGAGTCTGGATGGGAGTCAATGACCGCTTCTTACTGAACACACATACTGACACACATGCACTCCAGAGAGCTACACACCTGCTCCCCAAACCAAACAACTCCCCCTTCACCGCTCGGCCGTTCTGCTGGCCGATCTCTTTGTCTCGCAGGTGTCCCATCTACAAGTCAAAAGGTAAGCAAACAGAGGAGCCCGGACGAGTTGTGGTGGACCGTTACTCACTGAGCTGATGTCAACAGCCATTTGACCTCAGTCTCTGTCCAATAAGACCAACAGGAGGAAAGATAAATATTTCTGACATTATTAAAGACACAGACGGTGCGTTGCTCCATGAAGTCAGGTGCCGGTGGGGAGCGGACCTGGAGGATCAAAGCATTCCTCAATATCCACCGGCACAGCTCGGACTCAGGGTGTGGACTTTAGTGGGATGCTTGGGCAGGAGTTGGCGTCATTAAACCACTTAGAACAGATGATCCCTCATAAAGGAGCAGGCTCTAAAAATAGAGAGGGCAGGCCCACCTTAGTTAAAACAAAACCCAATATTTGCTGTGTGAACCACCAGATGTTCTGGGAAGAAGTAGTGGAATGAATAATGATAGCATGGCACATATTTAACGCATCATCAGAAAAAGTGTGCTAGGAATCCCCCTGTGGACAAAGAAATATTTGGTCAAGAAAACATGAAATGATGCTGACTTATAAAGATGTAAAACCTAAGGAGGGAGAGGAGAAGCTTTTATTGTGTTGTATAAAAGGAATATATTTATTAAAAGTCTGTTTGACATTAGTGTTTCTCTTTTCAAATCAAGGCATGTCTTAGATAAAGGTCTGAAGTGAGATCACAATGTCATCTCTTACTTTTAATATATTCCAGCTCAGATTGCTTTTGTATAATCACACTATTCATAAATACAAAATGATTGTTGATTTTATTAAAACTGAAAGGTTATTTCTTTTAATTCACATGCTGAGTTTAAATGTTAGTAAATTCTTATTTTTTTAAACCTCCACTGCCATGCTGAATTTAGGGCAGCCTATTTGAAATATTTTTCAATCTGACCACAGATTGTTTTTGCTTATCAATCCAGTTGGTGGGTTCGTCTTTCCAGCTCTATATTTGCTAGCCTTAATTATCACTTTAAATTTTTTTGTTTCCAGCACAGAAATCTTCAGATTGTTGAAACAGACCAAAGCGTTCTGCTCCAGATGTGTTTGTAAGGAATTACTGGGAATCTTTTGATCCCTGGTTATTGTAAATAACCAGCTTTACAATGGTTATTTAAAAAAGACTTCATGCAAATCATTCTACCAAGTAGAAGAACTCTAAGAGGAAACATGCTTTTATGACATTATGCTAGTACTTTATACAAAGCAAATAATGGCCAGCTTCAACAAAACATGAGGAACTCACTATAAATCGTTGCTGGTTCTAAGTTTTTCAGCAGCTGACCAAAAATATCAAAGGGGAAGATGCTTGTTGTCACATATACTATATACTATAACTTATAGATATTTATATTTCTAAGGTAATTCAATCATGGACACAATTATGAACAGATATTCACTATTTTATCTTTCTCTCAACAACTATAGCAAAAATTATGTGATTTAAAGCCATTTGAAATTTTAATTAATCTCAAGACCAGTTGTCTGTTGTTCCATGTTCCACAATGGGGCTCCTGGCCTTCTGTTTGTCAAACCCCTTCTCTAAAATTACATTTATAAATAAAATATCAGAGGATTTTAGAACAATTCATAAATGGATTGTTCCTACATCGTACAGACAAAAATGTCCACTTGCTGACTACCCTTGCACTTAAGCTAAGATAATGAGATTGTACTGGTGCACTTTCTTTAATTTTAGACCAGCAAAATGTCATCCTTCACGTCTTCAGTGAGTAGCTTGTGGCAGACCATAATTATGTGTTAATTAAGCGATAACAGGCTTCCCCCTCAGCGTGATGCTAGAGTTAGGTGAGTCACCATGGCTGGCTTTGGATAACCTTTGTTGGCTTCTCTTTGCCTTTGATTTAGATGAGTTTAAAAACACAAAGGATCACAAAGTAGTTTAACTCAACAAGATGACAAACTATTAGTTCAAAGACAAACAATGAGTTGAGAAATTATTGCACATTTACTGACATAACCTAAGAAGACAAGATCAGTTTTGTTAGTGGCTAGAGTTTTTTTGAAAAAAAAAATCATCTAAGATTTGGTGGAAGGATCCAGACAGGATCCTTCCAGTCTGTTTGCCATAACTCCTTCAAGGAGTTATGGCAAACAAATACAAAAAAAGAGAAAAAACTCCAACATTATAGCAATACAAATCCAGTAAGAAAGCAAGTTAAATTAATAAAGCTTATATATTCTTATGTTTATATAATGCAAGTTCTAAAAACATCCTAAAATTCAAACATTGTGTTGTGTGGGTTTGGTTTGGGAAACATCATGTTTCTCGTGCCTTTACTTAACATGAAAATCAAAGGGGCCAAGGGCTAAGGAAGACATTTTAACTCCAGCACTGATCCCTCCCCTCAGCCTTGATGTCTCATCTAGTTCCACTTTATTACCATAAAGCCAAAACACAACGCAAAACTGCCCTCCACAATTATTTTGTTCAGTAAACCCAACTGTTTACAAGACCTCATTTGTCCTTTAACTCAAGCTTTATTTTGATCTCTTTCTGTAAAATTTCATGGCTTTTTTATGACTAAAGTTTGGTTACAACATGTGAATAGAAGCTAAGAAGACAAATAGAGGTACAAACAGCAGCTTAATTGTTCCTGCTGGTAATAAGGGTCCTCTTCGCTGACACACAACACAGAGATCTGAAGACTTGCCCGTGGCAGCTCCTCTTCTTCCCTCAGCCCTCCCCGTTCCCTCACTGCAGCATCTACTGCTTTCTATTTTGAGCCAGAGGGCTTTTGAAATAACTGTGTCCAACAGTGACAGCTGTAAGAAGAGTTCAAGTCTGGGGCAGAACAAGTCCGAACCACACCCTCCGTTGCCCATCAGATTAGAGCAGCATCAAGGCCAGGAATCTTCCAACAGGTGCTTATTAATCTCTGACTTAAATTCGTTCACACAGTAGCAGGCGTGGGCACTTTGGCGGTTACAATAGTTTGGCTATTCAATAGGCTCTATGTGATCATTAACACCGACTTTTTAGGAACTCTCCTACCCTGAATCCCCCCTAAGCTGTCATCGTCACATTTTCCTCCCTCTCCTCCTCCTCCTCCTCCTCCTCCTCCTCCTCCTCTTTCTCCTCCTCCTCCTCCTCCTCCTCTCTCATTTATGCCTCGGTGGGTGTCGCCTTCATGCATGAAGCTGTGCCAGCATTCAGAAACATAAACTTGGGCTGCACAGATGGCTTTTTGGCATGTGGCGTTACTTTTCCCCTGCGTACCTCAGATTCCCAAGGGAGGAGTACAAAAGTATCATATATGTTATGGCAGCATGTAAATGAGCAAATAATATGAGTCACTGCTACTACTCCTTCTGGAATTGTGAAGATGTAATTTTAGAATGAAAAGCATTTGGACAACAAGAAGCAGAACTGAAATAATTTGACTTAATGTTTTATTTTTACACTGTGAGAATTGTGAAACGTGGACCTCAAATTGTATGATGTTTGTCCCAGAGTTCAACATGTTCAGCAGGGCAAGAAAAGCTAAAAACCTTGTGAAGATGACGAAGCCAGTGAGAAGGTGTCATATCCTCAGTCATACAATCCTGTACAGACGTGGACTGAAATGCCTCTCACAAAGAAGGAAGCCTTTATTACAAGAAAAAAGAAACATAGAGATCACATTACAGTTTGGAAATGATGACAAAGGATAACAAATTCAATGTTTGGGAGTCCCCATCACAAAGCCCCGATCTCAGCCCCATAAAATAATTGTGGTCAGAGGTGAGAAGTTGTTTGGAATCAAGATGGTCCCGAAAACCTGATTCACTCAGTTACATCAGTTCTGTCAGCAGGAACGGGAATACATTTACACAAACTGTTGTTAGAAGCTTGTGACTGGGTAAGAAAATTGTTTAACCCAAGTTATACGATGTACTTGCATCGTATAACTTGGCTGTACTGAACACAATCGAAATGTATGTAGGCTTATGAACATGAGAAAGGGAATAGAAATAATCTGGGTAATTCTAGTTAACATAACACAGGAAATTAATTAGCCTGACACTACAAAAAAAAAAAAAAAAAAAAAAATCCTGTCTCAACTCTCTTGTTTGTGCTGAAAGGGATGTTGGGATGTCTCTACCCTGTGTGCAGAAACCTGCTTGAGAGTCACTGCAGGGACAAGAAACTGGGTGTTGTCAGAGACTCATCATCTCCTCTTCATCAACTTTTTGAACTGCTGTTCTCAGACACAATTTGAATAGAAGAAGTTGTCCCATGATTTTCTAACATCATGAGTTATCATTGATTGTCATTTATTGTGTGTCACATTTTCAGCATTGTAACTGAATGAAACAAAAACTGGAACAATTCTTAAGCACACAGCACCACCTGCTGGGCAAGATGTGTATCGCAATTCAGGGCTTGAAAAATAAAAGACGGAAAGCGGTAAGGACTAATGCACAAGGAAATTAACATAATTGAATGGAACAGTTAAGACTTCATTTTCAATCTTCATTTTTTATATATATAATAAACCTTTTTAAATTAACGCCTGTATTTAATTTTGTAAAACATATGTTGCGTCAATTACGGTTACGTCACAAAATGTTTCATACTTATTAGAAATGCATCTTTTGGAGGAAAAAAAAAGAAAGACGAAGATGAAACATTTGGATTTGGGTGCTTTTGCGGTATAAATGAAGCCAGATTCCGCTGTGTTCAGTTAGGAAGCTGAGATCCCTGAAATAAGGAAGTGAAGCCACCTTATTTGAGGACTCTAGAGGTGAGGGAGTGGCCACCTGACACCTTCTGCTCCACTTTCTGACATTCTGTTCGACTTGATCGCTGCTGGAGGGATTTATATACTTTTTTCCCCCTTTTATCAAGCTGTTGTCCTGGGAGAAGTTCAGTAGAATCAGGTAAGAGTCGAAATTAGTCTATGCCTCTGCTTTTCACCAACGAAAAAATCTCCTCTTAAAGTTGTTTACAAAAAGGGCAAAGTTTATGGACGTCCAGGAAAAGAAAAAGGAATGAAAGTCGAGATGTTTTGGTTTCGTGCTCTGTTTCTGTCTAACTTTTTTTTTTTTTTTTTTTTTAAATGTTGGCTTTCTAAAGAAAAAAAAAGCAAACTGCGTATATCGCACAACTTCTGTTGTGTGTTAGTATTGGTAAGTATTACTTATGGTGATTGTAACGGCGCAATGTGAAACTCGAGGCGCTTTTAATAACCACAGAGGAAGAACTATGTTCATGAGCAAAGCATGTCTGTGCAGGTGAGGAGGCAGCCAGGCGCATTCCAGGCCCTGGGGTCATAACGTTGCGATATGTAGACCCCCTGCTATCTGTTCAGAGCAGAGGCAAGGCTAAGTGAGTTGTCTGGGTTTGGATATGCGGCTCCAGAATAACAGTTCTATATTAAGGATTAGGAATTTATCCTAGAAAGGAAAGCTGAAGATCCTGACATGTGTTGTAACATTGGTTATCTCTGAAGTATCACTGATTTCTAGAAGCACCAAAGAAAGAAATCCTAAAAAGTGATAAGAAGGTCTAACATACAGAGAACAGCACTGTAAGTACCAAGAAGTGCCATCTGATTCTCTGTTAGGGTGGAACAGATGCTTGCACAGCCCAGGGTGCATGTCTTAACAGATATTTTTTGTGTTTTTCTTTGCAACACGGAGCAGTACCTGGGAATAAGGAACCTATACTGAGAGATAGAGCTTTCCCAGAAAGGCTCTACTCTGTTAAACAAATGGCGTTTTTATGCTGACGCAGTTAGGAATTTTAAAAACATTAAGAATCGTCTTCACGTTGCAGTTTCTAAAACAAACAAAAACGCTAATAGTGTTAATATGCACTAAGCAACGTGTTATTTCTCAGAAATGGTCATGTTGGATTGTTTTTTTGTTTGTTTGTTTGTTTTCCTAGGCTGAAAATCCCTTTCAATTTAAGTAGGACCACTTTTAAATATTTTACTGATTTAAAAAACTTTATCATTTTCTTTGTAACCTGAAACTTTAATGTGTTTTCCTGTAATTAAAAGGGAACACAAAAAGTTAGTGGTTTTCAAATCTTTTTTTGTATACTCAGAAACCTAATAAAATGTGGTATGTATTTGTATTTAACCCCTTTTACACTTATGCCCCAAACTGCAGGCAGATCAGTGATAAAATTGTGGAGAAGTTAAAAGCAGCAGTAAGTTATCAAACTGTTGCTCAATCTGCAGTGTCTCACATAACCTAGAAGCTACAGCCTGCGCTCCAGCGGCATGGCTAGACTGTTTGTGTGTGTTGCAAGAAGCTGGTCCATCACATGCGGCGCTCCACATTGTATACATGAGCTTCCTCTTTCCTCAAGTCTTGTTTAATGTTCCTCCTTCTCTGTCGGCTGCTGAGGAATTTCACTCTCTTCTGTCACTGTTCCCTCATGAAGATACTTCATGTTTCAGTACAACATGACTGTTCACAACAAGGACACAGAGTACTTGGGCAAGTATTATCTATACAAAATGTCTGGTTGATGAGTATCCCCACTCATTGTCCTTCTGACGTCTCTGTAGTAGAGAGATGTTGAAAGAGTTACTTCACACCACTTTGGTCTCGTAAGAAGAAAAAAAAACCTTACTGGTAAACATTTGTTACCATAACAAGTATCGGCTAGAGAATAATAAATAAAGACAGCATGTGCTAACTCTAAAGCCAGTAGGTCAGTTTTTCCACATCTTTGGAAAAAAAAACTTTGAAAAAAACGTCAAATGTATTTTTAATATACAATAACAGTACAGACATTGAAAAACTTGTCAGTTTTTTTGATTAACTGGGGTATTTTTGTGTATCAAAATTAACAGAAAAATTGTGGTGTACTTTTCAGATATGAATAGATTGTGGAATAAAATAATTATTCACAGTATGTTTACTTTTATTAGAAGTTTATTTAATGTTAATCTTACAATGTTTAATCATTTTATTATATGTTACCCAGACTTTCAGAGTCATTGTTTCTCTTCTAGCCTTCACAAGTTTGCTCCAGTGCGATAAGTAAATAATTGTCATCTCCGGAGTGACAGACCAGACCCAACGGATGAGTGATTATTATTAGGCACGGAATATTCTGCCTGAAACTGGTTTTTAACTAAAGGTTGCATTTTTCTCACTATGTGTATTAATCTGATAAGCTTTTTTAGAATATCAGCAATGACACCCAGTCTGTGTGTGAAGGGCATTAAACAGTTTATATAGAGAACTGATTCATTTGTCTAGTCAGATCTCAGATCTCTCTTCTGGGAGAACATAACATGTGTGAACATAACAAGTGTAATCTAGGTAGAAAACCCTAATCGACTACACAGAAGTATAACTTGCTGCACAGTATGTACTGAGTTCAGATCTCTGGCTTATATTTAGTGGACCATTAATCACTTATTTAGTTCAAGATATTCTTAAAAGAAAATAATATATATTTACTTTATATGTTGTCAGGCAGACATTTTCAATGTTAATGTCTCTCTCTTCTGACATTTCAACCAATATAAAATATAGAGTGTAAAAACACTCATAAGATGTTTATGATGCATGTTCGATTTTTTTCAAAGAAAATTTAAATCTGCTTCATATCAGTAGTCATAGATATCTGATTAGTTAATATTACCATAAAAAACATTTCTGACAATGCTGGGAGAAAATAGCAGCAGACATTGATATTATTGTTGTAGAAATATTCTCATGTTCTTTTTCCAAGCTGTGATTGCAAAAGCCCATAGATTTCTATAATGATGAGAATAAGGCTGTTATTAAGCACTTATAATCCTACTATTGTACATTTAGTATTGTCCATAATGCAACTTTCTTGATGGCCTAAATGTGTAAACTAAAAGAAAACGGCAAAGATATATTTGGAGCAACATTGAAATTTTAGCGCCTTGCTTTAGGCTGTTAACAAGTGTAGCTGGTAGCCCACTGAAGTATTTGCCCTATTACAAATGACAAATTATTTTAATTCCGCCACATTGGAGGGTCATTACATAAGAGCCACTGTTACGTCCACCAGGCTTGTTTGGTGGGGTAACATTAAAGGAGACCACACAAGGATTTTCTGATTAAATGAAAAGTGCATTTATTAAATTATAATAAAGAAATAAAACCTGAAAAGGGAATACCTGAAATGAGAAACCAAAATAGATAAATGCAAATCCCATAAACAACCAGAAATAAGCAAATGCAAAACAAACCTAACAAAACCCAGCCATAAGTTACAAACCAAACTGAATGGGGTTCTGAGGAGGGAAAGGGAAAAGCCTCCTGTCTGCTGCATGCATGGCAGCTTTTAAAGCAGCAGAGCACCAATGAGGGCAAAACACAACACCTGCAGAAGGCCTGCCTCCAAAACCCTACAAGGAAAAAGGGCAGAGACCCACTGCAGCCATAACAGCCACCATGCTAAACTGCCACTACATTTAAAATAGAAGGATATCTACTATGGTAGTTTTATACCATGCTCTGCAATGAACACCTTTAAAAATGTTTTACCAGTTTTACTCTCTATTCTGAGGTCCATCAAGCTGATTTTTTGTGTTTGTTTTTCTTATCGCCTTCCATTCATACAATTTACAATTTTAATTTACAACCCGTCTTTCGATGCCCTTTGTTGTAGAGTTTAATTCTTGCCAGTCCAACACAGGGAAACAAAGACACTCCCAACCATTCACACTAAGGACAATTTTAGAGTAGTCAAATAATGTGAAATCATGTTTTTGGACAGTGGGAAAAAGTGGGGGTGTCTGGAGAGAACCTACACATGGAGCACATGCAAACTACACGCAGAAAGACCCCAACAGTACATCCTTAGTTGTAAGGCAGGAGGGACAAAAACCCATCAGCTGTACACCATATGTACTTTTGCAAACGAGCCAGATATTGACATAATAAATTACACTTTTTTGTTCTTGCATCCACATTTTCTGCTCTGCTTTGTGTAAACAATGTCTTTCTTTTTCTTGGAGAAAAATATTCTGTTCTGCAGAATATTTTGGCAGAACAGTTTTGGCGATGCTACCAACACTGGATCTGAGTGTTTACTCATTGTTTTTGTCAAGACCGTGTTTATTCATCCCGCCTTCTTCGTGTATTAATCTGCAGGACAGTTAAAAAAACATAAAACAAGTTGCCGAAACCCATGTTGGGCTACTCATACTCAGATGATGGTGCAACATTCTTTGCTCTCATCCTCTCCGCTTGTCTCTCTTCTGTCTTCCGTGTTGCACACACTCGCGCACGCAAACACGCCTACATGATCCTGCAGGGGAATTTGTGGCCCCAGGCTAACAAAACACAACCTAACAGTGGTGGAAGAGCCCAAGAGAAACTAACACAACTCGGGCCACTCACAGCGGCCTAACAGCGTGGAGCTTCTCAGTTATGACATTTAAAAGGCTCTTTCCTCACCAGCGGGGTTGCTAAGTGGGTATTGGCAGAAATTTCGTGGTGAGCTTACATGTCTTTGCAAGATTGTTCCTCAATGTGCTGGCTCAAAGAGTCGCAGGAAGTTTTCAGGCAGAGAGACTCTTAAAGTAAGTGCATTTTTAATAGCATGTTTCTTTTGCATTCACTGGAAGTGTATTTTTAGACTGAGGAATACAATTCGAGGTGACGGTTTCAATATATGTGTTTGTGTAGCAGTATGATAAAGATTTATGATCATTTTTTACAATCACTGACTCTAGCCATGTTGGTTTTAAACCAGGTGGTCAGAGGGTAATTTGCATCTGGGGAATAGAGTTTCAGAAATCCATAGAGGCTGTTAACAGATGCTTAGGGACAGAAGGCTTGTTGTGATTCTACGCTAGGAATAAACAACATTAAGAAAAACTTTGATTTATTCCATGTGGTGAAATTTGTATAAACCAGCAGAGAAGAAATAAAAGTGGTGCAAACTTAGTATTGTAACTTCACAAATGTACTCATGTAAACTAGAGAATAATTTAGTTACTTCTCCAGAACATCTTTAATGCTGTTATTGATGTGCTGTAATTAGTTTCCATCCTTAAATTGAATTGAAATTATATGTGGATAGGCCTTTACTTGCAAATAGTGCGGGGCCTTATATTTTTATCTTTATGAATCACTTCCTATCATTATATCTTGAACATTCCTCTCAGAAATGTGCTGTCCTCACATTTCTGTGCACACTTGTATATTATAAGAAATCATGGACGAAGTTTGAGCTACCTAATTTAACAGATTTTTCATGTCCAAGTAGTTTACACTTTTTCTGAAATTTCAAAAGCCACAAATAAAACAGATTGATTAAAAAAAAATACTAACAGAAAAAGTCAAAACTAAGCATTTGCTTCTGAGAACCTGTCATAGCTGCAGTGTAGCTACAGTTAGCTACACTGAAGAAAGAGCATAGGTGATCCAGTTTAAATAAATAGCTTTATTTGCTCATACATGGTCCTGCAGCAAAGCAGAGCAGAGTTTCATTTCACATGCAGTGTTCATATCGCAAATGAGTCACTGATGTGCCAAGCTGAAAAATGCTCAAAGCTCAGAACTAATCAGAGCCAATAGGAGGGTCTTAGTGTGGTCAATCAAGTTCAGCTGCTCAATGCAATAATGGCAGAGAAACAACCTAATGTTCTAGGGAAGCTGTTTACCTGCCGTGATCGGTGACCATGCACACAGATTCCAGTGTGGAGAACTAGCCATAGCGTAGCAAAGACCTTCCATAATGCATATATGTGTGAGCGGCACATACATGCAGGTGATTGGTATTGTTATTAATGGTCTTAGCACTCATCCTTGCTCTCGATTGTTTTTTCTGACCGGGACTGTTGTATTTTTGCAAATGGCAATAGGAGCCAAGGGAGGAGCTTGACTTTTTTTTTTTTTTCACAGATTATCTGTTTCATGTTATACTGTCATAGTGACAGCTTTCACAAATATGTAGAACAAAATACACTGCTTATGCAGCTTTAATAACCAATTTTTACAGTTAATCTGCAAAGGACTTTGATTTGGAGTTTAGTTACTCTTTAAGTGCCTTGGCCAGTGGAACATGTGAAAATAGCTGGAGGAACATAGAATCAATCCCACAACCTTCATTTTGCCTGTGAACTACTCTTCCCACTGAGACCCACTCATTAATACTAGAGATAATGGTAACATCACTGCAGCTGGTGGTTTATTGTATTGTTTTTGTAGCGTATGCAGAGTTATTTTGAGAAAAGACGGCCACTTCCATATTGCAATTCCAACAGTGGTGAAAGATTAGTTGCAAATGAAAACTTGACTTCCTTGCTGAATTCCTTTATTGCTGGTCCAACGCTGTTTCAGTTGTCAAATTTTGCAGGTCCACACTTGATGGAAAGAATGCAATCCTTAGATCTTAAAAACAAAAGTTATGAATCATTGCACCCACAAGCCACAAGATGACTGGGTGAATACGATATGAAGGATATAAAACATGACTGTATTTGCATGACAAACTGAGTCAGAGAACACAGTGTCCTTTGGTGGTATTGTCATTGGAAGTTTGTTTTAATTTTTCATTATTGTCAGTCTTTAAAACCTAACTAGTTTTGTTGAATGTCTTCAGTTTTCCTTCTTTTTTCTTTATTTGGTTGAAAGAATGATGCGGGCGTGACGACGCCAACCTGGCTCTAATGATGTACGAGGTGATGTCTGGTGACACCCTGGCCTGGAAAGGAGCCAGTCCAAGACAAAGCAGCAGAGACCCCAGCCCTGAAAACGGGATTACTGGGGAGGGAGGGCCAGTAAAAATCCTCAAAGTGTGCTTCTGCACCAACAACAACCTAGGAAAGAACTTTAAGCTGGTGAAGTGTGACAGCTCCTGGAAGATTCAGGTGAGAGTGTTTTGGAGACATAGAAATGCCAGAAGGTGGAGTTGAAGATGCTTGTTTTGATAATAGTTTTTGGTACAAAGTGGTAAAGATTTGATATCAGGGATTCTGCATAAGTCGTAAGACATTATTATTAGTTTTTTTTGTCAATGACACCTCATAATTTGCTGCTCTTCATATAATTATAATTGATTCAAAGGATTTAAAAAAAGAAAATCTGTAAGGAAAAAAAAATGACAGTTGTCTTTAATTTTCCCCCAGGCTATCATTCGCTCAATTTTGATCAGCGGTCGATTGGGACCCAACGTTGAACTCTCAAAATGTTACGGTCTTATGCTGACGCACTTAAAGTCCGAAGAATTTCACTGGCTCCACCCAGATCTGACTGTGGGTGAGGTTGAACAACGCTACGAGAGTCATCACGTGGAGGCCGAGTGGAGGTCCAGATAGGTTTTCAGGGCTTATTGTCGCAACAAATATTTTCCGTGATATGAAATTCAGAAATAAAGCATGTCTAGTTAGAATATGTTTCTTCTCCTCTTGTTCGCAGATACGACCTTAGGATCAGGTACATTCCAGTCAATTTCCTGGAGAAGTTTAAAAATGACAGATCCACGTTTCTTTATTTTTATCAGCAGGTACTGAACCCCTCCTCTCTCTCTATCTTTGATGTAGCACTCAGAAGTAAAATAACGGAACTATGTCTAACATTGATAAAAGAAAAGGAAATAAAGGCTGTAATAAATAAGGTTTTCAGTAACTATTTAATAATGAATGGTGAAGGGAGTTCTGTGGTGGCGCAGGGGCAAAACACGACCCAAGCACGGAGGTCTTAGTCCTTGTAGCAGTAATCGCAGGTTTGATTCCTGGCCTGGTGACATTTGCCGCATGATTACCCTATTTGCTGTTGAGCTAATACTTTTAATTCAAGGCCACTAGAGCCAACAAAACCTTAAAAAAAGAAGAAAATTATAATACATGGCAAAAATAGATTTTTATTTAACTGTTAAGTTATGGCTCACATTTCTATTTTTCTGAGTGACAGCAGGTAACGTTTCATTGCAGGTGCGTAGTGACTACATGCAGTGTCATGCCAACAAGGTCAGCGATGGGATGGCCCTGCAGGTTGGCTGTTTGGAGATCAGGTGAGTCACTGCATTCCTCAGCTCAAGTCAATGAGTTATTTGAATTCTGGTTGCATTTCTTATGGGCTTAACACCAGATGATTTGTTTACCTTGATGTTGTACATGTATTGCATAACATAAAACTGCTGTTGAAATAACAGGGATTTGTCTATTTGTATCCAGCAGATACTAACATGTTACTGTGTTTGCAGGAGATTCTACAAAGACATGAATGCAAAAGGTCTTGAAAAGAAATCTAACTTTGAGCTGCTGGAGTGAGTTTTTACCCTCTGTTGTATCTGTTCTGAAGCATTTTTTCTTTTTAAGAAATGGCTCTCAGAGTGTCCAAAGCAAAGTTTCAGGTCGATGAAATCTGTGCGAATGTTACAAAACAGTGTTCTTTGTTAGGTGAGTCAGATGCATAACAGTTTTTTTTTTCAACCAAGACAAAATATAGCAAGCAAAAAGCTGCCAACAGCAACAACAGAGGAGACTGTAAGAAATGTGCAACCTATACACAAACTGCTCAAATCCCGGGAATGGACTGAAACACAAAGAAAAAAAAGCAACAAATAAGGAGTGCATATATTTTTACAATTATTTTAAAAATGAAAAATAAATAGAAGGAATAGAAGACAAACTCTAACATACAAAATGATCTTGCTTCACTTATGATACAAAAACATGATCAGGGAAAATCTATAGTCAAGAAGGATTAAAAAAGGATTTCTAAGTCAAAGAGCTATGGCGCCTTGCAAAAGTATTTGTATTCCTCGAGCTTCTCAGTTTTTCACTTAAGAAATTGACCTTACGGACTTTATTGAAAGGAACACTGTAATTTTCATACTTTTCATGCATTCCAAACATTTTAGATTTCTAGATATTAAAACAAGTTAAAAACCATTCAGAACTTTCCTTTACTTTGTGACCATGCCCTACTTTGTGTTGGTCTCCTATATAAAATTGCTCCAATGTAGATTAAAGTATATGGCAGTAACGTGGCAAAATGTGAAAAAGTTTAAGCAGCATCGATACTTTTGCTAGGCTGTGTACATCCTTGACAGACTGACTCACCCAGATTTACAAAAACATCTTGTTAAAAATGTTTTAGCTAAGCCAGGTACTTAGTTAATGTTTTAAATTCAGGCTATCTGTATGTATCCTTTTAGAAAAGAAGTTGGCCTGGACCTTTTTTTCCCTCAGCAACTGATGAACAGCATGAAGGTAAACCTCTATCCCAAATACTTGTCTTTTATTTACAGGCACCGTCGGAGAAGTTTTTTTTTTTTATCTTTTTCCTGAAAGTTATACTTTTGATGTCTGTTTGTGATTGTGGTCCAGCCTAAGCAGCTACGGAAGATGATCCAGCAAACATTTCAACAGTATGCAACCCTAAAGGAGGATGACTGCATGATCAAGTTTTTTGAGACCCTCAAGACATTTACCAACTTTGATGAAGAGGTTTTTCCATGTGAACTTGTGGTGAGTTGCGGTAAATAACTTCTCATAAGATCTATGACACTCCAGACACACTTTGCTAATGTTTTCATCACAAACCTTCGTGTTCATCACCAGCAAGGTTGGAGTTTGTCTGTAGAGCTGGTCATTGGAGGAAGGGGCATTCGCCAACGTTCTCAGAAGGATTCAGCAGTAAGAGAAAAGCTGTTTTTACATTTCCTAGCTTGTTTCATACCATAAATATAGATTTTGTTTCTATTTACAGGCCATTTTCAGCATTGTAATGTTCTGTTTTGGTGCTTAGTTGCTGCATCAGCTGTTTAACAATTAACATTCCTAATTTCTACTGGTGCTTAACAGATTTTAGTGTCTTCTGTTCCACTGGTCACCACTTGGTTACCTGTCGTTTTGTGCCACAGGCTTTGTTCCTTACTGACTTCAAACAGATAAAGAAAATCCAATGCTTGCCACAGACCAATGATAAGGCTCTCCTTAACATCAGCGTCGAAGGTGCCAAACAAGTAAGTGCAGCAAAAAAAGCTATTTCTAAAACTTCCTTAAATTAGTGCTTAATGTAAATACAACCAGTGGAGAAAAAAAAATAATCAAAGAATCTTGTTTATATTTGCATGTTATCTTCTTTAACAGAACCTGTCTATCAGTGTGGCTTCGGTTCCTATGGCAGAAAACATGATGGATCTCATTGATGGATACTGTCGCCTGGAAAATGACACAGACGACAGTGTTATTTACCGACCAAACAAAGGTGTGCTTATCGTACAATCGCCTCTCAATGGACAGCGGTATTACAAATTCTCTAAATAGTAAACAAATGTTCTTAAAACCATTTCAATCTAGATGCCAAGTCTGCACAGGTGTCCCTACCTGACATCCCCACAGGGTGAGATGTTTTACTGGATTACTCACTTGACAGAAGAAGCCATGAATGCAAATTCTGAATAATCTTGTTTTGTTTGTTCTATCAAAAAGCACTGACTTCAGCTCAGCTAGACACAGCATGGGTGAGCCAAAAAACTTCAGATTTTCTCAACCTTATATTTCTTCTGTGTAATTCTTTTAGAAATAAATACATGATGTCTTTATTGATTCAAAGTGCCTCTCCATTTGGATTTTCAGGTTCTGATATTTACTGTGAGATTCTTGATGAGAGGCCAAAATCAGGTTTGTCTGAAGCTGTTACACTTATCTCTGCTTAAAATAATAGTAATTGAAACTCGTCTTCGATCATTAAAACTACCTTGTATTGGTCCGTAGCTGTGAAATATGGGATTGATAGAAGTGACATCATTCTTGGGCGAATCCTTGGCGAGGGCTTCTTTGGAGAAGTCTATGATGGAGTGTACAAAAGAGCTGTAAGTTACTATTTAGACTTTACAGACACATCTGTAAAACAAATATGATGTGTTTGTTGTTTTTTTGGACAGAACGGCGAAAGAGTTAATGTGGCAGTCAAGACCTGCAAGGACTGCTCATCTGAGGTGATGGAGAAATTCATGAGTGAAGCAGGTACGAGGGCCTGCCTTGGCTGTAAAACAATAGAAGAAGCAACGCGGATGAGAGCAACATTTAATATGTACAAATTTTGCTTGGCAGTTATTATGAAGAACCTCGATCATCCTAACATCGTCAAGCTGATTGGCATCATAGAGGACAATCCTGTGTGGATCGTAATGGAGCTTTACCAGTACGGAGAGGTTTGTCCCCAGTCACTGCTTCTTTCTTAAACTGTCCATGTACTTTGATTCTGCTCAGTTTTGCCTGATGCTGTATAGGGAAAAGGTACCTGAGTGATTAAATTATCTACATTTTTACAGCTCGGTAGATACCTGACTCAGAACCAAAACAAACTGACAAACACAACCCTGGTGTTGTTCAGCCTGCAGATCTGCAAAGCCCTCGTCTATCTCGGGGGGTGCAACATGGTGCACAGGTGAGAAAAGGATTAAAAGATTAACATAAATACATGTTCTTCTTCTTTACAAGTTCAAATGGTGTGTCTTGTCAGATCATGATTTCTTGGTTAATGTCAAGTTGTCATAACAAATATATTTTGAATAAGGAAAACTTTGTATTAAAAGTGTCATGATTTACCAAATGACACTTTATGACAACAGTCATAAATATTTATGTAGATTTAGGTTGTTATGTCATTTTTATGACGGTATCATGACAGTCTTATTCACAACCCATCAAATAAAGTGTTACTGTATATTTAAACTTTTTGTGACAGTATGTGTCAGTTTTGCATGTGAGTTACTCAGAATATCAGAAAACTAAATTAAGGCAAAAAGATAATAAAATCAATAAAGTATAGCATAAAACCTCACAAATTTACACAACGAAAAAGCTAGATGGCACTGTGACTTAACCTTAGATACTGTGATCAACTTTTTATGGTCATTATTTTTTAAATAGGTTTTTAATATTTATATGTAAGAATTGTTGCATATAACCATGTTAAGTCAAAAAATGTGTGTTTGGCATCATTCCAGTTTGCAACCCCTTCAGGTCAACACTTCTAATAAATTTTAGATTTACAGGATTTACAGTCCTTGTAGTTCTTGAACTAACTTCACAAATAGAACAAGTAGCTACTATAGGTAAATCAGAAATCAAAACTTTTGTTTATAATTTCATCTTGTGTGAAGCACAAAACCAAAAATAGAATGAAAAAAGGATTTTTAAAATGAACTATCGTGTGTTTTTTTCCGTTAATATGCAGGGTTTGTATGGAACATGAAATGATAAACTTGTGCTCTCTATACTGTGCTTTATTTTTCTGCATAGGTGAAAATATATAGGCAAAAAATAAAAAAATCTCATGTGATTTTTGAATAGTTGCCACAAGTAGCCACTAATATTTCATCAACTTTTATCCAGGATGTTGCAGTGATCATTATTCTTATCTCATGACCATATAGGAAAATCAGAGCCTAGAGGAGTCTGTAAATGAAGAGCTTTGGTTTTTTTGTTATCTCAACGTCTAACACAACATGCCGAATCAGTGCCCACATTGCTGCAGACACGGCCCGGATCAGTCTATCCATCATAAACCAGATACTGATGGAACTTAGCAAACATACAAAATACAAAATGTACCAAACTACAATAATGCTGCTTTTGTCAGGGATTGCAGAACATCAGTTAAAAATATTAATGAAATAATTACCATGACGATGTAATAGGAATTGTAAACATTTTTTCCTTGAAGTTAAAATGCTGAACCGTGAGGCAGAACAATTGAGTCAGTCATGCTTGGAAGTAAAAAAAGCTAAATGTTATCAGTAGAGGCCAGGCAGCCTTTCACGGCTCCAAGCTTCTGTGAAGAGAAAACATTGACAAAAAGAAATGTTCACATGCCTAAAAAATTGAAACATTCCTTTCTTCCTGTTTTGATCCAGTCAATCTGAAGGTGATATTTTTCTTCCTCAAGGACAAGCTTCTCATTGATCCAAATATTTGTTTAATGATATTCCTCCTTGGTCCTCCTGCCGGGACCTACTCAAGTTGCATTTTCATCTTTTGTCTTTCTTTTGCGTTCAGAGATATAGCTGTTCGGAACGTGTTAGTTGCAAGCCCAGACTGTGTGAAGCTTGGAGACTTTGGTCTGTCGAGATACATTGAGGATGAAGAATACTATAAAGGTAACAGAGAAGATGATTCAAAGATTCCTGTCAGAAGATCTGTGTGGTTAATCTAATGCCTTTAATGCCTTTGACCTGTTGCACAATGTGGCTCAGCATGATCTGATGGTGATTTCTTCACAGCTTCTGTTACTCGATTACCAATCAAGTGGATGGCCCCAGAATCCATAAACTTTAGACGTTTCAGCTCAGCTAGCGATGTCTGGATGTTTGGTGAGCTCAGACACATTTTCAGATTTCCTTTATAATCCTCTGATTCATATCTGTAATGCCTAATGCTTCTCTTTGTCGTCCTTTCTCATGGATTACAGAGTGGAAATGTCTGATATTGTATTCCGGTGTCTTGTGTGCATGTCTCTGCAGCTGTGTGTATGTGGGAGATCATGAGCCAAGGACAGCAGCCATTTTTCTGGCTGGAGAACAGGGACGTCATCAACCAGCTGGAGCAGGGCATCAGATTGCCCAAACCAGAGAACTGCCCTCCAGCTCTTTACTCACTCATGACTCGCTGCTGGTCCTACGATCCCGGAGAGAGACCCAGCTTCACTGAGCTTGTTATCAAGATCAGGTATTTATTTTAAAAAATGAACAAAAGACGCCCAAAGAGAAACACTTTCCTTTCATGATCTCCTTCTTTATGATTTGTGATTGTTTGTAAAAATGAAGAGAATAGTTTTTTTTCTGTTAAGGAAAACAGAACAATTTTCTGTTCAATTGAAATATTTTTATTTTATAAACAATGATAAAAAAACATTAAACAATAATTTATAGAAACATAAAATTCACATGTAAAAGAAATATAAAAGCAAATTATAAACTCTGACATGAAATGACAGATATCAAAAATAAATGTATTGTACTGATAATGTATAATTATTTTACTACATAGTGTTGTAACATAGTTTCAACTGAAGCTGATACTTGTTTTGACTATTTAAGAGACCGACTACACGTTACAAACATTTGCAATGTCCATGAGAGGTTACTTGCTGTCTGTTGTTTAAATTTTTCATCATGTAAACCACTTAAAATTGCCACATTTCTCAAATATACTATACAATAAACCGAAGACCAAAAACAAACCCCTGTGGAACTCAAGTAAAACAACTAACTTTGTCTAATTTATAATTACAAATGGAAACTAAAGATCGGTACCTTATTTAAGTACATAAACATAAAGCTAGCTGAAAAAGTTTTGTGTCTAAATGTTTAAGAAATAAAATAGGTCATGCAGCTATTGACATTTCTTCCCCTGAGGTAATATTACTCACTCATCCATTTACTTTGAATCTCTTTTATTAAATTTTCAATAGTTGTACAATTGTATGTAATCTGACCATGTTTCAAAAACGTTTCCAGTTGGAACTTCAAAGGTTCACTTCAGTATACAAGGTCGTAATCCCGACTTGTCTTTCAGTGACGTCCACAAGATGGAGAAAGAGCTGGACGTAGAGAGAGAAAGAGACAGAGCACGTGCCACCAAATTTCTGGAACCAAAAGTCAGCTTTGCAGATGCTCCCCCCAAGGTATAAAAACTTGTTCATTTTATTTTGTTTTATATATATATATATATATATATATATATATATATATATATATATATATATATATATATATATATATATGTATATATATATATATATATATATATATATATATATATACATATATATAAATATATATAAATATATATAATGTCTGGTTAATGCATTCACTTACCTTTTTCACCCTTTACTGAAGCCCTCAAGGATGAAGCCAAGTCGATTTGGGAACACCCTCAGTATCGGTCTACATATTCAGGTGTGTAAATTCAGGCAAATAACCCTAGAATATTTACAGGAATTTTACAGTCTGACTGATCTGTTTGTGTGTCTGTGCAGCTGAATGAAGCTCTTTGTGCCAGCTCACCAGACCTGGCCAGCCCATGTGAATACCAGTCGCCGATTGACTCCAGAAACACGCTCACTCTGCCGGTTCAGTCTCCCCGTCGCCGCAGTATGGGGGTAAGATCACAATAGCAAGGCTTACTTCTGACATGCAATAAATGCCATCCATTTAAAGTTAAAATAAACTATCATCTCTGCATTAGGAGAGTGAGTTTATTCGAGCGGAGCCAAACATTAGGGAGGATGCCCAGCGGCTGTGGCAGAGAGAACGGCAACACGTGCAGGAGACTCTGCGGCTCCAGAAAGAGCAGATGATGGAGGATAAGAAGTGGCTGGAGAAGGAGGAGAGACTCCTGGTGGGAAACAGAGCATCATTAGCTTTAGTCAACCCCCTCTCTGTGTCCCTGTGTCCCTATTTTCACCAATTCATTGTTACCCTGGAACCTGAGTGGGACAAGGCATCTTTAAATAGAATAAAAACTTTTGTCCAACCTCGACGCCCCACTAGCGTTAAACCGAATGTTCCCCTGATAACAGTGCAAAAGAAAGGCCTCATGTCTTTATTCTGTAAAATGAACCTGCCTGTTCTTTTGCAGGACCCCATGGGACAAGATGACGTTGCCATTTCAGAGGTAAGTGTCCATGTGTACAAAATAAAATCCCAGTGAGATTAAATGAAGACAGCAGGTAGTAACTTCAGACTGTTTACCAATTACCACATACTTGCTAAATGAATATGCAGCTAAGTGAGAAAGCATGTTAGTTTTGTTAGAACACAAAAGTGCACAATTGTGAAGATAAATCACTTTTCTCCAAAATTACAGCTGCAAGTCTTAGGTTGAAGTTGTGCCATGCTCTTCCGTTTTGGATGAAAACTTTTACACTTATCCACTTTTTGTAGGTTTACAAAACCCAAAGATGATTATAACTTGACAAGATCTGAAAAAACCTCTAGAGGTGTAATACTTTTGCAAAGTTCTGTATAACAAAGATAGGTTACATTCTTTAGGTATACTGACATTTTTTATGAATAACTGGAACCAAAGATCCTGCCAGTAAAATTACAAAATTAACAACTTTTCCTCTTGTCGGACGCACACATTAGGAACTGCTTAAGTTGACATGTTTTTTATTCGCGTTTATTTTCTTTACTTCTCTGATTATCTTCATGTTTGTTTTTCTCTTTGCAGCCAACTAAAGATGAGAGTGAGAATGGTAAAGACTAAGACAAATGACTGTTTTACATTCAATGGTTTTCGTTTTGTTGTCTTGTAACAAATCTGTCTTCCCACACAGTGCCACCTGAGAAACCCCCACGACTCAAAGCACAGGTAAGAAGACAGTTACACCTTGTTAAGTTTTTTATATGGTCATTCAAACAGATTAATAAGCTTTTCCTGAATGAATATTTTAACAATTCATATTCCACTTTAGGCTGCTCCCACAGCAGAGATCGACCGTTCTGATGATAAAGTATACCAGTACGTTATGGACTTGGTCAAAGTTGTTGTCCAACTCAAGAATGACATCACTGAGCTGCAACCAGAACAATACATCTCCATTGTCAAGGTATACTGAGACAAATTACCTGCTCTCCACCTCCGCTTTGTAGGTCGTTGTTGTTTTATTGGCCAGTTTAAAATGCAGAGGAAAACCTCCTGAGTCACAGAGCTGATTCATTTTCTTTATTGATCTATCCTCACAGTCTGTTGGGATGGCCTTACGAGATCTGATCCGCAGTGTGGATGATGTGCTGCCGAGTTTACATGAGTCGATCAGGACTGAGGTATTGCTTTATTGTACACAGGATTCAAACACACTACTAATATCCTTACCTCGAATGCACAGGGGCAGGATTCTGTAAATAAACACCGAATTAAAATGAGGCCAGCTTTTATTTGATCAGATCCATTTCTTCTTTTTCAGATTGAAGGTACCCAGAAGCTGCTCAACAACGACATGGCCGAGCTGATCAGCAAAATGCGCCTGGCCCAGCAGAACTCCATCACATCTTTAAAGGAGGAGTGCAAAAAACAGATGCTGGCTGCTGCGCACACTCTGGCCATGGACAGCAAGAACATGTTGGATGCTGTGGACCAAGCAAGAGTCAGAGCTAATATAGCCAAACCAGCTGCACCAGAGTGAACTTCTTTGTTTCTTTTCTTCATTTTTTTTCACTGACTTTTTTTTTCTCGTCTCTCTAAAATAACATTTGGACCTCATCGGACTGTTTGGTTTTGATAAATATGAGCCAAAGGCAGCCTCTGGTTCTTTGGGGAACCATCAGTGTGTAAATGAGTGATGTGTTAAGTGACACTGTCACAAAAAATCCAAATGATATTTTTTAAAAATTGCATAAAATAGACTTAAATGTAATGATCTAATTTATCAGTGGCTGCTCTCACACTGAACTGGGTCATTCTGATGAGTCCATCATGAAATCTAAGTTATGATGAGACATTTATGTTAAGTTGGAAATTAAAAATCTTTGTAAATACAGAATGTGTCCTTTCTTTAACACTTGATAGCCACAAAAGTAAAAGTTTTACTTTTCTAAAGAAAACATAGTCCTACTAGAAGACCAGAGAATAGTGTAACCTGTTGTCTCAAACATTTTATTTTGGGTGTGGCCAGTGCTTTTTTTTATTTATGAGGACACAGAACAAAAGAGTAAAATAAAAAAAGAAAGTATAATCTGCAGGGGGAAAAAACGAGCTCCTCTTACTTCTGCTGAAATACACCACTCCCACTTCAGAAACAACTGGTCAAATCAAGGAAGAATGTCTTATCAATGTCAATCATGCTTGTGTACCTGTTGCTCACAGAGGAGCTGAAAGAAATGATGGCTAAGAGAAAACAAACAAAAAAGTAAACTGAGGGGAAGGATGTCAACCAGAGAAGAATTAGGGAAATGACAACATGACAGGAACTAAATGGTTAAAATGAAAACAGAGTCCAATACCTTATAATTGCAATGGTGACACATTGATAATTTGAGTAACTGAGGTTCCAATAGAAATTGAGTCATGGATTCTGGTCCGTCACGGAAATTTGTGGCTCACATACAAAAGTGTTCAGGCTTACTTTTGTTGTAGAATTTCACCTCAATAGCAAATTAATAAATCTCACCACTAATTTAATGTAGGCATTCATATTTATTTCTGAACATACTTGTAAATGTTAGCATTCTGCTGTCGACCCTGATGCAGTATTACTGAAGTCCGTTAAAATAAATATAAAGTCAATGTCATTGTTTTTTTAATAGGTGACTTCTGAGCCCACAGAAGTTGCACTATTAAAACAAAATAACATCAACAATAAATGAGAGTCCAACTACAGATTTTTTATATATATATTTTTTTTACCTTTCCTCATAAAACCTAAATCATGCCAGCCAACCACGGGGGTAGGAAGAGGCCTATTGTGCCAAGCAGGCACACAATAATGAACATCCACAGGAAGATCCGATCAATGACCATGGCAACATACTTCCAATCCTCCTTCACCTGTGGAAAAAACAATGAAGGAGAGAAAATTTTATAAAATAAAAAAGCATGCCTACCCGAAGACAGCAATCTTATGAGATAAATGTATTTTGTTTATGAACTAGATGTTCAATCTACTTCTTTAGGACACTAGCACTGCAATATATTCTGGAGGACTATGCTGTCAGTTTAGAGACTGTCCTGCTCTATTCCCTTCCAGCAAAGTGATTTACTGAAAATTGTCAGTGTCAATCATCTCACAAGAACCTTTTCTCTGGAACTCCTGATATTGATTCTTCTCTGGAGTTTTAACACGACTTTAGGTACATTAAAAGCAGACTACTAGCTCAAGAAGCTAATAATAAATGTCTCTGAAGTGACATTTAGCCAAAAAATCATCTATTTACCTTAGAAGTAATTCTTGTTTTAGGTTTACTGTTCTTCAATTGACTATTTTTCTAGCTGTATTATGGATCTGACTTTCATCCATTTGTTAGTTATCAAATAAATTCCTTGATATTTTTTATGAATCCTCAGTGTAATCTTTGAGATTATTTTAACCCCCCAAACTAATCTTAATTCCCAGAATTGTAGAGCAGAGAATGCGTCAAATCTGCCCTTTCACAAACATTTAACTACTTTCCTAACAGACTCTTTAAATTCTCATTGACAGGCCCCATATCTCATCATTGGTTACTTTTAACTTTCTCATTGGGTGGTAAATCATATCCGATTTTTATGTCTTTTGTTAGGAAAATAGTAGAATTGCGGTGGTTACGATAAGCAATACTCACACTGAAATCAGCATCTTCAGCTCTCAGATGGTCGGCAATGTAGTGAACCCCTTGTAATGCCCGTAATACACTTGGCGAAAGTATGAAAGGTGACTCTAGCGCTGAACTGTCCTCTTTAGGCGGTGGGGAGTTAAACCTAGCTCCAGAGGGCTGTCTGTTTAATCCTGAAGCCCCATCTTGCAAGTTTTGGCTGCTCTGGGTTTTTTTCTGTTGTGGTGGAGGAGTCAACCCTGGAGGTTTCGGAGATGGGGGCCGGAAGGAGAAATATGACGTCAGCGTTCCAAGCTCCAAATCCTCATAGCAGCTTCTCTCTGGGTTTTCCAGAGTGCTCCCATCTCTCATCCAGGTATAGGAGGTACTGATGCAGTGGCTTGAGTCTATTTGCATTTGCCGCTTCTCTGCTGCTATTTGCTGCTGGAGTAGCAGCAGCCTGCGGCGCCGGCCGTCAGGCGCCGGCCTGCGCATGAACAGCCAACGTGGGATCAGGTCCAGGAACACGGAGTGGACCCAGCGGGGCATCTTGTGAGTGCTGGGTGAGCGATGGTGCACATTTAGCACAAATACTGTGATGACAATGGACAGGGTGACGAAGATCATAGTGAAGAGGAGGTACTCGCCGATGAGAGGAATGACGAGAGACGTGGAGGGTATGATCTCCGTTATGAGCAGGAGGAACACAGTGAGGGACAAAAGGACTGAGATACAAAGAGTGATCTTCTCACCGCAGTCTGAGGGCAGGTAGAAAACTAAGACGGTGAGGCATGAGATCAACAAGCAGGGAATGATGAGGTTGATTGTGTAAAATAAAGGAAGCCTTCGGATGATGAAAAAGTATGTGATGTCTGGGTAAATCTCATGGCAACAGTCGTATTTCTTTGTGTTGTATGTTCCCACAGCGTTGATGATGGCCCATTCCCCGCTCTCCCAGTAGTTGTTGAGATCCACAGTGTTTTCTATTCGCTCCAGGTCGATCTTGGCTTTGTCATAGGTCCAGGAGCCAAATTTCATTTTACAGTTCTGCTGATCGAAGGGGAAGAAAGTGACGTCGATGCTGCAGGAGCTTTTGTAGATGGCAGGCGGGACCCAACGCACTTTACCAGTGTGGAACAGGTGAGCTTTGGTCATGTGGGTCACAGCAAACTCGCCATCAGCACTGGAATAGAAAATAAATTGCAAAGCAAACTCAGCATTTCTGTGGCTTAGAGGGAAGCAAAGTTTAGGCAAAAGGGCTGCAGCACATACAAAAATCACATGGTGAAAAATTTATACTAATTTTAAACCCCATTCATTATTTTAACCATTATAATAGCTTCTGTCAAAGAGCCGCTATCATTTCATCAGTTTAATTTCACTGACAGACTGTGATTAAACAGACTCATCGGAGCAGAACTCCATCATCAACCTGCTTGATTTTAATCTGAGTGAGGTGACTTTAGGTGCTGGGACTTGAGTCTGAATGCTGGATTTTACATCTGATTTCCCATGGAGATTGTGCATTCATGAAGGCTGCTTTCATTTTAAAATGAATAAGCTTCACCAACATGCTAAAAAAAGAAGTTAATCAAATAGAGGTAAACATGTAAACAGTAATCAATTTATTATACCACTAGATGGCACTATACACATGTCATAAACCTATAAATTTGTCATTGAGTCATTCAAAATGCAATAAAAGTATTTACATTTTTAAAGCAAGCAGTTTGAATAGCCACCTTAATGATCTCCACACTTTTTACTTTTTAACAATATACATTATAACTAGATGCTATTTGTAAACAACAATATTTGATCAAAACAACTATCACAGAAATAAAAAATCTCTACAATATGTAAAAAAACAATAACTTTTAACTCACTTGTTATAGAGAACTATATCTGGGACCCATATAAGCTCCGATGGGACTCTAATGGACGTTACGTTGTCATAGTCAGACGGTCTCCAGCGAAGTTTGTAGTCATTCCACTCCTGGAGAGTCAGACAGAGATCAATGTGATCCTTGAGTTTTTATCCCTCATTTAAAGTAGAAACAATTCTTTAAAAAAAAAGAATTGTTTTTAAAGATTTTTTTTTAAAAGAATTCTTTATTGACTATAGAAACAAGTTTTCTAACCTGCTTTAACCACACATTAGTTGTCATCATTTGGTTTT
The DNA here is from genome assembly GCF_019740435.1 of Gambusia affinis. Lineage (NCBI taxonomy): Eukaryota > Metazoa > Chordata > Actinopteri > Cyprinodontiformes > Poeciliidae > Gambusia > Gambusia affinis. The sequence goes on from NC_057889.1 coordinate 12,039,979, forward strand.
TCTCATCCTAAATGGGAGAAACATTAAAGAACAAAGAACAAACAAATTGAAAGTACTTAAAGATGTATGTGTAAAGTAAAACTTTTGAAATCTAATTGAGAGACACATGAGTTCCGGTCCATTTGGTTGGATATTATGACTATAAGTGATGGAACAAATTGTCAGGGCCAGAAAGAAAGAACATCCTCTTTTTTGTACATATCCAGCGTTTTTGACATGAATTTTTTCACATTCATTCTTCCATTTGATGTTCATGTTAGATTTGTTCATGTTAAACTGTTCTAAACATTCTTACAACCAGTTTCTGATACTAGTTTCACCTTTAGACCAGTTCTTTATCATTAAATGACCAAGTAGCACAATCATTACTGAAAACACATCAGTTCTTTCCTTCTCAGATCCTGTAATCACTGATGAAAATGGCACCAAAATACTTCAACTCCTTTGCTAGATTCAGAAATATTGACTATTGATCCAGCATTTTCAAACAAAAATATTTTGCATTAAATCAACAATTTTGCTTGAGTCCTTTTACAACCAAAATTACAATCCATTCATACAACTCACCACATCAATGAGCTGGGCTATGGACAGTCCAAACTTGACTATAACCACATCAGAGATGTTTGGGACAGGTCGTGACCACTTGTTGTAACCAGAGAACAGCGTCTTGAAGAGTTCATCTTCAGCATGTGAATGGGTCTTGACATGACCAAGAACTGTGTAAAATAAGATATTTGTCCAGAACAATCTTTATTAGAATTTTACAAACACATAGAGATCATTTAGATGATTATGTTTGATCTCTGATTTCATGCTCTTGAGTGTTTTTAAGAAAATATGATCATTTACACTGTTTATTTAATAATTTTTAATTTATGCAAACATATTAAATGCTTTTGTCTTCATTGCCTTCAGTTATCTATCTGGCTGGCATCATATTGTGGCTTGTGAGAGAAAGAGCGGAAGCTGGAAACATGGAGGTCTTTCATCACAGAAGCCTGGCTAGAGTTCACCTGTGTGAGATTTAATCTCAGTTTAAATCCAGATGTCTTGGGAAGCCGTCAAGACATTGTTAGAGAACATTACGGACTATCAGCATCAAGAGAGCCAAAGAACACAAAAGACAGATCGGGATAAAGTTTTAAGGACATTTTACTCAAAATTAGGTTATAACATAAAATCCCAGGCTTTAAGCACCTTTCGGAGAATAATCTAAAAGTTGAAAGAGATTACCGAACAATTTCAAACTAACTGGAAGTACAGGCTATGAGAGCATTATGCATAGCAGCAGACAAGAGAAGAAAAATCTGAAGAAGCTGGACAGAGCCACATGTCAGGTGACAGTATCTGTTGACATAACAACTACTCTTAATGGACATCACACATCTGGATCCTAAAACAGTGGTAAAAATCAACACTTTCTAGAAATAAAGTGAGAAGAAGCTCCACTTGCAGTTTTGAAACAACCATAAAAGAGACAAATGAGAATAAAGGGGCTTGGGTCAGATGAAACCAACTATAACGTTTTGGCCTATTTGCAAATGTTGTACGTGGAGTAGAAGTTCCACTAGCTTTTTTCATTGACATTTTCACTAAGATCATCAAAAACGTCTCTGTCAACCTAAATTTACCAGTCTTACTTTTAAAAACATGATAATATTGACTTATTCAACTGGAATGAATTTTAATTGGTATCACAACATGTGCATAAAAAAGGGCATTGATGTATCTCTTGTTCACTATATTGAAAGGGATTAAAATATGAAATTCTGGGGATATTGCAATGACCATTAGTGTGCCTAAGACCTGGTACTATCCTTTTATTTTTATTCTAGCTGATTACTTTAGGAGGGGTAACAGCAGCCCTTAATTTGCAAAAAATGTCAAAAGCTACCAACTGAAGACTATTAAATTCATCATTTATTTTATTAGCTCTAAAACAAAAGCCTTAAATTGACAGTGTGACATTTTACAATGGGTCATGCACCATAACTCATTATATTTCACTTCCCAAAATGGTGATGTGTCCTTTATGTGCCTTGCTCTTCTTGTGTTCTTGATTCGGGTAAGATTTGGCATGAAGGAAAATATTGGATAGTAAGAAGTACTTTTCTTTCTTTTGTTCTTTCAAAATCTTTTGGTCAGAATCTTACTAAAATCAGGCAGATCCACATATAATCTGTTATGGTGACATTGAAGGTTCTGCTATGTTTGCAGTTTTCTATCATAGTGCATAGGATTTTGCAACTCAGTGGAGCGTGTCGCCATTACGGATCATCAAGTAGCTGCACATTCTGCAGCTACTTGATGGTGAGTTTTTGGTTCCATTATCCATTAAGGACATTTTTACCAACTGTTATTGTAAGTCAACCCTCTGCAGGGTCAATGCTGTAAAGACCTGTGGCTACATGTAAATCTGATGCAGAGATTTACTGCTAGAGCTGACATCTTGAATGGGCTTTAAACATCACAATGCAGTAAGTAGTTAATGTTTTAAAATATTATTTTCAGCATTGTTTTTTCAGACATTATTTTTTGCCACGTAATGGGTTTTTAAAATGAATAGCCAGGGTCATCTCCTGCCTCCATTTGTTTATTCTAACCTGACCAATAAGGTTGCAGCTGAGGCTTCCTGTCTGGTCTCTTGACATCCCTGGGTATCATACATCAAAGAACCTCCTGGCAGTGGAATCTTGAAATGAGATGACACCTTCAAAATCCAGCAAACTGGGCTTAGATGACTGGAGGCCAGCCAGGCCCCTTGGCCAGGTCTATAAAACACTGACCCGTTTGGAGGATCGAGTCAGCAGCTTCCTTGCCCAGAGGCACTCTTGGTGAAATTGGGCTGTCAATTGCTTTTAGTAAAGAGTTTGTAGGGGAACAACGTGGAACATTTTCTGGACAAGAAGTCAAAGAGCTGATCTTTGACTTGGCGGCCAATGAACCATCCCTAGAATGTGTATCTACTTTTTTTTTTTATTGCAGACGTGAAAAAGGAAAAAATGGGGCAGGAAGATGCGGACTTTAAATGTTTTTTTTTTTCAGGAGGAAAGTGCTATCAGGATATCCCTAGTTTGTAGCTACTACTGTATACACTTGCAAGGAAATAATCCGATGCTGGCTAGTTCAATTTGGATTTAGCGGTAGAAAAGAAAACCCTGATGTGATTGAGATAAAAGAACATAAGACACACATACGAGTTCTGTAAAAAAAAAAAAAAAATACTACGTTTTAAGAAGTAAAAACGTGTTCAACAATTCAAACAAGGTTTGTATACTTAAGGAAAAAACATTTTAAAAGAGAACGCAGTTATTGCATTGGTTTTTACTGAGTCTAGAGGTGGACGTAAGAATAATTGAAGGGCTTTTATTCGAAAATAATGTGGGAATTGCAATTCACAGGTTTCGGTTCCTAAATATTTTTTTTCCAGCTGGTCAGTGTATTAAATTCCTACTCAGTTGATACAGTACAGGAAAAAAAAAAAACAAACAAAAAAAACTGCTTACCTGTCTGACCCAGAAGTAGCGTCCAGACGACGATCGTCCCTTTCAGGAACAGGTGGTTGTGAATCATTTTGTGCTCTGTTAGAAAAAATAAGTCCAACTTGATCAGAGAGGAAAGCGCAGCAGGGACGATCCGTCAGAGTCTTCTCCGTGAGAAGAGCATGTGTCATCTTCGCAGCTGGGAGGCATATCAGAAAAACTGCACAACTGCTTCTACATCAGAGGGAGACGAGAGTGGGAAAAGTGCTCCGACCAACTACTGTACCGCTGTTCAGCATTGGTAAATGTCTCTTTGGTCACCACTGAAATGTGCTTCTGTTGTGGTTTAAATCTGCTAATTTAACAACTTAAGTATAGGAAAATGTTGTCCAGGCTTGCGTAGGTGCCACATCCAAACCATTGCGCATTTTTACGCACGTTCCCAAGCTGTTATCCTTTTGCTATTTCGAATGATTTTAATCTGGAGAGTGGATCTAACCATTACGGAACATGCGCCTTTATCTGGTAGAACACCTCCGGTAGTCCCTCCTCCTATTTCTCTTCCTTCTCATCTGCCTCTCTTTTCTCTCTCTTCCTCTTTCTCTTTCTCAATATGATTGCCACAAACCTTAGATGTAAAGGCAACTGAAACACCACATTTAAATCTAAGCACATTAGAAAGTGTTAAATTGTAGTTTTATGTCAAATATTTGCACAATTCTTTCAAGCGTTTTTCACTTAAAGAATCAGCTCACTCAGGTCAACTCAACTGGGATATTTCTGTGGAGAGCAGCTAGAGGGCAGACTAAGTGAATAAATATACTTGGATATGTTTAAGTTTTCCCAACGTGAGGATGAACACAGAAGCTGCGTAATACCATTGAATAATGAAAAAATATTTTATTGGAACAAGCATGCATTGTTAAATGAATAACATACTCTTTCTGAGAATCAGGAGAAACAGTTTCACAATTGGTTCTTCCGGGGCGAAACAATTTGAAAGATTAATCAGAGGTAAATTTGAGTTACACCATTTAAAAAATACTAATACGCTTTGACCTAAAAATCATTACATTACATGATTAAAAATCATTACATGATTAATCCTGAAGATAGTCATTCATCCCTATTTTGCAGTCTCTAACAGATTTTCTTTCCAATTTGCCCTGTACTTATTCCCATCAGCTCTTTAGTTTGCCTCTTCTACTGAAGAAACGCACAAATGACCCATGGCTCCTCTAAGTTTCACCAAGAAAACTTGGGTGATCTAATAGCATTTTGTAGAGTCAAATAGCTTGATTTTGGTTTCATCTGACCAGAGCACCTTCTTCAACAAATGTATGCAACATTTTCTAGATTCATACTTGTAAAACAAAAGGAAACAAGTTATATATTTCTTGATTTATTATAAACTTCCACAAAAGTTTTGTGGTTTTTGTTTCTGTAGTTGTAGGCAGGGCGAGAAGTCGAAGTATTTGTAGAAAGGTCGGCAGACCATCACAGGATTTTCCAGCAGGAAAATACAATCTGTCACAAATCTCCTCAACTGGTTTGGGTCCAATTTGGTCTTGGAAAATTGGACCCAATAAACTATCAAGTGAGCGTAGTTTACTTTTTAAATGTTGAAAACATATTTTATGAACAGTCTTCTCCTTCTAAATGTTTATTAAGTCATTATGCTGGCTTTCCTAAAGATTCTTCTAGTTTGCTTTACAAATGTTAAATTTGCTCCACAGATTGTTGCCATTTATTTCATAAACAATTCCTGAATTAAAGATAATATTTAACAAGACTAGCTTTTATGACTTACCCTATGAGGGGTGATTTGTTTAAACCATCATTTCCCAACTTGTAGCAATTTCTTTAGCATTTCTTTTCCTGCTAACAATAGACATTGTTGCATCGCAGTAATAAAAACACACAAAATATCTAGGTCTGTAGGTGTTTGCACATAACAGTTTGCCAACCTTTATTCACATATTTATTATTATGCAACTGGAAACTGACATTTGAACACTTTCGAAACTTTGTTCATCAATTTTCTATTAGTGGATTCTGGCAATGTCTTTCAGCTGCCGTGTAAATGAAACATGAAGGGCTTGGGATGACCTCTCCAACCTGCTGGCAATGTCCGCTGCAACACGAAGCATCTCTTCAAAGACCACAGACTCTTCTCTTACTCTGCGGCAGAATTTGAAAAAAGAAAAGAATAGAAAACAGGTTTCAGGAGGAAAGATAAGAACAGAAGAGGCAAATGAAGGAATGCCTATTGACCTACTGTTCATTTCCCTGGGGGTAAATTATGATTGATGTTTTCATAATGGAAAAGACAGACTCAGAAAATGATAGCTGTGCTGAAACAAAGTGCAACTTGTTTTACATTTTATGATACCTCTGGAGGCTTTAAAAATGATCCAAATCTAACATTAGGTACACAAACAACAGTCAGTCATATTCTATGACATATCATTATCTGTGTGGGATAAATTAAGCTCACCAAATGATTCTTTTAATTGTAGGAGTAAATTGTGAGGCCTGACATATTTAATGTTTTTTTTTTTTTACCTATCAGTTAAATTTTTAACCAAATTTTTGGGGAGAAATTTCTTGCACATTCATCTTGATTAAGCATATCGAGGTTTATAGACAACTGCTTTTGATCAGCACTCTCATAGTTCCACCACAGCATCTCTTTTTGATTAAGCACTGAACTTTAATTAGGCCATTTACAAACACTTTGAATATTTTTAATTTTTAACTCAATAATTAACTAAGTTTGGGAAAAGTGTTGTCTGTCAGACAGACGGTCTCTCCAATGCTTAAAAATGTCTGTCTACAGCAGCAAGATTCATCTGTCCAGTGGGTTTCTACATTAGCCCAAAGCACAATACCTCCACTGATACACATTTTTTGCACTGATATGCTTTGCTTGGTTTATCCTAAACAAGATAGTCAAAACTTTGACACAAATACATGTTTATGGTAAAAATAATAAATAATGTTTGATGACATGCTAAGTCTCCTCTTTTTATCGTTAGTCTGTAACTTTAACCAATACTCACTTCTCCATCCCAGCGAAGCCATCTCCCTCCAGCTGTTTTCTCAAACCTTCTTCAGCTTTCTCTAATTCCTCATTACAGCCTTTATGGTCTTCCTGGATACTGATGATGTTTTCTTTAATTATATCTTCATATTTCTGATCTCCCAGCTCTGCCCCCACAAACTGTTTCAAGTTCTCCACCACCGCCTTGTTGGCGTGTTGAATCGTCCGCAGGTAGTCCAGCTCCTGTCGCCGGGCCTTCTGCTTTTGAGCTGAAGCAGTGGCTGTAGTGCTGAAGTGGACAGAGCACTTATCTGGTTGGGGTTCAAATTGGAGCGAGGGGGGCGCTGATGACGGGGTTAAGAGATGGTTGTTTTTCACACTCGCAGGCTCGTCACCAACAGCCTCCAATGTATCATTGGTGGCCATTAAGCCAGGAAAGATGTCAAAGCCTGAACCCCAGTCGCCATCTCCGCTTTGGCCAAATATCAGGGTTGCCAAGGACATCCAGGCCAAGATGAGCTTCATCCAAAACTGCCACATGGTAGCCTGAGCAGAGAAAGGTGAGTGATTGTGAATTTCATGAAAAGATGTGAAGATTTCTAAGCTTTTTCAAGATACTAATTAGAGGATATGGTTTGGGTTCAAGGTATGCTGTTAAAGCTTAATTTTGCAACTTTCAGATGGACGACCATCTAAACTGCACGAACATCCAGCATGCGGAGGAGACGCAAGTGTGACGTTTGTTCATTTCAAGTAGGTAATGGGACTTTTGAAAAGCTCTGTAAATAAGATGAATTTATGGCTGGAAGCAACTTGAAAATATAAAGTAGAGTACTTGTTCACAATCACTGGCTCTGATGTTTTGGTTGTTTTTTTCAGCTGTCACTTTTAAGCGCTCTACACTTTACATGTGTTCCATCAGCAGAGCTCGTACTCCAATTTACATGTTTTCAGTTCAACTTTTTGTATCTTCAGCTCTGTGCAAATGGCAATATTGTTTGTTCAAAATCACTTTCTCAAGACGTTATGATACTGAAATATTTCCAGAAATGTTCGTCTTATTTATATTCTTTTCCACAAATCAGCTGAGAATTACATGTGGCTGTGACTCCTCTCTAATACTGACAAGGTTCATAAATCTGACTCTCTGAATGTCACACTGCATATTTTAGCAGCAATCATATTTTTCTATGTAAAATTTATCAGGCAACCTGTTTTCGGTTGAACTTTTGTTAAATGCCACATGCAGATTATAAAATAATATATACACAGTGTGTCTTATTTTGCTACATACAGGTTGCTGCTATCTGAGTGACTTCTATTTAATAGAAAGACTTGCTTTACTGTAGAGACTTTTACTACGGGTAAGTGAATCTATCCATCTACCAATTAAATTCAGTTTACTATACAAGTAATTTTATCTGCACAAACAAATTTTCTTTCTTTTTGTTTGAGATCTCTAAATGTGCAGAGCTGGTAGAGGAATATCACAAAATCCTTCCGGCTTTCACTGCAGCAGAGGGTTAAGCTACAGGGTCGATTTGAACTAAATACAACAAATGCAACAATTTTCCTCTCTCTCTACAACTGCACACTATTTTAATCAATAATATAAAGTCTCATTGTCTATACTCGCCTATACCTACATGGTCACATGTGCCTATCTACAATAGTCTCTGCCTTAGAGGCATGGATACAACCTGGACATGCAGTCAGTCCATCGCATGGTACCCCAAAGGCACAGGACAAACAACCACAAACACACACTTGTTGCTAAGCGCATTTGACCTATATATTTGGACTATGGGAACAAGCCAGAGTACCCATAGAGAACTGCCGCATGCATGGCCAGAAAATGCAAACTCCATTGAGAAAGATCTGGAATGAAGACAAGTTTCTTTTTTCTGCAAGGCAGCAGTTTTAACAACTGGGCCACCATGCAGCCCCTTCAAAATATGTGCATGAAATCTCAAATGCATTTTGGAAACCTCAGAATATTACAATTTTACTGTAAATGGATGCGACAGCAGTTATTGTGTCTCTCTATTTCTGTTGTGAGAAGTAAAATAGGCTAAATTTAGTCTTTCAGTGGATTTATAGGATTGTTATATAAAACGCTATTGCACAAAACTGTGCCGCCTGAGCTGTGGAGTAGTAATAAGCTTTTCACATTCTGTGGCTAGACTATGTGGTGACTTGTGTCACGCCAAGGCTGTGAAAGCTGAAACTTCTCCTTACAGTAGAGTTTCTGTTATTTCCAGTGGTTTTCTAAGGATCTTTCTTGTGAATGTGAATTCAGGAAGTCCTTTTTTGTATTTCTGGGTACAAAAAGAAACAATCCGGTTTTTTTTGTTTTTTTTTTTCAAACTATAGTTTTTGATTAACTTATGTGGCTATCTAGGTTTCTCACTTCAGCATCTGGAAATGGAAAATATTTAAAGGCATCCCCCATAAACTGCATAACAGGGATCTTTCTGCTGTCAGATCGCATTCGGATTTGGCTCAAAACTTGTTAAACTTCTCAAAGCTGAGAGGAAAGTCTGGTTAGTTATTATCTATCAGTACTTGTTCTGAAATCTGCTGAAACAAACATAATAAAATTGAGGGCTTATTTTAAGACAACTTGTGGTGTGGAAAGACACCCAGTCACCCATAAAACAACCGAGGGTTCAGTCTGCGTTTAAATGGCAACTTCAATTAAGTTGCAGTGGTTTTTGTAGAAATATGCTCAAATAGGATTACTTTGGGACAATGAGGTATATATCCTGGTATCAGAGTTATGCTTTTTTGCGTATGTATATGGTTACAGTTGGGATGACCTGACATGTAAAATAAAGGCAGATTTAATGAGTTTTCCAGATGTGTTCCAAGTCGATCACAGCATGTGTTACATCTGCTGCTTCATTTGCTTCATTCAGTCTGCATATACTTTGTTATTTTGAGCATTAAAACCAATTAGCCGACTACAGACCGAAAAATGGCACATTTATTTATAAATTAAATGGGAAACCTGTCACAAAGTGGGAGCACTTTATGTCCCCTAACTATGGTGATGCAAAAACTTTTTATTGCTACCAACTTTGACCACGCTTGTTTCAGCACCACTAAAACAAATCCCTGTTGGTCCACCGTGATAACACTGGTCTTATGACTGAAAGTAATAAGATAAAAAATGTAATTTGTCTGTTTAGAAAAGACGTGAATTTGTTTTGCTAACGCCCTGCACATTCCTCAGTGTATCACAGACTTGCAGCAACAGTGGTCTTTCTCATTGAAAAATGCCTTGAAAGTTAAGATGCAGACGGTTAGGTACAAACTGTGCTTGTGTTGGACTGCAGTATGTAGTCACATTTTTCTTGGCTTCACTGCAAAGGATTCGTCACAGGGAAGTGACTTTTATGGGCTGACTTTTCTCTTGGCTTAAAGCGTTTCAACAAAGGGAAAGCAATGAGTTTGCCAAACCCTTTAATGCTTCACCTAAATCTTTATATACAACACTGAGCAAGTCTGATTAAGTGTTTAAATCCCATAATAGAACTAGAAATAGAAAAGTTTGTTCTAAAAAATGTAAACATTGTTCAAGTTGTATAAAAAAGATGCAAATCTTTTTCTTCTCACCAACTTTTAGTGTCAGAGTTAGCTCCCTTAGCCAGGAATCAATTCAACTTGAGACATTTTAGCTGTTTTTTCAAGTATTTTGAAGTTAAGAGGTTCCCTTTAGTGACCCTTTCACAAGCTTCCCACATTGCGCTTTTGTAACTGAATGAGGTTTGTTGGTTACCTTTAAAGTTAGGATGATTTTTTCAGGTTTGTAAGCATCTTAATTTTTTTTTTCATACAAAAAAAAAACTGATTTTCTTCATACAAATCAGTTTGGTTGTTATGGCCAAACTCTTGAATTTTAGCTTTAACAGACCGCAGGACATATCTTCAAAAATTAAGGCCTCTGTTCATTTTTCAACTTTTTTTTCTGCTTTTTATCTTGATTTTTGAGGATTTTTTTTTCTCTTGCAGAGAAGCTCTTCGGCATGGTTCTGTACAGGTCTTGATTCACTGTGGACAATGGGACTCTCTTACCTGGTCCACCAAGCACTGGTACACGTTTTGTAGGGTTAGTTTCAAATACTGTGTGTGAAAATCTGGTTTAAAACCCTGAATGCAGCGAAATAGACATATCTCTTTTCTGAAAACAAGGCATCAATATGAAATGATTCTGTAATTTGCAGAAATGCTTTTGGTGAGTCTCCTTTTATTAATCCCTGAAATGTAGATGTGGATGCTCTTGGCTGCACATATCCTTCTCTTTCAGTCCAGGTTTAGGAGCAAATCTGAGCGTTTGTTGGGTGGACGCCATTCAGCTTCATGGGCCCCCCTGTCAAAGCTTGACCAGGTGTGTTTTACAGCTGTCAAAATACACTTACGTCAGCGGCACCATGACAAGAAAGGCTCTGGTAGCAAGGCGGTGCCAAAAAGAAGTTGATAGTTTTTTCTGCTTAACACAAATAGGAGTGAATGGGTTTAAATGTTAAATAGCAAAAGAAAGACCAATGTTACATAAACTTGTAAACATATAATATGTTTAACATCTTCATGGTCTGGTCAAGTCATGCATACATATTTCTCTGTTTTCAGTAAAAATATTTTTTAATTTCTCCTTTAGAATACGAGGACAAAATTCTTAAAGGAAAGATATGAATTTTCTTTATATCTGATAAAAAATGCCTAAAGTTGGATTAGGTTCTTTGCTTGTCTCTACAGCAACTACATTAGGGAATAGCTAATGTATTTGTGTAAGATTAATTGCTGTCCTAAAGACCTTTTTCTTAGTTCAGCTCTCATCTGGAGTTGCATTTCCTCATAATTTTTTTGGTTGTCTTAAGTTTGAAAACACTGATGTTTTCTAACCCCATCAAACTTGTTCTAGGACAAATAAACCAGAAATACATTATTACCGGTACTTAAAATTGGAAATTAAAGCTTATTGCGATCCAAATTGTATGTTAGTGATATGGTACCTTATTTCTCCCGGTTATTTATTAATAAACATCAACATGTGTCTCCAGAAAATGCATTTACTTTAACATCTTATAAGTTTGTGTAAATGATGTAAGCCTCTTAAACTTAGCTGAAGAATGTGTGAGGGAAAAACCTGAGTGTACTCATAAAGTATCATTCAGTCCATACATCAGACTTACCTACCTCCAGTAATTTTTGCACCTCTGGATTCTTCCACTTCTGCTCTTTTAGTCCACTGGATCCACTCAGAACTTCAAGAGTACCATTTACAAGCAGAAAGAAGAAGTAACACAGCTCTTCCCTTCATGTCAGAGAAAGAAAAATGCAGACACACGCAAACGCAATTAGAGTAAGTCTGGAGAGTCTGGTCGACTGTGTGCCTCTGCATGTCTGCTGGGAGGAGTTTTATAAGGAAGGGGAATGTTTTCAAAAAAGGCTAAAACTGAGTTATTTCTTTTTCTCTGCGATGGGTACAGAGACTGGAAGTAGGGAGGGGAAAGAATGGGCTTAATTTACTTCACATATGGGGATTATGGAAAGTAGGCATGTGGGCTTGATAGCACAATGGAAACTTCTAGAGATCTGCATAATAAATTTTCATCGTGTTTTTCCTTAAACCCATGCTAATTATGTGCAGGTCTGAGTTTCTTGTGGCATATTCAAAAGTCTTACTTTCTCTTGCAAATTATATCTCTTCATAACTCCAGTCCAAAAACTTTTCTGTTCATGTTAACAGAAAAAAAAAAGCTTTTGTGGCTCTTTCATATGACGTAGCATAAAAATCTAAGTGCCATCAGGGCAGAAAAGATTACAAAGCTATGTTAGGGTTGGAATGACAGACTTTATAAAAGAAATATAAAACAATATCAATTTGATTGGTATTGTCGACTTAGAAATTCCCTAAAACATCCATCTTCTTCTGCCTATCTGCGACTGGATTGTAAGGATTAGTTCCATAAACGAAACCCAGAAATCTTAATTTATTGGGAATCCCAAGGCATTCACAGGTTAGAAGAACTACATAGTCCCTCCAGCTAAAGTGCTGGGTCTGCCTCAGGGTTACCCACCAGTGGGACGTGGGCAGAAAACCACTAAAGTGAGGCTCTCTGGGGGCTTCCTGATTCAACATGAACCATTTCATCTGACACCTTGGAGGAGCAGCAAGTACATTAAACTCCACCCAGATGAGCTCCTCATCTTACCTCTAAGGTTGTCCAACCATTCCAAGGAAGAAATTGATCTGAACTGTTTGTGTCTAGAGCCTTGTCCTTTCAATTATGATCAATATCTAAAGGCTGGACTGGTAGCTCAAGATCTTTATTTTTTTTACTTGGTGCATTCATCTCTATAGACTAGCCTGAAGCAGCAGTTAGATTTATTTTTATTTGAAAATAAATGCACCAAATAAAGCAAATAAAGGAAGATCTCAAATTATTTTAAAGCTTTTCATACACCTACTTTACTTGGGGCATCAACACGAGTGTGGGGTGCTGTTTGTGAGATAGAAAGAGATGAATTCAGGGTTTAGTTCTGTTAAAGAATTAAAGTATCTTGAATCTGAATCACAACTGGTATAAAGCAGGAAGAATACTGGAGTCGTGTCTGTTTCAAACAGTAAAAGTCTAATTTCAGCTTTGATAGTGAGCTCTGGGAAGTGACCAAAAGGAATGGGATTTGGAGTAAAACCATAATTAATCTCAGAAGAGTGGCTATAAGCTCATCCTACAAGAAAGGCAGGAAAGCTTATCAGTTTAGAAAATGTTTTATGTTAGTTTGCTCCTCGGTAATAAAATGGTTCCATTAACTTTTTTCCATCTTTGTTTCTCTTTTCTAAATTGATTCTATCACATAGGTAGATGGCCTTTTGGTGAATTTCCATATGTGCAGCTATTCACTTGTCATTTCATTGAAATAACACAAAATGTAGCAGCTACTTTTAACAGCATAGGGAAGATTTGCTGCTGTGCCTCTGAAATACATGAAGATCGATGTGCAGAATCAATCATCCCATTAAACCAGCATTCAATACTTGAATTTCTGTAGCAGTTTTATGGTAAATATGCCAGCATGTATTACAAATTTAAGGTGAGGATGACTTGAGAGGCAGATTCCTGTTTTTAATTTGCACATTTACCAGGACACATTTGCTCTGCAAAAAGGTTGCGTTAATGAAATATGAACACATGTTTTCATGATCTTCAGCCTTTTGGATTATATATGGATGCTCAAGTGTGAACATGTATGTGTTCATATGTATGCGTGTATGCATTTGTGCGAGTGTTTGTTAGTTTATCACCTGGAGTTGCAAAACTGTTTTAGTGGAGAGGAGAGTAGAAACCCTGCGCCGCTCAGCTGCTTCTGTCGCAGACGCAGGTTGACAGATACCAGGCATCCACACAAAGCAGCCATGCAGCTGAAACAGAGGCAGGTACGTAGAACGTTTTTTGTTGGCAGCTTATAAAAATATCTTATTTTTTGTTTTATGATTAGGGGGCCTTGTGTTTTTTTGTGGGAGATTTCCACCTTGCACTTCAAAACTAGACCATTTTGCAACCTTCTGTTAAATAAAAAACATGAAGTTATGTCCATGTGAAGGAAAGGAGTTTTAACTTATGATTTTCCACTGATTAATTTTTTCAAATAAGAAATTAAATGGATTAATGTCAGATTTTATAGTCTCTTCTTTTGGAGAATTTTGAAAGAAATGACTTACATTGAGGTTAATATACCTTTAAATAATTCGGGAAAGCCTATACATTTTAGTGTCATGGCTTCCTAAGCTTTTGGAATATTATGGCTGTGTCCTTGTGTAACTTTATGAAAAAGGTTAAGAGAAATGTAATCTTTTTCATAAAGTCAAATGAACATGCTGAGCTGATCTGGTCAAATAACGATAATTATGCAAATATAAACTGCATGTCTAGATATCATACTCTTTGCATTTGTAATGTATGAAATGTATGCATCAGAAGCCATAGTGAAGATGCTGCCTAATATTATTGTACAGATTTGGGCTGAAGGGCCACTCAGTGAGTAAGAAGCCATTATTTCCAAAGCAACATTAAAAGTCAGATTCCAGTTAACAAATAAGCTCATGGACAAAGACCTTGATGTTTGGAGAATGTTATCTGACAATATTACATTTGGAGGACAAAGAAGGAGACTAGCAAGCCTGGTAACACTATCCTAACGGTAAAGTTGAGGGTTGTGTGGGTATTTTTATGCAGGAGGGAGTGTTGCACTTCACAAAACAGATGGTGTCACAGGGAAATGGCATCTCTAGACATCAGCCAGGGTTTTGGGAGAATTCCAGCGAGAAGCTTGGGGAAGGATCCTCAAAATGCTTGACCTAAGTCAATTATTTAAAATTCTACCAATAAAAATTGTACAATTTAGAGATAGTTGGAAATGATAGCCTCTCTCCTTCTTTAGAGATTAAGCAAATAGAAATAACTTTGATAATACAAACTGGCCATATGTCTCAGGTCAGATATATATAAAAAAAAAAAGTAAATACAGCATGTGACATAAACTCAGCTTCACCAGACATAAACTAAACATTACACTGACATGCCTTTCTTTCTGTTGAACTACACATACACTTGGTTATTGTTTACGAAACATCAAAAATAAATCCTAACCCACCACCTAATCCTCACTCTGCAGGAGACCAGATGTTCTTTGTCAAACATCAGACTATTAAATGTCCTCAGCCGTCTGTAGACCTCCATGTACCAGGTCCAAGATATTTTACTCAAGACATAATGAGGGCAACGCATGGAGGAGATGGAGTATTTGTCTTCACTGCAACATGTATTTTTTAAGTGACTCAAAAATCATTTCAACTTCTGATAAGTGATACGTATTGGCAGTGAAATGAAGAGCTTTGATTATATTTGTAGGGAAATGACATCACAGTCATTTATATACATTACAAAAACAGTGACTGTGAATATATCAACCAAGAGAACATGAGAGCTTTTTTCTAATTGACGAGCACCTTGTGCACCCTCAGGGCTGCTCTTAACCAAGGCAAGGACTCCGTCATCTTCCAACCTTCTTATCCACAGCAGTGTGCGCGAGCAATGAATGCTGCACTGTGCTGGGGCTGATAAACTCTACAAATCCGCTCTGGGACCCAAACACAGTTTAGGCTTTTCTCAGTGCCCAGAACCAGGCTGCTTTGCCCATTTGTCCCATGTTTTCCTTCAACTGCACAGATTGCTCAGCTTTGTGACTAACAGGCAGGAAATTGTGATAATATTGAGCTCTAAAATTTATAACATGTCAAAGTCTGTGTTGTAATTAATAAATCTTCCACTGGAGGTGTCATGTGAAATTTTAAGAGTGGCTTGTAAATCACTGTGGCTCAAGGTGACCTTAAATAACTAGCACCTATAAAGAGCTGCTGGTGAAATGTCATTTAAACAACAGCATAAATCACATGCACATACTTGAATGACATGCCTGAATTTTCCTTATTTGGTCATGCATATGCTAAAAAATATAGCTGTGATAAATTTATTTTGATGACTAAACTGCATTCAAAATTAACATTTTAAATAATGAAAGTAAAATGCTTTTTGAAACAAAATGAAAATTAGTTGTAGGTCGCAAAAAATGTGAATGCTGCATAAAAGTGCGCTATTTCTTACTAATCATCTCAGAAAGTGAAACTCATATGTTATCACACACAGTTATATATTCCAGGCCTTTTTTTCTTGGAATTTTGATGAAAAATGCTTATAGAAAATTCCATTTCAAAAATTCTAATTTTTTGAGACTCAGTTCCATTAAGGGGTCTCAAACTCCAGTCCTCAAGGGCCAGTGTCCTGCAAAGTTTAGATGTGCCTCTGCTGCACCACACCTGAATAGAATAATTAGGTCATTAGCAAGGCTCTGGAGAACTGATCTACACAAGGAGGAGGTAATTCAGCCACTTCACTCCAGTGTTTGACACCTGTGCATTAGGGTATAACCATGAGTCACATTAGGGTGTGACTCACATTGTCACACCCTAATCATCACATTAACTCAAAACACCTGTAAAAGTTCCCTGAAACTACAAACCGTCTCTCATTCTGGGGCAGTAGGCTACACAACCATGGGGAAGACTTTTATCTATTGTTATTTTAAACTATAAATCTTATCAGGCAGGTATTTACAGAGAACAGAACTATTTGACTATTATTTTCCTAATAATATTTCTGAGGCTTGGTCATTTTGACCAAGCCTCAGAAATATTTGCTCAAAGCTGCTATTATTAACAGATTTATAATGTGAACTTGGCAGAGGTGAGGCATCATTGCCTTTGTTCATGTTGATGTTTAGCTGTCTAAAAAGCATTTCTGGTGACTAATTTTAATACACGTGCATTCTACCTATGCACTCATTTCCAACAAATGTAATGCCTGTTGTACTCACACTCCACATCGTTCCAAATGTTTTGTCTCCATGGATTTCTTCTAATACAACATTTATGCTGGTGTGTTAGATCATATTGTGTAATGCATTCCACCTATGTTTTCATATCCTCTTGTCACTGCTTTTTGACAGTTTTGTGAAGGAATATTTTTATTAACAGACCCGAAAGATCAGAGTTAGTGTGACACATTTTCAGAATGGGATTACGTCGCCAGAGTGTTCTCAAATAACCACACAAGCGGACAGGATGGGTTGTATTTTACGCAGATTTGCGTTTTATCAGTTCCAATAAAAATCACAATGTCATTCACTACCTTTGCATGCAACTGTTATATGTCATTACCCCATAAACACAAATTTTAATTTTATATTTATGAGGAAAATCAATAAAGGTGAAAGTGTCCGACAGTACTATTGACTTTTAAAGATTCTGACAACTTAAAGCCGATTAAGTGGGAACTGATATCCTTTTTGTTGCAGAGGTTCTGCAGTTCAGCTGAGTGGGGGAAAAAAAAAAAACACTCCAACCAGACTGCCTTTGATATGTGTTTCACAATAAATGCCATCCCTGTAAAAGGAAGCCCAGACCTCCCTCCAGGCCTCGCTAAACAAGTCAAAGAGCAGGAAATGAGCGAGCCTACGGATACAGAGAACACTGATCAATCAGACTGACACTGATTTGGACCAATTGACATCTGAGTGTCTGCACACTCTGCATCAAAGGCAATGTTCCTAAACATCCCAGCTCACTTTACTCATGTGTAATGTAATTAACTATCCCAGGATAAATAGAAGATAAGTGGCAAGAAGGCGGGCCAAAATTTAATCAGGCAAACATAATTAGTCAGTTTGTATGCTTCCTGGAGACCATGAGGACAGAGGAGATGACTAGATAATGGAAGCCACTGCTCGATGCCATCCTCTTGACGCTACGCTGCCACCCATCAGAAAGACGGTTAAATGAAGTGACCCCAGAATTTAATGATGCATATAAAAAATATTTTATGGTTGTACTGAAAGAAGACTTGTAAGCGCTTTCTCTTTTTAAAGTCAGAAAAATGTTGTTTTTGTCACCACATCCTATCAATTATGACTTACTATATCATGCCACCTTTTTATTAGTTTTTGGTACTTTCTGCCAATTTTCTAATTGTCTTATTGTTTTTCCCAAACTTATTTTTATTATCTGTTTTATCATGTATTTACCTGGAATGTTGTGATTGCTGTGAATCACTTTGGTCAGCTGAGGTTCTTTTAAATGTGCTTTATAAATAAACTTTTACTTGACTTGACATCACATTTAATTAAAACAAGGATTCCAAAATTAGGCATGATGTTTGCACTTTGTATGTGAAGTTGTTTTTCATGATGATGATGATGCTGAAAGGAAATGTTAGCATCAAAGACAATATTTTATAGCATTTCGTAATACGCTTTTGGTCAGGGTGGTTTGTTTAAGAGGACCGCTTCTGTAATTAGTCGATATAAGCATAATCTTTACTATGTGATTTCTTGTTTTGGAGTCATTTTAAAAAGCAGATGACTTATAAAAGATAAAAAGCCTGCAGGGACAATTCAGGCTATATGCTTCTTCTTTAGAAGCAAGTGTTTTAGAAACCACTGTGAGAAGTCATCTTAAATGTGTCTCTATGCCATCATATGTAATAGGGAAGGAGAGGGTGAGAATCAAGACACCAGCTGTGCCCTCATTCTGGGAGAAACTCTTAATCAATACCAAACAGCCCCAAAAAAGTCTTGTTGAAAATGACGATGGCCAGGGTCACATACATCCAGTCGGTCCGAGGTGTGAAATTGAACACTGAGACTCCAGGCGTGTCGGGGGGCTTCTGTGGATTCTGACAAAATCAAAAGGTATTTCTTTTGCTCTTCTAGTTCAGTATATTTTGACTCGATGTTTGCAAGAAGAAAAAAAGACATTTCTTTCCTTTAAACTTCAAAAGTAACATTCAAAGTACAGTTTGGCAGATAAAAAGGAGAAAAGAAGAAAAAAAAATCACTCAAAATTCAAGTTTTCCGACATCAGTTTTTTTTTTTTTTTCATGTATTTTCAAAGAGGGGCCTTTCTCAACTGCATGTGCCATTGGCATTCGGATCACACCAACTAAATGTATTCAAGACAGCCCTCTAAAGAAATCAGGCTGTCCTTCAGGCTCTCGTCAAATCTACCTTAATAATGGGATTTTCACCCATCGCATTCAAACTCGCAGGGGACTAATGTGGAAGAATAATATTTCCTGTATAAGGTGCGAGCGGGTCCAAAATTGAATTTAAAATGTTAGAATTGGCTGACGAAAAGCTGGCTTTGCTGTGTGTAGTGGTCAGGAAATCGTGTTGCTCACAGGAAGCTGGATTTCCCACACACTCATACACCATCCGAGTCCAGCTAAGACGTGAAGCGTGGTCTCACTAGAACTGTAAACTGCTTGCTGTAAATGGCCTGCTGTTGAACTCTTATAGTGCTAATATGCAAGTGCATGCTGGGTCTGGAATTTCCTATGTTTTGGGTTCCTTCTCCTTATTTCCTTTGGCTGCCCTGTTCTTTTACCTTTATCCATGTGCACACTGACAACCTCGCAATCATTACTGATACAGATTTTATAAAACCAGTCAGTTGGATTTGCACTGTGACCGGATTAGCACATGGACTCAGGCCATGTTCTGCAACATTGCATACAATTTATGTGATGTATTTAATTGAGACGCCAGATCTCCATAGGTGTTTAGCTCTGTTTGTTTTTTAAAATCTGAATTAAACAAGAAAAGATTATTCGTATTTCAAACGGTAAATCATCTCTATTCTGTCAAAACCCACCAATGTGAATGTGAATAAGTTCAAGAGGTGCGAATGTTTTTGCAAAGATTTGATTTATTTACTTGATTTAATTTTTTTCTTCTGAAAAAGACAATTCAATCCAAAAATGCCAGAAGATTATTTTTCCATCGAGCCAATGATGAAAAGAAAAACAAGTGTGCAAATTTTGTACAGGCTGCATTTTGTATCGATTTGATTCAGTCAAATTGATTCCAACTATGAAATCTCTTCATGAGAGTGGTGTGTAGAACAGCAACCCTAATATTAAAGCTTAACAGTCTCATTTAACACAGTGCAATCTTATTTTTATTCAACTGAAAAGTCAAATTAGCTTTGTGTGTTTGTGAAAAGTTATATGAATTGGGGAGTTACTTAACATAAGGTGACACATTCATTTCCCCTCTTCCCACAGATTGCTCCACTGTTTCTGCTACAATTTGACTTCCTCTGCCTGTAAACCAATTTTATATGAACAACTGGTTCCAGCACTGGTGTAGCACTCAACTGGTTCCCTGACAGCAGTGAAGATAGTGTAAGCCTTTAGCCATTGCGTTGTTTCACCCAGGCATATCTATTCTCTCAAACATTAAAACAAACAAATACAAAATCTTAAAACTACCACTGTAAAGATTATAACTGTCATTTTTTTCATTTTAATGTGGAGATTTAGAAATGGGAACTAAAACCTTTGTGTGTGACTTTGTGAAAATTGCAATCCAGTTGTGCCTCAAGCAGAGATATTTAATCTAATTTCAGTGTCGTGACTTGATGCAGCTACACTATCCACTGGAGGCTGTGATCATTTCTGAGGACCAACAGCAAAATGTCATTGACAAAACATGAATAACCAGAGGTGAAGCATTAATGATCTACGATCACAAATAATCATTTGTACTCTCCTATTTGAGCTTTCTTTGCCAGAAAATAACTCTTTGCAAAACCAACTTTAAAGACTTAACTTGTCTTATGGTAAATTTAAATTTTAATATTTATCATGTGACATACTGTAATACCTATCACCACATGAGATCTCAGTAAACCCTGTCACTGACTTAACTGTGCAGATTTTACAGGTCGCCCTATTCAAGGATAGTTTCTTTTTTTCTACATTTTTCAATCTCTATCAAAAGTGGACAAAAAAGTTTTGGTTACAGAGTCTATTTTTTTTTTTTCTGATCTGTATGTTTCTATTTACATTTTTCTTTTCATAGAAAAAAAAAGCTATGTGAAAGGAATTAAATAAAAATAATAATTATACCGTGGTCCAAAACATTTTTCCCCTTTGCTCTTATTCATTACTGTTTTGTGACGGACCAAAGCCAAGGGCCATGCTTAGGACAATGCTGTCTTGTTCCTCTCACATTACTGTGCTTCGTTACAAAACGAGCTGATGCCACGGCTTTAGTCAGGGTCAAACACAGCTGTCCGTCTCTGCATCTCAAATTTCATGTTGACTGCAAGCACCTATGATTTTGCTCCCACAATGAGTCAGTGCTGGTGGACAGCTGGTGGACAGAACGAATCCCTTTGCCAAAATTTCATCCCATTTGCTGGCTGTGATTTTAGCTTTGGATCAATGCTTTCTGCTTCCTGTCTCAGTTTTAATGGCAGAATGATTCAATAAGTCTACATCACTCAAATCTCAGAGGTAATTGAAAATAAACAGGAAATCAATCTTTCAGTTTCTGTTCTCTCTCATGTTGTATTTATTGGTCTGCTAAGACTTCACAAGTAACGTTTTGATAATTGTTAAGAGCTTTCTCTTTACATTTCCCCCCAGTGGTAAATTACAGCCACTAATGGCTCCAGATGGACACTCAGTGCCTGAGACCCTCCTTGCTATTAAAGTAATTACAGTAACAAAGAGTACTAAAAAACTTTAACCTACAAAATGTAATTTGCTACATTAACTCATCTTAAATATAATTTAAGTAAGTAGATGGAGTAACTTTTTACTCTGATTCCATGCTACGTTTTGTCCATACACCTATTCTTGAATTTAGTAATGATTTTTATAGAAGTTGAAATACAATCACTGAACTAGACAAACAGCACAAACCAGATATTTTTCTGAATATTCAACACATTCAGAAGTCTTGCAGCTCAATAACTGCTTGATAAATATTTTGAGGAAAAAGAAATGTCAAGCATTTTTAAACTCAATAATAAAGCCTCCTGGATTCCCGCCTACACATTGACTGTGATTTTTTCTGTTTGGACTTTGTCTAGTTTCTCTATGTCTGTGTGTGCTTTATCTGGCTGCTGCAGGTCCCACTCAGTGGAGTGACACTACAGAGCCACAGTGCAAAGGTGAGATAGGCTAACCGTTGATTTGAAATTAGCCCCAAGTATCAATGTGAGAGTCGCTGGTTTCTCCTCTGTCTGTGTTAGTTAATTATTAAGCTATTTATCAGAACTGGCTCATTGATCAGCTTGTAGCATATTTTGGTAATATTATGACAGATGTGACAGTCATTTAAGAGGAAACAAGCAAGACTGTTTTCAGCGGCATGTGTGAAATATTTCATTGTCACAGATTTATCAAGTTAGAACTGAACTGGCTCACACACATTTATGACAAATGTATAACATTGAAACTGATTAGTTAGTCTGTCTTAAAAAATTCTTAACCAGCTACTAGCCTGGTAAAAACATTGCAGTAGTGATAAATGTTTTCTTTTGTTTAGAACCGCAGAGCTCAAATAACAGTGGCTCCAGCCCAGAACTCTTGCTTGTGAATGACGGCGTTAATATCTTCACTGTTTGTCATTAATACAGATTATTCCTGATGATCCCAAAGGTTGTACACACATGCAGGCATTTTCCACAACAAAAGTTTCAAGGCTGTTTCAAAGGCTGCATAGTCTTTGTTTTACATGCTTTAAAGGGCTTAAGACAGAGTAAGAAACTGAGGCACTGCTGGACATTTTAATGCAGTTCTCTTTGGGCTCAGCATGTAATCAATTTTCACAGAGTACAAGAAGTGAAATCCAGAGACGCTGAGACACTCCTACTGAGTGGTATGTCAGCGGGCTGCTTGCACCAAACCAATGGGAAACGGAAATCATGTAATCTAACATGTTTGGATGTTTGAATATAGACTCCGGTGGGTGAACCAAACAGGAACCAGGTTGTTGAAGCAAACTACATTTTATTGAAAAGGTTTGAATATTAAACAGATACAGCTGTCAGAACCATATGCTCAGTTTGTTGTTTGGGACTTGGTCTGAAGGAGAGAAGAGGTACAGAGATAAAAAGAAGGGGGAAAAGAGAAAGATTGTTTGTTGCAGGAGGAGCGGTTACAAATCTGTGGAGGCATGGATCCAAGGGAGCCTGAGTGTGGTAAAAGTTTAATTGTGTTGGTTACTTGATGGTTATTTACATTGAGGTGATGTTTATTGATCGCCAGATGGTGTACAGTTGAAGGGCAGACAGACACATAAATTGAGATGAGTTGGAAATATACCTGCCCAGATAAAGGAAGGTTTACTTTTATGGCAATACAATGTAAAGGACAAAACTATGTTTTAAAGGTTAAATCAATTCAAAGAAATACACTATTGAAATGTTTTTCCTGATTTTGTGGTTAAATTTAAAGTCATTGGGTAGCTATGTTTGGGATTCTTGTGGCCTACTCTTCATAAAATTTGTTTAAAAAAAAAACTAAAAAAACTTTTGTGCCTCTTAGTTTACTCTGGCAAAGAAAGATTAGTGTGGATTGTCACAATAAAAGAAGATTCAGTGCCTTCACACAACATTTTCCGAAATAATTTCTTTAATGTTTTTCCTTCTAATTTTTTATTTCTTTTGATAAGGTTGCTTTTAAGAACTGTGGCAAAACGATTCCCTTTTTCCCCTCTACTAATGCCAAATGAGCCTGTTCAGAAATCCGTCTGCTGCTGGAGTGCTGCAGCTGTGCGGCGTAGTGAAGTGGTGCTTCCTTCAGTCCGCCTGCAGGAATTCATTATCTTGAAAGCAAGCGTGGCAAAGACCATGGGCAGGTGGTGTGGGTAATTTCACATTTCTCCTGTGCCCTGTGAGCCGAGGATGCCACTTTGCGTTATCTATCTGTAGTGAAACAGCACATTGGCAAGGTCTGTTCAGCTGTCAGTCTGGCTGAAATGAGCCGGTGTTGATTAGACGAGGAGCTGAAATCCCCCACAGAAACCTCTTTTCACTTTTTAACTTTTACAACTGACAGACTGCAACTTCCAGGAAATACTTTACTTAGCAGTCTACTCCCTAAAAAAATTACAACCAAAAGCATTCCCAAGATTGGAAAAAAAAAAGAAGGTACAGACACTATCAGAACTTCTTCTGCTGAACATGAACACATCAAATGTGACCACACCTGCATGTACCCTCACACGGAAATCTCAGTGGGAAGAACACGGGCATTTGGAAAAATGTGAAGCGATCTAAGCCGTATTGATTTGATTGCTCAGCGCACTGAGTCTAACTGGGGTCATTGCACAATAGCCAGACTGGAGGCTTCACCGCTGCTTTGTGTGTGTACTGCTGCAAACGAGAGATAAACTCAGACCACTGGGCAGTGCAGGCGTACACTGGAGCAGAAGTGTTGGAAAGTTTAACACAAGGTCACAACATCGGCAGCAGCACGCCACGATTGTTTGAAGCGACAACCCAAAAGATAAAACTCCTTTTTTATCAGAAATGTTTTAGTGTTTGGCACTACTGTCACAACTCTCTAAGCTTTGGAAGGGGAATTATAGGCATTGTGATGCAGGTCCCACAGATCTTGTAAACAATAAGAAATTCTTCATAATCTGTCTCAACATGCTATAAAAACTGAATTAAACATTCAAGTGTAAAAAACTCAGTTTTAACAATTTTTTAGGGTTTGTATTTCATCAAAAATATCTCCTCATCTTTGCTGTACTGGAAAACATCTATATTTGTTTTGGGGAATATTTGTGTCAATCGGATCCACAACTTAATAATGTCCTCTGAAATTGTTGTGTTTTAAACATGTTTTGTTTTGTTCTGTTTTGGAGGAACAAGCATAATTCTTACACTGAAACTTTCCATGCAGGGAAGCTGTGCAGCTCACCAAACTCAAAGAGCAGCAAGTACAAATCTGAAAGCATTTTCACAGACATATGAGTCAAGAATATGATCCTGCTGTCATGTCTCAGTGAAACACAATGCTGCATTCTCGATACTCTGGATAGGTCCTTGTTAGGGCTTGGAGTTCACCCAATTTCTTTCCAAATATCTCACATTTCCCATCATGATGGAGGAAATGGTTTGAAAATGTTTCTGCTCTGGATCTGTGACACCTCCTTCCCAATTCATCTTGGATTTAAAGACGTATTTGAGGCAATGCTTCAACTTTTGAGATGTTAATTAGATGCTCTGAGTTAAAGAAAATAAAACAATTTTATTTCAGTTGCACAGCATCCAAAACCAGAGGAAATTGTACACTTAAAGTTTCAGGCAGAAAATTTAGGATAAAAGTTTCTAAAAAGTGTTAATCAGATTGAATGTTTATGGAAATACTCCAACCTACTCTACCTTTACCCACACTATTTAAGTAAATGTTGCCAAAGGTAAATCTATGTACTGATTTGTCACATTTTGTCTTTGCCTCAGTTTTTTCACATAATTTGCCAACTTTTTTGTTTAGCTTCTCATTACTATTTTTGCAGTTTGAAGCTTTTCTTAAAACATGATCATGAGCCACCAGAAACATGAATGCGTCTAAATGTTTCCAAAGTCTTAAAATCTTGATCAGGAGCATGTGCTACAATTTTATATATGTTACACTCTCTAGGGTCTACACATTCTCACTTTTAACAGCAGAAAACCAGCAGTATAGTGGCACATTTTAGAAAAATATGTTTGCCAGCTTTCTCCATAAATGAAAGCTGGCAAACATTTATGAAGCACATAATATCAGACATGCAAGCACAAAAAAGCTATGCCTTCTCTAATGCATATGGCACCATTATCCAGAATACTTGTATTTTCCTGTTTGTACATAAAGAAGTCACTGTTGCAATCAGGTGAAATACAAAACGAAGCTCAAGGTTAATCATCTAACCATGAACAGGAATCCAATTTCAATTCTGAAATATGTATTATTTATGTAGCTTGTTTTATTCAAACATCAATACAAGCTTTGCTTTGTCAGCACAAGTTTGTAGAAAGTATGAATGATGCTACAATAAAATTAAACATTCTATGGACTAGCTTTTTATTCATCTGTAACTTCATATCTTATAGGTGTAAAACTAAGTTAATTGTGTGGCTGCAAAACAGTGAAATAACCAATCAACAAAATGCCTGAGGCAGAAAAGTTGGACAGAACTTTAAATAAGTTATAGACTATTGGTCAGGTCATATGAAGTGTGAAAACAATACGTTTTTAGTAATGTCAGTGCGAATTAGAAATACCCAAGAAATTATGTAGTTGATGATTGTTATAAACCTAGCCAGTCTAAACTGACCTCCAGCAGTGTGCTGGAAAATGGCAAGAACTGTTTCCTATTAGCAGGGTGTCTTTTCCATTACTAACACAGTTTCCATGTAAATAATGACCACTCAGGAGAAAAATAAGAAGTTAAATGATATTATTAAATGGAGCCAAATTGAAAATGTGCCATTTTTGAACAGTATCTCATTTTGGCATATTGCAAACTGTGTTTTGAGACCAAAGGTTCATATCCCTATATTTAGGCCCCAGGAAGAGAAATGTAATATATTAAGACAAAAGTAGAAATAAATGCCTGGATGGCTAACCCTAAATGACAACTACAATTTATCACACTAAGATATAGTTGTTTAAACACTATTTGAACAATGTAAACATGATTCATGCACACTCATAAAAATGCCTCATGGACATGATTACTGCTCATCAGAGTGTTGGAATATACATAGAGGTTTGTTTGTTGCACACAGAGGTAATATTGCATATTCCATTGAAACATTAAGATGCTCTGTGATACATGGGAACAGCAGTGGTGCTTTAGGCCCACTATAAAGAGGAAAAGCTGAATTGCTCCATAAACTAGGGTCATTTTCTGCCTTCGGTTTTTGCCACACATAGTGATGGTCATCACTGACAAGATCTCTACTTAGTCTCATCTTTGCCAAGCATATTTCTCCAGAGGTCTTGTGGTTAGTTAAGTTCTAAGAGAAGTGCACTTTGAGGTAGATTTGCTACAAAATTCACTCTATTATGAATGGTTTGAAATGAATTCCACTTAACATTTCTCCCGGCACAGTTAAGGACTTTAAATAGTTTGAAAATAGCCTCAGACATTTCAGTTAGTTGAACAGCAACAGTTATTTGTCTATGTTCATTGCTTATCTCTTTCCACCCTGACACTCACTTTCAGCCTACCAGGCTGCCAAAAGGTGGTCCCACCTGCCTATGTTCATCAAATGACTTATACAGTAAGTTTTTTTGTTTTGCATAGAAGCTGTGCTGCTGTTGCTGAAATCAAGGCTGTTGTGTATAATTTATATTCTGTTAATGACACATCTAGTATTAAAAACTTTCAAGTAATTTGGTTTTCTTTGACATTAACTCCTTATGATGGTCTTCTTTTTTATGTATCATTAGGATGCATTTATTGCAGTATAAATTTCAGGATAGTTAAAAAAGGGCCGTATTTTCCAGTCGTACGGCTAGATGACATTACCACATTTGACTTTATGGCTGCTGTGGAGACTGAGGAGTTTTCTGATAATTCTTAATGCCATGTTTGTCAGATCTGAAGGTTAAAAAAGCTTTCATCACATTGACTTTTTACTTTACAGAGTGCAGAATTCTTGCTCACTCACATCCATCCTGCTATAGTGTTAATGAATTTGTTTTGCATTTCAAACAAGGACATTATGTCAGCAGATACCTGCTCACCAGAAATGTGCCCATCTAATTAAAATGACTGTAATTAAAGAGGACAGACACTTCTGGAAACCTACAGCAACTGAAAGGCTTAAAGATACTGCAATGGTGGCATGATTGGTTGCTTTTAAACCAACATCTTCAGAGAAGCTTTTTAAATAAAATTTCAATTTGCTCACATTAAACTGACAACATTGTGGTTGTATTACATTCTCTATGGGACATTCTCTTTGGAGCATATTATCTTTGGTCAGAGTAGAGCCAACACCGGATGGCAGACAACAGCAGACCTCTCAAATATTCCTGCATGACTGCACTATAAATTTCTTAGCTTGGAGAGAGAGAGAAACAGGATGAGGTCCTATCTCATATGTGACATGTCAATTACTCCAGCCACCACCTATTTCATTTACTGCTAAGTCATAAACAGTGCAAAGTAAAAAAAAAAAAAAAAAAAAAAAAGCTATCTCCACCATCTTTAAGTTTGACATGAATACATTTTTCTCAGCTGGCATGATTCACAATTTGAGTTTTCCCATCACTTTGCACATGGCTGCTCTTGATATCTATAATTCAGTCAATTAGTTTAGGACATTTGTGACTTATTGTAGGAAATTCTGCTATTCAGGAAATGTTGCTTACTCCTTCTTGGACTGCCGGGTTAGATTTGATAAATTCTAAAACCCATCATGATATAATCAATCAACCCAGATTGATTATAAGTGGAACTTAATATAAATTTAAATATGGGTTATTGTTGGAATTTTTTTATGTAGAAATGTGTCTTTATTTGATACAATGACTGCATGTTGGAAAGTTTTAATGTGAAAGAAGCCTCAGGCATAAAATGGCTTATATACAAGGACTGATTGTTATAGAACATGCCATAAATCCAGACATAATAATAGTAGAATCCATTTTTCTCATAGATGGTTCGGTTTGACATGACTGACTTTTTCTCTCCAAAGTTGCTGGCATCTTCCTTATCTCCCAAGTTTCCTCAATCCCATGTAAGTAAGCACTTGAAATTTCCAAAGAACTGAACCAGCACCGACAGTAATCCGAGCTTGGAATAATCGTCCAGACAGACAAAAGCACTGTTGTAGTAAAAGTGGATTATCCCTCCAGACAAGAGAGGGCTTTAGGTGATCAAACTCCGGAGCAAAGACAAATGTGAGTCTAAGGAAGGAAAAACACTGAATCTGATCCACAAGTTCTGATCTTTTTCTCTTCTACTGATGGTTCTGATGCAATAAAATGATGGATAAAGTCAGGTGATAAAACAATTTTTTACTTCCTCCTTTCTCTTCAAAAATTATTTCTCTAAATTTAACATTAGTTGTTGGTACTCAAAATTATAAGAATTAAAATTTACAGATTAATCAGTTTAGATTATAGCAAACAAAAAACTTTCCTGTTAGCTGTTGTAAGTAGTTAAGAAAGCAGAATATTGTTACTGTGCTTATTGTTACCTAATTGAATCATTAGAAGCTAGATATTAGTGAAATTAATGCTACAATTAATTTTTGATTATGTTTATTATGTTGTTAGTGGTAGGTTTTCTTTTCATCCTTAATCGAGATCTAATTTTTCTTGATCAATTAAGAAATCCTAATCTGGAAAAAAAAAAAAAAAAAAAAAAAAAAAAACTACTATTGAATCTCATTGCTTGTTTAATTGCAAGGCAAATAAGGTTTAATTGGGAGGTAAGAAATACACTTTCAGACATCTTTGTTATAGATCATGAGACTGAAAATGATGTGGATCTATTATGTCTCTCATGTTGATAACAAAACCCTGGAAAAAATATATAATCAACAAGTACAGCTTGTAAATTCAGAGACATGCAGTTTAGAAGGAATCCAAGCAAATAAATATCTTAGTGAATATATTGTCAATTCACCAAAAGCAGAATCTTGCTGTATCTCAAAATATGATTTCTTTAATTAGATAAACAAAACGTTGTACTCAAAGTAAATTTTCATTTGCTAATTAAAGATTCAAGTTTGAGTCCTTTTTAAAGTTCTTTAAATTTTTAACAACCCAGCAGTTTTTTCAGACTCATGTCGACATGCTGAAAAAGTCGGCATTCTGAGGACGCTCACTTTAGCGAGTATCCCCACAGAAATCAGCTGAGGGAAAGCAAAGAAATCAGAAAAGGAGGAACTTGGTCCACACAACAAAGTGTGACAGGGAAGAGGAGAAAAAAGCTTAATTTTTCTGACGACATTAGAGTGCTGAACAATAAACGGGACAAGCTAACAGCTTTGGTCAAGAATAGATGGGACTTTTCTACACGGAGACATATGGCTGAGTGACATTTCATCGGGTCACATCAGTGACTTTCAGTTGATTGGGTCTGACCGACATGAATCAGAAGTGGAAAGGGAAAAGTTTCAAGAGCGCTGAATGCTTGTGTTAAAAAACTGTGCTGCCTTTTCTTCCTTGTCTTGCTTTTTGTTCTTTTTCGTTCTCTCTGTCCTTTTATACCTTGACTCTTGCAAGTATTTCTTGGTTGTTTTCTTTTTCCCTTCCCTTTTATTATTTGTCTTCTCACTTGATTTCTCCTCCTTCTTCCACAAACCACACCATGTTCAAATATTCATATTTTAATTTATCTTCCATAAATGCAACAGACCGATGCAATGATCACAGATACCGATTTACAACTCTGTCCTCAGAAAGTTACACAGATGAAAAAATTAAGCTCATAGCAGTGTGTGCCACATAGTCAAGAGTTAAAGCATTAGTTTATGTACTGTTGTGTTTTGCTGAACTTCAAGGTTAAAAACTTTTGACAGAGTACAAACTGGCAGGGTAAATGCATTTGTCTGACATTGTTAGTTTACAGCTAATTTGTTTTGTCTTTTAAACAAGGACAGAGAGTCGACACATTTTTCTCTGCCAAAAAGTACTCATCTACTCAGAAGTAAAAAGGACACTTTATACTCATATAATTAAAACATCTGCTAGCTTTATTGGTGAAGAGGTCAAAGAATCAAGCTTTGGGGGGGCACATGGCTTATTGGTAAAACAGGAGCACTATTTGCAGAACCTACATTCCTCAATGCACTTGTCCCACGTTTGATTCCTGGCCCAGGGCCATTGACTGTTTGTCATACCTTCCTCTCCCTACCCTTTTTCCTGTCCTGCCACTAATAAATACTGGCCACTGGTTCCACACAACCTGTAAAAAAAGTGAGATTTAAAATCTAAAGTGTGCCAACAGGCAACATTTTTAAAACAGAAAACCAGATATAAATTCAAATTATATTTTTCTGAAGCATATTTTAATTTTCCTCGTCATTGTAGTGGATATTTACCAAATTTCTTTGCATCTAGAGAGCTGCCATCCCCTGTATAATATGTGCAGTAGGGCAAATCTGTAAACGTCCGTCTCACTGCGTCATAAATCTCCTAACTTCAGAGGAGTGGAAGAGGATGAGGCACTAGCTCATCACTGACATGTCAATTATTTCTCACACTTCCAAATTATTTATATACATGGCCATTCCTGATGTGAATGCTCCCAACTTTTATCTGTCGGACATCTTGATGTTGGACCAAAGCACATTTTCAGATTCAGGCACAGACACGATTGATGTACAGTCTGCCCTTCCTCATCACTTGGTGCAGAAGTACTGCTAAATAATTCAGCCAACCTCCTTGTTATGTTTATTACTGTCATATAGACTAGAGGAATCTGTTATGTTTCAGAACAACCTCTATCAGACATGCAGACAGCTTCAGTCAAGTGGAGGTCAACCAGAAAATAATTACAGTTCTTCTTAATCATCACAGATGCCAGACAGGTTTTATGTTGGTCAGCTGTTTTGTTTTTTTTCCCTTCACATACGGTCAGTCTGTGAGTTAATTACAACACATCAAAAATGCCTCAGATTAAATAGCTGTGCAAAATGCTGCAGCCCTTTGCATTTCTTACAAGCAAGAGATGCTTTGCTGTCTTTTTGTTTGTAATGCTGTCAGGGGAACTGAAAGTGTTGATTTCTCACATAAAACTATAAATACATTGATGTTTTTGGCTGTTATTTGGCTAAATGTAAAAATTTTCAACAAGGATGAATGTGACGGATAATCCTCATCTTCCTCAAACCTGTTAGTGTAATCTTATAAAAGACAAAACAATAATTAATTCAAGACCAGCTGCTGTTTGCCGTTAGTGTCAGCAGTGTGAGTGAGGAGTAACTATGATGTGACTAAATGCTCCCAACAAGAAAAGGGTCATTTAGGATGAAGTAATTAATATGTTGATGACACCATTTTTTATCCTGCACCCACATTTCTGCTGAGACAGTAATCAATGGCTTAACCAGAAGAGTTGTATATTACAGGACAATCAATGACTGTGCTGTGATACAGCCACAAAAAGACGGAAAAAAAATGGCAGAGGTCAATTTATTACTCTCTGAACATTTCCTTTAGAACACTTTAAAGTGATCGTTTCATGTTTTAAGGGAGATATTTTATTACACAGGAGTAGCATTGTGAGATGCAAAGGTCATTGCTTTGCAAACATCAACCATCACGGGTGTCATGGGTTGTCCTGGGAACATCGCGGTCTGCACACAAATAATCTGTCACATCAGTAAAGCCAGGGTCACATGAACCGAAGAGTCTGTGGAGCCCCAAGGTCAGGCTTCAGCCTTTCGTCTCTTCAGCAGTCAACCCAGGTGTTGCTTATGACTCTACAGCCCAGGGCTGTGGGTTAAGACCAGGCTGTCATCGCATTTTATTTCACTATAAAATTCAAGAAAAAGTCCAGACTACAGTCCTGCTGACCACGTCTTTGTTGCATTTGGAATAATAATCATTGATATATTTTGCTAATGCTACTTTTTTGTGAATTTTTGGAACAGGGATAATTAGTAGGCATGTTGAAGCAATAGAGATCATCTCTATAATGTGGAGAAAACAATGCAGACATATGTTCTCTGTCTTTCGTTGTTGTGCAAAGACGTGCCGGTATTTGAAAGATCACAGTTAACATGTTGATGACCTTTGACCTGGAAGGGTGGCAACATCAAAGATAAATGAACAACCTTCTAACCCTCACATGAGCCAGTCATCATCTGTTGGTGCGAACATTATTTCTTCTCAACACTACAGATCACAAAATCTTTCTCTAAAAGTCTGTTGAAAACATATCACTCTTAATTGAAAAAGAAGTACAATGAAGATGGATGAACAGTTATTTGAAGCTTAGGTATATTATGTTAGCTGTTTTGCTTTGATGTTAGCATTTCAGCAACATTAAAAAAATGAATAACAGTAAGTAAAAATGAAAATCTGTGGTTCTGAAAAATACTGCCAATACGTGAGTAAAAACTAGAGGCATATGCAATGTAAACAGACAGACAGATGTCAGCAAAGTGAGATTAATAGAAAACAGAGCCTGAACCTTCTATACCTCACAGCCAGCAGAGGATACCTACGGCAGAGGATACATACATGGTGCATTTACATTGCACATACACCATATATGTACAATGCTGGTGCTTGTACATACATAAAACCAAAGGAAACTTTGGTCTGAGCATAAAAGAAAGTCATGTCAATTTACTTCATAGTGGTGATCCCATCCCACTTCCTGCTTCTAATCCCACCCTGGGCAACTGCCCATGTGACTCATATCAAAAACCACCCACTGTAGCAGGTCTACAAGAACTTCAGAGTCAAGCTGTCTTCAGCTGAGTAACCACAGTCTTTGTACTCTTTCCCTTGAACGCTTTGATGATGGATAGATAGGGAGATGAAAGCTCTGTGTTCTGTAAATTGCATTAAAACATAATTATAAGAAAAAATTACGCCTTCTAGAATACATTTTCTGATCATTTTATTACCTCACAGCTTGAATTTTGTTGAAGAAAGTAGATTTTCACCTTAGAATGTTTCTGGATCACATATTAACAGAATCAAAACATTACAATTTATGGTTCCTTTTATGCTTTTCAGATTGTTAAGTGTCATAAAACACTAAAGATGAACTTGGATTTTGTATGTTTATCTAATAAATCACCAATTACAATTGCTTTCTAATTGCCATTCTCTTTCCAAGCTATTAATATTATTTGTTTAAATCAGTTCAAACAAAACTGGTATTAAAAGGAGGCGAGTAAAAACGGGAAATTTAATGTTTAGTGTAAAAGCTAACACTAAGCATTAAAACTTAATGTTAATGCTTAAAGCAGAAATTGAAAGACGTAGTCAGAAATTTAGCTAATCCATTCGTTCATCTTGTGGGATTTTTGTTCAAAGATTTAAAAATGGAAATAAGGTGAGTATTAGCATTTTATTGAGAGGAAGTAGGGGTGTAAAAATGTTTAATGTACCTCATGTTATTCATTGCTGTGGTTTCTCTGAGTTTGTCTCAACACACTGACAGCTCTGGACTTGTCATTTCCAGTCAGTAACTACAGGAGGTGATCAATAACAGCCTCCAGCTACGCTAACTTAGCAGGCTGTGTGCAACTAGAGCAGCATTTGCTCTAGTTGCATGAGAGCAACACTTGCTCTCATGCAGATGAGAGCAAATGTGTGCAACTATAGCAAATGTTGCTCTAGTTGCACACATATTAAAGCAAGTCATCAATATGTACTTCCTTCGTCCCGATTTCTTTATGCATTTCACTACACTAGAAACACACACACAAACACGCCCACACGCCTACACACACACCCAAGCGGGAG
This sequence comes from Gambusia affinis, assembly GCF_019740435.1. Classification (NCBI taxonomy): domain Eukaryota; kingdom Metazoa; phylum Chordata; class Actinopteri; order Cyprinodontiformes; family Poeciliidae; genus Gambusia; species Gambusia affinis. The sequence continues at coordinate 12,074,364 of NC_057889.1, forward strand.
ACACCATGCTGAGTCATTTGTCATGGCAATTGTTCCTGAAGTTTATTAAGTGGGCTGAGGTGACACTGTGAAATAAGCAAAGTCTTCTGTGTACAATCAATCACGAGTTTCACAGTTCAGTTTCACATTTTGATCAACAGCTTTTTATATATAGAAAAGTTCAATTTTAGATTAATCTTTTGTGATACAACCGGCTTAACAGTCTTCAATAATTAAGGTCACACAAATAGAACTTTCAAGATAAAAGTTGTATGCTTAAATGTAATTTTATCAGTCAAATCTGATCTGTTTATATCTGTATGCAGCCCAATTACTTAATTGTGAAAGGATGTTCAACATTATTTAATTTCAAGAAGCATTCATTGAATGCAAAGACAGCTGAAGTGCAGAATATTAGATTTGCCATTCATGTGTTCATGAATGAACTCATTCATGTGAATCTTGAATTAAATACAAAAAACTAAATATTTTAATTCAGTACCAAAATAATATTATATTATTTGAACACAGAGGCCATGTTTCATACTGTTGGGGTTGAGACTGCAATTTAAAATGCAATTTATAAGCATCAAAATGAATCAAAACATAAATCATATACACACGCACCAGAACATGGAGTTGCTACTCTTCAACAATGCCTTGTTCCTGCTCTGTTTCTGAATGTATTTGTATCACACAATCAATTTAAACCAGCTGTCTTCCTGTTCCTGCACTCTTCTAGAGATGACAATAAATAAACATATTCAAAGTGACAACCCAGTTGGCTGCATCTGAAAGCATAGGCTGTGCTTGAATTGAAAAGGGGATCGCCAAATGAGGCTGCCTCTCAAGCAACCAAGGTCCTTGATTGGATGACAGGCAGAGCTGAGACGTATAGTTTAAATTCCCCATTTTTGCTCTGTCATCGTTGCTTCACATTCCAATTTAATGGCAAACTGAGGTTACACTACTCTCCTTGCTTTGTCCTTGTATTAGTTTTCTGTCCAGCTCTTTTCTTATTGTAAGGATGGAGGGAAGTCAAGTCCCACGCAGAATAATTTAAACAAACACACACATATTCAGAGATTTAAATTGCTTGTTGTTAAAAAAAAAAAAGTTATGATGACTAGCAAAAGAATTCATACCTTTTGAAGTTTTGCAGATATCTTTAATGAAATCCAGTGCAATCGACTCTTTGAAGACATTCATGATTTTGATGTGGCCTGAAATGAAGATGAGTTTGATGCTCTGGCTTTAGAGGAAATAAAATACAGGACAAAAGTCTTAATGCAGTGGCTGACTCTAACAAATATTTAAAGCTGTAGGACGGTTTAAATTAACATATATTATCACCTTGGAACTTTTTAATATTTAATATGCCTTAATGGAGTCCATTCATTTGTTGATACTGAATACAATCATTTTCATACATGACTGAATGACGCCTTAATGCACAAATTATATACAGTAAAAAGATTTCGGATTCATATGGTAAAATATGAATGGAGCAAATATTTGCCATTTTTGCTCAATGAATAAACAATTGGGACCACAGCTTTATGAACTGTATCTTTTGTAGCAAGAAATAAAATGAAAGGTTTAGACAAGGATTTAATGAAGCTTTACTGAGCAAGCACAGAAGATGCCTTGAAGTATAACAAAACAAAAAGAGTAGCAAAATTCCCAAAGTGAAATTCCCTTGTTGTAATGTCTGTTATCGTTTTTCTCTTTGATCTAAATTACAACGAGGTTGTAGAAAACAAGAGACCATGTTCTGCAAACACAAATAAAGATTTGGCAAACAGATTCTTTTCAAAATGTCTACATATAAAAATAAAATTCAGTCCATGTAGATCCACTGGGACAAAGGTACTACTTCCCCCTCATTATTAGCTCTAAGGTTTGTCTTTATTGTTTGTTGAGAAAGGAGGAAGTTAGTCGTGTCTCAAAGGCACTTGAGACTTGTTAATATTCTCCCCAATAAATAATTTGATACAGAGTACATCCTGAAGTAGGTAATCACTCTATTTACCTAAAGTGAAATATATTGCAACCCAGAGGAAAGTCGTTACTAGTGTGGAATAGGTACAGGAAGTCAAATTTTTATAATCCATAAATAATGACGGTACCCAACATCCTGCTGGTGGAGAAAACAACAGTAATCTGATCAGGTTGCTCAATATGCATGTAAGCAAGAGTTTACTCAGACCAAACATATAAAAAACACAACACTCTTTGAAATTTGTATTTACGAAAACTGATGAGGCCCTATGCAATATGTCATTTCCAGATTCTGTCTTTGAAGATATATTGTATATTACTTCTGTATCTCTTATGATGATTGCAGATATATTGCTTCCTCATTTTTTGTAATTTGCTTCCCAGTTTGTTCATTTTAACATTGTTTTCTTGGTGATAAATCCTCACAAATTTAGCTTAATCATCTTAGATTATTCTAGCAAACGCAATGTTTTGTTGCAGGGAGGGCAGCATGTTTAACAAACAATACAGCTGATCTTTTTTCATTGTTAACGTAATGTTTTAAGATACGGTTGTAAAAAAAAGTGATATACGGAGAGTGAAAAACTTGACTTCCGCTCACTCTCATTGATAGACGAGGTGTTTATAGGAGGTGACTGTTTTATGGACGCCTTGATACAAGTGGAATAAGGAATAGATTACCTAAATTTAGTACTTCCATTGCACAGCTGAGGCACCTGTCCTCTGAGATTATCAAAGTGTGGAAAAAGTGTTGGAATTCGCCTGGTTTATGAAAGCAAGGGTTACAGGGGATAAAGTTAAATTATTTTGCTGAGTGCAGTGCTGCATAAACATTTTCTTGGGTGGATCGTTTTCATTCAGAATAATTTGTTCCATTTAATTTACAGAGCCATGAAAAGCAATGATTTATTATTAAAACGGTTTTTTGTTTTTTTTATTGAAATTATAGCAAGACATAAATACTTAAAGACCCAGTTCTACACAACCCCAAAAAAAAAAAAACAACCAATGGGATATCCAAAGCGAACAAGAAATGGACAGTGTGTAGGAAAAAAAAGAGAGAAATGCCAAACAAAACATATACAGCTCTGGAAAAACTGAGAGACCACTGTAAGATTATCAGTTATCTTATGTTACTCATTATAGGTATATGGTTGCTTAAAATGAACATTGTTCTTTTGTTCAGTGAACCACTGTCAACATGTCTCTGAATTACAAGCAAAAATGTAATATTTATCTGGAGAAAATAAGAAATGGTCAAAATAATGAAAAAGACGCAATGCTTTCATTGCGTCTTTTAATGCAAATAATAATGCAAAGAAAACAAGTTCATATTCATTTAGAAATATTTTTTTTTTATAAAGAAAGAGTTCAAAAATCAATATTTGGTGGAATATCCATGAGGTTTTCAATAGGGTTCAGTGAAGTGGTCTCATAATTCTTTCCAGAGCTGCATATGTGCAAAACATTAAGTTAGGGTTGCTGTCTTCCAAAAGCTACATAAAAGACTATTGTCAATGCTATCTCAAGGCCTAATCTATCTCCCCACCTTTAAACAATCTGACTCCTCTCAGATTATGTGACACAAAATAATGCGTAAACTTCAGATCTAACGGCTCCTCTTTTGAATTTCAGGAGCTTCTGCGCTGTACAGAGCAAAACAAGTGGTTGTTTTCCCTCGATGGTAATTAGGCTCCTTGGATGATTGGTCACAGCCATTTGACGACAAGTCCATCATAAACTGATGGAGGAATGCATTTCCTCTGGGATCTCATTATTAATTACTGTCTATGGGTGAAACTTGAGCAGGTTCACATTTCATGGGCTTCTCTGACCTCTCAGGCTGATTGGCAGTGGTCTGACTGTGGCGGCTGCAGTGAGTTAAGTGTGGCGGACGCGTTTCATGCCAGTTGATGTGCTAGCAGTCTGGACGTGTCAAGGGCTCTGCCAGAGCTCTTCACACTGAGTGGTCATTATTTGAAGCAGACTCTCACTCACTGTTTGATCTCACATACACAGAGCCTATTTTTGGTTTCACTGGAGCTGCTAAATATTTCTGTCTTGGGTTTAATTTTGAAACAATGGAATGAGGAAGCATTGTAATAAAGGCATTATATAGAAGACAAGTTGAGTCACAGTGCACATACTCTAAAAATGTAGCACTGAATATATATAGGGCACTGAAGTAATTAATCTGCTCAGTACCAAAGCGCTCATCAGTAAAAAAAAAAGAAAAATGTGATTCTCCATAATTTGGCTCAGTTAATTAGTGGTTTGAATAAAAAGGGATCTGGTTTGTGCGCCGTATACAAAAAATTACAAATTATCCCTCAGAGCTGTGACTATATAATCTACATGAGCGTAGATTATATATAAAGGGTTTACTTTAAACCTTTAGCTGCAATTTGAAGATTAGTGAAATTGTTTCCCATTTTGTCTTAAGTAGCTACTCCCCAATAAAACAGAGATGTTGCAGAGATGATTATTTTAGCCTTCTTAAGCAACCAAACCTTCAATCCTCTCTGCATAAGCAATTGAAATATTCATAATTTTAGAACAGAAAGCCTCCTAAAAAGAAATAAATCTTCATGATGTTGTCATTTTGTTCCAAAGAAAGAAAAGTATGCAGCTTGCACCTTCTCTGGCATGCCTCTTCGTGTCAGTGATTGTTAGAGCTCAGACCTCACAGACAAACAGTTCCCTTATTGTTACGTTATGGCTCAGCCAGATAACCCCATCACACTCAGAGACTAACCAATTTCAGTACACCCATTTAGGGGGTGATAATGTGCAGCAATCTGGGTTGAAAGCAGACATCCCCTTATATTCTCAGAGGACTGGGTGCGTATAGATGACAAACCTTACATCAGACAGACTTTGTGATTGAGCGAATAGCAGAATAGACAAGATCCCAAGAATCTGGTCTTACTCTTACCCTCTAATGCACCTCAATGTTTTTCTACAAAAGACTTAAGCTATGGGTTTTGAAAGAATAAATGCAGTGGCAATATTGTTTAGCATATGACTTTCACACCAGATGTAGCTTCTCCTGGCACTATTGGTGTCTTTTCACTTTAACTTTTTTTAATTGCTTACTGTTAAGGAAAGGTTGGTCGGGGTGGTTTCAACTTTTCCAGCAGGAGTTTGGATTTCAAAAGGCATTATTGTTGTATTTTGCCTGAGAGCCATGAAAATCACCATAAAAATACAATTGTTATGTCAACATAACAGTTCACTCATATTAACTTTTTTTCAGAATAAACAGAACTGTACCAGGGATACCTAAATTGCAATGTGCATTTTAATTTTGGCTACTTAACAACAAAACGTTTTCACCTCAACAAATTTATCTGTTTGTCCAATGCTTGTGTTTCTGCAGCAGTCCCTGTATCCTCCTACATTACACACCAGGGATCTCATTTAGGAAACATTGGATCTACACTAAAAGTGTACGTATGTCCAAAAGTCAAAAATCCAGATTTCTAAAACAACATCTTATAGTGAAAGAGTTCATCAGTTCAGGCCAGATAAATTAAAATTTCCTTCTTGAGTCTCCCATAGGCAAAATCTTCTAGCTGTGTCAATTCTTTTGTAGCACACAATGTTTTATAAATTGTGTGCTGAATACACGCCTTCTGCTGACGTTGGTCAATTCTGTACTTGGACTTTTTTTTTTTTTTTTATTGTAGATTTTGACCCATACTCAATTTCTGTAAATACTCTGACTCGGCTGTCTTATTTTTTCTTTCTGTCACTCATGTGTACATCTTAATGACGGCGGCAGATGTTAGTTTTAAAGCATCACTGAGCTGCATCAGAGAGAGACACAGCTATTATAGTAATTACCATCTGTTTATCTGCTTATTTTCTAACTGCCATGGTTATTTATTTATTTTTTTCCATACCATGCCATACCAAACAAGACTGAAATAACTGGAAGTCGCTATACATGTCAACAAACTTTTTTTTTTCCACATCATGTTTGAACGTATTGTTATCCATATTATTTGAGGACAACTGTTTTGATGAACTCAACAGGTGTAAATGGGCAACTCTTGGCTGGTTTGTGGCAGGTCACAGTGAAAACAAAATGTTGTAGCAGCTCACATCCAAAAAATGCCTACAAAACATATTTAAATGTCTTTAAGTTCCGGTGGCTACTGTACAAAGTGTTATTAAAAATTGAAGACTTTCCACCCCGCATAAAACCTCACAGGACCTGGTAGGAAGTAACACTGGTACTGTCGATGTTGCTTGGGGCCAACAGGTAAAAGAGAATCCAAGCATCACTGATAAGGCTTTCCTGAAAAATGTAGGTCATGCCTGTGGTAACATCTCAAGGCAGAATGTCCCACTGCAGACTGCTGGACTCCATACAGACCAAAGAAGAAACCACTCATATTATGCATACCAAATCCCCCCTACCCTTGAAAGATTTTTGTTTGGGCAATGAAGAAGACTTCTGATTTTTGTTATTTTGTGGTCAGATCATAATGTAGCTTTTCAGAACACTTCAAGAACATCACCAGTCAATCATGGTGGTGGGAACATAATAACTGGGAGCGTTTTTCAGAATCTCACACATAGCATGAATCCTTTAGAGTGTGTGCTAAACGAAGGCCTTCCTGTTTGGTGGATGACCAATGATAACAGTGAAGACTTGTGAAAAGCTTATCAACATTTTTCAGAACAATTTGGTTAGTATAATAACCGATGACAACTTTGTCCACTGATTGTTGAGAAGGGATGAATAGTTTTGGACATTGAATTTTTATTAAAATGTACAAAAGAATTGGACAAGTTATTTATTTATCACTTGCACCTTATCTTGTGTTTTTGGATATGCTTGTACCATTTTAAATCAGAAAACAACTTGGTTGATCTAATTCTGCCAGAGGTCTGAATAATTTGGGTCTTACCTGTCAGCTAAAGAGAATCCTTTCCAAATTTGAATTGCTGTGCTGTATCATCACTTCTATACTCCATACAAATAGGGGAAAAAAGAAGCCAAAGAGGTCTGAACAAAATGAGTCCCATATGATCATTTTTCCATTTATCTTTTGTTCCCACCTGATGTAATTGACTGCTGTGTTTGTTTGCTTCAAGGCAGAACATCTCTCCCTAATTCATTTTGCTCCTTTTTTTGTGTGTTTTGGTCTCATCCGCCATTGTCCTCTCCCACAGTACAACCTTTCTCTATCCATCAATTGATGTGTGCCTGGACTAAATGTGGTGTAATAACAATAGCACAGTCGTTTGGCTGGATCTGCTGGATCTTTTAAAGAGAGTGCTGTCAGCGATGGATGTGTTGCTCCTATCCCTGTGCTACCATGTATTATATAGAAATATTAACAGAAAAAAGCCTTTTTACATTTCTGCAGAAAAAAAAATACAAAAGCAAAATGCAGTCCTGCTCCTAACCAGGAGCATCTAGCAATACTAATAATGGATCTCTTAGTGGATGTGCGCATACTCTTAATGGGATCCTGTTATTTTATTTTATTTTTTTTATCCCTTTGGCTGTCGTGTAAGGAAGCTCCCTCTTTGATCTCCGCTCAGTGTTTTCACAAGATACTCTAATTGGTCTTACAGGCCTTGGCTTTGATCGGGTCCTGCAGGCAGGAAGCTTCACATCACAAAGTGAAATGATAAACCTCATCAACTTTCATCATAAGAGCGTGTCTACCTTTAGGCCATGCATAATCGTTGTCATGAGGGGGGATATAAATAAATCCAAGATGGAATAGGTGGGCATGTCAGACACTGATTGTTGTAGCACGCTCCTTTTGTGATCAAACAAAGAGTTTGAAGTTGAGGATAGTAAGAGGTCACACCTTTCTCCTTTCAGGAGACGATGACTGATTATGGAAGGTGCTTCAGAAACCGAAGCTCACTCGCACCACTTCTGATTATTACGCAGTTTGAAAGTGCCGTCCACTTCTGCCAGAGCAAGATATTGCTTCTAATAATGGATCTGATGAAACAATACAGTGCTTTTATCCAGTGAGTAACATTTACTAGATGACAGAAGCTGAATCTCTTGTGAGATATCTTCCATTCATAGTCTGTTGCAGTTTAAAGTGATTAGCATTTAACCTACTGAACCTCTGGCTGTCTTATCTCAAGTGTTTGTTTTGAAAAGACAGCAGCGATTAAATATTACTAAGGCCACCATGAGAGACATGAAGTATTAGTCTTGACAAGTCCAGAACATACTTTAATTAAATTGCAGGGGGAAAGAGGGGGAGATTTTTTATTAGCTCCAGCAGAGCTGTAAAAACAAATATAATGCAATTTATTTGCTTCAGTGTTGAAAATGAGCCAGTTTTTTTGGAGTAAATCATAGCTGAGAGTGTGAAAATTGTCCTCTGTAGCAAAATGGAGAAGCTTCAAAAGGAGGCTGCTGGTGGTGCATAAAAATAAGACATTTCTTTACCTTTTAAATTATGTACTACTGTGACTATATAAAATGAAAATATGAAAATAAAAAGCCACATTACTTTTAAGTGTGAAATTAAACCACATACATAACATTATCTTACTTTGTTTATTTTGTATTCTTTTACATTTTTTAAAAATTCTCTCTTACTTTGTTGGCAAATAATATTAGGAGGAAAAGGGACTATTTTTTGTAGTTCAATGAAGAATATTCAGTTAATGTAAAATTGTTAATTTTCACTATATTGAATAATGTAACATGGGCCTCTAGAAGTAGAACTGTTCTGTGATTTGAAGAAACTTGCATGGGACACCCATTATATTTAAATCTGTGTTGCACACTGCTATACATTTGTTTGCACATTAATGGTGTATATACATGCACTGTCCTGAGTGAATAATGTTCAAGCATTATTAGTTTATGCTTCCAATGAAATATGACCCTTAAACTGACATTAATTTTAGCCAATTTTCTGAAAATGTCAAATGTCATGACACTTGGACAACAAAATGATGTCATGTACTTCACATATGTGTCATTAATACAGAACCACTCAAAAAGGTTTTTCGATTCTAGCATACAGAGAATGATATGAGTGTGACATCAACTCTAGATGTTTTCCTGAAGTGAAAAAGGATGCTCAAGTATCTTTAACCATTTCTCCAACACAACTGTTGACCAAATAGATCCATTTCCATCAGTGATCCATCTATGTTTGTAGATATACCCCAAATCTCTGCCAAGATTTTTCCTTGCAAAGGACAAACATCAGGAGGATGCTGCATAATCTGCTATATTTAGCTGACCCCAAAAATAAGTCTTTAGAACATTACTCCAGCTTGAAATCAGGTTGTAAGCATTAATCTGAAACTTAGAACTTGAGCAGCCTCAAGCTAACATACTTTTCTCTAATATTGCTGCTTGCATTTTTATTTTTACATGAAGGGTTTACAGTAATTAAAGGTAAAAAAACAAACATGTGAGGGAAAGAAAGTTTGTTAGCAGGAATTGTTGCCAAGCTTTGAGAGTAGATGCATTATATGGTCAAAAAACAAAAAGAGATATTTACAATGTCAAAGATTTGGCCCTACGCAGTGGAAAGTGGGCTGACATAAAGCAAAATAGCAACATATAAAACAGGTCCTGCAATCATTAAATACAACCCTGGTTTACATAAGAATAAAAAAAAAAGTGAAACGATCAAAACAAAAAATATATGAAGCAAGGGCATTAAACACAAACTTGTCTTTTGTCTGAATTAACTTGGGGAGAACATTAGACATAAATGTCAAAAGTGTGTGTATTGACTATTAAAGGCAGATGACCACACTGGTAATCTGCAAATCTACTTATCGAAAGTGAGGGGACATCTATTGTATTGTAGGAAAAAGGTTGCCTTTTTTTGCCTATATAAAGCCTCCTGGCAGTGGCTTTATATAACTACATCCAAAACTTGATGTAGTTTTGGATTGAGGAAGCATAAGTTTCCTACGAGAAGCACAGCTCCAATTTATGTGAAAGACATTACAGATCTTGTTGCCACCACTGCTGCTTAGGGATAGGAAAACTTGAGGCTTACTATGCTATACTTTTATGTGAGAGAAGGAGTCTGGCTTAGCATTGTAGTTTGTTTTTACCTCTGAGAAATAAATATGCCAAAATGGGAATTTATATAACTTTATTTCTGAGAAGTCAAACAGAGAAACGGCTTCCTCTTCATATTGAGAGCTGCGTGATATAACACACAGAGGGCAGAGCGCTTGGTCAGTCAACTCAAACAATGTACAAAATCCTTCATAGAGAACCTCTGTGACCACAAGATAGATCAAAACCAGAAAATAAGCCTTAGCAAAGAGGCTCTTTAGGATGGTGTCCTTTCAAAGCAGCTTAAGGTCATCCCCACTGGGCAATTGAAGGGAATTAGTTGTCATTCTTTTTCTCTGAAATAAAACCCGGCTGTTTCTGCGAGTTAAAGCTTTGTGGACAAACGTTTAAATCAGCAGCAGCGTTGAATTGAGCCACCATGTCCACAATGGGGATTGTGGAGTGATAAATTTCCATTACTGCTGATGTTGTGGGGATGGATGTAGAAAATAAGATTAGGTTCTTAATATTTTTTGTTCAGCCTCTATTTCATCTTAAAAATTGAGCAAGGTTACTGAAATTTGCAGGACAAAACTTGAAATATTTTGTAAGAAATGATATCAGTGACTTCAGGCAAGTCTCTTTTCTTCTGTTTTGACAAGCGAATAATGAACAGAGGAGTGCTTCTTAATCATGAGCCTATTTTAGTAAAATGATGGGCATCCAGTGTCTTTATTCATTTTTAGTTGCGGTAGCAACCAAGTGGTAAATGAATCCCTGGAATTACACAAACCAAAGTAGCAGTAAATTCTACACACAAATAGAAAATACAGCACAAGAACAACTCTACTTTGCAGATTGTCTATCAGTTTTGACCTCTAACCTAGTTCTTGGTTTTCACTTGCTGACCTATTATGTTTCAACTAATAAAATGTTTACGTAATTTATCACCTGGTGTAATTGTATTCTTAGAATCCTGATGCATTTTCACTCCTAGGCGAATTTATGACAAATCAATGAAAGGTTTGTTGGGTTGGAGAAAAAAAATTGCCTTTACATTAATAAATTACATTAATAAGTTTGTCTTAAAGTTTGTATAGCCAAAGGTTGCACAAGGACATCACACACAAAAACATTCCAAATGAAATACGACAAAAGTAAGTCATTTTTCATTTTATATAAAAACGTAGTGAAACTAAACTGTATTTTCTCTTCGCAGGTGAATTTCAATGATGTCTTCCTTTAATTGTTTGTTAAGTCTTCTTTAGCTTACATTAATCCAGAAGCTGTGCCTCTCCCTCTATTGCAGGAGAGAGTCTGCAGTCTGGGAACATATTTCCACCCACTGCAACAGTGGAGTTCAAAATGCTATTCAATTGCAAATTAAAATGTGCATCTCGTTTCTGTAATTTAAAGCAAATAGAAAATAGGAACTGCAGGTTAACATAAACTGGGAAATTAGTGAACCAAAATGCTGGAAACATTCAAGCACTTTTACTGTAGGATCTGACCAAAAATATCTCAAAACAATCACTCTGCAAGGTCTGTTGCTATTGGATTTCACTGATTGTTCTGGTCCTGAAATCTGATGGATCGAGGCCAGTTATGAAGACAGAACCTTGCTTTTGCATTTCTTTTACTGTCCTTTCTATGACTTAAGTAGTTACTGGTACTCAAAATGAATCCATAACACCATTTTCTTAGGTTTTTAAGAAAATGTAACTGTAGTCAATCTTGCATGTAAATCAGTTAAAATAATACTTATTGATTTCCAGGTCATATAAGATCCCTTTCCATTCGGTTCCTGTAGAGTACAATGTGTCTTTAAATGTGGTTGTTTCATTGCTCTTAACATAATATTCAGTTTGTATTAGTGAAAAACACACATCTTTCTTACAACCTTTGTTGACGTGTCAGTTTTACTGTCAATATTCCTCTAGATACATCATCAAACGTGATCTTAATAATCAACAAAACCCAGCATTGTTGCGCATGAAATTTAACCCAAAACCTAGGCAGGCAGGCAGGCAGGCAGGTACAAATGTGCACCTGCTAAATCCTTGCAGAACCAAGGACAGGTTGCCAGCTTATTACATGGTAACAGAGAATCGAAGAGCAAACAACCAAACACAAACATTCAAATCCAAGGGCAACTTAGAGATGCCAATAAACATATTGTGCTTGTTTTTCACTCTGGGGGGAAAGCAGAGCAAACAGGAAAAAAAACAAAAACACAAAGCATGCACAGTAACAGTAGTCAAATGTCACAAAGTCCCATCAAACCAAAGTCTTTTTTGCACATTCCTAAGTAAGCGAAGATGTCACCTAAAGGGTACTGTTATAGCCCCTACCACAGAAATTGAGAAAACAAAGTAAAAAAACCCTTTTATTCAAAGCACTGATGAATCCTGATTTGCCATTCTCAACACCTTCAAACTGCCTACAGCCCCACATATTGGTACAGGAGGTCAACGAAATGGTAATAATCTTGGCTATGGATTAAAAGAAGACTTCAGTAATAACTTAAACCTGTATAGCTTGCCTTACTCTTTCTGTTTATTTAGACCCCAATCATGTCTGCACAAAGTGTGGTTATATGTTATCATATCACAAACACAACCTGACTTGGACTTTCCCAACATCTCTGTAATTTCACTTTTAGTGTAGACCTGATGAGCCACAATATCCGTGATTTCCTTCTGATTGCATCACCCTGATTGCTCAACATTACATGACACAGTGTTATTAGTGTAATTAGACCAAAAGTTATGATTTATTCAGCTGAAGGAAAACTTTTATGCAGCCAGCTATGAAGATGGCCTACTTAATGGTTGATTTGAAAGTTAGCAATGTGGTGCAATCATCTTTTTATGTAAAATGTTAATATTCTGGTGATGGTAATGTCTACCTGGAAATTGTATCGTAGTATATTACTTAAACCAACATTGCCCCCCAATGTATTCCTCACTTGAAATCATGCTGCTTGAGTGATGGGAAATTTATCTATATATACGTAAGGTCACATTATCATTTCCGCTCAATTAGATTTAACTAGGTTTCTATTTCTTAGCTCAGGTAGCTCGAAGGCCTAACATTACAGCTGGGAAGATCTGGATTACCTTTAAAAAGGATGTAATTGGAGCGTAACAAATGTATTTAATTTTTCTATTTGGGTTTGTTACAATGCTACTGGATTCTAACTGTATTTTCTAACTAAGATTTGTTTCTCTTGAGCCAATATTCTTTGATTTTAGATCTATCTTCATCCATATCAGAGTGGAGCTAATTCTCTATTATATAAGGCTAGCTTCATCTCTCAAGTACGGTAAGTGGCCTGACCTGAACAGCACTTCCAGCAACTTTCCTGCCTTTTGACAAACAACATGCAGATCTTCCTTGAAACAGCCCATTTCAAAATCTCCTTTTTTCATCTAAAAATTTTAACATTAAGAGGACATTTCTAAATTTCAAAATATAATGTCACATATATCCCATACAATGTAAGTAAAAAATAATTTTACAAAAAGTTGCAATAACCGGGTTGCATAAGTCTGCATACCCTTAATCTAAAACCCTTTAATTCGGATACATTGCAAAACCATCCATGCCAAAAGTACTACAGTTCCTGACTTTCTTCAGTTGTCAAAGGGTAAAAGACTGTTGACCAAGACAGTCATTTGCAATCTTGATGATATTGAAAGGGAATTTTTAACATCTCCAACTAGCCAAGCATTCAAACTTTTCGATTCTGCCAGAAAACCAGAGAACCTAGAGAACAGTCCTCAGGTCTCACTTCCACCAATGGTTCAGCAGAACAGTATGAATATTTCCCCTTTCCTTCATTCAGTCAATTAGCTCTATAAAGGGCTCAAAGCAAACTTTAGACAGCAGAACTGATTAAAATTTACCTGTGCTCTTCAGTGGAGGAGATGTGAGCACACAGACATTTCCCTGTCTTTGAAGTAAGAATGGAGAATTTATTCAGCAATAAATTGAACAATGCAATCACCTTTATTGTTTTCAGTTGTATTCCTATGAGAAGTGAGAAATACCTATTGGACAGCTGGGTGATTTTTTTATTAATACAACTTAAGTTATATCATTTAATCTTTGCAGGACCCGTTATATAACTAATATTGACCATTAAACACTCGAGACCCTCAGTATGTTGTTGGAGTTAGTAAAGACAATTTATCTGATTTTTCTTTTCATTTCTACATCCTTCTGTTTATTTTTCAATACAACATAGTTTTGTTATTATAGCTATTAAACTTATTTGATTTGTTTGACATATTTTAGGTTTAGATATTGATCTTGGTGTTATAATACAATTGGATATTCCAATTATATTGGCTGTATATTTGGATAGGAGAGCAAAAAAATATTTAAAAAATGCTGTACAGAAAATTATACAAGTGTATTCATTTCAGAAAAAATATATACATTTGTTCGCTCCTGAATTAGAGCCAGATGCTTTATGACTTTACTTGATTTACAGCTTTCCTGTCAAAGCCGTCAAAGTTATGCATTTTTTCTTATTTCAACAGCCTCCAGAGGCTATTAATAGCCTCAGTTCTCTGAAATGACTCTGCGTTTAATTTAAGTACCCCCAATAGAAAAGCAACAAATGTGCCAACATGTCTTGGCAATAGGAGGACAGGGAGTTCAGCTCTCCTGTGCTTTTGTTCATTATGGAAAACGAACAATTTTGGCTCTTGTGCCAAACTGAATACGCCTGCCAAATGAGCTAAATTTATTTATGCAAACTCAAGTTCATTTTAAATTTAAAAGCCAAGCCAAACCCTTTTTTTCTCAGTGGTTCATGCTTTAAAGATACATTTCATTCATCCTGTTCTGTAAGGGCGGTGTAAATATGTTGTGAGAAGCAGGTAGAGGCTTTATCAGCTATGAAGAACACTTAATAAATTACATTACTCTTTTTTTTTCTTACATGGAGTAATGGTAAAGTGGTAAGAAGTGTTCAAATGTATTCAAATGTTATAAACTTTTAAGATAGAATGAACAATTTGGAGTTAAATGTGGCTAAGGGGAGGGATAATTGAGTTGTGCTTTTAGCGTCTATTATAAGTGAGAAAAAAGTATAAGGCTTCCCCTAGGAGACCTGAGTTTAAATCCCAAATGTCCTGGTTTGAATGAGTTTAAGATAAGAAAGCAACTTCTTCAATTTCACTTTTCACCTTAACCCTGCATGTAGGACTCCTTCCTCTTACTTGTTCTGTAGTGAGAATTAAGATGTATGGTTAAAATATGGACAACTCAAAGCAAATCCTTTTAGGTATATCACACCATATAAATAAAAGTAACTTAGTTCAGGAAATGGGAACTAAAACTAAATTAAAATGAAATCAACTACAATAATATTATTCCCAGTTTCTGCTGAAGCATTTATTCTGACCTAATTATGGGGGAAAAATTGAGCTTGCTTTTACACATGACAAGCAAACACCTTTTCAACAATTATTGGTGTGAAATTCAACTACTGTAATATCTGATGGATTTCTAAAAAGGTTTTACAAAAGGTGTTGATAATTGTGGAGGTCGCTGCATAAAAAGAGCATGTGTCTATAACTGGAAGCTAACTGTACGTTTCATTCAATGTGGAAATTATCAGTCACACGCAGGGTCAAACATATTCATATGGCTTCTTTATGTTCGCCATCCTTGCCTGTCACTATTACTGAGTGTCTCCACTTTAAATCCTGACAACTGGCAGAAAGGGCAACAACCCGGACTTGGGGATTGAAAAGGCAAATGGAACTCTGCTCTGTATTTTCCCGACTGCTGGTAAAGTGAACTAGTTAATGCGTCATTTTTCTTTCCCACCACCCGCTGGAGACTAAGTAACCTCTGCACAGGAATTACTTAACTTAATGAAGCATGAAGAATGATGTGCATCTGTTAATAGCACAGATTTTCCTCTTCAACCAAATTAGACAAGGTATGTGCTGCACAATGGAAAATGATTTGTTTTCTAAAGCTAACTGACTGTATGAATGCTGAGGGCTTTTGTCCTCTTTTTTTCCCGGGGGGTTATTTTTTGAGCAGTCACTAAAAAAAAAAAAAAAAAAAAGAAATCTTCTGCTCTGAAATTTTCTGTTTCCCTCTGAGGGCTTTGTGTTTGGCCAACAGCTCACATATGAGAGCTAGTGCAGCTTGAACACCAAATGTCCTCTGGCCTTTTGTGCTTGAGAAATGATAACCACACAATGTGTCTACAGCCACACTGAGAAAAGCTCTATTCTTCAAAGTCTGGCAGAAGAAACAGAGAAACCTGAACTCTCAGGTGAAACCTGCGCAGTTTTCATCTGTGTCATTTGAAAGAGAGCTTTTATTTAATAAATTAGAATAAATACTCCTCAGGAGGTTTTTGTCTGAAGTTCAAAGTTATCCAAGATTAAATTGAGAACTACAATGACTTTTCTTAGTCCTCAGAGTCCTCAGAAAAGGTCAGTGACATATTTTTTGTTTTCAGCACTAACTTTATCTGGGTTCATAAAATGTGAAGTTTATATAATTTTAAATGTTGCTATATGGTCCAAGCAATGGTAAGGATTTTCCTCCCCCATCAGCTCTAATTTAAGTACATAGAGCACACCTGCAGGGCTTTCCATATTGCTTTAAATGATGTTCTTCAGATACATTGGTTTTCTGAGGATTTTAACATTGTTTAACTTTAGAAAAATTACTCACTGGCTGCATAAAAATAAGTGTAGCTTAGGAGAAAATGCTAGTAATTTGGCCATGCAACAGTCAAAACCCTCATGGTGATGGTTTAAAGAAAATACAGAAAAGTGTGATTTGACCTCTTAGCATGAGATGTTTTGCATCTTTAGACTGACTGTCCAGCTCTTCTGCTTGGAAGGCAAACCTCTTCATTTTACTTGTTTAGTGTAAACACCAGCAGCATGAAATATCTTTTCATCGGTTTATAAATCTCATCTTTCCAAAGTTTTCATCTTGAGTAAGGAAGGGAATATTCGACTGAAGGAAGGATGTGCTTTTGATTAGTGGTATCTTTTAAAGGTGAGCGCAGAAAGAGTGGAGGCAGATATGTAATATTTATTACTACATTGAATGTGTTCCATAAAGCATGTGGCGATCGGTAAGCTGCATGAAGATAAACATCATAAATCAGTTTTACATGTCTGTTGCATTTCTGTTTTTTTTATTATTATTATTTCTTCATATTTCAAAAATATAATTTAGTGGATTCGTTGTATTTATGCAGATAGCCTTTGTTTTTTTTAAAGAAAAACATCATTTAAGGGAAGGTAATTTATTTGTATTGCACATTTTCAATAAAGGTAAAGGCAATAAATGCAATTCATCATGCTTTACGTACATGATTTAAAGGAAAATAAACTGAAAACAACATTACATTGCAGTGAGAAAATAAGACGCAAACTCTGACATTTGTTGAGCTATCATGACCATCTAGTGTTTTTTTTTTGCTGCCTCTATGAAGGCACTTCTGAAATAAATGCATTACAGAACAATTTCAACACACACTGATGACGGGAAAGCCTGTCCAACATGAAGTATGGTCAGACGAAACATTTGCTGTAAGCAGGAAGTGAAACAGGAACAAAATATATTTCATCGGTCCTGCAACTGCCTCAAAGGAAGAAAATCTGAGCTGCCATGCATCAATGTCCTCTGGCTTTATTTCATTCTGTCGTTTAGGTTAAAACATTTAATAAAGAGAGGACGTCTTCATAGTGTATTTTCCTTTCCTAAGCCTACCAACCTAAACCGCCATATGAGGCCACGTGGAGTATAAGCTCTGTAACACAATTTAAGTGACCATCTTCTGTGACTAACTAGCTTTTCTCATGGCAGATTCAAAGATAATACATTTGCTCAAACAGGCCCAGCACTGCCAGTTTGAAGGAGACTGAGAAAGGTCAAATGAACAGATGAGTTTATATATTAATAAAGAACATGCATGCCTTCTTCCTTTAAATCTAGAGCATTAAGATTCTATTTACAAGAAAAAAAAGAAGACAATCTTTAAAGACTTGTTTCAAAAATGTTTGTCCTACCTTAGTTAGTTAGTTAGTTAGTTAGTTAGTTAGTTAGTTAGTTAGTTAGTTAGTTAGTTAGTTAGTTAGTTAGTTAGTTAGTTAGTTAGTTAGTTAGTTAGTTAGTTAGTTAGTTAGTTAGTTAGGGACTGTTCAAATTCACAGAAGACAAAACTAAATGTAGTTCCTTACAAAAGTACAGTCCTCAATTCTTTTATTTCATATTTTGTCTCATTGTATCCACAAACTATTAGATTTTATGTGGATTCATCATAATAGACCAACAAGAAGAAAATGATACATAATTTTCAATCATTTTAACAACTAAGCATCTGCAAACTGGGATGTTTAATTCAACCCTTTGAGTCAATATTTGGTGTGTGGTAATTGTTTAACACATACAGCATCTTGCATGGACACTAAACATCTTTGGCTTTATCTTTATACCTTGTACCTTGTTTCACATGTTCATCGTTTTCCTTGATTTATTGGGGAAAACTACAACTGCTTATGGCTGCAAATAAGAATAACTAGAAGTTCATTTTTGTAATGGATATTTTTGGGCAGGTTGTGTTGCTCTGTATGAGGGCTAGTTATGTGTTTTTATTGCTTGACATTTGTAACAAGAGAAATGGTGCATTAGCTCTCTCACATTATTTATTCTGATTACAATCAGTAGTGGAAAGGTGTTAGAGTGAATTATCTTCAAAGACATCTAAAGCAGCCTCATTAACTAGTGAGAGCGATGTCTCTGACATCAGAAGGTTCCTGCTGATCTTTAAGGAGAGATAAAGCATTTATTATCCCCTGGAGAAATTAACTCATGTCAAAATTCCTCTCACAGTGTTTCCAAACCAGCTTATTCTTGCAATATTTCTGCTTTATTTCACAATACAGCATCATAAATTATTCTCTGTCCTCTTTTTGAAATATTCAGGGACTGCTTGTGTGGACAGAGTAAAGCCAAACTCAAATAAGTTAACTGTAATTACCTCGTCTCCATTTTACAGCAGTTTGCATCGTTGCTGTGTTAAATTTGCACAGAAGCTACCCATCCAAACAATAACATCCGATTGGTATTTTTTTGTTTCATGTCTTTTGTCAGTTAAATTGTAGGGGAATTTTATGCGTATGTGTTTTTGGTTTTATGTGGGTTTCAATTTCACAACATTTTAGGTGACCCCTCTATTGTCAAGTTTGGCGCATGTACAGAGAGAGAAGGATCTTTGACTGTCAAAATTGCAGTGTTTTCTGTAACAGAATCATCTGCCAGTTGACTCCATAGATATTTATTGGAATTAAGAGGTTATCGCTGTGACTTTCATAAACAATCTGATTTCTGTTGGCTTGGGTTTTGGATCAGGAATTTCCCCACAGCATCACAAATGCTGCAGAGAAGGTTAATTTTACCTTAATCTGACCAGAGCTAAAGCACAAGTGTGATGGTAGCACACGCAGAAAAGGCATTTTCTAGATACGCTTTCCAAACGCCTGGTTAGTATGCAGACATATTTTAATGGTTATTGAGATGTGGCGATCCTAAAACAACACTGCTGCAGTTCTTCAACAGCAAAAAAGGGTAATGTCGTTTATCTTATTTTCTCACCAAATAAATAAAAATATTCTCAAACTTTTTAATCCACACACAGGGTTTTTTGTTTGATTGTTTGTTTTAAGAAAAAAAATTTGTTCCCGGAGCAGATTTTGTTGGCAACCTCTTTTGTGCTTAATTGCTCTAAAATCTTGGGGATGACTTCATGTTTGTGTCTGAGGTGTGTGGTGCTAGTTGTAAAATTTATGAGCTAGAACGCTTTTTCTTGGTACTTTGCATCACACTTGGCATTTCAACTAAGAGCAGGAGGATGCATTATACACAGAGTTAATTAACCACATTCTTAATCATTCTCCACACTAATGAGTCATGTTGCCATCCCACTTATTTTGTTTTTACACCATAGCCATAACATAGTACTTGAAACTAAACTCCCATTAGGGGTTTGATCAATTGCAGATCACTGCAAAAGAAGATCACCCTTCTTAGGACTACGTCAAATACTGCCAGAGTTGTTGTAGTTTGATAATGATTATGATCTTTAGCTAGGAATAGCAATTAATTCATGAAGTATGTTTAGGGGGTTCCTGCTTTTGCTATTTTTCTACACAAATTTAGTAAAATTCAGTTGGTCATCTTTCTTTATTCTTGCTAATGAAGAGATTAAACTTCAGAAGTGATAACGATAGCTTATTTTGTATTCCGACTATTTTTATTTTATGTGCCTATACAATCCTATTTAAAGTTATCTGAACATGCTATGTACCTGATTCAATTCCTTTTCAGTTTCTGGAATAAGAAAATCTCTTCCTATGGGAACTGAATAGACAAGAGGCCAGTCATTTCATAGGCCCAGATTCAGGAAGTGATGAAGCTAGAATCTGAAGTGACGAGAGTCAGCTTTAATGTGCACATAGTTCTTATGTGACTGACCTTCCTTCTTTTTAAGTCTTATCTGGTTCCCTCTAATGTTGAACTTACTGGCCATACTGATTCCAGTGCTCAGAGATCCACTGCAGCTGGAAATGTTCTTCAGTCAACGTTCAGCTAACATATGCCGTAATATTTCTGAACATTCACCCATAAATAGGAGGTAACCATCTACAGTTAATTTTTAGATAAGAAAGTAATGTGATGAATGATGGTTGAGTAAATAGCCATAATCATTATTGGCTAATTTTTTAGTCAGTAGTTGGTTCATTTATACATTTGGTTTAAAAACATAAATATTTGACTACATTTGTATCGTGTTTTGTTGTGTAGCTGGGCCCAAGGGCAGTCATGAGATGAGACTAGTAGCGCCTCTAAATTCACAAGAAGCCAAAGAACTGGGATGAGAGAAGCAAAAAAATGACAGCCTGAACACAGCAAAGCGACTGATGGAGCAAGAGAAACTGTCGATGAAGAACAGACAAGGATGAATGAAAGAATCTGGTGAGGAGGTGTGGAAACTAACAGGCTCTCAACCTCAGGGAGAGTTGATAAGTGGCATGAGAAATAGGTGTGACCAATAAGAAAAATTCTGAAGGGCGTGCTGTGGTGGCGTAGTGGACAGCGCGACCCACATTTGGAGGCCTTGAGTCCTCGACACGTCCGTCACGGGTTCGATTCCCAGTCCCGACCGACATTTGCCGCATGTCTTCCCTCCTCTCCTTCCCCCTTTCCTGTCAGCCTACTGTCATATAAGGGACACTAGAGCCCACAAAAGACCCCCTGGAGGGTGACAAAAAAAAAAGAGAGGAGCAGGAGCAGCAGGAGCAGTACCTGTAGGAACTGAGAGAAGGTTATCAATAAACACAGAGTGAGTTTAACAGGACATAACAGGAGCTTATTAAACCAAAATAGTAACACTAACAAGAATACAAGCCAAATGCACAAGAGCAGAGCACAGGAAATTACTAAGAACATAACACAAAGACATGAATCATGTATGGAACATCCTTAGTGACAATAATATAAAAAAACATAATCTAATGCAAAACCATGTAAGAACCAAAAGAAAAAGAAACACAAACACCTGTAGATTATGACAATATATGAGCAGAACTATAAAGCCACAATAATAATATGACAATCCATAGTATCTATTATTACTACATTTTAAGTGGCTGTTTCTCTCTGCACATAATGTAAATATGGACTTGAGCTTGAAAGACAGTTTTTTTGTTAATAGTGTATAATAAATGTTTAACTCATGGAAAGGGATTTCTACCAAAGGTACTCCAGTAATTCTATGACCCAAACATTACTCACCATAAAATGTTGTAAATAATTATCAGTTATAATATGTTGATTGAAATATTAAATTTCAGATGGCTTAAAGAAAAAAACTAAAGACAATATGAGGATAATACATCCCTTCAGATGTAGTAATCCTGTTATTTTATACTAATTAACTTTAAGGATGGTAAATTGGAGTTAAGTATTAGCCTTTTGGTCCATAATCATAGTCCTATCTATAATCACACGGCTGTCAGTCACATGCCAGATGTCCTTGTCCAGTTATTTAAATCTAAATCATATTGTGTTTTATGTGTATTTAAATCTACAATATCAGTAGTGAGAAATGGAGAAGAAGAGTAGTTACATGAGAAGATCAATAAATAGATGTCAACAAAACATCAACCACTGTAAAAACAAGCAAAGTAAAAAGAATGATTAAAAAAAACTAAATGAAAGTGACATAAACTGTTGAATTTAGATATATTTTTCAATGTGAGTTTGGCACATGTTTGGGTTGATTGTGCTGTGAGGTTTTCTTTGATTGAACTTCTTTAGGCAGACCCTGGCGGTTTTATGTTTGATTGGGATCAGATGCGCTGAAGGTGAGATCAGAGTCCTGGAGCCCTTTTTTGAGCTGTAGGATAGATTGACCTGGAGGAGGGCACAGCTATTAGGAAAAGCCTAAGGTTGTTATCCGAGGATTTTTGCCCCATCATTGCATGAGGACCGCAATGAGAAATATTTTTGTCTCTACTGTAATCTACTGTTTTATGTGATTTTACGTCATACAAACGGCATTTACTAAAATTTAAAATCTGTCTTAGGCTCGCAAGACAAAAAATCAAGAAAATAAAGTTGCTTTTTTTTTTGAGGTAAACTCATTCCAAGATGATTTCTAGATCTAATACAAAAAGTTGAAATGGAAAAAGGGTCCAAACTGTGACCAATCTCGGTAGCAGACAAAGCTTCAACACTTTTTGGGGTAAACAAAGATCTCAGACAGGTGGAAGAAAAATGATATGTCACCCCACTTTAGTCTCGCCTTTCTCTTTATGGTTCTTACAAGAGTGCTGCCTAACAACAAGATAAATACAACTTTTATTTTAAATTTTCAGATTATACTGCTGATACTATACAGTTTTATCTATGCTTAAGAAAAATGAGGATTAAATATCTTTTATGTATTTTGAGAAGGCAACATGTGTTTTTGTCTCGTTTGTAGGCTATTCTAGTCAGCACAATATAATACACTGTTGCCCCCAAGTGGTCAGGAGAAATATTGTCCACAATATTGAGATACTGAAAAATCAAAGTTATTAAAATCAAGAACGATAGATTATTTTATTTTATTTTTTATTTTTGTTTAAGCTGCAAGCCTTTCCAAATATGCATGAGTCAGCTTTGCACATTAAGAGACAGGATCTGTTTCTGAATTCTGAGCCCATAGCTCAGATTAAGCCATAACATCAGTTTTCAAACCTTCCCACAAATTTTTAATTGAATTTAAGTCTGGGTAATTCTAAAGTATGAATATTCTTTTATATTGTCACATTCCTAAAATAGTAGGTTATATGATATACCTTTCTCATCTCATGCTTTATTTGTCCTTTCTATATTGTCTCTGTTTCAAAAGAATCTATGCAAATAAAAAAGTCATCTAAAAGGTAAGCACTATAATGTACATAAATTGTGATTTTTGTACAGTTAATTCTGTCTTCTTTGTAAATTAATTATAATGATAATTTCTTGGTGCTTCCACAAATAAAACAAACATTTTGAAATTGCCCCTCCAGAGTATAAAGATTATTTGGAAAACTTTAATAATTTTGCCTTTTCTTTTCCAGGCAGTGGTAAAATAAAATACTGGATTAATTTTGATATCAATTTTACCTACTCACTCATTGTCTTGCAGAGCTTGCAGCACTCTCAAATTTCTGTTCACACTGTACTCAACATGTCCTCATAGTGTCCCCTCATCTGATGCACTCTTAAATACTGTCGAGTCATATCCAGCCTAAAGTGCAACGCGCAGGCGAGATGTTACATCACTGGACTAAAAACAGAGGTCAGAGGACGAGGGTGCACTTCATCTCCTAGACTCACGGTGTTATTTTTTGGTCTACTACTTGAATTGTCATCCAGTTTGGTTTCACAACATCAACTGGAATAGATCTGACTTCAAGCATATTTATCAATCTATGTATTCTGCCTAAATGCTGGGTGTGAACCAAGAAAAAAAAATTTTAAATGAAGCCTATCATTTCTGATTTTAAAAAGCAATCAAGCATTTGGCTAACTTGTGCCCTGGTCTTGTTGTTACACAAAACATGTGGTTTCAGTGCAACTTTATGTCGGACGTTACACTAGGGTATTACTTAGGTACTGTCTTCATCTTTTAGCAATTATGTATAATTTTGAATTTGTCAAATACAAATAAATGACAACTTGTACACCAAATTCTTGTTTTTCCTTTGAATCCCATTGTCAAGATGACATTCATGCTCATAATAGGTGTCTGTTAATTTCTTGAACAGAGCCAACAGTCAGCATCAGGTTCAGACTATTTGTTTCACCTCCACTATTAAGATCAAATGAACCTTAAGTGAGTAGTCACTGACATTGAACTGTGTGTGAAACTTGATTTTGTCAGCAGGTGAACACTGTTCTGTTCAGAGAGAAGGAGAGAGACATGAATCAGCAGTCGCAGCTGCCAAGATGACTGACAAAGTCACTCTACTAATGGGGCAATAGGAGCTGAAGCTTGGCACTCATGTCAAATCAGATTAATGTGTTCAGATAGCTGTGGAGGGAATCAGCTCAACCTGGAGACACGATGTAACAGTTCAAGATCACAACTGCAGCGATGGGAATAGGTAAAAATATGTTCTCTTAATACTGTCGCTGTCCTGAAGGGAACGCTTGATCGGACAGTTGCTCATCCTGTCAACACGGCATCCAGCAGCATTAGGAAATCCAAATCCGCTGACAAGTCTGAGCTGTTTTGGCAGTTTGAAAAAGACTCTGCATAGTACCTAAAGGTGTGTTGAATGTTTGTGTCTATTGCTTTCTGTTGTAACTCCATCATTTTATCAATATTACAAAATTTCTCCCCTCCAGCGGGATTTATATTTATATATATATATATATATGTCTTACCTCTGTGGTTGATTTCAGCAGTTATGAAATACTGCGCAGTCAGATGCACGAGAGCAGTGGACCTGTTGGCAGCTTAAATCATCCCTGACAGCTTCCTGATTACAGAGTGCTTCAGCTCAAGCACAGATATCCCTGACAAACACATCTCTGCCTCTCACCTCTTCACTCCACAACCCCTTTCAGAACCGAAATGCTCAAGTTCAAAGTAAATGGCTGGACAGGGACTGGTTTGGGGATTTCTTTTATTTCATAAATTGATGGGAAAGGATCGTTTAGAGCACTGAACCTTCAGGTGAGGCCTGTGACAAATAAGCGCAATATAACAACAAACTACAAGCAATTTTCAGAATTCAGTCCAATTGTCCATACTTATCTTGTCGGTTTGAGTTTAGAGAAGCATTTATCAGATTACAAGTCGTGGCTATTCCCCGGCTGCATTACAGTGAGTCAGCAGTGTATGAAACTACCCCATCTGCTGTAACGCCTGCTCCTTCTTATTGTCATGCACAATTCAGTCCCACTAATGTGGATTCACTTTGGTGCATATTGGTTTTCTGTGAGACTGTGAGCTGCCGGTGAGAAGCTGAATGTGAGGAAAGAAGGAAGAACAAGCTTAGACACTTTTGAGACGGACTTTGATTGGATTATGTATCTAAAGATCATATCTGAGAATTTATTGGAGAACGCAGCAGCCCTAGATGATTTGACACACATGAACAATCTCATGTGTCAGCAATTAGTCAGAACTGTAACCTGGCGACACCATTCATGGTTTAATTAGGAGCACTGGACCATGAAAAAGCTTAGAGCTGGAGCCTCTTTATTGTGCTTACGTTATGAAAAGTGTTCTATCAGTTGGTAATACAGAAATGTCAAGGGTTCAATTAAGCTTTCATTGTGCCTCTCAGCTTTTATTAAACCATACTGGATACTCTGATTATTTTACTCAGTATACCTCATTTCTGGAATGGGATACATAATTGCATCCTTAGAGAACTATAAAACTGAAATGGATCAAAATTAGGTGTTTGATTGATCCCACTGATGTTGTAAGTCTCATTGCCTCCCAACCCACATTAACCATTCCTCAAAGACGATAACAACATTTTAATCATAACAAATCTGTCGCTATCCTAGAGATGTGGACTCATACTTTGATGTTTTCTTCCCTTCTTTTTCCTCTACCCTTCTAGTGGGCTAATCTCCTGCCATTCATAAGATCATCAACTCCCAGCGTTAAAAGCAACCAGTAGGACGCCAAATCAGTGCCAGACTGACTGCCAGTGGTTGAGGTAATCTAGCTCCATTTTAGTAAACTCTACTTATTTTTACTCCATACTCAGTGTGATTTCTGTGATGAATGAATGATTCAACAGAAAACATGAATTCACTATTACATTTTAAAGAACCAATTGCCTCCAACTTGAAGATACTGAAACAAATATGAACAAATGACTCTAATTTAGGTCTTTTATTGATTGTATTCACTTTTTAAGTGCTTTACTGCATCCCCAAGTGACCCTGCATAATCTGTTCCTTAAAGAGTATTGAGTGAACAATTAGTCATATTATATCATTGGTGGGGCACTTTTCAAACAATGGTAAAAATCTCTGTTGATATGCTGGTTGACTATAACAGAAACAGTTACAGGGGATATTATGATGAACAAATTCATTAGTTTGACAAGCTGCAGATGCAAATACTTTTGGAAGGCACTATATGTAATACAAAACCTTTCATATTTTCATTTTAATTTTAATAATCTGAAGTAGAAATTGACAAACTAGAATTTGAAATGATCCCATTTACTGCAGAAATTTATGTTTCTCTGTTGGTATCTAGCATATTTAATCATTCTTTTGTTAAGACATATGTTATAACGAAAGACAAGTTTACTAAAGAGCAGCTGTGAATATTCATATAAATACCTGTTGATTTTAACATTCTCTGGCATTTAAGACTGACATTTTATAGTAAAATAAAGTACAGGCTTTGTTGTGACATTATGCAAGTATTACGGCTCCCTAGAGGAGGGACTTCCACTTATATTTTCTTTGATTAAATGCAAAATTCATCTTGAGAAGACCTCCAATCTTTGTCCAAGCTTCAGCACCTCATTTTCATTGCACTCATAACCTTCCAACACCATTGATGTTTTCTCTAATGAATCTAAACTTGCCATTTACTTACCAGTGACGTGTCAGCAATCTTCTGATTGCGCTCAAACTTTGAGAGTTGGAAGAAAGAGGGTTGCCGATTTAAATTTAAGATGATTCATACTACAGTATTTGTCTTTTTTTTTATGGGACACTACTGTTGCTATGATACTCCTATTATATGTTACTAAATTGTTTGCAGCGTCCTCCAGATCTTAATGGTTAAGAAGGTAATTAAATTATATAAATGAAGTGTTGGTCTGGAGGTCTAAGATTGTGTTAAAGAATTCTAAAGACTTAAACATACAGCCAAAGCAGTGACTAAATGATTTCCAATGCAGTTTAGTTCAGTCATTTTGATCAGATTCACAACAAATGTCATCTTAAGGCTGTAATTATAATTCCCTTTCCAGTTGAACAGATATACAGATGCATAACTGAATATATCACAATTCATACAAATAGAATCTATTCATATAGGCAGATTAAATTTGATGGCACAGTCTGGTCCTTAATACAATACATGACATTCTAATTCAATTTAGAATTGAATTGGTCGAAAGATGTCTATGAGCAGAAGCCTACATGATTAAATTGGGTCGTTGACTTTGTAGCAGTCCCTCCTCCAGAGCAAGCATATGGTGAGGGTAAAAAAGAACAACTCCTCTTTAACAGGAACCAACTTCCAGCAGAGCCAGGCTCATTTTCATCAGCCACCTGTTATCACAGATCAGTTTCATGACTCAGAAACCAAACATAGAAAGAAGTCTTTTGTCTCTTGACCTGCAAAGATAATATGCCAAGAGATGATTCAAAGTATTGACACTTTGTCATCTACAAAAAAAATCCCAATATAGTATCATGAAACATCCGTACTAAAATTCTTTAAAGGTTCTAAGATTTTCTTTTTACAATGTTTTGTATGGAGGATGTAGGGATAAGCTGATTGGTGGTGTGAAATGGGACAATTAATGGAATGGAGGGAGATGGATACAGATGATCTACTGTGACAACAGTAACAAAGTGTTTAAATCAAACTGGAAAAATATGCTATTTATTTTTCTGACATACTCTCAGGCTTTGCTATGCTTTTAGGTCAAAAACTATTTTGTTGTAGCTCTCAAAGAGTTGTGTTTGCATGGGTTTTACTCATTTCCCCAAGATAATTTCCCTAAAACTTTGAGTATCCCTCAAGAAATCCCATAAATACTAAAGCCCCTCTCTTTTCCCTTTTAAGCCACTGCCCACCATGGGCCTTTCTGGGATACTCTTTGTCTTTGATAGGATTAGAGTTGTGTGTTTCACCAGATAAAACGAATGGAGTGCATAAAGTGCAAAGGCTGCATTTACAGGCAAGACTTCACCAGAATATAAAAGCTGGAAATATCAATTGAAGCCAGAGAAGTGAGGAAAGATCGATTTTTAGCTTGTCCCCTGATGATGTAAATGAGAGAGAGGGAGAAATTACATAAATCAGTCACGCAGAATGATTTTGTTATGGTGTCAATATTAATCACTTTTCAGTCAGTTTTTCCCACAACGCTAATATACCAAGACAATCTGAACACTTAATGTAATTAAATTAGATGAAATGCTATTTCATTAAGATATGATGAAATATGTGGATTTATACACTCTCAAATTAACGCTCTTTAATAGGATGGAAGATTTACTCAAGGATGCTGTGGCTTGCAGTTTCTCTCCCCTGCTTCCATTAGGACCTTGTCCAGATGTGCCTGCAGGCTGACATGTTGAATATTCAAACTAGACATTAAAGTTTGTTCTAAGTAATGAAGAAGTTCTCAGTCTGCAGGAAATAAGATTAAAGGAATTAAAACTTTCAAATATTCCTGTCCTTCTTGTCCTTGATCTGCTCTACTTGTCGCACGATTGATAAACTTATCTCATTACTATGCTGACAAAGAAAACACAGATTTTGGAACCCCACTTGCTTTGCTTAGGGCAGCTCTCTGTTCCCGTAGAGCTCTTTACACTAATGAAAATATGTCATGTTGGCCCGGACCAAGATGGATTGAAAGAACGCAGCCTTCGAGGAGATCTCTGGCGCGCCCTTGCTTGAGAGAAGAGATTACACACTGCCAGTCTAATGAGAGGAGGCACGTCGCTGCCAGAAAAAGATCCAGAGATGTGATGGATGCCACTGGAACGCAAGCTCCAGGCAGCGCTCTATCTGGATAAGCTGTTTGTTGTGGCTACGATCAACAATTTGCTGATGGAATTGTGACAACTGGAGACAGCATCTCAGTGCGACTCCCAGTCTTTTTAAAAACTTCAAACCGGAACAAATCACAGTATTGGAGGAAAATTGTGTAACAGGGTGGAGGTACTTTCAATTGTCAGCTTGATGGTGCGGCACGTGACTGAAATCAGCATTTTCCTTTCTAAGTCCTTGTCATTTTATTAAATTTCCCACCACTGTAACTCAGTGCCTGCCTCCCAGAGAAAGTTTGGATTTGGCTGCTGACTACGGCACATTGGCTCAGACGGTCCCCCGCCTGACAGGATTTGCCAGAAATGAGTTCCTCTACTCGCAAAAACTTTTCAAATCAATAGTGAGTGCATATTATCTGTTGTCAGCCTTGAACATCCATTAAAAATGAAGATATTTTGCAGACTCACACTGCATATAAATTTGCTCTAACCAGCAGTACAGGAAGGCTTTGAAAGCTGTATGGTTACTGTAGTTTCAACATCTTGCACTGTTTCATAAAACTCTTGGTTGTTTACAAATACAATTAATTGCAGTGCAAACAAAAAATAATGAATAGTTCTACTTTAGTTAACCTTATCTTGTATCAGGAAGCCTGATTTTGAGTGAGCAAATGTGTTTAAAATCCTCTGTATGAAGACAGATGAGTAAATGTAATGGGATACAGGTTCGCTGACAGAGGGTCACACCCGGATCCATTGTCCCAACTATGCCCTCATGATAACAAATTAAAAACAATATAAGCCTAATATTTAGGTTATATAGAACCTCTCCTATCATTTTTTTAAAATAGTCACTGCAATAGTCAGGAATAACCCCACACTCCCACTGTATCCCAAACAGAAAAGAGTTTGGTCACCAACACGACCTCTGATCTTTGAGTTCATTAAGTCGCTCTTGTAGAAT
Source organism: Gambusia affinis (assembly GCF_019740435.1). Lineage (NCBI taxonomy): Eukaryota > Metazoa > Chordata > Actinopteri > Cyprinodontiformes > Poeciliidae > Gambusia > Gambusia affinis. The sequence goes on from NC_057889.1 coordinate 12,104,633, forward strand.
TTAAAATTAAAGAGACACAAATATGCAGTTTTCACCATCGCCTTAAACTGCAGTTATCAGTTGGACCTCTCTCATCTTTTCGATATTAAGGCTGATGAACTCTGACCCTACATGGCCCAGAATCATAAAAGTAATGCTGAGACATCCATTAGAAAGTAATTTTCATTGTAATTCTGTGGTATCATCTGTGTACAGCTGAGCCATGATAAACCATGATTCACCCCAGTGACACGTATGGCAATTTTCCACATTAATCGCCAAGGTAATGAGAAGACAGGCCTATTGACCAGCAGTCCAATAAGACATTAGGGCAGAACATACAAATCAAAGCTGTCCTGCCTCATATTGACTGGGCTGTCCACAGGAAAATTCATTTGCCAGGTGACCAGAGAATGAGGTGTGGGAGTAGATCAGGAAGTCACATATTCTGCTTAGTGCCCCAAGTTAGATTAAGAGTAAATGTGTTTACAAAGAAGTTTGCAAAAATAAGACATTTTATGTCCTAGGCCTTGGTGTTATGTTTGAACAAGAATGTGTTTTCAGTTTTATTTTAAGTCTTGTGCAACTAGTTAAGGCTTGGAAATCTAGCTTAATCTACTTCAGGAGATCCAAAGTGGTCCCTTCCAGATCAGTACTCATCTCTGACATATTTTCCCATTAGGACAAGTAAGTTAAGAGTGAACTGATTATAGAGCACTAAAAACTTCTGCTGTTTTCTGACAGTTTTTCTTACATCAGAAATAAAAGATGCTGATTCACAGAAGCAAATCTATATAGCATGAAGAGAAAGTTTATTGTTACGTTGAGAAAAATCACAGTTACTGCAGCAGAGAGCTGTGATGAATGTCCACTACGTTGCCAAGTGAACATTTTCACAAGCAATCAATAACACACAGTTTTCCAGAAAGAACGTAGCTGCTTTTTGATGATGTAGGTTTTCCCACATAATGGAAGAACTTAAGTGGTCGTTTTAACTTTTAGGAAGCCTAATACAAAGGATGTGTGTGACTGCAGAAGAAAACAGGCTTCTAAAGCAAACCCATTAAGGTTTATGTCCTCTCACTATTGTTGTGTAAATTTTTTTTACATTATCATTAAATGCAATTTACCCACTCAGTCCAACATAAATACATTTCAAGACAAAGACACTCACTTGTAATATTACCTATGTGTGGTCAAGTTTCTGCTCCAGTTTGATAGCTTAAGAAAATGGATAAGAAATGGACCAGGAGTGTCCCCTGCTGGTTGAAGTAGTGATCATCCTGAGTACAATTAAAGATGTCTTTTAGTCAAAAATGTATTTTAGACTTGATTTAAATAAACTCAGTGTTTTAGCATACTTGCAGTTTTTGGAAGTTTGTCCCAGGTTAGAGAAGTAAAAAATCTGAAATGTGTTTCTTCTTGTTCTGATTCTGGGGGAGCAGAGTACATTTGGTCTCCCAAGATCTCCCCATTGCAATCACTTTTAGTGTGATGTTGTAACTTTACAGGGATTTCTCTGCAGAATACACCATATGTATAACCAAATTTAATAGTTACTAGGTTAGCCTGAAGAAATCGAGCCAAGCTTTGACTCGAACATGGCAGAACTTTAATTGTATATCAATATATATATATATTTTAAACCAGTCTTAGCAAGGGGATTCTTGTAGAAAATGTTAATTGTGACCAATCTTCAGATGTTGAACAAAGCAATTTGACTCTGGTTCTGGATTCAAAGCCCAAATTATTACCTTACTATCATACATAGGACTTTTAAAAAGTATTTTTTTTTCTTTTCTTTTTTTATGTTGAAACAAAAAATACTATCCAGTGTTCCTTTCAGAAAAAAGAACATGTTTCAAATTATATTTTAAACTCAATTATAACTGAAGTACTAAGCTGAATCAGGCCTTTGAAGTTTAAATATATTTATATATTTATATATTCAGGCAAACTGAGATACAGGCATGTCATTTCTTACTAAATAATTTATCACTCTTCAAGAACTAAAATTTAGCAATGGTAGTAGACTGCTCTGATCTGTTTTTGTTAATAGAATCAATTACAAACCATTACTAAAAAAAAAGTCTGTTCCAATTAAGGGGCCTCCTAGTGGCCACGAGGCCCTAAGCGGCTGCTTAGTTTGCTTATGACTTGGGCCGGCCCTTTGACAGATTTTTACGTAATGGTAATATTGACAGTCATTTTTGAAACAGTCAGCACAATAGTAACAGGTGCATTGTTAACACTAAAGGTGTTTCTTGCTGTCAATAGTTCAATCACGAACTGCGTCACTATATAAAAGCACCATTGTCAAGTTTACCTAGCAACTGCTGAGGTAATTCATTTTTATTTTTTATTTAAAGACCAACAGATGCCCACTCATCTTCACGACACTGGACGAACGATTTACCACTCACCGAGTGTTCGTGAACTCGTGTGATTCAGGGAGATGGAGGATGAAGGTGGTGCGGACAAACCAGCTGTGTGCTAACCAGCCGGGGGTGTGTCTGCATTAACATCCTCTTAAGACTCCGGAGTGGGAGACGACACACTGGAGCTTTTGCTGCGGCTGCAGTGACGAGGTGAGGGGAGTCAAAAACACGGAGCCTCCATCGTCTGTAAGCCTCTCTGTTGTCATTAGTGTCTGTCGCGTTCCTGTCACACGTATCGTGGATATTCGCTGCTGATCAGTATAACGCTGCGTGTTTCCTCGTGGCCTATGGAGATGGTGCGTGTGCGAATATAGTTGTACAACCATCTGGGCGCTAACTTACTGAGTCATATGATCTACAGGAGGCCTGACTGTGAAGAGTCCACTTATTTTCTTACAAAATAGGAAACCCCTGGTTTTTTGGACTTCATTACTCTTATTGAAAAATCATTAAAACTGTGCTGTAGACCAGCATTTTACAAAATGAATTGATCTTTACTTGGCACAACCTGTAATTTGTGGTTGTTGTTTTTATTGTTTATTTGTTTGTTTTTGTAACAATGCTGCTTGAAAGTAAACCTACTGCTGGAAAGTATTATTTTCTCTCTTTAAAAGCCACATGTATGGAATGCATTTATGTGTTGAACAGCAGAGCTGATGAGGCTAGGTCAAATCCTCTCTGACCCAAACAGCTCATCCTCCTATTGAACCATGTGTCAGACTGGTCACCAGCTTGGTCACATATTACTGTTTGATCACATCTGATTCCTCAACCAGCATGCAAACTAAATATAACAATAACAACCGTCCCAATGGCATTGAATCATGGGGCATAAAAATAACAGCCCCAAGTTGATGAAAAAGTGACTAGTTTAGTTGGTTGATGTCAGAAGTGCAGATGTTTCCATTCTCTTCACTCTCACTTTTGGTGAGTGTTGACACGTTGGAGTATGTTTGGTTCAACTTTGCTGCACAACCAACGAGTGCATTGTTTTTTGTGTGTACAATTTTTGTTTTCAACAACTTTTGTGCTATTGAAAAGTAAACACTTTTCAACAGCACTAAAGTAACTGTCAAGGATCATTAATACAATGGGGAAAAAAGTCTACTAAACCCAAATTTTCTAGTTATGGTACTAAATTGTATTTAGCTGAAAACCCTCTTGGCATCAGACTTGAAAAAGATGAATGAAACGTAATGAAATAAATCAGCAACAAATTTCCTGTCTCTTCTGTTTTTTTTACATTTCTTCATTTAAGGCAGAAACATGATGGCTAATTGACCTGCTTCATCAAAAGAAGATGCTGTTTTCATGGAGAAACATAGCACTGACTCTGCCTCCAGCTCATCTCTTTAAAGGAAAGATACAATTGTACTCTAAGCGTATGAGGGCTCTTACTGTCTGGCACAGCTGTGTGCTGTCCTGTAAGTACTGCCTCTATAATAGAAGAAAACAAAGTGCTATATAATACCTTAAAAAAATGTTTATTGTTCCCTGTAAGTTTAATTTGCAGCAATTATGTACAGTAATTTCCAACTGTTGAACAAATTTCTAGCATCTCACTGTATTTCCTGTTTAAAAAGAGTCAAGCAGGGAAGTGAAGACGCCCCTGCAGAGGCAGAGCTATGGGCTGCGGGGGGAGCAGGACCGACGCTCTGGAGCCTCGCTACCTGGAGAGCTGGACCAAAGAGACGGAGTCGACCTGGCTAACGAGCACGGACACTGACATCCCCCTGTCATCAATCCAGAGCATCCCTTCGGAAAACTCAGAGGCCGGCTTTACATCTGAGAAAACAATGAGCCCCGGTAAGACCACTGGCTGACTATTCATTTATTCACCTTAAATGAGTGACTGCAGAGAGGGAAAAAGCTCCCAGAGTGGACTGTGAGTAGTTGGCCCTTTCATTGCACGTTTGAATATATTCTTGGATAGGACAAAGAAGACCTGGTACTGTCAACCCCTTATTGGTTTTGCAGATGGAGCCACACATTAAGCTTTTAAAATCCATCGATGTAGGATCCTGGGGCTGTTATTCTTTATTTTCATCTTGTCTTTTGCACTGAAGAGTGAGCCTTTTTACTTAAAAGCCGAGGAAAGATGAAACGGTATAAAAGAGGAAATTAGGCTGCATCAAAAGCCACTGTGCTCCAACAGGACTTTGCTCTCATGGCAACCGACGCAGCTGGTGTTGAATGAAGGAGCCTTGATGTAACTGTGAAGATGAAATGAGTTCCAGATTCAAAACAAAGACACAGAAAAACATGCAGAGAATTTCAAAAATCAATCAGCTATGGTCAAACACATCCTGCTTTTAAAATGAGGCTATACATTCATTGCACCACGCAGCTCAAAAGGCAACTTTTCTGTCCTTTTTAGGTCTTCTGTTTAAATAGAAAGATAGGAAAAGACTGTCAAAGTGTGAAAAAAGGTTAAGCAAATGGCTTTTATATCAACCAACGCTTCCCATGTGTAAAGCCTACCACACACTGTGACATAGCAAATAATTACAGATCAATTAGAAATAAATTAAGCAGTTCAGGCTAATAGTGGTTGTTAATAAAGCTAAGGAATATTTTTAGTACATAATTGAAGAGGGAAATGTATAATGTTCAAAACAAATAAGATGGATGATAAACTAAAGTAAATAAATCTTTAGTACTTTTTCTATGATCAGTCTGTCAGAATTAATTCTACAGCTCAGTGCAGTTGCCACTATTCTTTATCGGGTTTTATATGGGGATTTTTTGTTGTTGTTGTTGTTTTTTTAAGAACCACACTTGCATGTTTTGGAAACAGTTTTGCAAAGAGTATCAACCAGGGTGAGTTTTTGATATGGCTGCCTGCCCAGGGCAGCAAGCCATGAGAAGGTGCAATATTACCAAAAAGTAGATAAATAAAGGTTATCTATCATTTGTTCCCCAAAGGAACTTTCCAGGGTCATTTGTTTGGGTAGGAGAGTGTGTATTTGATGGTATCATAGATCAGCAGAAAGAGGAAACTAACTCTGACTTAGAAGTTTGTTCCTAAGTTTGAAACTGCTACATAGATTAGTGTTGCTTTGCTTTGCTTGATGCCACTTATGTGCAGATGTTTTGCTGTGTGGCTCCTTGACATCTATAAACCTACTATACATTTTTTTAAAACGAGTTGGATGTCGCAGCATCATAAAATGATTTTTGTTGCCTGTTTCTGAGCCTCTGTGGAAAAAAATAAAGTTAAAGGATGCTGGTTCCTTGTTATTTCCAGAGCCATGAAATTATTGTTTCCCCTAATTTCAAATAAATCATCCATTTAATAAAATAATTTCTGATGTAACTGAGTGTGTATTGAAGTTGTTAAAACTGTGCCACATTGCAACCTCAAAGTTTTACAAAAATGTGAATTATTTAGTGACTTGAAAAAAAATCTTGTGTTTTGTTAACACTGAATGCTCCCAAATGAGCCATTTGTGTATTTTCTTCAATAAAGTTCCAGATTTCTTTGAAGATGGCCTCCCTCCTCCCGCTCAGGCCTACCTGAAGGTTTGCTCAGAGGCCAGTCTGAACGATGTGAAGCCCAGCAGCCCACCCTCTGTGCTGGCCTCTCCACAGCAGGACAAGATGTCGCCTTCATCAGGCACCACAGTGCAGCGCCGAAGTGTTTTACACACTGAAGAAATTGTAAGGCTGGCTGGCTGGCTACATTTTACACCATGAGAAAATACCATCGCTGATATTTGATTGGAATAATTCAAGCATTTAAATAAAATTCTGAGAATTGTGAAAGCAGTTTAAAAACGTTCTGCATGCTTGTTCATGTTCATTAATGGTCATTATCTTGCAGACAAAATGGCAGGACAACAGAATGTCGACCAAGCAAGTGACCATCACCGTGACCCAGAGCATCCACCAGGTGGACAAGAATGGGAAAGTCAAGAAATCGCTTACAACTTATGAGGTTATGAAACCAGTGGAGACTTTGAAGCAGGTGACCATGTGAAAAGTTTGAATGCAAGACCCTGGAAGGAGTTCTGCAAAGATCTAATAGTAAAAAGAAATTGCACGTGAATCCACTAAACATGCCTTGTTGGAGATATTTTGATAGTCTGATGGATGCACAAGACTCAGTTCAGATTTCGATGATGATTGTGCGTGCAGTTTTATGTGTTTCATGTATTTCGGCATCTTAGAAAGATGTGTGTGTAAAGTATTCAATTGAACCATGGAAATACAGGAGATTTCAATGATTTTACAGAACAACTGAGTTGCAGAAGAAAAAGTGAGAAAAATCACTTTTGGGATGCTTCTGAAAAAAAATTAATGTTTAAAACTGTTTTAGTTCATGTTGCTGAGCATAAAGTATGTGTAAACATTTCATAGTCCTCCATAGGGCATAATGATGATCTAGCTTACTGCATTGTGTTGCTTTTCACGTTAGTGTTCACTTTCTATCTGATAACTTCTGCTCTTTAATAAAGTTTAAAAAGGGTTTTCTTACATAAGAATAACCGACTTTTGGTTTGTTGTCATTCATTTGATCCTTTACAGCTCTGGTAAAATGATTGAGGTCTAGATTTTGAGGTATTCCAATGCATGGACAGGTTTGATCTCTCTCTCTAGTTTTATGTTTATCTGCATTGTCCTGATTGAGCGTAAACCTCCACCCCTCTCATGTCTTCTGGTGACACTAACAGGTCTTCTTCCAGAATGGTCCTGTATTTAGCCCATCTATTATCCATCTTCCCATCAATGCTGACCAGCGGCAGCTGGACACTGTTCCTGCAGACAGAAAGCATTTCTCACCATATTATTCTGCCGTGACAATGTTGCACCACAAGGTGGTGTGTTCAGAGTGTTGTGTAATGTTTGTTTTCTACAACTCAATTTTGGTCTCGTCTGATTAGAGCACCTTCTATCTTAGTTATGTCACCTAAGACCTGCAGCAAACAGGATTTCTTTTAGCTTTCTTGCCAAACTTGTCTGGTGGACAAATTCTCCTACCTGAACTGTGGGTCTCTGTAGCTCCCTCCAAGAGTTTTATTACCTTAGCTTTCTTTAAATTAGGACATAAAAAATGCAGTGCACACTATTCACGTCTTAAATGGTGAAAATAATTTTGCAAACTAACTTTTTATTTTCCTTTCACTTGACTATTTTGTGCAATTTTATGTGGTCTTTTACAAAAAAAATCCTTGAAAAAACTCCAAAGATCATGCTTGTGATGTTACAGAATGTGAAACAATAAAGGGTGTGGCTTCTGGACTAAAACTTATTAAACACAAAATGTTTGACCCAAAAGTATTTTGGGTCAAATAGCTTGATCATCTGAAGGCAATTATTCAAAGTTCTATAAATATTCAAGTGAATTGAATTAGAATAAATGTGCAGCCCAGCTGGGAAGAAATTATTTAAAATCATTAAAAATAACTGGGATTTTTTTTTTTTTTTTGGCAAAGCATTTATTTTATCCTGTGTGTTACTGGGAGATCTTACACAAGTGGGTATTTCCTTCTCCAGGACAAGTTCAGCACGCATCAAAATGCAGAACTGCAAACATGTCTGCAAGTAAGTTTCAACCAGATGACAATTTTTATCTCATGCATAAACTATTCAATGTTCCAAAGAGCCACATCAAGACCCTGAACTCAAGAGAAGTTGGAAGTAAAGACTATATCTGTCTTAAAATTTGTTTTTTCTAGATTTAAATTGCATGTAAAAAATCAGATTCTTATCTTAGGAACAGGATGTCAAGCCCTATCTGAACTTCTATCTTGGGACAACACCCTGTTCACCAAACATAAGGCCAGCCTCTTTTGTTCAACACTCAACACTAGAAGTCTGAGCGCAAGAATGCAGCAGCAAAATTCATGATGTCCATGTTCTTACCAAAACTATATCATCAATATTTAATAACTTAAGTTACTTGAGAAGTGCAAATGAGCAAAAATGAAAATAAGCTTTATCTTGTTAAAGAAACAAAATGGCATACAAGAACTCAAAACTGAATAAATAACATGGACTTGGAAAAGAGGGACTACAAGGTAGATTCGGTAGAAGCGCCAACTAATCCATGTATTCAATTTAAAATAACGTTGAAAATGTATCCCTTTATTCTAACTTGTGTTTATTATAAGGCGTCTACACGCGCCCTCTTGATTTTTAAGTTCAGTTTTATTAGTGCGAATCGCCTGCATCCTGAAATGACTGGGAATTTTTTCTAGCAACTTTGTTTCTGGAACTAGAAGTGAGACCTATTGTCTTTAAAGACATATGAATGTATGCTTTTGCCAAAAGTTGTCTCTTTCTGCTATGTTCACAGTTAAAAATGCTCCTGAAATACAAGAGTGCTTTTTACAAGTGCCGCATTATTTGGTTTGTGAAAAGTTTAATAATTCAATCCTTGAATCTTTTGTATTTCAAATCAAGCAAAAACAACAGGTCATGAAGTAACATCTTAAAATAATTTTCACAACTTAAGCAAAGAATAATTATTTTAAAAATGTTATTAAATGGTTCTCCCTGCTGACATAAAATTACCAGTGACATGATCCTAGCAACCTCTTTTTTTTTTATTATAACAATTTGGCACTTTCATAAATCAGGCGTACTCTTTATGTGTTGCTTCTAAACAGAGTTCATCATCTCATCCAATCAAGTTTAAGCTGTGGAGCAGTGCTGAGCTACTCCAGGGTCAGCTTGGTGTTAAAGGTTTGTGGATCTGATCTTGTTGATCATATTGGATCTGTCGTGATCTGAACAACGGCTCCTCCTTCTTAAGCCATTGCTCCACATTGAAATCTGGGAAGAAGAAACTGATTTCTCTCTGAGCCGACTCTGGAGAATCTGAAAAACAAAACAAAAATGCTAATAATTAAAAAAATAAATAAATACACTAAAATAATTTGAAACATTTACATTTTTAAAAATGTCTAAGTGAAATAAATAATTCAAACTTGCACTTGAAGAATATATATATTATTATTGTTTTAGGCTTTTGATTCTGACCGTGAATGTAACAAAACCGAAAATAATCAGCCTGTGATAAATCGTTACAAATGATTTGCTGTATTACCAGGTTCTTTCTTAATATTTATTTTCCAAAGTAGTTTTTTTAAAAAAAACAGACAGCTAATATGTGAAAAAAAAGCTTCTTATTGTTTCACACAGAAGCCTGTCTCAAGCTACACATTCTTTTTAACCTGAATATGCCACTTTAAATAATTGTACAGTATTAATTTTCTTATTTTGAACATTTCTCCTTAGTGTACAGCTTTTTATTTGTATTTTTATATTCTTTGCCTCTATGTGAATATGCAGGTTCAAAATTAAAATTCAAAATCATTTTATTGATCACAAAGGGAAATTAAATGCTGTTGTAACATCTTACCGCTGTGACACCCAAATCTTCCCACTGAGACAATGAAATATATTTCTATTCTATTTGATTCCTTATAAATAAAAATGATTCCACTACCGTAATCCTTACAGATCTAAAACCAAAACGGTAAGGTCCAATTTAATGTAAGACAGTGACAAAAATGGTTGTCTTTTTATGCAGTATATGTACTATAAACTTTGGTTGTAACAAAATCTATGACAACTGGACCTGAGAAATTTCACTTAACTGATGGGAGACATTGTAACTCTTCATTTCCTAACTCCCAGGATCTAATATTTGTAATATTTTAATCAGTCAGAATGATGAGTGCCCAGAACATTTCTGACCGGAGCCATGAGTTGTGTTTCTGGTGTCTGTGAGGCCAAAGCGAGCCCTGATGCAGGCAGGGGACGTGTATCTGGCTTGAAAGACTTTGGTTGGTCCCATCAGGTCCCTCCAGTGACGTATGGCATCCTCCCGAGCTAAAATGTAGGCTCTCATAGGACCACTGGGGGAAAATTCATAAAAACATTACTAATCATTAGGTGATCCATAAAAAATTACTGTTTTCACAAGCCTAGACTTACCTTGACATGAATTCTACAAGTCTTTGATAGAAGAATCGCTCTGGGAATGAAACATAGGATATAAATACATTTATTTTTGTATTTTTTTCAGCTTAAATTTGAAATGTAAAACCCCAAAAGTGGATATTTCTACACATAGGTGCGGACAGGTAATGTGATGTATCTACTAGAATAAGAAACTGATTTATTTTTAATTACATGGAGAAACTGAAATAAAAATGTACTCTATTATGTAAAGCCATCATATTGTTAAATATTGTCCATACCTGAATGTTCAACATAAAACCTCTCAGAATCCTGCCTTTTCCACACCAAGTCTTTGGATCTGACAATTACGAAGTTGTTATCCAGAATTGTCTGGTGAATAGCCTGAAAGAAAATGATACAAGTAACGTTTAAATTACATTTAAACGTATATTTATCCAAATCTTTTGGATAAATGTAAGCACATGCTGCTGTCCGTACACTATCTTGCAATGGATGCATTCCTGTTAAACCTTATAGCCTTTTTCACATTATAGTCGAAAACATTACTGTAATTAAGACCAAAACCCAGTGTGATGTAATTATAAGGTAGAGAAGGTGATAGAAAAAAACATCTAAAAGTGTGCTACTATTGATCTGCCTTAAGCCCCCCTGAGTCAACACTTGGGAAAGGCTTTTGCTGAAGTTAGAGCTGCAAGTCTTTGTTGCTGTTGTTGCTTTCACACTTACTGATGGAAATTACTTTCTTATTTATAATTTCAGAATAGATCAAGATCAATCAGACTTGATTGAAAGAGAGAGAAAAAAAACATTTAAATAGAACAGATTCTCAACTGCACTTAGGTTTGGCATTGGACTGGGACAGTTCTATACTTAAAAATACTTTGATCCAAACGATTTTATTGTAACTCTCGTTAAATGTTTAGTAACATTATCCTGATAAGTTGACTCAATTAAGGGAAGTGGTTGCTGTGGATTTTACTTAGGCATATCAGAGTAAAGGGGGTGAATATATGTAGGAACCATTTTTTTTCTTTTTTGGAAAGCCATGAAATATTTTCTTTCTCACTGTAGAATTATGTACTTTGTCATGTTGATGTACCCCCTCCCCACCTCGCAAAATGCAGTAAGCTGAATAGTGTTGAGTATACGTTTCCAAGGAACTTGTTTTATCCTTGACATTTAGCTATTTTCAGAGAAGGTGTACCACTGACAAAAGAACCGTCACGTTCATTTTGACACACCTCGAAAACCGTTATCCAACAGGACTACATGCGAAAAACAGCTAAGACCCCGTTTAATCAAAATACAACATTTTTGGACAATTTCTGAATGAGCTAAAAGTAAAATGAGTGAAAATGAAAGTTTACCTCTGCTATTAAAGGATGAGCTACAGCATCGGGCTTAATGACCGCCAGGGTGAGCTGTAGCGCTTTGGACAGGCGGCCAGTAGTCTGTAACATGGTCACGGTTACCAGGAAACCTATTGGAAATAATATATTTACTAGAATAAGATGTTATTTCCGAAAACATATGAGTAAGGTTTTTGGTATACCGACCTTTTCTGTCAATTGTCCATCAAATCGATCAACTTTTAACGTTTTTAACGGTTGCCATTGTCGCTGTTTTACTGAGAGTAATTTCCTAGTTATAAGACAAAACAATAAACATAAGTTGTCGGCTTAATTGACAACTATGAGCTGTACATAAGAAAAAAACCCTAAATGACAAACTGGTACTAAAATATGACTAAATGTTAAATGCAAATCCATCCCTGTCAGTTCCGCTTACAAAAACAATCCCCTGAAACGGAACACTGGAAAGAAGTGTTCCGGCATCATACAATAGGATAAAATGCTAAAACTTTATTGACAGATTTTACGTTTATCGTTACATGAAATTAAAACAAATCGATATGTAAAAAAAACATAGTAAAGATAAAATGAAAAATGTGTATGCATAGTAAAATATATAAACTAAGCCTACAATTTAAAGGGATTAGTCATTACTATTATACTATTTATAATTTATTTATTATATTATTTATTTATACTTCAATATTTATTATACTTATACTATTTATCATACTATTTATAGTGACATAAACACTAATATTATATCTGTAAATTTCATATTAGACATTATAATAACATACATTATTATTATTTATACTGGAAACAAAGCAGCAGCATAAAAGGCAGAACCAACATACTGCTTCCGCTTTCTGTTACAATCTATCAAAAATATTGAATTGCTGATAAGATTATATTTTTTTATTTAATTTATTTACATAAATAAATTTCTTTTTTAGTATTTAAGCAGCTGAAAGTCTAAAGGGGACCACTGAGACACATTGACAACAAGCAGGAACTGGAGCTGCAGAGATTTATGTCTGTGGTAGATCAGACAGTGTAAGTTACAAACACATTCTAGAAATGCAAAATGGCCACACCCTGAAAAGCAGAGTGTGCAGTGTTTATGTGTGTGTGCAGAAAGAAGAAATGGGGAGGTTGGGGAGTTGTGTCCAGCATAGGTTTCTCCCACCTGCCCGTGTCATGTGTCATGTGACTTTGGTGTGAATCTACAGCTGCCACCTCCATGAGGCGAATAGAGAGGCTAAGAAAGAAGACTGTGGGGTTAAAGAGTTCACTTTTTTCTAAGTATGTATCTTGTTAGTTTAATATGTCGATCTTAGTTTTTTTTAAAGAATACTGAGAGTAACAATGATGAATATGATTCAATGAATACCAATGATGACCATTTTTCTTAATGAGCATAGTGTGGTAAGAGATGAAAAAAAAACAGATTGGATAGAAAATATGAACATCACAAAAATCCAGCAACTCAAAGACAAAACTGATAGTGTAACCATTTGGTGAAACACATTTAGAATTTTTGAAGAAAGAAAATACCCACATCCTTTTCTTGATTCTATTTTTTTTTTTTATGAAAAAATTAAATAAAGGGGGGGGGGGAAAGAACAGACTTAACAGCGTCTTTGTTTTAATGAGGCAAGCAACATGCAAGGCCTTATGTTTCAGATATACTATTTCTAGATCCCCTTTCTACAATTTTTAAAAATCTTTTTACTAATATTTATTGTTAGTAATTTTATTGTTGCACAATAAAGCCAACTTTGTATTTTTTATTACAAAACAAAGCATATATTTTCTCGTGAAATGGCTGCTGGAGATAGGCACCTGCCCTCCACTACAACTCTGCATGGATAAGCAGGTATGGACCATGGATGGATTGACAAATGTTCTTACTAATTCTTTCAACTTGACAGTTTGGGGCAGCATAGACACAACTGACCAAAAGCTATTACATGTGGTTCTATCTGTGTTATTTGTGCTATGGCCCTAATCTACATTTTAAAACTTTTCTTATTTTCTTTTAAGCATATGTTAAAGAAGAACAATTTCAAACAAAAAAAAGTAACAGGTGTCTAAAAACATAAATGAAAGATAGTCATTTTAATTAAACTAACAAGATACTAGTAATGAAGAGCTACTTTCTTGTTGGGATGGCAGCTCATATGAAATGAGAGTCCACTGGTGATTCCAGCTGACTCGTGCTTCACACGACATTCGTTGATTCAACTCATCTACTGCTGTCTGACCACAATAAAGCCCATCTCTGTTTTACCTCTGTGTCACTGCTGCTGCTGCTGCTGCTGCTGCTGCTGCTGCTGGCTCTTGCAGTTGTCGTTCCTGTTTAATGTGCGTTGGGGCAACTGCTTGAGTCACAACCCCCACCGACACTTGGATGTTAACGTTTTGCTCATTCTTTCAACAAGATCCACAGAAAATGGTATTGTAAAAACATTTCTCATAAAGTCTGGAAAGGTAAAATAAAACATGTAGTCAGCTAATTTTCAGACATAATTATTTAACCAGTTTATCTACCCATTCCCTTCTGACCTTTGACATCAACAAGGAATTATTTTTTGCTTCAAAACTGCTGCTTACTGCATATTTTCTCTTTTTTGGACCATCAGGTGCAAATCTAGGAGATGGTTTTGCATAAAAATCCCTGACTTTAAACCACTTACAATCCCTGTCTGACCATTTTTGATGTTGAACTTCATAAATTTTGACATTTAGATTCCTAATTGTATTGAATTTGTGCTATGTGTGCTATTATTTGCATTAACAATTAAACCAATGTATCTAACAAAAATGAGTGTACATTTGTATTACAATAATGTAATGGACCCTGAGATGACAAACACTTAAATAAAATGAAGCTGTGCTGCAAAAATATTTCGCTTTATAAGTTTTAAATTTGCTATGTTGTGCAATGTACTGATGCTGATTATGATGAAACAATGTCAGCATGCTAACTTTAA